>NC_091788.1:14573424-16973424 GCF_029378745.1 Bos indicus | reverse complement strand
CAGACTTTGGTGTGAGGTGGTGCCTCACTACAGCTTTGATTTGCATTTCTCTAAGAATTAGTGACATTGGGTATCCTTTCATGTGCCCGCCAACCAACCTGCAGGCGATTTTCACTTCTGATTCTGACATTAGATGTTAATTCCACCCCCACTACTACACAGTATCGTGCCCCAGCGGTCAAGCTCCCTGTCTTCCCTATAAAGTTCCTTGAGGACTGGAGACGTGTTCTATTCCCCCTGGGATCTCCAGGCCCTAGAAGCATAGACAGCAGTTGAAATACATTTACATGCAGGGAAATAACATTAAGGTAGACAGGTGAGGAATGAATGAAAGATACAAGTCCCTACAGAAAGGTTCTATCACTCATTCCATAGCTCTGTCAGAAGGCACAGGCCCATAAATCACTCAGTGACTAGTCACCCATTCACAACTTTCATCTGAGATTTATCCATAGTTCTTCTCCCTCGGATCAGAGAATAATAATAATAAAGTAAGTATCATTTTACATAGCTTAGGTGGAAAAAGGACTACCAAGGGTAGAAACAAGACTTTGGGATTTTCAACCCTAGGTTCACATCCTGACCCTGACACAGATCAGCTGGATCGCCTGAGACAAGCCTTTCCTTGGACCTTGGGTCTTCATTTCCTTATTTGTACAACAATGCGATTGGGTTCTAACCAGCTTGGCAAAATTGGGAAGACAAAATGAGCAAATCTGTGTGAACATCTGCAAAGGAATTCTTGCTCAATAAATGTGTTTTTTGTTTTTTTTTTTTTTTTCCTTTCTTTCCTCCTGACCTTAATATATGCATTTCTGCTAGAAGCCCCGATGTGCTCATTGAGGGTTCCTTTACCAGCAGCTACTTCCCGTGAGTCAGCCAGAAAGAGGACGTCTGCACGGTATGGTGCAAGATTATTTTCGTTCTCTCTCTCTTCCTGCCTGCCTCCCACTCTCTCCCTCTTTCCAGGAGAGTCTAAGAAAATGGTTCCTTTAAACATCCCTTCCTCCTGCCAGGAGCTAATACACATCACACCTTCTCTGATGCACATCTGTTACTGATTAGGTACAATGGAAGAGCTGCCATCATTATGTCAATAGCTACTTGTGAAAAAAATGCATATAATTATTTATTTGCTTATAATTTTCTTGGCGATATGAATTGGGGCTTTGGAAATAACTTATTTTTGCTAATCCAATGTGTCAATGGCCTGCTGAAATTGCCTAAAATGGAGCAACTTTATGATCATTTTGATCCAAATTATTGGAAGCAAAGAAAAAGGAGATAAAACAAATGTGACATGCAAATGGCCTGCTTTGAGCAAAAAAAGAAAAAAAAAAAACCAACCTCTTCCCTTGAAGCCTTCAAATAGCCACAATTTGGATGATTACTGATCTTTCTTTTTGGGGGGTCTTTTATTCCTCAGAATCAAGAGTTTCAAACCTTCTCTACATCAGATTAATAGCAATAATAAAATAGCCTCTTGCTGTAACTAGATCCGACTAAACAGGTGGAAGCTGCTGTTTCTTTAGTCAAAAGAGAGCCAGTACGGTGTTTAGAGAGGCAAAGTCCTGCCTGTCCAGGGCGTGTAGGGGGAAGAACGAGGTGGCACCAAGGCCAGAGCTCCTCCCACTTCCAAGCCCAGGGGCTCCTCCAGGCCGGGACTACCACACAGGTGCCATCTCTTGTCCCCCAGCACTCAGCCTCACCCGGAGTCAAGAGCAGACACTCACTATTTGCTGAAACACTGCTCATCCCACAGATAAGCTTCCAGAATGATTCCCTGAAGGTAATGCAATGAGCCAGCAAGTGAACCCCTCCTGTTTAGAAAGTGGCCCAGAGCCACCATTAGCGGTGTGACCTTGGGCAGAACACGTGGCCTCTTTGAGTTTCAGTCTTCACTTAACGATAGATGGTAAGACTGAAATACACAGCAACGGGAAGCAACAGGCACAGTGCCCATTCATGCTCAGCACTCATTAAATGGTATCATTTATGAGAGCAGCATCCTCATCAAGCAGCAGGGTGACAGGCACGGTTGAAAGGGCAAGGATTTTTCAAGTGTATCAGACTTGCTTTCCAACCTCCACTCTAGTGGTTAAAGCATGAGAACTGGAGCCACTCTCCCTGTCTCAATCCCAGTTCTGCCATTTACTAACTGAGGCGCTGTCTCCCAGGCTGCAGTCCTTTTGCCCCCAATAAAACTTAACATGCAGCTCTCACGTTGCGCATGTTTCTTAGTCGACAGTTATGGTGACCACCAAGTGACCCAGAGAGGACTTGCTTCCTTTGCCTCAACTCCACGAGGACCTGGAGCTTTGGTACCAGCAGTGGCCCCCTGTGCCCATCTACCTCCTCAGGGAGTGCGGGCGAATTTGGGGCTCATGCACCAGACTGTGGAGAAGGCAATGGCACCCCACTCCAGTACTCTTGCCTGGAAAATCCCATGGATGGAGGAGCCTGGTAGGCTGCAGTCCATGGGGTTGCACAGAACCAGACACGACTGAAGCGACTTAGCAGCAGCAGCAGCAGCACCAGACTGGTCTACAGAGAGAACTGCTGACCTCAAATTCACCTTAAAGCAATGCTCTGATAATAAGAAACACCAACGCCAGAAAGAGAAGAGAAGAAGACATCAGAAGTAGACAGCTGATCCAAGATGCTAGGCCTGACTCATATGATTGTTCATAACATTTCTTTCTTGGTTTCTTGGACTCTTAGATGTGAATCAAGTGTTTTTCTATCATAGGCATAATATTATGCAAATTTTAGAAATCAATCAAATTGCTGGGTTGTGGTCAGTTACCTGTATCCAGTACTTCTGGTTTACCTTGGTGGGTTTCTCCTCTCCAAGGCTCTGACTGGATGGCTCTTAGAAAGTTTATTTTAGAAGAAAGGAATTATTACAGTTCTGCCTGGGCTATGACTGATAATCATTAGATAAGACCTATTCACTTGGCCAAACATACTTATTCTGACTCTGGCCATAAATATGAATTTTCCTTTAAGGTTACTCAAGTTCAATATGAGCAACAGGCTAAATTCCAGTCAAAAAAAAAAAAAGTAAACTCTAGAGTGCAATGCAGGAGCTGCAGGAGACCCAGGTTTGATCCCTGGGTCCGGAAGGTCCCAAGGAGGAGGAAACAGCAACCCACTCCAGTATTCTTGCCTGGAAAATTTCATGGACAGAAGAGCCTGGCCAGCTACAGACCACAGGGTCACAAAGAGTCGGACATGACTGAGCGACTAAATACTAACACCACTGCCATTGACTGTTTAAGGGCAAGACTCTCAACCTTTTCATGCTTTACTTTCCTCAACTGAAAAAATGTAGATCATACCAGCTCCTGCCCTACAGAGTTTTTATGAGGATTAAATGAGTTACACGTGGCAAGAGCTTAGCACAGCGTCTAGCATATGAATATGAACTGCTATCATCATCATTGTTGTCACTGTATTGGGCATGTTAATTAGCTTAGTTTTCCCACCTGCAAAATGAGAATGACAACACCTCCCACGGAGTGTGAGGAGTCAGGGATAGATACCTCGTACACAGCAAGTGCCAAATAAATGTTAGTTTTTTTCCCCTTCTTCCTTCTCTGATTCCAGCAACAAGAGAGCTTTGTCAGAGGGGCTGTGGCATCTGTAATGGCCACTCTTGCCTGCTTTTGTTTCTCTGCAGAATCCCTTTCTCACCCTCGTTTCCCTTAACAGTCTCAGGTTCCCCAACAAATGAACAGACCACGTCCTGCGTTGTGGTCTAATGTGAAATCTTTTTTCGAGTGGGAACTGTCCACACCCTGGCTGGCAGGGCCAGAAGTCACTGGAAAGAATGCCAACATTACCAATTGGTCTCCAAGAGTTCCAAGAGAGGCTTAAGAACCTGGGCAAGGTTTGTAGTACTTAACTCACCGAAGCCTCTTCAATTGCAGCCTGTCATCCCCTGAGTGAAGTAATGGATGAAATCAGCATGTAAATTTCTCATCTTCCAAGGTTCAGAGAGGAGCGTTACATTTCAGCATGATTAACAATGCATTTTACTCTTTTTTTTTTTTTTTTTTGGCTTTTGCATTTTCCCTTCCCAGGGATTAGTGATAGGGTTCAAAGAAGTGTACAGGGACAGAGGTAAGTACTTCAAGGGAACAGCTGCCCAGCTTTAAGTTAAACACTCAAAGGACTGACACATTTAGCAATTTACCAGCAGGCCTCCCTGGGCCAAGAGAGAGAGTTCACAGTGGGGAAACAACCAGCCTCTTAAACTCAGGCTCACAGTCATCCATCCACCCGTCCAAGCTCTCCCCTCTCTAGTAGGTTAAGCTCAATTCAACTGTAGATTTCAGCCCATTTCCTTCTAGAACCTTCTCTGAAGATCTGAGACAAGGTCAGATTCCTCCAAGATCTCACAGCCCTGAGCATACCTCTTTAAAGCACTGGCCACAGTGGCAAATACATCTATTTATGCAATTATGAAATGAACAATGAGGTTCAAACCCAGGACTCTCTGTCTCCACATGATGGAGTCTTTCCAAGTGGAGCAGTCAGAGCTTCAGCCTGGTATTAAAAAGCCTGGGTTCCAGCCCTGGGTCTCCAATCACAAGCTGTGTGATGTTTCATAAGCTCCCTCACTCTGGGTCTGTTTCCCCATCAGTAAAGGAAGGAGGTCAGACAGGGTGACATTCAAACTCCTCCATCCCATCTTGATTTTCCAGGATTTGTTTTCATGTTGAACTGATGTGTACAAAGAAGCGGCCCCAGGAGTGAAGTCCAGCAAATGTCAGAGGCGCCTTGATCCCTGGAACCAGGCTCCCACTCACATCCCACTGAGGTCTTTCTGTCCACGTGGGCCCATTAAAGTGGAGGCCTGGGCCCCCACAGCACTACCACAGTAGCACAGGCCAGTCTCCTCCCTCTTGCCCTCTGACTTTGAATTTCACAGACACCTCTGTGCCAGACACCAGGGGTTATCCTCATGACTGGGGATGAGGTTCCCAGGCCTCCTCATCTCAAGATGTTAGGGCAGCAGAGAGCCATAGGGACAACTCCACTCACTAACTATTCTAGCCTATGTGATGTGAGGGAGGAGCACCCCTGAAGTTCAGAAAAATTAAAAAGCAGAAAATTCAGTTAAAGCCCTCTCTAACTGCTTTCCCGTTGGCTTGTAGGGCCCTTTGAAGGAAAGAAAACAAAACTCTCTACCCTCCAGATCAGCAAGGGATTCATAAGCCTGAGCCTTCTGCTAACAGGAACACAAGACTGATGCCCCCTCTGCCCATGTGGGCTGTTAGAAGAAAATACTGAAGAATGTCTTTGTGACCAGCTGATGGGGACGGATTTCTCAAACCACCAATCCCACGCCCAAATTCTAAGATGAAAAATACAAAAAAAAGATGAACTTAATAATCTCAGAATTAAAGTTTTTGCTTAACAAAATTAATAGATGGATATAGTCTGGGAGAAGATACTTGTCTAAAAGTGACAAGGGAGACATCCCTGGTGATCCAGTGGTTAAGACTCTGCCCTCCCAATGTAGGGCGCATGGGTTCGATCTCTGGTTGAGGAACTAAGATCCCGCATGCCGGACAGCACAGCTCCCTACTCTGGCAAAAGAGTGAGAAGAGATTAGTGTTTATAACACACCAGGAACTCCTTATGAGAGTGAACAAGAAAATGTCAGGAACCCTAACCAACAAATGAACACAGGATATGGAGAAGTAATTCAGTGAAGAGAAATGCAAAAGGCTGACATGCTATAGATACTCAGACTTATTTACAGTCAAATAAAAACAAAGTTTCTTTTTTTTTAAGTTATGTTTGCACCCATCAGATTGGCACAAATACAAAATCCTACCCTAAGTGTCAGAGGCTATGAGGAAGTATAGGAAAGAGGAAGCATCACGTCAGGGTGACGGCACATGGGGACAGCCTTGGAAGAGAGCCGTCTGGAACTACTTAGCTAAGTTACATACACATGTGCTCTCTACCCAAAGTAGCCCAGAATAAGTAAGCAATTCTCACACAGGTATATTGGGGGTGTATAGGAGGATGTCCACCATGGTGTTGTTAATAAGAGCAGAGAGCTGGAAACCACCCTGGTGTGCCTCTCTGGAGGCATGCATGTGTAGAACATCAAGTGTGCATAAAGGGACTATTTGCAGCAGTTAGGAATAATGGGCTAGGGACTTCTCTGGTGGTCCAGTGGTTAAGAATCCACCTGCCAATGCAGGAGACACAGGTTCTATCCCTGGTCAGGGAACTAAGATCCCACATGCCCCAGAGCAACTAAGCCTACGCACCTCAACTGCTGAGTTGGCGTCCATGCCTGTGAGCTGTAAGATTCTGCATGAGACACGACAAAGATCCTGCATGCCACAGCTAAGACCTGATGCAGCCAAATAAATAAAAATTAAAAAAAAAAGAAATAATGGGTTAATATGTATACACAGCAACATGGATGGATCTTAAAATCGAAGTGCAACAAGAAAAAAGTAGGAAACAGAGGTCTACAGGACAATGTCATCTGTGTAAATTAAAAATATTTGAACACAAAACTATATGTGTTTTAAAACAACACACATAAACAAAAGGCTCAACTTCAAAAATATGAGGGGGGGCAATAAAAGTGGGGGATGGAGATAAAAGGGAATTATTAGCTCAAAAAAATGTACCTATGTTCAAGGATGATGTTTCATAATAGGAAGAGAACAATGAACAGTCAGCACCTGAAGTCTAAAAACAGTAGCATCCTTGACTTGCCTCGCTGATTGTGGCTGTTGCTTTGCCCTTCTCACCCAGCAGAGGCAGAGATTTATACTGAGATACTGGCATGGCCTGCCAACAGCCCCCATGAGATGGTCCTAAACACCTCCTGGGACTCAGGGGAACATGAGAAGCCTGGAAATCAGACTGACCTAGTGCCAAACCCTCTCTTTCACATAGCAGCTGCGGGACTCAGTCAAGCTACAGAAGCTTCTCTAAGCCTCAGTTTCCTCCTTGTGAGATGTATTGACCCCAAACTTCTTTGAGTAATTGTGAGATTTTAACTGGATGCATATGAAGCATGTGACCCCCGGGCCGCATTTGGTCTACAGCAGGTACTCATTAAATGGTAGTTTCTCTTCTATCCCTTCTAAGGTGCCCAGTGTCCCCATGGTTTCCTCCCCATTTCCATCCCTAGCAAACACTTCTTTCAATAGGTATCTAGAACCCACACTAATCACCTCTTCTAGGCCAGTCATTGATCTAAGCGATACAAAAACATCACAAAGTTGGTAGTCTCACCTCTACCCTCTGGACGAAGAAACAGGACCTTAGATCAGTGAACTCACAGACTTATTTAGACTTTGTGACCAACTCTGCACTTCAGTGAAGTTCATCCAGGAATAAGGCTGAGAGTAAGAAGCCACTTTCCCAAGATCATGTAGCCCAGCCTGCATGACATGTGTTCGTAGTTCATGAGGCCAGTGCATTATCCAGATTAAGCCTGTCGAGGCCAGGTTCTGCCTTGTTTCCTAGGGGATCATTTTTCTTCTCAAAGCAGGGCTTCTTAGTGAAGGCAGAACAACAATGTAGGTATTCTTTCACATCACAATGAGTGCTGATTGCCTATTGTATGCTAGCTGAAGCAGTTCTGGGCAGTGGGGGATAGCAATGAACAAATGAGACCTCACCCTTGTCCTCAAGAAACTTACATTCTAACGGGGCAGGATAGACCATGGAGAGCAATGAATAGATAACAATGTCTGGGAGTGATGACTGCCAAGAAGAAAACTAGAATAGGGAGAAAGAAGTCAAAGGAGGCTTGGGATTGGGTACTGTTATAAAAGTTAGGAATAAATTAAAAACAGTAAGGATCGGGCATGTTGACTTGAAGAAGGGTGTGCAACTAGATGACCCAACCATTAATTGATTTAATAGTAAGTCTTGCAAGGAATTGTAAACATGCCTCTCAGAATATTTTTCTCCTTCATCTCAAGAGTGTGCAGAAAACACAATCATACAAAATCCATGAGGTGCAGCAAAAACAATCCTAAGAGAGAAGTTCATATCAGTATAGGTCTTTCTCAAAAAAAAAAAGAAAAGAAAAAAAAAATCCCAAATAAAAATCCTAACCTACCACCTAAAAGAATTAGAAAAAGAAGAACAAACACAACCTAATGTTAGCAGAAGGAAGGAAATAATAAAGATCAGAGAGGAATAAATGGAGATTAAAAATAGAAAAAAAATCAATAAAACCAAGAGCTGGTTCTTTCAAAGGACAAACAAAATCCATAAACCTCTGGACAGGCTCACCAAGAAGAAAAGGTAAAGGACCCAAATAAATGAAATAAATGAAAAAGGAGAAGTTAGAACCAATAGTGCAGAAATACAAAAAAAAAAAAAATCACAAGAAAATGCTATGGACAGTTACACACCAACAAAATGGACAACATACAAGAAATGGACAAGTTTCTAGAAACACATGCTGTGGGTTGTGCTATGCTAAGTCACTTTAGTCGTGTCTGACTATTTGCGACCCTATGGACTGTAGCCCACCAGGCTCCTCTGTCCATGGGAGTTTCCAGGCAAGAATATTGGAGTGGGTTGCCATTTCCTCCTCCAGGGGATCTTCCTGACCCAGGGATCGAACCTGCATCTCCTGCACTTCCTGCACTGCAGGCAGATATTTTACCTCTGAGTCATGGGGAAGCTCTTCTAGAAACATAGAGCCTGCCAAAACTGCATCAAGAAGAAACAGATAACCTGAACAGACCAATCACTAGAAGTAAAATACAATCTGTAAAAACAATAACTCCCTGCAAACAAAACTCCAGGACCAGATGACTTCACTGGGGAATTCTACCAAACATACAAAGAACTTAGACTGACTCTTCTCAAACTCTTCCAAAAGACTGAAGAGGAGGAAATGCTCCCAGAGTCATTCTATAAAGCCACAATCACCCTGATAACAACACTAGCAAAGATACCACCAAAAAAGAAAATTATAGGCCAATATCTTTCATTAATGTAAATGTAAAACTCCTCAAAAAAATGTTAGCAAACCAAATCTGATAACACATAAAAAGGATCATACACCACATTCAAGCTGGACTCATTCCAGGGTCATAAGGATGGTTCAATAAATGCAAATCAATGTTGTCATCAATGAAAGAAAAACAAAAACCACATGATCATATCAATTGATGCATTAAAAGCATTTGATAAAATTCAATATGCATTAAATGGTAGTTTTGGTGATACAGAATTTTATTTCTGTTGACCAATCATGATACAATGGTATTAAGTGAATAACAGTTACATAATCACAATAGGAATGTGAAGTTAAGCGGGCCTTAGAAAGCATCACTATGAACAAAACTAGTGGAGGTGATGGAATTCCAGTTGAGCTATTTCAAATCCTGAAAGATGATGCTGTGAAAGTGCTGCACTTACTATGCCAGCAAATTTGGAAAACTCAGCAGTGGCCACAGGACTGGAAAAGGTCAGCTTTCATTCCAATCCTAAAGAAAGGCAATGCCAAAGAATGCTCAAACTACCGCACAATTGCACTCATCTCACACGCTAGTAAAGGAATGCTCAAAATTCTCCAAGCTAGGCTTCAGCAATACATGAACCGTGAACTTCCAGATGTTCAAGCTGGTTTTTAGAAAAGGCAGAGGAACCAGAGATCAAATTGCCAACATCCGACGGATCATTGAAAAAGCAAGAGAGTTCCAGAAAAACATTTCTGCTTTATTGACTATGCCAAAGCCTTTGACTGTGTGGATCACAATTAACTGTGGAAATTTCTGAAAGAGATGGGAATACCTTGACCTGCCTCTTGAGAAACCTATATGCAGGTCAGGAAGCAACAGTTAAAACTGGACATGGAACAACAGACTGGTTCCAAATAGGAAAAGCAGTACATCAAGGCTGTATATTGTCACCCTGCTTATTTAACTTATATGCAGAGTACATCATGAGAAACGCTGGGCTGGAAGAAGCACAAGCTGAAATCAAGATTGCCAGGAGAAATATCAGTAACCTCAGATATGCAGATGATACCACCCTTACGGCAGAAAGTGAAGAGGAACTCAAAAGCCTCTTGATGAAAGTGAAAGAGGAGAGTGAAAAAGTTGGCTTAAAGCTCAACATTTAGAAAATGAAGATCATGGCATCTGGTCCCATCACTTCATGGGAAATAGATGGGGAAACAGTGTCAGACTTTATTTTGAGGGGCTCCAAAATCACTGCAGATAGTGATTGCAGCCATGAAATTAAAAGAAGGAGTTATGACCAACCTAGATAGCATATTCAAAAGCAGAGACATTACTTTGCCAACAAATGTCCGTCTAGTCAAGGCTATGGTTTTTCCAGTAGTTAATGTATGGATGTGACAGTTGGACTGTGAAGAGGGCTGAGCACTGAAGAATTGATGCTTTTGAACTGTGGTGTTGGAGAAGACTCTTGAGAGTCCCTTGGACTGCAACGAGATCCAAACAGTCCATCCTAAAGGAGATCAGTCCTGGGTGTTCATTGCAAGGACTGATGCTAAAGCTGAAACTCCAATACTTTGGCCACCTCATGCGAAGAGTTGACTCATTGGAAAAGACTCTGATGCTGGGAGGGATAGGGGGCAGAAGGAGAAGGGGACGACAGAGGATGAGATGGCTGGATGGCATCACTGACTCAATGGACGTGAGTCTGGGTGAACTCCGGGAGTTGGTGATGGACTGGAGGTCTAGCGTGCTGTGATTCATGGGGTCGCAAAGAGTCAGACACGACTGAGCGACTGAACTGCACTGAACTGAATCACAATAGTAAAAGATGTTTATCAGTTTTCACAATCATTGCCAGACAAAAAAATAAATGATAATTACAGGTGCAAGCCATAATGGAAACACGATTAATCTAACAATATAAAATAATTACATACAACTTGGGGGGTTGAGTGATGTGGTAAGTGGAAGTGCATACATGCATGTGTTTTCATCCACCCAGCCAGTTTATGTCTTTTGGTTGGTGCATTTAATCCATTTACATTTAAGGTAATTATTGATATGTATGATCCTATTATTTTCTTAACTGTTTGGGGTTTATTCTCTATAGGTCTTTTCCTTCTCTTGTGCTTCCTGCCTAGAGAAGTTCCTTTAGCATTTGTTGTAAAGCTGGTATGGTGGTGCTGCTTGTCTGGAAAGCTTTTGATTTCTCCAACAAATCTCAATGAGAGTCTTGCCAGGTATAGTATTCTTGGTTATAGTTTCTTCTCTTTCATCAATTTAAATATATTGTGCCATTCCCTTCTGGCTTGTAGAATTTCTGCTGAGAAATCAGCTGATAATCTAATGGGGGCCCCCTTGTATATTATTTGTTGTTTCTCCCTTGTTGCTTTTATTTTTTTTTTAATTTTATTTTTATACTTTACATAATTGTATTAGTTTTGCCAAATATCAAAATGAATCCATCACAGGTATACATGTGTTCCCCATCCTGAACCCTCCTCCCTCCCCATATTTTCTTTAATTTTTGTCCATTTGATTACTATGTGTATTCCTCCTTGGGTTTATCCTTCCTGGGACCATCTGCACTCCTAGGACTTTGCTGACTATTTCCTTTCCCACATAAGGGAAGTTTTCAGCTATTATCTCTTCAAATATTTTCTCGAGTCCTATCTCCTCTCTTCTCCTTCTGTGACCCCTATAATGTGAATGTTGGTGCATTTAATGTTGTCCCAAGGTGACTCAGGCTGTCTTCAGTTTTTTTCGTTCTTTTATCTATATTCTGTTCTGCGGCAGTGATTTCCACCATTCTATCCTCCAGGTCACTTCTCTGTTTTGCTACCTCATTATTCTGCTATTGATTTTTTCTAGTATATTATTCATCTCTGTTTGTTTGTTTGTTCTTTAATTCTTCTACGTTTTTGGTAAAACCTTTAATCACTTTTTAAAATCGAGATGCATATCAGAATTATATTGGAATTAAAAAAAAAATGCCCAGATACTTCTTTTTCTCGCCAAAGCTCCAGATGTGTTTCTAATGAGCAGCCATGTTTAAAAAAAACCAGACTGTGTGATGATCTTTTACTTTTATCTACTTTGTTTCACTTTTTCTATTTCACATTTGGTGCTCCCATGTCATTTAGCTTATGTTTTCCAGTTTCTCCCTCTCTTCCTTTTTTTTTTCTTCTGAAGCCTTTATCAAGTTTAGCCGCCTCATGGACTTTAGCCCACCAAGCCCCTCTATCCAGGGGACATCCCAGGCAAGAATACTAGAGTGGGTTGTCATTTTCTTCTCCAGGGGATCCTCCTGACCCAGGGATTGAACCCATGTCTCCTGCATTGACAGGTGAATTCTTTACCTCTGAGCCACCAAGGAATCCCATTGAGGAAATAGATTGCAACATAATAAATAAAAGCCATTTATGACAAATCCACAGCCAACATAATATTAAATGGCAAAAAGATGAAAGTTTTCCCACTATCAAATAAGGTATGACATTTTTCACAGAACTAGTTCATATAATTCCTAAAGTTTATACAGAACCACAAAAGACCCAGAATTGTCAAAGCAATTCTGAGGGAAAAGAACAAAGCTGAAGGCATAACCTTCCAGACTTCAGACAACACTACAAAGCTACAGTAATCAAAATAGCATAGTACTGGGAACAAAACACACATAGATCAATGGAACACAATAGAGCCCCTAAATAAACCCACACACCAACAGCCTTTGGGTTAATCTTTGACAAAGAAAATGAGAATATACAATGGAGAAGACAGTCTTTTCAGCATGCAGTATTGGGGAAGCTGGACAGCTGCAAAAATCAATGAAGTTAGAACACTCCCTCACACCATACACAAAAATAAACTCAAAATAGCTTAAAAATTTAAATATAAGACATAACATCATAAAACTCCTAAGAGAGAACATATGCAAAATACTATCTGACAGAAATCATAGCAACACTTTCTTAGGTCAGTCTCCCAAGGCAAAACAAATAAAAGCAAAAATAAACAAATGGGACTTAATTAGACTTATAAGTTTTTACCTAGCAAAGGAAACCATAAACAAAATGGAAAGACAACCAACAGACTGGGAGAAAAAAATATGCAAACAATGCAACAGACAAGGGCTTAATTTCCAATATGTACAAACAGCTCATACAACTCAATATCAAAAAACAAACAACCCAATCTAAAAATGTGGGCAGAAGATCTAAATAGACAATTCTTCAAAGAAGACATCCAGATGGCCAACAGACACATGAAAAGATATTCAACATCACTAATTATTAGAGAAATGAAAGTCAAAACTACAATGAGGTACCACTTCACACTGGTCAAAGTGGCCATCATGAAAAAGTCTATAAGTAATAAATGCAAGAGAGGATACAGAGAAAAGGAAATCTTCCTATACTGTTGGTGGGAATGCTAATTGGTACAGTATGGAGGTTCCTTAAGAAACTAAAAATCCCACTCTTGGGCACATATCTGGAAAATATGAACATTTCAATTGGAAAATGTTTATCTTTTTAACACCAAAATCATTTTGTACTGGGGTATAGCCGGTTAACAATGTGATAGTTTCAGGTGAACAGTGAAGGGACTCAGCCATAGGTACGTATATCCAATCTCCCAAACCCCCTGCCCCATCCAGGCTGGCACATAACATTGAGCAGAGTTGTATGTGCATAACAGCATTATTTATAATAGCCAAGACACAGAAGCAACCTAAGTGTCCAACAACAGATGAAGGCATAAAAAAGATGTGGTATGTACACAATTGACTACTACTCAGCCATAAAAAAGAATGATATAACGTCATTTAAGCAATAAGGATGGACCTAGAAATTATTACACTAAGTGAAGTCAGATAAAACATTATCTTATATCACATATATATAAATCTAAAAAATAAGACAAATCAACTTATTTACAAAGCAGAAACAGATTCATAGACATAGAAAACAGACATACAGTTACCAAAGGGGAAGTGGCGGGTAAGAGGCAAATTAAAAGTCTGAGATTAAAATGATCAGAAAAGAAAAAGAGTGTGCAAATAAACCTCTACAGTATACAAAACACCTTTACTCCCATCTCACTCTGATCTAGTTAGAAGTGGCTCCATTTTCCCGATACAGGAAAGATAAATGACTTGCCCAGGATTATCCAGCAACTGAGTACCAGAGGCAGGAGGGAAATCTCAGTCCCAGAACCCCTGCTCCAGTGCCATTTCTACAAGATAACACTGCTTGACTTGCTGATCAATTAAACAAGACTAGCTTGTTGGTATCAAATACAAGGATGTGAATGACAATCATGTTGCATGATCACTTTGGGGCATTCCTGATGGCTCAGATGGTTAACAATCTGCCTGCAATGTGGGAGACTCAGGTTTGATCCCTGGGTTAGGAAGATACTTTGGAGAAGGGAATGACTACCCACTCCAGAGGGTCCATCTAATCAAAGCTTTGATTTTTCCAGTAGTGATGTATGGATGTGAGAGTTGGACGATAAAGAAAGCCGAGCACCAAAGAATTGATGCTTTTGAACTGTGGTGTTGGAGAAGATTCTTGACAGTCCCTTGGACTGCAAGGAGATCCAACCAGTGCATCCTAGAGGAATATTCATTGCAAGGACTGATGCTGAAGCTGAAACTCCAACACTTTAGCCCCCTAATGTGAAGAACTGACTCATTTGAAAAGACCCTGATGCTAGGAGGGATTGAGGGCAGGAGGAGAAGGGGACGACAGAGGATGAGATGGCTGGATGGCATCACCCACTCCATGGACATGAGTTTGAGTAAACTCCGGGAGTTGGTGATGACAGGGAGGTGATGGACAGAGAGGCCTGACGTACTGCAGTCCATGGGATTGCAGAGCTGGATGTGACTGAGCAACTGAACTAACTAACCCACTCCAGTATTCTTGCCTGGAGAATTCCATGGACAGAGGAGCCTGGTGGGCTAAAGTCCATGGGGTTGCAATAAGTCAGACATGACTGAGCGACTAACACACACACACACATACACACAGGATCACTTTATAGTTGCAAGGTGTTTTCATGGCACAACTTTATTGGATACTTTCAAGAAATGGGCCAGAGAAGAGCCAGTCTTGATTTTGGTCACATAGCAGAAAGCATTGTGCGCTCAGTTCTAGGGCTCTGACATACAGAAAATATCACCCTCACCAGCACAGGACGAGCCTCATTGCCAAGACAAGAGCATAAAAACGCTTAAACACAGGGCTCACAGCTGGTTCGAAGTTCTCCTAAGACTCACTCATACCCCCTGCCCTGGTTCCCAGGGGCTTTCTCACCTCCTGTTCCTGAGGGAGAAAATTTGCATGAAGGGTCTGCCCTTCCCAAAAGTCTAAACCTTTTCACCCCTGCTGTCCTGGCAGCACCCCTCACTGTGATGGGCTTTGAGAAAAGCTAGGAAACTGTGGTCCCTAATTCTGCTGTGTTCCCTGAGAAAAGGCACAAAAGAAATAAGAGCTGCTGTTAAAACAATGCTGGTTATCATTCGCAAAGGCAAGAAACCTCCAGGGAATATGTGTATATATATATATATATATATATATATATATATATATACACACACACACACACACACACACACACAGCAAAAGCGATCACCCACAGCCCCCAACTCAGTAATTCTGAAAAAAGGGGGGGCATTTTAACCTCCCAAGCTCAGAGCAACACTTTTGCCCTGGTGGGTACGGCAAATGGTTCCTAAACAGCATTTAGAATGCTTATTCGGGGATGAGCGGTCATGAATGCATGACAGTTGCCATTAACTGGTTAAGAGCTCAAGATGTCTGGGCTAGAACATGGATTTGGAAACGGGAATGGGTCCTTTGAGAGCCCTATCCGCAGAGCTCCTGATCTGCTCCCAACCCCTCCTGGAGATGAACTTCCTGGACTTTTATAAGGGTCACAAAAAGTGGTGTAGACAGAATGACTTTTGTGTCATTATGCCAGCTGATGAAATATGTTTTGAGTGGCGATTTTATTTTTATTTTTTCCAATCTCGATCTCAAAAGGTCAATCCAATACTTAATAGATGGACATCCCAGGGTTTGTAATAAAGTCAGGACCCATATGATGGGATTTGGATGTCAGGACCATTTTCTTTTGCAGGAAAAAAAAAATGTAATAAGAGAATCCGCAAAAGGGGAGGCTAAAATTATATATTGGGGGGTAGAGAATCGTGCTGTACTGTCAGAAACGTAAAAGCCCTTGCCCTTCTGGTAGAACCAGGCTTCTCTCTTTACAGGGTGCCTAATAAAATCAGCCAGGGCAGGGGGCTACGGGGGTGGGAGATGGGGCCAGTTCCTCCACTGCCCCATCTCATGCTGCAAATTTCACTATGTGTGAAATTAGAACTGATCTTTTCCTCCAAGCCAATGATGGAAGAAGTTATTCAGTCACTAAATCATGTCCAACTCTTTGTGACCCCATAGACTGCAGCACACCAGGCTTCCCTGTCCTTCACTATCTCCTGGAGTTTGCTCAGATTCATGTCCACTGAGTTGGTGAAGCAGAGAGGACTGTAACAGAATCAGGCAGAACAGGTGTGAATCCTGGTCTGCATCCACCAGCTTTGAGAACATGAATGAGTCATTGCCTTTCCTAAATCTCAGTTTCCTCTGCTATAAAATGGAAACAAAATGCTTGTTTGGCAGGACACAAAGCTTCTGAAGTTATGAGGCTTAGCAGGCAGTAGGTCCTCAATAAATGTCAAGTTCCACGCATTCTCTTTCCTTTTGTCAAACTCACTTATAGTATTATAATGATATGTAAGGGGGATGGATGTGAGCCTGGGTGGGGCAGATACGAGCTGACTTGTGCAAGGGCCCTCTTCCACAGCCTGGAGGGAAATCAGCCATGAAGCCAATAAAGTACATTAACGAAGGCATCTTCAAAGCCCTGAGGAAGAGATGACTAAATGCTTTAGAACAGGAGGTTTTTGTATGTTTTGTTCATTAGTGCAAATTTTTTAATTGAAAAAAAAAATACATGTATAACAAAAGACATTTACGTGCACACACACACACACACACACACGTGGAGCTTCCCAAGTGATGCTAGTAGTGAGGAATCTGCCTGCCAATTCAGGAAGTGCAGGAGACCTGGGTTCAATTCCTGAGTTGGGAAGATCTCCTGGAGTAGAAAATGGCAACCCACTCCAGTATATTTGCCTGGAAAATTCCATGGACAGAGGAGCCTGGTGTGCCACGGTCCATGGAGCCTCAGAGAGTTGGACATGACTGAGCAACTAAGCACATACACATATGCATGCATCTATCTATATACATACACATACATAAAAAGATGTTATTATTATTCATTGCTATATCTGCAGTGACTAGAACAGTATCTGATATATAGTAGATCCTCACTAAACTATCCACTGGATGGATGGATGGACGAATGGAGGTGTGGACAGATGGATGAACAGGTGCATGGGTGGGTGGTCTCTCCCTTCAGAGAGGAGGTGAGGAGGAAACCAGCAGTGAGACACAGTGAAGGAAAGACGAATGAGGGAGCGAGAGCATGTGAGATCACCAAATTCCTCTATTTTCTCCAACATTACAAATTATCATCTAAAAAAGTAAAAACCTTTTTGTTAATGTAAAGTGCAAAATAGGGTGAGGTGACTGATTGCTAAAGTGATTGTTTTATATAAAGGCCCAGTGTACCAAGGAGATCACAGTAATCTCCACGAAGCCATCATGTTAAAGGCCATGGTGTTCATTTCCAAGCTTAAGGTCTGACGACTAGCAATTACTTTCAATTCCACGTATACCCAGCAGAGGAAAGCAAGTACTCCACGATATTCAGGGT
This sequence comes from Bos indicus, assembly GCF_029378745.1. Lineage (NCBI taxonomy): Eukaryota > Metazoa > Chordata > Mammalia > Artiodactyla > Bovidae > Bos > Bos indicus. The sequence goes on along the minus strand of NC_091788.1, from coordinate 16,955,596 downwards.
AGAGGGATATCTAAGGGGGTTAATTCAGATCAGATCAGATCAGATCAGTCGCTCAGTCGTGTCTGACTCTTTGCGACCCCATGGATCGCAGCACGCCAGGCCTCCCTGTCCAGCACCAACTCCCGGAGTTCACTGAGACTCACGTCCATCGAGTCAGTGATGCCATCCAGCCATCTCATCCTCTGTCATCCCCTTCTCCTCCTGCCCCCAATCCCTCCCAGCATCAGAGTCTTTTCCAATGAGTCAACTCTTCTCATGAGGTGGCCAAAGTACTGGAGTTTCAGCTTTAGCATCATTCCTTCCAAAGAAATCCCAGGGCTGATCTCCTTCAGAATGGACTGGTTGGATCTCCTTGCAGTCCAAGGGACTCTCAAGAGTCTTCTCCAACACCACAGTTCAAAAGCATCAATTCTTCGGCACTCAGCCTTCTTCACAGTCCAACTCTCACATCCATACATGACCACTGGAAAAACCACAGCCTTGACTAGACGAACCTTTGTTGGCAAAGTAATGTCTCTGCTTTTGAATATGCCATCTAGGTTGGTCATAACTTTCCTTCCAAGGAGTAAGCGTCTTTTAATTTCATGGCTGCAGTCACCATCTGTAGTGATTTTGGAGCCCAGAAAAATAAAGTCTGATACTGTTTCCACTGTTTCCCCATCTATTTCCCATGAAGTGGTGGGACCGAATGCCATGATCTTCATTTTCTGAATGTTGAGCTTTAAGCCAACTTTTTCACTCTCCTCTTTCACTTTCATCAAGAGGCTTTTGAGTTCCTCTTCACTTTCTGCCATAAGGGTGGTGTCATCTGCATATTTGAGGTTATTGATATTTCTCCCGGCAATCTTGATTCCAGCTTGTGCTTATTCCAGCCCAGCGTTTCTCATGATGTACTCTGCATATAAGTTAAATAAGCAGGGTGACAATATACAGCCTTGATGAACTCCTTTTCCTATTTGGAACCAGTCTATTGTTCCATGTCCAGTTCTAACTGTTGCTTCCTGACCTGCATACAAATTTCTCAAGAGGCAGATCAGGTGTTCTGGTAAGCGGGTTAATTAATACATAGTTAATTCTGACATCAGCAGAAAAGCCCCTCATGTGCTTTTGAAGGGATTGGGGTGGCTGTGGGGAAAGACATCTGCATCCTTATGTGACAAAGTCACAAATCACATAAATTTTTATACATATATCTACATATACCCACACACCAATGCAGAAACTGAATCTATAGCAATAAATACTCTACGTACATCTCCTATTATTTAAAACCATCCTTTCAAAGACAGCCCACTGTGTGAACACAGTTATTGGAAATCCCATTCCCTTACTGCCAGAGATTTAGTTCACCTTGTTTCCAACTTTCCTCTACTGCAGTTGACTGAGCGATATTTCCTTTTTGTTGTTGTTGTTCAGTCTCCTAGTCGTGTCTGACTCTTTGCGACTCCATGGACTGCAGCACATCAGGCCTCCCGGTCCCTCACCATCTCCTGGAGTTTGCCCAAGTTCATGTTCATTGCACTGGTGATGCTGTCCAGCTATCTCACCCTCTGACACCCTCTTCTCCTTCTGCCCTCAATCTTTCCCAGCATTAGGGACTTTTCCAATGAATCATCTGTTTGCAAAAGATGACCAAACTACTGGAGCTTCAGCTTCAGCATCAGTCCTTCCAGTGAATATTCAGGGTTCATCTTCCTTGACTGGTTTGATCTCCTTGCTGTCCAAGGGACTTTCAGAAATCTTCTCTAGCACCACAGTTCAAAGGCATCAATTCTTTAACTTTCTGCCTTCTTTATGGTCCAGCTCTCACAACTATACGTGACCACTGGGAAGACCATAGCCTTGACTATTAGGACCTTTGTTGGCAGAATAATATCTCTGCTCTTCAACACACTGTTTAGATTTATCATCACTTTCCTGCCAAGAAGCAATTGTCTTTTGATTCCATGGCTGCAGTCACCATCCGCAGTTCCTTTAGGTGTATACATATATATTCATCTTAGATCATATCCTTAAGGTAAGGACTCAAAAATGGCATCATTGAATCCAGAACATGTGCATGCTCAGTTTCTCAGTCGCATCCCACATTTTGCGACCCCCGTGGACGGCAGCCTGCCAGGTTCCTCCATTCATGAAATTCTCCAGGCAAGAATACCGGAGCAGGTTGCCATTTCCTATGCCAGGGAGTCTTTCCACCCCAGGGATCGAACCTATGTCTCTTGCACTGGCGGGTGGATTCTTTACCACTGCACCACCTGGGAAGCTCAGGATATAAGCTTTCTCAAAATGTTTTTCAAAAGGGTTAGAATGATTTATTTTATATGAAGATGCTAGTTTTGCCACAGACTCACTAACAGAAATTATTACTAAAATTCTCATTACGTAGTTTCATAGGTTGGAACTATGATGACAGGTTAATTTCTAAACTAGCTGTAATATATAGAAAAGCATAACAGCATAATAAAGTTTTAACAAACTCGAGAATGCATTATGGAAAAGGTAATGAGTGTGAAAGTCTGGGAAAATCAGTAAACACACACACACACACGCTTGATGAGAACTCTGCTCTGCCTGTGACTAAGGGCACGCCTAGAACTCAATCTCCTTTTAAAGACACTAATACCACTCTCCCCCTTTCTGGGCATTAGTCCCTGTGGGAATTCCATGAGACAGGCTGGACAGGAATGAGAGAGAAGGATTTCAAATATTCCTTTTGTCCAGCCCATAATAAGGATTATTCTAAATCTTTTGTCCAGCATATATAAGATACCATGGCAGTTAATGAATAAGTTAATTGGTTAAATCATTCTAGTGGGGACCGCCAATTCATTCTGAGTAAGCCTGTAATGTGTGTATAAAAGATTAGGACTGCGTACAAGAAAGGACCAAGACACCAGATGGCTCAAAGGAGCCTCACTGATATTGTAATTTCATTTGACAAAAGTGGTATGTTCTCATTAAAGAAAACTTGGAAAAAATTAAACAGCAAAACAAAACAACATTTATTCTAAATCTTCACAATCCATTGATAGATTTTCTAGCAAATATACATGCATTTTGTAAAATTAAGATCAGATTGTATGTAGTTTTTTTTATCTTGCTTCTTCCATTCAAATTATAAGCATTTCTAATAAAAGGAATTCTTTCAATATGTCTTTAAGACTAAAGATTATTATCTAATATGGACATATCATGAATGCTAAACCATTTTCTTTGTTTAATACCTCTGAAGTTTTCTTTGATTTTGATTTTTCTTTCATCCACTCAACATATATTTGCATATGTTTGCTGTGTGGTATGGACTGGGTCAATGTAACAGTCTTAGAGCCCCACCCTCAAGAAGGAAAATATTAAGCACTTACACACACATATTTAATCAAAGCTGTGTAAATACAGTCAGAGGTGTATCCTCTAAGCTGAGACAGGAAGTGGACAGTGGACAGCAGGGTCAGATAGGAGTAAGCACGTCCCATCCCAGTGTAACACACGTGCAAAGACCGAGGCAGGAAAGAGCTGGTGCGCTGGTGGAAGGACTATGGAAGCGCCATGTGAGGGGCGGAAAACCTCACAGCCAGCGACTCCATTCTAAGAGCACTGAAAAGCCATTCACACTGTGAGAAACCCGGGATATGCTTTTACATTTTTCAAAGAAAAGGTGCATTAACACTGAAATCACTATGGGACTGGATTGCTTAGACCTGACAAGCCTCTAATTAGCAGCCGATTTGCGTTCAGATTTCATGGCCGGCCAACCTGCCCATCTGCCCACTGCAGGCCACCTGGACAGGACAGAGGGCAGGCATTCAACGGGCGGCGAGCCAAATCCCCCTGCAGAGACTCCAAGAGTCTGTGCTTTCCCTTTGGGAGGTTTCACCCAGGATGAAGGCTATGAGGGGCAAAGAGACCAGGCACACTATAAACCATAACAAGACGAAAATCTGACTCCGGGGTTTTCATCTAAGATTCAATTAAAGATGCCTGAAACAGGGCAGGACTCTAAGATCCTTACCCTCCCGTTCTCTGCATGCCTTTTGTCTATAGGAAGACTTGAGTCAAAGAATAAGTTTAATCAGAGAAGAGAGAAAATGCAGAAGCAAAGGACAACTGTCAAACAAGATAACAATCATTAAACAAAGTCAAGGAGTTCTTAGTTTTTCTTCAAGGACTATAGATAATATTCTGAGCCATATCCTGTGAGCTGTCTTACAGATACTGAAACCCACATCAGGTGGAAGAAGTTATTTACATGATGACCAGACTGTAACCGTGACATAAGCTGCCACAATCTTGAGAACTGGCCTCAAAGAAATGGGAACAAACTGATCCTGGAAACAAAGATTAACTATGCTCAAAACAATGAAGGTGACACTTTTCAGATGACCACATGACCAGTTTCCAGAAGCCTGTCAGAGCTGACTGTGCTGTTTCACATGTACATGTACACGTGCTGCCCCTGCCCATAGATCCCTGAAACGCCCCTTACAAGTTCTTGCCCACTGATTGTGCCTTTGGACATGAGCCCACCCTCTCCCCCATAGTTGCCAGCCTCCAAAATAAGGCAAACTTTCTTTTCCAACAAACTGGCCTCTTAAGTATTGACTTTTGAGGGAGCAGCTGACCTGCCTTTCAGTAACATGACCACTGGGCAATCTTGGCAGGCAGAAGGCTGATTCAGTCCTGATCACATAGCTTTGTGATCAAATGCTGCTCTGATAACATGCCCTGTCCCTCTCTGGGGCCTCCATGGCTAACTCCTTCATCATGCAGCCTCAGTTCAAGTCTTGCCTCCTCCCAGAAGCCTTCCCAGGTGGGGCTAAAATACCCTCATCTGGGGCACATCCCTCTACTCCAGTATTGGCTACAATACATACAATCATCTCTTTACCCATTTCCTTGTCTAGAGTGTGAGCTCCAGAAGCCTGGGCATAAGATATCAGCTCAGTAACTTTTTGATAAAAGAATGAATGAACACTGGTCCCAGCATCTCACATTTAATTCGTGTTAAGAGTTGGCCAAAGTGCATCTCCTTTCCCAAGGACAACAATAATTCCCCTGCTAACTGCTCATCCTGCCTTTGCCTGGGTGGTGCATGCCTGCCGAGGGCCTCACATTCAGCCCTGCCTCTTGCCCACCCGTATCTGCTTTCAGCAGAGGATCTGTGCTTTTTCTCTGCATCCTCCAGAGCAGGTGTGGCAAGCTAAACAATGGCCCCCAAAGACACAAGGTCCTAATCCCCAGAACCAATAAATCTTACCCTCTTTGGAAGAAGGGTCTTTGCAGGTATGATTAAGAATCTTTACAATAGGGGATTAGTCTGGATTATTTGGGTGGGCGCTAAATGCCACCTAAGATGTCCTTAGAAGACAGGGCAGAGGAAGACTGGACACACACATGAGAAGGTAATATGAAGATGAACAAAGGTTGGGGTGATGTGGCCATAAGCCAATGAATGCTGGCAGCCACCAGAGGCTGGAAGAGGCAGGGAATGGATTCTTCCCTAGAGAGAAACCTTGATTTCAGCTGGTGAAACCTTGATTTCGGGCAAGTGGTTACCGATTTTAGACTTCTGGCTTCCAGAACTGTGAGAGAATAAGTTCCTCTTGTTGTAAGCAGCCAGATTTGTGGTCATCTGTTATAGCTGTCACAGGAAACTGACACATCTGAGCAGTGGGTGATTCTGAGGTTAGGACACCCAGCACGACGTGCCAGCTCTGAAACTCACTCAGCAAGCCTCGTTTGGAATGGGGATTCTTGCCCAGGCTTCAGCTTGACTCACAGCTAACCCTGGGCAAGCCTTTAGTTTCCTGGCCAGTCATGTGGGAGCGCAGCAGTGACCAGCTGGCAGAGTCTCTGGGGATTGAGTGGGACATATAACTGTACAATGCCAGGCACACAGGAGTCACTCCACGTGATTGCTTCTGCTCTGCCTTGAGTATGGCAAAAAAAAATAAAAAACAGTCAGTGCTTGCTGAGTCCTCACCGTGTGCCAGGCAGGAGCTAAGCCTTCACTTGAGAAGGATGTAGTGGTCAGCATTTCCAGGAGCGGGGCTGGAAGGATTAAGTGTGCACCTACAAGAGAGACACTGAGAGCTCCCTCAAGAGAGGGATGACAGGATGGGATGTGCTGAAAAAGTACAGGGTCCCAGAAATAAGCACAAGGCAAAAAGAAAAAATAAAAAAAACATATAGCCCAGTCACGAAATAGAGAATTCTTTACTCTGCCAGGCCACCCTTCCCATCCTCTGGGGATATCATGCCCAGGATACTTCCTTAGGAAATATGTCTCTCCCATAGTACAGAGGTCAGACTCAAACACCAAACACAGCTGGATATCACTTCATTTGTCAGCTCTACTGGCCATGCCTTCCTTGAGAATTGACTTTTCTGGACTCACTGGTCTGAAATGATGGGGAAAAAAGGTAAACAAAAACAAAGCTGCTGGTGTCACCTATGAAGCTGAAGACTAAGAGGATGGCTACTTTCTCCTAAGTGTGAATACTTTGCTCTCTCTTGGGAACGCTCACCCATACCACGGATCCTAGACATGCGGAGAAAACCTATCAAAGCCCCCAATCCATCCTGTGCTTCTGGGGCCAGCTGCAGGCTGGAGACAGAGAACTGGGTCAGAAGGCCCCATCTGGTGCCTTCTCCTGGCCCCTGGCCGGAGCCTCACAGCCTGGATGTGGGATGAAGGCCTCCCACAGGTCTGAATCCTATTCCCAGCTCTGATGAACTAGGAGACCTTGGTAAAGGATCTCAACCTTCTCATCCATCAAATGGAAACAATAAAAGACGGGGACAGCACGGCTCAGCCCGGCTAGAGCTTATTGCTCCTTTCTTCCTCCTGTCACCTTCATCCTAGAAACACGATGGTCAGGCAGAGACCCTGTCCTCAAGGCGGGTACAGGGCCAGGAGGGCTGCCTGACAATAAATGAGAAACAAGACACACACACATTTTGGAGGAAACACACATTGTTGATGTGAGAGACAGCTAAGGGGAAGGCCTTTATAAGAGAGAAGGCTGACCACGTGCACTGGGTAAGAATGAGCCAGCAGCATATGCAAATTCTGCAAAGGGCTGGAGGGGCTCAAGAAACACAGCAGGGGCATCAAAGAGCCTGGGACAATGCAGAAGGCTGAGAATGGCACAAGAAAGGCCAGAGAACGACTTCACAGGCCAGGGCGTGTCGGAGCTGTTCGAATTTCATTTCAAACAAGTGATATAAAATCTACTTTGAAGGCTTGATGCATTCGAGTGAAGCTGTTCCTAGCTGTGTTGTTAAAAAAATCAGTCTGGCTGCCATGCAGAGACCATCCGAGAATGGACTGGCAATGGGAACCTGCTCAGAGGTTACTGCAGTGGCCCAGGGAGGGATGACTGTGGGCTGGGCTGGACCAGGGTGGCACCACTCAAGACGCACAGAGACAGACACGTCCAAGAGGAGGATAGGAACGGCTGATTTGACCTTGAGTGCTGTCAGCACCGATAAAGCACTGCACACTCACTGTCTCGTGGGATCCTCCTGGCAGCCCTGTGAAGTCCGCACTTTCATTTTTTCCAGGAGAGGAAACTGAGAACCGGAGAGGTTAGGTAACTTCCTGACGACCACGCAGTGAGGAGGTGGTAGAGGCAGGCTCTGAACTGAGTCTACAGGGTTCCAGCGTCCACTCACCACAAGACTCTTTCTCTAACAGCCTGGCCCGCGGTGGGCTGGGGTGGTGAGGGGAAGGAAAATCAGAAAGGTTTCTAGGCTTCAGGCTTGAGCAACTGGACCCGTGGTGGAGCTGTTTATAGACAGAGCTGAATGGAGGAAGGGGCCGGCTGGGGGAGGCAGGGTGGGGTGCCTGGGAGTAGATGATCCCTGGGTTCAAGAGCTCTGTTCTGGACTTGGCGAGGCCCAGACACCTCCGTGTACTCCTCGCCCCTCTTCCATTCCCTGCAGAGCAGTGAGTGCTGGGGGCAGGGACAGAGGGAGCCAGAGCCACTGTCCCTGGTCTACGTGACCCTCCTGCTCCCAATGTCTGAGCACCCCAGTGTCCTTTTATAGAAGGAAGTTAGGTGGAAGCCATATCCAGAAAGGCAGAAAATATTTAGTGAAAAGATAATTTAGCAAAATTATCCAAATGAATTTTGTTTTCTCGCTAAGTTACTGGTAGTTCTTGGGAGGGGCATTTGCGGGCATTTTCCATATCAAGGCCACGTGAAAAAGAAATGGGAACGAGGGACAGTCCAGGACGATGCTGTTTCCAAATCCTGGAGGCAGGAATCCAGAACTAATTCAGGGACTGGGGCAATATGAAGGGAGGATCTCCATCCTCAGAGGCCCGCTTGCTAAGTCAGGTCTTGGGAAGAAGGCTGACTCATCCATTTCAGTGTTTACTTGGCTCTGTGGGGCGTTAATAGCATTAATAAGACAAAGGTTCTCATTCACATAAGCTGAGCAGAAGCTAGCTTAATGAGCCTTGTTTACTGCAGGGCCTTCTCGGAATCTTGAACCTGGGAATGGGCACTGTGACCCTCCAAAAAGAAGGAGACCCATTTCCCAAACATATCTGATTCCAGGATGCTTCTGTCATTAAGAATCTGCTCCAGGGAAGAGATTTTGGGAAACGTTCATCTAATCCATTCCCTTCTTAAGGGAAAGAAAGTGCTGAACTTTCTAGAGCTTGTGATGGGAAGCTTTGTAGGGAGAGTTGAATGTTAAGAGACTGCGTAGGAAGACCTGGGGCTGAAAACGTGCTATGTGACCATGAACGAGCTAATGAACCATCCTGAATCCTGGTTTCTCAACTGTCGGTTGCAGTTAAGAACACTGACTGTAGACTCCTGTGAGAATCACAGGGGTTAATTTAGACTAAGGCCCAATGGCAGGAGACAGGCACACAGCAGGCCCCTCTGGAGGTCAGAGATGCTGAGGTTAGAAAGCCCTGCTGACTCCCCTACCACACCAGCTCCACCTTCCCTTGGCAACAGCCCTCCTCGGGTGGCCCCATTCCTGGCTATTATCAAGCCTCTCAAGTGGTCAGGGGACAGCTAAATCCATCCTGGAACTGCAAAATAAGCCCCCCTCGGGTATGCGGTAATTGCAGCCAACGACGCAATCATGCCCCACAGCTTAAATGGCCTGAAAAACCTCCAGGAGGAGAGTCAGTGTGCCCAGCTTTCTGAATGCATCGGGTTTCTGGAACACTCCAGGCCTCCCTATCTGTGGCAGCCATGGCTTCTGCAGTGGCTCAAATAGGCCAGACCTCTCCTTGAGCTTCGGGAATCCTTATCATTTGTTCACCACTCGATCATTCATTCACCACATCTCGACTGGTCCTCTCTAGACCAGACCGAACATGGATTCAAAGACTTGCTAATCTAAGTGGAGAAGGTAGGCGAGTGAGTCTGTAAGCGTTAGGACAGCTAGGAACGATGCTGTATGAGAAGGAGGTGGCTTTGGTTCATTGCATAAAGAGCTTAGACACAATTACGATGCCCTTCACTCCAATATTCTGGCCTGGAGAATTCCATGGACTGTATATAGTCCACGGGGCTGCAAAGAGTTGGACACGACTGAGCAACCTTTTCACTTTCACTTTACTAAGGAGTAAGTCAAGAATCAGAGAGTACAGGGAGTTACTCAAAGCGTCACAGCTCATTAGGAGACAGCTGAAATTTTAAGTCCTCAGTCTAGGTGCCCTTTCTTTCATAGGCGACCCCTGCACTGATTCAGCTGAGCAGACAGTTCCCATGCCAGGGGGCTCTCTGCAGATTAGAGGAGATGGTCTCTGGGAACATCTTTCCTTAACTCAGGGGTTTCAGACACATGCCCTTGTTTCCTTGGCCTACTTCTTTCTTTCCCCCTGCTGTGTGCAAGCTTTGCTTTTGATGGAATAAAAGTCTGCTACTTAGGCAAATGCCACTCTCAGTCTAGAGTTAGAGAAAATGAGCAAACATGGATTCCCAAAGAAGCTTTTTATCAGCGCCCACACGTCCCCAGCCCTGAGAGATCAGATTCAGTAACCACTGCCAGCTCCTGGAAGACTTCCTGGAGGAGGCACCCCAGGAGGCAGGATTGAAGGGATTCCGAGGTCCAGAGCCCCTGCTGCTCGTGTTCCTGAGCCCTCAGTGGACTTGGGGTAGAGGTGGGACCAAATATGAGATTTTTTTCCTCCCAAAGAGGCTGAGAGCCTCATCTCTAAAGGCTCAGGGATAGCTCTGGGTCTGGGAAACCATGCCACCCCTTCTTGTGGGTAGTACCCTTAGAGGAATATTTATGAGACATTAAAACCACTGCCACCGACTCTTTAAAAAATTCCTGTACGTGTAATTACGGGTCCAGAAGGGGATTCCTGGATTCAGTATAATTACTTCCCTGAAGCTTGCATTCCCCAGGGACCCAGGTCAGGAACGCTCTCCTGCAGATCTGCCTCCTCATCTCCTGGGTCCCCCTCTCTCCCTACAGACCCTTCTCCTCACAAGAGTGCTGTTGCTCCCCCCAGAGCCACCCTGGCCCCTCTACCCATTCCTCAGCCCCCTCTGCCCTGCTCCAAGTTGGGGAGAATGACACCCTGGCCTCCTGCAGACCAGCACCCAGCACCAGTGGGGGGCGGGTAGGGGGCAGAAGAGAGATGGAGGGCCTCCCACCTGCTGCCCCTGGGCTCCGGTGCCGCCCCCTGAGCAACCACAGCCCCTGCCCATGGCATCTTCACTGGGCACCCTGTCCTCCTTGGGTTCCCGAAGTACCACCTTGTCTCCTTGCCCCTCCGACCTGGGGTGGTTTGGGGTGCACCCTCCCACGTGAATTGGTGTCCTTGTTTATTCCCTCAACCCTGCCGGGCCCACTTCTACTAAATAGGCCCTTCATTAAAGCCATTTAGTGTGAATCTTCTGGGATAAATTATCTTTTCTGATGGGAACCTGACTGTAAGCCAAAGAGAAGAGGACCTCGATATTCCGGGCCCAGGCCACAAACTAGGTCAGGATGAAACTTGCTCAGTCACCACCTCACTGGTGTGTGCTGTATCCATGCCACATGCGGGCACTGGAGCTGTAGGGGTGCAGGGCAGGGCAGGGGGTCCCACAGCCAGGGAGGAGCACTGCTCCTGTGTCTCTCCTCTGCTCCCCTCCCTGCTCACCCTGTGTGTATGTGTGTGAAATACAACTTCATACATGCGTATGTATATATATATATATCATTCTTTTTACCCTAGTCTGAAACAGATCACCACATTACCCATGCTCTTCACTAACAAAATATTAGAATAACAGATTTTTTCAATTCTTCACTCATTCACCCAACTTGCCTGAGAAGCTTCTGTAGGTCAAGCTCTGTGTCAGAAGCCGTGAAACTGAACTGAATGGCTACATGAGGCATGACCCCCTGCCATTCAGCACTGCTGGATTTCCAGAACATTCCTACTGAGCAACCAAGGACACCTTCTCCACTGGGATAAGGACAGCCTGTGTTGGTCCTCCCCTACCCCACCACCACCACTTTGGTTCATCTGGTCAGACACAGTCAGACACACACACACACACACACACACACACACATTTCAGCCTCATGACTGGGAACTCTCATCAAATGCCACAGCAGTACTAACATGCAGTGTTCAAGCAAGAAGAACGATGTGGCCATAGCAGACGGCCCGGGGGCATGTGATTCCTTCATTTTCCTGAACCGACACATAGTCTTTTCCACGTGAGTCACAACACGAGGCTTTGCAAGTGAGCCGGGTTCATGCACCAGCACTCACGGGGCCCAGCCTTGCACTCGAGCTACACAGCTTCCCTGTTTGGGGTCCTGCTGCTCCCGACTCGGGGCTCCGACCTTCCTGTCCTGCTCGTCCCCTCTGCCCCTCTGTGGATGCTGCCAGATCATCAGCTCCTGCTCTGTGACTCGGGAGGCCTGGATTTCTGTCCTGGCCCATCACTGACTCACCTCCTATTATGAACATGCTCTTTCTGATCCTCAGATTCCCCACTTGGGCAATGAGGCATCATTGGATGGTCAGGAAGGACCCCTTAGTGAATGATCGCTGTGCATCCCAAAGCCCGTCATCACCGAGAGATGAGAGGGATAAGACAAAGCTGCCTAAAGACGCAAGGTGGGGTTGCTGCCCAAGGAGGTACTGGAGGGGCTGGAAGGCAAGTCCCAAGAAAGTGAATTCACTCTCTCTGGGCTGGTGGGTTTCTCCTTAGCTGCAGAGGGGAGGTCAGAAATCCTGACGCCCACACTGCTCCCCAAAGCAATCAAATCAGAACCTCTAGGGCTGAAGCCCAGGCATCCATAATTTTTTTTCAAAGTCCCCTGTGTGATTCAAGCGTGCAGTAAAGACTGAGAACAGCTGATGGACAGTCACTGCCCATATTTTGGGCAACTTCTACCAGATGGTCAGTAATACCCACTTAAAACACATATTTTAGATTCAGAGGGTAAGGGGTTTTTTTAATCATAGAAAATTAAAAGCAGCTAGGTTGTTAAACACTCTCTATTTACTTATGCCTCATCTACCAAAATATAATCCCCTGTTAAGAAGAAAGCATGTATGGATTAACTTCCATAATCAAAAAAGGTAATTAATAACCCAGTTAGAACAAGATTCTGAAGGGCTAATAACTGCAAATTATGTACTCTCATTAAAATCTAGCTGTTACAAACTCCACTTATTCAACCAATAACCCCTTGTCTAACAATTTGCTTTACTTTAGAGCTATTAAAAAAGCCTAATTTTCCCCCTGTCCTTACAGATTACCTCCCAGAGCTTTTCAAAGGTCGTGGCCCATGGGTTTCCGCCTGTTGCCAGTACTTTTACCTATACCACCCACTTAGTATAGTGTGCAGTCACAGGCTCTAATTGTCCCTCCTCCCTCCAAGTTACCCCAAATTCCCACCCAGCCAAGCCCCATTTGCCATTTGGGACTCTGAGTACTTGCCACATCTCTGCTAGATAGTACAGAACAATTCCTCTCACACGCAGTATATTATGTCCTTTTGTCCTTAGCTTGTTCCAAAACCACTTACTCAAAGTCTTTCCATTATAAAATAATGAAAAGAAGATACACTTTGAAATCAGATAGCTTTGGCCTAAAAATTTGACTCTAGGATTTCATAAACAGACCCCCCAAATGTGTCGTCACCTGACAGCTGACACAAATGATGAAAAGGTGAGTGAGGAAAAGGGAGTCTTTTCAATAGACGTTGCTAAGTCAATTGGTTATCCATATAAAAAAATGAACCTTGACCTCTATTTCACAATACATAGAAAAATCAATCCCAGATGGACCATGGATCTCAATGTAAAAGGCAAAACCATAAAACTTTTACAAGAAAACACCAGAGACCACCTTCATGACCTTGGTGTAGGCAATGCTTTCTTACACAAAATATAACATGTGCTAAGCGTCTGCCTACAATGCCGGAGACCCAGGTTCGATCCCTGGGTCAGGAAGTTCTCCTGGAGAAGGAAATGGCACCCCACTCCAGTATTCTTGCCTGGAAAATCCCATGGGTGGAGGAACCTGGTAGGCTACAGTCCATGGGGTCGCAAAGAGTCAGACATGACTGAGTGACTTCACTTCACTTCAACCATAAATGAAAAAAAAAAATTAATAAACTAAACTTTATCAAAATTAAGAACTTCTCTTTATCTAATGATATGCCATTAAGACAGTAAACATACAAGCCACCAAACGAGAGTCACTACTGACAATATCTGACAAAGGACTTGTGCCAGAATATATAAAGAATTTCTATAGATAAATAAGAAAAGCAAACAATCTCATTTTTCTGAAAAATGTCTTGAATAGGTACTTCACAAAAAAGAATATCCAAATGTTCCAATAAACACATAAAAAAGGTGCTTTGCTTCATTAGAGACGGGAAATGCAAAGCAAACCACAAGGAGATATAAGTATATAACCATCAGAACGACTAAAACAGAAAAAGCAGTTGATACGGAATAGACTGAGCAACCAGAACCCTCATACACTTCTGGTGGGAGTATAAGATAGTGCAATCACTTTGGAACACTGTCTGGCAATATCTACTATATCAGAATATACATACATCCTACAAGCTCTAATTCTAGGACCAAATTAACACCCAAAGACATGGAAAGAAATTTCACTGAAAAGCACCACGGTAACAGTCCCAAACTGGACAATAACTGAATGTCCATCAACAGCAGAGTATATAAATAATGTATACTCACACCAGGCGATACATACAGAGCCTTGACAATGAACGAACTCCAGCTCTGTGCAACAACGTGGCTGAATCTCACACACATGAAACCGAGCGAAAGCAGCAGACACAATTGAGCCCATGCTCTATGACTCCATTTAGATTAAGTTAGAGAACAGGCAAAACAAATCTATAGTACAACAAGTCAAGATAGCAGTTACCCTGGCAGGTACTGAGCGGGGGAAAGAAAGACTGAGAGGGGTCAGGAGGGAACCACGGAGGGGTAATGCTCTGTTTCATGATGAAGGAAGGTTCTGGTTACGTGGTATGTTCACTGTGCAAAAAAATTCACTGAGCTATGCATTTACGAGTGGTGTATGTCGATAAAAAGTTTATACACGCACACAAAACTTGGCTGTTCTACCTTTTAACTGTGTGTGACCTTGGGCAAGCATTTACTCTATCTGGTATTAAGTTTCCTCTTCTGTAAAAATAGAAATTATAATACCACCTACCTTGAAGGGTTGTGGCAAGGATAAAATCGGGGGAGGGGAGTGTATCCACACGAATAGCACCTGGCACACAGAGATGCATTCCGTAAACGAGCTTCCCCACCCTTCTTTAATGCAGCTCTAAAAGAGTCTCTTGTAAACCTGTGACCTTAAGGAATCGTCTCTTTCCTTTTTGTACATTTAAAAATAAACAAACAAAAACCAAGACAAAACAATGGATGTCTAGGGCGTTACAGGGCCCTTTATAGATCATCGTAAATGTTTGGAAGGCATGTCCATGGGTGGAAACAAGCCTACCTCCAGTGAGTTCAGAACCAGGCATGGTCACATCAACAGGGCTGTGAGTCAAACACAAGTATGTGTGTGTGTGTGTGTGTGTGTGTGTGTGTGTACATGCACGCATGCACGCATTGCTCACTCATGTCCAACTCTGTAGTCCCATGGACTGTAGTCCGCCAGGCTCCTCTGTCCATGGGACTATCCCAGCAAGAATATTAGAGCCAGCTGCCATTTCGTTCTCCAGGGGATCTCCCAGACCCAGGGATTGAACCAGTGTCTCTTGTGTTAGCAGGCAGATTATTTACTACTACGCTACCCTGGAAGCTGTTTAACACAAGGATCGTCCCCAGATCTGGTTTATCCATAAACAGTGACAGCGAGCCCTGCACTAAGAGGTCAGAAAGAGCTCAGCAGGAGGCCACTTGCCAAGAAGGCAGCCACCATGTTTTAACCACACACAGGCTGAATCTTCCAGCAGTAACACTCTTCATAGGCAGGAAAAAAACAAGAAAAGAATCACTCTGTTTCTTTAAAACAAGTGCCAACTCACAATGTGAGAAAGTGCAAGTCACAGAAAACATGAGATTTCCCAGGAAATAAACTTGTGATTACCAAGAACTGGAAACCAACCATCATCACACCCACATCCCATCCCCACGGTTGCAGACATGGCTCCTTTGGGTGGGGGGAGCCCTCTGACCCCCATGTGGCCAGGGCGCTGCCCAGGCCACTGAGTTAGCTCCTTAATTCTTTAATCTGCCTAGCAAATATTTACTGAGCATGGATGGATTGGGGGTGGGGGGGGGTGGCCTTGTATTAGCTGGATACAGGACATCCAGAGAAGAATATGCCTGGACCCTGCCCTCCTGGAGCTTACAGCCTGTGGAGCACTTCAAGAGGTGAATGGGCAAATACAATGCAAGGTGTTATACGCTAAAATGCAGAGAAACACAAAAGACCAGAGAGGAGAGGACACCTTCCTAGAGGTGACACTGGAGCTAAAGGTCAAAGGATGAAGTTAGATCGGGCATCCCTAAACAGAGGGGTCAGGGTGAGCAAAACCCAAAAGGAAGAAACTGCCATTGGTATTGCTGGAACAGAGACTAGAGATAAAGAGGGCCAGAAAGAGCAACGGGGAGGCTGGCAGAACCAGATCAAGGAAGGTCTTCCCTTGGACTCTGTCCTGTGGGCCCAATCTACTTCTTTATGACTTGGTTTTTACAGATAAACCTCTGTGGTCAGTTTCATGGTAGGAAACATTAACTCCAATTAAGCGAATGCTGCCCATCTCAAAAAAAAAAGAAATTTGAAATTCCATTCCTAACAGCTGAACTGTATGGCAAAACATAATTATTATTATATTCTGAATTTCATTAATAAAAAACTCATGAAATTTGTCTTCTGTCCTATTATACAAGTGCTCCCCTAACACCCTCCGTTTTGCCTCTAGCACTGCAAGACCTAAAATGTTTACTATCTGGCCATTTACAGAGAACGTTTGTTGACCCCCTGATGTAGCTGATGGGGAGAGATGGATGGAGTGGTTTTCAACAGGAGAATAACATGGTGGGTTTGTGTTAAAAAGAGGACCTTGGAAGTTGTATGGGGACAGACTTAAGCAAAAAAGACTGGTGAGAGGGAGGAGGTGTCTCTTGTTTGGCCTTGGCCCAAAGACTCAGCAGATCCTGGTGCAGTGGAATGGAGGTGGGGCGGCAGGTCTGGATCTCACAGGTTAAAGAAGTAGGTGACACTCACGGGCTCGGTGGCTGATGCACGTGTGAGGTGAGGACAAGAGGGAGGTCTCAGAGCATCTTTGGGACCACCAAAGACCATTCAGGGGGCCAGCACCACCAGGTCCCTACCCTGGTAGGGGAGAGGAGCCCTGAGGCTATCCCAGCACATCTAGAGGGGGGTGACTCTAGCCTCTTTGTCTCTTATTCTCTAAAGATGCTATTTTGTTTTTGTAGCCCTTGGAGACAGTTCCCTTCCTGGTACATCCAAACACAGACAAAAAAGCCTCAAAGAACACATTGTACTACAGTACCCTTTGGCACCCTGAATCCCAGTGACCACCCAGCATGGCAGTGTGGCCCCATTTTACAGACAGATAGTGGGGGCCCAGAGAGGAGCTGCACCTGGACCTAGGGGAGTCTTTATGTCCCCCCTCGATGTGCTGATATGCAACCAAGACTGCATTCCTGGCCCCTAACTGTTCTCAGGAGGTCCTCCTCATCTCTGAGTCACACATGCCCCTGAAGCTCCATGGAAGCTCCTGGAGGCCAGCGCCTGTGACCTCACTCCCTGAGATCCTGACTCCTGGGCTGGTCGGCCCTGGGCTCAAACCCTCGCTCTGCCATGTCCTTCCCACTCTGAGTCTCCATCCCTTCACCTGGAAATGGGGTTGAGACTCCTGCATATGTGGTAGTTGAAAGGCTTAAATGGGATCCTACAAAGTGCTCAGTCCAGTGTCTGCTGCTGCTGCTAAGTTGCTTCAGTCGTGTCCGACTCTGTGCGACTACATAGATGGCTGCCCACCAGGCTCTGCCGTCCCTGGGATTCTCCAGGCAAGAACACTGTCTAATGCCTGGTAAATACTCAGTCATGCATAGTATTTTCCTAGGTTGGTTGCCTCTTGGCAATCTGAATTTTTCTGTGCCTGAGTCTGGCTGGAAATGACATATGCAGAGAAGCAGCAGAGTTAAAAGTGTTAACTCAGGTGCCAAAAAAGCTGGGGTCCCAAGCTCAGCTCTGCCACTGAATAGCTGTGTGATCTTGAGTGAGTCAATCACAAAAACAGTTGCTGCCTAATAGTGCAATCAGGAGAATTCAGTGAGTTACAAGATGTGGGGCATCTGGAAGAACGCCAGTCAATAGTAAGGGTTCTATGCGTGCATGCGTGCAAAGTTGCTCCAGTTGTGTCCAACTCTTTGTGACCCATGGATGGTAGCCCGACAGGCTCCTCTGTCCATGGGATTCTCTAGGCAAGCATACTGGAGTGGATTGCCATGCCCTCCTCCAGGGGATCTTCCCCACCCAGGGATCAAACCTGCGTCTCCTGTGGATCCTGCACTGCAGGTGGATTCTTTACCACTAAGCCACCAGGGGAAGCCAAGGGTTCTCTAAGTTCAGCTATTAATGACTAACAGCTATTTTTACTTTCCATGGTAATGTGAACACCAGGCAAAGTGCAGAGACCCAGCAGAACGTGTACCAACAGTGATCCTGGTGGGTTAATTCACCCAGAATATTCTAGGTGCTGCCTCAGTGCTTGGCCTGCACTAGCCTTTGGGATGGCAAGTTGAATCAGGCTCCCCCAGCATATCTGAGGTCCTCACTTCTTTATGGACTGCTAAAAATTGATTTACACAGCCTCACCCAGGCGGTCCTCATCTCTGTATGGATTTATACAGGAAATAGAAACATTCACCATATAGAGTCAGAGGCTCTTATCAAATCTTGACCCTCAAAAAATTCTAAAGCCAAAAGAGATTTCTTTCTTTTAAATAACTCATTTGCTGGCAAAACCTGACCTGAAGTGATGGGAAGCTATTTGTTGTCTTTATTTTTCCCACTTAGTGTGAACAGTTCGCTGCAGAGAAATGAATGGGCTTGATTACAGAGCACTGCCCCACACTCCAGGGGGTATCACATAATATACAGATATATGCCCTCACTCCTCTCTAAAATCTAAAAATCCACCAAGTTCCAAAACACATCTGACCCGAGGGCTTCGGATGATAGAGCGTGGACATGCACGTATTCTTTCCACGGGACAGCTGTAATCACTCTTTTCATCCCCTTCAACCAAAAGATACTGCAAAAGCAAACTGGTGTTTGCCCATAACCAAATGACTTCTTATTTCTCTCTGAAAAAGAAATCAATACGAGGTGTGTTCAAGAGTGATCTGAGAAATGAAACTGGCTTTCCTCTTTTTAATGCAGTTGATATTTCAAAAACAAGTACTTTGTAACCAGCACAAACTCCAGCAGACTGTTCTCAGACAGGAAAATCCAGGTCTGAGGTCAAGGACAGCCCATGTCTCAGGTGGCTTAGCCCAGGAACAGGACAGGATGGGTGTGGAAATGGAAAAGAGTCTCCCTGAGCAGAAGCCTTAATCCTCTGTCTCAACCCAAGATAACACTCTCCTGATGATGTTTACTCACTGTGAAATCCTAGGCGGGAGCAGAAGGCGAGTGCTGAAGCTGGACAGGAGAGAGGCGTACAGTGAAGGCAGAAGGAGCAAGGCAAACTGCGACTTGGTAGCCTAATTGGGAGAGACCCACTTTGTAAACTGCTAACAGCCTTGGGGCACTGGAGTGACAGGCTAAATTAGCAAGCAGAAGGGCTGGTTTCCTTGCTAGTGAAAGCCTGCTCAATGGCTCAGTTGTGTCCGACTCTTTGGGACTCCGTGGACCGCATCCCATCTGGCTCCTCTGGCCATGGGATTCTCCAGGCAAGAATACTGGAGTGGGTTGCCATTTTGTCCTCCACAGGATCTTCCGGGCCCAGGCATTGGATCCACGTCTCCTGCATTGGCAGGAGGATACTTTACCACTGAGCCACCTGAGAAGCCCTGCTAGTGAATATCCCCTCACTAAAGGAAAATCTCAGAGAGGAAATGCACCCATATGATGTTTCTATATATGTGCTCCCAGGGTGCAACATTTGGGTAAGGAAAGCAGGAAGCAGCAACCAGCCTACAGGGCTCCGTTTCCCCCAAGCATCTGTGTGCCATCCCCCCTGGTCCCAACCCTGTGTGGCATACAAGGGAACAGGGGACCGAGCTGGCGATGAGCAATGTGAGTACTGATCTCTGTCTACGTGCCAAGCAACTCAGGGTCACCCTCCGAGCCTTCTAGGTGTCACTTTCCAGACTCCTTAAGCAGGAGGCACAGACCTTTAAAGCTCTTTCCTCACCAAACAGGTTTTGATTCTTGGGTGGCTTCAATCACCCATCTGCCTTTTTTTCCTCTCTTCTCACCCAGAATGAAATATGGAATTCCCAGCAATTGAACATTGTGAGAAAGAACATGGGAGAAGGAAATGGCAACCCACTCCAGCATTCTTGCCTGGAGAATCCCAGGGATAGAGGAGCCTGGTGGGCTGCCGTCTATGGGGTCGCAGAGTCGGACACGACTGAAGTGACTTCAGCAGCAGCAGCAGCAGCACATTGTGGAAGGACAGAGTGATACACACACATTAGGGAATGAAGAGACCATTAAGAATTCAGTGAGAAATCCATGCTGGCCCCAGGGTTCTCCACGGAATGTTATTCGGTTGGGATCTGGCTTCTCCTTTACTCCTTGCCTCCCCACCCCAGCACCTAAGCAACGCCTACTCTTCTTCTTGCACACCCTCCAGCACCCTGACCTCTCTTCCCTGTAGCCATTTTTTCCCTCATGATTCCCTCCCCCTTCCACTCTAAAATGCAGCTATGACCAGCTGAGTGCCTACCTGTGTGCTAGCTTAGTACATGCGCAGAGATGATGGGGTTTAGTCCTCCAATCAGCCTGTGGAATAGACAGGTCACCCCTTTTTGGAGAAGGGAGGTTGCAGCTCAGAGATGAAGAAACTCGCCCAGAATGACATGACTGGAAGGTAGTGGAGGAAAGAAGCAAACTCACGTCCCTGGGCAGAGCTGGGCAGAGCTGGGAATTCTTGGGCCTCCACTGCCTCATCTGACAAACAAATACTACCTTCTTCTTCTTCAGGCCTGCTTGGTGCTCAGACAGTAAAGGACCCACCTGCAATGCAGGAGACCCGAGTTCGATCCCTGGGTCAGGAAGATCCCCTAGAGAAAGGAATGGCTTCCCACTGCAGTATTCTGGCCTGGAGAATTCCATGAACAGAGGAGCCTGGAAGGGTGACAGTCCATGGGGTTGCAAAAGAGTCGGACACGACTGAGCAACTAACACTTGGGGGCTTCCCTGGTGGCTCAGACGGTAAAGAACCTGCGTCTTCATGGGATGCTTTTAAAGACTAAATGGCACAGCCAAGCTATCCATCAGTCCTCAGCAGCTATCTGAGCGTCATTACATCCCAAGAAGCGGTGAAAGCACAGCTTCTGTTTCCCATCTGCGGTCTTTACATGACGGGACCGCACCAGCCCTCCCGCTGACTCCTGCATTTTAACAATGGCAGATGAGATGGGAAGAGGCAGGATGAGGAGATGGAGGCGAGGGAAGAGCCTGCCCAAAGGAGGAGAGGTGGGACTCCGAGACATGTGCGGGAATAAGAGAGGTGCTGAGTCTAACTGCCAGACGGAAGGAGGAGGGAATGTTCTAGAAGGTGGTGGAGCATCGGGGAGCTGAGTTAGGCAGTGAGGATCCGATGTCTGGCTCTGGTAGCCACTAGGTGGGGGAGGGAAAGAGGTGAGGGTGGGCCTGAAGGGAGGGGGTGAGGCTAAAGGAGGGAGAGGGATCAGACATGAGGAGAGGTGGCTAAAAACTTTGGCAGATGCCTCAGGCTTGTTCTCTGAAAGGGATACAAAGTAAGAGCTGCAGACCTGGGTCCCCCAACCTGAAGCAAAATCAGCACCTCCCCCACAGAATCGCTTGCAGACTGACTAAAACCTCGTTCTGCCCAGATCTGGCTTGCACTCTCAGGCGTGTTCAGTACTGATCACGTTCGCTACCTCTGAAGGCTCTCTCCAGGCAAGAGGGAACCCTCAAATGCATTCACAGCACGCCCGGCTCTCCCCAGCATCCTCTGAACCCCACCTGCCTCTGCACCCCAGAGGTTGCCAAAGGGCAGATGCACAAGATGAAGGGCTGGCTTCCAGTCCACGTCCCCGTTTCAGGTCCTTCTCCTCTGTCACTTCCCAGCTGTATGATTTTGAGCAGATCGCTTTTTGAATCTTAGTTTCTATATCTCTAAAGGGCCTGGAGAATCCCAGGGACGGGGGAGCCTGGTGGGCTGCAGTCTCTGGGGTCACACAGAGTCGGACATGACTGAAGTGACGCAGCAGCAGCAAAGGGCCAATGAGGCTACCTATCCTTCAGATTTTTGTGGTTTTTTAAATGTGATAATCACTGCTTTGTGCTTACTTAGTACTGTCCAACTCTTTTTCGATCCCATGGACTGCAGCCAGCCAGGCTCTCCTGTCCATGGGATATCCCAGGCAAGAATACTGGAGTGGGTGGCCATTTCTTCCTCCAGAGGCTCTTCCCAACCCAGTGATGGAACTTACGTCTCCTGCGTTGGCAGGCAGATTCTTTACCAGTCACTGAGCCACCTGGGAAGCCCCCGAATCAGTGCTTCATGATCTATAAAACACCATATAATTGTATTATCCTGTTTACCACTAATACTTGATGACCGACTACTGAGGGTTGGATTTGTGTCCCCTAAAAGACATTTTTGAAGTCCTTACCTCCAGTACCCGTGAATATGCCTGTATTTGCAGGGTCTTTGCAGGTGCAATTAACATGTAAATCAGGTTGAGAACGCACTGCATTAGAGGGAACTCATTCCATTATGCGGAGAAGACAATAGCAACCCACTCCAGTACTCTTGCCTGGAAAATCCCACGGATGGAGGGGCCTGGTAGGCTGCAGTCCATGGGGTCGCTAAGAGTTAGACATGACTGAGGGACTTCACTTTCACTTTTCACTTTCATGCATTGGAGAAGGAAATGGCAACCCACTCCAGTGTTCTTGCCTGAAGAATCCCAGGGATGGGGGAGCCTGGTGGGCTGCCGTCTATGGGGTCGCACAGAGTCGGACACGACTGAAGCGACTTAGCAGCAGCAGCAGCATTCCAGGATGACCAGTATCCTTAAAGAAGAGAACATACAGAGAGAGAGAGAGAGAAAGAAAGGAGAATGCCCTGGAGACACGGAGATGTACAGAGGGCAGATAGTCATGTGAGGACAGAGGCAAAGACTGGAGTTAGCAGCTGCAAGGCAAGGAACACCAAGGACTGCTGGGGACCACCAGAAGCCAGGAGAGAGGCATGGGACAGATTCTCCCCCAGGAGCCCCCAAGAAGGAACCAACTCTCCTGACACTCTGATTTTGGGCTTTTAGCCCCTAGAACTGTAAGACAATAAATTGGCAACAGTTGTGAGCAACTGGGGCTGGCAACGGATGTGAGCATCTGGGAAGGAGTGAGTACTTCTTTCTCGGTGCGACACGCCTTGTTCTTCTGTTAGGGCACTTTCTGCATGGTAGAACTGTTGGTGTGTTCGTTTCTTAGAGCTGCCATAACGAAGTACCGCCAAGGAAGCGGTTTGAATCAACAAGAATTTACTGTCAGTTTGCTCATCTGTAAAATGGAGGCATAAGATCCGTCCTACCTTAAGTGTTTAAGATGTGCTGAATGCTCTGCAGGGGTGCGATAAAAACAAGATCCTTATACACCTAATTTCCTGGCTGTATCTTTGCCCAGACCCTCCCCATGCTCGCTTCCTTTCCTCTTTGCTTCCCTGTGGACAATACATTTTTAGGACTCGGATGAAATCCTGGTCCTTCTGCAAGCTTTTCTTGACCAGCCTAACCACTCCTCCATATCCCACCCTCTGAAACCACATGAATTTCAGTACTCTCCCAAGGTGTACAGTCCAGTTAGGCATCTTTTCCTCGGTTTGGGACTTAATCCTGTCCCATTCCTTGCCTCTCTTAGTTCTTTATATCATGCTTTCTATCTAGTTCTTATTCAAGCAGTTCCATAGATTGGTTGCTGATTGCCTCTTTTTTGCAAACCCCAGAAAAAGAGGGTCAAAGTCATACAACCCTCACCCAAATATTGAGTCACTCTGTAGCCCAACCTGCCTCAAAGTGGAGACACGGGGTCTGTCTGCAATAGAAGTCTTGTGATCCCCAGACTTGAATAGCCTCTTCACATCTGCCTTCCTGGCTCCCAAAGCAGCCCAGCTGTTCACACTCGTGCAAGGGCCCCTTCTGCCCAGGGGCAAGGAATTGGCTGCCAAACTGCAGCCCTAATTGAGAGGCATCAGTGGCTGAAGCATCAGCCTCCCTGCCTTTTATGTGGTTCCCAGCCCAGTAAAACGTACAGATTCCTCTGACCTTCAGGCACAGTGGCTGTAGGGTGTCCCAACCCCTCTCTCCTCTCTGGTTCACACTGTGGGGCCATCTAATTTCTCTGGGGCAGAGAAGCAAGAGGGGTGGGGATAACTTCATGAGTCACCGAAGCCCAGAAAGCCACACTCAAAGGAAGCTGCCCTCTGGGTCAGCAGGGGCAATGACAGCTGGGAACCGGGCCATCGACAGAGGGACTCTGCCCCTCACTCCTTCTGCATGTGAGGTTTTTCCCAGGCACCGCGTCGAGGGCCTTCAGAACCAAGATAAGGACACAGGGGTTTCAGCAGGCACTTTATATTCAGACAGCAGATCTATGGAGCACAGAGAAAAGTAGCCGCTGACTTTGAGGAGTTAGGGAAGGATTCAGAGGGCTGATATCCAGGGGCAAGCAGAAGCTAAGAAAGCAAAGTCCACCCAGCTAGCCAGGGCTGGGGACATAAGATTCATGGTCGCCTACCATGTACCAGGCAGTGTGCTCATTGATTTTCACTCACAAGTTTATTTTGCCCTTAAAGTAGCCCCACAGTATGGGTATTACTCTTATGAACATCTCCATTTTGCAAAAGAAGAAACTCAAGCCCAAGGAAGCTGAGTGACCTGAACAAGCTGCAAGCCGGTAAGGGGCAGAAGCAGGATTCTAATTCAGGCCCGAGGAACCCCAAAGCCTGCCTCCTCAGGATTCTAATTCAGGCCCAAGGAACCCCCAAAGCCTGCCCCCTCTGCCATGTGCCACAGAACTACGGGGTGATGGTACACGTGGTCCCATCTTGCTTCTTCTCCAGATGCTGTTTCCCGAGTTCATCTGCTATTTCCAAACATTTGGCATCTGGATAATCCCTTTCCAGGCCAGAGGTAGGTGCCATTCACCGTCTGCAAGAAAGGACCTGTTCGCAAGCAGACACAAAGTTAGAGGGAGTGCGGCAGTGTAGACAACGGAGCTGCACTGGGAGCCGGAAGGCAGCGGGGAGGAGGCCATTCAGGTCTGCAGATCACAGCACTTCCACTGAGAATGGCCCTCTTGTCCCAGACATTTTAAGGACGCCTAGCTTCTGGGTGGTCCAATACTTGGGAAGGGGCCTATACAACTTTTTTTTTCCCTCCCTTTCTTCTGAGGCTTGCAAGCAACCAGCCCAGCCCACCAATCTATAGATGCTGTTAAAGACATGCTGCACGGTCGAGTTAGAAAGAAAAGTCTAGCATTTAAAAATGCCAACACTCCACCGCCATGCAAGACCTGTTTATAAGTGGTTTCTCATTAAATCTGCATGACAACCTTGTATGGGAGGTATTATTGTTCTCATTCCTATAGAAGAAAAATTAAAGTTCAGAGAGACTGGTTTTTAAAGTAATGAATTTACATATGTGTGTTTACTTACTTCTCTCCCAAATCGTGCAAGAAAAATTATATGGAGTCCGGTGCAGACAAAAGGTCTAAAATCTGAAATGTGGACCCAGGTTGCTGTAAGTTCTGTGTTTTCCTCTCCCCCGCACCATGCTCAGTAGCACCCCACCACGGGGGTCCTTTAATCTAGGACACCGCCAACCCTCACCCCCCAACTCCATGGCTCCAAAATAGGATGCAATATACAAAGGTTCCCTTTGCCTGTGAAATTTCAGAAGCAGCAAGCGGAAGCGGGGGTGTCTCATTTGAGCTGAGAGTTTCTTTAGGGGCTTGTAAAAGTCAGCAGTGCTCACCCAGCCCTACCTCCTAGAGCCCTGAGAAGAGACATGAATTTGAAGCCACTGCTGTACTTACAAACTGCACGATCCTGCTCAGAACGTTTACTCTCCTAGTAATTTTGTTTTTCATATCATGAGAATATTAATAGCCCTGACTACTGCTCACTGACAGAGCTTTTCAGGGGTGTGAGTGGGGAGATGGGTGCAGACAGCCTTTGTCAGCCATAAACTGCTGTACAAACGTGAGAACTACTTTCATTCCTACCCAGGTCACCACACAGAAATATGGACCCAGTGAGACAGAACCTTAAATTAAAGACGCTCAGAAATGACGGAAGAATGTATTCAGCTATATTCAACAGTCGTACTAGAGTACCTTGCTCTGGGATGGGAGATCAAAGACAGACTGAACAGGACTTCACTGGTAGCCCAGTGGTTAAGGATCCGCCTGCCAGTGCAGAGGACATAGGTTTGATCCCTGATCCAGGAAGATTCCACATGCTGCAGGGCAACCCGTGCACTGCAACAACTGAACCCTTGTGCCCTAGGGCCCATGCTCTAGAACAAGAGAAGCCACCGCAATGAGAAGCCTGCACGCCACAACTAGAGAAAGCCCTGCCCAGCAATGACCACCCAGCAAAGCCAAAAATAAATATATAAAACAGGTAGCTCAGCTGGTAGAGAATCTGCCTGCAATGCAGGAGACCCCGGTTCAATTTCTGGGTCGGGAAGATTCCCCTGGAGAAGGGACAGGCTACGCATTCCAGTATTCTTGGGCTTCCCTGGTGGCTCCAATGGTAAAGAATCCACTTGCAATGCAGGAGACCTGAGTTTGATTCCTGGGTTGGGAAGATCCCCTGGAGGAGGGCATGGCAACCCACTCCAGTATTCTTGCCTGGAGAATCCCCATGGACAGAGGAGCTTGGGGGGATATAGTCCATGGGGTCACAAAACGTTGGCATGACTGAGTGACTAAGCACAAATAAAATAAGGACCACGGTGTGTTAGGTTCTAGAACTGACAAGGAGGCCCAGGCTGGATAGACAGGGCAGGAGCTACTGATGAAAGGATACTGGAACTGTGTCTTAAATAAGTAGATTTGGCCCAAAAGACACAAGGAAGGCATTCCAAGCAGAGAGAACAGCACAGGGAAGACACAGAGGTCTGAGGAGGGCAGTGTGGTACTTCAGTGGGGGAGTGACCTTCCAGGTACCAGGTGGGCAGGAACCCGGCCCCTATCCTTCATAAGAAGGGAACAGCATGTATTCATCAGGGGGACATCCCTGCACCTGCCCTGAGTGACTTTTCACAGCCAGACACAGGGGGACAGCCCCAAACCTCACTGACCCACAGGACTGTCAGCGTTTCTCTGGCCATTTGTTACCCTCATTTGCCAGCAATTTTCTGAAGTCAAACCAATCCATCAGGCACATGAGTTCCTAGTGCTTTAGTGAGCAGAAATCTAATGGTTCCATTTTCTTCCCTGGGAAAGGAGAAAAGGTTGAAATGAGTAGTTATTTCCCATATTTACATGGTTCCTTTCTTCTAGCATGAAACAACTTATGGACAAACAATCTGTTAGGAAGGCAGAAAAAAAACCACGATCCCTGCCATCATGGCTAAGGAAGAGGCACTGGGGGTAGGAGGGTAATATTTCTGCTTTGTCAGAACAATTAAAGACTTTGATTCTTTGAAATCTGAGATGAGGACTTAAAGCTAGAGCAGATCTTGAACACTACCTTATCCAACATACAAGTGTAAAACTCCCTGATAAAACAGCCTGGCCAAGCAGCAGGCACCAAGCCTTTGCTTGTTTAACCTCTGTCTATTAATTTGATGGTTTTGATGAATCTTACTTCTGATGGGAACACAAGCATTGCACATCAAACACTGCACATCAGGGCTTTCCTGGTGGCTCAGTGGTAAAGAATCTGCCTGCCAATACAGGAGACGGGGGTTCTGTCCTGGGCTGGGGAAGATCCCATATGCTGCGGGGCAACAAAGCTCATGTACCACAGCTACTGAGCTGGTGCTTTCAAGCCTGGGAGCCGCAACTACTGAAACCCGAGCGCTCTAGAGCCTGAGAGCTCTACAACCCATTGGCTTCACAAGAGAAGCCAATGCAATAAGAAGCCCACACACGGCAACTAGAGAGTGGCTCCCACTCGCCACCACAAGAGAAAAGCTCGAGCACCAACAAAGACCCAGTGCAGCCAAAAATAAAGAAACAAAATCATTTTTTTAAAACAGCATTGCACATCAAGACTTCCCTGGTGGCTCAGTGGTTAAGAATCTGCCTTGCAATGCAAGGGACATGGGTTTGATTCCTGGTCGGGCCACTAAGCCCATGCACTGCAACTAGAGAAACCAGAGCACTGCAACGAACAGCCCAGGTGGTTCAACAAGACCCAGCAAAGCCCCAAAAGTTTTTTTTTTTTTAAGTAAAAAATAAATTATAAAAAGAAAAAGAGGGACTCAGAGGGGGGGAAAAGTGGAGATTTTTGGAAAGAGACCTAGAGTCAAATTTGGATCTTCTCCTTCCATAGAAGACTTCTTAAGCGACTATGACCTTAGGAAAAGACATTGAAATGCTTTGAGCTTCCTCCTCTGTAGAGGATGGGTTGTAAAACCTTCCTTGCTGGGGTTGTTATAAGGATCAAGTGGACTAGTGTATATAAAGTGCCCAGTAGAGTTGCCTGGCACGCAGCCGACACTCAATAAATGGTAATTATTATCATCTCATTAGCCCAAATTCCCACCCAAGGCAGAAATCCTTCTTTAAACAACCCTGACACACTAAAGAGCTGTCAGGTCTCTACTTGAATAAATATTAGTTGATTGATTTGGTAATCAGTTGGTTCTAAGTACCCAGGACAAACACACCTTACTTTATTACTCCAAGTTCTTAGATATGCTTTAGTAGCAAGACCTCATCCCTCTCCACAGGCTGGTACTTAATGGCTAACTCCTTCCCAGCACAGGGCCAGACTCTACTCCCTACAACTCCTCTCCAATCCATGCTTTGCTTTCTTAGCCATGTTTTTGTTTTAAACATGCAGACTCCTTTCAAGAACGTCCCAGAAAGCTGCACATACATGGAACCAATTGCCTACAACTTGATGGGTGTCTCAGATCTTGCCAAGGACTTACTGTACTCCAGGCTAAGCACTACTATTCTGGAACCTCCCGAACAAGGTGCAGACACTACTGCTCTGGTTCACCAAACATTCTTCTCATCCTCTCTGCCCAGCACTTTCCCTATAACTTCAGAAGAGGAAAGAGATGCCATACTCAAGTTCTGTAATCACTAGACCACAGTTCAAATTTGAGTTTCCCTATACAGTTCATCATTCAGCCTCAGTTTCCTCATCTACACAATGGGGATAATCACAGTACCTACCTCGTAGGGCTGTGTTTGAGGGTAGAGGGGGATCATGCATGTTGATGCTTAGCACAATGCCTGGCACAGAGTAAACACACAACGGCAGTTAGCTATTGCTATTTTTCCTATTACATCTGTTCCCTTGCTCCCATTCCCACCATAGACACTGCAGCTTGCCACTGTTCTGCTTAAAAGGATGCTTCAGAATATATATTCAATTCTAGAACTCAAGATGGGCCTTCCCTGGCAGCTCTCAGCTGGTAAAGAATCTGCCTACAATGCGGAAGACCCGGGTTTGATCCCTGGGTCAGGAAGATCCCCTGGAGAATGGAATGGCCACCCAGTATCTTTGCCTGGAGGATTCCACAGATAGAGGATAGAGTCCAAGGTGTGTTGCCAAGAGTGGCTAACACTTTCACTTTCACAGGACTCAAGACAGCCCTGCATGTCATGCCTGGGCTGTTGGGCAGGGTGCACTATGCTCAAGTCAGACTCAGCCCCAGAGGCACTCTGATTGGCATGTACATGGCCTTTGATTAATAAAAATGAGACAAATTTGAAGCCCTGATTTAAAAATGCAGCAGTTCAGAGCCTTCCATGGTGCTACAGGGGCTAAGACTCCAAGCTTCAAATGTAGGGGGCACAGGTTTGATCCCTGGTCAGGGAACTAGGATCCCACATGCTGCATAGTTTGGCCAAAAAAAATTTTTTTTAATTGTAGTAGTTCAGTAGATTAAAATATAATAAACAAATGATCTTGGATAAGGGAAAAACTAAGTGGGATCCATGGAGATTTAAAAAAAAAAAAAGCAAGAAAATACTGATGGCCTTTCCGTATTATTCTTCATCCTCCTTCCCTCCCTCTCTTCCTTTTAAAAAACAAACATGTACTGAGTGGTTACCTGTGTCAGCCTTGTGCTAAGCAGTGGGAATACAAGACAAATAAGCCCTGGTTTCTGCCCTCAAGGAGCTCACAGTCTGGGGTTTTGGGGTAGGGGGAGACTTGGGAAGAGAATGCAGTGGGGCAAGTCCCCCAGTAGGATAAGCACAGGTGTTGAGGCTACAGAGGACAGAGCCTTGGACTCCAACGGGGATACAAAGGGATAGGGATATTTCCCCAAGAAGGGGACATTCAAAGTGAGACCTTTTAACCATTTCTTATGAGACACTTTTGCTGGTTATAAAAGTAATATAAATTTATGGCAAGAGATTTAGAAAGCACAACCATACCAAAGAAAAAACATCAACGATTTCTCACCAGAGAGAGCAACTCATTCAGAAACATTTCTCCATCTTTCAACCTGTATGTTTAACATGAATGAGTTCATGATGTCTCAACAATTTGATAAGCTCACTGTTTTGCTTAGCATTCAGGTGTAAGCATTTTTCCATCGAGCTCAGTCTGTAAGAGCGACCTCTGGGTCTTTGATTGAGGGGACAGAGCCCCAGAGCCCGGGAGCCAGGGCAGGCTCAGAGGAGACAGGACAAGTTGGGTTTCGGCGACCAGGTGGAATCCAGCAGAGCATCCCGCATCTCACAACTCTGGATGGCTGGATGGGCCGTGGCACGCAGGAGACAGTCCAGCTGGGAGGGTCCTCGGAAACAGGCGGTGGTCGATGCCATGGGATGGATGAGGTCCCTCAGGGAGGGTGTGCAGGGTGAGAAGAGAGATGACTTAGGGTAAGGTCCCTGCCCTCTAGAAGCTCACAGTCTAGATGCGTTCATGTGCAAGTCGTTTACCCCCAGCTAGATTGTAAGCTCCTTGAGGGCAGTTACCACTTCACACACAGCAGTCCCTCGCCAACCAGGGGGGCTGGGTTTCTGAAAACCCCTGGGGAGGAGAAGTCAGGCTTGAGGAATTTAGGACCTTACTGGGGAAAAAACAGGGTTAGGGGAATGAAGTCAAGAGTGAACTTAGGAAATCATTACATTTTTTTGCATCGAAAGAAAGAAAAACAGTAAGAACAGCATATTCAAAACATTGAGTAACAATGACACTTCAATTATCAGTGTGTTTTTCAACAACACAGAAGACTTTGCAATTTATTTTCATTTACCAGCCATCCCTTTCATGGGGCTCTCCCCTTCATAGTTCTAACAATATGTTTCTACATCCTTTTTTTTTCATTGCTAGAAAAATACACTGGCCAAGAGTCATCTTCTTTGGTATATTTCCCCATGCAAATATTCAATGTCTTTTGGGGATTTTTATAACTCTGAACTACTGATTCCTATCTCTTGGTGCCCCCTGCAAGCACATGCCCATATCTTAACAGGTACGAGTGGGATTCTGGTCTCGTTCCCCTGCTTCTGCAAACATCTCTCCACTAGACTGCCCTCCACTTTGCCTAATTCCCTCTTTTCCATCCTCTGGACAGATTCCATCATCCCCCAGGAATTACCTCAGATTCTCCAAGGCTTCTGAAAGACTAGACCAAGTGAAGGTGTCAGTATTAGAATTTTGGTGTCTGTTTTCCATAGCACCTGGTACATTATGCACTCACTAGCTCACAGGAGTTGCTCAGAGGGTTCTTGCTGAACCGAGCAATCTCCTAACCCGAAGGAAAGGATGTGGATTTTATTTCTCTTTGCACTCACTGCTCCAGATGAATATTAAACCTTGCACACAGCATAAATATTGAAATATTTGTAGGCACATTTAATTTCCCTTCTGACAGGCCATGATGACAAGAAGGAACTAATAGATGCAATCTATCTGCATTCACGAAGGCAATTTTGAGTTTCACATGACATGCTGTCAATAGACTCAAAAGATATGGCCCTTTAGTGAAGGAATTCTCCATCTTTTCCAGCCCAGAGACCACTTGGATAAAGCAGGAGACACACTAACCTGCAATTCCCCTATGCACGTTCATCACACCAAAAAGTGATCAGCAGCTGACTATAGGGGAGAACCAGCTCTATTTTGCATGAGTACCAACAAAACAATACCTTTTAAATGAAATGATAGTCCATTACATTTACATAGCACTTTACACTTTACAAAACGCTTTCATGTACATTTTTTTAATCTCATTTTTTCTTTGCAGCTACTCTGTGAAGTGGTCAGAGAAGGTACCCATATCTTCATTTTGCAGATAAAGGAACTGAGGCTTATTTATTCTCAAGAAAGGGATCAAAAAGGAAAACAACTCACTCATTCAATCTGAGCCCCCACCATGCTGTTACCAGCTCGGTTACATATGAAAAAACAAAACTCAATTACAATGCTATTTTCCATGCCCTATAATTGCCAGTTCCCAAGATAAGGCCTCCCCCAATTTACTCCCCTACCCCACCTGTCTTCTGCTATTCTGGCCACAAACTAACCAGCCTGGCCCAGGAGGACATTTGAGTCCATTACCTATGAGGAAAGTAACAAACGCATGTCCAGTACCACATGCCCACACGTATGAGAATCAGCGTTCAGCGCTTCTCTGCATGATCCGTTATGTCCACACAACAGCCCTGCAAAGGAGGGTCTGCAATGCCCATCTTGTAGATGAGGAGGTTATGAAGGAGCGTCTTACACAACTTGTCCACCTCGCAGGGCTGTTCGTGGAAGAAGCGAGGCTGCCCACCCTCAGCCTTCTTTTCCATTCTTTCCCATAGGCCAGGGACTGATAAGTAGCAGGACCAAAACTTAAACCCAGGTCATTTGATTCGGGATTCTTGGGTAATCTTTCTAACATACTCCTCTGCCTCCAAGAAAGCCCAGCAAAACTATGATGGACATAGATCCTCCAGAGCCTCTCACAGTCCTTAATCTGTTGCTGTTGTTCAGTCGCTAAGTCATGTCCGACTTTTTGCAGCCTCATGGACTGCAGCACTCCAGACTTGTCCGTCCTTCACTATCCTCTGGAGTTTGCACAAACTCACGTCCATTAAGTTGGTGATGCTACCTAACCAACTCATTTAATCCTCTACAGAAAACTCACAGCAATCAGTCCTTTAGAAATGCAGAAAGTGAGGCTTAGTGAATGCCTTGCCTTGTGACCAAGGTCACAGGCACAGAGACTTGCTGAGCCAGGATTGGAAACCAGGTCTTGTTCTGGGACAGCAGGGCAGCCCCAAGGTCTAGCCTTAACAGCTGGAGAGCTGGTGTGCTCCACCCCCACCTCCCAGCTCAGCACCAGCGAGGCTTACAAAGACGTAACCCCAGGAGGAAGCGGCTGCCCCACAGTGAGGCCTCTGTACAGCGCACCCATGGAGACTAAATCACCTGACATTCGGATTCAGTCCCTGAAACCCCAAATCCTCGATGAGAAGAAAAAATCTATTTTAAATGAATTCACTGGGACATTTTCGTTTTGAGGAAGTGGGGGTTGAACCAACTGGAGAAGAAGAGAGACCTATGAGCACCAACCAAGAGAATGCAAGGTTCAAGCTGGACACATGGTTCCAGGGGAAATGAAAAGCAAAGCCGCAGAGACAGGGAGGAGATTGGTGATTGCCAGCGGGTGGGGACGGGTAGTGAAGAGTGACTGCTTGACGAGTGAGGGGTTTCCTTCTGGGGTGACAATGTCTTGGGACTAAATAGAGGGGACGGTTGCCCAACATTGTGAATGTACTAAGTGCCACTCAACTGTACATTTTAGACAGGCTTATGGTGAATCTATTGTAAATTTCACCTCGATTTTAAAAAAAGGGGAGGGAAAAAGGGCAAGCTGTGTTTGCCAAGCAGAGTGCCAGGTGAACGATGCCTTTGTGCTTGTAGCTGAAGTTGGTCCTCTTGTAAAGAAGCTGTAGAGTCATTTTGCATACAGGGTGCTCAGCACGTGGGTAGGGGGTGTTTGCTAGGAAGAAGTGAAGTTGCTCAGTCCTGTCTCACTGTTTGCGATCCCATGGACCGTAGCCTACCAGGCTCCTCCGCCCATGGAATTCTCCAGGCAACAGTACTGGAGTGGGCTGCCATTTCCTTCTCCAGGGGATCTTTCTGACCCAGGGATCGAACCCAGGCCTCCCGCATTGCTGGCAGATGCTTTACTGTCTGAGCCACCAGGGAATTGTGCATCTGTTCATTTAGCAAGTGTGTGCATGTGTGTGTATTTACACAACAGGCAAAGGGGACTGCTTCAGGATTAAATTTTCACAGCTTGATTCTTTGACACTGTAACACGTTACACTGTCCAAATTTACCAGCAGTAATAATAGTAGGAATAATGATAACAGTAACATTATTATGACATGGTTGTTATTAAACAGTGGCAGGTACTATTTACTGAGAGGTTGCTATGAGCCAGGCACTCTGATAAATATCTCACATGCATCATCTCATTTAATGCTCACAACATCCCATGGAAAAGGAACTCCCTCCACTTTTCAGGTGAGGGAACTGACACAAGGTTAAAGGCTTGTCCAAGGTCACACATTGATAACAACACAGTCAGGATTGTAATCAGGTCCATGTGACTGACACTCGTGACTGGAGGGACACATAATCACATTAGCCAGAAACAACTCCTATTAACACTCTAATAAATTTCACTTTGAATTGTTTCTGTAGTTCATATAGTTAAAGCTACAGATGTGCTTACATTTCTGGGTTTTTTTTCCTCCTTACAATGTCCTCTTAACATTTGCCGACATCTCTGCAAGTCCCCATATGTTTAATTTTGAAAACTTATATCTATTCTGTCCCAGGGATGCTGCTAAATAACTTTCATCTTAATGTTGACCTGGAAAGTGCTTTCCAGCCCTCTGTGCATATAAATAATGTTGTGGTGAATATTTCTGTCCATCCACTTTCTCTGCATTTCTGCTTTTCCTTGAGGATTTTTGTATTCGCGACATTTTTGTATTCTCGATACTTTTGTGTTCTCGACGTGCACTGAAACTCACGTCTTCATCTGAAACCCTGCCTGGCAAGAGCATTGTCTGCGGAGGTTTCTCCAAAGACATCCCCAGAGCCAGGACTCTAAATTCCTGAGTGGGGTTGGGGCCCAAGCTGGTGGCTCTGCTCTTCCCACTGTGCCTGGGCTGATGCTCCCCAGCCCCCTTCTGCAGGGACATCTGTTCTGACCCAAAGGAAGTTTCCCTGCCTCACTGCACTGACTCCTGACTGGTAGGGCCTACTGGCCATCTTCTAGGTTCTAACCTTCTTGCTCCATTTTCGTGATTTCCACCACACCTTTAGGCTATCTGCACTATTATTAACCTATTTTTTTTATTCCACTTACTTTTTGTTTCTTGAATCCATTTATTCAAAATAAGGAAAGTGCATTTCATTATGGTAAATTAAAATGATCATTTCGCCACATACAGAAGAAAAAGCTTAAAAATAAACACGGTGAGTATAAAATCAGGTAAAGACAGTTGACTCCTTATCCAGACTCAGACTTTTGTTAAAATGGGAGATTAGCAAGCGTCACAAAAAATATTAAATTCCTACCAGCACCATAATCAGGCTCTTTCCTCAACTCAATCAAAAAGACTGAACAGAAATGGAATGGACTTTTTCACCATTGTGCTAAAGTAACACACCTACAGACACCTGTCTGGCCCCCCAGTGGAAAACGCTGACCTAGTCCAACCTTCTCAACTTACACACAGATAAAAGATGCTAAAAGCTCAGTGACCAGCCTCTGTCACATCCAAGCTAAGCCGGCAGGAAAGTATAACCAAGAATCCAGGTCTCCTGGCTCCTAAGTCTTATTTGATCACTCTTTGAAAATTTCATTTAAAAAAATATTAGGCAGGAGAGTATATGGGGAGAAAAACTGTATTTTTACTTTGATCTTTGCTTATAAGATCTTGAAGCATGTTATGATAGAAGAGATTAAAGATATAAGCATTTCTTTTAAAAAATTCAATCAACAAGAATTATTAACCACTCACTTCTGAAACCCATTCTACCCTGTGTGCTGGGCTCACATTAGAGAACAGGAGATAGCTTTCAGCCTCCTTCCCCCGAACTGACTTTATGTGGGCAACGTTCAGACTTAGAAGTAGTGTCTGTGGATGGATCATTCATTTCTTATTCCACAAACATGGATGAGCACCTACTGTGTGTCAGATTTCCATAAATGATTTTTAATGGCACACTGATGCTCTCTTTCAGACAGTTACACTGATAACCCTACTAATTGCTAAGATTCAAACATAAGAATGGCAGGCTTTAAAAACGTCACTAAAGTTAGTTACAGAAAACTACTTCATAAAACCTATGCCAAACTTCTAAACGGAGGATACGATTTTAAAAATGTTACATCAGCTTAGATATTATTACTAATAATAGCTAACACAAGCAAGCCAACCATACAGTTATTAACAATTAGCTAATATTTACTGGATCCTTATGATACAGTTGGCATTATGCTCAACATTGCTATAGACACTGACTCATTTAATCCTTGCAAGAATCCTGCAAAGGATTATTATTATCTGTAACATACAGGCTTGGGAGCCAAGGATTATAGAGGTTAAATAAGTTTCCCCAAATCACACAGTTAATAAGTCATGAAACCTAGATATAAATCCAGATAGCTGGCTGAAAGTTTAAACCTTTCCAAATTTGAAAGACATGCTTACTAAAGGAAAAATAAATGTTGGGATTTTCCTCACTTTAATGATACTCCCAGAGAGGAGGGGGAATTTCAAAGCTCCTTCAAAGTTTAACCTCTAGTTGAAGCATGCATCAGCAGTTAACAAATGGGCAATGACAGTTTTTGCCAGACTTTGGAGTACATCAGAAGCACCTGGCTGGCTTTATAAAACACTGAGTACAGGACTCCACCGGAGAGTCGCCTGTTCCGTAGGTCTGAGAGGAACCTGAGGATGCACGTCTCAGGTGACACTGCAAGTCTAGGGATCACACTTTGAGAACTACCTGGTTTGGCAACCACAGGCTTTAGAATTAGTTACTGTGGCTGTTCTGCACTCAATATGCCAGCAAATTTGGAAAACTCAGCAGTGGCCACAGGACTGGAAAAGGTCAGTTTTCATTCCAATCCCAAAGAAAGGCAATGTCAAAGAATGCTCAAACTACCGCACAATTGCACTCATCTCACACGCTAGTAAAGTAATGCTCAAAATTCTCCAAGCCAGGCTTCAGCAATACGCAAACCGTGAACTTCCTGATGTTCAAGCTGGTTTTAGAAAAGGCAGAGGAACCAGAGATCAAATTGCCAACATCTGCTGGATCATGGAAAAAGGAAGAGAGTTCCAGAAAAACATCTATTTCTGCTTTATTGACTATGTCAAAGCCTTTGACTGTGTGGATCACAATAAACTGTGGAAAATCTTCAAGAGATGGGAATACCAGACCACCTGAACTGCCTCTTGAGAAATTTGTATGCAGGTCAGGAAGCAACAGTAAGAACTGGACATGGAACAACAGACTGGTTCCAAATAGGAAAAGGAGTTCGTCAAGGCTGTATATTGTCACCCTGCTTATTTAACTTATATGCAGAGTACATCATGAGAAACGCTTGGACTGGAAGAAACACAAGCTGGAATCAAGATTGCCGGGAGAAATACCAATAACCTCAGATATGCAGATGACACCACCCTTATGGCAGAAAGTGAAGAGGAACTCAAAAGCCTCTTGATGAAAGTGAAAGTGGAGAGTGAAAAAGTTGGCTTAAAGCTCAACATTCAGAAAACGAAGATCATGGCATTCGGTCCCACCACTTCATGGGAAATAGATGGGGAAACAGTGGAAACAGTATCAGACTTTATTTTTCTGGGCTCCAAAATCACTACAGATGGTGACTGCAGCCATGAAATTAAAAGACGCTTACTCCTTGGAAGGAAAGTTATGACCAACCTAGATGGCATATTCAAAAGCAGAGACATTACTTTGCCAACAAAGGTCCGTCTAGTCAAGGCTATGGTTTTTCCTGTGGTCATGTGTGGATGTGACAGTTGGACTGTGAAGAAGGCTGAGTGCCGAAGAATTGATGCTTTTGAACTGTGGTGTTGGAGAAGACTCTTGAGAGTCC
Organism: Bos indicus; assembly: GCF_029378745.1. Lineage (NCBI taxonomy): Eukaryota > Metazoa > Chordata > Mammalia > Artiodactyla > Bovidae > Bos > Bos indicus. The sequence goes on along the minus strand of NC_091788.1, from coordinate 16,917,585 downwards.
CTTGGACTGCAAGGAGATCCAACCAGTCCATTCTGAAGATCAGCCCTGGGATTTCTTTGGAAGGAATGATGCTAAAGCTGAAACTCCAGTACTTTGGCCACCTCATGCAAAGAGTTGACTCACTGGAAAAGACTCTGATGCTGGGAGGGATTGGGGGCAGGAGGAGAAGGGGACGACAGGGGATGAGATGGCTGAATGGCATCACTGACTCAATGGACGTGAGTCTCAGTGAACTCCGGGAGTTGGTGATGGACAGGGAAGCCTGGTGTGCTGCGATTCATGGGGTCGCAAAGAGTCGGACATGACTGAGCAACTGATCTGATCTGATTGTGGCTGTTCACTAGCTGTCGTGTCTGACTCTTTGCAACCCCATGTACTGCAGCATGCCTGCCTTCCCTGTCCTTCACTATCTCCCAGAGTTTGCTCAAACTCATGTCCATTGAGGAGGTGATGCCATCCCATCATCATTCAGTAGAATTATTCATTCATCCAACCATCATTCATTAGAATTAGACTTGGGTCCAGATCTTGATTTTTCTCCTTGCTTTAGGTATCACCTTAGGCACATCACAGAGGCTAAGTACCTCATCTCTAAAGGAGAAGATCACTATTGGATAAGGTCATCATGAGGATTACATTAAATGAAATTATGCCTAAAATCTGCCAAATACCTGGCATATAATGGGTATTCAATCAACCAGCTCTATCAGTATCATTGATGAATGATCCATAAGAGAGAATGGATACTCAATTCTCCACCAAATGCCCTCTTGAAGTGAGAAAGGAACAGAACTGCAGTGGGGGAGAATGATACTTCATCCCAAGTAATCATGTTTGTCTCCTCTACGCATAATGATGTTAGAAACTGTCAGCGGATAACAAGGGAAGATGCATGGGGTGGGCAGCTCATCAAAACGAAGAGACACCAGGTTAAGAAGGACCACGCTTGCCCAGGAGCCACCCTGGAGTAGTGGCATCGTGCAGAACTCACGGATGGCCTGGGGGCAAAACCAGAGGGGTGTGAGGGCATCTGGGCTTTCCCTGGAGCTCACGGCAGACTTAATGATTATAAAATAACAATATAACTGCATGGGCTTTGTAAAGCACTTTGCTGTCGAACGGAATAAACGGGGAGTGTTAAGTAGACTTTTATCTTCTTCTGCCTGATTTATGTTAAGTGTTGTCTGTGGGGGATAGTTCATGTGCATGCATCTGTGTGTGTGTGTGTGTGTGTGTGTTGTGTTGTCGTTGTTGCTCCTTGTTGATTTTAAAATAAATCATAGAGACACACCTGGTTGTGAGCTTCTCTTCTAGAAAGAGTAGAATATATTAAGGGCTGGAAATTGGCTTTGGGGCTACGTATAACTCAGTGAGAGAATGGAGTGGAAGGCATGCTGGTTAGTGTCTGAAACATTTCATGGTAGAGCCTGGTGTGATGGAGCGAGACTTAAATCATCTGAAAAGAGATGTCTTTCTAAGGCCATCTGTAAGCTCTCTGGCTAGAGAATGAAGCGTGGGGACTTCCAATGCCCTTCCAAGGCAGGTGATGAGGATTCGATCCCTCGTCAGGGAACTGAAACCCCATATGCCATCAGTTCAGTTCAGTTCAGTTCAGTCGCTCAGTCGTGTCCGACTCTTCGCAATGTCATGGCCAAAAAAACCAAAAAGTGAGGCATACTGTGTGACCCAGAAAAAAGGGACAAAAGAGGGATGTGGTCGGCAGAGCCCCAGCCTGGCCTGAGATTAGTAGCTGCGGGGCCTTGGCCGACAAGCTTTCACTCCTGGAATTCAGGGTCCCACAGACGATAGTGGAAAGACGGCTTCCCAGGAATCCTGTGGCTTTCACTGCTCTGGCTCCCTCTGAGCCAGCCCAGGGTACTCAGGCCTCAGCTCCCAGGCCGTCTCTCCGACCAGAGCACCCGCAGCAGTGACCACAGACGCCCTCAGTCCGCCTGTAGTGTCCACCAACCGTCTCCAGGCCACAGGGGCCTCCCACCTCATTTCGTCACTGGGCCCTCTGTCAGTGGAAACCCACACACAGAGCTGGGTGCAAGCACCTGGATGCTAATATTCCCAGAAGCAATCTACAGCCAGCGAGGAGCGTACCTTGGTAGACGGACACCTCAGCTTCCTTGGCCCCTGAGGTAACAACTGTCCGGCCCGTACATCGGCATCTCTCAGAGAGCCCCCAAAGGACCAAAGATGAAGGACTGAGCCGAGCCCCACGCCCATGGCGGTGACCCAGTCACCAGTGCACCTGCTCTTAGCTTTCCTCCCTTCCTCCTTCCCCTTCCCTGCTCTCTCACCAACCCCCCTGGAATCACCACACAAATAAACTTTCCTCCGGGTCTGCTTTGGGGAGAAAATGAAAGTGTTAGTCGCTCAGTCGTGTCCAGCTGTTTGTGACCTCATCGACTGTTGCCTGCCAGGCTCTTCCGTCTATGGAATTCTCCAGGCAGGAATACTGGAGTGGGTTGCCATTTCCTTCTCTAAGGGATCTTCCCAATCCAGGGATTGAACCCAGGTGTCCCGTGTTGCAGGCAGACTCCTTACCATCTGAACCACCAGGGAAGCTTTGGGGAGAACTCAAGCTCTAAGAACTAAGACACTATCTTAGCCTCCCACCTGCAGGCTATCATACCCTCTGGTCCCATGTTCTTTCTGACCACTCTCTGAACTGATTTACTTTCTCTTCTTATTAATACTTCTCCACGAGGGCAGGGCCAGGCTCTGCTTCATCTGTAGCACCTGGAACTATGCCTGGCCAGTGCTCAGCAAACATTACTGGTTAAATGACTAGTATTTGTCACTTGGAAATGGCTACCTCCTGCTGCTGCTGCTGCTAAGTCGCTTCAGTCGTGTCCGACTCTGTGCGACCCCAGAGATGGCAGCCCACCAGACTCCCTCATCCCTGGGATTCTCCAGGCAAGAACACTGGAGTGGCTTGCCATTTCCTTCTCCAATGCATGAAAATGAAAAGTGAAAGTGAAGTCGCCCAGTGGTGTCCAACTCTTTGCGACCCCATGGACTGCAGCCCACCAGGCTCCTCCGTCCATGGGATTTTCCAGGCAAGAGTACTGGAGTGGGGGCCATCGCCTTCTCCACACACAGGGTAGAGGAGTGCTCAAAGCCTCAGTGATACGAGGATGCACAGACTGCCTGCTCCTCTCTAGACCACACCACATTCTTCAAGTTCCTATCAAACTCCAGAGACTGCATGGCTATGAATAAGTAATGCGCAAAGGACCTGCTGAGGTTTGCAGCAATATATACCCTTGTGCCAAATGGCCCTCCCCTTGCTTTTATTTAATGAAAATTGATGCAATGTCCTGGGTGCTGTCCTGGACAAACCAACTGAGATAGGTATTAGGAGCCCATTTTACATTCAAGGAAACTGAGACTCAGAGAGGTTAAGCAATTTACTGTCCATCACAGAGTGAATAAGCAGTGGAGCCAAGAATCAAATCTAGGTGTGGCCCTTAGAAGACCTGGCCCCCCTCTCTCTGCTCCTGTGTTCCTTGAGGCTGCTCTCCCGGTGCTTTCCTGTCTCAGCCCCACTCCCTCTCAGCTCCCCTTTGCACAAAAGGCAGGAAAGAAGACCATCCGCCACGCGGCAAGCTCCCTGAGCTTTCTTTCATCTCATCTCCAGGCACTGTCATAAGCTCCGGAAAGATGCGTCCAATTGAAGTGATCAAAGTTTCAACAGGAGCTGATTGGAAGATGTCTCAGCATCCTTCCAACTCTGGGAGGCTCCTCCTTGCTGGTCCTAGTTCAGCTCCGTTGACACGCAAGGACAAGCATTTGCAGCCTTTGAAACCACCGAACAGCATCGTTAAACACCAACAAATGCTCAGCCTTGAGAGGGAATGCCATGACTGTGACAGCCACTGCCTCCGGGGACTGCTCCTTTGTGGGGAACCAAGAGGAGCAGAGGCTCTGTTTGGCTGCATCGTGTCACCACAGAGCTCCACCGGCTCAGCCTTCCTGCTGGGGGATGAGACCCTGTGATCAGGCGAGGTTACAACGAGGAACAGGTGGGCTGGCCCAGCCACCATGACCACACTGGGGCCTTCCCGAATACCCCAAGACAACACAGCCTCCCCAACCCCATGCACCACTTAGCTGGCTAGCCCAGTCCAAGGGCATCCACAAGGAATGGGCAGGCTCTCTGCCCCATGAGGGTACCCAACAGGGGGTGAGGTATCAGGCCCCAGGATTGGCAGAGAGTCTGGCTCCTTCCAGATGGCCTAGCTGGGTGGCAGGGCCTCTGCTTATCTGGTCACCCAGGACAGCCTTAATGCCACCCCTGGAACACACCTTTGGGCTACCAGAGTGACTTCCTGAGCTTGGAACATCTAATTCCACTCAAACACATAATGAAGCGGCTGAGTGGACCCTGAAACTGGATTGAAAGTGAAAGTGAAAAAGTGTTAGTCATCCCATTGTGTCTGACTCTTTGTGATTCCATGGAACCTGCGAGGCTCCTCTGTCCATGCAATTCTCCAGGCAAGACGACTGGAGTGGGTTGCCATTCCCTTCTCCAGGGGATCTCCCCGATCCAGAGATTGAACCCAGGTCTCCTGCACTGCAGGCAGATTCTTTACATCTGAGCCACCAGGGAAGCCCAAACTGGATTATGTGGGATCAAGTCCTGGCTCCACTGCTTATTCCCTACCTGGGACAAGTCACCTAAGCTTTCCATTCTCTGTGTTCCTCAAACATAAGGCTGGGGAAACAACAGTCCTGACGTCATAAGGGTTGTAAGAAAATTAAATGAGTTATTCATAAGGCACTTCTATTAATAACAGTGCCATTGCATAAACACTTTATAAGTACTTATCAAATAAATAAACACTCATCCCATCTCCCAATAACTTCCGAGTGCTAGCCTTCTGAAAAGCATACCTAATTACTTTGCTCTCACACATGTACTCTCCACTCATTCATTCTTCTATGTGCTTCCACAGAGTTCTGCCCGGTCCCAGCACATGCCACTCTGAATCACCGTGGTCTACTCCACAAGCATCTTCACTCGACCACAGCCACACGGTGTCAGCGCTAAGAACGCAGCAGTCAGTCCAGAGGGGAGGGGGATACGGGGCAGGGTCACCATGCAATGAAGGCGAGGGTGCAGGTCCTTAGGGAGCTATCAGTCAGACTGTGCCTTAATGATGCTGTCACAATTAAGAGGTATCTGATCCATCCACAGCAAGGAGGAATCTAGATTCCACACGTCTCTCCATACAACACGTTCATCCTCAAGAGGGATGAAGTGAGAAGCAGAAAAAGACGTCAGAGGAAAAACACATATTCCAGGCCCTCTGTGTTCCAACTCCTTTCCTATTTCACATAGGGTTCCCAAACACCCTGGCAATTCTCCCCCATCCCTGAGGCTGGCCGCCATGGGCTCACACTCCAGGCAGCTTACAAAGTCCTGCAGCAACTCCCTGCCTCTTGAGCAACTGGCCATGGATTCCGGTCACTGTGGTTTCAGCTCCCTTGGAACCCACAGCCTTCCTGGCAGGCAGCGAGCTCACACTACCTGTCCCCGCCTCACCGGGGCTCTCCACCCCCGACAGGGTAATTCCAGCTCCTCCCACTGATCGGTCCACGGACATCGGAGGGAGGTCATGGATGTTCCCAAGAGAGCTTCAAGGCCAACCCCTAACAGCTGCCTCAGCTGGAGAGGTCTTTTTCACTCTAATTTGGAGATGATTCTAGCTCATGAACACTGCTTATTAAGAATGCTGGTTCAACATACCAGCCAAATATAATGCATAAATTTTATGTGGATCCTCGATGAGAAGGGGAAAAAAAAAAAAGCTATGAACACATTTTTTGGACAATTGGGGCAATCTGAATATGGACTAGACATTAAATGACAATTATAAATTATTGTCATTTTTCTTAGGTGTAAATATATCACAGTCACATACAAAATCCTTACTTTTTAAGAGAAGCATGCTGACGTATGTACAAAAAAACATATCTGCAAAAGTGAAGAAAAATATATACCTACATATATGCACACACACAGATAAAGCATATATAGCAAATATTTTAAGAGAAAGAGTGATCAATATCTTGTGGCTCTCTATAGATGTTATTCATGCACCCTATACTGACAACAGGAAAAAAAGAGATGCAGAAAGACATATAATTTATCTCCAAATTTCAAAATTCAACTTGAATTTGCCCTGGAAGGGAAAAGAAATTCCCTGGCTCTGCCCCCACTCCTCATCCACCATACACACACACACACACACACACACACACACACACACACACACACACACACTGGAAGATACTTCCTTTGAGTTCAAAGCCTTAAGAGAAATTGTAGAATAGTTGGCCTGGAATAGTGAAGAGCTGGGATTCTACACTAGGAGGCTTAGGTTCAAACTGCTGCACAGGAGCTGGGGATCTTAGAAGTCACTGAATTTCTGACTCTCCATTTCCTAAATTTCCCATAGGCTGAGTCCGAGGACCAGGAGAAAGGAAGGCTGTAAAGGCAACATCCAAATGTTCCTTATTAGCGCCGATGTTCACGAGGAAGAGATGCCGAGAACTGAAGGCATGGAGGGGCATCTGTGCTCTGTCTACAGCTTCCCTTGTCGATCTTCTGGAATTGGGCCTCCAAGAACTTACTTTTTCAACCCGTTCACTACTGCAAACAGATATAATTCTTTTGGCCCTACATGTTATGGCCCATGCAATGAAAATGTAACTGGCTTTCAATTTTTTTTTTTTTTAACAGGCATTCCCAAAGCAATCTTACGTAAATGGTTCTGAAACTCTAGGAGTAGACACACACGGGGGCTGAGTAGAGAGACAGAGCCCAGAGCGTCCTGTCTGGGTCATGCACAAAGAATGCCAAAACCTTGGCTGTTGTCCCCTGAGCTCCTTGAATCTAAGATCTGGGCAGAAAACCTCATTCATTTAAAATCCATTAAATCTGATCACTGGGACATGACCTCAGCCGACCTTGCCACTGTTCCATCTGTGAAGTGCAGTCTGGCTTAGAGGCAGGCGCTAGGGGCGCACAGGCAAGCTGGCTAGCTGGGTGGCCAGGAGACTGGGTTCACTCTTTACCCCACCACTTTGTAACCTTGGGCAAGACTCCATCCCCAGCCTCAATGGCCATCCCTATCAAATGACAGTGTTGGATGAGAGACTGTCCCAGTCTCATCCAATTCTAAGATGCCGTGATTAGTCCCTTCCTTTGGGAAGTCCTCCCAACCCCTCAAAGAATGTTTGCTGAAAGGAACTGAGATTTGTGAGATTCAGGCATGCCTAAGCAACCGAAGGGAGCAAACTACTTTACAGCACCCTGGAAACACTCATTTCTGTGCCCCAAGGAAGAACAAAGCATTAACTCAGCTTGATGCATAGGAATTTGTACCTGCTTGCTATGGGTATGGGGTAGTTAAGTACTTTACAAATCTGAAAGTAGTAAATACTAACATTTTAGAGAGCAACTGGGGGCATTCACCATGGAGAGCCCAGACTCTGTGCTAAGACCTTTGTATATCACAGCAGTGATGTGATACAGGCTCCACTTTCATATGAAAAACTGCAGCTCAGAGCGGTTAAGTAACTTGCCCAACACAACACAGCAAATGGCAGAACTAGGAGTCCAACCCTATTCACCATGGCAGCATCTGAAGTTAACCCATCGTTTTATAAACACACTCTGATTTATGAGTATGTCATCTGTCTTTCCTTGGAGTGGACATTAATTTCAAAACCACTTTATTGAGCTACAACTGATATATAATACTTTACATATTTAAATTGTGTAATGACTTTTGGTATCAACATTCAAGTTGGTATCACTACACATCACTAGCATCACCACTGTGACTACATCACAGTCAAGACAGTGAACATATCCATCACCCCCAGAAGTTTCCCCATACCCTCCTCCCCTCACCCCTCTCCAAGCAACCACCAACCTGCTCACGATCACAAGATAGCACTTTGCATTTGGTAGAATTTTCTATACATGGAATCAGCCTGTACATATTTTTCTGGCTAGCTTTTTCCCACTCAGTATAATTATTTGGAGACTGATCCGTGTTATTGGGATTATCAAGAACCCATTCCCTTTTCACTGCATAGTATTTCACAGAAAGGGCTACACCAAGATGTGTTTATTGTTCACCTGCTGATGGACATCTGGTCCATTTACAGGTCTTGGCTCTTACAAGCAAAGCTTCTGTGAACATTCCTGTACGGGACTCTGTATGTAAATATGTTTCATTTCCTTTAGGGACCTATCTAGTAGTGGATTATAAGCCAGGTGTATATTTAACTTCTTAAGAAACTGCCAAACTTTATTCCAAAGTAGTAGCACCATTTTATGTTTCTGTTGCTTCATGTCCTCACCAAAAATTCAGTATAACCAGTCTTCATTTTAGGCATTTGAATAGGTTGAAGTCAAATCTCATTATGGTTTTAATTTGCATTTTCCCTAAAAATTAGTGATGTTAAGCATCCTTTCACTTGTGTATTGAAAAAAGTCATTAGGTATGATAGAAAAACTTGACAAAAACAGCGGTGCTAGTCGCCATTTGTTACACTGTTACCTTGCTACAAGTATATCTTAGAGGTATCAAGAGTCAGTTCCCAACCATGGCAATACAGCAAATATGGCAAAAAAGTGAGTCACATGAGTTTTTTGGTTTTACAGGGCATATAAAAGTTCAGTTCAGTTCAGTTCAGTCACTTAGTCGTGTCCAGCTGTTTGCAACCCCATGAATCACAGCACACCAGGCCTCCCTGTCCATCACCAACTCCCGGAGTTCACCCAGACTCGTGTCCATCAAGTCGGTGATGCCATCCAGCCATCTCATCCTCTGTCGTCCCCTTCTCCTCCTGCCCCCAATCCCTCCCAGCATCAGGGTCTTTTCCAATGAGTCAACTCTTCACATGAGGTGGCCAAAGTACTGGAGTTTCAGCTTTAGCATCAGTCCTTCCAATGAACACCCAGGACTGATCTCCTTGCAGTCCAAGGGACTCTCAAGAATCTTCTCCACACCACAGTGCAAAAGCATCAGTTCCTCAGCGCTCAGCTTTCTTCACTGTCCAACTCTCACATCCATACATGACCACTGGAAAAACCACAGCCTTGACTAGACGGACCTTTGTTGGCAAAGTAATGTCTCTGCTTTTGAATATGCTATCTAGGTTGGTCATAACTTTCCTTGCAAGGAGTAAGCGTCTTTTAATTTCATGGCTGCAGTCACCATCTGCAGTGATTTTGGAGCCCAAAAAATAAAGTCTGACACTATTTCCACTGTTTTCCCCATCTATTTGCCATGAAGTGATGGGACCAGATGCCATGATCTTACTTTTCTGAAGGTTGAGCTTTAAGCCAACTTTTTCACTCTCCTCTTTCACTTTCATCAAGAGGCTTTTTAGTTCCTCTTCACTTTCTGCCACAAGGGTGGTGCCATCTGCATATCTGAGTTACATTTACACAATACTGAAGTCTATTAAGTGTGCAATAGCATTATGTCTAAAAAAACAAATATATGCACCTTAATTAAAAGTATTTAATTGCAGGCTTCCCTCATGGCTCAGTGGTAAAGAATCCACCAGTCAGTGCAGGAGACACAGGTTTGCCTCCTGATCCAGGAAGTTCCCATATGCTGTGGAGCAACCAAGCCTGTGTGCATAACTATTGAGCCTGTGCTCTAGAGCCCGGGAGGCAAAATTCTGAGTGCATGTGCTGCAGCTACTGAAGTCTACATGCCCTGGAGCCTATGCTCTGCCTCAGCAGAAGCCACCTCAATGAGCAGCCTGCCAACCATAGAGAAGAGTAGTCCCTGCTGCCACAACTGGAGAAAAGCTCACACAGCAATGAAACCCAGCAGAGCCATAAATAAATAAGTAAAATTTAAGAAAATATTTAAATAGTTTTATATAAAATATTAAAAATATTTTATTGCTACAAAATGCTGTCACCTGAGCTTTCAGTGAGTCGTAATCTTTTTGCTGGTGGAGAGTTTGAAATACTGTAAGAATTACAATACTAACTGCAATTAGTATCTACATATTAATTACAGCTATTACACAGATGTGTTTTTCCAGAGCTTACAGCCTTTTTCCCAGGCTCTCTTCTCTGCCTGGGAGTCCTTCCATATTTCCCCACTTGGAGAGCTCCTAAACGCTCAGGGCCCTTTAACAAGCAAACTCCAAGGCACATGGTGAACAAACGCTGTTGGAATAATGGTGTCAACAGACTTGCTCAATGCAGGGTTGCCACAAACCTCCAGTTTGTAAAAAATGCAATATCTGGGAAGCACAATAAAGTAAGGTATGCCCGTATGTGACAGGCATGATGCTAAGAGTTTAAATATATTATAGCATTTCACCGTCATAACTACATAATGAAGACAGTATTCATATCGAGTTTTATAGATGGGGAAGCAGAATCAACAAGGTCAGCTAGTTCGGCCTACTTTCCACAGTAAGCTGGGGGCAGGCCCAGGTTCCCTTCCAGGTCTTTGCCCTACACCCTGGAGGGCAGTGCACCACTCAAACTGCTCTTGTGCAAGCCTGGCATCCATCTCTCAGGCAAAGTCAGGACTTGGGAGCATGACCCAAGAATGGCAAAAAAAGAAATACAGACTCTGCAGACAAATGTAATACTGACATTGTTACCCCTCATGCAGTCATTCCCTATTTGCTAGAAACACAGGACAGTTTAGCTAAGGTACACTGTAGCTGAGACCTTGATCAATATATTGATATTGTGTAACATTAAAGGCAAAACCGATATGTGGAAAGGAGTTAACCGAAAGCCTCAAACCTGACACTGGCATCAGAACACCAATACTGAGCACATTGCGAGTGTACTGACGGGATCACTACAAAGAACTTTATTTTTGCTCTGCAAAAGCAGGTGTACTTTAAGATGCTGACACTTATTACATAGGCACTGGAAATGTGTCTGGAGTTCTCCTTAGCCCAGAGACCAAGTTCTAGAACCCAAGGCTCTGTGCTGCTAGGGAAAGATGAGCATCCATGAGCAGGCCAACCAGCCTCTCTGGCCACCAGTTACTCTTCTCTGCGCTGCCGGTGGCTCACGTGGGACTCCTCCTTAATAGTCTTCTAGTGCCACATGCTGGAGAAGGCAATGGCACCCCACTCCAGTTTTCTTGCTTGGAAAATCCCATGGATGGAGGAGCCTGGTAGGCCGCAGTCCATGGGGTCCCTGAGGGTCGGACACGACTGAGAGGCTTCACTTTCACTTTTCACTTTCATGCATTGGAGAAGGAAATGGCAACCCATTCCAGTGTTCTTGCCTGGAGAATCCCAGGGACAGGAGAGCCTGGTGGGCTGCCATCTATGGGGTCGCATAGAGTTGGACACGACTGAAGCCCCTTAGCAGCAGCGGCAGTGCCACATGCTGTGGCTCAAACTTAACGACTTGAAGGAAAACTCCAAACATGAAAGTGGTACCAAATGAGACAATATACCAAGGAGAGCCATGACAAACCTAGACAGCATATTAAAAAGCTAATATATCACTTTGCTGACAAAGGTCTGTATAGTCAAAGGTGTGGTTTCTCCAGTAGTCATGTATGGATATGAGACTATAAAAAAGGCTGAGCACCTAAGAACTGATGCTTTCAAACTGTGGTGCTAGAAAAGACTCTTGAGAGTGCCTTGGACTGCACGGAGATCAAACCAGTCCATCCTAAAAGAAATCAACCCTGGATATTCATTGGAAGGACTGAAGCTGAAGCTCCAATACCGTTGCCACCTGATGCAAAGAGCCGACTTGTTGGAAAAGACTCTGATGCTAGGAAAGATTGAGGGTTTAAGGAGAAGGGGGTGACAGAGGGTGAGATGGCTGGATGGCATCACTGACTCAATGGACACGAATTTGAGCAAACTCCGGGAGATAGTGAAGGACAGGGAAGTCTGGCGTGCTGCAGTCCATGGGGTCACAAAGAGTCAGACACAACTTCACGACTGAACAACCACAACCTGGTAGAAGACAGTCTACTTTTGCATTCTGACCTCAAATCCTTGGCTTTGAATTGTGATGTTCATGTTCCCTGTCTACAGAATTACACGGCCCAGTATTCACATCTCCTGCCTTCTTGCATGATGCCCGTGACTCTCCTGCTGATACTCAATGTGATAGCACACAATATGTTTGGCTCACCTGCCCCATTAGAATAAAGTCCAAGCTCCCTAGGGGCCTTCCTTCTTCCTGAGGTCACCCCATCCCACCTGGCTTCCTTCAGAGATGCACTTTTGCAGAGTTTACAGCCTTTTCCCCAGGCTCTCTTCTCTGCCTGGGGAGTCCTTCCACATTTCCCCACTGGGAGAGCTCCTAAACTCTCAGGGCCCTTTAAGAAGAAGACCTCTCCTCTCTAAAGGCTTACCTTGGTGGCTCTCAGGCAGATTAAGTCATCCCTTTCCTGCATTCTCCCTGGGTGGAGTGCTCACCTCGAAGGAGGCCCTTTTCTCACTGTATATCACACCTAGGGAGATATACAGCATCAGCAATTATACACAGCAGTGTGTGTGCGTGTGTGTGTCTGGCATATATGATATATAGCACTGCATTACAAGTGGGCTTCCTCCCACTTGACCAGCCCAGACCAATAGAAAGGGAATATACATATAACATGGGGCTTTCCAGGTGGCTTAGTGGTAAAGGATCCACCTGCCAACACAGGAGGTGTAGGTTCCATCCCTCGGTTGGGAAGATCCCTGGGGAAGGAAATGGCAACCCACTCCAGTACTCTTGCCTGGGAAACCCCAAAGACAGATGAGCCTGGCAGAGGACAGTCCATGGGGTCACAGAGTCAGACACGACTTAGCAACTAAACAAGAACAACAATACATTGAACAAATAATTCTGCATTATAAACAAGCACTATGAATGCAATCAAGTACCAAAAAAATTTTACAAATTTCTAGCCACATTTCAAAGACCCAAGAGCAACATGTGACAAACAGCTACGATATTGGGGAACACAAATACAGGACAGTTCCATCCCTGGGGAACTTCTACTGAAAAGCACCGGTCTAGAATTTCTCTTTGGGGGAAGTCTGCTCAATGGTGGTGAAGTGCAACTGATTCCTTACTGGGACTGCAGTATGGCGGACATGAACAACAGGAATACTGCTACTGCCGGTTGCAAGATGCCGCTCCTGGCTGATGAGTCATAGCCAACTGTGTTGCTTATAAGCTGACTCTGAAGGTTGGCTTTGAAGGTCCCTGCTGGCTTTTAGGAACCCTTCCAATCTATTCTCCCTCTTACCACATCACCCAGTATGACGTCTTTTGCTTGAGTCTATTTGAAATACCTTGATCTCCCATTATCCTGTTTGTACTTGGTATGTTGTTCTTGCACACAAAACATCCTCTCCACTTACCCTGGCTGACTCTTGATGCCCTTCAGCACAGTTCAAGCTCCACCTCCTCTGTGACACCATCCCTGAAGGCCTCTATGCAGAAGTGGGAGAGCCTCTTGCATGCCCCCTGAACACTTACACCCTTCTTCAATCACTCCTTCTCATGCACGTGTCTTTAAGGTTAGCAGTTTTTCCCTGATTTGGCCAACCACAGTGCTTGGCCAATTGGACATGCTTGACAAACACTAATTGACAGACTTTGTGAATGAGCCCCTAAACTCCAAAAGTCCCAAAGAGGAGTGCAACCCGGTGTCCAGCAGTGGAGGCATCACTTGAATGCAGGTCCCCCCAACCAGGTACCATCTCTGCAGGCAGCCCTCCTTGTTGGGACTGTGCATATTCCAGGCCGTATCTATAACAGGCTTGGCTTATAAAGGTTTGAAGCAGAGGATGGAGGGAAGGCAGCTGAGCCATCTCCCTGTCTTAGTAACAAACTCACATCCAAAGCAGTCAAGAAGATAAAAACCTACCTGGCTTTTTACAGAATTCAAACCAGCCCTGGCGAGCCATGGCAAGGTTGAATCAAGGACCCAAGGGCACCTCCCTTCCTGGGCTGAGTCAGTGGCTTTTGTCTGCTCCGTGACTCACCCTGCTGCTTATAAACCACCTGAGCAGTTGGGAACAAGGCTGCTATGCAGCCCACGCCCACGGGGCCGTGTCTGGCTCCCTCCCTCTGTGTCCGGCATCCATAGTGACAACCACAGCTCGGGGATGGACATGATCCCTCCTGTCTCCCTAGAAGGCAACGGGGGCAACCAACCTCCAGTTCTTCCTGTGAGCCAGGGGCAGGTAGATAGTAAGGTTGTGAAATTAGTTTGGGAGTCAAGAAACTCGAAATTTGGACTTGATGCTGCAATATGGACTTAAATCCCTCTGCAGGACCAGTTGGGCTTCCCTTGTGGCTCGGCTGGTAAAGAATCCACCTGCAGTTCGGGAGACCTGGGTTCGACCTCTGGGTTGGGAAGATCCCCTGGGGATCTATTCTGGCCTAGAGAATTCCATGGACTGTATAGTCCATAGATGGTGTGTTGTGGATCCTATCCCAGCCTTATTTCCTCCCCTAGAAGTGAAGCTAATGCCCTCCTCCCAGGTGAGTTGTAAGGAGGTAGGGATTAGCATCTGCATCCTAGCACGGGTTCAGAAGAGGTTAGACACCATCCCTGTGTCCTTCCCTTGGCGGGAAGTCCCAGCAACTGATTGGCTTTGTGAGTGGAGGTCAGAGCCATCCTTCTGGGTCTTCGGTTTCTCCAGCTACACAGGTGAGCCAGACTATCCCTCAGTTCAGATCCAAGGTGTGGGGGATTTGGGTGTGAGAATTCCTGTGTGACTGTGTGTGTGTGTGTGTGTGTGTGTGTGTGTCTGTGAATGAGAAAAAATGAAAGAGAGGAGAGCCACATTTTTTTTAAGCTCCTTAATGGAATAAGGCAGATTTAAATATTTGCTTCTAACCCACTGTGTTCTCTTTGTTCTGCATATATTTTTAAAGCTTATCTTTGTCTTTAAGCTCTTTCAGTAATGCAAATCCTTCTCACAAAAGGTTTTCTCCCTCCTGATGACTTAACATATAAAAAAATGCTAAATCCTCACTCTCCGCATTCAAATCTTCTTCGATGTTTCTGATAAAACAGGTTGGAAGGGGTTGGAACAGAAAACCTGCTCCGTTTATCTGAGGGACTGATGGAAAGAGGAGGCAGGCTTGCAGCCTTCTAGAGAAGAGTGGACAGAGTGCTTGCTGAGCAATCTGCCTTGATCACTTCTCAGAACCTTGTCTCTTCTGGAATCCATGGGGTCAGCACTCTCCAAGGAGTTTCTGAAAGAATTTGGCTCTCAGGGGGGGTTCTGCAAACATTTTTGAAAACTCTTCTGTTGGGAGTGCAAGAACATTTACGTACTCTTTCCCTCTCACGGAGATTCACATGGGTCTCGTCAAGGCTCTGAGAATTCCTGCAGTGCACAGGCATGTTTAACCTGTCTCATTTGGCATTTCCCAGATGTATCTGGACACCAGTGTTTTTGTGGGGTTCTTCTCCTTCATGGAAAAAAAATGCTTGAAATCCAGTTCCAGGAGCCAGTATGGGGCAGAGGTTAATAGCACCCACTTGGGAGAGAGATGAAGTCAAGTTCAACCCTAAGTCCACCAGCAGAGTAGCCTTAGGGATGTTACTTAACCTTCCAGGTTATCAGTTTGCCATCAGAGACAGGCTGATAATATCTACTTTCAGGGCATCTGTGTGTGCGTCAGATGAGATAATCCCTGCACAGAAGCTTCTGGTACACGCAAGGAATTTTTAAAGTGGGACTCTTTCTCCCTCCTCTCCCCCTTGCAAAATCACATGCAGAGACATCTGAAAACACACTGGTCATTTTTTAAATGTTCCTAAAACTTTAAATCAAATTATTTCACATAAGAAGTCTTCTTAGAATGTCATTCCACTTCCAAGTCTGCAAGTTTTCATAAATAGAGTCATCCAGGAAAAAAAAAATGGTACATTATTTTTGCTTTATGCTTTCATGCATATATATATGAAGGAGACCAAGTACTTCATACAGCTCTCTGGAATTTAATATCAAAGAATTTGCATGCATCAAATAGTACTTTATTTAACTGAATGTGGTATCACTTGATATCCTCATAAAATGCCTTCCTATCAAAATACAACTGTTATTAACATTACTAACAACTGCTTTAGCCTGGCACATTTTATTGAAATCCTAACGATGGGCACTTTTGGAATAAGTGTCCCTGGCTGATTTTCAGAGGCCTGTCCCCCCCAGAGAGTTCATATGGTAACTCCACCAGGGTTTTCACCAAGGTAGAGTGAAGAATTTAAAAAAAGAGAGTCATCTCCAGGTCACCAATAATTAAATACGCACTTAAAGAACAGAATATGGAAAGAGCATAATCTTCCCTGGCTCTGAAATAAAACAGGTACCAGGGGGACAGCACTTCTGCAGGGAGACCTGATCTCCCCTCACAGTAGCATTCCTTTCAAGCCTGGATGTCTATTTCAAAATACCCATTAAAAAAGTCTCTGATGGACTTTAATTATGAGAGGCAGGTAATAAGAGTCTAGTTCACTCCCTCCTGTTGTTTGGGGTGGTTTAGAGCTGCCAATCATCACCCCCTTCTAAGAGGCCCAAGGTACAGACACTGCTTTAAAGAGGATGCTGCGAGGGAGGGAGGCATTCCTACCCCACAGGTGATGCTGACAGAAGCAAGTTAACCTACCGCGGGGGCCTGCTAAGTGTACTGATGGGACCGCCTGTGAAAAGCAGCGAGTTTTCCCATTAATATACGGTTGTACTGAGGGGTTCCCTCACCCCTGGCTTCTCATTTCTGAGCCTCTGAGGTCCTTCTTCCCACCTCCAGTCACCTGCAAACTGTTTTGGGGTGACTGGATGAGATGCCCTGGAAGCTAACAGGTTATATTAGTCTAAACACACACACACACACACACACACACACACAGGGTAAAGGACAGCTGGGAAAAGAGCCCATCTCAATAGAAGCAGCCAATGCTAGAGGTCAGAAAGACCGGAACTTGAAATCTGACTCCCTCACTCCCTGCTGTGTGCTCTCAGGTCAGTTGCTTAACCCTCCTGAGCCTCCAATGTCTATCTATAAAATGCAGACAGGAATTCCTGCCACCTACATTTTACGAGCCCCCCTGCTTCATAAAAGGATACCTAATACTGTCAGGCCACCCTAGGAAAGCAGAAGCCTTAAGAGTTGGCGTTTGTCCGCCTCCATTGTTTCCTGAATAACAACTCCTCCGCCCTGAGAGAGAAACTTGCTGGAGAGGCCAGCTGAGAAAGAAAAATGTTAAATAATTCAGAGGCACTAACATCAAGTCTGATGTAGGTATAAAAATAGTTACAAAACACCACACTCCTCTTGTTTTCATTACAGCAAGCTTGACTCCCTGGGTGGAACAGGAGGGGCTGGGGTCTGGCCCGAGGCTGGGGCCTGGGCCTGGGGCGGAAAACCTCATCAGGCTTCTATTTTGCTGTTCTAATTACTCTTCTTTGAATAAAGACCAGGAAGGCATTTGCTTGTCACCTTTATTTTAAACCAGCCTTCCAACAGGGTGGCTTAGTTTGGAACTGACAGCAAGCTCAGTTATTGGAGCAGCGAGAATTCTTGACATCCTGCCTTCTGAGAGCTCTCCGAGGATGCCAGGCCTGATCTCAAAGCTCGGGTTCAAAGGAGCTGGCTGGTAGGCTGCCCTGAGCCTAAGCCCTCTAGGGACCCCGTAATGCGGGCCTGTGTCGTTCAGGACGATGCTATTCCCAAAAGCACATATTCTGGGAAAAGAACAGGAAGGATCCGACAGGAGAATGAATGTTTACTAAACACCTACAATGGGCCAGGCACCCTGCCAGACACTTCATCTCTATTACCTCCGATCGCCCTCCAAGACCCCAGTTAGTTGAAAGACTACATTTCACAGGTGAGGAGATGAGATGCAGGAAGTTAGGGGACTTCCCCCCAAAACTCCAGGCTCTCGCCCCCACCCCACCCCCTCCAAAAGAGCAGAGCATGTGGTATGAGAAGGTCTTCATGAAATATTCAGCTGCATTTGCAGCTTCTGTTGCCTCTAAGCCAGATTTGAATGCTTACTCAGGGCATTTGTTTTTTTGGCAAGGGAGCTACATGGAAACAAATTTCCAATTCATACTTAACAAGTCAGGGAAAAGGGCCTGTTCTTGGCCTGCTCCAGGTATGGGGGGGAATCTATGCCAGCCCTAGGGGCAGTTAGGCATGGGGCAGGGGTGGAAGGAGGGTTAAATGGGAGGCCAGAATCAAAGCTACTGCTTCCAGGAGCGGAGGATTTCAGAAAATCTCTTTGGCCGATTTTGCAGGAGGGAAGAGGGGAGTGATCAGCAACAGAGGAAGGAGGAGGAATCTGATTGCAATATTTCTTGTCCTCTTAAAAAACATGTTCTCATTCTTCACATGCATACTTAGTCGCACAGTCATGTTCTACTCTTTCTGACCCCATGGACTGTAGCCCGCCAGGCTCTTCTGTCCATGGGATTCTCCAGGCAAGAATACTGGAGTGGGTTGCCATGCCCTCCTCTAGGGGCTCTTCCTCACCCAGGGATCAAACCCACATCTCTTAAGTCTCCTGCACCTGCATCTCCTACACTAACGCCCCCTGGGAAGCCCCTCACACCTGATCCCGGACACTTCTTTCTGTCGGAATCTTGTTTTGCCTCCTCCAAGCAACCTGGGTATGAGAGTTCTTTCTCAGATGTGTCTCCTTGGTGCCAGGCTGTGCTGGATGCCTGATTACTGTTATTCCATTTCCTCCCCAAAGCAGGACTTGTTACTCCATATTAAAGAGGAAGGAATTAAGACTAAGAGGTTATTGTATCTGCCAAAGGTCATACAAACTAGCACAGTGGACCTCAACGAGGGACAGCCCTCTCTATCAGAGTCATCTAGTCACTGGTGCCAATGTGGGGACCACATGGGCTAGTGATGGCTTCGCTAGGATTTAAACACGGTTGGCCTGACTTTCCAACTCGAGATGTCTGATAATATCTTTCCTATATCCTAAGAACTCTGAGGCCTGAATGGACTCCCTTGCCCTTCTGTCCTGAATGACACCTGCTGCAGGTCACGACTCACTCACCAAGCTTTAATGGACTGATTAATCAGGATAGTCCATAATCGTGCCGAAGATCCAGATGAGCAGCCCCACCAAAGGGAGCCAGTCATTCTGTAACTGAATGTTTAAAGAGGACAGTGAGTCCATTTTCCCATGCCCTGCAAACCCAGACAGCCCCTGCTTGTACTCTTCCCACTTACAGGGAGCTCACTCCCTCCCCGGGCCGTGCAGTACTTGGTAGGATGCTCTCCCTCATGCTGAACTGAAGTAACTCCCCACCCAGCCTTGGCTTCCGGAGCCCCTGGGGAAAGACTGCTGGTTAGCTCCTATGAGACCAGCCCCAGAGACTTGGTCAGCTTTTCCTGATTGATGAAACGATGAAACAGAAGAAGACAGGCATGGAGCCAGAAAGACCAGATTCAAATCCTGGCTCCATTGCTCACAGAGTTGGTGACCGAGCACCCTAAGTCAGCCTGGCAGAGTTGTGATGTTCAGCTCACAGTAGGGGGCTCAGCACACAGCAGGGATCAAATGGCCTAACTCCCTTAGCTGGACCTGGTTCCCCCTCTGCTGGGAGCTGTGACACCTGCTGACCTTCCCCACATCACAGCCTCTCTCTGGCCTCTGCCTCTGGGGTCCACTTCTGAACAAGTGACCTGGATTCCATGATTCTGGAGGGGATGGGGAACAGAGATGAGTGGCAACATCAGATCAAGAGATGACAACCATGAGAGTTAACACTTTAACTTGAAAAGTTCCAAGCATGTGCTGTAAATGATAGACACTCCCCACTCCCTGCCCTCACACTCAAACACACATACTCCCTAGCTCAAGTGTGGGGGCCTCAGAAATCTGTTTGGTGCCTGAGACAACCACCCAAACTCTGGTGTAGAATGAATTTTCAGCCTATTTCCACATTCTAGAGGTATTATCAGGGTTAGGTAATAAAGGGAAATTCTCCTTCTAGGAGCCTTAATTAATTTTTGCTACCAGGCACTGGTCATCAGTGCGGGAAGTTGTCAGGAGAGGCTGCACATCTTCTATGAAAAGTTTTAGCTCAAAATTCAGAGACCTGTGAAGCTGTGTGTACCTTGCTCCTGCCTCAAGGCAGAGTGGACGAGTTCCCCAGCCCTCGGTTTTCTGCAGATGAACCACGAACAGCTCCTGGAAGCGACATCTGCTTTATGGTCAGGTAGATCTGGGTAGGAACCCTGGCTCCCTGACTCACCAATGGGGGGTGACCTTGGCTAAGAAGTCTAACCTCTTTGCGTCCCCTTTCCTCCTCTGGAAAATGGGAAAAGTAAGACCTCAGCTTGTTGCGAGGACTCAGTGAGGTTATGCGGGCCAAATGCAGCACACAATTCAGCAAGGATTGAGCGGCTCTCATTGGCAGACACTCTCTAAGCACAGGAGTTACCTCAGAGGACAAGAGACAAAGATGGCTGCCTCGTGGAGACTCACCACAGTCATGAGAGGCCAAACAGATGCAAAACAGCCAGAGCAGATGAAAACAGAACTCTCACCCCCAGCTCTGCAACAGCCAGCCCCACACAGTCAAGACTTGGTCCGTCACCTGCCAGCTTTCCTAATCTTTGCTCCCTGCTGCCACCTGAGGACCAATCCGAGTGAGTGAGAGTGCTAGTCGCTCAGTCGTGTCCAGCTCTGTGACCCCATGGACTGTAGCCCTCCAGGCTCCTCCATCCATGGGATTTTTCCAGGCAAGAATACTGGAATGGATTGCCATTTCCTTCCCTTCTCCAGGGGATCTTCCGGACCTCAGGAATCGAACCCAGGTCTTCTGCATTGCAGGCAGATTCTTTACTGAGTGAGCCACCAGGGCTCCCTAGGAAAGGACCAATGAGAAACAGGCAAATAGGTTTCCTAAACCAATCACAAAGGATAGCCCACCCCCAGCTTCCTCAAGCCAACAGCCTTCAACCAAAGCAGCACTCCGGGGCCTCCCTTTTTCCCACTGTTAACCTTTCCCACTGCTCTACCTGCCTTTGAGTCAAACCCAAGGTGAGCGATGGTGGCTGACTCCCTTGTTGCAGGCTCTGAATAATCAGCCTCGGCTTGCTCGAAGTTGGGCAGTCTTTATTTATGTCCACAGCCCACATGCTTAAGGAAGGAGTAAATTATATAGTATGCTCTGCCCTTGAACTGCCCCACAGCCCCTCAGGTTATTCGTAACACAGCAGTCAGAGTGATCTTGCTAAAATCATAATACATAGTATTTAACACCATGGAAAGAAAATATAGCAGGGTAGGAGAGGTCTGAAAAACGAGGGGCAGGGAAGAGGGATGGCCACCAACACAAGAGGACTGTTAGGGGGGGATCTCGTTGAGAAGGCGAAGGTGATGGAGGAGAAAAAGACCTGGAGGTGAGCACCCAGCCGTGCAGACGTCCAGGAGAAGAAGACTCGGGGCGGAAGGCACAGCCCTGAGGCAGGAGTGGGCCTGACATGTTCCAACAAAGCAAGAGGTGGGCTTCGTTGGACCACGGAGGGGCTATTTGCACGTCCTGTAAGGACTGTGACTTACTCCAAGGCAAATGAGGAGCCGCTGCAGAGTTCTGAACAGAAGGGTGATGTGTCCGGATTCACATTTTAATGTGATCACGTCTTAAACAGGATCACTCTGGCTGCTGTGCTGAAATGCTGGGGGGCAAGGATCGAAGCAGGAAACCAGGGAGGCAAGCTAACGGTACCAGAAGATGGTGGTGGGGATGGTCAGGATCTGGGTATATTTTGATTCGGAGTCTAAAGTTTGGGAGACACTGTGTTAGTACTTTCTTCTCCCTTCCCCTCTTCCCTCAAAAATGCAAATACCTTCACAGATCCAGGAAGCAGTGTGGTCCTGGTCACCCTAGCAGTCCAATGACCATCTCATCCAGCACAGATACCACTCCACGCACACTGGCCAGGAGCTGGGGTGCCTGCAGGGCACGTCTGTCCTGGGTGATACCCTGATACTGCTGGTGAGGCACAGCTCCCCACATAAAATGCAGACAATGACAACTTCCTGACCTAACTCCTAGCAAAACCAGAGGGAACTCAAACTGGGCTCAGTCCTTCCTGAGGACTATTGAGCATCACATATTAAAAGCCTTAAAAAGTTGCATAACCTCTGACCCAGCAATTTGAAGTAAAGAAACTGGGCTGAAGGAAATAAAGAGACAAGCACATTAAAATGTTGATCTCAGCATTATTGACAGTGGTAAAAAAAAAAGCTGAAAACAACAAAAGGAAACTGGTTAAACAAATAATGACATATTCTTATGAGGGAGTACTGTGTGGCTATTTTAAAGTCATTTTGGAGAGAAAATGTGATGTATTAAGGTTACAAAACTATGAGAACACTCTGCTACAACTGCTGGGGGAGGGGGAGTAGTATTATATGTAGACTCAATACTGGACAGAAAACCAAAATGCTGGGAGGAGCCACCGCTACACGGCAGGGTTACGGGTCATTTTCATTTGTTCTCTGGGTTAAGTTTTTATGTTTTTCTGTTGCTTACGTGTACTACTGGTATCATCAGAAAGAAATCACATTAAATAAAAACATGATAAATGTTACAAAATTTTCGGAGTGCTATTTATCCTAGCAATAAACGTCAGTACCTGTTCCACAACGTGCCGTGCGGTTTAATTCGTTTGAGGACCTGAAAATAAAACCCTGAAGAGGACATGGTAAGACTTCAAACTGCAATCTTTCTATGATGAAAATGACCAGTCTCTACTGTCCCTACTGTGCCACTGCGGCTGCCGCCACCAAGGCCACCGCAATACCAACAAGGAGATGTGTGAATCTGACAAGACTCCACAGGCCCTGGCACTCCACTGAGCCTGGGGAGATGAGGCAGAGGCAGAGGGCAAGCAGGAGCAGGAAGGAAGATCAAGGTTTTAGAACCTGTGGACCTCGAACCAACAGCATCAGCAGCTTCTGGGAGCTTATTAGAAATGCAGAGTCTCAGGCCCATGCTCCCACCAACTCAGTCAGAGCCCATGCTTGGACAAGTCCCCAGGCGGTGCCTGGGCTCGTTAAGTTTCAAAGGCCCTCTCCAGAACACAACATGTTTTCCCAGCTTGGGGTGGGTTTGAGATTATCTCAAGTTAAGAGGGTTTCTCAAGAAAACAGTCATTATTTGAAGATGTAAAAATCACCCAAACCTTCCAGATGTGCAAGGTCTCCAGGCCCTCAGATCGTGTCAATTCTCGGGCACCAGCCCTGGTGAGCTACTCCCATCTCAGCCTTCTCTAGGAAGCAAAAAACGACTCAGACATTCCCTCCTCTACTCAGGGAATCCCGAGGCCCTGCTGGCCGGGTGGAGGGCCGTGCATGAATAGTTAATAGGGCTCTGCCCAGAAACGAACATAAAAGCAGCAAAACCAGGTCAAAGCAATATCACCACATCCCCCAGCGAGGGCTAGGCCCTTCCCGGCACTCAGAACACAACTGTGTTGGAACGAGAAGACAGGCTGAGAGGAGGGCTACTTTTCTGACCCAGATGCCCCAGTTCGCCCAGAAGGCCCAGGGAAGGGGTGGGAAAGAAGCCTTGATTGCTATATCTGTAGTCCCTTGGCTCAAATAAATTAGGTCACCCACCTCATACATAAATTCCTCAACACTTCTTTGAAGAAGAGAGAGAACAAATATGTCATGAGGCTCTATAACTCTGCACCATTTCTCAGTCTGGGTTACACTTTCACATCAGCTGGGGAGCTCTGCAAAGCTCTGTGGCCAGGTCCCAGCTAGAGCCATTCAGAGCGCTCTAGGGTGGAGCTGGGCATTGATAACAGCTCCTGGCTGATTCTGAGATACAGTCAAGCCTGGGACCCACTGTGCAGGGCGCTGAGCTGGAACTCAAAATCCAGCATCTGACAGCAGCTGGGAGAAGCAGGTGGAACAAGACTCTGACCTGGCTGGGCGGACTGGCAAAAGGCCAGAGCTGGAGTCAGAAAAAAGGACCGTGGTCTACATCCTGAGCCCCTTGGCTTTTCTATTTCTACAGACACCTCCATTTTCACAAGGCAGGGGTGCCAGAGTTCCTCTTAGAGTTTGACCTGCAAACGCCAGAAACAAGCTGGCTTGAACCCTTCCAGCACCCTGCCCAACACCCCCACCAACACACACATAGGTCCACTGTGAACTGTGATGACAGTTCAGTCAAGACTCTGCAAGCAAGAATCAGAAGGTCAAGAGCCAGGTGGGCGAGAGGGTAACAGGAAGGAAAAACAGCAACAGCAAGAGCCACCATTCACACAGAAGACACAGCCCGTCAGGCACTTCACCAGCTTTACTGACCCCACACCAACTGTTTGGGGTAGAGACTTCTATTTTCCATTTTAGAAGTGAAAAGCTGTTGAAAGCTCAGAGAAGTTACTTGACTTCATACAGCTACTAGGTGACAAACAGAGAATTCAACCCCAAACGCACTAGAATTGACTACTGTCCTACATGGCTTTGAAAAACACTTAACTGAAGTACATGGGAGAACTATCCATAGTGGAGGAAAAAAAAACCTCATGATTCAGGTGGCCCTCAAAAAAAAGATGCTCATTCAACAATGATAAGGACTCACAAAAGTGCCACATTCTTTCCTGATAATCCTCTCAACAATCCTACCAAATCATCATCATTATCCCCAACTTATGGATAAGGAAACTAAGGAGTGTAGACATTAAGCAACTTGTCAAAGTCCCACAGAAATGAAGTGTCATAACTGGTAGTGGGGCCGTCCACAAATTCGGGGTCTCTTACAAGCTACCAAGATAGGAAGTGTGGGCGGCGGTTTCACAAGATGGCAAAAAAGTGAGCTGAGCCACAGGGTTCTGGAGACCTGGGAAGGGGTTCCAAGCTGAGCACCCGACCTCTGTTACTCTATCAGGGCTACTTTTGATTTAAGCATCTTTTTTTGTTTGTTTGTTATAATCATTCATCCTGCAATAACAGAACAGTCTGCTTTATTTATTCCTTGAGAGGGACGGAGCACGTGGCTGGGAAATATTGAGGGGTTTACACAGGATTAGGATGAAGTGCATCCCAGGAAACTGATAAAACAAAAGAAAATAGGCCAGGCAGCAACAGAGCTCACCAGCCTGTACCTGAGAAGGCCCACGACTCAGCATCGGCCACAATCCATCAAGTCCCAGCTCTGCAAACCCAAAGCCGTGTGTTGGGGACGAGTCCTGCAACCACCAGATGCCCATCTCCATCAGGAAAGTGGGGAGCCTACCAACCTCCAGGGAGGATCCTGGCAGACAAGGAGCTGACGTCCTCCATGGGTCATCTGCCCCCTTGTGCCAGGTGTTCTCCTGAATGAACACTTAATCCTCACAGCCACTCGATATGAGATGAGCTCACCTGTGTTCCCAATTTTGCAGATGAGAGCTTTGAGGCTCAGAAGGTTGCCCAAGGTCACACGGCGAGGTAGTGGGTGTTAGGGTCTGACCCAGTTCTTTCTGGCTCCGAAGCTGATGCGCTTCCCGATATTCCACGCTGGTTAGTGGGAACCACCTCAGAGCGCATACACAGAGAAACTGACTTCAGGGGCCATAAGGAGCAGTTCAGGTCGGATGCTAGGAAGCACTTCCCGGCCTTGGCGGTAGACAAACACTGGATGGGATAAGCCAGAAATGCCAAACTGCTAGAAAGGGCAGACAGGGAGAGCTGAGAGCGCTTGACGGCACAGCACTGGGGAGGGCACAGTGGGGCACGCGGGGCCAAACATTGCAGGTTGGCTTAGTTAAAAAAAATTTAAAAGAAATCCAAACTTCACCGGTGCTCTAGTAGTTCCCTGGTGGCTCAGACGGTAAAGCATCTGCCTACAATGTAGGAGACCCGGGTTCAATCCTTAGGTCAGGAAGATGCCCTGGAGAAGGCAATGGTACCCCACTCCAGTACTCTTGCCTGGAAAATCCCATGGACGGAGGACCCTGGTAGGCTCTAGTCCATGGGGTCGCAAAGAGTCAGACACGACTGAGCGATTTCACTTTCACTTTCCAGTAGTCAAGAGTCCAGCTGCCAATGTAGGGGACAGGAGTTCGATCTGGTTCGGGAAGATCCCACATGCTGAGGAGCAGCTAAACCCTTGCACCGCAACTACTGAGCCCATATACCTAAAGCCCATGCTATACAACAAGAGAAGCCACCACAGTGAGAAGCCCACGCACTGTGATGTGTAAAATAAGAGAAAAAATAAAGTACAAAATGCAGAGGAAAAAGCTAAAGTGATTCTCTCAAAATCATCAAAAAATTCTATTAATTCACAGGTTGCAACCTTTACTGGCTTGTCTATTTCTTCTTAGCTCTGTTTCAACAAATGCCTGCTTTGACAAATATATTTGGGTTTTAATAGTAGAGCATTTGGTATTTTTCTAAACATAAATTTCTTTGTGGCTTTCTCCCATGTCACAAAAAACATGTCAGAAACAACCCTTAATCTTTGCATGATATCCCACTGCTTGGCTCTGCCATATTTAACTTGTCCGATCCAATTCCTATTCTTCTTTTTTCACCATTATAAATAACACTGCGATGAACATTTTTATTCTTCATCTTTTCTGCCCATCTCTGATTATTTCCTTTGGCTAGATTCCTAGAATCGGAATACTGGAATAAAGGGAATAAGTGTTTCTAGGACTACTGACAGTTATTGCCAAATTGCTTTTCTAAAAGGGTAGGTTAATTTGCATTTCTACCAGCAGCAAAGGAGAGTACCTTTCTCCCAGCATCCTCTCCAGAATCCAATGTTGTCTGACAAATAATCTTGGCTAGCAAGTGAAAAATAGTAGCACGGATCTGCAAAGAGGCTCAGAGTATGTAAATACTCGTTCAATAACCTACCTCTAGTCATTCAACGAGTATGTGGATGAACAGGGACTTGAACTAGGTCCCTACCCGCCACCCAGAAGTACTCAGCCACAGCTTGGGTTATAAAATTATAAAAATACCAAACATCAGGTATCCTTTTAGGAAATTTTGCATGAGAGTTTCACGGGGTAAGGACCTTTGCATTTGTCAGATGATCCCAAGCTTCTAGATCAACACTGTCCAAGAGAACTTTGTGCGATGGATGATGGAAATGATCTGTATCTGCACAGTCTGATATGGTAGCCACTCTCCTCTCCTGGGCACCTGAAATACGGCTAGAGCAATGGAGGAGATGAATTATTAGTTTGATTTAAACTTTAATTAAATTGAACTCAAATTGTGACTGGTGGCCACATTGCACAGCGCAGCTCTGGAGTACCTAGTGTACCACCCAGGATTTTCTGAGTGACACACTCATAGAGTCCCCCAGTGCCTCTGCCATCCTTCCTGCAAGGCAAGAGTCTGCCTCTTCTACCCTCATCGCTGGGTGTCCATTTGTTCTCTCAGATGCAGGGTTAATGCTATTAATCTGCCATCTGGGGGTGATGTAAAGATCAGCTAATGAATGTTTTTGCAAAGAGCTGCGTTGCTGACTGGTTCTCAGAATAATTACACGTTAATAAAACGTTTTAACGACCAATACTCATCCAGAGGCCAAAGCAAGGCTGGGTTTATTTAGTAAAAGGCTGATTTCTCTGACTCACCCTGCTCCAGATCCTTCCACCGTGGATCTCATCAATGCCAGGTTCTTTTGTTTGAAAGGTTCCACCAATCGGAAGATACTGAAATTTACATTTGCAATGGTTTTGATGTCACAGTTTGATGAGTAAATTAATAAAACAAACAAGATTGGGGAGGGCGATATTTAACCAACTTGAACAAATTGCTTTTAAGCCCTTAAGCACTTTAATTGCTTGCCTGACAATGATGCAAATTTTGAAATGTCTGGATCCATTCTTAAAGTAGGCCCAGTAAAAGCACCTCTAAAGGGAAACACTTTGCTAATAAGCACTCAGTTTTAATTACCTGGCATTCTAGAAAGCTACAAAGTTGCCATTCTAAGAAAAATAAGGTCTGGGGGTCAGAAAGGTGTGCAATCAAATGCTGAGCCTTGGTGTGTGTCCTGGACAGATGGCTCACCTTATTGAGCTTGTCTCCCCATAGAGAACATGGTGATAACAGCAGCTACCTGACATACAGAGGCACTCAGTTTGTTTTGTTCCTGCCCCATTCTTCCACTTCCTGAACAACCACAGGATGAGAGAGTTGACAAAGTCCCTCCCCAGCCTGTCTGAGAAAATGAAGATGCCAATTCTCAAAACTCAAAAGGCAAGAACAGACACATCCTTTACAACACCAGACTACAAGTCAGCTCCTCCTGACGTCTAGCAGTCACTATTATTACTTTCTGTAATAAGGTCAGAGTAGGATGTAGCTTGAGATCTTGCTTCTCCAAGTTGGGCCATGGACCAGCAGCAAAGTACCCGCTGGGAGTTGGTCAGAAATGCAGATTCTTGGATCCTAAGGATCTTTAGACCTACTCTGCTGCTGCTACTGCTAAGTCGCTTCAGTCATGTCCGACACTGTGCGACCCCATAGACGGCAGCCCACCAGGCTCCTCCATCCCTGGGATTCTCCAGGCAAGAACACTGGAGTGGGTTGCCATTTCCTTCTCCAATGCATGAAAGTGAAAAGTGAAAGTGAAGTCAGTCATGTCTGACTCTTCACACCTGCGTTTTAACAAGATTCTCCAGTAACGTGGGTTAAAGTTTGAGAAGCACAAATTTATAAAACATCAAATCTACCCTCGTCTCCCAACCTAGTTTTCTAGAGAGGGAAACTAATTTCAGGAATTGGCAAGTGTTTCACCAAACTCCAGCTCTCTGGTTTGACTTTCAAAGATGTCAAAGATCAGACTTAGAAATCAACAATCATTCCACAGCGAGAAAATGGGGTCTTTTGTGAGACAAACATTCTTAAAAACCTAAGGTTCTTGATGATCATAGTGATTAATCAGTTGCCTCTGACACCCTTTCCTCACTGTAGGTTCAGGCCACATTTACCATCCACTGGCAAAGCAAATGCAGGGCTCAAGGGATAGGGAGGAGAGGGCAGGGCATACTTGCTCTTGAGATCCTGCTACATCGATGTGCTGTTTCCTTTTTATTTCACAAATGAAAGAAAAGCCCCAATTTGATGTTCGGGATGTGGCAAAGGACAAAAATACTCCCTCACCTCCCCCAAGTGAAAGTGGAGTGTGTCAGTATCAAGGCAGCATCTAAACACTTGTCAGAAGTCAGAGTCTGCGACCAGCAAAGCAGGTTTCCTTTATGGTGACCACGACATCAGACCTCTCCATCCGATCTAAAGGAACTCCTGATGTCTCCTGCTGAGCCTGGGGACACCTTGGAAACAGGAGGACTGGACTTCCCCCACTGGCTCTACACAATACTTTGTCAGAGGACAAGTCCTCTAACCACAGGGAACAAATCTTTTCTGGGTCACAGAAATCTGATGCGTGAAAGACGAAGGAAGGCTGGCAAACACATCTGGGGACTGAAACGGCCCAGGCAAGGATGGGACAAGAGTAGAGACCAACTACCACCTTAGGAACAGCAAGTAGGTGGTTTTTGGTTGTTGTTGCTGTTCGTTTGTTTTTTAATTGTGCCCAGGGATCACAAAGTGAGACTTTTAGGCTGTTTGTCCCAATAAATGCCATGCAGTGGACAGTGGGGTTGGGAAAGGGAGGATAAGCTTACCTTGGGGTGGCTTCCTTTGCAAACTTTTCTAAGGCCTCTGAAGCAAAAACGGGGTGCAGGGAGAGGGGAATCCAAATGCAAAGACACACTCAATTCTCTGAGGAACGTCTGTCATTCACCAGGGAACCAGCCTCACCTACAATACAGAGACACATATCTACATATTTTATCTCCATTGCTGGCTGAAGGGCTACAGTGAGTGATGATTCCAAGACAGCCAGAGAAGGAAAATGTTCTTGGAAAAAATGATTTGCCTATCAGTTTTGCAGAAAGGCTCAAAGTTATGCAAATCCCCTGCTTGAGGTCTGATTATCACCCCTACCTCCCTCTCCTACCTAGTCCCTCATGCCTGCAAAGAACTGCAAAGTAAGCAGCCATATTCTGGTTTAAAAGATGAAGTAGAAATCACAAGGGACCCCACTCCTTTTCATGTGTGACAGAAGTCTCACCATGGCATATGCCTCTGACCCTGCAATCCTGCTTTCTGGGGATTTATCTCAAGGAAACGCTAAAATTGCCCAGTGTGTATAAGAATAATCACTGCAGCTTTGTGATAATAATAAAAAACTAAAATAAAAATAAACCAAAAGTCAAAATTTGTGTACTGTTCTACTAAATTATGCCATATTAAAATGTTGGGGTTCTATGTACCCATTAAAAATGTTGCCATGGGGAAAAAGTCATAACATGGAAAGATTTATCAAGTAACAAAAATAAGCACTGAAAATACTGTAACTATGATCTCATTTTTTCTAGTCATAAAGAGAAGTCACAAGGTACAACCCCGAACATGGTGAAACATTTTCTTTTTGCTTTTCTCTGCATTGGCTTACTTTGCTACAGTGAACATATATTACTTTGGTAATTAGAATAAAGACAATAAAAGTTAGAAAAAAATTGTGACAAAGTAATAAATATATAACCCACAGAGGACTAAGCCTCTACATTTACAGTTTCATTAGCAGCCTTCCTTATGGAAAACTATAAATTCAGGGATCCATGCATGCCTGGTTCCCTGGGAACTGGGGCATGTGTGACTTTCAAAGTGGCCCCCATAGCAGCCTTTCAGAGCAAAGCCAAGATGGAGTGATTTAGTTTTCAGTTACAATAAGCCAGGCTGATAGACCATGTTAGAAGGCAGGTAAAATTCAGCTCTTTAGATCTGAAATTGATGTGGATTTACCCTGCTAGGCTCTTGGAATCAAACCTGCATTTATGGATGTGGGAGAGTGTACTGGGACAGGAACATCAGGAGAGGCTGGGGCCCAGGCAGAGTCGCCACCTGTTAGAACCAGACAGGCAGCTAAGGACCCAGTGAGGGTCTGTACTGTGTACTTGCTGCTGCTGCTGCTGCTAAGTCGCTTCAGTCGTGTCCGACCCTGTGCGACCCCATGGATGGCAGCCCACCAGGCTGCCCTGTCCCTGGGATTCTCCAGGCAAGAACACTGGAGTGGGGTGCCATTGCCTTCTCCAATGCATGAAAGTGAAAAGTGAAAGTGAAGTCGCTCAGTCGTGTCGACTCTTAGTGACCCCATGGACTGCAGCCCACCAGGCTCCTCCGTCCATGGGATTTTCCAGGCAAGAGGACTGGAGTGGGGTGGCATTAGTAGGCCTCATTCTCCTTCAACCTCTAATACACTTAAACAGTGTGAGCAAGCGTCTCAAACTCAGTCCCTTGCTTGTCTCATCTCCCTTGCTTGCCTCATCCAACAGTACCTTAAATTCTTAATCACCTTTTCCCCCCCATTATTCGTAACTTTTGATCTGGAAATATCAGGTTATGTAACAAGTCAATCTGCATGAGGATGTAATTCTGTCAGAAAAAAAAAAAGGGACTCGATGAGGGAGAAATTCTAACAAAACTGGAAATGACTTTTCTAAGAAAAGAGAAGATATTTTTGTTTCAAGCATTTGAGCTGGTTTTAAATAGACTGTGGATGCAATATTGCTGGTTTTTCTGGGGTTGTTGATTTCCCTGCCCATCCCCTACCCTCAAAGCAACACGTTGTAAAGGGATGAAGGAGGTGGGGGGTAATGACCATCTGTGAATGGCCTGCAGTATGTCAGAGGCTCTATGGACCTTAATCCTTACAACGCTGGAAACTAGAGAGTATCTTCCTATTTTACAGGCAAGGGGGCTGAAGCTTCAAAGGAAACTTGCCTAAAGCCATAGAGTCTTGACTCCAGTCCAGGAAATTAAGGGGTTAAAGTCACATCCTCTGGATTTACCGCCACAAAACCACGGAGGAGAGCCTACCACCTAGAGTCAGATCTATGGGAGGAGAGCCTTTGGAGATCCAAACCAACCGCCCACTCCTACAATACCCAGCCTTCAAAGGCAACATGTGTTCCTACAGAGCTCACTACCTCATATTCCAGGTCATTCCACTCGCTTGCAGAACTGTCTTCTGGTGGTTCTTTTTAGGGTTGAGCCCTGGTTCTGTCCTCTGGCGCCCCGCACTGAGCAAGACCGACCCTTTTCTCCCCACGGTCCAGTAGGATGCTTCATTGGCCTACTGCCCACATTCCGCCCACCACCCTCCTCAAGAGAGGCTGACGGATGAATCCAAGAGATCTTTCTGGAAAACCTTCCCATCCCTGACAACTTCCCCACCACAGACTTGGCGAGTTCGCACACCAACCTGCCCCCTGCCCCCTGCCCCCACGCACTGAAAGACAGGTGGTAGGAATCAAACCTTCCCTGAATTAGTCCCCTAAAACTATGTGAACGTCTAAGTCCTGAGGGACGTGGGGACGGCTAAACCTTCAAACATTCTCAAAGCACCGCGGTGGAGAGGAGACACACGATCGCCTCGGGAAATCTGCTCCAACGGGTCCAGGTCCACCAGGTGCGAGGACTTCCCACCCTTTCCGTCACCAGGGAAAACAGATTCTGCCGCAGCGTCCCCTTACAACGCCCACAAAGAGAGGAATCTGGTTTTTGCGAGATGACTGGCCTCCCGCGTACCTCCCCTCCAAGCGCACTTCCCCTCCCAAGCGCGTGCGCGCGAATACACACACACACGCACACGCACACGCACACACACATAAAACTTGCTTCCACCGCCACCACCTGTGAAAACATCTCTTGTAACTTTGGCGAAGAAAGCTCTCGGCGAAGCTGAGCGGCAGGGCGCCCGGAGCGCGCCGGGGGTGGGGAAGATGGAGGGCAGGGAGGGGAGAGGGGAGAGACGCGCGACGCGGACTCCTCGCCGCGCCGGGGGCGGCAACTTGGCCGGGAACGCTGAGATCTCGGATCGGGTTTCCCACCCCGACCCCGCCTACCCAGCGGCCCAGCTCCCGCGGACTGCGGCTCTGTTGGCCCAGGAGCCCCACGCCGGGGACCACGGGCAGACGTCGGGGGTGGGGGGGGGGGGGTGTGGAGCGCGATCGGGGCTCGATCCGCGTCTCCCACCGTGGACCCCTGGAGGTGGCCAGAGGTGGGCGGGGAGGAGGGTAACGCGGGGCCAGCGCCGAGGCGAGGGGCAGGAATGCGTGGCCCCTGAGCGCAGGGAAACAGGTTGCTGCGGAGCCCCGTCCCCTCCCCGCGGCGGCCCAGCGGCGACCCTGCCCCGGGGGTGAAGCTAGCACCTCCGGGGCACACCCCGCCCCTCCCCAGACCCCCGCGGGCCCGGCCCGATTCCCGCCGGCAGCCGGGTTAAAGGCGCCTTCAGCAAGGTCAAGGCGAGGCCGGCCGGCACCTGGGGATTTTTCCCAGCCGAGCACGAGCTTTGCAATCGCATTGTTAAGGATCATGGCAGCGGCAGGAAATCCGAACAGCCCCACAGGTCTGCGAGAGGGAGGATTTATTTTACAGCGCGGAACACACTCAGACAAGACCCGGGATTTCGGCGGGGTGGGGGCCGCGGGGGAGGGAATGCGGGGTTTCTGGACGCTGGAATGTGGGAAAAACAAAACATTCCCCCTCCGTGCACGCCGCCACCCCCACGGCTGAGCGAGGAGGTAGCTCAGAGCTGCTGTGCCCCAGACTTCAGCGGTCTGCAGGGCACTGCCAGGTCTGGCTGCCTAATCCCTCTACAGGCGAAAAACAAGATTTAAAAAAAAAAAAAAAAACACACCACTCCACTACTGTGGTTTCTCTATCAAAGCCCATCAACGTGCTGCAGGCGGCAAAGGGAAGCAGCGAGATGCGGAGAAGAAACACAACAGAAGCAAACTGCCGTCTACGAGGCAGAGAAGCCAGGCGAGGGGAAGCCGCACTCGGCACCCATGGGATCCGCGCCGGCCTGGCCCGGGAAGCCAGGAATAGGTACCTGGTGTTGGCGGACTCCCTCTCTCTCCAAGCCCGCGCCGGAGTGGGCCTGCATTGCCGGGATGCTTGGCCTCTCCGAGGGGGGACCAGGCATCGCGGGCAGGTTTCTAAACACATGAAGGGCACTGCGTATGGAAGATGGGGAGGAGGCGCTCGGAGAAGCAAAGAAGAGGGCCTTTGGGGTCCCCTAGGACACAACGCCGGTTTCTTAATACAGCATTCCCTGGAAGGCCTCCCTCACCCCCCAAGGTGGAGCCTTGGTCCCCTGCGAACTCAAAGGACCCTGAGTTCTGACCGGCTTTTTCTCTCTCATCAATCCCAGATCCTTTCCCGGCCCCTGCCTCGATCTGCGGTTCTTTGGGGGGAGGGGGAGGACAGTGGCATCGGCACCCAACGCCCATCGCGGGGGTGGGCGCCGTGATGCGGGGCGTCGCTCTCCTCTCTGGTCCCGGGGTGGGGGCGCCCGGTACTTACATTCCTCAAGCTAGCAAACTTTCGGGCTTGTCCTTCGCCAACCTGGGGCTCCTATCAAGGTTCCGGGTAATCACTGAGGCAGTTTATGTAATTGCCCGCGATGCCGTTCGGCTGATCTCCCGGTGCGCGTGGCCGCACCGCTCAGCACATGGACATCGTCTCAGCCCCGCGCTCAAACACCGAGCGTCCCTCGCCACCGCCTTCCACAAGCGGTAGGGCGCTCTCCTGGGCTAGTCAAATACCAAGAGTGCGAGCAGGACTCGGCCAAACCCCAGCTGCCCCCGGCGCCGCTTTCGCCGCATGGGTGGCTTACAGAGAGCTGCGTCTCTACAAACCTCGCCGGGGCTGGTGGTTGGAGCGGATAAGGGACCGAGCAGGGGACTGCTGCGGTTCTAAAGAAGACTCCGTAACCCAAACGAGTAATAATACCCTCGTCCCCATGGACCAGAATGTATACAAATCGCCTTAACGTTTCGCCCTGAAAGGGGAGCCAGTTTCCAAAGTTACAGACCACGCAGTTGAATTTCCAGTACTTTCCAACCTCGCCTAGGCGGAGGCAGGGCAGAGAAGGGCGGGCAGCGGCCAGCAAAGCCCACCCTACTGCCCCGCCAAGGAGGACTCACCAGTTGAACCTACCTTCACCCCAGTAGTTGACTGTATTCCCTGGTTGCCTGTACACACACACACACACACACACACACACACTCCTCGAGACCACCTTCCCCTTCCCGAGTGCTCCTAATATAGACTGCATTTTTAAACCGCGAGGATAATGACTAAGGAGCTCACTGATCACATTTCATCCCAGAGCACATTTCCCCGAAGCTGGGGTGCCACCTCTCTCTCTCTCCCCCTCCCACACACACACACACTCACACTCACACTCACACTCACACTCACACTCACACTCACACTCACACACAGGAGCGCTCCGAGTGTCCACCCAGGGGCTGCAGCCTCAACTCGCTCCGAGGGGAACATGGACACCGCGGCAGGGCGGCGGGCTAGAGAGGGGCGCCGCGTCGGCTGCAGAGGGCACGGGGCTGGGGTCGCGTCTCCTGGTTCTCGGTTCCAATCGCAGGGCGCGCGGGGTCGCCGCAGCCGGCTCTAGCCCGACAGGGCAGGCTGCATGCAGCCCGGGAGCCCGGCGCCGCCTCGCGGGCTTCTCCAGCGCCCGCCCTGTGGCGGTCGGGTCCGCAAAGGGGCTGCGGACGCTGGGGCCAGGGCGGGGAAGGGGACCCGGGCAAGGCCGACGAACCCCAGCATGCGCCCAATCTCGCAGCTCTCCCCTAGCCTTGGCTTCCAGGCTCCACTCTGCGGTGGGGTTCCGGGGGGCTGCGCGGTGGAGGCTCGGGGCTCCAGACCCACTCGCCTCCCCGGAAACCCCAGCCGTCCTCGCTGCCTCACCCGGTGCGGGCCGGGGAAGCGAGCGAGCGTCTCCGGGAGCCCTGGGCATCCGCGCGAGCTGCCCCGACCCTTCCCCGGCTAACGAGCGCCGAGAGGAGAGAGAGCAGGCGAGGCTCCACCACGGTGTCCCCAAAGGCGCTTTTCCGTAGAGCGGATCGCGCCGCCTTACCGTGGCTGCAGGCTGCCGCCGCCGGGGAAGCGAGGAGGAGGGCGGCAGAGAGGCGAGACGCCGCACCGGTGGCTCCTCTCACTCTAGGCGGCGGGGCTCCGCGGCTCCGCGTGCCCGAGCAGGCAGGCGCCCAGGAAGGAGCAGGTCCCGGCTCCGCGCTCAGCTCCAGTGAGACCAACAATAGCTCCCGCAGGGAGCGGAGCCCCAGTGAGTCTCCAGCCGCGCGCGCACGCCCGGCCGCCGCTCCCGGCCGCTCCCGGCCGGCGTCCCTGCCAGCACTGCTGGCCCACATTAAACAGCTGCAATCCCGAGGCTTGGGGTGGGGGTGGGGGGGCGCGGAGGGGGGTGTTGGGGCGGGGGTGTGCGCGCGCGCGCGCGTGTGTGTGTGTGTGAGTGTGTGTGTGTGTTTAATAGCTTCCCTCCTCGTCTTCCCCTCCCCGCCTGCTCGCCTGCCTGCCTCCGTCCCCCACCCTCGCTCTCTTACACACAGAGAGGGCGAGCGAGACACACACACACACACACACACACACACACACACACACACACACACACACACACACACGTACACACGCACACACGCAGGCTACATGAATGGGAGGCGGGAGCCAATCCTCCCCGAGGCTGGGCGAGCCGCGGCGCTCGGGCGCTGGGAGCCGGGCCGCACCGCGGCGCGCGGGGGGCGCCACGCAGGTGATGCGCGCGCGTCCTCCCGGGACCCCTCACCCGCCTCCTCGTCAGCCCGGTCCCTCTGTTCTGTCCGACATCCTCCCCTCTCCCCTTCCCTCTTTCCCTCCGCTTCTATCTCCGTCTTTTTTCCTATTTCCTCCTCGTTCTCGAATTCTCCGAGTTCTTTCAGTTCCCTATCTTTCTCGGTCTCCTCTAGTCTTACACCGTCCTTGCTTGCTTTCTCGCCCCCTTTCTCAAACTTTCTCCTCCCTTATCCCCGACTTTTCTTGACTTCCTCTCCTTGCGTCTTTTGTTCTCTTTCCTCCCGCTTTAGCTTTCTGCCGCGTCTCTCTGCAGTGTTGTCTGGTCTCCTCTCCCTCCCCCCATCGCCTGTCTCGGGGGTCTCTCTGGGGGCGCGCGAGACCCACCCCACCCCGCCCCCAGCCGACTCCTCGTTTGTTATTTCAACGCCCGCAACACTTTTCCAGGGACGATCTCTCTCGCCCTTGCTGCTGCAGCGCAGCCAGAGGTAATTAAGAGCTGAGAACTTGAGTTCCTTCCTCAGGCATGCAAGATGCCCAGGGAAAGGCCCTCCTTCCTCGGACAACTTCCCCAAAACCATGGTAACAGCCATTGAGTCGTGATAACAATCATTTAAAAAATAACTGCAATGACTGTGGTCCAAGAGATTCCTGTCCTTCGCGTGTCCGGATCGTGATCGCCAGCATGTTTCCAAGAGAAGGACATTTTTCTATGATGGGAGAGGCAGCTTGGTGCAGTGGCAACTTACTGGTGCTTAGGGGAGAAACCAGAAAGATTCTCACCTCAGCCCTGCTGCATGCTAGCTGTATGACTAGAGCAGGCCACTACTCTTTCTCTAGCCTCAGTTTTCTCACCTGTAAAAAGGATTATTACCCCCTACCTCACCAGATATGGTGAAGAATAAAAGCGAGAACAAGGCGGGGTGGGGGTGGGGGGGCGCGGAGCTCTGGACATACAGGAGATGCTCAGCTAATGTTAGTTTTTCTTCCCTCTCACCCCCTTTTAAAACTCCCTTCATGATCTCCTGCTACATTATATTGCCATGATCTCCAGTGCATAATGAAGGAGGAAGTGTGACAATACTAACGTCATATAAATGTGAAAGAAGGTCGAGTGTATTTTAAAATCTCGATTGTGTGATCAGGAGACGAACTAGCCAGTTGCCACCCATTGATTTCAAAGGCATCCCAGAGATTACAGTATAAACTTGGGGAGCTGGCGTGCCCTTCAACATCTCCTAACAGGAGGGGTGAAGATAGGAGTAAGTGAGAGATTTCCATACACTGTGTCCAATCTATTTTTTAAACATTCATGATCACTGAACACTGACCAGTGACAAAGCCTGTGAGACTAACTGAAATGTCAAGTCTCTGCCTTTGAATTACATTTATCAACTTTGTGTCCTCACCGCAGATATCAAATGCCGAGGATAAGCTGTGATTGGCAGTCAGATTCAGTCCTTTGACAAATATATGTTGACCACCTACTCTGTGGTTGGCACTCTGGCTCTGTGCACCCAGCGATGAGGCAAGCAGGCCTTGCCTTTGTGGGTGTGCAGTGCAGTAGATGAGACACAAGATATTTGGCATAGTCTCAAAGTATCTTTGATTAATTTCAAAGGGGAAAACATTACAATTGAAAAGCCTGGCCAACTCCCCCTTAATCAAGCAATTACTACATCATCATCATCAGGAATATGGCAAATAGGCATCATATGCCCCAAGACGTGATGCACTGAGCGGGATAACACATCATTTTTGTGGAGTTTCTGCCAAAAATGAGTAACCTGAGTCGAATCCTGAAGATACATCAGACAGATGTAAACTGAGGAGCATTCAGTGAAATAACTGTCATGTACTCTTCAAAAATACCAAAGTCTTAAAAGACAAAGATTCCAGAACAGTTCCAGATTCAAGGACCAGTTTAGTTGTGACAATAAATGAAACATGTGGTCCTAGATTGGGACAGCTGGTAAAATTTAAATAAGGTCAGTAGATTAGATAATAGTTTGTATCAGTGTTAATTTCCCAATTTTGATAATTACTATGGTTATGTAGGAGACTATCCTTGTTTTAAGGAAACACATAACTGAAATATTTAGTGGTTAAAGAAGATGAACAAAGCCCAATCCCCACCTTCAAGGAGAAGCACAGTGTGGTCTTGCTCTGCCTAAGAAATGGGCAGAGTGTGAGCACAGAACCTCCGGCCGCCTGAATCCTGTAGGAGGTGGCATTCAAGCTGAGTTTTGAAGGCAAACAATTTGCTACATCACATAGAGAGAGTGTTTTTTTTTTTTTTTTTAATTGAAGGATAATTGCTTTACAAAATTTTGTTGTTTTCTGTCAAATCTCAACATGAATCAGCCATAGGCATACATATATCCCCTCCCTTTTGAACCTCCCTCCCATCTCCCACCCGTCTAGATTGATACAGAGCCCCTGTTTGAGTTTCCTGAGCTATACAACAAATTCCCATTGGCTATCTATTTTACATATGGTAATATAAATTTCCACGTTACTCTTTCCCTACATCTTACCCTTTCCATACATCTTACCCTTTCCATACATCTTACCCTCTCCTCCTCTCTCCCCATGTCCATAGGTCTATTCTCTATGTCTGCTTCTCCATTGCTGTCCTGTAAATGAATTCTTCAGTACCATTTCTCTAGATTCTGTATATACGTATACACAATGCAGTATTACTCAGCCATAGAAAGGAACGCATTTGAGGGTATTGTTTTTTAGGTAAAGGTAACAGTAAAAGGAAATGAACAAAAACAAGAGGCTCTCATTCAGGCTATGGGACTGGCATATGAAGGCAGTGCCTGGGGTAGAGTCTAGCACAGTAGCTAGGATTAGTTTCTGAAGGGGCCTCAAGGAAGCTGAGAATCTCAAACATCCTGAAAGCTCAGGAGCTGGGTGGATGGGTAGCAAGGAGTTATCAGAGGCTTTTAGTTAAAGGAGGTAGGTGATCTTAAGTGTACTTGGAAAAGGTGATGTTAACAGCACTGAGGAGAAATCGGTTAAAGGGAGTGACCAGAGAAGACCAGAGAGTCTCCTTTCGGTCATTTAAGGCAATTGCAGTGAGGCTGGAGAGGGAAGGAGATACTGGAAAGAGATGAAGGGTATAAAATGAACAGATTTTGGTGGACGGGTTGGCAAGGTGAAATCCAAAGTGACTCCTAATTCTCAAGCCTGGGATCCTGGGTAGAAGGTAACTTTAGTCACTTTGCTGTCCAGAGCATTCAGGAGGAAGTGGAGGTTTTAGAGGAGAAGGTAACGTCAGTTTTTACCATGTTGTAATCTAACTCTACAGCTAGCTTGAGATTTTCCTATATGGCTGCTCTGTGCCACAGGAAACACTGCTATAGAATTCAACCTGACATTCTGAATGGCCAACCCCATCTAGTACTCAGAAAAAAACAAAAAAACAGTGGTAGCAGCACATTATTTGTAATAAAGGGAAAAAATTAAATAGCCTAAAAGGTCAATAGGATAAGCAAATTGGAGGACAGCCTAGTTGGAATATTATGAAGCCACACTAAAGTTTTTCTTTTTTGTAGAGTTCTTTATGCCATGGAAACATGCCAGTGTTAACATGTAAATTTTTTAAGAAGCAGACTTCAAAACTGTTAACTACATAAAAATCATTGGGGAGAAAAACCTGAAACGAAATCATGCCAAATATTAACAATGGTTGCCTCTGGGTGATAGGATTATGAGTAATACATTTTCTTCTTCATGCTTTTTTGAAACTTTCTAGCTTTTCCACAGTGAACATTCATTACTGTCATAACAAAAAATAAGATGTCATTAACAAAACAGAAAACGGCTGGGACCCCCGCCCCCCAACCCTTCCACTTTATTCCTTTGCAATCCACCCTTTCCACTTGCCTGGCAGACTAACTGCCTTTTAAGCTTTATCTTTGAGAATGAAATAAGAGAGCATTTAACAAATCAGGGGAAATTATTAGCTGGGCTGGAGAAGGGGAGAAGGTGTCTTAGGCAGCCAGATATGTTATTAGAGCTGTTGAAACTGTATATATTAAAGATGTTTGCATTGCCCTTATTGATTCCATGATATGTTACAAGGAAAAGAAAACCTATAACGGGGCCAAGAAAATGTGCGTCTTTAAAGGGCAAGTTTTAATTAGGAAATGTATTTATTTGCAAAAACACTTCTTGTCATAGTCCAGCAGTTACTGTAAAATTGTTTTAGAAAGCAAGTATCTCAGGTAAGGAGGCAGGTAGGGGCAAGGGGCAATGCTTTGTGCTTGGTGTCTGGTATTAGATCAGCCTAAGATTTGGATGCCCACTGATAAGTACCATCAAATGTTCATGATTAGAGAGAGAAAGGAAAATGCAGGCCAGAAAAGCTGCTGTAAACATCACCTCAATTAGGTTCCCTCGGCATCTGTTGATTTTTCATCTGTGGAAATATTTACTATGTGGCTAGGTTCCCCAACTCAATGCTCATAACACCTTCCCCAGCATAGCCCTTTTGCCTCTGGAAAGGCCCTCCATGGCTGTTGATTCACTTAAGCCTTGCACGCACCCTGGCCGAGATCCCATTATTTGAAGTTTATAAGGGAAGGAAAGAGACTCAGAGAGGCAGAGCAGCATGGAGAATAAGAAAAGGACAGGGGCATTCTTGGAAAGCCCTCTTTGTGGCTCTGAGGCTTCAGAGATTTGTTACCTTTTAACATCCTCAAGATACCTTGGGAGAGAGGCGGCGTAAATGGAGGCATATGTGGTTCTGGTTGAACAGAATCCGAATGGAAACCCAGTGCTCAGAATTTCCAGGCCAGTGCCTTTCCCTGAAGGACTCCATGTTTAAAAGTCAATTGTTGAGGCTGGGTGTTATTCTCAGTTGGCTCAGTTTCATTTGTGAGCTGTTTTCCTGTCTGGTCTGAAAATTAAAAGCTGGTATGTGGAGAAGGCAATGGCACCCCACTCCAGTACTCTTGCCTGGAAAATCCCATGGACAGAGGAGCCTGGTAGGCTGCAGGCCACGGTGTGGCTAAGAGTCGGACACGACTGACCGACTTCACTTTCACTTTTCACTTTCATGCATTGGAGAAGGAAATGGCAACCCACTCCAATGTTCTTGCCTGGAGAATCCCAGGGACGGGGGAGTCTGGTGGGCTGCTGTCTATGGGGTCGCACAGAGTCGGACACGACTGAAGTGACTTAGCAGCAGCAGCATGTGGGGGTAAGTGATGACTTTTGAATGTGTCTGCTAGAAAATAAGGGGAATTCACAGACATTTTCTCTTCTAGAGAAATGGTTGACTCTTGTCTCTTTCTCCCCACCTCCACTGCAACATTCAGCAGAGTATTTGGCAGTTAAAGTTTCTTTGTAAGTATGAGTGCAGAAACCAATTCTAGTCATAAAATAGCTGCTGCCACTGCTAAGTCACTTCAGTCGTGTCCAACTCTGTGCGACCCCCACAGATGGCAGCCCACCAGGCTCCCCCGTCCCTGGGATTCTCCAGGCAAGAATACTGGAGTGGGTTGCATTTCCTTCTCCAAGGCATGAAAGTGAAAAGTGAAAGTGAAGTCGCTCAGTTGTGTCCGACTCTTTGCGACCCCATGGACTGCAGCCTACCAGGCTCCTCCGTCCATGGGGTTTTCCAGGCAAAAGTACTGGAGTGGGGTGCCAGTAATAGCTAGCATGTATTAAGTACTGTGCCCAGGGTGGAGCAAAGGGTATGATCTCATTTAAAGTTTAGAGCAACACCATGTGGTATATATAATTATTACCTCTATTCCATAGATGTGAAAACGGAGACAGGGAGAAAGCAATTTGTCCAAGGTCACCTGGCTAAACATCTCCTACTGCTTTACTGACTATGCCAAAGCC
The DNA here is from genome assembly GCF_029378745.1 of Bos indicus. Classification (NCBI taxonomy): domain Eukaryota; kingdom Metazoa; phylum Chordata; class Mammalia; order Artiodactyla; family Bovidae; genus Bos; species Bos indicus. The sequence goes on along the minus strand of NC_091788.1, from coordinate 16,875,004 downwards.
TTTGACTGTGTAAATCACAACAAACTGTGGAAAATTCTTAAGGAAATGGGAATACCACATGACCTTAACCTGCCTCCTGAGAAATCTGTATGCAGGTCAAGAAGCAATAGTTAGAACCAGACATGAAACAACGAATTGGTTCAAAATTGGAAAAGGAGTACGTCAAGGCTGTATATTGTCACCCTGCTTATTTAACTTATACACAGAGTACATCATGTCAAATGCTGGGCTGGATGAAACACAAGCTGGAATCAAGATTTCTGGGAGAAATATCAATGATCTCGGATATGCAAATGACACCACCCTTTTGGCAGGAAGCGAAGAAGAACTAAAGAGCCTCTTGATGAAAGTGAAAGAGGAGAGTTTAAAAGCTGGCTTAAAACTAACATTAAAAAAACTAAGATCATGGCATCCAGTCCTATCACTTCATGGCAAATAGATGGGGAAACAGTGGAAACAGTGAGAGACTTTACTTTCTTGGGCTCCAAAATCACTGCAGATGGTGACTGCAGCCATGAAATTAAAAGACACTTGCTCCTTGGAAGAAAAGTTATGATCAACCGAGACAGCATATTTAAAAGCAGAGACATTACTTTGCCAACAAAGGTCCATCTAGTCAAAGCTATAGGTTTTCCAGTGGTCATGCATGGATGTGAGAGTTGGACCACAAAGAAAGTTGAGCATCAAAGAATTGATGCTTTTGAACTGTGATGTTGGAGAAGGCTCTTGAGAGTCTCTTGGACAGAAAGGAGATCAAACCCATCCATCCTAAAGGAAATCAGTCCTGAATGTTCATTGGAAGGACTGATGCTGAAGCTGAAAATCCAGTACTTTGGCCACCTGATGTGAGGAACTGACTCATTGGAAAAGACCCTAATGCTGAGAAAGATTGAAGGCAAGAAGAGAAGGGGACAACAGAGGATGAGATGGTTGGATAGTATCACCAACTCAGTGGACATGAGTTTGAGCAAGCACCAGGAATTGATGGACAGGGAAGCCTGGTGTCCTGCAGTCCATGGGGTCACGAAGAGTTGGATACGACTGAGCAAATGAAGTGACAGACTTGTCTAATACATGGCAAAGCCAGATTCCATCTTGGATTCTTCTGAATCCAGGTTCTTAGCCACCATCCAGTATTGGATGGATGGATGGAATTATTGATACCAGCAGAGAATTGAATCTCCATGAACTGCCATACATTTTACGGTATGGTTAATCTTGTCTAGAATAGGTCATCCCATTGTTCTCCATGATTGTTGCTACTGCTAAGTCGCTTCAGTCGTGTCCGACTCTGTGCAACCCCAGAGACGGCAGCCCACCAGGCTTCCCCGTCCCCGGGATTCTCCAGGCAAGAACACTGGAGTGGGTTGCCATTTCCTTCTCCAATGCATGAAAGTGAAAATTGAAAGTGAAGTCGGTCAGTCGTGTCCAACCCTCAGCAACCCCATGGACTGCAGCCTACCAGGCTCCTCAGTCCATGGGATTTTCCAGGCAAGAGTACTGGAGTGGGGTGCCATTGCCTTCTCCATGATTGCACCCCATTTATTTCCTACAGCATGTTTCCCAAGCTGCAATTATTTGTGCGTGCATTTATTTTACTTAGATTTTTGAACATTTGTCCCACTTGCAGTGTAAGAAGTCCCATGAGTGTCTTGGTCACTGTTACAATAACCAAGCACAATGCTTGGCACAAAAGTGGTGATCAGTAAGTACTTGTGAAGTGAATGAAGAAATGAATGAATGAATGTGGGCTCCCAGCCCATTAAAGTGGTGGAGAGCTTATGAATATGTATACACACACCCTTGTGAAAGATGGGTATTTTATATGCATTCAGTTCAATTCAGTCACTCAGTCATGTCCAACTCTTTGCCACCCCATGGACTGCAGGACACCAGGCTTCCCTGTCCATCACCAACTCCTGGAGTTTACTCAAACTCATGTCCATTGAGTCAGTGATGCCATCCAACCATCTCATCCTCTATCATCCCCTTCTCCTCCCGCTTTCAATCTTTCCCAGCATCAGGGTCTTTTCCAATGAGTTGGTTCTTCACATCAGGTGGCCAAAGTATTGGAGTTTCAGCTTTAGCATCAGTCCTTCCAATGAATATTTAGGACTGATTTCCTTTAGAATGGACTGGTTAGATCTCCTTGCAGTCCAAGGGACTCTCAAGAGTCTTCTCCAACAGCACAGTTCAAAAGCATCAACTCTTCAGTGCTCAGCTTTCTTTATAGTCCAACTCTCACATTCATACATGACTACTGGAAAAACCATAGCTTTGACTAGATGGACCTTTGTTGGCAAAGTAATGTCTCTGCTTTTTAATATGCTGCCTAGGTTCATCATAACTTTTCTTCCAAGGAGCAAGCGTCTTTTAATTTCATGGCTGCAGTCACCATCTGCAGTGCTTTTGGAGCCCCCCAAAATAAAGTCTGTCACTGTTTCCATTGTTTTCCCATCCATTTTGTATGAATTTACTCCATCCCATACCAACTATACTTTCTGCCTTGAAGTCATGTGGTTCTGGCAGTGGGGCTGAGATGCGGATGAGCATGTAATGGTTCAGATTTTTCCTTCACTGACACTTGCTCTGAGATAGCAGGGAAAACACTGATCAGGAAAAACGTAGCATCTGTTCTGGTCAAAGGTGACTAGCTGGCCAAATTCCACAGTGGAAGCATCCTTTCTGATTAGGTCAACCTCCACTTTCACAGCAGAGAGACACTGTGTCACCTGACATCTCTTGCATAACATTTCCTTTCTGAGAGTTAGTGACAATAGTTTTCTCAAAGGGAGCTATCTGAAAGCTTTCCTCCTGCCTGCTGAATGCCGTGTGATACTTTCCAAAGAGGATGCCTTCGCCCCTCTTGACAATTTTTGTCTGTTTCCTCATCATTTGTCTATTATACTTCCTTGCCACTCCTGTGGATTTGCCTTTTTGTTACAGCAGGTAGATCAGGTGGCAGCTGCTGGTGTTCTGCAAAGCTAAATCCAATCCATTTCTTAGTCTTGGATGTCTGCAGCCGTTGCTAGAACTGCATACTGGTCTGGAGGGTAGTGGCCATTGGTCCAGGGATAATCAGGAATGTAACAAACAAAGCAAGCAAACAAACAAAAAAAGCAATCAGAAAGGCTTCCACTAAATAACCAAAGCCTCTGTAGGGTGATTCTAATCACTGTGATGTCAGACAGTGACCCAATTTTTTATGCAAATCCATACACTTACGCCTTATGACAGTCCTACAAAATAAATTCTATGACCACTCCCAAATCAGATTATAATCTGATATTTCTAGGGATTATTAGCCTGTGGAGTGAAAAGAGTAGCATGAATGTTAATTCACAAATAAGCACACACTGTTCTGTTCTGCATACTGCTTTTTCCATTTAACAATATGTCTTGAAATAGCTGCCTCCTTTTTTATGGTCGCATACTGTTTCATTTTAGGGATGGTCCCTTTGAATTTAACCACAGCGACCACAGTGATTATGCTATATTCATTTAAATAAATCTCAGAAATTAACATAAGATCGGGCACTTTCCCATTAACTTTAAATGAGTGAATTAAATTATATTCTCACTATCAAGTCTGTTCATTATTAAAAAGAAGCAGTCCAAAGGATGCTCAAATTTCATCAGTTGGAAAAGGATGAACATTTCATATAACAGTGCTGTGGGAACAGACAAACCATTTGAGGGGTGAGGGGAGTTAAATCTCTGTCCCTCTTAAAACTTCTCACCCTGAATATTGAAAAAAGAAAATATGAAAGTTCTAGAAGAGAGTATACATGACAATTTACATGATTTTGGAGATGGATAGAGATCTTTTTAAGTGTGTCATGAAAAAGTCATAAAGGAAAATGTTAAAAATTTGACTATATAATAATTTTGAAATGTTTATATATTTATAAAACCAAGAGAAAAATCAAAAGAACAATAATATGTTGGGGGAATATTTGAAACATACATGAAAAAGTGCTATTTTCCTTAATATATAATGAGGTTTTACAAGTATATATGAAGAAGACATCTCAATAGAAAAGTAGGCAAAGGACATAAAAAGCTAATTTACTATAAAAAAAAAAGTAAAAAAAAAAAAAAAACTAAACAAATGATGTATACTTAAGTCACTTGTATCTCCAAGAAATGCACAATATGAGAATATTGAAAGTTTTTCTTTTCACTTATCAAATGAGAAAAGTATAAAAGAAAAATTACATACTCAGAAAATAGTTACTCTCCTTATATTGCCAATAGTCATATGTTGACACACACTTTCTGAAAGATAATTTAGTGGTATTTAACAAAAGCCTTCCATGGTGTGAGTTTTCAACCCAGGAATCTGTGTCTACATTCAGTAGAGGTAATTAAAAGAAAAGAATTATGGATGGACCCAAAGACTTATGTAAAAGAATTTCGTCAGTGTTAGTATTAATAGTGTCAGATTGGAAAGAATCTCAACTGTCAAACAATTAGTAAATGATCAGTTGTATCATGGTACATCCCAGTATGAGGAGCTGTTACACAGCTATCACAGGTTATGGTGTAGGAGAATATGTAATGACTTGGAAAGGATTTACAGTTAATATTTTTGTGACCTTTCTTCAACTCATTAGGCAAAATTCCGAACAAAGTTTGGTGAACAGACGGTACCCATTACCTATTAATAGTTTCAGTGATTATCAATAAGCAGCCAATCCTGTTTTACTTATACCCATCCCCACTTACTGCCCACCCTCATTATTTTGGAAGAAACCCCAGGCACCATTTTGTTTTGTCTGTAACTATTTCAGTAGATAGCTCTAAAATACATAAACTATTTTTTAAAAACCCACAATATATCATATTTTAAAATACTAATAATTTCTTAATGTCATCAACTGTCTAGGCACTATTCAAATTGTGATGATTATTTCATAAATATTTTTTCTAGGGTTTTTTTTTTTTTTTTTTGCATTAGGATCCAAATAAATTTCATGCACTGCAATTGGTTGAGCTATCTCTTGTCTCTCTTGATCTACAGGTTCCCTCCATCTATTTCCCTCCCACTTTTATACTACTTGTGAAAGGAAACAAGTTATTTATCATGTATTTCTTGTAGTCTGAGTTTACTGATGGCACCCTTCTAGTTTAACATGGTTTTCCACATTTTATATTTCCTACAAACTGGTAGGAAAGTCTAGAAGAGTGGCCGAACCCAGAGTTCATTCTTCTGGAAGGACACTTCCTAGATGGTGCTGTGTACTTCCGTCTGTCTTTGTGAAGTTGGCTGTCTTTGATGTTCGTTGGCTGGATTCATCATTTCATTAGGGGTTATAAACTGGTCACATTCTAATTTGAGCATTCCTTCTTCATTTTTAACTGGAATACTTTGATAATAGAAGCTTCCTCTCATGAATTATTTTCTTACCCGAAAGTGTGGGATAAATGTTTGTTTCCTTTGATTTACCAGGTTTCGAGCATCCTACAGAGATAAGCAAGGAGGCGTTTTTGTTTGTTTTTTTTTCCCAAGAGTCATTATGAGGTCATGTATTTAAATCCATTTGAAGTATTTTTATTCATTTCAATTATTATTCATATTGGTGTTCAATTACTCCCCATCTCTTGTCACTGGGAATATCTTATTCATTCCCAAGTCTTTGAAAGCCTCCTTTTTTTCCTGGAGAAATGAGGTGTTCAAGGCCCATTTTGTATCTATTCTAAGCCAGACCCAAAATTATTCATTGTTTTTCTTTTATTTTTTGAGGACCCCTGGTTCTTTTTAGTGGGAAGTGGTATTTAGAAGCCATACTATTGCTATTAGGAGATGTTCATTGCTACTGGGTTAATATTGTTTCTAGCTTTATTTTTAATTGGCAGGTTTAGGAAATATGTATTTTTTTTAAAGGAAAATTCACTGTGAGTTTATACAATACTTCTAATCAAGTTTTTCCTTAACTTATTCAGTCTTCTATCTGTATCTCTTGCACATTACAAATAATAAATGATGGCATAGAAAAATATTTAATGATTTGGAAAATAGCCATGTCTATTTTAGATAATCATCTATGTATAAATATATAAGGTATAAATCACATGTATATATCAAACATATGCAAGTTAGTAGTGATTATTTCTTGATGATAAAATTAAATGTAATTTGAGTTTGCTTTTTTCTGCTTTTTAGTATTTACAAAATTTCCATAATAAACCCATTTTATTTTTGCCATAAGAAAAAATTTGCTAAAAAACAAAAATTAACCAGATGGTATAAATTAAAATATAGTAAACTGTCTGCCAATCTTATACGTGGGTAGAATAATGATATTCTATTAGATCTGTGGAGTGCTTTACAATTTACAAATCATTTTACATCCATTATCTTTCTTTTTTTTTTAATTTTTAAACTTTACATATTTGTATTAGTTTTGCCAAATATCGAAATGAATCCGCCACAGGTATACATGTGTTCCCCATCCTGAACCCTCCTCCCTCCTCCCTCCCCATACCATCCCTCTGGGCCGTCCTAGTGCACCAGCCCCAAGCATCCAGCATCGTGCATCGAACCTGGACTGGCAACTCGTTTCCTACATGATATTTTACATGTTTCATTGCCATTCTCCCAAATCTTCCCACCCTCTCCCTCTCCCACAGAGTCCATAAGACTGTTCTATACATCAGTGTCTCTTTTGCTGTCTCGTACACCGGGTTATTGTTACCCTCTTTCTAAATTCCATATATATGCGTTAGTATACTGTATTTATGTTTTTCCTTCTGGCTTACTTCACTCTGTATAATAGGCTCCAGTTTCATCCACCTCATTAGAACTGACTCAAATGTATTCTTTTTAATGGCTGAGTAATACTCCATTGTGTATATGTACCACTGCTTTCTTATCCATTCATCTGCTGATGGACATCTAGGTTGCTTCCATGTCTTGGCTATTATAAACAGTGCTGCGATGAACATTGGGGTACACGTGTCTCTTTCCCTTCTGGTTTCCTCAGTGTGTATGCCCAGCAGTGGGGTTGCTGGATCATAAGGCAGTTCTATTTCCAGTTTTTTAAGGAATCTCCACACTGTTCTCCATAGTGGCTGTACTAGTTTGCATTCCCACCAACAGCGTAAGAGAGTTCCCTTTTCTCCACACCCTCTCCAGCATTTATTATTTGTAGACTTTTGGATCGCAGCCATTCTGACTGGTGTGAAATGGTACCTCATAGTGGTTTTGATTTGCATTTCTCTGATAATGAGTGATGTTGAGCATCTTTTCATGTGTTTGTTAGCCATCTGTATGTCTTCTTTGGAGAAATGTCTATTTAGTTCTTTGGCCCATTTTTTGATTGGGTCGTTTATTTTTCTGGAGTTGAGCTGTAGGAGTTGCTTGTATATTTTTGAGATTAGTTGTTTGTCGGTTGCTTCATTTGCTATTATTTTCTCCCATTCTGAAGGCTGTCTTTTCACCTTGCTAATAGTTTCCTTTGATGTGCAGAAGCTTTTAAGGTTAATTAGGTCCCATTTGTTTATTTTTGCTTTTATTTCCAATATTCTGGAAGGTGGGTCATATAGGATCCTGCTGTGATGTATGTGGAGAGTGTTTTGCCTATGTTCTCCTCTAGGAGTTTTATAGTTTCTGGTCTTACATTTAGATCTTTAATCCATTTTGAGTTTATTTTTGTGTATGGTGTTAGAAAGTGTTCTGGTTTCATTCTTTTACAAGTGGTTGACCAGATTTCCCAGCACCACTTGTTAAAGAGATTGTCTTTAATCCATTGTATATTCTTGCTTCCTTTGTCAAAGATAAGGTGTCCATTATCTTTCATGATCATCACAGCAGCACTGTGAAGTAGACAGAATAAGCATATTCTCTTATAGTATAAAAAAAAATTGAGGTTTGAAAGGATCGCATATGATGGAATCAAGGCTGGAACTCAGGGTTCCTGACTTCTTGGCCACTGTTTATCTCCTGCATAACGTCTGTCTCTAGATGACTGTTACTATGCTGTCACTTTATAGTAAGGCGAGAAGACCATGCAGGTCCTGCCTGCTGCTTAGCACGTCAGCCTTAGAACTCGCTTTCTTCAGACTGAGACTTGAAGGTCCATAAAAATTCCAGTACTTATTTTTCAATTTAATTTTTATTTTTATATAAAGTGATTCATTAGCCTAATTTTAGAAGTAAAATATTCTACAAGGATCTTAATGCAAAAGAGAAGCTCCTGCCCTACTGTTCACCACCCCAGTCCACCTATAATATTCCTTCTCCCCAGAGGCAAGCACTTTCAGCTAGCTTTTTTGAGCTGCTTCGGCCAGATCCTTTACCGTCTGAGCTACCAGGGGAGTCCCCTCTTATTTTTATTTCTGTAAAATCTGGTTTTCTATTCTACTGCAAATCCTAGCTTTTCCAAAAATTGTGTGAATTTTAAAAAAAACTATTTTTTTCTTCCAGTTTTGTTAAGATATTGATATACAGCACTGTATAAATTTAAGGTGTACAACATAATGATTTATGTATACTGTGAGGTGATTATCACAAGTTTAGTGAACATCTATCATCTTGCACAGATACAAAATTGAAGAAATAGAAAAAAACACATTTTTTTGTGACCAGAACTCTTAGGATTTACCCTCTTAACAACTTTCATATTAACATACAGCAGTATTAACTATTTTTATCATGTTGTACTAATACTTATTTATCCTATAACTAGAGTGTGGATTTTTAATTATTAGATATTATCAATATACTTTCTGTTATTCAAGATGATAATTTAATGGCTGTGTTTTTTCCCTTTACAGAGAAATTCTATTTTCCCCATCCTCTCAATGTACTTACATCATAATTTTTTGTTCAGTTCAGTGGCTCAGTCATGTCCGACTCTTTGTGACCCCATGAATCTCAGCACGCCAGGCCTCCCTGTCCATCACCAACTCCCAGAGTTTACCCAAACTCACATCCATTGAGTCAGTGATGCCATCCAGCCATCTCATCCTCTGTCGTCCCCTTCTCCTCCTGCCCCCAATCCCTCCCAGCATCAGGGTCTTTTCCAATGAGTCAACTCTTCGCATGAGGTTTTACTTCACCAAAGTATTGGAGTTTCAGCTTCAGCATCAGTCCTTCCAACACCCAGGACTGATCTCCTTTAGGAGGGACTGGTTGGATCTCCTTGCAGTCCAAGAGACTCTCAAGAGTCTTCTCCAACACCACAGTTCTAAAGCATCAATTCTTCGGCGCTCAGCTTTCTTCACAGTCCAACTCTCGCATCAATACATGAACACTGGAAAAACCATAGCCTTGACTAGATGGACCTTTGTTGACAAAGTAATGTCTCTGCTTTTTAATATGCTATCTAGGTTGGTCATAACTTTCCTTCCAAGCAGTAAGCGTCTTTTAATTTCATGGCTGCAATCACCATCTGCAGTGATTTCAGAGGCCCCAAAATAAAGTCTGTTTCCCCATCTATTTGCCATGAAGTGATGGGACCAGATGCTATGATCTTACTTTTCTGAATGTTGAGCTTTAAGCTAACTTTTTCACTCTCCTCTTTCACTTTCATCAAAAAGCTTTTTAGTTCCTCTTCACTTTCTGCCATAAGGGTGGTGTCATCTGCATATCTGAGGTTATTGATATTTCTCCTGGCAATCTTGATTCCAGCTTGTGCTTCTTCCAGCCCAGCGTTTCTCGTGATGTACTCTGCATATAAGTTTAATAAGCAAGGTAACCCTAATTTTTGGTTAGAGGTTAGTATTTTCACTATAACTACTGTGTAAATATTATTCTCAGCTAAACCATGTAGTATACTAAGATGTGCTTTCTTATTTTAGTTTTTGTTTCCTCTTGAGTTAATCATTGGCTTTTTTTTTCATATGTCCTTATTAGCATTTTAGATATCTAGGTAACTCTCTGCCAAATAATAAATCTCCTCTCAGTACTTTCCAATTCATCCAATCACAAAAAAGTCAATTTCTTTTTTTACATTTTCTTTTCTTTACTTTCTCCTTTCCTTTATTTAGCAGTGTAATTCCCCTTTGTCTGAATGATTCCAATACATACTAGTTTCTTTCTAGCTTGTCGAATAGCTCGTGTTCTAGGATCTCCCACCACCGTATTCCTGGAAATGTTATTGGCTCTCATTCCTGTAATTGTATCTTTTATTTACAGGATCCTATGTCTTCCTCCTCCTTTGTTTCCTATTCATACTGAGAATCTGTCAGAGGTAAAGCTTTTGAGAACTGATTTGGCTGGATGTAGAATTCTAGATTGGAAATAAATTCCCTATAATTTTAAGAACATCGAGGGTTCCATTGTCCTCTTGCTTCTGGTGTTGTTCCTAAGAAGTCTGATACAATTTTGCCTCTTAATGGCAACCTACTCCAGTATTTTTGCCTAGAGAATCCCATGGAGAGAGGAGCCTAGCAGGCTACAGTTCATGGGGTCGCAAGAATCAGACATGACTTAGCGACGAAACCACCACCACCTCTGAAAACTTAGGATCTTCTCTTTTCCCCAGTGTTCAGAAATTGTGTGATGCTTGGTGTGGGTCTTATTTATTTCAATGGATCTGGATCTGAATTCTTTTACTTTGGAAATGGAAAGATTTGTTTGAAATGTTTTATTGCTGATTTTCTTGTTATTTCCAAATCTTTTTATTCAGATATGGGACCTCCCATAGTGTTTCTTTTGTTGACTATGAGGGCTACTCCATTTCTTCTAAGGGATTCCTGCCCACAGTAGTAGATATAATGGTCATCTGATGTAAATTCACCCATTCCAGTCCATTTTAGTTCACTGATTCCTAAAATGTCGATGTTCACTCTTGCCATCTCTTGTTTGACCACTTCCAATTTACCTTGATTCATCATTCCAGGTTCCTATACAATATTGCTCTTTACAGCGTTGGACTTTATTTCCATCACCAGTCACATCTGCAAATGGGTGTTGTTTTTGCTTTGGCTCTGTCTCTTCGTTCTTTCTGGAGTTATTTCTCCACTCTTCTCTAGTAGCATATTGGGCACCTACCAACCTGGGGAGTTCATCTTTCAGTGTTTTTGCCTTTTCATACTGTTCAAAGCTATGGTTTTTCCATTAGTCATGAATGGATGTGAGAGTTGGACCGTAAAGAAAGCTGAGCACTGAGGAACTGATGCTTTTGAACTGTGGTGTTGGAGAAGACTCTTGAGAGTCCCTTGGACTGAAAGGAGATCAAACCAGTCAATCCTAAAGGAAATCAATCCTGAATATTCATTGGAAGGACTGATTCTGATGCTGAAGCTGAAGCTCCAATACTTTGGCCACCTGATGCAAAGAACTGACTCACTGGAAAAGACCCTGATGCTGGGAAAGATTGAAGGCAGGAGGAGAAGTGGATGACAGAGGATGAGATGGTTGGATGGCATCACTGACTCGATGGACATGAGTTTGAGTAAGCTCTGGGAGTTGGTGACGGACCGGGAAGCATGGCATGCTGCAGTCCATGGGGTCACAGAGTCAAACATGACTGAGTGACTGAACTGACTGAGACTGTTTCTAATTTTTTAATCCTCTCTCTCTCTTTTAATATTTGTGTCTTTTGTGTTCTACTTTCTGGGAGATTTTCTCAGCTTTGTCTACCAACCCATCTGTTGGCATTTTTATTTCTGCGGTCATATTTTTTAATTTTCAGGAGCCTGTTTAAACCATTTGAATGTTTCTCTTTAAAAAGCCTCCAGTTCTTGTTTCATCTACATAATATCTTTATTTCTCTAAGGATATTAATGATGCATTTTATGAAATTTTCTACCATTGCCTTTGTACTCTTTAGGGTTTTAAAAAATTGTCATTTTGTTTCTGTGTTTAGGGCTTTGCTCATCAGATACTGGTGATCTAGGGTTAGCCATACCCAATCAACTAAAAACTAACCAGAGATTTCAGAGCCAGATGTGTTGCCTGGTGGACTTCCTTATAGGATGATCTGGCTAGGTTGTTTTACTGGTGATTCCCAAACAGTATCTGTAAGTCTTTTCTCAGGGGCTACTCAGTTGCACAAGAATTCTCCAGTCTCTTCCTGGGGGCCAGGGTCAACAAGAGGGTCAACCAGACTGGCTGCTAAGATTTTCTAGAAGCTTAATGGGGGAAGGACTGGAAGGCAGTCTCATCATTTATATACAGAGTTCGTTTACTCCTCTTGTTCCTATTTCCGGCACAGACTATATACTTTCAGTGATGCTGCTTTCCAAACATCCAGAGCATCTTGGGCTCATTCGTTCTCGACAATAGATTTCCATTCCTGTACCTGCTGGAGCCCAGGAGAGCAGGGCAGGGAGGGAGGGACTCTTAACACATTCAACCCATCTTTCTGTTCTCAACCCTTCCCAGACCCCTCACTTTCAGAAATGCCCGAGCTTCTAATTTCTGAGCCTTCCTGGGGCTCAACAGTGAAAATGAGATAGATTCTGAGCTTTTGCCCCTGGTCATTTAGGTTTTACTTTCACAGGTTTGCCTAAGTCAATTATTTCTTCCCCATCTGCTTGAACGATCCAAAATCCTATTCTCTCCTTTCCAGTTTTTTTTTCCCTTTTATTCATTTCTTTCTCACTTTAGTAGGTGTTGAGAAGGGAGTGGGGATGAAAGTGGCTGGTAATGACCCAGCAATCCCACTGCTGTGCATACACCCCGAGGAAACCAGAACTGAAAGAGATACATGTACCTCGGTGTTCACTGCAGCATTATGTAAAATAGTTAGGACATGGAAGCAACCTAGGTGCCCATCCACAGATGAATGGATAAGGAAGTTGTGGTATATATACACAATGGAATATTACTTAGTTATAAAAAGGAACACATTTGAGTCAGTCCTAATGAGGATGAACCTAGAGCCTATTGTCCAGAGTGAAGTAAGTCAGAAAAAGAAAGACAAATACTGCACATTAACACATATATATGGAATTTAGAAATATGGTATCAATGATCCTACATGCAAGGCAGCAAAGGAGACGCTGATGTAAAGAACAGACTTTTGGACTCAGCAGGAAAAGGTGAGGGTGGGACGATTTGAGAGAATAGCATTGAAATATGTATATTACCTTATGTAAAATCCATGACCAATGGAAGTTCGATGCATGATGCAGGGCATCCAAAGCCTGTGCTCTGGGACAACCCAGAGGGATAAGTTGGGAAGGCAGGTGGAAGGGGGAGTTCAGGACTTGAGTTCAGGACTTGTGTACCTGTGGCCGATTCATGTTGATGCATGGCAAAATACATTATAATATTGTAAAGTAATTATTCTCCAATTAAAAAAAAAAGAACATGCTTGGTAAGCCCTCCATGTGCAACAGAAGTCCACAGCCCTAAGGCCAGCACTTTAAGGGGTTTGCAACCACTTCCTGGTCTTGAGCTCCTTCCTGGGGAAGAACTCTGTCTCTACTCTTTACTGTTTCCAGGGCCCTGGGTGAGCCTGGGACCCTGAATTTCCTCACCTTTCAAGAGCAGATAACCTTACTGGTTGTAGTGAGGGTAACTGGGATGTTATCTGGCTTGTATTTTTAGTCCCTAGTCCTCTGAAGAATATCAATAAAGACCAGCTACATGTTTAATATTAAAATTACTGGTAGGCTGTGTTGAAGTGAGAGGAAAGCTCACTGGATTACTAGGGAGAAGGTAATGCACAGGGGAACCAGAGAAGCCTCTCTTACAAATGCTTTGATGACAAGTTCTGGATTATCAAAAGTAATCATAGTCATGATGATAATCATTATTTACTAAGAATGTATAGGCATCAATCACAAGCTTTACACAATATCTCAATTAAACAACACAATAACGCTATAAATAGATATCATTATTATCTTGATTTTAAAAATGAGCAAGGAGAGGAGTAGAGAAGTTGGTCAATATCACAAAACAAAAACGGACAGTTCTCAGATTAGAACCTGCAATTTGCCTGGAGCTGTTGATACCACGGCCAGAGCTTCTCAAACTTTAATGTCCTCACAGATCACCCAGGCTCTGTTTACACTGCAGATTCGAGTTCAGTCGGCTTGGCACAGGGCTGAGAGTCTGCTTTTCTACAAAGCCCCCAGGTGACCCTGAAACTGCTAGTCCCAGGACTGCGCTTTGACTAGGCTCCAGACTGAGATCTCTCTGTGGCAGCCGTGTCATATGGAACCTAACTTCTCAGGGTACAAAGGAGCCCATGTGAACAGTAATGGTACCATATCCCTGGTGGTTCAGAGGGTAAAGAATCTGCCTGCAATGCTGGAGACCTGGGCTCAATCCCTGGGTGCAGGAGATTCCCCTGGAGAAGGGAATGGCTACCCACTCCAGTATTCCTGCCTGGAGAATTGCACGGACAGAGGAGCCTGGCGGGCTACGGTCCATGGGGTCACAAAGAGTTGGACACAACTGAGAGACTAACACATTCACGTTTGCATTTTTTCCATAAACAGTAATAGTACAACTTTCATTATCCACCTTCCATTTTCCTACCCGAGAAGGACTGGCAGGCATTCACATCTCCCACCATACACATTTTCCAGGAGTACCGGTGTGTCTCATATGCACTCACAGCCCTCTCTACAGCTGTGGTTGCAAGATACTCTCTTCTTCCCACCACCTATGAAGCCCAAGGGTATCTTCTCACTGTTACCACTGCATTTCGTGCCTTCTCTGAGCATTCCACAGGCAGTTCTAGTTCCAGGCATTCTGAAACTCAGGATCCTCAAGGTATGGAAAGGCCTCATGCCTTCCTATGAGCCCTCAGCAGAGTTGTGATGTGTTTCTTGCAGAAATAGGGAGAAGCCCATCTCCCACGCAAAGTCACATGGACCCCGGGTAACAGGACTGAATCTCACAGGTTCTTTATGAAAACAGCTCTGCCAACTGCCACCTGTAAGCTTACTGGCCTGGGGAAATAAAACTTCTGTCCTTCTGTATCCCCTTTCCCATCATTAGTCTTTACTCCTAGCTCACCTAGAATTCACCACCCTGCAAGCAAGTCAACTCAGGCTAGCTTCCAACATGGGTGGAAGGAGTGAGGATCCATTTAATTTGCTAGATGTTCTAAGCTGTGCTTTTTTATACTGTTATGCACAAGGTTGTATATTGTCACCCTGCTTAATTAACTTGTATGCAGAGTACCTGATGTGAAATACCAGGCTGGATGAAGCACACACTGGAATCAAGATTGTGGGGAGAAATATCAATAATCTGAGATATGCAGATGACCACCCTAATGGCAGAAAATGAAGAGGAACTAAAGAGCCTCTTGATGAAGGTGAAAGGGGAGAGTGAAAAAGCTGGTTTAAAACTCAACATTCAGAAAGCGAAGATCATGGCATCTGGTTCCATCACTTCATGGCAAATAGATGGGGAAACAGTGGAAACAGTGACAGACTTTCTTTTCATGGGCTCCAAAATAAGTGTGGATGCTGACTGCAGCCATGAAATTAAAAGATGCTTGCTTCTTGGAAGAAAAGCTAGACCAACCAAGACAGCATATTAAAAAGCAGAGACATTACTTTGCCAACAAAGGTCCGTCTAGTCAAAGCTATGGCTTTTCCAGTAGTCATGTATGGATGTGAGAGTTGAACCATAAAGAAGGCTGAGCGCCAAAGAATTCATGGTTTTGAACTGCGGTGCTGGAAAAGACTCTTGACAGTCCCTTGGACTGCAAGAAGATCCAACCAGTCAATCCTCAAGGAAATCAATGGTGAATATTTATTGGAAGGACTGATGCTGAAGCTGAAACTCCAATACTTTAGCCACCTGTTGTTAAGAGCCAGCTCATTAGGAAAGACCCTGATGGTGGGAAAGATTGAAGGCGGGAGGACAAGGGGACGATGGAGGATGAGATGGTTGGATGGCATCACCAGCTCAATGGACATGGATTTGAGCAAGCTCTAGGAGATGGTGAACGACAGGGAAACCTGATGGGCTGCAGTCTATGGGGTCACAAAGAGTCAGACACGACTGAGCAACTGAACAACAACAACCCAGCTGTGTGTGAATTTCAGCATAGGCTCAGCTAGAACCATGCTCATGTGTTACACAAGGCATAATAAAGGAGATTTTGGAGAGACATCTGAAAAATTCAAGTCCATCAGAGGGTCAAGCAAAAGCACTGGAATAAGTCTAGGATCTGAGGTCAGAGACCCATCTCCATTCTTAACTGTGTGACTTTGGGTTTTTCAGGAACCCTCTCTGATTGTTTTCCAAAACTATAAAATTATGAGGAAGAGGCTCCAGATGATCTTTAAGCTGTACCCTTCAGGTCTGTCTGAACTTCTGTTATCTTCTTGTAGCACTTGGTGATTTTTTGTCATTGTTCAGTTGCTAAGTTGTATCTGACTCTGTGACCCCATGAACTGCAGCATGCCAGGCTTCCCTGTTCTTCACCATCTCCCGGAGTTTGCTCAAACTCATGTCCACTGAGTTGGTGATGCCATCCAAGTATATCATCCTCTGTCACCCTCTTCTCCTCCTGCCCTCAATCTTCCCCAGCATCAAGGTCTTTTCCTGTGAATTGACTCTTCATATCAGGTGGCCAAAGTATTGGAGCTTCAGCTTCAGCATCAGTCCTTGGTGGTTTAGATAAGTCTATAAGAAATCATTCCTACTTCCGAACTATCTGTGGTACCAATTAGAAATCAGAGCAGTGCTCAGGAGAGAGAGCTCATATAATAAAATCAAATGATTTGGGTTTTGCCACTTAATAGTGCCGTGATCTTAGTCAATTCACTCTTCCTTTCCAATTTTCAGTTTTCTCACTGTTAAGCAAAGGGGTTGGAACAAATGAACTCATAATAATATGCACTGGTTTCAAACTGTAGGCTCTTGGGCTACATTCAGCCCACAAGCCTGTTTTGTATGAACCATGTAACATTAAATAAACTTTGAGTCTGGTTGGCCAGCCTTTGGAAATTAGGAGATTTTACATAAAAATCTGGCTTCCTGGCTCTCCTTGAAAGATCAGAAAATTAGTAGCATGGGTCAGTGTTCTTGGCGAGTCATCATTGGCCTGAACTGCACTGCAGCTGTCCTTTGGAAAGGCCATGTCACCTCTGTATTGTCACAGCCCCTCCTGGGCCCATGTATTCATTCACATTATCTGCCCAAGTCCTGGAGATAGCGGAGTTTATGATCCCTGGGTAGTAGTTACACTGACTAAGTGGGTAATATCAGATGAGTACTTATCCGTTTTAAGATGCAGGATCCAAATTACAGAATGGGGACAATAAATGCTCACATCATTTTATTGACTGAATTAATAAGATGAAGCTGGAATCAGCATATTTTTCTATAAAGGACCGGAAAGTGAATATGTCAAGCTTGGTAGGCCACATACAATATCTGCTGCATATTGTCTTGTACTTATTGTTGTTGTTCTTTTTTTAAACAATCTTTTAAAAATGTGAACATTCTTAGCTCTCAGGTCCTGGGTGTATTGGGCCTATGGGCCTTGTTCCCTGAAACGAAGTGTATGAAGTGCGTACAGTAATGCCTGACCAACCGAGGATGAAGAATGCACTTCTCCGTACTGCAATGTCAGGCCTCGTGTTCCCTGACTCTGGGACACGGGTGGACACTGCGGGGCCCCTCTGAAGTGCTCGTGGCTGCTCTGATTCTCCACTGACAATACAGAGGGGGACAGCATTTTGTCTGCAGAGACACGCCTTGCTAAACAGGAAGCCCTGCCTGGCGTATAAAGAGCTTCAGAGCAGCACAGAAGTACAGTGTAACTGTGTCATCACCATGAAATCAAAGCCATTGTTTAAGCCATTTGCTAAACCACGTCTCCATTCCAGTTATTCTGCTTGAAACGTTACTGAACAATCACCGCCGGATGGAGACTTGGAGGCCCCTGAAAGTCTGACGAGAGGTCCCTGTGCTCACAGACTTTCTCCTTTGTTTCGGTTCCTTCACTGCCCTCCTCCCTACCGCCCCAAACACCTTATCAGTCATTGTTTAACTGGAATGACAGGGATGCAGCTTGTGATGAAAGGCACTTGACAAAATAAAATTGCATGGTGTTGCAGGACTCTCACACACGCGGCTTGGCATAATTAAAAAAAAAAAAAAAGACATGGTGTTGTTTTCTCTTTCAAAGAATGTGATGGCTGAAGCTAAACAAATGCTAGTTATTTTTCACGGTGTCCAAGGAACCAGAGGAGAGTCTTCATTGAAATAAAGGAGCCAAGGAGCACACCAAGGGTTGGTTCAAAAGATCTAGTTACTTTTCTTTCCTTACTGGTTCTTCACCAAGAAATGGAACAAAATCATATCAGGCAGCATAAGCCAAGTTCCTAGAATGACGTTGACCTAAATTCCTTTGACGTGGGCCCTGAGCATCCTGTTTGTGGGGACTCATCACTCTTCCATTCATTTAGCAGGCTCTGCTTGTAGCCTTCCTGGGTGCCAAACCCTGTGCTGAGAGCGAGAATAGAGGGACAAATAAATCAAGGACCCTGATATCTAAGCATGCATGGTCTAAGGAGGCAGACAGACAGATTAAACACATAATCTCAACATAAAGTATTCATTAGTGCCGTGGCAGCACCAGCCAACACTGAAAAAGCAGTTATTATCTGCCAGGCATTCTTTTATGTGCTTTTTATATGAGTAATTCGTTTAATCCTCCCAACAATCCCAATAGTTATATGACATTTTAAGTCTTCATTTTACAGATGGTAAAAGTGAGGCGAGCGGCTACATAATTGTTCATTGTTTAAGTCCACTTAACTAATAAGTGGTGGGGCTCTGATTGAAACCCAAAGACTCTGACTTCAGGGCCAGAGTACTTGAAAGGCACCAAGTAGCCTCTTGATAAAAGCACCTGGACCATGTTCTGGGAACACACTACTAAAAAAGCCCTAATTCTGCCTTCAGAGGCCAGGAACACATGAACTAACATGATACTTGCCTGGTTCTAGGCAAAGTAGAAACACATGCTCAGAGAGTGATAGCTGTGACAGGCTCCAAAAGAGAATATTCAAACCTGACTGTTACACTTGACTCTTCTCTTTTAAAAAAAAAAAAACAACACTCACCATTACCAGTGGTGGCCTGTCCAACATTAGTCTTTCCTGCAATTCTGGAACCTTCAAGAGGGCAGGTGCCTGTCCTGTTGACTATTGTCTGCATAATGCCCAGTACAGGCTTAAAAAACATATCTTGAGACAAATGAACAAATCTAGAGAAGGCCAGACAGTAGGATGAGGAGTAAGCTAGTATTATATCTACTATGGACAAGGATTACTGCTCAGGTTTATTTTATACTCATAAAGTAGAAATTTAAAATTCTCATTTCACACTGCTTTTTTTTAGACATGCCCATGATATTCTTAAAAAGGCTTTAAAATCTGTTATCATCAAAGCTCCCATTACTATCTGTATCAGTGACACCTGTATCAGTACATACACCTGAAACAATTACTCTGTGTGCAGAACTCTAAGCGCAGTGCTGTACTTCACCCATGATAGCCATTAATTCAGTTAGTTTATTCAGCCATTAATTCATCAGTGCACTTCAGTCACTCAGTCGTGACCGACTCTTTGCGACCCCATGGACTGCAGCACACCAGGCTTCCCTGTCTATCACCAACTCCTGGAGTGTACTCAAACTCACGTCCATTGAGTCGGTAATGCCATCCAACCATCTCATCCTCTGTCATCCCCTTCTCCTCCTGCCTTCAATCTTTCCCAGCATCAGGGTCTTTTCCAGTGAGTCAGTACTTCACATCAGGTGGCCAACGTATTGGAGTTTCAGCTTCAGCATCAGTCCTTCCAATGAATATTCAGGACTGATTTACTTTAGGATGGACTGGTTGGATCTCCCTGCTGTTCAAGGGATTCTCAAGCCATTAATTAGGTGAAATGCAATGATGTTATATTTGCATACAGCACATTTTTAAATGCAAACCCATCCACGACAGGAAGCAAACCTTATTTTCTTTCTCCAGTAGATGAAAACCATGCCAATGGCCAAGTAGAAACCTTCCAAGCAGTCAGACTTTCTTGTGGAAGCTGGCAGGATTGTTTAAAGAAAAGAACTGTTTTGACTTTGCTAGTCAAACCAGCAAAAATGTCTAAGGCTGGGGATAAGAGGGAAAAGATGGGATCCATTTGCCAAGATCTTAGAACTAGGATTTTAGAACAGCATCTCCAGCCTTTCTGGCACCAGGGACCAGTTCTGTGGACATCAATTTTTCCACAGACCAGGGGTTGAGGGGAGACAGTTTCAGGATGATTCAAGCACATTACATTTCGTGTGCACTTTATATCTGTTATTATTACATTGTGATATATAATAGAAATAATTATACAGCTCACCATTACTTGCCACTCACTGATAGGGTTCTGACATGAATCTGCAAGCAACTGACTTATCATGGTCTCTGTGCAGTCAAATCTCTCTTGTTAATGCTGATGCTGATGCTGCTACTGCCAAGTCGCTTCAGTCATGTCCAACTCTGTGCTACCCCATAGATGGCAGCCCACCAGGCTCCCCCATCCCTGGGATTCTCCAGGCAAGAACATTGGAGTGGGTTGCCATTTCCTTCTCCAATGCATGAAAGTGAAAAGTGAAAGTGAAGTCATTCAGTCATGTCAGACTCTTAGCGACCCCCTGGACTGCAGCCTACCAGGCTCCTCCATCCATGGGATTTTCCAGGCAAGAGTACTGGAGTGGGATGCCATTGCTTTCTCCGCTCGTGTTAATGATAATCCACATTTTCATCCACTCCTCAGTGCTAGCATCACTGCCTCAGCTCCACCTCAGATCATGAGGCATTAGATTCTCATAAAAAGTTCAAAACATAGATCACTTGCATGCACAGTTCACAGTAGGGTTCATGCTCCTATGAAAGTCTAATACTGCCACTGGTCTGACAGGATGCAGAGCTCAGCAGTAATGCCAGTGATGGGGAGTGGCTGTGAATACCCCATTGTCCACCTTCTGCTGTGAGACCAGGTTCCAAACTGGCCGGTCCGTGGCGTGGGGATTGGGATCCCCTGCTCTAGAAGGTTTGGTGATTTCATGATTTCCTTTTCAGACATCTTTACAAGTATCACGCTGAGTGTAGATCAGTCTGATAGGTTATTCCAACACTTACAGATCTTAGAAAAACAGGAGGATGCAGGTGCATGAGTTGAAGGGGAAATTTTTTATGTAATCTGTTCTTCTAACATCTACAGCTCTGTGACTCTTTCCTGGTAATTTTCTGCTCCAAATAAAATTTTTTGATGAGGAAATTATTGTAGAGGAATGATTCAGATGCTTAAGACAATATGTGACTTTCCCCTGAAGTAATTTCCCAAGGTGGGCCACAGAGAGATTTTTACCTACAACCATGCAGGACGGCATGTTATAATTCCTATGCATCTGGTATAAGCTGTGAAGTGTTGAAATCCTAAAGCCATGTCCTTTCCCACCTCCAGTGGGCACAAACCTCATAAATGAAGGCAGAAGTTTCTCCAAGTGGGCTTCCTCTGGATAACAGCTGCTCTTCAAGTTGTTAAGTATACCCACACAGACAGAAAAGTGGAGAGCTCTGGGTTAGCCTGACCTGAGTTCCAATTCTATCTCTGCTACCAAGTAGCCCTATGTCTCTGGGCAAATCCTGAGGCTGGCATGGAACAGTGCTTTCTCCCCTTTCTGATGACATTTCCAAATCAGAGTGGAACAGAAATGGCAGCAAAAGTTACATGTCCCTTTAGAGATAAAACACAACAAGCTGTGATTTGCCTAACCCTGGAACTGGAAAGGCACTTATAGTTGGAAAAAAATATGTATCTCCTGACCCTGCTCTGAGCTCTGAGACAATATGAAGCATGAGAATCATATTTTCTTTTCATTCCACAAATAGTTATTTGCATTTACATTGTTCCAGCCACTGTGCTAATCTCTGAGGATGCCATGAAGAGAAAATGCAGACTCTGTCCCTTTGGAGTCATTCGTATATACGCGTGACCTTCCGTACACATTATCTCAGTGAGGTGAAATTTGCAGTGTTGATGACTCCATAGTACAAATGGAAACACTGAAGCCAAGAGCCAGGAAACTGGAGCTAAAGCAGGGGGTGGAGTCAAGAGCAACAGTCAGGTAGCCTGGGTCTACAGCCAGGAGTCTTAGCACTGTACGTGTGGCCCCCATTTCTATACCAACACCACCAACACCAGCGTCTGTTTCATGTGGGCAGTGCATAAGCCACCTTTGTCTACTCGATGTCAGTGGTCATACAACAATGCTGTAATGTCAGTATTTTTATAATTATTATTTTCATATTTCATTGATGAAATTGACTCAGAGTGGTACCATAGGCGAAGGTCATCCAACTATCTATTTCGCAGCAGAGCTGAGATTAGATTTCAAGACTTCTGATGCCAAGCTGTGTCTGCCATTGGTTGACTCACAGTTTAAGTATTTCTAAATTCAGAATTCTGAAGCCATGCTTTCCCTATTTTAGCTTATTTCCATAACCTATGTAAATTAAATTCCTGCTAACAGGCCATTTTGTGGCAAATTCTCAATAATCAGGGAACCAAGGCCCCGCAGGCTTGCAAAGTTATTTATGGCTAACTCAGAGGGCTGCTATTACTCAACCTGGGTGTGCTACAGCAAGCTCTTTCCTCCTGTATGCAAGCTGGCTACTCCGCTATATTTCTCTTCGTTCATTCTTCATTCCCCCCTCAGCAAAAACGGAGACACCAGCTTCTAGCATAGAAGCATTTCTATATGCTAGATTTTCTGATAAGGGTGTGGTGGGCTGGCAGAAGTGTGATTTGCAACTATGTGTCAGAAGAAAGGCACTTTTTTTTGGAGTGAGGCTGATTGGACCAGGTTCCAAGTGGTAAAAGCTGTCTCCAGAAAAGAGTTCTTTACCCACAGTTCACCATTTGTGAAAATAAATACTTTCGGAATCTGCTTACGATGTGTAAGGACACAAAATCCAGGAAATCCAGGTGTTTCGTTCTTGTGCTAATACCGTTGTTTTCTGATGGGCTCAGGTTTCTACTGGCTGCTTCTAAACAGGATACAAACAGGGAGCTCAGAGCTCTCTTCAAATTCAGCAGCTCCGTGGGTGACCACACTGTAATTTTTTTCTGAGTTAAATTACTAAATGTGTAAGTACTACCTGAATGGATGGTCCCTTTAAACTCAGAATGCCCAACATAATTATTTTATTAATAAATCTCTACATAATACATTATTCTAGTCTCGAACCAACAAAAGGCTTCTAAAGCTGCAAAGGACATGACAGTATGACACATATTTTCAATGTTCTAAGGAATATCCATTTTTTTCCCCTTCAAATAATGCTTTTTTCCCCCATTTATTTGGGTTGAAATTTTCTATGGCTCTAGTCTAACGCATCAGCTGAAGAGAGACCTCTCCACTGCACAGGTCCTTCCCGACCCACTTCGCTATTTAGAAACCTATGAATAAAGAAACCAGAGGTGGCGTCTGCATGACTTGGAAGAATTGTGGAATATTCTAAACCAGAGGATTTGACTCTTTTTCTTCTGCTTCGTCATTTTCACAGTCCCTTAAAAGTAACTAAATTTGTGGTTCTCCTCCACCTGGTACAATTTTACTTTTTTCTATTAAAGGCAATTTAGTCAATGTATGGGACTCTACCTTTTTAACATTGTGAAGTTTTTCACACATATAAGTTCATACAAATCCTTTCTCGGCCGTGTGTCCTAATTTTTAGATGGCGGAGATTAGGTCCCTGTAGCTTGGTGGCCCATGAGAAGCCTGTTGGGTAGACGGGTAGCCTGTTGGTGACCCTCTGCTTTATAACGTGGGCCCCAAAAGACAAACACTGCAAGTCAACTCATTTTCAAAGCTTCCAAAGGATGAGTGTTTAGCATGTATGAAGTTCTGTACTATTCATAATAACCTTGCAAGCTCATTATACGGATTACTAATATCATTAGTAAACTCTTATTATCCCCATTTTATAGACAAGGTAAAGCTCTAAGTCACACTGCTGGGAACTGGCGGAGCAGAGTCTGATGGTCTGCAGAACCTGAAACCCACGCTCTTTCTGCCACCAGCACCCAATCCCTGCTGGGGCCCTGGACTTCCTCCACTATGCAGAAAACCCTGGCTCTAGAGCTCCCAGCTAACAACCATACCCTCGAAACAAGAGGGGACAATTGAGCTGGTCCGATGTGACCCAGAGCAAAGATCTAATTCAGAATCATTTAGCTTCATACCTGCCACCTGAGACTGCAAGTGTGTTCCTCCAGTGGCAGGGCCTTGACCAACAAGCATATACTTCTTTAGACGCACAGCAAGATTCTCTCTGACTCACTTCTTAGGACCAGCACTTATGGAGGTCCTGCTGTTAAACAACTTCTCAGCAACTATCATTTAAAACCACATTTGGTACACAACAGGAGGAACACCCATACCTACTGAGAATTCTCATTCTCTGGTTTTTCTGCAGATCCCTTCTCGCTGTTCCATCCTTGGTCTGTATCCCCAGAAACATTTGCACATTTCAAAAGCAAATGCTCAGTTTGTTCTCATGATGCAAAAGATAGAAAGAGCATCTCGAGGCCCTAGCTACCTGATAAAATTCACAGAACTCAACTCGTCTTTTGCCGCAACTCACGCTTGATTTTTATATTAAAAACAAACCAATTCGAAAATGCTGAAAGTGAGTATCTGATCTCTGAAAGAGAAAGCACTTCTAAGGATAATAAAGGGAAGAAACTGCAATGAAAGACATCAGTAGATGGACTACATAAGACTTAAATGACTGCACGTCAGAAGAATTCATTAAAAAATAAAAGGCAAATAACATTGAGGAGATATTTTTAATAGAAGTGGCAAAGGTTTAATATCCTTAATGGAGATGGGTCTTTTATGAATTGATGAGGAAAAAAAATCAGTAGAAAAATGGACAAGGGGCACGAAAGGATAATACATAGAAGAGTAAAAAACAAACGGCTAATCAACATGAAAAAGAGTTTTGTCTCACTAATAATCAAAGAAATGCAAATTAAAATGATATTAAAGGACTGGTTTTTGTGTATCAATATGTCAAAGGTGAAGAAGAAAAATAATTCCCAATGTTTGTAAGCTTGTGAGAAACAGTTTTAGTTTTTCCAATTGGATCCAAGCACACTTGCCTCTCATTACTGTTTTTGCATTTCTTTGACTATAAACAATTTTTTAAATGCCAATGTTCTTTGACCCATTAATTTCGATTCAAGCAATCTATATTAAGGAAATACTGCAAAAGATGGAAATAGGAATTATGACTGTTTGGCACAGCATAACTTACACTAATCGAAATTAAAAAAGCGGGAGATCTGAATGCCCAGGAAAGAGGACTGGTTGAAAAAGTTATGATACCTGTGTTACAATGTGGCACAAAAATTGTTATAAACAAACAGCTCTTATGACACACGTATCATACATGTGCACACACACACACATGTACACAATGCAGTCCCACTGCTTAAAATGTTCCCCAGACACATACACACACACAGAGGAAGGGAATCCTTAAGTGTGCGACAGACATCATTTCTAGGGAGAGGAAATATAATATTGTGGGTATCTTATTTTCTTCTTTATGTTTAACTAACATTTTCTGTAAGGACCATGTATTCCTTTTATAATCAGAAAAAATAAAACAGTGTTATTAAAAATCAGAAAAAAAAAATACTTGTAGGCAGCCTATGTTGGAAGTCCCAGCAGGGAAGTCTAAACACAGACACCAGTCCCCAGGAGCTCTACCCACAGAGCCCTACACAGGGCAGCTTCTGAGTCAGACTCTGGGGCAGTAGGCAAGGGGATGCACCTCCTACAGTTAAGCCTTAACCCAGAGCTGAAGGCACGACGAGCCAGTCAGAGCATGCCTGCATATTGTCATCACACCCTGGAAGTGGTAACATGCAGACGACATTCTGGTACGTGCTTAAAAGTCAGGTATAAATGCCAGTGAGACATTTGCTAGCACAAAGGTGAAATATTATTAGCAACTATTTAACTTGAAACATGTTATACTGAAAAAGCACCATTATTTAATATAAAATTCCTTTAAAAATATTAAAATTTTTTACTTAAAAGTAATACACGCACAGCATGGAAAATTCGAAAATACAGAAAAGTGGGGCAAAGCAAGAAAATTATATTTCTGCCATGCACAGATGCCTACCACTCAAATTCTGTTATCTTTCTGCCCTTAAGAATGGTATTTAAAATTTTTTATTGGTTTCTTTTTACTCTTTTTTTGCCTACCTCATAATTGAGACCACAGTATATTATGTTTTTAGAAAAATAACTTGCGAGCTAGCCATTTGCCCCTTTCTCTTTTGCATGGGAGGAAAGATCATCAGAATTTAAGGGGATTGTAATGCATTGAGCATGTACATGAGAGAAAGAGCTAGATACTATATCCATGCCCGTGATGGAAGAAGAGGCCATATGAGAGGTTGACAGGACAAAACAGACAAGCAAAGACTATTGCAGGTAAATCTGAAAACATGTAAGAATGGTATTTTCATTTTCCAACTTTGATCCGTATATTTTATGACTTTGAAACTTGTTTTAGTCTCCTTTTGAAAATGAGAGCTTCCGTTTCAGAATATTCATGAACTCATATCCTCAGGCCTGAAATGAGGCCTGGAGTTTAAATAGTAGTTTGAGGCTCTGAAGGTGTTATATTATATCCATTTCTATGCCAATAAAAATAAGAATGGACCAAACATGGTCTTTATTTTCAAGGGATTTGCGGTGCTTGTTTGAATCATCAAATGCTTTGTCAGACGTTCTTGGGTCTGTAATTGCCATACACACAATCATAGCCTGCAGAGTCATGTCAGCCAAAGACAGTTCACCCTTAAATTTCACCACTCTCTGGCAAGGGGATTCTATTCCTGAAATAAGCATTGGGGCCTGATGTTTGCAACACAGCTAAAGCCTTGAGAAATGTCTAATACTTGAATAAAATCCAGATGATATTTTCAGTTATCTCCACCCATCACTTTACAAAACAATGAATGAAGAAGTAAATGAGAGAGTCACTGAAAAGCTTTCATGCAGAGAAAACAGGGCCCAGTAATCAGAAACATTATGTTTAAAAAAAAAAAAAGATATAGGGTATTTTTGTTCTTTGGTCTTTATTTTTTTAATTATCAACTTTGAATAATAAATACTAACATAATAACTGGTACCATTTATCAAGTGCCTCAAGCACTGTGTGACGCTCCTGTGAAGGTATTACAACATTTAATTCTCTAAGAGCCCTTGGTTTGTTACACCCATTTCACAGATGGTAAAATCAATGCATTGTGGAAAAGACAGAATTTGGATACAATGCTTTTGGTTTATCTGTTTTGGCAGTCCATGTCGTAATGCAGTTGTTCAATTGTACTCATCATGAACTTCCAAAGGGATCATTTTGGTCTCTGATATAATTAGGTAGGATTTATTAGTTGCTTTTTGCAACCATCCCTGTAAGTGCTTCAGCAGTAGGATACTTTGCTAAAATGTGTAGTTTCCTTTATTCATTTTTATAGCCGACATGTATCTGATGGGACAAGCACCCTGGTGTGCATTACTATGTTTCATCCTCAAGGCAACTCCACTATGGATGGCACGCAGGTGGAGCTAGCTAGCAAAATCATTTTTCAATTGAAGAAATGGAAGCATAGGAAAGTTCACTGACCTGCCGAAGACACATGGCTATTAAGTGACAGAACAACAATTTGTGCCCCTCTCCGTCCAGACCCCCTCTTCATCACAACAGCATTGTTTCTACCAATCAGTAAGACCTTCTCATCATAGCATCACAGGATTTAGTGCAGGAAGACATCTTCGGGGGCTCCTTATCACAAAGAATTCAGACAAAGGAGCGGGAACCCAGAGAGAGCAGTCATTTGCCCTGGGTCACACAGCAGAGGACTGTGTCGCAGAGCAGGCTGTCTGGTCCCCAATTCAGCCTCTTAAACATCAGTTCATTCTCATCTGGTAAAGAATTTACAGTCACAAGTAGGAGTTTTGCTGGTAGCTTCTTGGCTATCAAGCTATGATCTTCTAAAAGTTCTACCTAATTTGCTTGACTTGTGATTCTTATTCACTTCTTCATGTTAAAGACCTTCAGCAATAGTGCAATGACAAATGCTTGGCAAACAGACAGGTGCCCCGGCTGTTCCTATGCCCCACCTCGGCCCCTTGTTCAAGGCCCACAGAACCCACTTAAGAGTGCCAAGGCCCTGCTTATACTATGACTGAAAACTCTTGAGCCACTCAGACAAGGTGGTATTCCTGTCTCCTCCCCTGCAACATGCTCTATGGCCTCTCAACTCCCCCGGGGGGCCAGCCCATCTGTGAGAGGGACTCAAGGCTCAGATCCGCTAGGTTGGAGCCCACAAACAGGAAACCAGAGACAGGTCTAGACTGAAGACTGTTCTGCAGCGTGAGGTTCTCAGCATCGCTGGGAATACCTGAAGTGCAGCCACCCACGACCTGCATCATCTCATGCCCCTTGGGCATTTGTCCAGGTGAAGGAGAGTAGCAGTCAACAGCAACTTGACCTTTCTGCCCAACCCCCTTGCCTGTACTTATGGATTTCTCTGCCTCCCTTTGAGCTTGCTAGAATTGTCTGGAGAACATTCCTTGACTCCAGTAACTGAAAAAATATACTTAACACTGCATTGATTTTCCATATAATTTTATAAGCACAAACATTCTCTTTCATTTCCTGACAAACAACTGTATTCCCCAAAGGGTCCAATAAAAATCAGTAATTTGCACATCACTGTCTTCATCAGTGACTGTTGTTTGGAGTTTGGCACCAAGGCCAGAGTCTTTCTGTAGCCACTTTCACCTTCTGCCATCCCTCCTCCCAAACCAAAGTGTGTGTATGTGTGTGTGTGGCGGGTGGGGGGATAGGTAGTGGTGGGTAAAGTTCTACAGATCTCTTTGACTCTGTTCAAAGCCCTTTGTGGGAAAATACATAATTTTCAAGCAGTCTTTCACAGATAAAGGAAACCAGAGTTGGAGCTGAAGGATGTCACGCAAAACACCATAGCATTGCCCCCTCAACTCTAGAGATGCATTGGACGCCCAGGCCCCTCCGCCCACCCTCTCAGGTGTGGCTGGTGAGGCTGTGATCCAGGACATTTCTTCCAGGTATCTGTGTACATCTAAGATGACTAATTCAATAACTGACAAGCGTCTGAGGCTGGATGGGTCCCCTGGCCTTCAGTGGGAGGTGTTACTCTATGGTTGCATCATAAGAAAAGCAGGGACACAGTGAGACTTGAAGTGGGAGGTGGTGTTCCCAGGAATCTTTCAGTCGGCCCCTTCCCCCATCACCTTTTACCTACCCATTCCTAACTTCCAGGACAGCCTTTCCTCCCAACCAACCTCACCTCTCTTCGAAACAGCAACCCAGCCTGAATGTGGCAGCAAAGAAACAAAGAAGAAGGTGTTGATTCTCACCCAGAAGTCTTGTCTCCACGAGGTCCTTTAGAAGCACAATCCTCAGGAGATAGAGTGCCAGGAGGTTGCCAAGGGGACCTGAAATACCGGTTTACCACGATCCTGAATGAATCCACTCCCAGGGCCAAGAGAGGAGAAAGTGTCAGTCACTCAGAGCTGGCTGAAGCTCGGATTCTGAAGTAGAAAAAAAAAAAAAAAAAGAAGCAAAGAAAAGCATCGCTCAGTGATGGGCAGGCAGGGGAGTTAGGATGCTGAGCTCTTGGATGAGAAATGCGGCAGTTCTTTCAAATCCTGGTGGAGTCCGGACCCTGGGGCTGCCTGTGTGGAGAAGTGCTTGGTGTTCAGGGGTGGTTTTCCCTCCCTCTTTCCCTGAGCCCTGGCACTGGGGAGCGTGGAATGGCTCAACCTGTTGTAACGCAACACAGGAGTTGCCGCTTGTTACAAAGCTATTGCAGCAGCCTCTTCATTAAAGGAGGCTGTCCTTGGATGCTGAGAACTAATTTCCTTTTCTCTGGTTGCCTTGCCGGCTTGTGCTCTTGTCTGGAGGTGGAGTGGGGTGCTGGGAGGGAGGCAGTGTGGGGAGTAGGGCAAAGGGAACTCTGGCCAGAGGGGGACTGCCTGTGCCTTGATGCCTCCTGGAGCAGCCACCTACTGTTCCACTGGCTGGAGCCAGTGGCCGCCTCTGTGTCCAGGTCTGAGGCGATGTGGCAGCTGTTCCCAGGGACTCCCGGCAAAGGGATATTCTATGCACAGTTGGGCCCTAGCCTTTAGTCCACCCTCAGACCTTTAGCCTTGAACATTGCCTCCTGAAATCTCAACTGACCCTCTGAATCTTAGGTTTTCTGATCACCAGCACACTCAAGGGGATGGGGAGGTCCTGAGGGAAACAGGGAAGGCATTCATTCACCCATTTGTTGGTTCCTTCTCTCATTCATTCATTCCTGGATGCATGCATTCAACAATTCATTCATGTATTCATTCACTCCTCTATGCATAAGTTCCTTTATGTATTCATGTACTCATTTACTCATATGTTCACTTGTCTAATATTCATTCACGTATGTGTTGTTGAATTATTCATTCACAATTCATTGATATACTTCCTCACCTCTTAAGCCATTCATTAATGGATTAATTGATGCACTCCATCAAGGTACATGCGTACATTTTTGTGCATGTACAACATTTACTTTTTCTTACATGTGTTTGTTCCTACATATATTCATTCATTTATTCATTCAATCACTTTCAAACATTTATTCAGAGATATGCTGTCTATTAGCTGAGCTGGTAAAGAATCCACCTGCAATGAAAGAGACCCTGGTTTGATTCCTGGGTCGGGAAGATCCACTGGAGAAGGGATAGGCTACCCACTCCAGTATTCTTGGGCTTCCCTTGTGGCTCAGCTGGTAAAGAATCTGCCTGCAATGTGGGTGATCCCTGGGTTGGGAAGATCCCCTGGAGAAAGGAAAGGCTACCCACTCCAGTATTCTGGCCTAGAGAATTCCATGGACTGTATAGACCATGGGGTCACAAAGAGTCAGACGTGACTGAGCAACTTTCACTTTTACTTTCATGCTGTCTATTAATTTACATGTTCATTTATTTAGGAATTCATCTGTTTAACTCTCCATTCATTGAGCATACATCTTAAGTGCTTACCGGATGCTTGGCAGTGTGGGGGATGTGAGATGAAAAAGAACCAGGCAAAGCCCTTGTCTCTCAAGAGTCCATGAGAGTCGATAAAGCTACAAGGAACCATAACACAAAGAAGATATGATGGATGCTAAGAGTGGGGAGTAGGAAGGTTTGGGAGAGATAATCCTGGGGAAGGGCTTCTCTGATGGCTCAGTGAATCTGCCTACAACACAGGAGATGCAGGTTCAATCCCTGGGTCGGGAAGATACCCTGGAGAAGGAAATGGCAACCCACTGCAGTATTCTTGCCTGGAGAATTCCATGGACCAAGGAGCCTGGTGGGCTACAGTCCATGGGGTCACAAAGATCTGGACATGACTGAGTGACTAAGAATGTACAATCTCATCCTGGGGGAAGTCTGATATCAGGGGCCTCACATTTTTAAAAAATATGGTCAGTAAATATTCATTTTCTTCCTCCTCTAAATTTTTTTAAAACTTTTGCCAGCAAGTTGATATTTCCCTTCCCTGGGAGCCAGGGAGAGGCAGAAGAGGTGCTTTAGCTCACACAGGAGCTGGTCTAAGGGCTGGGAGCTAGTGTTAATCCTGAGAGGTTCCTAGATCTTTCTAGGGCCTCTGAGAAAGACTGAATGCAACTCGCAAATAAATACTCTTTCAAATCCAAACCTGTCCAGTGAAATGGCCAAAGGAATCTATTAATGGGATTTGCACAACCCTCTTCATTGGGTGAAAGGGGACAGAGGATTTTACAAAGAACCAGTGAGATTTGGGGCTGGGAGCCAACCAGGGAAGGATATGATGGAAGGGGTGCTGAGTATACCAGTGTTAAGACTATGGGTCCAGTCCAGGGTAAGAGGGGGTGGGGGGTGGAGTTGGGGGTGTGGGGGTGTGTGGAGTTGGGGAAGGAGCTACATTTCTGGAGTAGCCCACTCTCTAGTTGAGACCTTGTATAGACCTTACTGTCTGTAAGGTACTGTTTGTACCTTATCTGGTTTGTTCTGAAAATGGCCTCATAAACTACATGTTATTACAAATGAAGAAATGAAAAGGCTCAGTCATTTGCTTGCAGTCACACAATTAATCAGTGATGGAAGCAGAATTCAAATGCAGTTCTGAGTCCAAAACCTTGACTTTTATCTGCAGTAACATGCTTTTCCATGAAGATTTTCACCCTCTGTGGACACTTAAAAGATCCATATAACTGCGGTATGAATAGCTATTGACCGAAGATTTCTTACTATCTTTGTAAACTGGCTTCCCTGGTGGCTCAGATGGTAAAGAATCTGCCTGCAGTGTAGGAGACCTGGGTTCAATCCCTGGGTTGGGAAGATCCCCTGGAGGAGGGCATGGCAATCTACTCCAATATTCTTGCCTGGATAGCTCCATGGACCGAGGAGCCTGGCAGACTCCAGTCCATGGGGTCTCAAAGAGTCAGACGCGACTGAAGTGACTAACACTTTTCACTTTCTTGTAAACTGACGCTTGAAATGTGGCCAGAAGCAGGCCACACCTTCAAGGGGATAAACGAGAATCTTTATTTTAGAACCACACACAATATGTGTACACAGTATCTTGTTTTCATCTTAAAAATATTTTTAGCAGCAAGGAAATAAAAATTTGATGCTGAACACAAAGGGTTTCCTAATTTCCCATCATGCTCCAAGGGAGGGGGTCTGGGTCCACAGCTGTCTTGGCAGGACTGGTCACACAGCCCAGGCTTGCAGGGGAAAAAGAAGAAAGTGATGGGTTCGGAGCTGCTCTTGTGGATATGTGAGCGTAGGTATGGCAGGGACACCCAGCAGTCAGAATCCTGGGGCACAATCAAGGAGGGCCAGTGTCCTGGACTCAACTGTGTCCCCCGACAATTCATATGCAGAAGCCCTCACCTCCAGGACCTCAGAATGGGACTGTATTTGTGTTAGGGAATTGGTGACCCAAACTGCCTTCCTTGGCCAGGCCTGCTTGCCTGAGCTGTCTCGCGACAGGACATCCCAATAAGGGACATAAACTAACCGCTGCCACTAAAAGCTAACCAGGAGAATTCAGAGGGGCCCAAAAGAGGGAGGAGATGACCAACCTCCCAGAGTCCTTCTTGCTGGAATCCTTCCTGGCTGAGACATGTGTACACCACCAGGAAGGACCCTGAATTAGACTATGGACCAAGCAAGATGATTGGCCAGAGACAAGCTGGAAACTAACCGCATCATCACAACCCCTGAGACTGTGAGCCACGTGGCAGTGAAGCTCTCCTGGTTTCCCTTAACCCTGCTGCTCTCTGCCTGGGCGCCCCTCTGCAATGAAGTCTTCTTGGTTTTTGTCAGCATGTGTCTCCTTGGACAGCTCATTTCAGAGTGTTAGACAAGAGCCCATTCTCTGGTCCTGGAAGGGGTCCCCCTTCTTGCAACACTTGGAGACAGGGCCTTCATAGAGGTAATTAAGTGAAAACGGGTCCTGATCCAACCTGACTGGTGTCCTTACAAGAAGAGGGGATCAGGACATCCAGGGAGACACCAGGGGTGCACCCAGAAGGATGACCATGTGAGAGACAGCAAGAGGGTGGCCACCTGCCAGCCAAGGAGGAGCACCTCAGAGGAATCCAACTCTGCTGACAGCTTGATCTTGGACTTCTCCAGAACTGGGAGGAAATGCTCTTCTGCCATTTCAGCCTGTGACATTTGTCATTTGTTATGGCAGCCCTTGCAAACTAGTGTATCCAGGGAGCATCTGTGTTTGGGGTGATTAGGAAAAGTTTACTATTCATAATGAGTAGGGAAGTACTTCAGCATTTTCACGATTACTGCAACATTCTGGGGCTTACTTGTGGGTCTGCAGGAGCCACAGAGATACAGATTAGAGAGAGGGGAAGACCCTGATTAATGGTCAAAAGAGACATTCCAAGACGCTAGAGACCCAGTGTCCCTGGGAGAGAGAGGGTGTGAGGTGTGAGCTCTGGCTTCCCCAAAGGGTTCTCAGAAGGCTGAGATCTCATCAGTGAAGGAAATATGAAGGTGCCACTTCCTGAGAAAGCCATCGGACAGAGCCATGTATCTGGTTTTACTCCCTTGGACTAAGCTTCACAGAAGTTTTTATTTTATTTTTTGGTGGTGCATGGGCTCAGTAGTTGCAGCATGTGGAATTAGTT
The DNA here is from genome assembly GCF_029378745.1 of Bos indicus. Taxonomy (NCBI): domain Eukaryota; kingdom Metazoa; phylum Chordata; class Mammalia; order Artiodactyla; family Bovidae; genus Bos; species Bos indicus. The sequence goes on along the minus strand of NC_091788.1, from coordinate 16,840,785 downwards.
GCCCTGCAGCCTGTGGCATCTTAGTTTCCCTGCCAGGGATTGAACCCGCGTCCCCTGCACTGCAAGGCAGATTCTTAACCACTGGGCCACCAGGGAAGTCCCTCTATAGGAGTTTTTGTAAAAGTCATAATCTGATGACGACAGAAAGAATGGAAGAGAAGGTAAAAGCTGCATGTGAGCCACTGGAAAGCAGGGGGAAAAGAGGCTGCAGGAAGCCTGACCCCGAGTCAGCGGTGGGGAGACTTGCCCGTCAGCATGACTCCCAGCAGAACCTGCAAATAGCCCAGGGACTTCTGGACCCAAGCGGAGGGGAGCAGTGAGACTCCTGAACCCCCTCCCCCATCCCTTGCTTCACATTTCTGGGAGACTGCTCCTCCCTCACCTGGCACATATGCAGGTATCTGGAGAGAAGTCATGTTCAACAGAGTTTCTCTGATGAAGGACACCAGGTAGGTTGAGGCATAGCCCCACACTGAACAGAAAGACATGGAGGGCATATCTGTACAATGAAAGTCAACATCATACTCACTGCTAGCTCCTAATGCCAAGCTGCTATATAAATAATTACCAAGCAACACAGATTTATTATTTTACAGTTCTGGAGGTCAGAAGTGTGCAATTGCTTTCAGACTAAACTATGATCAAGGTGGAGATAGCCCTGTGTTCCTTCTGGATGCCCAAGGGGAGATTCTATTTCCTTGCTTTTTCCAGCTTCCAGAAGCTGCCCACATTCCTTGGCTCAGAGCTCCGTAAATCGGTCCCTTCTTCCACAGTCATATCTCCTTTGATTCTGAGCCTTTTGCTTCCATCTTCTAAGGACCGTTAATATGAGAGTGGGTCCACTGAATAACCCAGGTTAATCTCTCCATCTCAAGATTTTGAATTTAATGATACCTGCAAAGTCCCCTTCGACATGGAAGGTAACATAATTGCAGGCTTAGCAGTTGGACATCTTTGGGGGCCTATTACTGTGCCAACCACCCAAGGCACTGGAAGGATCTTCTTTGGAGAGTCTCACTAGTTCCCAGACGAAAGAACTAGAAGAATTGGTAACAGGGGTTCCCAACACATGGCTCAACTGGCTCTCCCAGGGTGGCTTTCACTCTGGTTTGCAGGTGGCAAATCCCACCTGCATGTCCAGCCAGCCTTTTATCTCCAGTTCTTAAAAACCATTAGACAGCTAAGAAGAGCCTCTAGCATAAAAGATGGAGATCAAAACAAACAGAGAAAAAAGGTTTGGAGGAGATGGAGTCCATGTAGTGAGTACAAAGCATGAGGACAAAAACTTTTAAGGAAATTGTACTCATTAGGAAAAAGATAAAGTTGAGGAGCTCTCCTGTAAAGTACAGCAAAAACAAAAAGTCTCAAGGAAATGAAAAGTATAGGAGAAAAGATAAGAAGATTAGAAGACAGACTTAGGAGGTTCCATATCTAAATAATAGGAATTCCAGAAAGAGAAAAGAGAAAATGATTATGGATATCATCAATAAAATAATTCAAGAATATTGCCCAAGATTGAAGGACATGAGTTTCGAGATTTAAGGGCCCACTGAGAGCCTAGAACAGTGTGTGAAAGTACATTTCCTTGAGGCAAATCACTGTGGAATTGCACAAGACTGGGGACAAAGACATCTTACAGCTTGCAGCGAGAGTGAGAGCCAGGGAGACTGAGATGAGGGACGTGAAGGTCTTTGTGTTGCTCAATGGCAGCCCTGGAAACTGGAAGAGAGAGGAGCAATGCCTTCCAAATTCTGAAGGAGTTACTTCCAACACAGAACTCTACTGGGAGGGTGGGATAAAGACACTGTTAGATACTCCAGGCTTCAGAGCTTTTCCCCCTGCCATGTACCTTGTCTCAGAAAGTTACTGGAGGATGTCTTTCCTCCAAACAAGGAAGGAACCAGGAAAAATGAAAAGATGTGAAACTAGAAATAGGGGATCTAGTAGAGGAGAGGGGAGCGGGGTGAGGCCAGAAAGGCGGCAGTGCGCCAGGCACACAGGAAGACAGTTCGGAGCAGGGAAGGTTCAAAGATCCAAGAGCGGGTCCGCAACCTGTTCTCAGCCCCTTGCGGCCAGTGGGGTGCAAGGAGCCATTTCCCACCTGTCGAAGAGTCTAGAGTGAAGTTTTGCTTCCAGAGGCTCTGGCAACAGCTTTCCAGGGTAAACCCAGGCCTATTTGCCTCATTCTCTCAGCCTTTCTCCACTGTCCAGCCCCCTCTTACTGCTCTGCCTCAGTTTATCGTCCCGCGTCCTAGGTCCGTGAGAGCCCACACGCTACACATTTGACTGGGACCCTGCCTCCCTGACATCCTTCCCAGTTATTACCCATCTCTTTCCCAGGGAAGGGCTGGAGGCTGCTTCCTGGGTTCCCAGCCAGGCCCGGGCAGCCTACTGGAAATTGGGATGTTGCTACTGGGGGCTGGCGCTCACCCACCCATCTGCCAAGGAACAGCTCACCTATCTGACAGCCTTTGGCTCATTCACTCTCTCTCCCTCAGGACTATTCACTACAGACAAGTCTTCCCAGCTCCTACCCTGCATTATCTAGGTCTCTTCCTTCATCCCCTGACTCAGGATGCTGACAGGGGAATGAGCAGGGACTAGCCTGGCCCAGGCTGTGTTGTGCCAGAGCCTGTCAACGTAGAACACCACTGCCTTTTTGGACTGGTATCCTCCTCCTAGTGTAGAGAATTAGTCGCTCAGTCATATTCGACTCTATGCAACCCCGTGGACTGTAGTGCACCAGGCTCCTCTGACCATGGAATTCTCCAGGCAAGAAGGCTGTCGTGGGTTGCCATTCCTTTCTCCAGGGGATCTTCCCAACCCAGGGATGGAGCCTGGGTCTCCAGCATTGCAAGCAGATTCTTTACCATCTGAGCCAAATCCAGGACCCAAAGATGAGGCTAAGTGAGCAAATGAAGAGACTCAGCCCATTGTTGCCTGGCTGTGCCTTCACCTTTTGCCTCCTACCAAAAAGTACATGTGAACACTAGTGAAAGTGACATTTGTTATAGGAGGAAACTTGAAGCTACTTTGAAAAGCAAATCTTTGGCAAATATCAATCCGATGGTGCTATGAGCTATCATTAGTAAAAATCACTTACACACACTTCACTGCAGACCATGACATACTAGTGCAAAGAGTGGGCAACCAGTGGTCTATCAGGAAAAGGCCAAATACTCTTTCTCCTCTATCCCTTGATTCTGTGGTTTCCCCAGAAAGACACCCATCACTTGAAAAAAGGGTTGGGGATTGCAGAATGGTATTCAAAATTGCAAGTGGAAATCAGTTTCAAGAAACATTCATCGCACACCTGCCATGCACCAGACGTTGAGCTGCAGGCTTTTAAAAAACCCCATCTGATTCAATCAGGGAGATGGTACCAGCCAGAATTCTTATTATGAATTATAGCCATCTATAAGCTGGGCATCATGGGAAAGTCCCTTGGTCACCCCTCCTTTTCTGCACTTGTAAAATGGGGATGGCATTTTCCAACCCAGCCCACCCTATGAGACAAAGGGCCTTACCACCCTGCATGAACCCTAAGGTGCCTCACAAGTATTGCTGCCAAAATGATTCTTCCTCACGAAACAGCACTTCACAGGTTTGAAAGAATTTCATACCCGTTGTGTATTTTCTCCTCCAAGTATTCCAGGGAGGCAGCTTGGGATTAGAACTTTTCTGGTATTTGGGGCAATGCCATCAGAGAGGGAAAGTATGGTGCTGACTCAGTGTCATCAGCATTTGGAATCTACCAGGTATGACTTGGGTTTTCTCAGTGTAAATGTTATTCTTTAAACTGTGGGCTACATAAGGATACTAACAGATTGAGTAGGGTTGACCTGTTTTCTTTGGAAGACCTTGGGTTCCGTACTAAGAACTGTACCTCACACCACTCAGTGTCCCCAGAGACTAATGTAACACCTGGGGAAGAAGACAGCTCAGGTGAGCTCCCGAGTTAATGAATGAGTGGGTTCCCATTCATTCTCATACAGGAGAGTTCCTTGGTGGCCAGGAAAGTGCCATAGCAATCATGTGAGACTGGGCTGCCTCCCAATGTAATGAATACAAGATAAGAAGTTCTCAGAATAAAAACTGGAATTGCAAACTGGAAATGGAATAGATTAAAGTATATATGGAATTTAAACCTATGAACATATGCTGTATTTAATTAAGATCAACAATAAGCAAATGAGAAGTTGTATCTATGTTGACATCTCATAATTTTTGATGAATCTGTATTTCCTCACTGTGATGCTTGTGATATGAAAGGGGCTTCTGAAAAGGAAATAAACCCTGAGAATTTTGCAAGTAAATCAATAAACACAACACAATTTTCCACTTAACGGAATTTAAATAATATCATTTTTACTTAGCCAACTGAAGAGGAATCAGCTGCCTTAATTAAGCACTCAAACATGGAATGACCAATAGCAGGATCAACATAGACCCTTTCCCTACACTGGGGGCCATAATGGGCTTTTCATCTGATTGACATTAGTGAGCATAAAGCAAATAACAGCAAATTTCACTATGGCCTGCAGGCCAAAAGTAAATTGTACTCTGGATTTCTGGTTAGAGGATGTAAATACAAAATCAAATTCTTTTCACAAAAGCAAATTCTTTCCTGGACCAAAATTTTTTTTTTCATCTATTTTTTAAAAAAGTTTCTTACTGGAGTGTAGTTGATTTACAATGTTTTGTTAGCTTGAGATATACAGCAAAGTGAATCAGTTATACATATATAAGTAATACTTATTAAATGGCAACGAATATAATTCAGTACTACTGGCAACGAGGAGTTGCTCATTTAATAAAAATTTATGTGGAATCTGCTTGATGACATTGAACAAGTTATTAAATCTCTCTCAATTTCAGTGTCCTCACCCATAAAATGAGCTTCCTAGGTGGCTCTAGTGGTAAATAATTTGCCTGCCAATACAGGAGACATAAGAGATAAGGGTCTGATCCCTAGGTTGGGAAGATTTCCTGGAAGAAGGCATGGCAACCCACTCCAGTGCTATTGCCTGGAGAATTCCACGGACAGAGGAGCTTGGCAGGCTATAGTCCACACAGTCGTAGAGTCCGACATGACCGAAGCGACTTAACATGCACGCACACACCTATAAAATAATAATAATACCTGCTTACCAGGGGGGCTCTGAGGATTATAAATTTATAGAAAATGATCAGCAGATTTCTGTCATGTGTTAATTATTTGATCAGGGTGTGTGTGCATTTTTAAAAAAAAAATTAATATGAAGAAAGTAATTCCAGTTCTCACAAATATTATTCAAATAAAAATTGCTACTCATTCTTGGAAAGGTACAAATGCAAAATGAAAAAAATTAAGTGGGGTGATAGCTAGAACCATGAGAAGAATATTTACCAGCAGATTCATTAGTTATTTTGGATCTAGAACTTGGTTTTGTTTTTTAATAGTGATAAGAATGGTAGAATACTAGGAAAGTTCTAGAAGATGTTGTCAGTTTTACCTTAAAATGAGAAATTGGTGTTTCTGTATTTTATTGTTTCCAGTAAAACTTTTTTAAGTGTTAAAAATGAAGTGTTGAGCAAACATGGACATTGTTTTTGTTACTCCCCTCCAAGTTAAAGACGAATTTTAAAGCTTTTCCTATTGCTCAAAACTTTGGCGTTTCCTCTTTGGCAGTAGCATGCAAGGGGCTCATTTCTAAAGCTCTCGCAGAAAACCTCAGGTCCGGTCCCCTTCTTCCAGCAAAACCTCAAGGAGAATTCACTGCTTCCGTTTAACCTTTCGGTACAGTCACTAGATTTGGCCTCAAATGACTCAGGATTATTTTAAAATTTCAGCTGAAAAGGCAAAAGACTTGCCCACATTGAGAAGCCTAGAACCAATGTTTTATTGACAACTTGGTGGTAGTGGGGGACAGAGGAAGTACTTTCTAGAAGGAAGCTTTCCTCATCACTGGCTAAAAGGGGCTTCCCTTTAATTTGACTACATTTCTTTTAAAAGATTTTTTGATGTGGACCATCTTGAAAGTCTTGATTGAATTTGTTACATTATTGCTTCTGTTTTATATTTTGTGTTTTTTTTTTTGGCTGCAAGGCATGTGGGATCTGAGCACCCCGAAGCCCCTCCACTCTAAAGTGAAGTCTTAACCACTGGACCACCAGGGAAATCCCATACTTTTGACTACTTTAGAAGAGCTATTTTGTGTGTGTGTGCATGTTTATTTCATCTGTCTGGTCATCTAGTAAATTTCTGCAGGGGGGAAAAAAAAAGAATGGTCATGAAAAATGTTGGAAGACTGGTGAAAAGGCACATTTTTGATATTTGAGATCTGATCATTAGCATTTCAGGAAACAGACTGGGGAGAGTGGAGATACACAAATCTCTAAGGGACAGAACAAGGAACATTCATGTTTGCAACAGGGTCACCAGGGATCTTAATAGTCTGATGCTATAGTTTTGCAGTGGCCTTCTAATTAGACATGGTCTGTATATAGGAGCTGGGAAGGAAGCCAGAAGGCGACTGGAAGCCAGAAATTTCTAGCCCTGCCTCTGTCCTCCTGCGGTGCAGTCTTGGAGCTCACAAGTTCCCCTTTTTGGACGTCAGCTGAATCACATTTGTAAAACAGTGAAGTTCTTCATACCCATCCTTTTCATCACCAAGGACCCTCTTTTCATTATGTTTCCCCATGAGACTGTATGTTTTTGCTAGACTTTGCCTACTAAACCAACAAGATTGGGAGGTGTACTAATATGGAGCTTGTGCAAGGACCACTGATGATGGTCAAATGATCATCGTGGGCAAATGATCTGGGAAACAAACTAGCCTTTGGAGAGTAATTCTGTCCCAACAGCAGAGATGATCCTAATAATAATTCCAGCTGTCCTAAGTGCTATCATTTATTAGGAGCTTACCATGGGGCCAGACATTCTCTACACATTATCTGCTTTAACTCATACCACAAAGTAGGAGAAAGGTGCCGTTGTTTCCACATTTTATAGGTCAGGAAACTGAGGCTTAGGGGGTTCAGTATTTGTCTGAGGTTACACAGCTAGTAAGGGTCAGAGGAGTGGCTCAGCTCAGGTCTGTCTGACTCCACAGTCTGAGCCCTTAACCACTGGACTCAGCTGCCTCTCAGTTCCAACAGAGGAATGCCACTTGTATAGGGCTTAGGATCTGAAATCAAGAAATACGTGGAAAGCCACATAGAATTATCATTGTCCCTGAAAATTCCCTAAAGGCATATGTTTGACAAGATGCTCACACTACAACTGAGACTAAATATAGAAGAAGCATCACCACACAACTCAGGTCTGTTTTGGGTGCAAGTGGGCAGTATTGCTCCCTTATTTAAAATCTTTACAGACATTTCTCCAAATAAGACATACAGGGGGTCAACTGCATGTGAAAAAAGGCTCAACACCACTAATTATTAGAGAAATGCAAATCAAAACTACAATGAGATATTATCTCACACCAGACAGAATGGCCATGATCAAAAAATCTACAACCAATAAATGCTGGAGAGGAAGTGTAGAAAGATAAACTTCTTACACGTTGGTGGGAATGTAAGTTGGTACAGCCACTACGGAGAACAGCTGGAGGATCAACAAAAAACTGAAGAGTTACCATGTGATCCAGCAATCTCAACCTTGGGCATGTGTCTGGAGAAAACTCTAATTCAAAAGGGTAAAAATGTTAATCCCCAAAATCTATAAGCAGCTCATATAGCTCAACATCAGAAAAACAAACAACTCAAGTAAAAAATGGGCAGAAGACTTAGACATTTCTCCAAAGAAGACATACAGATGGCCAATGCACACATGAAAAGATGCTCAACGTTGCCATTCTTAGAGAAACTGAAATCAAAACTACAGTGAGGCATCACCTCACACTAGTCAGAATGGCCATCATCAAAAAATATACAAAAATAAATGCTGGAGAGGATGTGGAGAAAAGGGAACCCTCTTGCACTGTTGGTGGGAATGTCAACTGATATAGCCACTATGGAGAACAGTATGGAGATTCCTTAAAACCCGAGGAATAAATCTACCATCAAAAATAAATAAATAGATAAATCTACCATCAGACCCAACAATTCCACTACTGGGCATATAACCATAAGAAAACCACACTTTTAAAGTATACATGAATCCCCATGTTCATTGTAGTAATATTTATAATAGCCAGGACATAGAAGCAACCCAGATACCCAATGATGGATGAATGGATAAAGAAGCTGTGGTACATATATACAAGGGGATATTACTCAGCCATAAAAGAAATGTATTTGAGTCAGTTGTAGTGGGGTGGATGAACCTATAGCCTCTTATACAGAGTAAAGTAAATCAGAAAGAGAAAAACAAGTATTGTATATTAATATATTAATATATATATATATATATATATATGTTGGAGAAGGCAATGGCACCCTACTCCAATACTCTTGCCTGGAAAATCCATGGACAGAGGAGCCTGGTGGGCTGCAGTCCATGGGGTGGCTAAGAGTCGGACACGACTGAGCGACTTCACTTTCTCTTTTCACTTTCATGCATTGGAGAAGGAAATGGCAACCCACTCCAGTGTTCTTGCCTGGAGAATCCCAGGGACGGGGAAGCCTGGTGGGCTGCCGTCTCTGGGGTCGCACAGAGTCGGACACGACTGAATCGACTTAGCAGCAGCATATATGTATGTATATATGGAATCTAGAGAAATGGAACTGACGAACCTAGTAGAGAAGGGACTTGTGGACACAAAGGGGGAAGGTGAGGGTGGGCAAATTGAGAAAGTTGCATTGACATATATACACTCCTATGTGTAAAATAGATGGCTGGTGGGAAGTTGCTAAATAACACAGGGGACCCAGCCTTGCACTCTGTGACGACCTAGAGGGGTAAGATGGGGGGAGGGGAGGGAGGTGCAGGATGGAAGGGATATATATATATATATATAATTATGAATGATTCATGTTGTATGGCAGTAACCAAAACAAAATTGTAAAGCAGTTCTTTGTCAATTAAAAAATAAATAAAATTAAATGAAATAATTATGAAAAAAGAAGTTGCATAGAAATTCATTTCATAATAAAAGGAGTCCTAATGCAAATATGCAACATTTTATTTTATCCTGATATTTGGAAAGATTTACTTTCAATACCTGAGTAACAGCCCATGGACTAAGCTGATCAGCGTTTTAAACTGTATTAAAATATTCAATTTCTAAACCTTTCCTTTTTAAACAAATTGTTAAAAAAACAACCAAAATATAAGCACCCCAGTGCTCACTACAGCACTATTTACAACAGTCAAGACATGGAAGCAACCTGGGGCTTCCCAGGAGGCTCAGAGGTAAAGAATTTGCCTGCCAATGCAGGAGACACAGGAGGCATTGATTTGATCTCTGATTTGGGAAGGTCCCCTGGAGGAGGGAAAGGCCACCTACTCCAGTATTCTTGCCTGGAAAATCCCTTGGACAGAGAAATTTGGGAGGCTACCATCCATGGGGTCGCAAAGAGTCAGATATGACTTAGCTACTAAGCATGCACGCATGGAAGCAACCTAAATGTCCATGGATAAAGATATAAATATATGTACATACGTGTGTACATGCAGGCTAAGTCGCTTCAGTCGTGTCCGACTCTTTGTGACCCCATGGACAGTAGCCCGCCAGACTCCTCAGTCCGTGGGGATTCTCCAGATGAGAATACTGGAGTGAGTTGCCATGCCCTCCTCCAGGGGATCTTCCTGACACAAGGGTCGAACCTGGATCTATGTCTCTTACATTGGCAGGGGGGTTCTTTACCACTAGCGCCACCTGCGAAGCTCAATATATATAAATCACATCTACTTAGTTATAAAAATGAGTGAAATAAATGCCATTTGCAGTAGCATGGATGGATCCAGAGATCATCATACCAAGTGAAGTAAGTCATAAAAATGTATATCACTTATATGTAGAGTCTAAAATAGGATACAAATGAACGTATTTACAAAACAGAAATAGACTCACAGACACAGAGAAAAGGCTTGTGGTTACCAAAGAGTAAAATGGGGGAGGAATTAGTTACAGATTTGGGATTAGCAGATACAAAGCCCTATACAAAAAATATTAATAGATAAAACAACAAGGTTCTCCTGTATAGCACAGGGAAATATATTTAATATCTTATAACTTACAGTGGAAAAGAATCTGAAAAAGAATATGTATATATTAATATATAGCCAAACAACTAAATCGCTTTGTGACACATCAGAAACTAATACAAGAGTGTAAATCAGATACTTCAGTAAAAAACTTTATATATAATTTTTCCTTTCCACTTGTTTTCTGTCCTCATTTTCTTTATGGAGACAGAATGTTAATAATAGTCGATGTAGGGCGGTAGGATTTTTTTGGCCTATTACACTGTTTAAGTTAAAGCTTGCACACTGGGATGCCAGAGTATTAGAAGCACGTGACATGTAAAGCTCCCAAGATCTCACGTGCTCCTAGAGGCTAGGTCCCAGGATATGTCATCCATGGATTCTCAGAGCCCAATACAGTGTTTATAGCGCTGTGTGCTATGCTTAGCCGCTCAGTAGTGTTGAATTCTTTGCAGCCCCATGGACTGTAGCCCACCAGGCTCCCCTGTCCTTGGGATTCTCCAGGCAAGAATACTGGAGTGGGTTGCCATACCTCCTCCAGGGGATCTTCCTGACCCAGGGATCAAACCCAATTCTCCTGCATTGCAGGAGGATTCTTTACTGACTGAGCCACCAGGGAAGCTCAGTGTTTATAGCTTGATAAATACTGGTTGCATAAATAAAGGAGTGAATAGACAGAATGGAAACATCTAGTGATGCTCCTTTTTTCCTTGCTGGTTTTTTCCCCTCTTTTGAAGAACTGCTGCTGCTGCTGCTGCTGCTGCTAAGTTGCTTCAGTCGTGTCCGACTCTGTGCGACCCAATAGACGGGAGCCCACCTGGCTCCTCTGTCCCTGGGATTCTCCAGGCAAGAACACTGGAGTGGGTTGCCATTTCCTTCTCCAATACATGAAAGTGAAAAGGGAAAGTGAAGTCGCTCAGTTGTGTCCAACTCTTATCGACCCCATGGACTGCAGCCTACCAGGCTCCTCCGTCCATGGGATTTCCAAGGCAACAGTACCGGAGTGGGTTGCCATTGCCTTCTCCACTTTTGAAGAACAGCCACTGACAAACCAGCCAAATTAACTACTGTTAACATTATGTTTTATATACACATTTTTTCTTTAGAAGTGCTGTGCTAGGTGACTGAGATAACCATCAGGGAGACAGAGATGAGTCCTTTGGGCTCCAAGAAATAACCCAGTCCAGCTCAGTTCAATTCTACCTGGCCCTTTGGCCATGGTCTGGTGCTTAAAAGTAGGAATCCATCCGTTTGGGAAGCATACATTCTGCTTAACAGTCAGCCTTTATTGTGTATCATCATGCTTTAATGCTACCTTGGGAAGCTTGACTTCAAGGAGTTTCCTTAATCAACAAGAAACATCCCTCCTGAGCAGGGCCAGAGAGAAGTCCTGGCTTCCAGTTCTGAGGCCACACTCCTCTGGGACCTGTGTCAAGTTATTGACCGAGTATCCTCCGAGTCTTAAATGTGCAATGGAGACTATTAATAATATCTATTTCATAGGGTTGGTATTTAAACTTGATACAACGAGATGTAAAAAAGGCAGCTATGCCACTGATAAGTCTTCGTGGTGGAAGGGAATGAAGGACCCATCAGTCCCCCTATCCATCGGAGAAGCTCTAATTTTTCTGCTAAGTGCTGGTTTGGCTGTGCCTTTTCACTTGGAGTGATGGGAGCGTTCTGCCGGGTGCACAGGCTGATTGTGGGCAGCCACTGGTCTAGCAGTGTCCAATCCTTGTCAATGACATGCATGAAAAATCCCCAGTGAGGGCCACTGGTGGCTGATGTTAACAATGATGATAAAAGTTAACTTTTATTGAGTCTCTGCTGTGCTCTGCGCATGCTAAGTGCATCATCTCACTTAATCCTCTTGACAATTCATAGGGTATGAACTGAACCATGCTTATTTTTAAGATGAGGAAATTGATGCTCAGTGAGGTTAAGAAATTTGCTTAAAGACCAAAGGTCAATACATGGTGGAGACAGGATTAAAACCCAGATTACTAAATTTCAGAGCTTGCAACCTCAGTTCCTGCGGTTAAATCTAACCTCACATAGACGCCTGGCAGGTTATTTAGATGGTGTCCCAAACCAGCAGGTATGACTGGGGTGAACTGCAAACCTTTTGCCCCATCTAAGTGGGGTGATTGCTTGTGAGCTTCACCTCACGATGCTGGGGTGGTGGGTGGGGATAAAACCTACAGAATTACTGAATCTTTTCATTTTTGCATTAAATCCCAAGACCTTAGATATTTTAATGGGATATATCATGCTTTCAAGATGTTCCTCCACATTTTTGAAATCGCTTATGACCTTCCTAACTTCTAAATATTGTCACTGCCCTTTAAATGCATATTGAAGCTGGTTTCCTGAGGACTGTTATTCTGTCCCCTTCTCTCCCACTCAAGTTCTAACATTGTAATGGAAGTGAGAGAGGAGACCTTCTTGCCCAGAAAGCCCTGCCTCTACTCTGATTATCTGATATGCAGACATTAGTCCTGACTGTTGGAACTTTATTGCTTGTGACTGGTTGAGAGCCCAAGTGCTGGGGTGGAGGATGGGGTGAGAGTAGGGTCAGGGCTGGGTGGGGGATGGAATGGGAAGGGAGACGGTGGAACGGTGGTGGGGGGCGGAGGGTGCCGGCCAGTACAAGGGAGCAGCTCTTCAATTGCACAGGAAGAAGAGAGGGGAGAAAGGGAAGCCTGGTGGTTTATGAGGTACCAGCAGCCGCCAGGGGCCTGCCCCTCTCCCACCATGCAGAGCTGTCTAACCCTTTCTCTAAAATCTCAAGGCAAAATAGATTTCACAACCCCCTGGAAGAAGACCATCTCTTGGCCCATGCCCAGCTTTCAGGCTCTTTCCCAATCCTGCTTGCTGAGCAGTTTAACCTCATGTCCACTTCTGAACTAATTAAAATAATTATAAATGTGTTATTTATAGATGGACTGAAACCATTCCTTTTTCCATAAAAAAGAATCTGAAGGGTTCTAACTTGCACAGCAAGGACCACAGACTGAAGAGCTTTCACAAGATTTCATCGTTTAACCCTCACAGTATCCTCCTTTTACACAGGCAGAGACTGAGGGTCAGAGAGGTTACGAGACTTCCCTAGGTCACTTAGTGAGCACATGTCAGAGCTGAAAATTCTAAACTGGTCCCCGGACTTTGATACGGATTCACTGTTTCCCAGACTCCACTCTGATGAAACAGGCACTGAGGAGGGTGATACAATAGTTATCCCCTACTATCCACCCCACACCCCAGCATAATCAATAGCCTTGGCCCCATACCAGGAACAGAACAACTGCAACCCCAACATTCCCACTCTCACTTTTGCCTGTTCTTCTACAGCTCCCTGAAGGCAGGAATTACTAGCAACACAGTGTCCCTGGGGATATATTCATACCCTACACAAACTATCAGTCTTCTGTCCCACGTCTCATAAACACTATGTCAATGTCATCCCTGGACTACCAAGTTTGATTGCTGCATTCACTGATTTTATGGTTTCCAGATTTATATTTTACATATTTTTTCCTGTGATAATTTGGAGATAAGATGGATTTTTGATATACATTTGAGATATCAGTGTAAAGGAATTTTTATTTTTGGCTGCTTAGGTTTTCTTTGACCGCCACTTTCTTGAGTTAGCTACAGAAACAAGTTTCTCCTTTTCAAGTTAAAAAACAATATATATATATAGATCTCTCTGGTATTTATATTTTTGTACTTTCAGAATTTCTAGAGGTTCTTACAAACCCATGTTACAATAGAACTACCTTAAGAAAAGGTGTAGATGTGTATATGAAGTTAGATGTTGGTACATGGTTGCTTACAGAGTTGACCCTTGAACGATATGGATTTGAACTGTGTGAATCCACTTATACACACATTTGTTTGCTTGTTTGTTTAGTAGTTAAGACCACAGTACTGCATGATCTGTGGTTGGCTGAACCCACGAACACAGAACTGTGAATATGGAGAGAGGAATTGCGTCTATGGAGGAACCTCGGATTAGGGCAGAACTGTGGATCTTCAACTGTGTGGAGGATCGGTGCCTCTAAACCCTATGTAATTTTTATTTTTATTTTTTAAATTAAATTTATTTATGTTAATTAGAGGCTAATTATTTTACAATATTGTATTGGTTTTGCCATAGAAAGATGGTAACGATAACCCTGTATGGGAGACAGCAAAAGAGACATAGATGTATAGAACCCTATGTTTTTTAAGGGTCAAAAGTATACTGGTCTTTAACAACTTTTTAAAAAGTATGCATAAATCATACGTGATGCCTTTGATGGAGTTTTCCAGTAACACCTGGCTGACAGAAAACCTGGGATCCCAGAGATGTCACAAGCCTTTATCTTTAATTCTAAACTGTTCCTATTTTACAACTCTACAAACTGAAGTCCATCAAAATTAAATGACTTAGCCAACGGGAATTTGCTGTATGTCTCAGGAAACTCAAACAGGGGCTCTGTATCAACCTAGAGGGGTGGGATGGGGAGGAAGATGGGAGGGAGGTTCAAAAGGGAGAGGATATATGTATACCTATGGCTGATTCATGTTAAAGTTTAACAGAAAACAACAAAATTCTGTAAAGCAATTATCCTTCAATAAAAACATAAATTAAAAAAAAAAAATTAAATGACTTGTTCCAGGTGACATGGCAAGCTGTCTTGACAAAAGCTGGCTAAACTGTGAAACTGGGCTAGACGAGATTTGAGAGCCAAGGCTCAGGGTGGAGGTACATGGCTTTCCTTTTAGACTACTGATTGTCTCCTAACATACGTCTGGTAATTTCTATCCTTGAAAAGTAAGGCTCATAGGTAATGGAATCTTACTTTTCTGGGTAAGAGCAAGTGAGATGGGGTTTAACTCTCAGCAATTTTGGAACAATGTTAGAGGTCACAAGGTCCTTCAACATTTTCCCAGGAGGGCAGGTGTCTTTTATGCAAATAAGACTCTCTGTGTCCTCTGAGTTTCCTGATGCTAATAAAGGTATGTGCATGAGGCAGTCATGCACACTCTGGTATGTTTTAATCCTCTCTAAAGTGATATATCTTCAAGGCTAAGGCTCTGAATGGGTAAAGGTGGAAGGTGAGGGAAAGTGAAGCAGAGCTCTCTCATCTTTATGCTGTGAAATCCTATTTATCTTTCAAGGTCCCATTCAGAGTTATTTCTTCCAAATAACTTTCCTTGATCTCTCTTGTTAGAGACATCACTCCTTCTACCTGCTTCAATAAATAATATCCTTTCTCATGTTCTTGCCCAGGACTTCTCATAATCTCTTCCATGCATTTAATTATTTGTGTGTTCATCTTATATTCCTTACATGTCTTCTAGGACTGGGGATCCCTGGGGATGCATATTTTTACTTCCTTGCCTCCATCTATTGGTTAGCTCAGAAAATGTAAGGTTATCTTCTGGTATCTTAAAGCCCTGAAATTACTTAGAAGTCAGAGGCAAAGTGGTTATGTCCAGTTTTGCACAAGCTCCCTTAGCTCTGGGGACATCTCTCTACAGCAAAGTTTGCACACTTTCAAAGGGGCCTTCAGTCTCCCCTCTACTCTCATAGTCTGGTGTGGAATCAATGGTCCCCACCTGGTGTGTGCTGCCTGCCCACCTTCTCTGGTTTTAGATAATGCAGGGTAGATCCCCAGCTTCATCATCTCTCTCTTCAGTTTCCTCTTACAAAATAGGCATAGTACTTTTCTCTGAAGGCCGTTCTTCTGAGAATTGGGGATAGTACATCCGCAGTCCTTAATACAAAATGCTTTGCACATAGTAATATCAACAAATAGTAGCAATTATTATTTTTTCAATGAGGTAAAGAACAAAAAATGCTTCGGAAAGTGTCTGGAGTATAGTAAGGGCTGTGTGTAAGCTGTTCTTTTTATTCTTGTCTTAGGAAAGCAGTAAAATGTCATTATAAAGAGCAAGAGCTTTGGAATTCCTTTTGGGTCAAATCCCCGTTTGCTAATTGCTAGCTCTGGTAGGCGGAGAAGGCAATGGCAACCCACTCCAGTACTCTTGCCTGGAAAATCTCATGGACGGAGGAGCCTGGTAGGCTACAGTCCATGGGGTTGCTAAGAGTCGGACAGGACTGAGCGACTTCACTGTCAATTTTCACTTTCATGCATTGGAGAAGGAAATGGCAACCCACTCCAGTATTCTTACCTGGAGAATCCCAGGGACAGAGGAGCCTGGTGAGCTGTCATCTATGGGGTCGCAGAGTAGGACACGACTGAGCAACTTCACTTTCACTTTTCACTTTCATGCATTGGAGAAGGAAATGGCAACCCACTCCAGTGTTCTTGCCTGAAGAATCCCAGGGACGGGGGAGCCTGGTGGGCTGCCGTCTCTGGGGTCGCACAGAGTCGGACACGACTGAAGCGACTTAGCAGCAGCAGCAGCAGCAGAAATTCGGGAGCATTGGGACTTCTTCCCTGTTGGGATACAGCCGCCTGCCCTGCCGGGGCAGCTGACCGCCAGCGTGTGCTTCGGCTGCTTTTGTGCAGGGCTGGCAGGCCTTGCCTGGGTGAGGACAGCCTCGTTAATCTCCTGTCCTCCACCTCTTTGATACGGAGAGTGGACAGGGGGTCAGCTTCAGTGGACACATTGTTGCAGTTAAGCCAAGTCCTTCAAGCTCTTAGAGTTGGTTAAGCTTGATTAGCTTGTGAGGAAAAGGAAAATTTACATTGGGGGACTCAGAGAATAAGGTATTTAAGCTGTTCTCTTAAATGCTTTCCGTCTTGCTACTTTCAAAGCCAGGTGCTCTGGCTGGCTTGAGGGCTCTTTTTTCTTTCCCTTCCCTTCTCCACTCCCTTCTCATTTTTTTTTTATGACTTTTTTTTTTTTTTGGACCTGGACCATTTCTTCAAGTATTTATTGAATTTGTTACAATATTGCTTCTGTTTTATGTTTTGTTTTGTTTTGTTTTGTTTTGGTCCCCAGGCATGTGGGATATTGGCTCCCTGACCAGAGATCGAACCTGCACCCCCTGCATCGGATGGTGAAATCTCAACCACTGGACTGCCAGAGAAGTCCCTCCTCTAGTCCCTTCTACTCCCTTTGCTCTCAGACTGGCCGTTTCTCTTTCCTCTCTTTTGTTGGCTCCCTTTCCCTCCCCCTTTGCCCTCTCTGTTTTCTCCCATCCCTTCCCCGTCTGTCTGTCTCTCCCAGGATGTCTCTGTGTTTTTCTCTCTCTACCTGGCTCCTTCCGGACTTGAGATGCCAGCTTTTAGCACCTTCGTTCTCCAGTGGCAAAAATGTGCAGCTGTCTTTGAAGCTGACACCACTGTGGTCCCCAGAAGGTTACAGAGGGAAGCTAGAATTCTGGGAACATCTGCCTTTAGCTCTGCTTAGATTCCGAGCTATCCTAGTGGAGACCATGCCCTGCAATGTATTGCACGTCTTCTGGGCCAAATATTCCTTAGTCAATGAAGGCTAGTGTGAGCTGTTCTGGGGTTGGTGGCCCAGACATTGAGGCTCCCAGATTGTCCATATTGTCCTTGGGGGACCGTTGCAAGACAGTGAGTGAGATAGAAATCAGAGGATGTTTTCACGCTTCTCTCTGAAGGCTGAGGGAAAAGCAGTGGATTTGGGGAAAAGATCTCTGGCCCCCATCAGCTGTGTGGTCTCTGGCCATTCGCTGTTCTTCTCTGAGCCCGTTCCCCACCCATAAAATGGGATAATGGCAGTCATCCTGCTTTCCTCGGGGAGCTATTAGAAGGCTCCCACGAGCTAATGAATGAGAACACATTTCATAAAGTATAAAGTGCTGTACAAATTTAAATGCTTTTTATTATTGTTGTTATCATGATCATAATTTTTATGTCCCACTAATGCTCATCTTACAATCATCAGCATTAAAAAGTATATGCTCTAAGTGGAATGAAATCTTGTCTCTCCCTCATGCATGGATTTAAGGTGCACTTGTGGGAAATCAGTATCACGGTTTCAAGAGGCCTTTATCAAGCCTCCCGCTTCTGTCCAACCCTGATCCTTAAAGCCTGGCGGGCCTTCCTGTACAAATGAGGCTGGAAAAGCCAGAGTTGGTCCTGCAGGAGACCCATCCCATTAGTCCTGCCCTTGTTCCCCATAGCCTGCTTCAGTCCTTTTGCCCAGTGTCTTGTAAGCCCGGCGCCTGTCTGTCCCTGAGACAGCAGCATCTCCGTGGGTGCCCCAGTGCACCCCATTGCACCTCCATCTCGAGTCTTCTGTTGAGTTCTCCTCTCCACCCTCAGCCTCAGTTTCTTGGGCTCCCCCTTGTGGCAGGTCTTGGTGAGGCCCGCTTTACTGACTCTCTTAGGAGGTCCCAGAGCTGGGGGAGGACATAAATCACCCGTTTAGGGGAACTGTGGCCCCTCTGACCTGCAGATTTCTCCATCCGTGCAGGCTGCTGAGACCACGGGCCCCAAGTGACTCTTGGAGGAGCAAGGGCGGATCTTGGCAGAGGTATCCTCCGTCTCCCCACCTGTGCTTGACTTGGCAGCTGCTTTGTTATTAAAGCATCATCATAATCTTGTTCCAACCTGAGTGAGTGTTCTCTTCCATCCTTGAACTTGGACAAGAACAGTAACTCTTGGAAGATGAAGAGGGGCTCAGAAGAGGGTGGAAAAAGTAGGCGGGGGTGCATTCAGCAGCATGTGGCTCCATTCCCTGTTGCACCTCTTGCTGGGCGTGGGGACAGCTCACCCAGCCTTAGGCTGGATCTGCCCTGGAGCTCTGTTCCTCCCGTGGCACATGGCCCTACTTGGTCCTCTCTAGGCCTCTGTCCTCTCTCTGAACCCGGGGATAAGCTTCCACTTAGTTTCTCAATCCCAACCCCACTTTGGCTCCCATACCTACTTTCCAAGGAGCTATGGTTGCATTTTACAGATGAGGAAACCAAGGTCCAGAATTTCAAACGGCTTGTCTGAGGCCTGAGGGCTCTCGGGGTTGTGGAGTCAGTGTGTGTGCTCAGTTGCTCAGTTACATCCGATTCTTTGCGACCTCGTGGACTGCAGCCCACCAGGATCCTCTGTCCATGAAGTTTTCAGGCAAGAATACTGGAGTGGTTGCCACTTCCTCCTCCAGGGAATCTTCCTGACACAGGAACTGACCACATCTCTTGTATCTCCTGCACTAGAAGGTGGATTCTTTACCACCGAGCCACCAGGGAAGCCCAATAGAGCCAGAGGTGACCCAAAGTCATGCTCTTTCCATTACAGTCGGCTACCTCTTTGTTTTTACAGAAAAAAAAAAAAAAAAGATAAAGACTTGGCCTCTGCTCTCAAGGAGCTTAGGGCCTAATGGAACAGCGAGGCATGTAAATGAATATTGGCTTGGCCAAAAAGAAAGTTTATTCAGGTTTTCCATAGCATCTTATGAAAAACCCAACTGAAATTTTTGACCAACCCAGCATGTACTACAAACCAGGGCAGTGGTGAGATAGAGGAGATCTTTTGCAAAAGTATCAGTTACTAATTTTGCTTGAAGAGCTGTTGGTGATGAGGGTGGTGGTGTATATGTGTGTGTGTCTCTGTATGTATGTGTGTGTGTGCAATGTAAGTTTTAGAGAGGGAGGCTGTTGTGAAGCAACCGTGTCACTGTTTTCCAAGGTCAGAAACTCCAGAGAGCAAATGCAAAACTGTGCTGCCACTCCCAGAGCCCTGCCTGGGACAGACATTACTAATCAATCTTTCCCCAGGAACCCAGACATGGTTTCTGAATTCTTTGCAACAAAGTATCTGGGTGGCTATATCTTTTATTTCTTTATTGGAGTATAATTGCTTTACAATGTTGTGCTAATTTCTGCTGTGCAATGAAGTGAATCAGCTATATGTGGACATATATCCCCTCCCTCTTGGATCTCGCCTTTATCTCACCCTTCTAGGTCATCAACAGAACCCTGAGCTGAGCTTCCAGTGCTTTATAGCCGGTTCCTCCTAGCTATCTACTTTACACATGGTAGTGTATATGTGTGTGCTTAGTTGCTTGGTCGTGTCCGACTCTTTGTGACCCCATGGACTGTAGCCCGCCAGGCTCCTCTGTCCGTGGGGATTCTCCAGGCAAGAATACTGGAGATATGTCAATCCTAATCTCCCAATTCATCTTTTAGTTGAGACTGGAATTCAAGAGAATATTTTTTGGCTATTTCGGAGTATTGGAAAAATGAGTGTTTTCTAGAAGAAGAAATAGGCTCAGAGAAGCAAGTGGCTTCTCTAGTTAACCGTGGCGCAAGGATGCCTGAAATTCCAGCAGGATCTGCTTCTCTGAGTGATTTTTCTTATCTCTTGTACATCAAGGAACTAACATTTAACCACTTTTTGTTAGATGGCACCTTCTTTGACACAAACAGGTAATGTGCTACTTCTCATTTTCACAACTATGTGTGAGATAGTAAGGATTGTCACTATTTTGCAGAAGACAGAACTGAAGCTGAGAAATGTAAATGACTTGCTCAAGGTCACACAGCCAGGAGGTTGTGGAACTGACACCTATGTTCAGGGCTGTCTCGCTCCAAAGCCTATTTATTGTTTTATTCTAAATTTATTACAAAACGTTGGAAATTTTAAAAAGGTTTCAATAGTGACAATGCATGCCCATGTCACTCTTCCCCACTTAGGACATGCAACAAAGTCTGTGTTATTTTTGTAGCCTGCAGTGATTTTTGACCCTTCACAATACATAAAAAGGGGGATTTAATAAAGTAATTGAGCAATGTTGAACATTTCTCAATGAAGCCTACTTTTAGTGGAGTTTTAAAATGAATTCTCTTTATAAATTGAAATCATGTCTTTGGATAGTTTAGAGACTATAGCCAGGGAAGTCTGCCATTCGCAGACCTGCTCGTCTGAGGAGTAATTTAATGCCACAGACATAAATCTCTTTCTCTTTTTTACCTTTAATCAATTTTAACAAGCCAGATGGTCATTGCAAATGGGTCCTCTAGCATCTCCCTTCTCTAACTCTGCTGCTCCAGGGAGTTTATTTAAATTTGGTTCCTGGCAACAATCTAATACCTTCCTATTCTCTGCCATTCCTGGCTGCCCCATGGGTCACTCCATAACTATATCTTCTCCAGCCTCCCAATTGGAATTAACCTTCCCTGATATACTATGCAACCTCTCCCAGCACACAGCAACCCCAGTGAAGCACAGCTATATCCTGCATCTGTGATTTCCCCATCAGACCCTACCTTGCTCATCTGTAATCGGTGTAACATTAATTATCATAACTGTTAATGCTTTACAGTTTCTAAGTATTTTTCCTAGTCATTATATTATTTAATGCCTACAATATCTCTGAAGTATTTTTAAAAATATATTCAATTTTACAGATATGACTATGGAGCCTCAGAGAGGTGAGGCAACTTGCCCCAAATCACACAACTAGCTAGTTGTAAGGTTTAGAAGCAAATTTAGTGTTTGTACCCTATAACTAGAATGTGGAGTATTCTATACATAATTTTACAAACTGAGATTGATTGTAGTTTTATCAGACTCTCAACAATCCTCTTATTTTATAAATATTTACTGAGCACTTATGTATCAGGAGAAGGGGACAACAGAGGATGAGATGGTTAGATGGCATCACTGACTCGATGGACATAGGTTTGAGCAAACTCTGGGAGATGGTGAAGGACAGGGAAGCTTGGCATGCTGCAGTTCATGGTATTGCAAGGAGTCAGACACAAGTGAGTGACTGAACGACAACAATGTACCAGGAATTATGCTGAATTCTGGGGAAACAGTAGTCAAAAAGACGAAGAAGGTCTTTGTCTCATGGGGCAAGCAATGTAGTAGAGAGGCAGTAAACAAGTAATCAAATAAGTATACAAAATGTGGTAGGCTGAATAATGTCCCTCTTAAAGACGTCCACATCCTAATCCCCCAAACCTGCAGATATTAACGTGACAAAAAGGACTTTGCAGATGTCATTAAGTTAAGGATTTTGAGTTGAGCGATTAAGCTGGCTTGAAAAAAGTGAAAGGGAAAGCCCCTCAGTCATGTCTGACTCTTTGCAATCCCATGGTCTGTAGCCCACCAGGCCCCTCTGTCTATGGGATACTCCAGGCAAAAATACTGGAGTGGGTAGCCATTCCCATCTCCAGGGGATCTTCCCAACCGAAGGATTGAACCCAGGTCTCCTACACTGCAGGCGATTCTTTACCATCTGAACTACCAGGGAATCCTTTAAGCTGGCTTAGCTGGACTCAATAAGTGGATGGTAAGTGGATAGATCCAACGTAATAATAGGAGTCCTTAGAAAAAGGAGGTTGGAGATCCAGAATCAGAGAAGATGTGATGACTAAAACAGAGGTTGGATTAATGTGATTAAAAGATGGAAGCCGGAAGCCAAGAAATAAGGTAACTTCTAGAAGCTGGAAAATATAAGGAAACATTTGCCCTCAGAACCTCCAGAAGGAATGTAGTCCTGCACATCCATTTTTAGACTTCTGACTTCCAGAGCTCTAAGAAAATAAATCTATGTTGCTTTAAGCCATTAAAATTGTGGTACAGCAGCAATAGGAATTCCAGATTGTGATCAAAGCTATGAAAAAAGAAATATCTTGATGATATAACAACTGGGGAATGTCTCTGAGGAGAGAATGAGAAGGGACCCACCCAAGGAAGAGCATTCCAGGCAGGAGGAACAACGGGTGCAAAGGCCCGGAGTGGCAATATGATGAGGAAGAAAGGCCAGTGAGGCTGGCATCAGTGAAGGCTGGAGAGCCAGGCAGATTCAGATCTTACCAGGTCTCCCAGGCCGTTTGGGTTTGGATTGTGGACTACAGGAAATGGAAAACTCTGGAAGGATTTTAAACAAGGAGAGAGGTAAACTGTCATTGCATTGCCTATGGTTCCCAGATGGATAAACATCCTTCCTTGGAGCAGAGGAAGAACGTAAACTCAGTCAACACCAACCCACCCTCCACATTAGTCCTCCTGTGCTCTACTCGGTTCTTAGAATGGGTCCAGTCTTCATTAGGAAGCATGAGGTCTGCTTTGTGCCAACCTGCCACTCAGGTTCTGTTGGGGGCCGGTACCCTGATAGGAACCATGAACAGCAGACATCGCTGTAAGCTTGGGTGTGACTTATTACAGTGAGGATGGGCTGATGGGCGAAGTGGAGGAGAACTCAACATTACTGAGCTTAGAAATGCCCCTGCCAAAGGGTGGACCTTATCATTTGAAGTATGTGTAATTATTTGCTTATTTTGTGCTTCTGTCCTTAGACTCTATGCTCTGTGAACTCAGGGACCATCTGGACATATATTCCCGTGTTGCCAGTGGTTGTACGCAACAGGTCCTTGACAGGCACTTGTGAGCACACGGATGATTGGAGGAACAGGGTGCCGACAATTTAGCTCAGCTTTTGTAGGAAACAGAAACGTGAAGAGGACTAATAAGCAGCAAGATACAAACATCTAAACAACCTACAGTTGGTTCTGCTGAAATGCTTGTTTTGAAAGTAGGAATTTGTTCTAATGCAATTTACAGGAGGGAACAATGTAAGGATTCCCCAGTGGAAACACTAATGCCCAAACAGTGAATGCCCAAATCTCAGCTGAACGGAGCCTCATAAGACACAAAGTACGCATACGCATCAAACACCTACGAGCTGGCTTAGTTCCCTGCCCGGGGTGTGAGCCACAGGAAGCACACCTGGCTGCCAAAATCTCTGTCCAATGTCAGGTAATTCTCCTTCACAATAACTCAAGCTTCTGATGTGTGCCTCCACAAGCAAACTCCAGGTCTTTTTCAAGGTAAAGAGCTAATATTTATTGTGATATTTATGCACTTAACCATTTAATACATTTAACATTATTCTGCCAAAATTAAGTTCTCATCTTTTTCTTTTTTTAAACTGTGTCATTGGTGATTTTGAATGTTGTGGCTTTAACTCCATTTCTACCATAAGCCTGGGGTTTTTTAAATGCATGATTCTGGATAGCACAGTGATTTTCAGAGCACATATGTTGTATTATAAGGGAACTGACTGTACTTTCTTCTGTCTGAAAACAAGAAAACACACACAGTGATCAAATCAAACCACTGAGCACTAGGAATGATTCATAATGTCCTGGTGTAAGGACAGTCCTCATTATTTATTTATTCATTTTTCATCCATCCATCCTTCTATCCATTTATTTATTCTAAAAATGTTTATCAAGTCAAATCCTGAAATAAACCCTGGTGAAACAGCAGAGAAAAAATTAGAGTCTTAGGAGTCTTAGTGAAAGTGAAAGTTGCTTAGTCGGGTCCGACTCTTTGCAACCCCATGGACTATACAGTCCATGGAATTCTCCAGCCCAGAATACTGGAGTGGATAGCCTTTCCCTTCTCCAGGAGATCTTCCCAACCCAGTGATTGAACCCAGGTCTCTCGCATTGCAGGTGGATTCTTTACCAGCTAAGCCACAAGGGAAGACCATAGGAGTCTTAGCATTGGTAGAAAATAATAATATATAAATTAAAAAAATATATATGAGAGCTACAATGGACCAAATGTTTATGCCTCTCCTCCAGATTCATACACGGAAATCCTAGACCCATGTGGATGTAGAAAGTAGGGCTTTGGGCAGGTGATTAGGTTATGAGAGTGGAGCCTTCATGAATGGGATTAGCGCCCTTATAAAGGAGACCCTGAAGAACCCCTTTCTCCCATCAAGTGAGAACACAGTGAGAAGATGACCATCTATGAATCAGGAAATAGTACCTTACTAGACACTGAACCTGTCAGCACCTTAATCTTGGACTTCGCAGCCTCCAGAAACGTGAGAAATTAATTTCTGTTGCTGTGAGCCACCTGGGCTATGGTATTCTGTTGTGGCAG
Source organism: Bos indicus (assembly GCF_029378745.1). NCBI lineage: Eukaryota > Metazoa > Chordata > Mammalia > Artiodactyla > Bovidae > Bos > Bos indicus. The sequence goes on along the minus strand of NC_091788.1, from coordinate 16,815,822 downwards.
CCCAAGGTGACTCAATCTCTCAATAATAATCTCTACTGTAGGCTTACTATGTTCCAGAGACTATAGTCAGCACTTTAAATAGATTTTATCTCATCCTTTCAATACTTCGCAGTCTTTGGCAGGTGTTACCATTAAGTAGGGTGGGCTTTATTACTCTCCCCACTTTACAGATGAGGTTCCTGAGATGTAGCAGTAAGTGATAGCAGCTCATGGGGGTACCACCTCAGTTCTGGTAGAACCTGGTCAGGATGGGAGAACCCCTGGTGTTCACAGTCCTTGGTGAGCACTGAGCAAGGAGGGGCTGGGAGGACCACTCAGAATGACTCTGGACCTCCTCCTCCCAACATGTGTCTCAGAAACACCCTGGAAGCCGGGAGGGAGTGAAGGGGCATTTGATCTTTGCTAACCAAAGCTCTGGGTTATAGTGTTTTTCTTCTTCTTCCCCACCAGCCTTTCTAACACATCACACACACACACACACAAACACACACACACACACACACACACATATACACACACACACTTCATGAGCTCTTGACATCTACTCTGCTCAAATTCCCAAGGGACACAGCACACAGGAAGCTCCAGCCTACATGCAAGAAGGATCTTGGAACTAGGAAGGCAGAACCCAGAGCTCTAGACCAATCTCCTATCCTTCCCAGCTTGAGGGATTCAGTTCATCTCTGGGCTCAGTTTCCACATCTGAAAAATGGCATTAAAAAGCCTTGCTGAGTCCGTGCGGGAATTAGCTGGGATTCACGTCCAGTGCTGGCAGATGGGCTGGCGACAGAGGTCTCACACTGACAGCTCACAGTGGCAGATACTTCCGACGGGCCAGGAACACCTGGCCACACCCTCCCTGTGTCCCTTCTTTAGTCCCCAACAACCCTGCAGGGGCACGCTTCTCCCCACACTTCACAGATGACAGCCTGGGACTCAGGGAGGGTAGGGACCCTGTCGAAGGTGACACACCAGTCAGACTAGGAGGCAAACCCAGGGGTTCTGGCTGCACCCCTCACCACTCTGACAACAAAATGCTCTGAGCAAGAGTTGGCAAAGATAGCACAGGGAGGACTCATGGCAGAAAGGCCTGAAGGAAGTCATTCCTTACTTCGGAGGCCCAGTTTTCTCATTTACAAAGTGAGCCAGGGGCTTCCCTGGTGGGCTTGGTGGTAGAGAATCTGACTGCCAATGCAGGAGACATGGTTTCCATCCCTGATCTGGGAAGATCCCACCTGCCACAGAGCAACTAAGCCTGCACACCACAACTGTTTGCCTGTGCTCTAGAGCCCGGGAGCTGCGACTACTGAGCCCGTGCGCCCTAGGGTCCGTGCTCTGCAACAGGAGAATCCACATTGCAAGGAAGAGATGCCCCCACTCACCACAACTAGAGAGAAACCCAGGCAACAGTGAAGACCCAGCACAGCCAAAAATAAATAATTGAATATATACAATTTTTTTAAAAAGTGGGAGCCATATGAGAGCTGAGCCCCCGACGCTAAGTGTGGGCAATGAGTTAACAACCAACTCCAATATTTCGTCCATGAACAGGTGACTGTTGTGCCCCTGGCGCACGTTGGTTTCCAGTGGAGGGATGGCTGGCCACCATTAGCTACGCTTGGAGCCGTCACCATGGAGGAAGAGGGACCACAAAGGCTGGGGTTGAACATCGCAGGCAGGCCCCTCGGAGCCCCGCCCGTGGGCCGGCTGCCTTCCCACTTGGCACTTTCTCCTGGCACCTCTTTCGCCAGGCACTAAAAATAGCCTTGGATGGCCCTGCAGCCAACCCAGCTCTCCATCGAGGATTCTCGCCCTTTATGGGCCGTGATCATCTGCTTCCTTCTGACTGCTGTTGGCAATGAAAGCGCTAGGTTATCTCGGCAGAGGCTGTTCCAGAACCCGGGCTGAGCCCATGAGGCCGGAGGGAGGTCATCGATCCAGCCACTCCGCTCAGGGGTTTTCAAGCCAGCTGCACAGGGAGCGGTGTTCAGGATTCTAGGATGGTGGGAAAGGAGGACGGCAAGTAGGAGAGGAAGGTGGAGGAGAGGAAGGTGGAGGAACCAGCTCACAAAAAGGAGGGTAACTAGAGCCAGCAGAGAGAAAATTAGGAAGGGGTCTAGGTGCTTTCTTCCAAACCTGGAACAGTCTTGAGCCAAACAAAGCGGGCAAGTCAGAGTAAAAAGAATAATAGTTAGCGCAGTCATAACACCTGCCCATCATTGGCAGGCTGCACTATACGGATGTGCTCGTTATGCACTGCACAAAAGCCCCCAGGTCAGGGTGGAGAGTTGGAGCCGAGGCCAATATGGTCTGGGTCTCCCAAAGGAAGGGGGCACCTTTCATTAAGGCCTAATTCACAATTAGGTACCAGATGAATTACCCTTGGTGTGGATCACTGGGTACCTGTTGTATGCCTACCAGACTGGTTAGCAGATTCTATTCATTCATTTAATCCTCACAGCCCTGCCAGAAGGGTCTTATTTCCCCATTTTGCTGAGAGCTAGAGAAGTTCAGTCACCTACCTAGGAAGTGATGGAAGTGGATCTTCAACACTGATCCCACCAAGTAGACGTCTTATGTTGCTTATACCACGCTGTCAGAGTTAGTTAGAACTACAACCATTGGTTGGTTATTGTGCCAAATATGGTCTTCATCAGCCCCATTCCTCCTGCAACCTTGGCTGTACCCATGGCTATTCTGCCTCTAAGTATCTCTTATATGCTCCCTTTTCTCTTTAGCCTGCTGCTATCACCCCCAATTTAAACCTGCATCCTTCAGCTGGACCACTGCTACAGGTTGTAACTGGTCTCTCTGAGACAGGCCTGGGTCCTACCCTCCATCCACAGGGGCTACCCCAGAGGAGGGTCTCCTCAAATGTGAATCTCACGGAGTCATCTCCCTCTTTAGCTCCCTTCCTGAGCTCCCCAGGACCACACCAGTATCTTGATCTTCTAGCTCTGATGCCAGTCCTATCTGAGTCTCACCCCAAGTCCCAAATACCCAAGGAGTGCCACCCACAGTCCCAAAGGTGTGTCCCCAGAAAACAGGCCTTTAGATGGTTAATGGTGAGGGGTGAGGAGCAGGGCAGAGCATTCCATGGGGAATTTAATCTGGAAAAATTACTGAAGGAGGTTCAGTTCAGTTCAGTTCAGTTGCTCAGTCGTGTCCAACTCTTTGCAGCCCCATGGACTGCAGCATGCCAGGCCTCCCTGTCCATCGCCAACTCCCGGAGCTTACTCAAACTCATGTCCATTGAGTCAGTGATGCCATCCAACCATCTCATCCTCTTGTCCCGTTCTCCTCCTGCCTTCAATCTTTCCCAGCATCAGGGTTTTTTCCAATGAGCCAGTTCTTCGCAACAGGTGGCCAAGGTATTGGAGTTTCAGCTTCAGCATCAGTCCTTCCAATGAATATTCAGGACTGATTTCCTTCAGGTTGGATCTCCTTGCAGTCCCAGGGACTCTCAAGAATCTTCCCTAATACCACAGGAGGTTCAGCAGGTTTATTTGTTATGCAACTTCTCAGAGCCTGTGTTATGCTAATTTATGAGACAAAAGCTATCCAGTGGATCCTTGGCAAGGTTGCCCTGGAAACAGTAGGACTCTTAGTTTTAACAATAGCTGACACTAACAATGACTTTGGGCTCCAAAATCACTGCAGATGGTGACTGCAGCCATGAAGTTAAAAGACGTTTGCTCCTTGGAAGAAAAGCTATGACCAACCTAGACAGCATATTAAAAAGCAGAGACATTACTTTGCCAACAAAGGGCCATCTAGTCAAAGCTATGGTTTTTCCAGTAGTCGTATGGATCTGAGAGTTGGACTATAAAGAAAGTTGAGTGCTAAAGAATTGATGCTTTGGAACTGTGGTGTTGGAGAAGACTCTCAAGAGTCCCTTGGACTGCAAGGAGATCCAACCAGTCCATTCTGAAGGAAATCAGTCCTGAATATTCATTGGAAGGACTTATGCTGAAGCTGAAACGCTAATACTTTGGCCACCTGATAGGAAGATCTGACTCATTTGAAAATACCGTGATGCTGGGAAAGATTGAAGGTGGGAGAAGGGGACGACAGAGGATGAGATGGTTGGATGGCATCACCAACTCAATGGACATGAGTTTAGGTAAACTCTGGGAGTTGGTGATGGACAGGGAGCCCTGGCGTGCTGCAGTGCGTGGGGTCGCAAGGCATCGGACGTGACTGAGCGACTGGACTGGACACTAACAGAGCACTTGCTGCGTGTCAGGCACTGTTCCCTGTGCTTTATTATAGGAACCTATTTAAACCTCACAAGTCCGGGAGGCAATGCTTCCATTATCCCCACCTTACAGATACAACAGAGGATAGAAGTTAAGGGACCTGCCTATATTCACTGGGCTAGTCAGCGGGGGAGTGGGGACTCCAGCCCAGACAGCTTCTGAAATTGGCAGCTGTGGCCACCATGCTAGACACAAACTTTCAAGACTCCTTAAGTACCTGGGACTGTGATGTGCCTTCTATCCATTCTTTCACTGAATTCTCACACGACCCCATGATTATTAGTGAGGAAACAGAAATAAAGAGAGCACACTCGAGCCAAGAGGAGCTTGAGGTGAGACTTGAAACCAGGTCTTCCTGTGAATTACAAATCTCTAGCTCATCTTGCTCCAAACAGAATGAGACATCATTTCACCAAGGGGTATCTTAGAGGATTGATGCTCCATAATAAATACACACTAGGAGATGCTTCTCTGGCACTAACTTGAAACAACCCACTGTAACCAACTTATCTTATTTCCTGACACCAAGACTTTCTGCCCTTCACTCTGCCTGGTATGCCGCCTCTCTACTCAGTCCTCCTAACACCAGAGAAAAGCTAAAATAAGATCACAGCTCTGGTTTTTCCAGAATTTTCTTTTCCAAGCAGCTGTTCCCTAATCTGTGCTTCCTATGAAAAAAACTGCACAATGATGGTCTGTTTTAACATAGATTCCTTCTTTCACTCACTCCCTCCTTCATTCATTCTTTCATCCATTCACTCATTGAATATTTATTGAGCAACTACTAACTGGAGGGCATTGTTTAAGGTCCTGGGGGTACAACAATGAACAAAATATATATGCATGTAGACCCTCGGGAAATTATACTGCAGTGGGAGAAAAGAGATACCTAAGACAATGAATAAATTGCATTTACCATTTTTGAAGAGATAGCAAAGAAGGTGCTAGAAGTGGGAAGGGACTGCAATTAAAAAATTTTTTTTTTAAATTATCAATATGTTATATTATTATATTAACACAAACACAAAGAAACAACTCAAGAAACTTTCCTCTTTTATGTTACATCATTCCTGATTGGTCAAGTTAAATGTTCATGTTACAGAGCAGACCAGAAGGAACGTTTTGCTTGTTTTCATATAAGTTGAACAAAAAGTCTTTCTTTCTGCTATAGAGGATAATAATATTCTGCTAACTTTTTCTTAAACAAAAAGTATATATTTTGCAAATTATACACATACAATATATTTCACTATTAGGGTTCATGGTTCTAAATATCTTTTAAGTACAATTTAAAGTAATGTAAGACTCTGTGTGTGTGTCTTTAGTTGCTCAGTCATATCCAACTCTTTGTGACCCCGTGGACGGTAGCCCACCAGGCTCCTCTGTCCATGGAATTTTCCAGGCAAGAATACTGAAGTGGGTTGCCATTTCGTCCTCCAGGGGATCTTCCCAACCCAGGGATCAAACCTGCATTTCTTGCATCTCCCATATTGCTGACAAATTTTTTACAACTGAGCCACCAAGGGAAGCCCAAATATAGACTAAAAATGCTTACTATCAGAATGACTCGTCCATTCAGTCTACAGTGGAAGCAAAGCATCAGTAGGCTCTTTGACATTCAATATCTGATTTATTTCCTATAGATGGACCCTTTCATTAGTCATTTGATCATGATGAAATATCAATGAAAGAAATATATTCAACCCTCTTTTACTTTCAAATCATAGTGCAACAGTGCTTTTCTACATGGGATTTAAATATAATGGGAGAGTTAAATGAAAAGTGGCTTCCAAAGTGGACTTCATAAATGTCTTATTTGCAAGCGATTACACAGCATTATAACACATAATTTTATAACACAATATTACACAGAATATCTAGAGACTTGGTTCTCAGTAGAAATAATGAATAATTTCTTATTTATAATGAATACTTATGTATTTATTATAAAATTGGAAGTCACTTTATTTTATTAAGGCCATTAGAGAAGATCAGCCTGAGGCTGTAACCTTTGAGCAAAGACCTGGAGGAGGTGCGGGAGCCTGTCGCGGCAATACCCTGAGAAGGCCACAGGCAGATGGAGGGATGGGGCGCAGAGGCCATTGCAGGAGGCACATCCCCAGACCAGGCCCCAGGCCCCTGCGGCTGCTGTGGGGTGATGGGGGGCAGAGTGGCAGAGATGCCCAAGAAAGCTTTATTTGGATTATTTCAGGAAAGTGGAAGACATTCCCAGCAGTGTTCACTCTGAACTTCTCATTAGCATTTTCAGAAGAAGATCCTTGACTAGGAACCTAGATGCGTGCCACCACTAAGCGTCTAACCAGCAGTTCACAGTCTGCGGGGCAGTGAAGACCTAGGGAGTTAGGCGCCTAGTCTGCCTTTGACGTTGGGCAACCCCCGTTCCATCCCGGCCACTGTCCTCTGCATTCTGTCCTCTGTATAAGGTGCTGGAGGATGTCTCGGGTGCCTTCTGATCCTGGCTCCCAGCTGTCTCAGGAGCCTCGGTTCTTTTTTCTGTGAAATGGGTGGGAGCTATAACACTTAAATCCACCCCTCTTGCAGTTGTTGCACCAGATCAGGGAAGGCCATGACTTTTCTTTAAATTAAAATTGGAGTCCAGACTAGATAAAGGGTAGTTTTAATGGAAACTCTCATTACGTGGTAGTAACTAAATCTCTCGTTTCTGATCTTTAGATCACATCTTCCCACTGATCGTAGCAAGTGATGCTGTGTCTTAGGTGCACCGGCCTCATTTTGTGGTTGAGGAAACTGTGCTCAGGAAAGCTAATTAATTCACTTGCTCAAGGTACAGAGCTACTGAAAGGAGGACCTGGATTCAAATCCCAGAATGTGTAAAGGTCTATGCAGATTTCCTAGCTGCACAAAAGGAAGACTGAGGTCAAAGGCAAGCTTAGAGAGAAGAACACAACAGAGCCAAAGGCTGCATGCAACCAAATGAATAATTCCCAGCCCATCCTTAAGTTGCTGCTAGCCAGAAACAGGGGTTCCCACAAAGTAGAAAAGAGATGGGGGGTGAAATGAACTGTGGGCCACTCCTGGGGAACCAGAGCTTTGGATGGAGACTCTGGGTCAGGTCAGGATGAATTGTGACATGAGAAGCTACTGGCCAGTCCTGGCTGCAGCCACAAGTCTTAGTGGGCAGAGAGGGCCATGCCCAGGCCCCTGTGGGCGTGTCTGTGGGTTACAAAGGGCCAAGGGTGTGTCAGCCTTATGTGATGAAATATGAAATAACTTAAAGTAAATACCAAAGACCATACAAAACAAGAGGAGAGACCATACAGGGGGAAAATGAACCGAAAATCATTTTATATACAGTAAAATAAATAAAAGGCCTAAAAAAAGCTATCTGTATTAATATTTCCAGTGTGATAAGACAGATGGGTTGGAGTTAGATATGGAGAGATGTAATATTCTACAAAGGAAACTCTAGGGAGACCCAGGGAGTTACAGAGGTCATTTCTCATTATGGGTGAACTTTTCTATTCTTTTCTCCTCTGCTTTTCTCCTAACGAAGGCTCCGCCAGTGCCAGCAGCTCCCCAGTCCTTTTGTGTGCTGGAAACAGGGCCGTAGCACCAAGGCCCCATCAGCTTGGCCACATGAGGCTATTTTTAGCTCTGCCAAACAACGAATGGGATTGTTGTCCATTCTTGGACAATGGAGGTTTTTCTTTTAATTGTCTGTTCAACTGCTCTGGAGTACAGGCAGCATCTTTTGGATGCATATTAACTGCATCTTTTGGACACCAAGGACAGGGGAAGGTGAGCTTCCCTTGATTTGGGCCACAGGAGAAGCAAAGGTTCCTTAACTTGGAAGGTAGCAGTCACCACGGGCGAACTGTGGGCTTTGAGGTTGACCTGTCCCCAGACACAAACACCTTGGCTATAAAAGGGCATCACAATAAGGAGGTTGTGTTGCTGTCTGTGAAGTGCCTGGAATGGAGTCTCGAACAGTCAAGAAAGAAACACTGGCTCGAGGAGAAGATGCGTGAGATAATATTGGTGTGGTTCCTGCCAGAGCAAATGTCTGTTGAATGTGTGAGAGTATATGCGAAGTCTCAGCAAAGAAAATTATTGTCAGGGAGTTTTGTGGGTTGAATTGTGTTCCCCCCAGAAAGAAACATTGAAGTCCTAAGCCCCAGCACCTCAACATGTGACCTTATTTGGATATAGGGTCTTTATAGAAGTAACAAAGGTAAGATGACATCATTAGTTCAGTTCAGTCACTAAGTCGTGTCCAACTCTTTCCAACCCCATGGACTGCAGCATGCCAGGCTTTCCTGTCCATCATCAACTCCTGAAGCTTGCTCAAACTCATGTCCATTGAGTCAGTGATGCCATCCAACCATCTCATCCTTTGTCGTCCCCTTCTCTTCCTGCCTTCAATCTTTCCCAGCATCAGGGTCCTTTCCAATGAGTTGGCTCTTCCCATCAGATGGCCAGAGTATTGGAATTTCAGCTTCAGCATCAGTCCTTCCAATGAATATTCAGGGTTGATTTCCTTTAGGATTGACAGGTTTGATCTCCTTGCAGCCCAAAGGGCTCTCAAGAGTCTTTTCCAACACAAAGTTCAAAAGCATCAATTCATTAGGATGTCATTAGGATGGACTCTAATCCCCAAAGACCAGTGTTCTTAGAAAAAGACACACTTGGACACAGAGATGCTCTCAGGGAGGAGGCATGTGGGAATGAAGGCAGAGATCAGGGTGACATGTCCCCAACCCAAGGAATGCCAGGATTGCCAGCGAACCACCAGATGCTGGGGGAGAGGCCTAGAGCCAACTTTCCCTTGAAGTCCTCTGAAGGAACCAACACCATGGACACCCTGATCACACTCTGTGAAGCAATGATTTTCTGTTATTTAATCTGCCCAGTCTGTGGTGCTATGCTGGGGCAGACTTAGGGAGCAAATACAGGAACATCAGTGAAATTATGCACTGTGCTGTGTAAACCCCTGGCATAGAGCACAAACTTAATAAGTGCTTCTAAAATGAATGTATGAGATAAGGCAGAGGATACTGTACAGTATCTCTATGAGATACTATGAGAATCTATGAGATAAGGCAGAGGATACTATACAGTATACTGTACAGATACTGTACAGTATCTGGTATATAATAGATACTTCTAATATTGGTTAATTGAATGAATGAATGAAATCATTCAAAAATCACGTATGATAGCTCAGTTGGAAAAGAATCCACCTGCAATACAGAAGACCCTGGTTCTATTCCTGGGTCAGGAAGATCTGCTGGAGATGGGATAGGCTACCCACTCCAGTATTCTTGGGCTTCCCTTGTGGCTCAGCTGGTAAAGAATCTGCCTGCAATGCGGGAGACCTGGGTTTGATTCCTGGGTTGGGAAGATCCCCTGGAGAAAGGAAAGACTACCCACTCCAGTATTCTGGCCTGGAGAATTCCACGGACTGTATAGTCCATGGGGTTGCAAAGAATTGGACACAACTGAGCGACTTTCACTTTCACAGTGCTGAAGATATGAACAAATGCTCAGTGAGTATTTGCTAGTTGGTTGGTCATCAGAGCTAACGTTATATATCATTCCCTGGCAGCTCAGATGGTAAAGAATCTGCCTGCAATGAGGAGACCCAGGTTTGATCCCTGAGTTGGGAAGATCCTCTGGAGAAGGGAATGACAACCCACTCCAGTATTCTTGCCTGGAGAATTCCATGGACAGAGGAGCCTGGTGGGCTACAGTCCATGGGGTCACAAAGAGTGGGATACGACTGAGCAACTAACATGTAAACACACACAGTACAAGCCAGGAAGTGCTCAGAGTGATTGACAGGTATCTTACCTTCATTTGAGCCTCACAACCACCAGGCTATTATTGATCTCATTTAAAAGAAGAGGAAAGTGAGGCACAGAGATGTTCAATCACTTTCCTGAATTTGCCCAGAGGAGTGGTAGAGTTACTTTGTGGATCTGGTTGGTTTAGGATGAATGTCTCTAGTCTTAACCACTGGTTTGAAATAATGCATGTGAAAAGCCTGGCACATACAGGTGCTCAATTCCAAACAAGTAAGTAGATGAAGGTACGTGGGCAGAGCAGGGAGCGGAGGGTCTAGCCCCTGGTGGCCTGAGAGCTGAGAGGTGACCCTATTGTCCTTCCTCTCCTGAGTTCCCCTGGGGGTCTGGGGTTGATCTGACAGCCCCGCCAGCCCACCTTCCATCCTTCTGCTTGGAGTGGAGTGAGTCCCCTGGATGCTAAAGAAGGGAGTGGGGCAGAGGAGACATCAAAGATGTGCTCTGTCTTTCATCAAGGCGGCTTGGCTGTCAGAAGGATGGGCCAGGAGCGCCCGCCTCCTCTCCATAACTCACCCCAAACCAAGCGCCCAGTGCTGACTCCGCATTTCCACATAGGGCCCGGCCGCTTGCCCACACGCTTTCCCAGCCTCGCCTGTGCTGCGCCAAGGACCGGGCCTGGCAGTGATTTACGACATCACAGGCCAGCCTCTTCCCTGACCACTGCTCTGGGCCACAGGTTTAATTATTTAAACAGGTTTTACATTTTATGAGCATGCCCTCAGGCCTGGCAGAGGAAAATCTTAGAAGAAGAAAAGTTTTGTTTTTTTTTTTTTTTGCTTGAAAGATTCCACTGAAATATGTAAGGCCAGAGGATGGGAAACATTCCACATTTCTGAGTGTGAGTGTGGTAGTCAAAGCTCTTCTGAATTTTCCCCATTTTAACCAGCCCTCTTCTCAACAAATGTGCATTTCTGCCTCACGGCAGAACAACGTTATCATTCTTCATCATCCTCGCAAGTCCACAGTTTTGCATCTGCTGGCCAAAGCTGTATACACATGTGCCGTGCACACACAGACCACGCAGGTACACGCTTGTTACGCTCGTTCATAGGATCTTGCTGTGTACCTGTGCTATGGTAAGGGTTGCATTTGTAAAACAAACGCACACAAATTCCTGCCCTCATGCAGCATCCATTCTATGGCAGGAGACTCCCTTACTTCATCTTTTGGAGACCTATTCTCCCATGAAGAGCCTGCTAAATGCTACTTACTCCCTGATCTTCCTGGAGAAACGGATGGCTCACATGACACGGTGTAATTGGCTATCCAAGCCCACACTCACTGTGCAGTAACTATCAGTGACCTTGATACTCGTAGACTGAATTCCCTGAGGGTAAGGACCATCAAACTTCATTTCTATCCCAGCACCCGTCACAGTGTCTGGGTGGCCATTGGAAGACTCCTCTGTGTCTTTCTGGCCAAGAGAATCTCCTGCATGTTCTCTCTACTCTTACATTTTCTGGCTTGTTTGTTGTTTCCTCATTCATTCACCCACTCCAATCATTCATTCACTGAGCATATAATTACTGCTATGTGTGAGAGCCTATTTTAGGTGCTGAGAATATGCTGATAAAGGCAGAAAAGGCCCCTTTCCTAGGTGCATTCACACTGTGGTCATGGAGACAAGATAGGAGACCGCTGTCCTCTGGTTCTTTGGCTGTTGGCGTCTTAGAGGGCTGTAGGCGGCCATCAGGCCTCAGCATCATGGCACACCCATGCTAGGTGTGGGATGATCTACACTAAAACCCGGATCAAGAGTTATCTGTGCCTTCTTGCCTGGCTCAGAAGACGAGGCTGGAGAAAATGAATCTCACCAATCTCCCTCATCTAAGCTCTCCGCCTCTGTGTAAACTGGGGACACCAAAGTCCAAGGCTATTAAAATAATAATGCAAAGAATCCATATTTTTCATCTTAAAAGCACTTTCGGAGCATCCTATTAATCTTTCCAATCCCTCTGTGTGTAGCTAAGTTTTTGCTTCTAGATGAAGAAAGTGAAATGCAAGGTGATTAAACTGTTGACCTGAGGCTACAGAGAAAGCAAGGTTTTGAGCAGGGATTCGATTCATCAGTCCTTAGTTATTTTGAACAACTGCAGACCCAAAGGCCCATGTCTCTCTGGCAGATTCTAGGGAGTGAAGCCAGTTTGCCTTGGTGGGCAGGACCCTTGGTGGTGAAACGTCAGAGCTTTGCAGGTGCCCGGACCTGGGTTTGGCTCCTACCCTGAACCCCTGCTTACAGTTTGGGTGACCTTTGGCAAATGGTTCAAGCTGTCCGTGCTCCAGCTTCCTCATCTATCACATGGAGAGAACACCTGTGCTGCAGGAATAGGAGGGTGGAAATAAATGAGATTATGCTTGCTGAGTCATAATGTGGTACAGGATGTCTTTTTCTTAAAGATGTATCAAGACAGAAGCTTTTGAAGTGGGCAAGGGGTTTAGAGTTAATCATCACCATGACCTTCATTGTCATCATCATTCAACATGACTTGGGCACTTGGTTTATTCCAGAGGTAAAAGTGTCTGAGCATAATTTCCTTAAATTCTTGGTGTCTTTTATTAACCCCAGTTGATTGCCACACCAACATCATGCCATCCATCTGATTTCTTTCTGCATGAATGAATGCCAAGCCCCCAGGCTGCATGTGGTAGGGGATACAGAATTGCCTTAAATAAGACCCCTGCTCCTTGCCGTCCATCTAGGCCTTTCCAGTCCAGTTAGCTTCCATTTTAAAAACTGAAATAATAATCATCACTTTAAGCACTTTACATAATTTAATTCTCACATAAACTCTATGTGGTAGGTTTTATGATGATGATTATTATTTGATACGTAAGAAAATTGAGGCACAGAGAGGTTGACTAACTTGTCTGAGGTCACACAGTAAGAGCCAAGATTCTAACTTTGGCAGTTTGACCCCAGTGTCCATACTGTTAACAAGTATGTTTTTGCTACTCACATTGTGGTCCTTGGACCAGCAGCATCAACATCAGCCTGGAACTTGTAAAAGAAAAATGTAAAATCTAGAGTCATGAATGCCCTGAGTTTTACGCCATTAGTTTTACCTAGGTGCTCGGAAGCCTTAGTGTCACCTGCAGGGGGCATTGTACTTAATCTTCCAGATGCACCTGGACAGGGCCAGGCATGTAACATGTATTCTTTTTAATCCTCACACCAATCCTACGAGGCATGACCAATTCTCACTCCATCTTTGTAGATGAGGAGACAGAGGGGCAGAGAAGGAAGTCGTTTTTGCAAGGCCCCATAGCCAACTCCAAAGCCGGCCAATTCTGAGTCTGATATGCCTCAAGGAGACTTGTGTCCAAAGAGAACGTAGAGAGAACTAACCTAAAGCCAGACTCAGAATCCAGTTCATATTAACTGGCTGTGTGGATTCCCAGCTGTCACCAAGTTCTCTGTGCAATGCAACTTGACCTCTAAGTGTTCACAGGACCTCTGTTATTGGCCCAGACTGTGTTAGGCTCTGAGTACCTTACAAGAGCGACAGAGGACACCTGTTTTCTTCAAGGTCTATTGAAAGAGAAGCATTAGAATGGGACATGGTGCTCAGAGCTACTCAACACTATCTTCATCATCATATCTTCCAGCATCTTTAGGGTACTTGCTATCAATATATTCCAGATACAAAGATATTTGATACAGACAGACTATCCTGTTTAAGCCTTCCAAGCCTCCGTGAAAGCTGTTATTTCCCCCATTTAGAGATAAGAAAACTGAGGCATGCCAGAAAGCTCACAGAGGTTAAGTAACTTGGATAAGGTCACAGAAGCAAGCAGATCTGAGAGCTGGGTTTTAACTCATGCAGGACTGGATACATAGGAGGAATCGCTGCCCCTCCAGTTAGCGTCCTGTGAGCAAGCCTCTGTCTGACTCCCTCCCTCAGTGCTCCAGGCAGCTTTCTCCTCCTGCAGGAATGAGAATTCATTGCTCTGAAGTTGGAAAAGGCACTCCTTGGTTTACCCGTTTTGGCAGGGCGAGGCTGCCTTGGGCCAACACTTAACCTCTGTCTGCACCTCCACTTTCTCATTTCTAACATGTGCCTGCCTCCCGGGGGCGTGTCTGTATTATTAATGATGGTAAAGTGAGCTGAGCACACCATACTGAGACTCACAAGCCCTGCAAAGGGCAATTCATCTTGTAAAACCACGCGACAGGGCCACATGGAGCTGAAGGACACGGGGACCCTGTTTTAGGCTTTCACGTCTCTGTCACATCCAGTCTTCTCAAAAGGCCCGCGTGGTAGGCTGCACGGGAGATGGGTGACAGAATATCAGGGCCTCAGAACTGAGAGAACTGTGAACCAACCAGGAAAGAGGTTTGGGACCGATGAGAAACGTGGGACACAGAACTGCTAACACTCACAGCTATCAGCTGTACAAATTTCCCAGCCTTCCTTGCAGCTAGGTGTACCACGTGACTCCCATCAATGGAGTGTGGGTGGATGGGTGTGTGTGCCCAGGCATGGCTTCTACACACCTTCCACTTCTGAGCTTGCTCTCTTACTACTAGAAGAAAAAGGAGGTGAAGCCACAGGAAGGAAGGAGCCTGGGTCCATGAATGGCTGCTGAGTCCTTGTAGACTGAAAATGATCTGTGAAGTGGAAAATCAACTTTTACCACATCAAGTCATGGAGATTTGAGGTTTTACCTATTGCATTCACTGGGGCTTCCCAGGGGGCTCAGTAATCAAGAATCTGCCGGCCAATGCAGGAGCCTCAGGAGATGTGGGTTCAATCCCTGGGAGGGGAAGATCCTTTGGAGAAGGAAATGGCAACCCAGTCCAGAATTCTTGCTGGAATAATCCCATGGACAGAGGAGGCTGTTGGGCTACAGTCCATGGGGTCTCAAAGAGTTGGACACAACTCAGCAACTGAGCATGTATGCATGCTACTGCATTCACGAGCATTAATTGCCAAATAATAAAATGATGTGACTTTTATAGTATTTATAGCTTTCCAATGACTTTCATGTATATTATAACTGGAGAATCCTTGGGAGACCTTTGTGGTTTCAGTATCAGAAATAGTTTCGTTTCTGGAGAAAACTGTTTTCTACCTCAGAGAGAGCTAGCGGAGAGAACATCGTTTCCTCTGATACCCTGGCCGCTAAAAAGCCCAGAGAAATGGTGGCCTTGTGATCAGAACTCCATGAGGTTTGCATACAAAGCTTACTTGGCATCATTTCGCTTCCTAAGTGATTCACCTTCTCCAGACCCTGGTGGTCCCATCTGTAAAGTGAGGATTGATAGAGGGCCAACTTGATTGCGTTGTGGGGTTGATTCCGTCTGCCTATGTAACTGTGCCCAACTCTGCTGCAGAGTCATTCTCTGAAGCCAGAGTCCCAGAATGCAGGACGTGGAAGGAGACTTGGAGATGACCACCCAGACCTTCTGTTCAGTGCTTCTCAAACTGCTCAGGATTGTCACTGGGGCACTGGGAGGTGAGAAAGCCACAGGATAAATGTGGCACAATTTTGCTGTAAATGTGCAGAAATAAAACTTTGGAATCTTGATGTGGTCAAATAAAACTTCCAAATTTTGATGTGGGGGTATGCATACACAACCTCAGGAAATGTTTTCCTTCTGTGTTATAAGGTTTCTATGTTACCATCTCAAGGGTCTCTGCACCCCACCAAAACCTGAAAGTGGACCATTTTAATATGTGCCAGTGAAAGAATGGCTTGCGGCTTGGCTATGATTAAATTGCACCCCAAACTGCCATCAGGTTGCTCTGTGGTTCTGTAGGACTAAGGCTTTGGCTTTGACCGCACTGCTTGAGAGCAGCAGCAGCATTTTACTCTGGCACATCACTCCGGAACTTGCGTGAAGTGACCTCCATCAGGAGCTTCTCCCTGACTTTGGTATGGGAAAAGCATGTCCTGTCCCAAGGCAGGGCCCTGCACTCTCCCGTTACGATGAGGAGCTTGGGTAAACTATGAAAGAAAGAAAGTCGCTCAGTCACGTCCAACTCTTTGCGACCCCATGGACTGTAGCCCGCCAGGCTCCTACGTCTATAGGCTTCCCCAGGCAAGAACACTGGAGAGGGTTGCCATTTCTTTCTCCAGGGGATCTTGCCGACCCAGGGGTCGAACCCGCATTGCAGACAGACGCTTTGCTGTCTGAGCCACCAGGGAAGCCCTAAACTATCAAAGTCCCCCCTAGTCTCTGCAGCCTGAAAGCCCTGATGCCTGTTTGTTTTCTCCTGTTTCATTTAAACAAATTGTTCTTTTTTCCTCTCTTCCCCTGTCCCTTTCCTTATTTTTCTGAAGTTTATTTTGAATGTCTTTTTCGGGGGGCAACTTTCCTCAAATCTTTTTCTAGAATAAGGCAGCATAGAAATCAATTCAAGAAATTACATAACGCCCACGAGGCCAGCCTTGTTAAAATTCTAAGAGGGCCAGATTTTTTTTTTTTTCCTTTATGCCACTCCTTCTTTCTTCCTCCACCCTCTGTAATTGCTGGTCACAGCACAGCCGTCATGCCTCAGCCCTCTGTTACCACCCCCCCCCCCCCCCCCCCCCCCCGCCAACCCTCCGCCGTGCCCCCCACCCCGCCTTCTTCCTTGCCTCCTTAATCTTTATTACCCAGAAAAATATTAATAATCCTGGCGAAGTCACCAAGTGAAAGGAACTAGGAGCTCTAATGAAGTCAAAAGACATCCAAAGCTCTGCTTTAATGTCAGCCTCAACTGTTGGGTGCCCCAGAGATGGTGCGGAGCAATTAGGCTGAGGAATTGCCAATAGGCGTTCTGGGGAGGGGCGGGACCTGCAGCGGAGGGTGTGTCTGGTAGGGGAGGGGAGGAGAGGGCTGATGCTGAAAACTGTTAATACCAGGAAGAGGGTAGTCAGGTGTGTTGGCGGTGCTAAGGCTGACTGAGGAGCTGGTGTTACTATTTTTAAGTGGGTTGAGAAAAATAAGCTTTCTTCCCCTGTGTCTTGGATTTTTTTTTTTTTTTTTAATTGTAATACTGGAAAGTTTTGCTTAAAACAAGGCAACTAGAAACAGAGCCCAGGGAATTAAGCCTCCACCATCAAACATTATAAATCACTTTGGACTTTAAAAAAATTCACTTGTGAGATTTAAACACTCGTTTATATATATTTAAGAGCTTATATATATTTAAGCTCTTGCCTTGTTTTGCTTTTTATATATTGAGTGTAATGTCTTCTCCCTGCCTCCCATCAATGACATCTCAAGTGTTTGCTGTTTTTGTTTGTTTGCTTTTACTTTTCTTTTTTCTTTATTGATAACCAGATCATAATTCATTTCGACCAGCTCATTATCAGGTCATTTTTTTCCTCAGTGGTTAGAGATCAAGGGTGAAAAATTATGGGCCTGCTATCATTGCTACAGGGGCAGTTCTTCAAGTCCTGTTGACCCTATCAGTTTGTAAGAAGTAATCCTTGTCTGTTTGGGCTCCAGAGACAATGAAATGGGACATAGATCCCCCTCCATTCAGTGCTTGTGGGGACTGATGCTCTTATTATATGCTGGGGCGAGTCCAGTGTCATCCTTTTAGCTCAACCCCTTGAATTTAGAGAGGGGAAAACTGGAGTCTAAAGAGGTAGTATGACTACCCCGAAGGTCACAGAGCCTGTAAGAGGCACCTGATACAGAAATCAGATCCTTGGTTACAGAGGGGCTGGGGCATTTGAGCTTAGGCAGAAGCACATGAGAAACAATATTTCTTGAGCATTTACTACGCGTAAGACGCTACGTTGAGTGTCTTACCACTACGATTACCACCACTGCCAATGTCAGCTATTTCCTGTTGAATACCTGCTACTTGCTAGATTCTATGCTAAAAGTACCCACATGCATTTGGTCAAACCATTACGGTACCCACAGGGCAAGTATTCTTCCCATCTTTACAGATGGGCAATCAGCCTAGAATAACTTACCCTGCTGCTGCTAAGTCACTTCAGTTGTGTCCGACTCTGTGCGACCCCATGGACTGCAGCCTACCAGGCTTCTCCGTCCATGGGATTCTCCAGGCAAGAACACTGGAGTGGGTTGCCATTTCCTTCTCCATAACTTACCCTAATAACTAGGGAATGTGGGCGCTGAATGAACCCAGGGCTATCTGACTCTAAGCCATGTTCTTTCCAGAATCTCTATCCTTTTCTCACAGTCAAAATTCTCTTTCTACTAATCCAGCCTCAGCAATATTCCACAGTAGGTATTTGCGATCCAGTGGGTGGGTAAAAGATGTCCTTTTCTGAGAGGTTTTCTCTTTCTCCCCTCTCTGCTGTGCTTCCTGCTCTCTGATCAAGATGCTTACCCTTTGGGGGAACACACTTGGCTGAATGGAAAGAGCATATAAATGTTTCAGTTCAATCCCAGCTATCATTTGACCTGCCACGGCATCAGGCAAGTTCTCTAGCTTCTCTGAACCTCACTTTCTGATACCTTTTAAAGTGGAAATGATGATGTCTATGCTGATGGGTCATGAATTTGTCTGACTTACAGGAGCTCAGGAGGTGATAATTCTGCTACAACATCCCTTGCTATTTCCAGATGGCCTTGCTCTTAGCAAGACTGCTGAGAGAACTCAAGGTCCCTTCAAGGTCCCCTGAAACCTGAGCTTCTGTCCCTTTCCCTTCTGTGTGTGACCTTGAGCCTGGAAGTTCTGGGAGGGCAGGGCAGAGGAAGCATCTGTGTGGGGCCGTTCTGGATCAGGGATCATTGCTAAGGGTGGGAACCACTGGGCTCATCAGACTCATTTCCCAGCACATGATTTCCACCCTGGTTACGGGGTGAGGTTAAAGATTCTCACTTCTACATGTGACATGGAGGAGGGGAAGAAAATATCCACAAAACATGACTTGGAGGGGAGGCATCCAAGAGGTGGAGTTGGATGCCAACTATTTCCTACAGTGATCAAGAGCCATGCAGTTCAGTAGTGGAAACTCCTCCGGGTGTGTGTGTGTGTGTGCATGTGTGGGGTGCATATGTGTATACATGTGTGCATGTGTATGTGTGTGGGTGCATATCTGTGTGAGTGCATGTGTGGTGCATATGAGTGCAAGAGCTCTTGGTTTGAGCTCTTCCATTTCTGAGACAGTTCTCTAGGTCTCTCAGAAGCTACAGTCTTGGTCTGTTTTAACCTGCTCTGTTGGAGACAGACACAGGTATGGTTGATCTCTTTACTAGGGAAAGTCCTGAGATCTAGTCTAGTGATTCTCAATCCTGGCTGTTGTCAGAACCCAGGAGCTTACAAAAGACCCTGCATGTCCCAGGCCCCCTGCCCCCCACCTCTAGAGAGCTTGATAAGAGGGCCCTGGGTGGGGACCAGGTATCTATTTGTGTTTTAAAAGGCTTTCCCTGGGCTTCCCTGGTGGCTCAGTGGTAAAGAATCTGCTGGCTAATGCAGGGGACACCGGTTCAATCCCTGATCCAAGATGACCTCACATGCTGTGGACCTACTAAGCCTATGCACCACAGCTATTGGGCCTGTGCTCTAGAGCCTGGGAACTGCAACGACTGAGCCCAGGAGCTGCAACTTCTGAAGTCCATCTGCACTAAAGCCTGTGCTCCACAAGAAGTCTCCAAAATGAGAAGCCCACACGCTGCAACTGGAGTGGCCCCTCCTCACTGCAACTAGAGAAAAGTCCACACAGCAATGGAGACCCAGCACAGCTAACAATAAGTAGATAAATAAAAAATAAAAGGCTTTCCCTGTACTCCTGCTGGGTAGCCAGGCTAGGAGCCATGGTACACTTATGAGTCGTCGGTACAGTGGGTGGGTCATGGTGTAGGAACCAGACCCAAGCCTGAGCTCCCTTTAACTGAGGACTAACCAGAGACCAGCAACTCATATTGTGTCATCTTATTTGCTTCTCAGAGTCTCTCTTTTTTAAAAATATTCTTACAAAAATTTTTTCATAAATTTATAGACAGTAAAATTGAGTTTTTGGTATGTACAGTTTTATAGATTTTAGCACACGTAAAATTTTGTATAACTATCCCCACAATCTTGGTACAGATGGTTGCACCATCCAAAAATTTCCAGAGCCTCTCTCTCTGGCATGTATAAGCATCCCCCTTTCATAGGGAAGGAAAAAACCCTACCCTGGGTCAGTGCGTTTTCTCATCACCCCTGTGCCTGAGGACTTGTGGATATAAGGTAGCCTGGCACTGACTATCCTGAGAGCCAGGGTCAGACACACCCTCTCTGGCCAACAATGGTCATTTACTTAAAACAAAAAAGTAAATTACAATTGGAGCATTTTCAGTCTGCAACAATAAAGAATAATTTCTCTTTCTTGTGCACAAGAGCTCCAATTATGATTTAACTCAATTCCGATTAACTATGCTTTGATGGCATTTCCATTACATAAAAAATAAATGTATTAGCCAAGCATAATGTGTTTTGACTACAGTTCTGATGCTAATAAGGAGGCTGTTTGGTGGCTATGATCCCACACTTCATTCCCTAGTTGTAAAGAACAAGAGAAAGGAAAAAAAAGGATGAGGCAAATAACTGAGAAATCCCACACAGAGGGGTGTGGTGGTTTGGGGGTGGGGTGGGAGCTGGCAGCATATGCTTGGTATTAACAGGTTTGTTCTCTTAGCTGCTGCTTGAGATGCTGCAGGGTGTGCATGTGGGCAGGTACCAAGGGCTGTTCCACCTGCTGCGTGGACTGGGCAGGAGTGGGGTGGGGGGTGGTGTGAAGATGGAGTTGACTAAACACACCACATGGGCGTCGGCAGGCCCGTCTCCACTGTGCAGTGATGAGGGCGCCCCGCCCCTCTCCAGGGTTCTCTCGGGGTCTGAGTAGCCTGCAGCCCACGCCTCAGCTCCTGGCCCCCACTCCTCTGGTCACCAGTAGGACAGTGCTCTTCAGGTGTGTAATGACCCTCCCCCCTGCTCCTGACGCATCTGTGCTGTTACCAACATCTTCCTGGGGTCCATGGCACCCGAGCATCCCTCCATCCCAGAAGAGAGGGCCTGACCTGGGCCAGCCTTGGTCCTGACACTTGTTTTACATCCACTATGCTCTCAACAACTGCTCGAGGTAGGTTTCTATCTCTATTTTACAAAAAAGGAAGTTAGGCTGGGATCTGAGTCTGTTCATCCTCAGATTCATCTCTGGAAACTTTCTCTCCTCTCTCTTATAAAGCAGTGGGAGCCGACCCCAGCTGACTGGCTTCCTCTGGGTTTGGCCAGTGGGAGACACTGGCCTGAGGGTGGAGGGTGGAGGCTGTTTTACTCCCCGGCACTGGTTTCCATCAGACATATCTGCCCTGGATCCAGCTTCCACAGGGAGACCCCAGTCCCTGGGCTGTTGAAACTCTAGGGACTCCCATTTATCTTGGTGGGCTCTGTAGTTTCTTGCTCTGGCTAATCTTTGAGTTGCCTCATTCTTCCCCATTTGGTTTTTCAGCCCTCCATCTCCCGTGTATCTAGTTCTTTATAATAAATGCCCTTTGTTTAAAATACTTAGAGAAGTTTTTGTTTCTCTGGATAAAACAGAAGCCCCAAGAGGTTAAGTTAGTTAGTGTTAGTGTTATTGCTCCATCGTGTCTGACTCTTTGTGACCCTATGGACTGTAACCCGGAAGGCTCCTCTGTCCATGGAATTCTCCAGACAAGAGTACTGGAGTGGGTTGCCATGCCCTTCTCCAGGGGATCTTCCCAACATAGGGATCGAATCTGGGTCTCCTGCACTGCAGGCATATTCTTTACCATCTGAGCCATCAGGGAAGCCCCAAGAGATTAAGTAGCTCCCCAGAATAATAGTCTCCAAAACTGCAGCATATTTCCTTCCAGGTTTATAAAATGTATATACTGATTAAATCTTTTCTTTGGAGTCTATCTATCTACCAGAATAACCAGAACATAAATGGGTTGTACTCTATGTATTTTTTAATCTGCTGTTTTTTAGATCATGAGAATTTTATTTTTTCATATAATTTCAAAAATACATTTAATGACTATTATTCAGTAATTTTAAGGATTATTTACTTAAATAATCTTCTAAGCATTTAGATTCTCCATGTCTTTTCACTTACATAACTAATTACAAGGAAGTTCTGTCTGAGATGGCAAAATGGAAACAGGTAAGCAGTTGATTTTCTCTGGCTCTTGACTAAATGAGCACTAGAAAATAAAAATCTGCTCACTTCCCCTCCCCCACCAAATCATAAGTAGCACTAAAAAAAAATGATTCTCACCTCATGCCTTAAATTTCAGGGAAAGCTTCTTACCCTGCTGATAAGTTTCCTAGCCTAACCCTCTGCAGTCAAAGGCCAGACTGGGGAGATGAGGTGGCTGAGTGAAGACCTGAGGTTTCTCTCTAATCACCCTCCATCTGGAGAGAAGCAGAGAAGGATGTGGGCATGTTGTCCAGAGACATGCCTCATACTCCCCGCTCACTGTTGCTGCAATCTCAGGATCGAAGCCAGCGTGGGCAGTGTGCTCCAGCTCATCATTTTCTAGGATGTTATGTTCATGCTGTGAAACATGCTAGGAAGTAGTGCCTGAGACCACCAAAAAACGCCTCGTATTGCAACAGCAGGGCTGTTAATGTAGGGCTGGAAGAAGAGATATCAGATGTAATCAGAAGGGGTTTGAGAACAGTTTAATCGTACGGCATAGAAACAGAAAGAAATAGAAAGTCTAGTCCGAACAGCCCAAGTTAAGCATAGAAGGATGAAAAGTAACCATGAAGCAAGTAAGCAACCAATTATAGTCCCCACCAAACCTGGAAATAAATAAAGACAAACGGATAAAAGAAAGAACATTTCCTACCAAAAAACAAAACAAACAGAAAGCTGCAAGACAAATGAAAAACCCAACCTGGAAGAAAACATATCCCCGGAATCAAAGAAGACTTCCAATGCATATTTTGCACTACAGAAGAGTCTACCAAGAATCTGAATTCAATAAAAGGACTCAACAGAGAAACTAGATGGCAACTCAATATAATAAGATCAAAAGAAGTTCACAATGCTGGGGAAATGAAGGATGCACACAATATTATAATTATAATCTTATTATACATATTATACATTATAAACAAAGAGAAATTATAAATTATAAACAAAAGAAAAACATACAGCTGAAAATTGTATCTCTGACAGAGAGAGAAGGTTTGCTGTAATAATGATGACAGATGACAAAAAGGACAGAAGACAGAAAAGGACAAAGTTATTCAAAAAGAGGCATAATATCTGCTGAGGAGAACCCACATGTAGAATAGAAAATACATTTTATTCTTGATAAACAACAGAGAATATCTTATCACTACCAAACTTGACTCATGAAAAAATAATTCTTCTGGCATCTAAACAGGGAAAAAACGGTCCCCTTCAAGGAGAAGAAAATCAAGCTGACCTCAGACATCTCCACAAAGACGTTCAATGTCAGAAGGCAACAGAGTGAAGCCCAGAGCGTTGTGAGGGAAAGAATGACCAAGGGACCCAACATGACTATACGTGATCAAATCACTGTGGAAATATAAAGGGAAAAGTAGACATTCGAAAGTGAAATAGTAGCCGGACTGACCATCCATGAACCCCTGCAGAGAAGCCACTCATTTGAAACTCAGCCTCCACACCGTTCCTTAGTAGCTATACCAATTTGCATTCCCACCAACAGGGAGCCAAGGCCCCCTTTTCTCCAGATCCTTGTCTGCATTTATTAAATCTTATTGTTTTATGGTTGCTGTTTGCTTAGTGACTGTGAGCCAGTTTTCTCAAATCTGCCTTGTGTGGCCACTCAATTCTGTTCAGATACCTTAGTGGTTAGCTAGTGATTCAGCAGAAACTGCCTTCAATGTCAAGGTTTAGATGTTATTCCCCGCCCCCCCCCTTTTTTAGAGTGAAAGCAGATTTATTCAGGAAGATACACATTCCATAGACAAAATTCAGGCTGTCTCAGAAAGTGAGAGAGGCCTTGCTCTTATTTCTTGATTCAGCATTTGCATGGCTGCTGTAAGCTTTTTTTTTTTTTTTTTTTGCTGTAAGCTTTTGATTACTTTCCTGAGCTCTGATAAAGTTGATTCTTAGAGATTTTGGAGAGATATTCACTGCTTTTATAGAGGGCGGATTCTTGGAATTCCCTCTGCTACCATTTTCGCTGTCACCACTGCACAGATAGTATCTTTTTCATAATTTTATTTGTTAAATAAATGAATAATTACAACTCTATTGAATACTTACATGTAAGAAACAGTGGTAAATGTATTCATATGTTATATAAACCTAAGGTTACTCTTCTAAGCTAAGCAATACTCTCATCATTTAGGTCTCTTCAGTCAAAAAGGTATGCCTCTGTCCTTGATAGCAAGGAGGAGAGGACTTAAGGATGTCACCATGGGATATCTTGATATCAGTTGCATCAGTGCTTCAGATTCTGGCCGGGGAGGGTTAGACTCAGCCTTAGATGCCAGATTCTCACTACTGTTAGCAAAAGAGACTGTCAGGACCCAGAGAGCTGACTTCAGGCAAACCGCAGAGACACCACCAGTTCTGTTCCAGACCACCGGAATGAAATGACTATCACAATAAAGTGAGTCATACAATTTTTTTTTTTTTGGTTTTTCAGTGTGTATAAAAGTTGGGTATAAACTATTGCCTTTTAAGTGTGCAACAGCATTATGTCCAAATAAAGAATGTACATATCTTAATTAAAAATACGTCATTGCTAAAAAATGCTAGCCATCATCTGAGCCTTCAGCAAGTCATAGTAGTAACATCAAATGTCACAGATCATAGATAACCATAACAAATATAATAACATGAAGAGCTTGAAATATTGCAAAAAATAAGATTACCAGGATGGGACAGACACAAAGTGAGCAAACGTGGTTGGAAAAAAATGGCACCAGTAGACTTGCTTGATGCAAGGTTGCCACAAACCTTCATTTTTTTTAAAATGCAATATTTTCAAAGTGCAAAAAAAAGTTTGTACTTTCAGGGAGACTTTGAGGTGATCTAGTGCAATTTAAGGACCACGGACTCTAAATCTGGTTAACTTGAGTGCTTATTACAGCTTCACTGTTTTCCTAGTTCTTGTATCTTGGCTGTTTGGAATACCCATTTTCACACCTTCAGTATGGCCTTTCAGTGAGACAGCTCCTCATGGTGGGATGGCTCAACAAGTGGGGAATTTCAGTTAGCTCTGGCTTAAGCGGGGCTTCCCAGGTGGCACAGTGGTAAGAAATTTTCCTGTCAATTCAGGAGACGCAAGAGACATGGGTTCAATCCCTGATTCAGGAAGATCCCCTGGAGGAGGAAATGGCAACTTACTCTAGTATTCTTGCCTGGAAAATTCCATGGACAGAGGAGGCTAGTGAGCTATAGTCCATGGGATCACAGAGAGTTGGACAAGACTGAGCACACACGCACGCGTGTGCCCGCACATGCACGCACGTGCACACACACACACACACACACACACACACACATACACTGGCTTAAGGAGGATTAAGCTTTTGTCCTATGGAGACGGTAGTATCTAGGCACTCTGCTGGCACTCAGGGTCCCAGCCTGTCACATAATTCTGTTCTAAATTCATCTGTTTTCACAGGTCTAGCTGTTGGGCCTTCTGCTGTCTGTTTTCCTCCATATTGTGCTTCTGTTGCCAGAGATGACACCAGATCCTTGCTCAAAGCCTGCCGATCCTCCTTGGACAGAAATTAACATACATCTTTAAGTCACAGGGTCCAGAGGCAATAAAAGGAACTTATACAAAGGGAAAAACAAAAACTAGACAAAACCAACCAGAACCAAGATGATGATGAATCTGACCTCCAACAGACTCTGAGTCTCACTTTCAAGCAGATTTTACTACATTAGTGTAGTAAATGACCATACCAGGACCAGAAGATGCAGACCAAAAAAAAAAAAGGGTAAAAAGAGGGTGTCACTCCATTCCCTGAGAGAGTCATGGCCCTTCCCCAGTAACTAATGCTTATGATTCCCCATCATTAGCCCCACTCCTCCTCCCATTGCCCTGACTCTTTGAAATCAAATCCCTGATGTGTCCCACAGGAGAGGGTGGGATGAACTGAGAAAGCAGCATTGACATATATACGCCATCATGTGTAAAATAAATCCCAGGGAGCCCAGCTTGGTGCTCTGTGATAACCCAGAGGGGTTGGGTATGGGGAGGGGAGGGAGGCTCAAGAGGGAGGGGAAATACATATATATAATTATGACTGATTCACACTGTTGTACGGCAGAAACCAACAGAATATTGTAAAGCGATTTTCCTTTAACTAAAAAGTTTTAAAAATAAATAAAATAAAATCCCCCTTGCCACGAGATGAGACATGGATCTGTGAGTGAATTTCTAAGTTCCCACTTCTCCATTTTTTGGCCATTGAACAAAACTTGCACTGTGGACCTCTCTGGTAGTCCAGTGACTATGAATCCACCTGCCAATGTAGGGGACATGGGTTTGATCCCTGGTCTGAGACAATCCCACATGCCATGGAGTAACTAAGCCCCTGTGTCACAGCTACCAAGCCTATGCTCTAGAGCCCGGGAACCGCAACTGCTGAGCCCATGTGCCGCAAATACCGAAACTCACATGCCCAGAGCTTGTGTTCTGCAACAAGAGAAGCTATGGTAGTAAGAAGCCCATTCACTATAAGGAAGACTAGCTCCCACTTGCGGCAACTAGAGCAAGTTTGCACACAGCAAGAAGACCCAGCGCAGCACCCTAGTAATAATAATAATTATTATAATAAATTTTAAAAACTTGCACTGTATCCATCTCAGCTTTGGTTTTGTTTTTGGCTGCATGAACCTGAACAAAAAATGTACTTATTGGCAGGGGTTTATACAACTTAATCGGGTAATACTCTAATCAAGCTATACTTCCACCTGAAGCCTGTTCTTTTCCCAGCTACGTGTGGGAAAAGTTACATCAGGTTCATCCACAGGGCCACCATCCTTGGGAAGCCTCTCCTCGCTCTTCACCTGGAAGCCATGCCATCAGGCAGTGGGCTCCTGCGGTGCTTGGTCCACACTCTCTCATTCTCTCTCCCTCTTCTGCATCCATAGCCTTCCTCGAGTATGAGACTTACAGGCAGTGAAGAGAGAGTGAGCCAGCCACTGAACATAACCCACTTATAAATGCCCTCATCCACAGAGTGATGTTCATGGATGCTCTGGTAATGATTAAACATTATTGTATGATTATGAAGTTTGATTTTTGCAGTTAATTTTTAAAATACTTTTATTTCCCTATTACTTTTGGCTCTGCTTGGTTTTGGCTGCTGTATGGGCATTTCTCTAGCTGTGGCAAGCAGGGACTTCTCTCTAGGTGCGGCTCCCAGGCTCTAAAGCACACGAGCAATAGTGTGGAGCACGGGCTTTGCTACTCTGTGGCATGTGGGATCTTTTCGAATTAGGGATCGAGCCCATGTCTTCTGCATGGGCAAGTGGATTCTGTACCACTGAGCCACCAGGGAAGCCCTGTAGTTAGTTTGTATAAAGAACTTTCTTTGTTGTTATTTTCTGGTGTGCATCTAAAATTTTGTTTATTTGGGGGAGGACGAGGGGCTCACCCATGTGAATATCATCCCTTGCAGTGGAAGAGGCAGAGAAATTCTCTAGGAACATGAGCTCTGCTGGCTGGATCCAGACTTAACCGGGACTGTGTTTCTAGCCCTTTGACATCCTAGGCACAAAGTCGATGCTCAGGCAACATCGCAAAGTTGAATTTATCATATTCCAAAGGGCAGCTCTTTTCTGGCTGATCCTTATCTTTGTCAGGTGACTTGTAACATTAAAAAAAAAATGAGATTCAGACCTGTACATTTCAATATGTTTCGCAAATGACTTTCCTATTTTTTCCTCTCTTCCTTTGCCTTCTTTCTTCCCTTTGGTTTAGAAGGATCTCATTTCCATAGTATTGTAAGTGTTGACACAAATTTAAACTTGAGGGGACTGCTTGTTAGGTTCAAAAAGCAGTCACTTATGTCTGGGATCTTAAATAAGCACCTTCCCTACTTCCTCCCACTCCCAAGGCTAACTTCCCTTGAAGGAGGGTCGCCAGGAACCTGCCTCTAGGAAAAGACCAATGGTCCCTTGAATCATCTACTATCACAGCGCTGCCACGGCAGAAAAACTGCAGTCTTGGGAGTTGAAATAGCGTTAGATCCCAATTCCAATTTTTCACCCATGATCTGTATTTCTTTGGGCAAGTTTCTTCACTTCTCTGAGCCTCAGGATTTTCATTGTAAACTTGGAACTGCAATATCTCCCTCATAGGATAATGATCAGGGTTGGAGGAGAGGAGGGTATACGTGCTAACTGAATTCACAAGTGAATAAACAAGTGGATGGTGTCTGTCATCGCATACTGGAGCCCTGTGGTTGGCCTACAGAGTGGCTTAGCAAAGAATGTGATGGGAGCAGAGAGACTTTGGGAGGGGTAGTTTATCTAAACATCTAAACGTTGATTGTCAGGACGTGGAGTTAATAAAAAGCAGTCTGACTTCTGGCTCCATCGCTGTTTTAAAATTCTCCATAGAATGGTCACTCTCTTATGTTTATACACCGGTTGGACTATTCCCTACCATCTCCTTCCCCAGTGCCATTGGAATCAGGGCTGCGAATAGAGCAGCTTCTCTCAATATAGAATTCCAAGATTATGGAGATAGAAGACCTGGCCCTGGCTATCCCTCTGGGCCCATGATTGTAGATTCTGAGCTATTTCTGAAACTCCTTGCTGGTTCAATCTGCAAAGTAGTTTGCAATGGAAATTTCTCCCCCTTGAAATCCTTGTTAATCTAATTGCAATTGAAATGCATAAATGAAATGACAAAAGCTGCATTTTATCAGCAATTACAGCAATTTTCTTTTATTTACTGGAGTCTGACCTCTGCAGTATTGATGAATTGCATTTTTTCAAGGTCTATTTTCCCATCAGCAAAGTCAGGTTGTTTATAAAATGATTGGCACAAAATGTCGTTCTCCCCTCACCTGTTTCCCCCCCCCCCCCCCCATTTTAAAAAATATGTCTCAAGTCTGAAGAAATGGACTAAGAATTTATGGAGCCCGGACCTTTCTATCTGAGTGTATTTTTTACAGGAAGCTCTAAAGCATCCAACGACAGTCTTTTCAATGTTGAAAGCTGAAAAATACGCATCCTTCAGCATCTTGCACCTCGGTCTCCTAAGTCCTCAGAGATCTGGTGTGAAATCTGCACCCATTATCTTTTCAATCAGCCTTCTAATTGCTCCTTTTCAAGGTGATACCGTCAGAAAGTCAGAGTGGGAAGTCTGAGAGGAATGAGGGGCCCTGCCCCCCTCCCCAGGTCCAGGCAGTCCTCAAGGCCAACTGACCTCCTGGAATCTTTCTCTCTCTCTTCATCTCTCTTGCCATGATCAGACTTGTATCTGTTCTTTCCTAGACCCCTTCATAGCCTCCATGCGGCTTTCACTGCCTCCAGCCTTAAATGCCTTGCTTTGCTCCATTTCCCTCCGCCACACGGCTGTCAAAATGACCTTTCAAAATCACAGATCAAGGTGCCATCTCCCCAGAGGTGCCCCATCACCTGCTGGAGAACATCTCACCTCTTGAGGATGTCCCGCAGGGCCTCTAGTGAATGTGAATCCCCCCGTCTTTCCTCGACATGGCCCACCTTTCCCTGGCCTGTCCCCCTTCCTGTACTCCAGGGACCCAGAACTGGTTCTCATCATCTTCTCCGTGTGGACCCGTCCTTCTCCACTTTCCTTATGCTGTTTCCTATGCCTGGAAAACCTCCTTCCCTGAGGTCCTTCCCTGTCTTTATTCACCTGTCAATGCTTGCTCAAGCTCTGTCCTAATTCACCTCTGCAAAGCCTTGATTCTTTAACGTGTGTTATATATCCTTTTATTAAAGTACCTACTACTCTGTGTTGAGATGATCTTCAGTTAGTTCTTCCCTATCAGAACATGTTCCCGGAGGGAAGGGAAAGTAGTTTAGTTAGCTCTGTAACACTGGGGCCTAGCTCAGGCAGCCACTTACACACCATCTGTTAAATTACGCTACCCAATCATTGTCCAATAATTGCCCAGTTCCTCTCCTACTTTCCTCTTTCCCTGGCGTTACTGATTCCCCCACCTTTAATCAGTGGATACTGATTTCCTTCATTTAGTTCCACCCACTGCTTTGAGGTTCAAAGGAGTTATTGGCTATAAATGAATTATACAAATTTGTAAGTATATCCTAGTATTGGAACCTCCCTGGTGGTCCAGTGGTTAAGAATTAGCCTTTCAATGCAGGCGACTTGGGTTTGATCCCTGGTCAAGGAATTAAGACCCCACATGCCATGAAGCAACTAAGCCTGTGTGCTATAACCAGAGAGTCTGTGCATGGCCACAAGAACCCCGCATGATGCAATGAAGATCCCGCGTGCTGAAACTAAGACCCAACGCGACCAAATAGATAAATAAATATAAAAAACAAACAACAATCAGTTTGTAAGCATATCCTTGTCTTAATGTTTTCTGTTACTGCTCCTCTTTGGCACCTTTACCTAGCTCTCCAATCACACCCTTGCCCCCATCAACAACTCTGATTCAGTAAATATTTCAGATGTGCCCTGACAAACCATAAATAAAACTGAATCAAGCCAAACACCCACTGAAGAGGACCCTGACTAATCCAGGCTATTGGTTTGTGTCAGGGGCTTATTCAATGTTGCCCCTTTCCCCTTCAAACCAGATACATGTCCAGGCTTCTGATAGCTGCTCTTTCTTTTGTTTCCCAATCCACCCAATAGATGGGGAACAGTGGAAACAGTGTCAGACTTTATTTTTTTGGGCTCCAAAATCACTGCAGATGGTGACTGCAGCCATGAAATTAAAAGACGCTTACTCCTTGGAAAGAAAGTTATGACCAACCTAGATAGCATTTTCAAAAGCAGAGACATTACTTTGCCAACAAAGGTCCGTCTAGTCAAGGCTATGGTTTTTCCTGTGGTCATGTATGGATGTGAGAATTGGACTGTGAAGAAAGCTGAGCATCGAAGAATTGATGCTTTTGAACTGTGGTGTTGAAGAAGACTCTTGAGAGTCCCTTGGACTGCAAGGAGATCCAACCAGTCCATTCTGAAAGAGATCAGCCCTGGGATTTCTTTGGAAGGAATGATGCTGAGGCTGAAACTCCAGTACTTTGGCCACCTCGTGCTAAGAGTTGACTCACTGGAAAAGACTCTGATGCTGGGAGGGATCGGAAGCAGGAGGAGAAGGGGATGACAGAGGATGAGATGGCTGGATGGCATCACTGACTGGATGGACGTGAGTCTGGGTGAACTCCGGGAGTTGGTGATGGACAGGGAGGCCTGGTGTGCTGCGATTCATGGGGTCTTAAAGAGTTGGACACGACTGAGTGACTGAACTGAACTGAACTGAACTCACCCCATAGCTCTCAATTCCTTCCTCTTGGACTGTCTTTTATTCTGAGCAAATGATAGTTAATGTTGTTAATGATAGCTGGCATTAGAACTCACTGTGTGCCAAGAACTATACTGAATGGGTTGACTCATTTAATTCTCCCCCAAATCCCTGGAGGTGGACATTTGTATCATCATATATGAGATGAGGAGACTGGACTGGCTAAGTCACTTGTTCACTAGCTTCCCAGTTTGTAAGAAGTGGACGGGAGACCAGAGTGGCACGCCTGACCTTCACCTTCTCCTGCCTCTCAAGGTTATATGCCAAGTTCACCCCCCGGACTATGATTTCTTAGATGACAAAGGCTTAGTCTGGTGTACACTTGCCTCTCCAGACTCCCAGGAAATATTCCTCTAACATGGAAACATTTCTATTGTAAGTACTGCTATGTCAGGAAAGAAGATGAATAGAGACAGAAGGTCCAGATTACAAATCCTGATTTCACAGCATTAAAAGTGAGCTTCAGTTATCACTCCAGGAGGATGAAAAGAAAAGTAAATTGACCTCATAAAAACTGAATGAGGTGTTGAAAGTAGAGACACTTTGAGTCAGAGCAGATGCTTGGTAAATACTGGTTTGATTCTCTTGGAGCTTCATTTTTACCAGTCATGAAAGTGGCTTTTCTATATATTATCATGTTAAAGCTCAACACCAACTCTTTTGGACTGTGTGTGTCTGTGAGAGAGAGAGAGAGAGACAAACAGAGATACACACACACACACACACAGAGAGAGAGAGACCGCTGTTCCTATGTTCAGTTCAGTCACTTAGTCGTGTCCAACTCTTTGTGACCCCACGGACTGCAGCATGCCAGGCTTCCCTGTCCATCACCAACTCCTGGAGCTTGCTCAAACTCATGTCCAGCGAGTCGGTGATGTCATCCAACTGTTTCATCCTCTGTCATCCCCTTGTCCTCCTGCCTTAAGTCTTTCCCAGCATCAGGGTCTTTTCCAATGAGTCAGTTCTTTGCATCAGATAGTCAAAGTTATGAAGGAGGAAATTGAAGCACAGAGAAAGGTTGATTGAATGTTCCCTGAGCGGGTGCCCCTGATTTGAGCATCAAGGTTACTTTGGTTGTCCTGAAATGCCTTGGGTCATTTAGGAACTTACTGCCATTTCCAGGTCTGCTTTGAGTCAACTCGGATGACTGTTATCCTCTTTGATTTTGCAGAGTCTGGTGAAATAACTGTAAAAGACTCTTGCATGGTGTTTCTCTGAAGTCCTTCAACTAAGAACGTAAGATGTTGTGACTAACCAGGTAGAGTTAGGTCTTTAGGCTGAAATCAACCTAAGAGGAATCTATTTGAGTTCATTCTGTTGTCCTTTAAATCTGCTTTATGCTGATAGTTGAACCCTAAGTGCCTTTGATCATGAGAGTATCAACTGTGCCGTCCAGGACTGAGTGGCTGTAACAGACCCTTTACACCCTCTGGGGTAGAGTCGGTTGGTTCTTACCCTCAAGGAGATCATGGACAGCAGGGAGAGAAAACACGCAATCCAGTATTCCAGAAAAGTCGCACAGAATTTCCCAGGATGGACATTTGGTATGTGGTTCTGACCAGAAGTATCAGTGAGTAGATTTATTGCTGGCCCTTGAAGGACATGCGGTGGTTTGCCAGGAGGAGAAAATGGGAAAAGGTAGCTCTAGCAGAAAGACGTGTGGACAAAGGCACCCGACAGAAAGGCCTAAGGCCTGAAATCAGCTCTTTTCTGCGGAAGTGGCAGAGTCAAGTCTGCATTATATCTTGAATCTGCCAAGCAACAGGTAGATCAATATTTCAAATGGGGCCTCCTAGTCAGAAAACAGTTCCCATTGGTCCCAGCCCTTCCCTTTCCTGGGAACTTATTTCCACACTTGTCATCTTAGCTCTACCAAATATTTAAAGTATGAATAATGGGGAGCCATGGTTAGGAAATCAAAGTCTGATATTTCTCTTCATTGAGATTAATGATTGTAATTTTCCCTGTGGTGGGGCGGGGGGAATGGGGAGAGCTGTGTAAGAAGAAAGGTTTACTCCTTGAGGAGTGTAGGCCTCATACAAGGCGTAGCCTGACAATTACAACTTTGCACAGAGTTACGCGGAGGAACTTGAGGCAGCAGGAATTATTCTGGGGAAAGGCTGGCCTCATGGGCAGCCCAAGCCAGCCTGGTTCCTTTTCAGGATGCCAGTGGATCTAGGCCCACCTAATATGGCTTCTTCAAGCTTGACTCTGCTTCCATGGCCTGCATGGTGCCCTAAGCATGCAACACACAATTGACAACTAAGCATCAAGCAAGTTCTGAGAGGCAACACCACATTGCAGCTAACAGCCAGGCCTGTGGCACCAGGAAGACCCAGGAACGAGTGATGGCCAGCTACTTGTGAGGCGGGTTATTGTTCTGAGGAACCTTCATAGTCCTCATCTGTTGGCTCAGAGTGTCATGAGGATAGTCTAGGACACAGTAGAAATCTAGTAGGATCATTTCCTTCTGTTCCCTAGGAGAATGAGCGCCCTGTCTGTTTGTGCTTCTGTTTGTGCGTGCTCAGTTGTGTCCAGCTCTTTGTGACCCCATGGACTATATAGTCCACCAGGCTCCTATGTCCATGGAATTTTCCAGAAAACAACATTGGAGTGGGTTGCCATTTGCTGCTCTAGGGGATCTTCTTGACCCAGAGATTGAACTTGCATCTCCAGCATCTCCTGCATTAGCAGGCAGATTCTTTACCACCGAATCACCTGAGCAGTCTCAGATATCTTTACCTTACCCCACGTTCTCCTCTAAGGCTCCCAAAGGCAACCGGAGAAGACGTCAACACAAGTGTGCTGTTCAGAAAAAGCACTAGGCATGTACGGGCCAAGTCTTAGGAAATCTGAAGACAAGGCATTCAGGGGCATGCAATATTTCTTAGGACTTCCCTGGTGGCTCAGATGGTAAAGCATCTGTCTACAATGCAGGAGACCTCGGTTCGATCCCTGGGTTGGGAAGATTCCCTGGAGAAGGAAATGGCAACCACTCCAGAACTCTTGCCTAGAAAATCCCACGGACAGAGGAGCCTGGTGCAGGCTACTGCCCATGGGGTTGCAAAGAGTCGGACATGACTGAGTGAATTCACGATATTTCTCTACCTCTGAGTACACACCTTCCTCTAAAGACAGTGCCTACTTTCAGGGATGGGATGGATTGAAGCATGATCTGCCAATGAGAGAGGACAGCAGGATCACAGTTAAGAATGTCACCTCTGAAATGCAAATCAAAACCACAGTCTCACAATGGTCAGAATGGCTGCAACCCAAAAGTCTACAAACAATAAATGCTGGAGGGGATGCAGAGAAAACGGAACCCTCTTACGCTGTTGGTGGGAATGCAAACTAGTACAGCCACTATGGAGAAGAGTGTGGAGATTCCTTAAAAAACTGGAACTAGAACTGCCTTATGACCCAGCAATCCCACTGCTGGGCATACACACTGAGGAAACCAGAATTGAAAGAGATACGTGTACCCCAGTGTTCATCACAGCACAGTTTATAATAGCCAGGGCATGGAAGCAACCTAGATGTCTATCGGCAGACAAACGGATAAGAAAGCTGTGGTACATATACACAATGGAATATTACTCAGCCATTAAATTCAAACTGCATTTGAATCAGTTCTAATGAGGTGGATGAAACTGGAGCCTATTGTACAGAGTGAAGTAAGTCAGAAAAAAAAAATCACCAATACAGTATACTAACACATATATATGGAATTTAGAAAGATGGTGATGATGACCCTATATGTGAGACAGCAAAAGAGACACAGATGTAAAGAATAGTCTTTTGGACTCTGTGGTAGAAGGCGAGGGTGGGATGATTTGAGAGAATAGCATTGAAACATATATATTATCATATGTGAAACAGATCACCAGTCTAGGTTCGATGCATGAGACAGGGCACTCAGGGCTGGTGCACTGGGATGACCTGAGGGATGGGATGGGGAAGGAGGTGGGAGGGGAGTTCAGGATGGGGACACAAGTACACCCATGGCTGATTCATGTCAATGTATGGCAAAACCACTACAATATTGTAAAGTAAGTGGCCTCCAATTAAAAAAAAAAAAAAGAATATCACCTCTGGTGCAAAGCTGTGTGTGCAAATCCCATCCTTGTGACTCTGTAGCTTAGTCTTCTTGGCCAAGGGATTTTACCTCTCTGACCCTCAGTTTTCTCATCTGTAGGGTGGGGATAATATAAGACTTGCCTTTGGGGCTGTTAGCTCAATAGTATATATAAAGTTCTTGGGTTCTTAGAACACTGCCTGGTGCACAGGAAATTCTATGCAATTGTTCGTTATCAGTCTTTCCTTTTATTGATATTTGCCCCAAGGACTTTTTTTAAAATGAAAAAAAACCCCTGATTTTATAAATACTTCAACATTCCTCCTTCTTAGGATA
Organism: Bos indicus; assembly: GCF_029378745.1. Classification (NCBI taxonomy): domain Eukaryota; kingdom Metazoa; phylum Chordata; class Mammalia; order Artiodactyla; family Bovidae; genus Bos; species Bos indicus. The sequence goes on along the minus strand of NC_091788.1, from coordinate 16,779,896 downwards.
AAAACCCATCTCTGTCTTTCTGCTCTTATCTTTGTGTGGGTGCCTTGAAATGCTAGGACAATGAAGATAAGGTCATTTTTTTGTGTGTGAATATTGATCACTGACACTCAACACTATTGCTTTAGGAGACATGATACCATAAAACTCCCAGAAGAGAACATAGGCAAAACATTTTCTGACATAAATCATAGCAGTGTTTTCTTATGTCAGTCTCCTAAGGTAATAGAATAAAAGCAAAAATAAACAAATGGGCCCTAATCAAACTACTAGCTTTTGCGCCACAAAGAAAGCCATAAGCAAAACAAAAATACAACCTATGGACTGGGAAAAAATATTTGCAAATGATGCAACCAAAAAGGACTTAATTTCTAAAACATACAAACAGCTCATCAACTCAACAACAACAAAAAACCAAACACCCCAACTGGAAAATGGGCAGAAGACCCAATAGACATTTTTCTGAAGAAGACATGGATATAGGAGCATGAAAAGAGGCTCATCATCGCTCACCATTAAAGAAACGCAAGTCAGAACTACGAGGTATCGCCTCACACTGATTGAAACAGCCATCATTAAAAAGTCTACAAATAACAAATGCTGGAGAGGGTGTGGGGAAAAGGAAAACCTCCTATGTGGTCAGAGGGGATGTGAACTGGTGCAGCCATGGAGAACAGTATGGAAGTTTCTTAAAAAAAACCTAAAAACAGTTGCCATATGATATAGCAATCTTACTCCTAGGCATATATCTGGACAAAACTCTAATTTGAAAAAATATACTCACCCCTATGTTCACAGCAGCACTATTTACAATAGCCAAGACACGGAAACATCCTAAGTGTCCATCAACAGAGGAGTAGAAAAAGATGTGGCATATACACACACATGCACATACATATACATGCAATGGAATATTACTCAGCTATGAAAAAGAATGAAATAGTGCCATTTGCAGCAGCATGAATGAACCAACAGGTTACTTACTAAGCAAAGTAAGTCAGAAAGAGGAAGACAAATACCATATGATATCATTTATAGGTGGAATCTAAAATATGATACAATGAACATGTCTATAGAAACAGACTCACAGACACAGACATCAGGTTTCCAAGGGGGTGGGGAGGGGGAGGGATGAATTGGGAGGGTGGAGTTAGTAGAGGAAAACTATTATATGCAGATAAACACCGAAGAACTGCTGTATGTATACACACACATATATGCGTGTGTGCTTGCTAAGCTGCTTCAGTCATATCTGACTCTTTGCAACCCCATGGACTATTGCCTATTAGACTCCTCTGTCCATGGGAGTCTCCAGGCAAGAATACTTGAGTGGGTTGCCACGCCCTCCTCCAGGGGATCTTCCTGACAACTGAATCACTTTGCTGTGCAGCAGAAATTAATACAATATTTTAAATCAACTATATTTCAACACAATTAAAAAAAAAAGATTGTTGCTTTAGGGATCTGAGCCCTTCTTGCATCCCTCCTTTGATGCTGGAGGAGCCCTGCATCACAGTGAGAAGTGGAAAAGGGAAGGGAGAGGAGAGGCTACATTTGACAAAAGAAGAAACCAAGGCAACCCTTAACCCCTCTGAACTACTGTTTCACATCTGGAAACCAAGCAGTTTCAACTAGATGGTCTCCAAGGGCTCTGTCAGCACAAAATTTCTGACACTAAGACAGTAGGAATTTAATTCATCTGGAAGCAAAAATGAGATTAAGGGCACCGTGCAAGATTTATTCCACACAAGAAGAATGTATCTCTAAAAGCAATGGTATATTCATGTGTGTGTGCTCAGTCATTTCAGTCATGTCCAACTCTGTGCGACCCCATGGACTGTAGCCCACCAGGCTCCTCTGTCCATGGGAATCTCCAGGCAAGAATACTGGAGTGGGTTGCCATGCCCTCCTCTAGGGGATCTTCCTGACCTAGGGATCGAACCCTTATCTCTTAGGTCTCCTGCATTGGTAGCAGGTTCCCAGGTTCTAGTGCCATCTGGGAAGCCCAGTATACTCATGTGGTTATAGTTTTAAAAATATGTATTAGCCTGTTTTAGCAAAAAAAAAAAAAAAAAAACCTAATTCAGAACATGATCAGTGGTCATCTTCCTGACAAAGTCCTAAAATGCATTGTTCCAAATTCAAGCACAAATGCTATTATGAAATTATTTTTGGATATTCAGAAGAGGGGCGATGTCTCTGACAGAATAACAAAACAATCCCATTAATTACAGGGCATTTCATTATTTTAATTAATTTCTTCTCTTTGTCTTTTCGCCCAGGGTGCTGTTTGAAGTGCACACCATTAATTCTGAGGTGCAGTCTTCTCTCATTTCTGGTAGAGAGAGTGAGGGGACCTCTCCATCCTGTGATTAATAGCACTTTTGAATAATTTTAGGTTCCCTTTTGCTAACAGAAGGTGAATTGTCCTTGGCAATGATTCCTGTATTGGCTTAAAAAAAATCAGTCCTTGTAAAGTGACACATGGGGGTCTATCTTCTGGTCATATCACTGCCAGAGATGGCTGTTTCCTAACACCCAGCAATCTCAGGTCAAGTTAGCTCAGAACCTCCTTCCCTAGTAAACCATTCCAGCAAAGCATTGGAAACAGGAGATAAAACATTGTCAGGGAGCTCACGTTGCTTTCTGATGTGACAACCCGCTTATTTCTGGCATGATGGGACCATGAAGCTGGGGGAAGTGTGCTCGGACTTCAATTTAGGTTTTATGAATGACTTGCTATGAGACTTTTCACCAAGCACTTAACCTCTCTGAACTTTAGTGACCCCAAATTGGAAAACGAGAAGATTCACTTTTTCCCTTCCAGGGCTATTTTGAATAAAACACAATGGTCTGGAAGTACTTTTAAAATTCTGAACTTTTATAGACAAATAATTAAAGGGATAGTGATGAGCAGTCTACATAATATTGATTAGAAAGGGTTAGCCAGTTGTAACTCTCTACTGAAATAATACAAATTTATGCTGGCTCTGTAAAATTTTTCTAAAGATCATTTTGTAAAGGGTAATCAGCAGAGTGGAGGCTAGTGATTATGTGTTGATAAATTGTTTTTTGTTATGAAGTATCTACTGTGTGTGTCTCGTCTAAGTTCTGTAGGGGAGTCATAGTAGGAACAGAGCTTGCCCCGCCTTCTTCATTTTGGAGGCTTAAATGACCTTCCATACAACATATTTTTTACCTCCCTTTCTCTCTCGCTCCAGCAGGTGTTTACTGAACACACATTATGAGATAAGTATCATTTAGGTGCTGGAGACATAACTGGGCACAAGATAGAGAAAGTTCCTACCCTCAGTGAGTTTAAACTCCAGTGGGGGTGATGAACAGATAAGGATGTAATATCTGGTAGAGATAAATGCTCAGCCAAAATATATATATATATATATATATATATATATATGGAAGTGAAGTCGCTCAGTCGTGTCCGACTCTGAGACCCCATGGACTGTAGCCTACCAGGCTCCTTTGTCCATGGGATTTTCCAGGCAATAGTCCTGAAGTGGATTGCCATCTCCTTCTCCAGGGGATCTTCCCAACCCAAGGATCAAACCTGGGTCTCCCGCATTGTAGACAGACGCTTTACCATCTAAGCCACAACAGGATTATATATAATATATATACTATATAATTATATTATATTTAATAATATAATTATATATAATAAATATATAATAATTTATTATATAAATATATACTAATATAATTAATTGTATTATTATATTAATTAATTATATATTATATATATTATAATATATATATAATATAATTAATATTATATTATATTATAATATATATAATATATATATCATGTGGGAGAAGGGAGGGAGAGTGCCTGAGGGGCTACCTTAGATTGGGTGTCAGGGAAGGCCTCTTTGAGGAGATGCCAAGAGCAGACACCCAGACAAATGGATGGAGAGAGCCATCTGAATATCTGCAGACTGTGAAGAGGGAGGAGCAGAGCAGAATCTTTGGAGAATGGAGAGCAAGAAGGGTCCTCTCTGATCAGATTACAGAAGGCCCACTCTGCTGCTAGATGGAGAGCAGGCCATGGGCTGATAGGAGAGCTGCACCAGGCAGACAAGCAAGAGGGCTCCTGACCTGGGGTGGGAGGAGCTGATGGTGGCGCCATGTGGGTCAGCAGTGATGGGACAGGGGGTCAGGTTCAGGGAACAGGTTGAAGGGAGACCCAACAGGACTTGCCAGTGGATACTGCGGGCTATGAGAGAAACAGAGGCACCCAGAAGAGCTCCAGGATTTCTGGCTTGAGCCCTTGGACTTTCTGGGTGGCTCAGTGGCTAAAAAATCCACCTGCCAATGCAGGAGTTGAGGGTTCAATCCCTGGCCCAGGAAGATCCCCTGGAGGAGGAAATGGCAACCCACTCCAGTATTCTTGCCTGGAGAATCCCCATGGACAGAGGAGCCTGGTGGGCTACACATGCAGGGTCAGATATGACTGAGCAAATGAAAGAGTTGACATTTGCATACATATGGGAGAGCATGAGAGCAGCAGGTTTGTGGTCAGGGAGCAGGAATTACAAATGCACTTTTGAGATAGATGATTTTTGGATATTTGAATGGAATTGTCACTACGCCATTGGGCATGTGAGGCAGGAGAGAGACTGGGGCTAGAGGTACTGGATTCATCCATGTGTGCGATATGCCCTTTGGGTAAAGGTTTAGTCACAGGTTTATCCTTTAATAGAGCAATGTTTCGCACTGGCAGTTAGGTGCCCAATATGTGTTTCCCTTGCCCTGCCAATCTTGGTGTTGAGGATACACAGAGCAGGGTGGCGAGGTCCCCGTCAACCCCCCTTGATGTCCTCTGCCCCTCGTTGCTGCTCAGAGCCTCAGGAGTCTAGAGAGGGCTGCGGCTCTTTGATAGTCTCGACTCTATATGCATCAGAAGGAAATACCGATTATCTCATTCGGTTTCTAACCATAACCTCCAGACTCCACTCGAGGACAGGATCACAGATTGTACCCCCAAGAGCTCCCATCAGTCTCCCCCTGGTTTCCGGGCATCTCACTGGGAAAGCAATGTGTTTTGCCTGAAGCCGTGGCCACACGTCGAGAACTCACATTTGGAGAAAATTAAGAAATCGCGGTAGACAACCGAGGCTGGCTCATTAGCCGACTGGAAGCTGTCACCCAGTCCTTCTTTCAGACTGAGAAATAAGGCTGCGTCAGAGCAGGGGAGAAAGCCAGCACCCTCAGCACCTACCGAGAGGGGAGAGAACTCCCTGCTGGCTGCGTCTAGGCACAGACCGCGGACAGGACAGTGGAGGGAGCCCTGGGCTGAAGTCAGGTGACCTCTATTCTAGTACTGCCAGGAGTCCTGTTGTGCTATGCCCTTGGGTGAGTCACTTTCCTATCTGTTATGTGTTCATGAAGAGGTTGTTGTACAGGATGTGTAAGTGTCCTTTCGGTTCTAAATACAAATGACTCCGAGAGGGAGAGTCAGAGGTGGCTTTGCTACTGTACTTTCCTCTGCTGGCTGTCCTCTGTCTCATCTCCTCCATGTTGGGATCCCCAGGTTGAATCTTCTGCCTGTTTCTCTTCTCTCTCTGCACACTCATAATGCGTGTGCACCTCCTAGAAAGAGTTAGTCGCTCAGTCCAGTCCAGTTCTTTGCGACCCCAGGGACTGCAGCCTGCCAAGATCCTCTGTCCATGGCATTTCCCAGGAAACAATACTGGAATGGGTTGCCATTTCCTTCTCCAGGGAAATCTTTCTGACCCAGGGATCGAACCTATGTCTCCTGCATTGCAGGCAGATTCTTTACCATCTGAGCAGCCCCTGGGCCAAGGCAAAAGCTACCACTTAGGTGACAATGATGCTGGTGCCTGCAGCTCTAGGGCCAAGAGCACACTGAACATCTTTATCCAGCTGTGCACAAACACTTTAATCTCAGGATGCTCAGAACTGAACTCATCACCTTCCCTTCTAGAACTTTCTCTTCCTCTCGAGCTTTGTGCCCTCATTAAGGACACTTAATCTCCAAATTCAGAAATCTGAGTCCTCCCTAGGACTATACCTCTTATCCGCTCAGTCACTGAGTCCTGTTAGTTCTATTTGGGGTCCCCAGGGATCCCAGGATTCTACCCATCCTAGCTTTCCAACCTTCCTCGCCAGTGTCTTGTTGAGTCTGGCACCATCTGCCTTTCCTCTCAGCCTCTGACTGCTTTTAGTGGTGTTTTTCTATCTCCTGGCCTGCCTTGCTAATCCCTGTTTGAACTCTCCAATGACTTCTTACTTCAAAGAATCAATGTTTGCTAAAAAAAATTAAAGTTCATTTTAAAATATAGCAGTAGTCATTGTTTATTGTATTGGGCTTAAAGCTTTATTTTCATTATCTTATTTAATCTTCATAGCAACCCCGTGTGGAAGACATTATTATCCTCACTTTATAGATGGGAATTTGAGACTTAAAGAGGTTAATTCACTTGCTTGAAGAACCCTTCTGGCAAGTGCTGTGGCCGGCAATGAAACCTAGGTGGCGTCAGACATTGAAGGCCTGTCTATCCGTCCTGTTCCTGCTGAGGCCTTCACAGTTGTCTCAGCTTAGTCTTTCTATTTCCCACTGCTCTCCTCAACTCCTTCCAACACATACCTATCTATTTCTATTAGAGCGCATACAACAAATGAAATCCACCATGGACTTTCATATCAGAATGCCTTTGTATTTGCTATTTCTCTGCCTTGGGATGCTATTTCCATCCAGCAAATTCCTACTTCTCTTGGGGGTCTCATTCTAAGAGCATTGCTATAAAAGCTCTTCTCTGTTCCTCAGGCAAAATCCATCACATTGTCTCTTCTGTCAAGGCACCATACTTTGCGTTCATCCATAGCATCCACCATGCTGTGATTGAATGGCAGCTCACTATTAATACACTGGAAGAATCCGAGTTCTTTGATGGCAAGGACTGTATCTTTTTCTACTTTGTAGCACTTTGTAACATTTCTCAATGCCTACGCAAGTGCCTGATGCTTAGGAACAGCTCAATAAGTAGCTAGTGAATTGAATAGAACCCAACCTCAAATATCATGATAGCAGTGGATGGCATCACTGGTAACGGCAGCGTTAAAGAGAAGAGTAATGTAATTCAAGTTATCATACTCCACAGTTTTATTGATCATTGACTGTGTATCCTGCTGTGTGTTTCAGTTTGGAGGAAACCAAAGATAGAAAAGGCACAGTTGTCATATTGGCTACCATTAATCCAACACTTACTATGTTTCCAGCTGTGCTTTACACGTATTTTCTCATTTAATCTTCAGACCAAGGCTATGAATCACACATCGTTTCATTCCTGCCTATAAGTTAGAGTGTCTAGCTTGATTCAGAAGACAGAATTCACATACTGAAACATAAATGATAATGTGCATCCTAATAAAATGAGGTATAGCAGAATGCATTGGACTGGGGATCGAGGACTTGGGCCCTAGACCCAGTTATGCTATTGATTTACAATAAGACTTTGAGACCTCAGTTTTCTTCATCTGTAAAAACTAACAAAGAGTCAGAAAGACTCTTTGTTATGGATCATAACATCTCAAAAAGCCTTGTAACTTCCCATCACTGCCATCTGCAATATTTGCTGCAAATTTGGAACTTCTAAAATAGTCATTGCCTTGTGTTTTTTTTTTTTTTTTTTTTTTAAGCTCCTGGATGAGGTTTATTTTCCAACTGACAACTTATTTAAGGTAAAACAGTCTCCAAACTAGACAAGAAACACTTTTTTATGTGGTTGCAAGAGTGAATTAAATTACAGAGTTTAAACATTTGAAAACAGTCTGATTGAATACTGTCTCCCCACCAGGGTTCATGTCTACCCAGAACTTGTAAATTGAACTTTTTGGGAAATAGAGTCCTTGAAGGTGTAATCTCATTAAGGTGAGCTTGTGCTGAATTAGGATGGGCCCAAATGGTAAAGAATCTGCCTGCAATGCAGGAGACCTGGGTTCCATACCTGGTTCAGGAAGATCCCCTGGAGAAGGAAATGGCAACCCACTGTAGTATTCTTGCCTGGAAGAATTCCATGGACAGAGGATCCTGGCTGGTTACAGTCCATGGACTTGCAAAGAGTTGGACATGAAATAGCAATTTACACTTTCAACACTTCTTCAAAGATTGGTGTATTATAAGAGGAGGGAAATTAAGACACATAGAGACACAGAGAGAAGGGTACCATGTGAAGATGGAGGCAGAGATTGGACTGATACAGCCAAGGGCTAAAGAACACCAAAGATTGCTGGCAAACACTGGAGGCTAAGAAAGAGGCATGGGACAGACTATCCTCCTATAGCCTCCAAAACAGAAACAACCCTTGATTTCAGATTTCTAGCTTTCAAAATTGTACAAGAGTACATTTCTGTTGTTTTAAGCTGCCCAGTTTGGCTTGTTTGTTTGGCAGCACTATGAAACTGATGTACTCTGGATGACGCTTTTGGTGATGGTAATGGTGATAACACCAGTAATACTCTATAAAAATAGAAATGGGTTTCTTTCTTTGGAAATGTTACTGAATAGGCTTAAAATACTTGCATACATTTTGACCAGTCTGTTGGGAGCATTCTGGCTTTACATACGTGAAAATGTGCTTAACGTATCTGGCAAGGCACTTAACTTGACTGTCTTTGAAGGTTCCTCAAATAGATAGATAGCCACCCTTTGGGAAAACCCCATGCCACTACTGCTTGGGAGAGGTATGTCATATATCTCAACACACCTTGGACAGAGAAAGCAAACAGTGGTTTATAACCTCAGGGCCAAATAACATCAGGACCTAAGGGCAGACACTGGACCTGCGGGCTCTGATTTGTGAAGAAGCCACTTCTCACAAAGGCAACTCTACGTACTCCAGGTGGCCAGTGGCAGGAAGAGACTGACTTTAGTGTGGTTAATGATTCCTCAACCTAATCCTAGGGAGGCCAGTTGGTGCTGTAGAAGGACCAGCCCTTATGGAATCCTTACTCTGTGAGATACACCGTGTGAAACATATGATATCTCATTGAATGCCGAGAGCCAAAGTCACCCATATCTTACTGAGGAGAAGACCAAGTTTTCGTAAATCCCAGCAATTTTCCCCAGGGCACAGGAAGTGAACCTGGGACTTGGATTTTGGGGCCTGAGTTCTTAACCATGACACTTCAATTGATAGACCCTCTCTGTTTTTCTGAAAGGGGAGAATTGCCAAAAGCTGCTCAATAGGGTTCTTGATTAAAGGTCTCATTAACTATCCCATCCATACATCCCACTGTCCAGGATGAATGAGCAGCTCCTTCTACCAAGTTCGCAACATTTTGTTCCAATAAGTTCAAAGTGTGTTGTCTGCATTTGGCAAACCTTTCACCCTGGGCTGAATTTTAGTTGATTTTGTGCACAGCCAAGATGCCAATTGAGGCTTGACATTTAAGTTAAGTTGGCTTGAACCCCATCCATGGGCAGTGGGAGCCCCAAATTCTATCTCTCTGATGACTGATTTCAAGGAAATCAGTCCTGAATATTCATTGGAATGACTAATGCTGAAGCCAAAGTTCCAATACATTGGCCACCTGATGCAAAGAACTGACTCAGTGGAAAAGACCTTGAAGCCGGAAAAGACTGAAGGCAGGAGGAGAAGGGGACGGCAGAGGATGAGATGGTTGGACAGCAACACCAACTCGATGGAGATGAGTTTGAGCAAGTTTCAGAAGTTGGTGATGGACAGGGAAGCCTGGCGTGCTGCAGTCCATGGGGTTGCAAAGAGTCAGACATGACTGAGCAACTGAATGGAACTGATGACTTTGAGTGTATGTGTGTATGTGTGATAGAGAGACAGAGTCTCAGAGAGAGAAGAGAGAGATAGTGTGAGGGGGAAGAAAGGGGATGTAATTTTCTTAGTCTCTTCCGCTTCCAAGGTTCTGTTTCTGTTTAATATATTCAGTTACTGGAGCATCTCACCATTCCTTTGGTCTGTCTTTGTTCTATATTACTGCAGATGAGGAAGAAAATCTAAGAGAATCTTTAAAAGGGTTTTTTGGGCCAGGGTGCTCTGCCCCACTCCCCTCAGACTTTTCTGCTTTTCCAGGCTCCTCTAGAAGCATTCTCCTTACCCCTCCTCTCCCTCACCCTGCCCCTGGGTTCTGACAGGCCCATCTTGCCCTGTCCAAAGACTTAGTAATACACTCTGCTGAACAGTGGGCCATTTACTTGAGCCCTATCATTTAGCACAAATTAAAAGTTGGCAGAGACTTGGAATATGGGTTCATGTCTCCCCCGCCCACCTCAGGGAGGACAAGGGAGAAGTTTAGGAATAAGATAATCTCAATACAGATTAAATTAGACCCCACTCCATTAGAAAGCAAAAGTGACTATTGTTCATTTATGCTATAAATTACAGTGGAATTTCCCCCTCCTCTTGGTCACTTGTCTGACTCCTTTGCCAGATCAGTTGCTTCATCAGGGAAGGGACTGGGTGACGTTAAGCCTAAGTCCCTCTGGGGACCCACCATAGTGCCAATCACAGCAGAGGGGCCCAGCAGAGGGGCCCAGAGTGAACTGCTGGAAGTGGACTGCTTCTCTAGGTGGTCATGTTCTAGGGAGGTCACCTTCAGAGAATGCAATTTCTTGCCGAGGACTTCAGAATGCACACACCTGGGAGAGGGTTAAATGGGGCAGTATTTTAGGGAACACTCCCAGGATTACTGCTGCTGGCTTCTCTTATCTCTGCCTTCACAGGCCCTGGCATCCGGGCTGCTTTGTTGAAAGTGCCACTTGATCAGGGTGCCTTATTCGGATCAGTGGGAATCCTTCTCCTTTAAGAAAACTCATTCCCTGCAATCCCAGGCGGGCCTGAGTCAGGCACAGTGGGAACAGGGCGGGCAGTTCCCAGTGCTGGGAGGTCTCCTTGTTAAGTGTTCAACTAATTAACACTGCTCAGTGGAGGGACATTTCTTCGATTAATCACAACTTGCAGAGAATTCAAAGCCTGGAAAAGCAGCACCTTCACTGATGTAATACCTGCTATGTACTAGGCATCTATATTGAAGCTTTACGTCTAAATCAGAAGTGGTTTCTTTAGGCAGTTACACATAAACTCTGCCTTTGAAAAGTCTACTTAGGAAGCTTTACATAATAAGGTCAAGGTAACAAAACTAACCAAACTGAGTTTGTCAGAGGAAATTCTTCTTAGAAGAAGTATGAAGTCTAGAGTTTCAAGAATAAGAATTTCTGGGTTCAATCTCTAGCTGTCTATATTTGTGACTCCTGCGGGAGACCCGGGATCGGGAAGATCCCCTGGAGAAGGAAATGGCAACCCACTCCAGTACTCTTGCCTGGAAAATCCCATGGACAGGGGAGCCTGGTAGGCTACAGTCCATGGGGTCACAAAGAGTCAGCATGACTGAATGACTTCACTTTCACTTGAGACTATATCTAGAATCAGTAGGTATTAACTACAGGATTAAATGAAAGAATCAATGGGACAGGATCTTGATATTTATGGGAGGGGTCTCTCTCCTCCCCCTGAGGCACTGATACAGAAGGAGTGTGTACACACCACACACAGAGGTGGTCCAGGGATGTCTCAGAGACACAGCGCTCTTCAGCCTTAGAGCATATCCATGTCATCCGGAATTGGATAGAATTTGCAATTGCTGACACTCTTTCACCAATCACAATATGCCCAATTTCTAAGATTGGTGGTGGTGTTGTTTAGTCACTAATTTGTGTCCAACTCTGCAAGTCCACAGACTCTAGCCTGCCAGGCTCTTCTGTCCATGGGATTTCTTGATGTTAAAGAAGCATTGTGCCAGTTTAATTAGTGGAATTTTTCCTTTTATTCATGTACATAGGGTAGTGGGAGTCCTTGCTGACATTTTATATTTGATGAAATATAATATGCAGAATCACTGTTAAAGTGGATTTTTAGCAATGATTTTGTTATTATCTAAGTGAAAGAGGAGAGTTAAAAAGTTGGCTTAAAGCTCAACATTCAGAAAACTAAGATCATGGCATCTGGTCCCATCACTTCATGGCAAATAGACAGGGAAACAGTGGAAACAGTGTCAGACTTTATTTTTTGGGGCTCCAAAATCACTGCAGATGGTGATTGCAGCCATGAAATTAAAAGACGCTTACTCCTTGGAAGGAAAGTTACGACCAACCTAGATAGCATATTGAAAAGCAGAGACATTATTTTGCCAACAAAGGTCCGTCTAGTCAAGGCTATGGTTTCTCCTGTGGTCATGTATGGATGTGAGAGTTGGACTGTGAAGAAAGCTGAGCGTTGAAGAATTGATGCTTTTGAACTGTGGTGTTGGAGAAGACTCTTGAGAGTCCCTTAGACTGCAAGGAGATCCAGCCAGTCCATTCTGAAGGTGATCAGTCCTGGGTGTTCATTGGAAGGACTGATGCTAAAGCTGAAACTCCAGTACTTTGGCCACCTCATTCGAAGTGTTGACTCATTGGAAAAGACCCTGATGCTGGGAGGGATTGGAGGCAGGAGGAGAAGGGGGTGACAGAGGATGAGATGGCTGGATGGCATCACTGACTGGATGGACGTGAGTCTGGGTGAACTCCGGGAGTTGGTGATGGACAGGGAGGCCTGGCGTGCTGCAGTCCATGGGGCCTCAAAAAGTCGGACATGACTGAGCGACTGAACTTAACTGAATGCTTTGACCTATTTTGATTGTTATTCCTGCCCTCTTAACTCTTTGCTGTTTCTGAGTCCTTTTATACCTAGGATGGTGAGAGTTTGGGTTCTGATAAAACAAAACAAAACTGGAGGAAGGATTTCTGCCCCAGTGCAGGGTCCATATTCAGAGAGTCTGTGCCGTCTCGCCTCATCCCTGAACCTGTGTCAGACATCACTAATGGATCACCACAGTCTTTCCTTTGGAGCGCAGACAGGGCTTCCAATCTTCCTCACTCCAGTGTGTGTGTGGCAGTCACTACCTACCATCTGGCCTTGGCAATCAAGATAAAACCTAACTGACATCATAAGCACTCTAGATCTTATTCTCCAATCAAGGTAAACCGTTAGAAGGCTTTGCATTTTATCCTGTTTTCTTCGCATTTGGCAGCTATACTCTAGGCTTTTATCGAGAAATGATAGAAGATTGCCTTATGAAACTGTTTTCTGCGTTTCTGTGGGCAAGTTGTTAAAGTCATCATGTACTATGTCATTTGGTGCACCTCATACGGGATCTTTTTTTTAAAAAAGTATTGTTGTTGTTGTGTTGTGTTAGTCACTCAGTTGTGTCTGACTCTTTCTGACCCCATGGACTGTAACCTGCCAGGCTCCGCTGTCCATAGAATTCTCCAGGCAAGAATACTGGAGTGGGTTGCCATTCCCTTCTCCAGGGGATCTTCCCAACCCAGGGATAGAACCTGGGTCCCCCACATTGCAGGTGAATGTTTTTTTTTACCATCTGAGCCATTAACTGCTACTTGAATACTTTCTAGGGGCTTCTCCCAGGGTGCTAGTAGTAAAGAACCTGCCTGCCAATGCAGGAGACACTGGAGACTCAGGCTCGATCTCTGGGTTGGGAAGATCCCCTGGAGGGGAGCATGGCAACCCACTCCAGTATTCTTGCCTGGAGAATCCCAAGGACAGGAGCCTCATGGGCTACAATCCATAGGTTTGCAAAGAGTCCATAGGGTTCCATGTGACTGAAGCGACTTAGCACGCATGCATACAAGTTCTTTCTATCTCTGGAGAAAGAGGTCTGTTTCTTTCTCTGATGGTTAAGGCAATGTAACCAACTGGGTCTCCTTTTTGGTTTTGGCTGCCAAGAGGCTCAGAGCCAGATCTGAGAGATTTTTTAGATTTGCTCAGTATTTATATTTGTATTCCTCCTCTAGCCCCATTTTTTTTTTAGCCTAAACTTTTAGCCTTTATGTGTTTTATGAATTCCTCTTTTATACTTCATCACACATTATGCTTTCATCATGTGACATGTATTTTTATTGTAAGGCTTCTTGTGAGCTAAGGTGAACTGAAAAAGAGGGTTCAGTTGATGGTTCCATCTATCAGGATAACAGGAGTTGAGGCAAGAATGAGAAATAAATGGCCAACCTTTTTGTGGGGAGCAGGTGTGCTTGTGACATGCCGAGGACGCTGACCTTTTTCAGATCTGTGTGACTGGGTAGTAAGCTCCTAAAGTGGCTCTCAGTGGTCATAGCCTCCTGGTCCTCACCCCTCGGTGGAGACCCCTCCCCTTTACTGCAGCTTGTGACAGACTCTGGGCCGAGTGACCCAGCTAAGCCACTAAGACTGTGAAATAATAAACTGTGTTGCTTAAAGCCAGTGAATTTTGGATTCATATTTTGGAAGTTGTAATAGACAACCAAAACAGTGATGTTCCATGGCTTACACAGGACTTTTATTGGAGTCACATATCAACACTCACTGCTAAGTGTTATCCTCCCCCAGAGAGGAGCAAGGTCATGGTTAAGTTCACCCAGATAATGGCAGAGAACTTGAGATCCTGTTGTCTGATTCTGAGGCCAGTGCGCTTGGCTCCCACTTGTGGGTTCTTAACTCAGAGTAGACATGAGCTCTGTTTGGCAACTGACTGGAAACTACGTCAAATTAAGTGAAATACAAGTGGAATTGATGGAACTTGATAACTTCCACCTGTATTCTCATGCTGTTGATACAAGGGCACGTTTTATTGAATGTCTAGAGATTTCTTCATTTGCTAAAGTTTAAGTCTTCATGAACAAAGTAGACTGGACAGTGAGTAGCTTTAGTAATTATAATTTTGTAATAAACATATATTGAGTATCAGTATGTCAGTTACTTTTACACCTGCTGTCTCATTGAATTTATGCCATTGGAGCCCCACCACAGCCCATGAGATAGATTACAGGTAGGGGTTACTAGTTCAGAGCGGTTGAAGGACTTGCCCAAGGTTAGTCAGCTAAGAAGCCACAGAAGCAGTGAACCCAGCTCTGACTAATGCTAAATCCCGAGGTTTCTTTGCCATGAATCAGCAATTGTGCTTGAATTCCTTTTCTATGAAAGTGAAAGTGAAAGTATTAGTCAGTCATGTCTGACTCTTGTGACCCCATGGACTGTAGCCCATCAGGCTCCTATGTCCATGGGATTCTCTAGGCAAGAACATTGGAGTGGGTTGCCATTTCCTTCTCCAGGGGATCTTCCCAAGCCAGGGATCGAACACAGCTCTCCAGCACTGCAGGCAGACTCTTTACCCACTGAGCCACCAGGAAAGCCCAAGTCAGCATGTACCCAAACAGGTACATGAACCCTGGATCCTCAGATTAAAAGTCTGACGCTTTACTGACTGAGCTATTCAGGCAAAGTGAAAGTTGCTCAGTCCTGTCTGACTTTTTGCAACTCCATGGACTAGTTCTCAAGGCCAGATTACCAAAGTGATTAGCTTTTTCCCTTCTCCAGTGGCTCTTTCCAACCCAGGAATCGAACTGGGGTCTCCTGCATTGCAGGCATATTCTTTACCAACTGAGCTATGAGGGAAGCCCCATGCTTTTCTCAGTTCAGTCGCTCAGTCATGTCTGACTCTTTTCAACCCCATGGACTGCAGCACGCCAGGCCTCCCTGTCCATCAACAGCTCCTGGAGTTTACTCAAACTCATGTCCCTTGAGTCAGTGATGCCATCCAACAATCTCATATCCTTTCTATAGCTTGATAACATTTCCAGAAAGCTGGCAAGGGTTAATGAATGGGGAAGTTTCCATCTAAAGCTTCTTATCTTTTTGTTTGTGGAAACATCTTTTTGATAAACCCTCAAACGCTAAAGAACAAATTCAAACACCTACAGCTACCACTGTTAAAACTTAGGACTCAGCAGCCACCAAATCCCCACCGTATTAAAGGACATCTTCTTGTCCCCATAGTAAAAAGAATAAAGACGTCCTGAAATTGGTATCAGCTTCATCTTTAACAGAGCCTTCTCAAGGACTTTCACATGTAAACAAGATCGTTAAACACTTAATTTGACATTTATTACCTTTAAATATTCATAAGCCACCAAGTCCCGGGGAACACCTACTGCAGCTTTCAAGCCTGACTGAGTTTCTCAGAATATGATGTGCACGTGAATTACCTTCAGGAACGTGGGGGAAATTTCACGGTGCAGCCTTCTCTGAAACTTTCATGGCGCTTACTAATTTTATGAATTGTCTGGTTTGCAAGCAAGATTGGAAACCTAACGGAACAACCCGTATCTATTTCGTTTTCCATGTGAGTAAAATTCTGCCTTCCTTTGAAGGAGTTAGCAGAAAGACATGCACATTTTATCTCAGCCTGTCCTCCCAGCCTTTTTCCTTTCCCATGGTGAAACCACCAAACTCTAGAGGGATTGAAGACCGCCTCCTTTTCCGCCTTAATAATTGTGACTGATGTTTCGAATCGGTTCTAGAATGTGAGATGGGAAACCAACTTAGTCTGACAGCAGAAAGAAAACATGCTTGTATTACACTGAAGACATTGTCCTATGTAGATGAGACAACAAAGTGAAATACTGGTGACACTCTGGTTGTGTGACTTGTTTTCACCTCTTGGATATCAAATTAAAAGTATTACTTGGGGATTTCCCTGGTGGTCCAGTGGTTAAGAATCTGCCTGCCAATGCAGGGGACATGGGTTTGACCCCTGGTCCAAGAAGATCCTACATGTCGTATGGCAACGAAACCCATGTGCCACAACTGCTGAAGCTGCATCTAGAGCCCATGCTCTGCAGCAAGAGAAGCCACCACAGTGAGAAGCCCACACACCACAACCAGAGCGTAGGTAGCCCCTACTCGCCACGACTACAGAAAGCTGGTGCACAGCAGCAAAAACTCAGGGCAGCAAAAAACAAAAACCAACCAACAAACAAAAGTTCCCCCCAAATATTACTTGAGCATAAAATCAGAGCAGTGAGAATCTGCCTAAGGATGTGGAGGTGGTAGGGATGAGGCAGGTGAGAAATAGGATCTATTCTCATCCTTTGCAATTCCTCCAGTGCAAAATCCCACCATATTGTTGATGCTGTAATTGTCAGTATCAGATCTCTTTCATGTTGATGGTAATCATGCTAATGGCCATCTTGCCCATTTTACAGGTCAGGAAATGGAAGCGCAGGGAATCTGAAAGATTAGTTCAAGGTCACACAGCTGAAATGTAAACTTGGCTATTCTGACTCTGTTTAGGACTCTTTCACTATAAACACCTAATTTTAGAAGTCCTGGCCCTGTCTGTTGGGATTTCCCAGCACCCTTTGAAGGAGCTGGAGATTAAGAGCATGAATCAGAGAAGACTGAGAGAAGCTTTGCTCTCTATCATCAAGTAAAAGGGCAGATGGAAAAGGAATTAGCTCTGTCCTGTGAGGTTGTAGATAACAGGATTAGAACAACTGGTATGAATTGAAGGAAGCAGATAAATGGAAGAATTCTCTAGCTGTCAACACTATTCAACAATAAAGTAAGTGACTGGTTAGGTGTTGAGCATCTTGTTCTGAAAATGCTCCAGCAGACACTGGCTGACCCTCTGACTGGGGTGCTGTGGTTGGGATTCCTGTGTTGGGTGAGGAGCTGGAGTAGAAGAGGCTCAGCATCTGTAGGACACTAGATTGCTGAGTGCATAGGTGTCTGTTATAGCTTCCTGTGACACCAGCTCAAGTAAGTGCACTAAGGTAAAAACCTTAGGAATGCATATATATGGAATTTAGAAAGATGGTAATGATAACCCTGTATGCGAGACAGCAAAAGAAACACAGATGTACAGAACAGTCTTTTGGACTCTGTGGGAGAGGCGGGGGTTGGGGGGATGATTTGGGAGAATGGCATTGAAACATGTATAATATCATATAAGAAATGAATCGCCAGTCCAGGTTTGATGCAGGATACAGGATGCTTGGAGCTGGTGCACTGGGATGACCCAGAGGGATTATATGGGGAGGAAGGTGGGAGGGGGGGTTCAGGATTGGGAACATGTGTACACCCGTGGTGGATTCATGTTGATGTATGGCAAAACCAACACAATATTGTAAAGTAATCAGCCTCTAATTAAAATAAATAAATTTAAATAAAAAAAAATAAAATAAAAAATAAACACTAAAAAAAACCCTTAGGATCCCGCAGAGGTGCCTCACAGTCCTACGGTCCTCGATTTGAATTTGAAAAGTTTTTTTTATTCCTAAAGAAACAGAAAAAAAAGACCTTGAAAGAGAACCTAATCAGATGGAAATCTAGTAATAATTAAAGACATCATTTTAAAAAAAGGATAAATTCTTCAAAAAATATTTATTTTGGGACTGGCAGCTAGCTATTAGGACAAAAAATGCAAAACTAGATCTCTTTTTCATTCCTTACATGAAAATATATTCCAGGTTAATAAAAAATTGAATCTGAACTCTAAATATTAGAAGATATGTGTGAATATACAGGCACATACATGCAGGCACTCAGGCTTACAACACAGATTATAGATGGAGGGCTGACTTATTCATCTATACGGAGCTTTTCAGTGCATACATGGAAGTTCTGTCATATGTGTCATTGGTCAGACCAGTTGCGGCTCTGCATTTTGGGATGTTAAAAGTCAGGGTTAAGCTTGTTGTTCATGGGAATTGGTTACCCTTCCAGCTCAGGTTTGCCGACTAGAATGCTGTGATCTATTCCCAGTAAGGCTCCTGTGCCTCTCTTCTTGGAACTCTCCATAAGAACGAAATGCACAGTTGGATAGAAATACAATAGCAATCCCATTAAATATTGTATTTTGGGGGTAATAATGAGTTAGGAATGTGGTGGTAGTTTAGCCGCTAAGTCGTGTCTGACTCTTTTGCCACCCCATTGGCTATAGCCTGCCAGGCTCCTCTGTCCCTGGGATTCTGCAGGCAAGAATACTGGAGTGGGTTGCCATTTCCTTTTTCAGGAGATTTTCCTGACCCAAGGGTCAAACCCTAGTCTCCTGCCTTGCTGGCAGATTCTTTACCACTGACTGAACCACCAGAGTGAGTTAGGAAGTTGATTATTATAACTTTGGAGGATTCCCTATCTTTTATATTTATGTAAAAAATACAAGGTGTTGTTGGAGCTCATTAGTGATTCAACTTTGAAAACAAAGTTCCTTCTGCTGCTAATTGGAGCTTTTGGATCAGATGATTTGGAAAGATCTGTTGGAGAAGGGAATGGCAATCCACTCCAGTATTCTTGCCTGGAGAATCCCATGGATAGAGGAGACTGGCAGGTTACAGTCCATTGGGTTGCAAAGAATTGGGCATGACTAAGCGACTAACACTTTCAATTTCACTGAGACTGCAAGTAAAGGCATTAAAAATGTGCCATTTGTAGCTATATATATATGTGAAAATGGGCTTCCCTAGTGGCTCAGATGGTAAATAATCTGCTTGCAATGGATGAGACCCAGCTTCGATCCTTAGGTCAAGAAGATCCCAGAGTGGCAACCCACTCCAGAATTCTTGCCTGGAGAATCCCATGAACAAAGGAGCCTGGCAGATTACAATCCATGGGCTCAAAGAGTCGGACACGACTGAGAAACTAAGCACACACATGTGTGCAAATAAGGGTCTCCTGGAGACTGGCGGAACTACACAACACAGAGAAGAAAATGAACGTAGAGCTTGATGTATTATAAGTCTGTAGCTTCGCAACCTCGTTGTTCTCATTGACTGTAAGTCAATGTTACATTTTGAACATAAAAACAAATTGAAGTTAAACAGACCTTTGATTTTTTTATTGGGGCTCTTGGTTATATTGCATTGGGGGAAAATGATTTTCACTCTTAACGTTTGAAAATCTGTGACTTAAGATATTCTTTTCTTAAAAAAGCAGTCTTCTTTGATTACCATTGCCTTTCCTTTTCCTTTTTTGCCTTGGCCACAAGATGTTCAGAGCTATAATGTTTTCAACCGCAATAGTGCCCATTTTCTAGGATAATTATTTCCCTTCTCCTCCCTTCACTATTAAAATTCTTTCTGCTAATGATATTTGTTTTTCTACTATCTGTAGATTTATTGCTTTCTTTTTTAAACAAAATCGATTGTTTTTTTTTTTTCCAAATGGAGGCAGAGGGTATATTCATTCAATAGATATTTAATTTAAAAAATATTTATTGCAGGTCTACTATATTTTAGGCACATTTCTAGGTCCAGAGAGATTGATAACAAAGCAAAATCTCTGATTTCATGGAGCTTAAATTCAGCAATAGATTGAGCCAGATCACAAGCAAACAAATGTATAATATATCAGGAAGTGATGAGAGTCATGGAGAAAAAGGAAGCAAGGTAAGGGGGCAGAGGGTGAAGATTAGAGGAAGGGTTTAATTTCATGTCACAAATGGCCTCTTTTGGAAAGGAGACTGGAAAAGAAGTATTAACAGTAAGAGAGCAAGGTTTGGTGATGTCTGAAGAAACAATCATTCACTCTAAGGCAACAACCAAGGGCATGAAGCAGGAGCAAATCAAAGAAGTGAATTCAAGGAAGAGCCAGAAGATGGGGATGGCCGGCACAGACTGAGCGACAGGCAGAGCAGCAGGAAGTGAGAGTAGAGAGGTGATAGGGAGCCTCGGACATGGTGTGTACACATGGAAAAGTGAGAACGATGGGCTGATTGCACTTTCTCTCAATGTCAGGGGAAACTGACTTGGGATAGTGGACTGCCAATTGTATTCCATCATTCACTTATTTGTTTTGGCTGCCCATTCACTTCTGTGGACACTCTTAACCAGGGCGGGGACAGAGTCCTTCTAAAGAGCTCAGAAACTGCAAAACTCTTACCCATTGGGTTTTGCTCTTATCTGTCTACTTCTCTATAGACAATGATATCTTCAGCCTTCCGTCCAAGTCCTTTCAGCTCCCAAGCTAATCTGAACCAAAGGCTTCCCAGAAGTGAGAACTAACCTTGACACTTTAGACCTGGCATCTTGACTACCAAAATGATGATGGTGATGATGATGGTAGCGATGATAGCAGCACCTACCATTTATCAAGGACTTACTCAGCAGTAGTCCTGACAATCCGGCAACATTCCCATTCTGTAAATGAGAAAACTGAGGCTAAAAGATGACAAATACATCACCTGAGGCCTCACACCTTGGGAGTGGTTAAGCAGGTGTTTGAATTCAGGTCTACCTTACTGCAGAGAATGAGTTGTTTCCATAACAGGTACTTCTGAGGGGGAAATCTGGGTTTCTGTGTGATCACTGAGAAGAAGCCCATTCCAAATGCATGCTTCTTTGGCCTCAGGTCAAGTTCAGGGCCCTTTCACAGTTTCTGATTAATCCTCTAGAGCCATCTGTTAGAAGGATACTTTGGTATTTTCCAGATTCTTGCTTGGGGAGATAGTCTCTATCCATTATCACACAAGAAACTCCCAAACTAAGTCCTAAGTGATATGGTCAACTGTAATTTTATGAACCTTGGACATCACTGCTGATAGGCATTTTGGCAGCTGTTCTTCAAACACTATGAATCAGGCCCAGCTTTGCCACATTTTTTAAAAGTCCATATATTTGAGGGCTTCTCAGGTGGTGCCAGTGTTAAAGAACCCACCTGCCAATGCAGGAGACATAAGAGATGAGGTTTGATCCCTGGGCTGGGAAGATCCCCTGGAGGAGGTCATGGCAACCCAGTCCAGTATTCTTGTCTGGAGAATCCCATGGACAGAGAAACCTGGCAGGCTGTAGTCTATAGGGTCACAAAGAATTGGACACAACTGAAGTGACTTAGCACACATGCAGGACATACAGATTTGAACTTCAGGTTACTTGTTTCATGGGTCAGTCCTCTAGTTAGTGATTTTCTTCAGCCTGAGTTCCAGACAGACCCTGCCTGGCATACTCTTCTTTCTCAGGTCCCCTGGGTTATGAGCCTTTTCTTTGATGTGAGATCATATTCTACAAATGCAGAACTATTCTGAGCATTTTTAACAAGATTTTATCCCTTATGTGCTCACTTTTCCCTGGGATATGTTCCAAAACAACTTTTTTTGCAATATAATTTCTGGGGAAGGAGATTACTGTGTTTAAAACCTGATATTTTAAGGGCAGATGAAGGTTTTCTCAAGAATTAAGAAAACACTCCATCACTTATTTCTTTGGCAGAGTATCTGTATTTGTTTCCTCAGAAATTAAGACCATACTGTGTTCATTTTCAAATTACAGAAAATAAGCTAAAGAAGGAGTGAATAGAAGGGAAAAAAAGACAAATTTTGCTGAAAGCAGAGTTTTCATAAATTGCTTGGTCACATGGATTCATTTATTTGTTTAAAGCAGAAATTGGCGAACTTATTTGTAAAGGGCCAGACAGTAAATATTTTAGACTTTGTGGCCATATGATCTCTCGTAACAACTTAATGCTGTTGTTGTAACATGGAAGCAGCCATAGGCAATATACAAGCGAATTTGTATTACTGTGTTCCAGTAAAACTTTATTTCTAAAAACAAGTGGTGAGCCACATTTGGCCTGTAAACTATAAATTGCTATCTCTTATCATCTTATGCCAGTGACAAGATAGAAGCAAAGATAATCAGAACTGGAAGGACTCTTATAATCCAATTTCAAGTCTTTGATTTTATCTATGAGAATTTTTGATTATTCAAGGTTATACAGCATCTTAAGGGCAATATTAAATAGTGAAAGAAACATATATTGACTATCTAACATGGCAAAGATTGCTAGTTGTCGCCTAATATCTACTTGCTCCATCTTCCTTAGTGCTAGAACCCAGATTTTCAGCTGGAGTAATGGCCACTGGAATTGACTATATTTCTCAGCTTTCCTTGCCTTTGAGTGGGCCTGTAACTAAGTTCCACTCAGGGCCTGGAACTAAGCAAATGTTCCTAAAGAAAGGGAATGTGCCATTCTTTCCCCCTTTACCTTTTCTGCTGGCTGGAATGTAGATTTGATGGCTGAAGCTTGAGCAGCCATCCTTAACCAGGATGAAAGCATTGCACTGAGAATGGTGAATCAATAAGAGATAAAGAGGTGCCTGATGCTGTAGAGCACCACATACAGGATGAACTGTCTCCAGATTAACTGTACCACTGCGAAGATGCTATTCCATTGCCTTCTGATTTGGATTGCACCTGATGAGAAGTCTGCAGTCATTCTTATGCTTGTTCCTTTCTATGTAATGTATCTCTTTCACTGCTCTTAAGATTTCCTTTTTATTGCATATTTTAGCAATTTGATTATGATGTACATTGGTTTGATTTCCTTTTTATTTATCTGTTTTGAAGAGTATACAATTTTTGGATATGTAAAATTTTAAGCTGTTATTATCTCAAACATTTTTTCATCCCTTCAGCCAACTCCTGGTTTCTGAGACTTCAGTTACATACATGTTAGACTACTTTTATTGTTCCACAGGTCATGAAGGCTCTGTATTATTATTTTTATTGCTTTCCTTCTCTCTATGACCCAGATGGATAGTTTCTATAGTTTTGTCTTCAAGGTTACTGACTGTTTTTTTCTGCTAAATCTAATTTGCTGGTAAGCCTATCTAAATAAATGTTATTTTAGATATTGTAGTTTTTAGCTCTGAAACTTTTGTCTTTCTTTTTAATAGTTCCCATTTCTCACTTCATTATGTTCATATTTCACCTGAAATCTGCAAACACATTTGTTATAGCTTTATATAACATTCTTCTGCTAATTTTAAAATATTGATGAATTCTGTATCTCTTTTCATTGACTAAATTTCCCCTGGCTATAGATTATAATTTCCTGCTTATTCACATGTCTAGTAATCTTTATTGAATGTTAAATATTATGCATCCTGTTTTTGAATGTCTAGATTTCATTGTCTCTTTGAGTGTTAAGCTCGATTTTGGCAAGTAATTCATTTCCTTATAGATCTGCTGGACTTTTGAGACTTTCAAAAAAGTTTCTTAGGGCAGGTCAAAAGGTTTTACTCAAGGACAGTCTAGCTCTCTTCTTGAGATGTGATCTCTATGGCGTCTCTACTGAATATTAACTGAGTTCAATGTGTTTCAAGTTCTGGGAGTTGTTAAACTTATAGCTTTCCCACAGTTATTCTCTTCTGCTAGTTATTCTTTGCCTGGTATCATGAAGTCTCATCCTACATATGTGCAGCTTAGTGTTAAGTTAAAAACTCAAAGAGATCCCTATGCTGAGCTTTTGAAATTTTTTTCTGCATAGTCCCATCTTGTTTAGTATAATATTCTGCTTTTTAGCTTCTTCAGCCTCCATAAACACCTATTTTTGCAAGATGGCTGTACTTGGCTTGTTTTCCGCCCTGTTCCAGGTAGAAATCTGGGGAAATCGTTATTCTAACCCTTTTGGTTTCCCTTATTTCATAACACAGACATGCACTGTCTTTTGTCCAGTGTCTAAAAATGTTGTTTGATATAGCTTGTTCAGTTCTCTAGCTATTTGTAGTAAAAAGGCTAGTCTAGTACTAGTAATCATATCATAGTTGGAAGTGAGATTATACTCATGTATAAAAGAAAGAGAGCAAAAATGTCTACTTGTATCTTGTTGAAACCACTGTAATTTTCAGTTTTTCTGCTACTTGCAGCCAAATCTAATCTTCAGTACTCCAATATGCCAAGCACCAAGCTAAGTGTTTCATACACATTACTTCATAGATCTCACTTTAGCGCCATGAAAATCTCATAAAATCTTAGTTACTGTTAGTCCCATTTACAGATGAACAGAATTGAATTAGAAAGGAAGAGAAAATAGAATTAAGGAGTTCTTTAAAATTCAATTGACCAGTTAATAAGGGCCTATATTTGAGTGGTCACAGACAGAATGAAAAGTAAGGCACCTGAGAACATTGGAAAGATAGAATTAGTTGATATTAACAAGTGATTAATATGGAAAGCTGTGAAAAGCAGAGATGTGAAAAGCAAAGGAGAAAAGGAAAGATATAAGCATCTGAATGCAGAGTTCCAAAGAATAGCAAGGAGGGATAAGAAAGCCTTCCTCAGTGATCAATGCAAAGAAATAGAGGAAAACAACAGATGGGAAAGACTAGAGATCTCTTCAAGAAAATTAGAGATAGCAAGGGAACATTTCATGCAAAGATGGGCTCAATAAAGGACAGAAATGGTAGGGACCTAACAGAAGCAGAAGATATTAAGAAGATGTGGCATGAATACACAGAAGAACTGTACAAAAAAGATCTTTAAGACCCAGATAATCACGATGGTGTGATCATTCACTTAGAGCCAGACATCCTGGAATATGAAGTCAAGTGGGCCTTAGAAAGCATCACTATGAACAAAGCTAGTGGAGATGATGGAATTCCAGTTGAGCTATTCCAAATCCTGAAAGATGATGCTGTGAAAGTGCTGCACTCAATATGCATTCAAATTTGGAAAACTCAGCAGTGGCCACAGGACTGGAAAAGGTCAGTTTTCCTTCCAATCCCAAAGAAAGCCAATGCCAAAGAATGCTCAAACTACCGTACAATCGCACTCATCTCACACGCTAGTAAAGTAATGATCAAAATTCTCTAAGCCAGGCTTCAGCAATATGTGAACCGTGAACTTCCTGATGTTCAAGCTGGTTTTAGAAAAGGCAGAGGAACCAGAGATCAAATTGCCAACATCCGCTGGATCATGGAAAAAGCAAGAGAGTTCCAGAAAAGCATCTATTTCTGCTTTATTGACTATGCCAAAGCCTTTGACTGTGTGGATCACAATAAACTGTGGAAAATTCTTCAAGAGATGGGAATACCAGACCACCTGACCTGCCTCTTGAGAAATCTGTATGCAGGTGAGGAAGCAACAGTTAGAACTGGACATGGAACAACAGACTGGTTCCAAATAGGAAAAGGAGTACGTCAAGGCTGTATATTGTCACCCTGCTGAGTACATCATGAGAAACGCTGGGCTGGATGAAGCACAAGCTGGAATCAAGATTATTGGGAGAAATATCAATTACCTCAGATATGCAGATGACACCACCCTTATGGCAGAAAGTGAAGAGTAACAAAAAAGCCTCTTGATGAAAGTGAAAGAGCAGAGTGAAAAATGTTGGCTTAGAGCTCAACATTCAGAAAACTAAGATCATGGCATCTGGTCCCATCATTTCATGGGAAGTAGATGGGGAAACAGTGGAAGCGGTGTCAGACTTTATTTTTCTGGGCTCCAAAATCACTGCAAATGATGATTGCAGCCATGAAATTAAAAGACGCTTACTCCTTGGAAGGAAAGTTATGACCAACCTAGATAGCATATTCAAAAGCAGAGACATTACTTTGCCAACAAAGGTCCATCTAGTCAAGGCTATGGTTTTTCCAGTGGTCATGTATGGATGTGAGAGTTGGACTGTGAAAAAAGTTGAATGCTAAAGAATTGATGCTTTTGAACTGTGGTGTTGGAGAAGACTCTTGAGAGTCCCTTAGACTGCAAGGAGATCCAACCAGTCCATCCTAAAGGAGATCAGTCCTGGGTGTTCATTGGAAGGACTGATGCTGAAGCTGAAATTCCAATACTTTGGCCACCTCATGCAAAGTGTTGACTCGTTGGAAAAGACCCTGATGCTGGGAGGGATTGGGGGCAGGTGGAGAAGGGGATGACAGAGGATGAGATGGCTGGATGGCATCACCGACTCAATGCACATGGGTTTGGGTGGACTCTGGGAGTTGGTGATGGACAGGGAGGCCTGGCATGCTGCGATTCATGAGGTCACAAAGAGTCAGACACGACTGAGCGACTGAACTGAACTGAAAATGGAAAGAGGAAGAAACTGTGATTCTTGTTGTTTAGAATAATAGTATTCTGAATAAGCACCAGAAAGATTCAGGGATGGTCACTGTGTTTTCTAAGGCAAGATACAATTGGCATTTTTGTAAAAAGAAGTTCAAAACTCAAGGCAATGTATGCTTATATCATATTACTTCTGATAGCATCAATTAGAAACTCACAATTCTTACTTATTTCCAGATATATATAACCGGAGTTTCACTCTTTGGGATTTCTGGCCATCAAAGGGGACGTCTGTAAATTTGGGCCCAGTATGGTCAGCACAGGGTAGAATGACATTTTCCTAGACTAACCTTGCATACTTGATACCTCTTGGGCTCATCCCAACACTCTCAACTCATTTTAGTAACCACCCTGATGACTTATTTTTTCAGGCTTTGGCAGTTTTGTATACATATGATTGATCCTTGATCCTTGTATACATATGATTGCCTTGATCCTCAAGCCATGTATCTTTCACTTCTTCCTCGGGATCCTCAGCCACCACAGGATGGGTACCTGTACACTCTGCTCTACTCACATATAGCAATTAAAAAACTCAAGGAAGTTAATACTTAATTGTTGTTGTTCAGTTGCTAACTAGTGTCCAACTGTTTGCAACTCCATGGACTGCAGCATGCCAGTCTTCCCTGAACCTCACTACCTCCCAGAGTTTGCTCAAACTCATGTCCATTGTGTTGGTGATGCCATCCAATTTTCTAATCCTCTATCACCCCCCTGTTCCTACTTTCCTTAATCTTCCCCAGCATTGGGATCTTTTCCAGTGAGATGGTTCTTTGCATCAGGTGGCCAAAGTATCAGAGCTTCAGTTTCAGTGTCAGTTCTTCCAATGAATATTCAGGGTTGATTTCCTTTAGGATTGACTGGTTTGATCTCCTTGCTGTCCAAGGCACTCTCAAGAGTCTTCTCCAACACCACAGTTCTAAAGTATCAGTTCTTTGGTGCTCAGCTTTCTTTATGGTACAACTCTCACATCTGTACATGACTACTGGAAAAACTACAGCTTTTACTATATGGCCTATGTGGTCATCCTAACTAATGTGGATGCCCAAAGGATAAATCATCTCCCTTTGTCCCTCAAGCAGTTGACTCTGAGTCTGGCAGGATTGAGAACTGGTTGCTTTTATGGTGACTAACTCAATATCACATCCCTATTTTTGCTTCTATCTACTTTCCCTGGGATCACATTCCGACATACGTGGTCTTAGACTCTGCTTTCCGAGGAGCTTAGGTTAAGCCTTCCTACAAAGAGAAACAACTTATAGGGAGTGACTTTGAGAGCAGTGAAAGCCAGCATTTGGAGCTTAGCCTCCTAGATAAGAATCACCACTGAGACTAGAAAAACAGACAGAAAGACACGTGGAGAAATGAGAGGAAATTCCAGGAAGAAGTAGAAGGTAACATCATCTATCATATGAAATACTGGATTATGGAATTTAGAGATAAGTGAGCTCTTTAAAGTTTCTCCTGTGACCAGTTGTCTAGCAATCAGTTTAGCTTTATGAAGAGAAATCAAACAAAAGCAATTTAATTTCTTCTTAAGATGGATGGGTAGCAAAGGAAGAAATTGGTATACATAATCCTGTTTACAGAGACTTGATTTCCTTGGATCTGAGGGTCAGGAGGCAATGAAGGCCAGATGAACTGAACTCTTGATTACAAAGTAGACTAAATGATTGTCTACTAGCTCCTCTCCTCTGCTCCTCTGAGATGCCCACAGCCATTCCTACTCAACAACAGCCAGAGAAGCACTCCTAAAGCTCAGCAGCGGTAATACCAGCCCTCCCCTTCACAGAGCCTCAGTGGCTCCCCATTGCTTACTTTAGCTCTCAAGCCCTACAGTATGTTCCCAACTCACCCCAAATTTTAGTTAAATTGGACTACTACCATGCCTTGAATGCCCTCCATACTTTCCTGTCCTCAGGGTATTTCCTTTGCCTGGAGTGTTCTGGCTTAACTACATCTGTTGCAAACTCACCCATCATTTGAGACTCTCCCCAGATGCTACTTTCTGGGGCACCCAGCCAGAGTGACCACTCCCTTTTCAGAACTCTGTGGCATTTTGTGTTTCCTCTCTAGTGCTTACTATACACTGTCTGTATCCGTGCTATTTATGAAAATGCCTCTGTTACATTTAAGAGTATGGAATGTTCTTCTCCATTCATATGTGTTGAGATGAATTATTAAATGGGTACATACCCAAAAGAGGTCCTTGCAGAACTGTAAAATAAGAATCCACATTCTTCTGACATATGGGGTTGGGGAAAGAGGAAGGAAGAGCTTAAGGAAAAGATAACTTGTCTTTAGGGCATATCTACCATGGTGCTTTCCACGGTAAGCTCATTTTCTGAGTCTTCAGAACACCCTAGACAACATGCAATATTGTCCCCATTTTAAAGGAGATGTGAGCTCAGAGAGATTAGGTGAATTACCACAGAATACAGCTAGTAAGTGATGGAGCCAGGATTGAAACCCAGATCTCCATGACTTGAAAACCTTTGCATATTCCATTATAAATCAGGGGCATGCAATTTATTATCCTAATTGGCATGCATTTGAAAGTGAAAGGGATTACTATTACCAGTTACTCTGAGGTAACTGGAGTAAGTGAGATTGCCCTAAGCAAACTGGCTCCCATGGTCTCCCCAACTATAAACCACCATTTACTCTTTGCCTCTTGAGTATAATCTGGTCTGAAGCAGAAAAACAAAACTAAATTTCTTGAGATCTTAATTCTCTTAGACAGGGTAACTTTTGAAGAAATAATTTGGTGTGGGAGCAAGCTTCCCTTACTGATAATTGGGAAGAAACCCATACTATTCAAAATAATAGATGAAGAATCACATCTTTGCATTGTTTTTTCTGAGTTGGGAGTACTCCTTGTCCTTTTTACTGCCCTCTCGGAGAAGGCAATGGCACCCCACTCCAGTACTCTCGCCTGGAAAATCCCATGGCTGGAGGAGCCTGGAAGGCTGCAGTCCATGGGGTCACTGAGGGTCAGACACGACTGAACAACTTCACTTTCACTTTTCACTTTCATGCATTGGAGAAGGAAATGGCAACCTGCTCCAGTGTTCTTGCCTGGAGAATCCCAGGGACGGGGGAGCCTGGTGGGCTGCTGTCTATGGGGTCGCACAGAGTCGGACACGACTGAAGTGACTTAGTAGTAGTAGCTAAAAGAGTTGGGAGTTGAAAGAAACATCCAGTAAGACAGGGTTGGATGAGTTCACAGGAATCAGGCAGACTGCACCTAAATCTGGCTTGACCACTTATAAATAAATGATAATAATAACAGCTAACTTTATTGAGCTTCTACTATGTACAAAGCCTTTTATAAATGCATTATTGTAATCCAGCAGGCCTTATGGTATTTTCCCGGGACAGACCCCTCCCTCGTATTTTCTGTTTTAGCTTCTCTCTGATGTACCTAGATAACTGTATCTGATACACATCTCCTGAGTTGTTTTATAGATGCTAAAACCACTACCAAACAGAAGAAATTAACTACTTTATGATCATGAGTAGCCCCTTGACCTACTGGTGCCTAAGGATTGATAATGTTACCTATGTGACATTATCCTGTTGCCTCACCATCAACCAATCAGACCTGTGTATGAGCTGATGACATACTGTGGGATGCTCTGCTTTAATCAGGCTTTTAAAAATGCTTTGCTGAAACTCAAGAAGCTTGAGCTTTTAGAGTACCAGCTGCCCTGGACTCTTTGCTTGGTGCCATGCAATAAACGCTGTACTTTCCTTCAACAAAACTTGGTATCAGTAGATTGGCTTTACTGCATGTGGCAGAGTGGATTCAAGTTTGGTTTGGTAACATTATCTTTTATACATAAAGGGCAGAAATGGTATGGACCTAACAGAAGCAGAAGATATTAAGAAGTAGCAAGAATATACAAAAGAACTATACCAAAAAAATCTTCATGACCCAGATAACCACGACGGTGTGATCATTCACCTAGAGCCAGACATCCTGGAATGTGAAGTCAAGTGGGCATTACTTAGGAAGCATCACTACAAACAAAGCTAGTGGAGGTAATGGAATTCCTGTTGAGCTATTTCAAATCCTAAAAGATGATCCTGTGAAAATGCTGCACTCAATATGCCAGCAAATCTGGAAAACTTAGCAGTGGCCACAGGACTAGAAAAGGTCAGTTTTCATTCCAATCCCAAAGAAAGGCAATGCCTAAGAATGTTCAAACTACTGCACAATTGCACTCATCTCACACACTAGCAAAGTAATGCTCAAAATTCTCCAAGCCAGGCTTCAATAGTACGTGAACTGTGAAATTTCAGATGTTCAAGCTGGTTTTAGAAAAGGCAGAGGAAACAGAGATCAAATTGCCAACATCCACTGCATCATTGAAAAAGCAAGAGGGTTCCAGAAAATCATCTACCTTTGCTGTAGTGACTACGCCAAAGCCTTGGACTGTGTGGATCACAATAAACTGTGGAAAATTCTTCAAGAGATGGGAATACTGGACCACCTGACCTGACTCCTAAGAAATTTGTATGCAGGTCAAGAAGCAACAGTTAGAACTGGACATGGAACAAAAGACTGGTTCCAAATCGGGAAAGAAGTATGTCAGGCTGAATATTGTCACCCTGCTTATTTAACTTACATGCAGAGTACATCATGTGAAATGCCAGGCTGGATGAGGCACAAGCTGGAATCAAGATTGCTGGGAGAAATATCAATAACCTCAGAGATGCAGATGACACCACCATTATGGCAGAAAGCGAAGAAGAACTAAGGAGCCTCTTGATGAAAGTGAAAGAGGAGAGTGAGAAAGTTGGCTTAAAACTCAACATTCAGGAAACTAAGATCATGGCATCCAGGTCCATCACCTCATGGCAAATAGATGGAAAAACAATGGAAATGGTGACAGACTTTATTTTTGAAGTCTCCAAATTCACTGCAGATGGTGACTGCAGCCATGAAATTAGAAGATGCTTGCTCCCTGGAAGAAAAGTTATGACCAACCTAGACAGCATATTAAAAAGCAGAGACATTACTTTACCAACAATGGTCCATCTAGTCAAGGCTATGGTTTTCCCAGTAATTATGTATGGATGTGAGAGTTGGACTGTGAAGAAAGTTGAATGCTAAAGAATTGATGCTTTTGAACTGAGGTGTTGGAGAAGACTCTTGAGTGTCCTCCTTGAGTGTTACTCTTGAGTGATCTCCTTGCAGAGAGAGATCCAACCAGTCAATCTAAAGGAAATTAGTCCTAAATATTCATTGGAAGGACTGATGCTGAAACTCCAATACTTTGACTACCTGATGCAAAGAACTGACTCATTTGAAAAGACCTTGATGATGGGAAAGATTGAAGCAGGAGGAGAAGGGGATGACAGAGGATGAGATGGTTGGATGGCATCACCGATGAGATGGACATGAGTTTGACTAGGCTCTGGGAGTTGGTGATGGACAGGGAAGCCTGGCATGTTGCAGTGCATGGGATCACAAAAAGTTGGACACGACTGAGCGACTGAACTGAAGTGATACTGTATTTTCTCATTATTTCATTTATTCATTACAATAAGCATGTAAATCGCATTCCATTTTTACCATTTTACAGATGAGAAAATCAAAGTAGAGGGTGACCAACTGAGTTCTCCAAAGGCACACTGCTACTGAAGCTGAACCGGAATTGTTTGACTCCAAGACCCAGTCTCCTAAATACTGAGCTCTGTAGACTCTAATAAGGGGACCATGGTACCAAACCCATGGGGTTAGTGGGAGGATTAAGCAGTAGCATGTTTAGAGGCTATCATAGCATATCACACTATGCCTGGTGATAGCTAGATAATCTATGAATGGCATATGCAATTAGTATTTTCAGACTCAGCTACACCTTTCAAGGAAAGCACGCTAAATACCTGTTCATACCCCGTGTCTCTTTCTGACACCCTTTCTTTCATTCTACTATTTCATTCACAGGAGGTTATAAACGGAAAGAAAATTCACCATTTATAAAGCCAGTGCTAGGTCCTGGAGACAGAAAACCCCAGTGTCCTTCTTGGTTGAAGTCATATTCTAGCAGAGAGGACCAACATTTAAGGTATGAAAAATCGTGCTTGATGTAGCAAAGATATTCCCATGATGTCCTGGGGTCATTCATTTCAGAAACATTTGGTCCAAAACACTCTAGGCCTTGCAGATATACAGACTATGGAAGCCCAGAGTCAAGAGGGGTTACTACTATTGAGGGCAAGGCAGAAACATCATGGGGTAAGGGTCCCTGCCAAGATGTCACTGATGGTTGATCTCACCACCTTTGCATGAGCATCTCCCTGCTGAGTGTTATTGCAGCATCCTGTCCTTGCCCATGTGCCTGATTTCTGAACCAAGCTTTGGAAATGTGTGTTCTGTGGCTGCTTTATCAGGGAGGGAAATGGCAATCATCTTTCCTTGAGGGTTCAGCACTTTACAATTAAAGCATGTACAAATCACATCATAGTCTTTATGCTGGTGTCTGGGCATGGCTCCTTGTGGGAGCATTTCCATTATGGCGTCTTGCCTTTTTTTTTTTTCCCCAGCTTCCCTGTTGCTGTTGTCAGTACTCAAAAAACAAGAAGAGATTTTTTGATTGGGGAGTGCACAGCACAGAAACTTCCCAACCTGTAAAAGATCACAATTGAGGATGCAAAAGACTTTTCCAGAAGCCAGTGAATGAATGCTGAGAAGATGCTAAAATACACAGATCTTTAATTTCCATGCCTGTATTTGGATTGCCCTCATGAGCATTCGTACCTTTAAAGAAGCGGTGTGACCTACTGCAGAGTCGTGGAGGATGAAACACATTTATTGAGCACAAACTATGTGCCCGGTCCTGTAGGTAAGAAGACTCAGATCAGGTAACATGTACTAAGGGTCTATACAAGTGTTAGGAGTGGAACAGTGTCTCTCCCAAATTCATATGTTGGAAATTCTAACCTTGAGTACCTCAGAATGTGACTTCTTCTAAGACAGAAGTTAAGCTTCCTTAAAGAGGTAAAGTTACACTGAGGTCATTAGGGTTGGCCCTCATCTGATATGTTTGGTGTTCTTATAAAAGGTTGGGTCATGGTCATGGACGGAGGTAAGACCATGGGAAGACACAGAGAGAATACAGCCATCTATAAGCAAGGAGAGGGGCCTGAAGAGAAACCAACACCTTGATCTTGGACCTCTAGCTTCCAAAATTGTGCAAATGCAATTCTGTTAAGTCATCTGGGCTGTGATGCTTCGTTATAGCAGCCCTAGCAAACGAATACGCTTTTGGTAAACGTTTTCTTCAAGGGTTAGAGAGTAAATATTTTAAGTTTGGCAGGCAAAAGGTCACTGCTGTTTATCCTCAATCCTACTGTTGCAGAACACAGCCACAGACACACTGTGAGCCCTGGGGGAGAGTTCTGTGCTGCTGTCTTTCTGGAATATTCTGGAGGTTGCCCAAGGAAGGCTCAGCTTCTCATAAGAGATTACCCTTCCTGACTGCTCTCATCACTATATTACTTTGGGGTGAGGCATTCTATTTTTCCTGGTTTAAATTTATACTATACACACACACACACACAATTGCAGAATATCTGGAAGATATTAAAAACTGTTAGCAAATAGGAACATTTACCTATGATCTCATCTCTCTGAAATAATCACTAGAAACATATTGGCATATTTCCTGTAACTTGTTTTGCTAATTAAAAAAAAATCCTAATCAAGTTCTGTTTTTTAATACAACTTTGAACTTTACTTTTAATCCTTTAATATTATAAGCATTTTCCCATACCATTAAAAGTGTCCAACTACCACCTTCCTTTCCCTTCGCCGAGTCTCAGATTGCCTGAATGAAGCTTTCTCTGGGCCATGAGCAATCCATGAACCTTGGCTGGGCAGTAGGAGCCCTTGGAATGGGAACAAGAAGCCCCTGACCATGACCTGTTGGTGAAGCAGGCCTGGTCGTGCCCACGCATGAGCCCTGACTTTCTCCATTTTTATGGGGAGAGCTGTTCCAAATGCTACTCTGCACCGCAGGTATTTTCTAGCTCCAGATTGCTGCCCTATGTCCTGCTCTTTCTGGTATAGTGCCAGGATAGGTTTGCTGAGAGTGTAGTTATGAAAATTTCCAAACCAGCTTTCCTCAAACACAACATCACCTTGAACACACTGACTGAATCAGGGGTGCTCTGCACAATTAAAAAAGATGGACAGCACTTTAGGGGCAAAGAGCTGAAGGCATAAATGAGGTACTGTATTTCAAGTCATGCCACTATCTAAAAATGTTTTGAAGGTGGGAAAGGTAGGGTGAATGGTGGGAACTAAACCTCAGTTTGGAGGGTCTGCAGAGGACAGTCCTCTTTCTAATCCCTGGCTGGCCCTTTTCCTCTTCCATGGTCGTCAGGGTTCACCCTCAGCCTCAACCTCATCCTTCAGTACAGCTGAGAATCAGTAAAACATTTTTAATATTACACTGCCCAGCAACAAAGCTAGAAGGGAGCCACTGAAGGGTTCTGATTTATCTAAATGTCTCCTGGACTTCGGAAGGGTCCTGACCTGGGTGTGAATCTTGGCTGTCACACTTATACTTGTGTGACTTGGGCAATTGCTGGGAGTCTCAGTTTCCTGGTGTGTGAAATGGACACGGCAATTTCAAGCATGATAGAATTCTTGTGGATTCTTGTGGAATACATGAAGCAACAAATATGCTCTATCTAGTACCACGTTGAGAAACTTTATAGGGAGTCTTCTAGTGGGAGTGGGTTTGGGAAGCCATGGATATATATCATTTGTCCTAACTTTAAGGATTTGTGATGCTTAAAACTCCCAGACATAATTATCAAGACATAAACTACCTGTAGCCTCTAGCAGGGATGTATGCATTCTCTGTATACAGAATGAATAGCAAGTGAAATTCCTCTGTAATAATCCAATAATTTTTCCTTGACCAATGACAGAATTTTAAAACCTTTCCCTGGGAGAGATTTTGATAAGAGCTTTAGGTTGATTACTTTTTATACCCCATGTCCTGTTTGGCTGATAAGCTCCCAATCTCTGCGTTTCACATTGTTTTTATCTTCCTGGGCTGTACTCATCTCATCACTGTCATCTTTTCAGGTGTCAGAATGAAATTGAGGGGAGACAGAGGAGGAGAGAGGCACTGGGAAGGGGTGGCGAAACCCCCAGTTGAGGGTGACAGGCCACCGTGTCCTCAGAAGTGGCTGTTCTGGACACAGGAAGCAGATAATCTCCAGGATACAGGTCCTGACTGATCTGGTCCATGGAGTCTGGCTCTCATGTGATGCTGAAGCTCCAGGGCCCTCTTCCTCTGTCTCAGGCTAATGCAGCCCTGGATATCTGCCACCCCTGCCTCCTTTCAATATGCCCCCTCACCCCCTTGGCATTTCTTGGGAGCCCACATGTTTTGAGAATCATAGATTTTCCAGAGTACAAGGGACTTCAGAAAAATCCAGTTTAGAGAGACAAAGCTCAAAGGGGATGCTTCTCCAAGTCATTCAACAGGTTCCAGATGGCATCGCAGGACACGAGCCCAGCTTCCCACTGGGTGGGCTGGCCCTTGAGTGATCTGCAATTGTTCAGACATATTTGTGCTTAAGTAATCCGCTAATGAGCTCTGGGTGGTTCCTCCTAGAGTGTGGGTTTGGTTCTCAAGAAATAATCCCTTGAGCTTACAAAGCCTTGACTTTATAGGACGCCTCTTGGGTGCTGTTAGGGAGAGAGACCCAAACAGTTTGGGAATCATTATGCCAGGACCTCATTTGGAAAGCCTAGAGAATGAGTGCATGCATACTGAGTCGCTTCAGTTGTGTCCAACTCTTTGTGAACCCAAGGACTGTAGCCTGCCAGGCTCCTCTATCCATAGGATTCTCTAGCAAGAATACTGGAGTGGGTTGCCATTTCTCCTCCAAGGGATCTTCCCGACCCAGGGATCGCACCCATGTCTCTTATGTCCCCAGCACTGGTTGGCAAGTTCTTTACCACTGAGCCACCATGGAATGGATCTTATTAAATGGAATGAAGCCCAAACTGTATTTTCTGACTGAGGGCTGTGCTGGATACTGGTTTGCTCCACACCCATTTCAATTTCCTTCTATCACACGTGCCTACAACGTAGGACCTGAAAAGCAGGAAACCTGGAAACAGTGTTTCCCAGAGTGCTATATGGCTGCGCTCTACATGTGACTTAGTTTTCCCCATTAAGATATACCCATGCATGCAGAATGTGCAACTAGGTTTCTAATTTTTTGCTGGCAAGGACAATCATGGAGGCTTTGGTTTTCTGTGTGGCTTTAGTGGAGGTCCCTAGTGGGACAGCACTTCTATCAGCAAAGAGGCACTGCTCTGAAGCCAGCACATGCAGTGGTGGCTTCCCACTCTGTTAGGCAACTTCCTGTTTCTAGTGCTTTCTGATGACTAGGGCAGCAGCTCTCCTGGAAGCTCAATTGTGCTCTGTGGCTTTGAGCGTTATTCATGGAAGGTCAGCCTAGGATCAGTTTCTTCAGCACTCTCAGTGGTCCTATATGCCAGGGGTCACAAGCATTCTGCAAGGGACCAGGGGGTGAATATTTTAGGCTCTGTGAGCCATATGGTTTCTGCTGTAACTATTCAACTCTGCCTTGTAGGATAAAGATAACACACCCATGGGTATGGATGTTAAAGAACAAAAAACAAAACCAAAACTTTATTCATGAAAACAGGCAGTGGGTCAGATTCGACCCAGGAATTGTAGTGGGTTGGTCAAAGTGTTCATTCAGGATTTCCTGTAACACCTTATGCAAAAAATCCAGATGAACTTTTTGGCCAACCCAATAGTTTTCTGACCCTTGCATGATATGTGCCGTTTTACTGAAACCTGGCAACAACCTGTTCTTCTTGTGCTGTGCGATTCAGTTTGCAAAGTGCTTTCACATACTCTATGACACTGGATTCTCCACACCCTAGAAAGGATGGTGGGTAGAGCTGGGAAGCCTTAATAGTTCTCAGGTTGTCCTTTTGTCAAGGTAATGTGGCCTGGAAGGAGGGGAGGCCTCCTGACTTCCAGTCCAGTGCTCATTCCAGGGCTCCATTACAGTCTCAGGAACCCTGAACTGATGCTGGAGTACCCTTCAAAGAACAGTCTGACAACATTTGGGGTTCCACTTGTGGAAGTTTGGAGAGCATTAAGGGACTTGGTGCAGAAAGTTCTGGTAAGAGCTATCTACA
The DNA here is from genome assembly GCF_029378745.1 of Bos indicus. NCBI lineage: Eukaryota > Metazoa > Chordata > Mammalia > Artiodactyla > Bovidae > Bos > Bos indicus. The sequence continues at coordinate 16,741,959 of NC_091788.1, read as the reverse complement.
GCTTTGCTACTCAATCTGTGGGCCATGGACCAGCAACACCGGGGAGCTTGTTATAAACACAGACTCTCAGGCTCTACCCTGGATGTACTGAATCAGAACCTGCCTTTTAACAAGATCTCTAGGTGATTCACAAGCACAATAAAGTTTCCAGATAATGGTAGAAAGGGACACATTCAAAAGTTTAATGCTTGCAATCAAACCGTCAAGGTTTAAGAGATATAGCAGATAGAGTAGAGGCAAAAGTCATGGGAAATTTGAGTAACAACACAGGAGGATGCCAAAATGCTCTTGTTATGCTATTTGTCTAGGAGATCCAGGGATACCTGAATCTTCCTTGAACAGCCACTTCTCTTCATTGTAAATTTACAGTGAGAGGTACACCCAAAGGAGAAAAAACAAAGCAAAATAAACTTGAAGGTAGAACTGGAGTAAATATGTTTCACATAAAATAGCATTTAATTTTTCATTTTCTTATTTAATATTACCCACAACCCTATAAAGTAGGTGTTTTATTTTATTTTCCATTTTACCACCACCACCACTTCTACATAGCTTGTATCACTGTTCTAAGTCCTCTATATGCAGAACTGACTTAATCCTTGCAATAACTTTTTGAAGTAGCTCCATATTCCAGATGGGAAGACTGAAGCACACAGAGTTTTAAGCCACTTGTCCAAGGTCACAAAACTCGTATATAGTAGAGCTGGGATTCAAGGTCAGGCAATCAGGTTTTTGACTGCATGCTTATAATCACTGCACTGTCCTCTTTTACTGAGCAGAAAAGTCAACTAGCCCAAGATCACAGCTAACAAACGGCAGAGGAAGGTTTAAACCAGAGTCTCCATCCAGACCTGTGCTCTTAACCAAACACAGTGTTCCATAGCAGGTGAGAACCTGCTGGTTTTCATGCTAGACTTCCTGACTCTCTGGTGATGTCTATCCATCCATCCACCTATCTATCCGGCAATTGATCAATTAGTCAGTTGATTGATATTCCATTGTTCAGCCCTGCTCAAGCAGCAGAGACTCTGTCTGTGCTTAGTTAGACGTATATTTAGTCTCTACTGGGTGCTAGTTTTGTCCCTGGTTCTCAGATGGTAAGGAATATCATCCGAGACATGGGTTCAATCCCTGGGTCAGGAAGATACTCTGGAGAAGGGATGGCTACCCACTCCAGTATTCTTGCCTGGAGAATTCCATGGACAGAGGAGACTGTCAGGCTACAGTCAATAGGGTCACAGAGTCAGACATGACCGAGTGACTAACACTTTCGCTTTTCTGTGTCTTGCTCATCTCTCTGACCCCGTTCTCCAGTGCCTAGTTCAGGGCTTGCCTCATTGTAGTTTCTTTATAGATGTTTGTGGTTTAAATCAAGCTGAATATTTCCTGGGGGCTTTTATTCCAAGGCATCGGTTCACAAACATTACCCAGCACCAGCACCACTTCTGGGTCCTACTCCCAGGGTTTCTAATTTGGTAAGGCTCAATAATTTGCATTTTCATCAAGTTCCCAAAAGACGCTGATGCTGCTGGTCCAGGGACCACACTTTGAGAACTACTGACCTAGAAAGCCTTAAGAAAGAAAGCAAGATTGAGCTGGGCTTTGAAGGATTTCAGGAAATACAGATAAATGAGGAAGGTTATCATTATACTGGCTAAAGTTCATATTTCAAGAGAGGACTCACCATACTCTTTTATAAGTATGTGTTTCTATAAATCAAGTATGGGAAAATACATGATAACATATGCTTTGAGATAATCTGTCTTTAATTTCATCATATTCATTAATGTAGAGGAGTGCAGACAGGGGCTTCAGTGATCACCAGCTGATTGGGAATGCATGGTCAGTCTTTCCACTTCCTAACACTGCATCACTGTTAGAAATTCATTACTACAGGGTAGAGTGATATTTTACTTGGTTACTGATTTGAATGTAACACATTTTATTAAGTCATACCCAAATAAGTCATATTTGGGTTAGAAATCAAAAAAGGAAATCTTAGAAATAGACAAAATGAATGAGTCAAAAACAACCTATACAATATTATTTCCTTTTACTCTCTCCTAGTGATGCAGAGTCGGAGGAGGCGATGGCACCCCACTCCAGTATTCTTGCCTGTAAAATCCCATGGATGGAGGAGCCTGGAAGGCTGCAGTCCATGGGGTCACTGAGGGTCGGACATGACTGAGCGACTTCACTTTCACTTTTCACTTTCATGCATTGGAGAAGGAAATGGCAACCCATTCGTGTTCTTGCCTGGAGAATCCCAGGGACGAGGGAGCCTGGGGGGCTGCTGTCTATGGGGTCCCACAGTCGGACATGACTGAAGCAACTTAGCAGCAGCAGCAGCAGCAGTGATGCAGAGTGGAGAAAGCTGGCTGTTGAAGCCAATAGCAGGGCATGTGTAGACCAAACCTGCATAATATCTGGGAAGAGGATCAGGATTTCTAATCCTCAGGGTCTTCCCTGGTTAACAGTTTTATTCCAGTGATAGAGATATTAAGTGAGGTAGAAAATGTAAACTATCTTCTCTCCTCCCTAATTCTTTCAGGAATCAACTTATGGAAAGTCACAGATAAATGGGAACCAGGTAGAGGATGGTGCCCAGGTGGGTGAGGGGCCTGGAAAAGAGGGTGTGGATGTACATGACCATGGCCCCTTCATAGGGTCAACCCTCACGTCTTCTCTTGAAACTTTAAACAGTCTTTGTGTGTTGCTGTTTAACAAATAAGACGGTAACCTACAAATTTGCTTACCTATCTGTCTCTCCTGTCTCACTGTGAGTTATTTTGAGGGACTCAGTCTTAGTCCCTAAATCCCTTAGATTAACTATAATCCCTTGACTAGTATGGAATGTCGATAAATAATTTTTTTACTTTAAACATTGTTTTGTTGGGAAGAGGGGGCATGCCTAATTTGTGTGCCTCCGTATGATGGAATTGGATCAGTGTGGCTGTGGAGAGGGAAAATTACTATGGTCTATTTTTTCAGTTTTTGCATTTGTTTTAATATATGGGTAATAATGCTACTTGCGGAAGAGTAAATGAATTAATTTTATAAAATGATTAGTACGTGGCCTGGGGCAGAGTAAGTACTAAAAGTTTTGTTGCTATTAATATTATCAAGTAGCCCATTAACATTCTAAGTTTCCATGGATGCTATAGCCTTAGTCTGAATCTCCTCTTTCCCATCTCTTCTCATTCCCTTTCCTCTTTAAATCACTCATCTTATCTTTTCATTGACATCCATCTATCCATACAAACAAACACCAGATGGTCATTCACTCATCCTCTTATCTACTCTTCATCCATTCACATCTATTATGGGGTGGGCTTAGTGTGATTGCTCAGTCGGGTCCGACTCTTTGTGACCCCATGGTCTATACAGTCCATGGAATTCTCCAGGCCAGAATACTGGAGTGGGTAGCCTTTCCCTTCTCTAGGGGATCTTTCCAACCCAGAGATCGAGCCCAGGTCTCCCACATTGCAGGTGGATCCTTTCTTTACCAGCTGAGCCACAGGGGAAGCCCAGGAAACCTGAAGTGGGTAGCTGATCCCTTCTCTTGCCGACTTTCTGACCAAGGAATCAAACCCGAGTCTTCTATATTGTAGGCAGATTCTTTACCAACTGAGCTATCAGAGAAGCCCTTCATATCTATCAGTTCAGTTCAGTTCAATCACTCAGTCATGTCTGACTCTTTGTGACCCCATGGACTGCAGTACACCAGGCTTCCCTGTCCATCACCAACTGCCAGAGCATGCTCAAATTCATTTCCATCGAGTCAGTGATGTAATCCAACCATCTCATCCTCTGTCATCCCCTTCTCCTCTTGCCTTCAATCTTTCACAGCATCAGGGTCTTTTCAAATGAGTCCATTCTTTGCATAAGGTGGCCAAAGTATTGGAGTTTCAGCTTCAGCATCAGTCCTTCCAATGAATATTCAGGACTGATTTCCTTTAGGAATGGTTTTAGGACTGGTTGGATGTCCTTGCAGTCCAAGGGAGTCTCAAGAGTCTTCTCCAACACCTCAGCTCAAAAGTATCAATTCTTATACTACATACTTATTTAACCCATCCATTCATCTTGAATTGGGGGGCAGTGGTGTAGTGGAAAGTGCCTTGATGTAGTTACACCCATACCCTATGTGTTGACTCCTTGGATGGCCCTGGCTGTAACAGAGAGTAGGGGGCACTGACATTGTTGTTTTGTGTGACTGAGAAGTGGACCATGGTCCCTGTCCAAATGACTTTTCATGTGTAATTCTGAGATCCATTGAGGTCTATAGTCCCTCAGGGCACTGAAACCATTCAAAGCAGTGGGATCTGAGCTTCAAGGTGTACATTTACAATTAGATGATATTATTCATCACAGAAATATTTTATTTAAAGAAACCTATAAAGCAGATGGAGATTGTGAAGATGTGCCTATGTTAGATGGCAATGTTTGTTCAGCAACCGGCACAATGAGAGAGGTGCAGAAGGGCAGATGAGATGAAGAACGCCAATTATTTTCATTTTCTTGAAGAGGGGAACTGAGATCAGAGTTCTGACCTTCACAAATCAGAAAATTATCTGGATTCTAGGTATTTCAAGATGACCATGGGATACTTGGCAGAGTTGGAAAACAGTCAGCTGTAACTCTTATATTTGACTCTCCTGTGCAGCTTAATTAATGGAAGTGAAATATCTAGAGGAAGAGGAATGATTCTGATAATACAGCAGAAAGAGCGTGGGTTTAGTGTTGTTCAGATCAAGGTTTGGATTCCTGCTCTTCTGTCTATTAATACTAGCCATGTGTGCTTGGCAAATCATTCATTGTTTCTGAGCTTTAACTTCCTTATTGCTAAATGGTATTAGTGACACTATTACATTATTCAATAAAGATTAAAATGAAATGATGTTAATAAAGCAGCTGGCCGAATGCTAGATCCAGTTCAATACATATTTGTTCCCTGTTGGTTCAAATACTATATGCTGATCAAGAGCACCCATTGTCTGCTCCTTTCTGTCCAAATGCCCGAATAGTTTAGCATGTGCTTTGAAGAGTGACCAGGATGATGAAGGACTTGGATCCATGTTCGGTGTCCAGCTGAAAGGAGATGAGATGTCTAATTTGAAGAGCTTGGGGGAGACAGTACTGTGGTCTTCAAATATGAAGGTATTTGAAGATCACCCCAGGCAGAGGAACATCAGATGGGGAATCTCACCAGGCTGGGGTGACATGGCATGATGTCTGGGGAGCCATGCATTGATAGCCAGTTCTGGAACGTGGATTAGGTAGTTAATGGCAAGGATTATGGAAGATTTAGAGGTTTTCCTGAGATAATGGAAGGCTTTCAGTGGGAACGATGTGGTCAGATGTGCTTATCTAAATAAAAACAGCATTAACAAACAGGACAGCAGCCATGCCCCAGCTCCAACACTGACTGTGTGATCTTGGGCCAGTTATTCAAGTTTCCAAGACACACTAGGACAGTGGAGCTAACAGTCTTGTCTTGCTCTCTTCTTTCTTCCCTACTGTGAGGGGCACCATGAGGAGATACCCCATGTCCAAGGGCAGAGAAGCCTCAGCAAGACGGTAGACACTGGGCGGGAGCCTTCAGGTGCTAGAACCACTTTGAGCAGATACCTCACATCCAAGGGCAAAGGAGAAGTCCCAGCAAGACAGTACATGGGGTGAAATTGCATTTAGAATCAAACCCCATACCTGCCAGAGATGGTCAGAGGGCTCAAACAAACTTTGTGTGCACCACGACCCAGAGACCCCACAGAGACTGAGACAGAACTATGTCTGAGTGTCTCCTGCTGAGGTACAGGTCAGCAGTGGACTGCCCCAGGGGCAGGAGCTCTGGGTGCAGGAGACCTGGGCGTGGCATAAACCCTCTTGGAGGAGATTGCCATTATCTCCACCATAGAGCCTCCAGAACTTACACAGAACTGAGGACAGACTCTTAGATGGCACAAACAGACTTGACCCAGACTTGCCTGTGAGTGTCCAGGAGTCTACAGCGGAGGCATGGGTTGGCAGTGGCCTGCTTCAGGGCTGCGGGCACTGAGTGTAGCAGTGCATGCATGGGGACTTCTGAAGGAGGTCACCATTATCTTCATTACCTCCACCAAAGATTGGCCTCAGGTCAAATAACAGGGAGAGAACACAGCTTTGCCCATCAACAGAAAACTGGATTAAAGATTTACTGAGAATGGCCTCTTTGGTTTTTCCAGTAGTCATGTACAGATGTGAGAGTTGGACCATAAAGAAAGCTGAGCACCAAAGAATTGATGCTTCTGAACTGTGGTGTTGGAGAAGACTCTTGAGAGACCCTTGGACTGCAAGGAGATCTAACCAGTCCATCCAAAAGATCAGTCCTGAATAGTCATTGGAAGGACTGATGCTGAAGCTGAAACTCCAATACTTTGGCCACCTGATGCAAAGAACTGACTCATTTGAAAAGACCCTGATGCTGGGAAAGACTGAAGGTGGGAGAAGAAGACAGAGGATGAGATGGTTGGATGGCATCACCGACTCGATGGACGTGAGTTTGAATAAGCTCTGGGAGTATGTGATGGACAGGGAAGCCTGGCGTGCTGCAGTCCTTGGAGTCATAAACAGTTGGACACAACTGAGCTACTGAACTGAACTGAACAGAGCAAGGCCCCACCCATCAGAACAAGACCCAGTTTCCCCCTCAGTCAGTCTCTCCCATCAGGAAGCGTCCATAATCCTCCTATCCTTCTCCATCAGAGGGCACACAGACTGAAAGCCACAATCACAGAAAACTAACCAATCTGATCACATGGACCACAACCTTGTCTAACTCAATGAAACAATGAGCCATGCCCTGTGGGGCCACCCAAGACAGGTGGGTCATGGTGGAGAGGTCTGACAGAATGTGGTCCACTGGAGAAGGGAATGGCAAACCACTTCAGTATTCTTGCCTTGAGAACCCCATGAACAGTATGAAAAGGCAAAAAGATAGGACACTGAAAGATGCACTCCCCATCTTTGGGTCAGTAGGGGCCCAATATGATACTGGAGATCAGTGGAGAAATAACTCCAGAAAGAATGAAGAGACAGAGCCAAAGCAAAAACAATACCCAGTTGTGGATGGGACTGGTGATGGAAGTAAAGTCCAATGCTGTAAAGAGCAATATTGCATACGAACCTAGAATGTTAGGTCCATGAGTCAAGACAAACTGGAAGTGGTCAAAAGGGAGATGACAAGAGTGAACATAGACATTTTAGGAATCAGCGAACTAAAATGGACTGGAATGGGTGAATTTAACTCTGATGACCATTATATCTACTACTGTGGGCAAGAATCCCTCAGAAGAAAGGAGTAGCCATCATAGTCAATAAAAGAGTCTGAAATGCAATACTTGGATGCAATCTCAAAAATGACAGAATGATCTTTGTTCATTTGAAGAAAGTAGGGAAGAAAGTAGAGAAATTGAAGAAAGTAGGGAAAATCTCTAGACCATTCAGGTATGATCTAAATCAAATCCCTTACGATTATACAGTGGAAGTGACAAACAGATTCAAGGGATTAAATCTGATAGACAGAGTGCCTGAAGAACTACGGATGAAGGTTCGTGACACTGTACAAGAGGCAGTGATCAAGACCATCCCCAAGAAAAAGAAATGTAAAAAGGCAAAATGGTTGCTTGAGGAGGCCTTATAAATAGCTGAGAAAAGAAGAGAAGCAAAAGGCAAAGAGAAAAAGAAAGATATACCCATTTGAATGCAGAGTTCCAAAGAATAGCAAGGAGAGATAAAAAAGCCTTCCTCAGTGATCAGTGCAAAGAAATGGAGGAAAACAATAGAATGGGAAAGATTAGAGATCTCTTCAAGAAAATTAGAGATAGCAAGGGAAACTTTTCATGCCAAGATGGGCACAATAAAGGACAGAAATGGTATGGATCTAACAGAAGCAGAAGATATTAAGAAGAGGTTGCAAGAATACACAGAAGAACTATACAAAAAAGATCTTCATGACTCAGATAATCACTATGGTGTGATCACTCACCTAGAGCCAGATATCCTGGAATGCAAAGTCAAGTGGGCATTAGGAAGCATCACTATGAACAAAGCTAGTGGAGGTATGGAATTCCAGTTGAGCTATTTCAAATCCTAAAAGATGATGCTATGAAACTGCTGCACTCAATATGCCAGCAAATCTGGAAAACTCAGCAGTGGCCACAGGACTGGAAGAGGTCAGTTTTCATTCCAATCCCTAAGAGAGGCAATGCCAAAGAATGCTCAGACTACCTCACAATTGCACTTATCTCACATGCTAGCAAAGTAATGCTCAACATTCTCCAAGCCAGGCTTCAACAGTGTGTGAACCATGAACTTCCAGATGTTCAAGCCGGATTTAGAAAAGGCAGAGGAACCAGAGATCAAATTACCAACATCTATTGGATCATCGAAAAAGCAAGAGAGGTCCAGAGAAACATATACTTCTGCTTTATTGACTATGCCAAAGCCTTTGACTCTGTGGATCACAACAAACTGTGGACAATTCTTAAAGAGATGGAAATACCAGACCATCTGACCTGCCTCTTGATAAACCTGTATGAAGGTCAGGAAGCAACAGTTAGAACTGGACATGGAACAACAGACTGGTTCCAAATTGGGAAAGGAGAATGTCAAGGCTGTATATTATCATCCTTCTTATTTAACCTATATGAAGAGTACATCATGAGAAATGTTGGGCTGGATGAAGCACAAGCTGGAATCAAGATTGCCAGGAGAAATATCAATAACCTCAGATATGCAGATGGCACCACCCTTATGACAGAAAGCGAAGAACTAAGGAGCCTCTTGATGAAAGTGAAAGAGGAAAGTGAAAAAGCTGGCTTAAAATTCAACATTCAGAAAACGAAGATCATGGCATCTGGTCCCATCACTTCATGGGAAATAGATGGGGAAACAGTGGAAACAGTGACAGACTTCATTTCGGGGGCTCCAAAATCACTGCAGATGGTGACTGAAGCCATGAAATTAAAAGACTCTTGCTCCTTGGAAGAAAAGTTATGACCAACCTAGACAGCATATTAAAAAGCAGAGAATTACTTTGCCAAGAAAGTTTCATCTAGTCAAAGCTATGATTTTTCCAGTAGTCATTATGGATGTGAGAGTTGGACTATAAAGGAAGCTGAGTGCCAAAGAATTGATGCTTTTGAACCATGGTGTTTGAGAAAACTCTTGAGAGTCCCTTGGACTGCAAGAAGATCCAACCAGTCCATCCTAAAGGATGTCAGTCCTGAATATTCATTGGAAGGACTGATGATGCTGCTGAAAATCCAATACTTTGGCTACCTGATGCAAAGAACTGACTCATTGGAAAAGTCGCTGATGCTTCGAGAGATTGAAAGTGGGAGGAGAGGGGAACGACAGAGGATGAGATGGTTGGATTGCATCACCCACTCAATGGACATGAATTTGAGTAGGCTCAGGGAGTTGGTGAGGGACAGGGAGGCCTGTTGTGCTGTGGTCCATGGGGTCACAAAGAGTCTGACTAAGCAACTGAACTGAACTGAACTACTCTCTTCTGGGTTTTCCTGAAGGCTGAGCACATCATGGATGTGGAAACATATAAGAAAAATGCAAAGTATGCTGCCCAGTTACAAAGGTATTTTATTCCAATTGTTCCCCATTCCTCATGAAGATCGAGAGTGTGATAATGGGTTGTGTTCCTTGGAGATCTTGGTTTCTTTGCATTTTTTGTTTGTTTGTTTGTTTGTTTGTTTTGCCTTGACTGTGCTCCAATAAGCCAAAGCAGTGCCCTGTATCTCCATTTCATTCTGTCCACCACAAATGTTCTGGCCCCTTCCATGGTCTCTTCCATGGTCTCTGTCTCCCTGTCTCTTTCTTTGATCTGCATCTGGGGATGCACGGGCTGTCAGTGCTAAGTTGTGGGTAAGTTGTGAGGCGCTGTCACCCATGAGGCTGCTGGTTTCCATGACACCATTCATCTCATGGTGCCACAGTGAGGCCTGAGAAAGATCACAAACAGGCTAAAGTTCTAGTTCTTGCATCTTCAAGTTAAGAATCAAATTTCTGACATCCAAGACTATTGGGAAGAACCAATGAGATACGTAAAGTGCCTGGCACAGAGTATAGCCAATAAAAGACAAAACAAACTACAGAAAGAAGTAGTCATTTAGTCAGCCGTGCATGTGAATATATTTGTATACATTTTAGCCATGTATCTACGTTTGATCCCTGGGTCGGGAAGGCCCCCTGGAGAAGGAAACGGCTACCCACCCCAGTATTCTTGCCTGAAAAATTCCATGGAGAAATGAACCTGGTGGGGTCTCAAAGAGTCAGACATGAGTGAGAGACTAAACAACAACAACAATATGTATAATATAGCCAGGGCCTTCTGTTGTTTTAGTAAGAAATGAAATCAAGAAATAAAGAAGCACTGGGTCCTTTCCTCCTCGTGAGGCGATCTGAATGTTTCCTCGACACTGAGACAGGATTCCATGTTGCATTAGGATTTTCTCCAGTCCAGACCATTGTCTTGTTTTGGCCAATCTATACCAGAATTTTGGGTACATAACCTCTACAAAGGCATAAATGTTGGCCTGGCAGAGTGAACAACATCAACACAGCTTCTAACCCCATGTCCTGGGCTCAAGGTCAGGATGTTGGCTCCTAAAGCTTCCTCATAGTTGGGCTATTTTGTTAAGCTCTTGATTGCTTTATTTTCTTGCAAGTATGTTATTATTGTATCATCTTCATTTGTTCCCACTGTGGACTGGCATGGACTTCAAGACCAGGGTCTCCCCTCCCCCCTCATCCAGGTGCCTGTACTGATACTTGGAGATGGACTTTGAGATTTCACTTTTCCATAGAAATGGCTCCTTATCTCCCAGGAGTCATCCTGCCAGGGGCAAAAGCCTGGCCCTAGTACCTGTGAACAGGCTCTTTGAGCTGGGATTGAGAGTGGCTGTAGGGTGGGGCTAGAGGACACTGCTAGGAAGGGTACTGACTGCTTGCTTCCCAGTGACTTTCAGGACGTCCCCAACTTCAGAAATGGATTTGCGGACATCTACATCATTAGCCTGTAAACATTCTTACCGTTTTTAGAAGCATTTTACTCCTGAGCAATTCTGATTATGATAGATTTTATTTCTGAGTCCAGTATTTGCTTCAATATTGATTACAGTGTTACAATGGTCACAGTATTATATAGAATGATTTTGGTAATTAAAGTTAGATCAGCACTGGAATCTGGAATCTGCCTCTTATTAACTTATGATTCTAGGAAATTCTCTTCTCCATGTCTCAATTTTTCACATTTAAAACTAGGAAATGATCACACAAACTTTTCTGAGTTATAGTTTGCCTGAAAACCAACCCCATATTAGTGCCATATTTCCAAAAGGCATTAAAAATAGTTGATAAAGTAAACAAGACAAATATCATATGATATCACTAACAAGTGGAATCTAAAAAATATATACAAATGAACTTATTTACAAAACAGGAATAGACTCACAGAAATAGAAAATAAACTTGGTTACCAAAGGGGAAACGGGGAGGGAAGGGATAAATTAGGAACTTGAGATTAACATAGATACACTACTATGTATAACAGACAACAAGAACCTACCATAGCACAGGGGACTATATCAATGTTTTGCAATAACCTATATGGGAAAAGAATCTGAAAAAGAATATATATGTATATATATAACTGAATCACTTTGCTGTATACTTGAAACTAATACTTTATAAATAAGTTATGCTCTAATTAAAAAAAATTGATAAACAATTTAACTTTTTACCATGGACTGTCTCAAATACATTAAGTATAGAGTATGTTCATAGGACACACGAACATTTATTAAAACATTGCTTTCTCTACCAGTGTGTGGAGAAAGTGACTCCGCAGACTTTCACCCACTGCAGTTTCCACTTTCTTGTTCTAGATACCCATCCTGCCCAGGCCTTCTCTTAAAAACCAACCTGTGTAAGCTTTCTGGTCTCCATTTCCTCCCGTTCCTGCTTTCCCTGGCTTTTCTCAGCAGAAGAAGGCCCTGGGGCTGATCCTGCGGAAGATAGGAGGGGGAAAGGCCACAACACTTCCAGCCTGGCTAACTGGCTGGAGAGCAGACGCTGTGCTCCCAGAATGGAAAGCTGGGAACAATGGGGTGAGGGAACCATATTCTAAGGAAAGATTGATCAGTGCTCATGCAGACCAGCCTGCCCTCTTCCCCTACTCTTGAGAGCTGTTTAAGCAGAAGGCTAGGAGACGGGGAAATCTTTCCAATGCGAGTTGTTAGTGGAGTGAAAGACGCCTCCATGAGCACACTGGCTGTGAGAGGCTGTGGGATGGGCCATGCTGGAGAAGAGCTGGGAGCAGGGAGGTCTGGAAGAAGTTGGCTAATATGTGAACGTCCTCCTTCATCACAGAACCAAATGCTAGAAGGATCTGCTGCCCTCACCAGGCTCCCTAAAGAACCCTCATGTGTGCCCACAAGAGAGCCAGGGCTGGAATCCCCACCATTCAGCAGACATGCTTGGCCTGAGATGCTCAAGGTGGAGAAGATAACACAGAAACCAGCTATGTAGGAGAAACTTGCTTCATCCCACTTGTTCCCTGCCTTAACCTACAGGAGTATGAACCTGCCACCTATCAAGTTACTTAGGCGGGAGCCCGGCTGGCCCATGAAGAGAGAAGATGGGGTGAGCATTTAAATATGATATGAGATTGAAGTTTCAAATTAGCTGAGGGCATTTTTAGACCCAAAGCCACCAGAAAAATAGGGAATCTGCTGAAGTTGTCATTAAGGGCTGGGAAATGGACATGTGACAACATGGTTGAAGGAAAGGATTAGAGAGAGAGAAAAAAAAACAAAAACTGTTTGTGTTTGTGCCCTGCTGAGCTCAGACTGTTCAATAAGCCAGTTGTGTTTGATGAAATTTCCTTTATCCCTGATACAACAATATAGATGAAAATGTTCTGTAAGCTGTAATGTACTATACAAATATTAGTTATGATTAATAATCATTACAAATAGGAGTAGAAAAATAACATGAGGCTTTTCTCGAATTCTCTCCACGTTATTGCAGAAATCCAAAGCATAAAAACACTGTTCCTGCTCTGGCTGGTCTGGAGAAGTCAGCAGTGTTTCAAAGTACCTAGCACCTGGCTACAGGGGAGCAGGGTGAGGGAGGGGCTTTCTGGACGTGGCCCAGGGTTCTGGGAGGGCAGGGGTATCACACTTGGCATCCTAATGACATTGCCATTCTGCAGACACCCGGGACCCTTTGACGATTTCTTTTTCTCTTATTTCTCATCTGGGCAAGGTAGCCACACTTTGTAATTGTACTTCTGAAATGCTCTCACTATGAAGTCTCTCCCTCTGTCTCTGTGTAGTGCTTCCCTGGTGGTTTAATTGGTAAAGAATCCCTGCAGGGCAGGAGACTCAAGTTTGATCTCTGGATCAGGAAGATCCCTGGGAAAAGGAAAGGGCAACCCACTCCAGTTTTTTGCCTGGAAAATTCCACAGAGAGAGGAGCCTGACAAGCTACAGTCCACAGGGTCACAAAAGAGTCAGACCGAACTGCGAGACTAAACCACCACACAACACCTCTAAGTCCATAATGAAAACAGCTTAGTGAGTGTCAGATACTGTTTATGCCTCATCCCACTTGTCCATCACAGCAGCAGCCCTATGAAGTAGATACTACATTATCCCCTCTAAAATGAGAAAGTTGAAACTTGGAGAGGGGCAGTCACTTATCCAAGCTCACCCAGCTAGTGGGTGGCAGTGGGCAACCTTGAGTTGGTAGCTTCACCCTAGCGCAGCATTTCCGCACTTTCTCCATATCCATTCATCCTCCCCTCTGTTGTCATGGTGCTCTCCCCCAGTACTATGCTGGCTCTGTCCTGGTGAAACCCCTTCCAGGGCTCCTCAATTCCCAGAGACAAATTCCACATCCTCGGGTAGGTGGTCAAGGCTGTCTAGGAACCACCCCCTATCTCCTTCAGTATCTATACTTCGTGGAGCCCTTGACCATATGATGGTTTCTACATATCTCTGTTCCCCCCCCCCCCCAACTTGTCCTTCCTCTTGTACTTCCCCTGGATCATCTGTGTCCTTCTCCAAGTAGTGGAGAAATGCTCTCTGAGCAATGCCTGACCCACAAAGGCCTCTCTGGTTCTCCAGCAATAGGCAGTTATGTGGGCTGGTGAAGACGAAGCTTCAGGAGCAGAAGGATCTGGGTTCTTAGGTCAGGTTCAGCCTGTTTCTAGCTGTATTTATTATACCAGGACAATTACAGTGAAGGACAGGGAAACCTGGCGTGCTGCCATCCAGGAGGTCACAGAGCTGGATACGACTTAGCCACTGAACAGCAGCAACAGCCATGAGTCTTAGTTTCCTCATCCGTACAGAACGGTGATCATGATAGAGGGTACATGAGGATTTACCCAGCTGATGCAGGCAAAATGCTGAGCATGGTCCCCAGATCATTTTAAGCCCTTCATTCATTCCTTCAATTTGTGGAATATACTGTATGCCAAGGGTATGCTAAGTTCTAGGGAATCTACGATAAACAAACCGAGTCTAGTCCCTGCCCTCCTGCAGGTTACAGTTTAATTGGTGAGACAGACATTGACAGACCAATCATACTTATTTGGGATGCTTTCTGAGGATGTCCCCTGAAATGTGGCTAAGTAGTATGGGGGTTACACTAACTTACATATTATGTGATCCTGGGTAGTGTGTTTATTGCTAGTCCCATCTTACAGCTGAGGAAACTAAGGCCTGGAACCATTAAGAGATTATCTCAGGACCATTCAGACAATAAGGAGTGGATACGAGTCTGGAACCAGATTTGTCTGACTTCAAACACTAAGCTCTGTCTCTTATACCTACTCGCTTTGTGTTATTCTTGGGAACCTCGGCTTCTCTTAAAGATTTTTCTTTTTTTCCTTTTGCATGATGAGATGACTAAATGAAAGCATGAATGTATGGCAAAACAATAATTGGTTGAAAGCATAACAGAAGACCTCACAGGCAGTGGAGTGTTTTACTTTAACTTAAGTGGAGGTACCTGGTCAGCAGCCGTCCTTCTAATCCCTTGAGGGTGGGAAGTGGATTTAGACCTGCCAGGATCTAAATGTTTAGTAGTGTTAATAAATGTCTTCTGAATAAATGGAAAAATATATCAGTTTTTGTGAGTTGGCAGCTAAGGAGTTAAAAATAAAGACAAGACTATGTCCTATCTCCCCTACCATCTAGCCTCAATCTAACCAAACCAATACTACCATTATCAATTTCAGACTTGGAAAGGGGGCCCCATGAAATATTTCTTTATAAGTAAGAATTCTATGCTTTAACAAAAAATAGTTGGGGGAAAAAAAAGAAAAAGAAAAAGAATCTGCTCTAAGGAATCAGCTGCCACAAGATGGCTCAGGAAGATCCTCAGACCTGGGCAGGGAGAGGGCAGCTGAGTGTTGTTATTTGCCTTGAAGGCTACTATTCCTCCCCCAGCTCAGTACCTTCTTACTTGGTAAAAAGAAAAAATATTCAGCTTACACTGCAGGAGTGTTTCAGAGTTTACAGAATGCTTTCGCTTGCATGATCTCAACTGATCCCAACAATGACTCCCAAAGAACTGGGGTCTTCTCTCCAATGTAAAGATGAGAAAATTCATACAGGAAACATGAGTAGCTACAGAGCTGTAGCGCCTGGGCTCTGAGAGTTGTATCACGCTTCTGTGGGGCTTCCAGTCTTTGTGATCACTTTACATGAAGCAGATTCCACTTTGTTATAATGTTCTTGAGGTGAAACACAAGCCGGCCATCTTGCCTGGTCTAGACTGGATGTGGTTTTCTTTCAGAAGTGTGAGTGTGAATTGGGGATGGGAGCCCTGGAGGAGAAGAGGATGGATCACTAGTCTGTGGGGCTCCAGGGCTGAGGGGGGGGATGGAATTTCACTGCAGAAAAATAACCCATAAGTGTGAAAATCCTTGCATTTCTGCTAGACAAAGCAGCTTTTAGAGAGGAAGAGAGGTCTAACCCATTAGGTAACATATCTTTCTAGGGCACTGTTCTGTCTGGACAACTTGGCTCTTCTCATTTCCATGAGAACTGAATCAACCAACTCTCTCTGAACAAAATATAGGCAGAATGTTCTAGCAGAAAGAACACTGGATGGGAGTTTAGTGAGCCTGGTTCTCATGTTTCCTCTACCACTGAACACATGGTAACATTCCTTCCCACAGCCCTTCATTTGTAAACCATTCCAAACCATTCTGAGACTTCTCTACTCCACCTGCCTCCTGCCTTCCTTCTAAGTTCTGGTTCTCTTGATTATAATTTCCAGACTCTAATCCATTTGATCAGGATGTTTGTCTGAGCTGGATATAAGTTCCTTCTCCTGGGCTTCCCTGGTGGCTCAGGGGGTAAAAAATCCACTTGCAATGCAGGAGCCCCAGGTTCAATCTCTGGGTCAGGAAGATTCCCCTGGAAAAGGGAATGGCTACCCACTCCAGTATTCCATGGACAGAGGAGCCTGGTGGGCTACAGTCCATGGGGTCACAAAGAGTTGGACGCGACTGCGCAACTTTCACTTTTTCACATCCTGGTCCTTGGCTATGCAGGCTTGTACCAGGACCTAAACTACCATATGTCACTGAGGATATTTTCTCCTGAACCAAGCTCTAGGAAGGCCAGTTGAGTATGTTTCTGTATGTCTAATGGGCTCTTTCATTCCTAGGTCCTGAGCTAAAGGAAGTCATGTGACCTCGCTGTCCAAAAGGTTAAGACCATACCTTATTGCCTCAGACCATTTTTGATCAAACTGAACTACTGTAAATCACCTGTACATTCTCTTTCTTTTCTTCCTAGGGGTTCTGACACTGAGCTCAGAGCAGTGACTAACTTGAGGGATGAGATTCCTGCTGCTATGAGGCTAATTAAAATTCCAGGGCCTAAGGTGGCTTTGTTTTCCTTGCTGGGTAGAAAGAGAAGGGGCTAAATGCAATTAGTCTAGCCTTCTTTTCATTCCCTCCCCAGGTCTCTCTGACCCAGAAGATAGGTTTAGATGAAGACAGAGGGATAACAGGGTAAATGAAAGAGAAAGAGAGTGACCAATGCAGAAAGACCAATTCCACATGCTCTGTTGGTGAAATTTACACTGGGGCAACATCACTTGGAAAATAACCTGGCCTTGAACAGTCAGAGCTTGAAAACTGCTCAGGTCGTTTGACCAGTAATCCCACTTCCTCATGTGGCCTAAGGACCTGATCAGAAATGCAAATAGAACTTTATGTACATGCATGTGTACCACAGGGCTGCTTATTATTATAATAAATAATCTAAATGTCTGATCTGGGATTGGTTATGTAAATTATGACCCATCTGTATGGGATGGGACATTCTGTAGCAATTTAAGAGGATGTTTATGAAGGTATTTTCATGGCATGGGTAAATGCTTATGATGTAATGTCAAGCGAAATCAAGCAGAACAAATCTTGGAAAAAAAATTCAATAATAATATGAACTACTAAGAAACATTCTGGGAAGAATGTGCCCACATACTATCAGTGGTTGACTCTTGGATGGGATAAAATTTGCTTGAATTTTCTAATTGTTCATAATGATTATATAATTCTCTTATAATAATAATAAAAAAAAGAGGGGTACAATGAAAGAGACCTAAAGAGCTCTTTTCTTCCTTGAAATCAGGAATGGTTTGGATGTCTGCTGAGCCCTTGAATCTGTAAGTTTGCCTTTAGGCATCAGGCTCTTGCTGCTAACAACAGCCAAATCAAAAAAGTCCTGTATTTAATGGCCAGATAAAGACGATACCACTACTGATGTTCTGAAAGTTACAGCATCATCTTCTCTAAGAAGCCTTTCCTGGTCAAGTCAGGCACTTGTTTCAGTGCCCTGATCCCTCAAATGGCCCAACTGTGCTTCAGCACCTAAGGGAGTTTGTGGCATTTTAGGGATGGGAGAAGTCTGAAAGATCATTTACCCTGTTCATTCATTCATTCATGTATTCACTCATTCATTCTATACTTAGTGTCAAGCCTAAAGCTCAATAAATATTTTCTGAAAGACTTCTAATAGAGCCTGCTTAGTTCCATTACAGTCAATATTGTAACTATTGTGGGATCTGTTTTCAAGCTTAGTCTTCGAGGCAATTGCTCCCTTTGGGAGAATTGATTCATGACCTGCTGGCTTTCCTGGACTCCCCAGGAAGGGTCATACCAGCTTACTCTGATGTTGTGCTCTGAAAGCCAACTGTTGTCCTGGCTTTCAGAGGGCACACTTAGTCTGCCAGACTCAACTTCTCCCCATGTTCCTGCAACACTGGTTCCTTTCTGGGCTGGCCCTTAAACCCAGCTTGTCTAATCTGCCCATCTTCTGTGGCAGAAGCCTGGTAGTGGTTTACCATGTCTGGGGAGGTAGAAAGTGACAGAGCCGATCAAGCTTGGACTTGCCATCTCTCATGTCATCCTCCTTCTCTAACCCAGCATGGGCTGCCCCCTCTCCTGTCTGACGTGGTTCTTAGGATCACTCCTGCTCTAATGCTTACAGAAACCTCTGTCCTGAGCCTAGTCCCAGCTTCCTGGCAGAAGGTTTGTCTGGGAGAAGAGGTGGAGGTAAGAATGGAGAGTACTGAGGAGAGCTGGGGCTCAGAGTCAGGCAAATAAGATGAGTCCCTAGGGGTGTGAGACCTTAGGAAAGTGACTGCTGTGCAACCATGTTTTCCCCAAGCAGCTTCCATTTATTCTCTTTTTGGTAACTAATATTCTCTGTGTGCATATGTGTGCTCAGCCATGTTCAACTCTTTGTGACCCCATGGACTGTAGCCCAGCAGGCTCCTCTGGCCATGGGATTTTCCCGGCAAGAATACTGGAGTGGGTTGCATTTCCTTCTGCAGGGGATCTTCCCACCCCAGGCATAGAACTTTCACCCTCTGCATTGCCTGTATTGGCAGGAGGGTTCTTTACCTAAATTATAATATGTAGGTTCCCCCCCGCCCCTTTTCCTCCAAGCAGTTTCCCAACACCAGCTAGGTGTCCTACAATTTGACTCAATTCTGGCAATATCTACCCAGAAATAGCATCAGTTTTTACCGGTAGAGGGCAGAGTCCAGGGAGATACTGTCCTGTCCCAGCTTCAAATGCCAATCACAAGTCCAGTTTGCCACCTGTGCTTCTGACTGACTGATTCGATTGGGATTTCCAACGAGCCCCCTCTTTGGATTTGATTAATTTGCTAGAGTTGTTCACAGTAACTCAGAGAAGCACTTTACTTACTAGATTACTGGTTTATTATTAAAGGATGTAACTCAAGAACAACCAGTTGGAAGAGGGCGATAAGACAAGATAAGCTTCCCTGGTAGTTCAGCTGGTAAAGAATCTGCCTGCAATGCAGGAGATGTGGGTTCAATTCCTGGGTTGAGAAGATCCCCAGGAGAAGGGATAGGCTACCCATTCCAGAATTCTTGGGCTTCCCTGGTGGCTCAGATGGTAAAGAATCCACCTGCAATGCAGGAGACCTGGGTTTGTTCTCTGGGTTGGGAAGATCCACTGGAGGAGGACATGGCAACTCACTCCAGTATCCTTGACTGGAGAATCTCCATGGACAGAGAATCTCCATGCTGGGCTATAGTCCATGGGGTTACAAAAAGTTGGACATGACTGAGTGCCTAAGCACATGCACACATGAGGCAAGGTGTGGGAAAGGGCACCGAGCTTTTCTTTTCTCTCTGATCAACTCTCTCCCCAAATCTCTGGGCTGTCACCATCCTGGAAGCTCTCTGAACCCAGTCCTTTAGAGTCTTTACAGAGGTTTAGTTACACAGGCATGACGGATTAAATCATTAGCATTTGACTTCATTTTTTTTTGCCTCACCCCACAGCATGTGGAACTTCCCTGACCAGGGATCAGACTCGTGTCCACTGCTTTGAATGTGCAGTCTCTTAACCACTGGACCACCAGGGAAGTCCTACACCACTATTAATTCCACCTCGAACCCCTCTCTGCTCTGCCCCCAGGAGGTCAGGCACGGGGTTAGGACTGGACGTTCCAACTCTCTAATCACAAGGTTGGTTCTTCTGGCAGCCAGCCCTAGGCTCAGGCCAAAAGTCACCTCATTAACATAACAAAAGACAACTTAATCACTCCTATTACTTCAGAAATTCCAAGGGTTTTAGGAGCTCTGTGCCAAAAACAAGGACAAAGACCAAGTACATATTTCTTGTAAATCACCATATCACAGTAAAGGCTCCTTGACTCCCCTACAGAACTCTTCACCCAGGATGGAGCTTGGGACTCAAGTTAGTCGGAAAAGAGACTTCCTCAGCCACTGTCATGGGCTCAGGAAAGGGCACATTGCACATTCAGAGCCACTGAGAGGAAAGGAAAATTTTGGTAACCCTTTGTGGAATGAGAATCTGTTTTTCTCAAGGTCCCGAAACTAACAGAACCCTGGAGCCATGGCTGTTACTGTGCACCTGAAATTTAAGACTAAAGTCAATTTAGCAAGAGATGGATCAAGAGATGGAGAGTCAAGTTTCCAACAGCAAAGCCACATTAGAGATCTCAGTAGAGTCAGCGTCCAACAGGGAAGAGATGGCTCACTTGAAACGTGATAACATGCACAAGGTTTACTAAAGGGGTCATTCACTGTAGGCGGAGGTGCAGGGTGCCCAACCACCCAGGGCAAACATCCTCCAGGGACCCAGGGCTAGTCTAGGTCCACAGGGATGTAGAAGGGAGTAGTTTCCAGAACCCGCAAGGAGAGGGTCACCTAGAGAGAAACATGGCCTCAAACTGAGGAACACACCCAACCTGGGATGACTCTGCGGGGGCAGCCAGAGGAACCTTGGCCTCCCTTTGTTCCCTGCCTTCAGACTTCTGCTGGCTTTTCCCTTTACTATCCTGGCAGCCAGAGATTGTGGCTCTTGGATGTGGCTCAGGTAGCACAGGCTCCAGGGACAGAGGGCAGGGAGAGGAAGGGTAGCAAGTGGGTCTGCAGGGGGTTAGGGAGACAATCCCACACAGCCCCAGACTCAGTCCTGCACCTAGACTGCTCAGTTTAAGTGAACCAATCAGTGCCCCCCTTTATATAACCAGCTCTACTGGGCTTTCTGTCATGTACATCCAGTAGAATCCTCATTGACATTGTGGCTTAAAAGAGCTTCATTTTCTATTTCTATTTTTTTTTATTTAACTATTTTTACTGTGGTAAAATACATACAACATAAAATGTTAATTGTTTTAATCATTTAAAAATTTAACCATTTTTAAAGTGTACAGTTCAGTGGCCTTAATTCCATTTACATTGTACAGCTGTCACCAATTTCTAATTCTAAAATTTTTTCATCACTCCAAAAAAAAAAACTGCACACATTGAACCAGGACTCCCTATTCATCCTTTCCTTAGCTACTGGTAACCTCTAATCTACCTCCGTCTCTGAATTTACCTATTCTAGCTATTTCATATAAATGAAATCTTATAATGTCTTTCCTTTTGTGCCTGGTTTCTTTCACTTAGCACCCTGTTTTCAGTTCATCCGTATTATAGGATGGGTCAGAACTTCATTCCTTTTTTATGGCTGAATAATACTCCATTGTATGGATATACCACAATTTATTTATTCATTCATCTTTCATCTTGGAATGTTTCCACCTTTTGAATATTGTGAATAATGCTGCAATTAACTCTTCCTTTGTATTATACATTTTTTTAAATTTATTTTTTAATGGGAGAATTGCTTTATAATGTATATTGGTTTCTGCTGTACAACAATGCAAATCAGGCATGATTATACATATATTCCTTCCTTCTTGAGCCTCTCTTCTCTCCCCCATCCCTCCCCTCTAGGGAATCACAAAAATGCATCAGAAGAAGAAAGAGAGTAAAGGAGTTGATAGTAATAAAATGCATGGAACCTTGTGGTGGGAGCTCACAAAATGTGCTCAGAACAACTGCTATTATGTGTCAGGGCACACTGCCCACTCCAGAGCCAGTCTCCTCTAAGGCTGGCACCCAAGCAACCCATGCAGAAGTGAAGGGGGTGAAAGGGAGAAGCCACTGATTCCTGGAGTGTGGACACCTGCTGACTTAGGGTGTCATTTTTAAAAACACTGGAAGCACGCAGTAGCCTAGTAATTGGAGTGGTGCTGTCATGGGCATTTGTTTAATGGTTGAGTGATCAGAAGTTTTCTTTCATTCCCTTTCTCCTGTCAACTCTGGCTGATTAAAAAGGCACGTGAATCTTTCCTTACACACAATTTTCCAAGTCTGAAGTGAGAAATTGAACTGAACTCAGTTACAGCAGCTGATCTAATATACTTAACTGCACAGAGGAGCTAGGAATTTGAAAGGCTCCTTGGAGGATGGGGTGAGCACAGCGGGCTTGGAGTTATGGGTATCATGTCTACTTGTGGGTGTGCACGTGGTCTCCAGGGCACCCAGGCCTTGTCCAAGCATAGGGTTGTGTGTTCATGCGGATGAGAGGCAGGTGTTCCAAGAGCACGTCTTCCAAGATGGTGGCACTTCCTCTGATGGTTTGGTTTATGAATTTATGAAGGCTTTCAAGTGTTAATTCAGGAGCTTGCAGGATTTTAAAAATGTTCCCCCTCCCTCCACTGAGAAACTCTAAGATAACTAATGAAAAGAGCTGAAGCAAAGGAGGAAGGTTGATTGGAGGGAAGATTCTATTGACCAAAGAGGATACAATGAGTAGAACAGGTTGAAACCACACTGTTCCTTAGCAGCAGTCAGCGGCAGCATCCTGGGGTTCCAGAGAGCTACAGAGCACTATACTCAATAGAGCAGGCTCATCCTGAAGGGTTAAAGCGCCTCATAATAATGACCATTTACTGAGCGCTTCCTGTGTGCTGGGCACTGTGCCCCTGCTTTCCACACATTACCCTCCATCCTGTACAGCAGGTGGTGTTATTCTGGTTTTATAGCAGAGGACTGCAAGGTTCAGTGTACCCTGCCCCTTTGTACAAAGACTTGCTGGAACAGGATTAGATCTCAGGTCTGAGCTGAAGCCAAGGATTGTCACATTATGTCCCAGTGTTGCATTGCAACTGCAGACTCTGTGGCACAGCGACTGCCAGGCAAGACAAACACACTCATCTGTCTGCTCCTTCTTCCTCCTCGTCCCCTCCCTGCCTTCTGCTTCTGTTTTCCCTTTCCAGTCTCCTCATCCTTCATGTTCCCTTCTCTTTCATCTCCATCCTTCCACCAAACCACCCTCGATTTCCCTTCCTACTGTACTCCCCATTCTCATCCACTTTTAATCAATAACTGGTCATAGGGTGGCCACTCTGAAAACAAAAAGAAGGAGCCCTGGGAAAGAAAACTTTCCTTTGATACTGTGAGCTGGCAAGTTGGCAGGAGCCACCAAGGGTGAGCCATAAAACTCTGAAGGGAAGCAATGAATGGACAGAAGGAGCCACAGGTCTCCACCAGGTACCTATGACCATGCTCCCATTCTCTGGCCTGGGCAGTAACTCATCAAAGGGATGGGAGATATGTCTTTAACTTGGAGCAGTAGCTGCTGCCCCAATTCAGAGGCTGTCAGTCCAGACTTGAGCATCATACAGTGAGAGATGGAGTTGAGCTGGCTTGGTAAACAAGGAGAGAGCAGCTACAGGGAACCAGAGCACAAAGTCAGAGAATGAGAGTCAGGGAGATGTGAGCAGCAAGGTCACATCAAAGCTAATCACAGGAAGGTGGTTCTAGGTGAGCCTGGCTTTGCTACCAGTGACTAGCCCTGTTGTGCCTGGCTCTCCTTGATATGAGATACGGGAGGCTGAGTCATGTCAAGGCCTGGGAAGAAGGTTGCTGCTCTCTGCTCTTCAGCTATTACTATTGTTCCTTGCTCTTAGCTTTTCTACATTTCAGATCCACGTTGGTGAGCCTGACCAATGAGGTCATCAGGACAAGGACCAATTACACAATTATCCTATTTGTATAGATGATAAAGCTGAGAGTCAAGTGTATAAAGGATGAATTAAGAAGTGAAGAGGCTGGGGTCACACCTATTAATTCCTCCCTCTTGCCCAGGCTGCCCTGTTTGAAAGCCAGGTGAAATGGTATTTGCATAGGACTAGCAATACCCCAGAGAAGGCAATGGCACCCCACTCCAGTACTCTTGCCTGGAAAATCCCATGGACAGAGGAGCCTGGTAGACTGCAGTCCATGGGGTCGCTAGGAGTCGGACACTACTGTATAACTTTCAAGTAGACAACCTGAGCGACTTCACTTTCACTTTTCACTTTCATGCATTGGAGAAGGAAATGGCAACCCACTCAAGTGTTCTTGCCTGGAGAATCCCAGGGACGGGGGAGCCTGGTGGGTTGCCATCTCTGGGGTCACACAGAGTTGGACACGACTGAAGCGACTTAGCAGCAGCAGCTATGCCCCAAACCCAGTCCTGAATCTTGACTTCAAAACTTCTCTGGCCAGGTGTGGATTTCCACTCTCCATGATTTTCTACTCAACCAGGCTCTCTCCGTCTGTGCTGTAGTCTGCTTTATACAAGCAAATACAACAGAATTCATGGAGGGGGAACTGCTCCTTGGGGTATAAATGCCTGGTCCCTGTTAGCCACTCTGAGTAAGCTGAAGGCAGCCCGAAACATGGACCTCAAGAGGAGGAAGTTTGAACCCTGCCTGGAAAAGGCCTAATTATTTCTAGAGAATAACTCACCTGGTGGGATCTGAGCCTTCAAGGATGTGTCTGTGTGGCAAAAAGCATTTTCCAAGTGAGAACTTGGATGCTCTAAAAAACAAAAGGGAATGATTAGGGAGGTGCTGGGCCATGGGAGCGTTTTCCTTGAGCAAGTCTTTTAACCTTGCAGGGAAGCTGACCCTCTCTCTCGGGCACTGACAGCCTTTTCGGAACACAGGGAACAAGCTAAGTTCTTTTTAATGTATATTAAATTGAGCCTGTCAACCCTGACAAAGTCCCTTTAAGTAGATGGTCACTAAGAGGACAGCCTGCCCAGAAGACACGCTCCAGGGCTGTGTAGATTTAGACTGAACAAAATCTCCCTCTCCCTTCTTTCTTTTTTTTTTTTTGTCTTAAAAGTGACCACCAGTGAGTGATCATATTGTCCAAATCCTGTGCCGAGGACTCAACGTGTATTCTCTGATGTAATCCCAATAACATTCCTATGAAGCAGGGTCTATTTTATTCTAATTTTACAGAAGGAAGAAGCAAGTTTTAAAGAGACGCTGTGTCATAGTCCATAGCTTCTAGTAGGTTAGTTTGACTTCTGTGCACAGGACCTCTGCATCTTTAGATATTATTAGCCTGACAAATCTTCTTTTCACTTGCTATGTGTTCTTCCAGGTTTCCAAGCATTGTACAGCTATGGTCTGGTGTTCTTTAAAGATTAAGTCTCATTTTTATCAAAGTACATCTTTTTAAAAGCCACACAGTGTAAAATACATGCCTTAGAAAACACCAATCCCTCGGTCGTCCTTGGTTGCTCCTGACATTGTTCTCCGTGTTACTAAATCATATGTTTATATGGCTATGTTCTAAACTGAACTTTTCATTTTGTATTGAAGTATAGCCAATTAAAAATGTGATAGTTTCAGGTGGACAGCAAAGGGACTCAGCAATACGTATACATGTATCCCTCCTGATCCAAACTCCCCTCCCACCCCGGGTGCCACATAACGCTGAGCAGAGTTCCCTGCTATACTGCAGAAATACAGAGTTTCTATACAGTAGTTCCTTGTTGGTTGTTCATTTAAAATACAGCAGTGTGTACATGCCCATCCCAAACTCCCTAACTATCCCTTCCCCTCATCCTTCTTGCTGGCATTTCTTGATTGATCAGTTCGAGTTGTTGACCGCCTTGAGTGGTACATGAGGATGTTCTATTTCCCTTTGCCTCCCTTCCACACCACCAGCACAGTGGTGGGTACATTGATCCCTAAGTCATGAGGATTTCTCTTATGCATCTGTGGATACTGTGCAGAATCAACTTAAATGTATTATATTTTGGTTTTTAAAAGATAATAAATTGCTTTTCTCTTTTATTTCCTTACTTTCTTCTACTCCAATTTTCCCTATATGTTTCCATATCTGGGTCACTTATCAGGAATTTTTCTATAAACTCTAACTTATCAGTTCTAGCTTTTGGTTTTTTCTTTTCCCTAGAGGTTATCCCTCTGGAGCCATCTGTCCTCCTGTTCCAGTGTGAACTGATTGCTTTCCAGGATGGGTGCACAGCTGCTGCATGGGGTCGTCTTCTGATTATCATCCTGGGAAGTCCTTTTGTGTCTTGTTTGTGTTGATGTCTCATTTCCTGCAGCCCACAACTTCCTATGTTGTGATTCACTTTCAATTTACTCTCCTAAGAAAGACTACATGAGCTATAAAGCTTCTTGAGTCTTTGATTATCTTATTACTCAGTTAAACTTATGTGATACTTTGGCCATAAGAGCTGACTCATTGGAAAAGACCCTAATGCTGGGAAAGATTGAGGGCAGGAGGAGAAGGGGCTGACAGGATGAAATGGTTGGATGGTATCGTCAACTCAATGGACAAGAATTTGAGCAAGCTCTGAGAGATGGTGAAGAACAGGAAAGCCTGATGTGCTACATTTCATGGGGTCACAAAGAGTTGGATACAACTCAGTGATTGAACAACAAAAAACATGTTATTGTTTAGCTGGGTATAAATTTCTAATTTTAAATTAATAATTTTCTTTCAGGATATCGAAAGCAATTCTCCATTGTCATGCAGCTTCTGGTCTTAGTATTGAGAAGTCTGAGACCAATTTGATTTCAAGCTCTTTGTATGTGACCTTTTATTCGCTCTGAAAGCTTTGGAGTATTCTTTTTATTCTTAGCATTCAGAAATTTCATGATAATGTGATTTGATGTAGGTCTTTTTGCATGCCTTGCACTCAGAACTTAGTGGATCCTTTCAGCTAGAGACACCCATTCTTTAGTTCTTAGAAATTTTCTTGTTTTTTGTTGATTGATAAAAGAAAGATGGAGAAGGCAATGGCAACCCACTCCAGTACTCTTGCCTGGAAAATCCAATGGACGGAGGAGCCTGGTAGGCTGTGGTCCATGGGGTTGCGAAGAGTCGGACATGACTGAACGACTTCACTTTCACTTTTCACTTTCATGAATTGGAGAAGGCAATGGCAACCCACTCCAGTGTTCTTGCATGGAGAATCCCAGGGACGGGGGAGCCTGGTGGGCTGCCGTCTATGGGGTTGCACAGAGTCAGACATAACTGAAGTGACTTAGCAGCAGCAGCAGCAGCATGGAAGAAAGATTCCCTAAAATTTGACCTAATCTGTTTTACTTTACATAGAAGAATGGAAGTCAGTTAATGTTTTCGATCACTTATTATGTGTCAGTCATTGAAACAGAGACTTTACGTGTGCTATTTGTTGTATCTTTATAGAAAACCTTTAAAACAGCTATTGGCATTGCTACCTTATAGGTGAGGACTCTGTGACTTAGAGCAGTAGGCCAGTTTGTGAACAGGTACCCAGCTGTTAAACATCACAATCAGAATGCAATCCAGGTTTGGACAACTCACTTCACTAAGTGAGCAATTCCCCAACTGTGCTCCTGGGAACACCAATGTTTCATATGTTCCTGTAGTCTAATATGTTTAGGAAATTCTGGGACAAATGTATGACTCAGTTACAGGATTCCTCAGAGTGCTAAATAGCCTAATCTCCCTTGTGACCCTCTGAGGAGGAAACTGTAATGTACCATTTCCCAAAATAGATGGATGTGGTATTGAAGCTGTGCCTGGAAGGCTAGGTAGAAATTGAGCATGAGACATTAGATCTGGTTGCTGGCTAGTTGGCCACAGGGACAATGGACTCTGTGGGCCGGCCTATAATATCCTGTTTTCCTTGATCTTGCTCTCCCTTGTCTCATGCCCCCAGCCTCCTTGCTCACTTGGCACCAATCACAGTGCTCTCTTTTTCAGTTTCTTGATTATTCAATAACCATGTTGGCTGTTTTTCGAATCTTTGGAAATCTCTTTCTGCCATGGGACTTTCTAACACACTGTTCTCTGCGTTTTCCCCTTCCTCACCTCACTCATACCTCTTCAGCTTTCAGAGTGCGGCTTAAAGGCAGCCTCCTGAAGGGGAATTCTCCTAAACATTCTGATTCGGTTATGTCTCCCTACATTATATTCTCAAAGTATATTGTACTTCTACAGCATATCAACTATAATATTATTTGCATACAATAAATGTGTCAATCACAATCACATACCTGTATGGTTTTATTGTTGGTTCATTCATTTACTGTCTTCTGTCAATGCTAAGATCCTTCTGAAGCAGGAACCGTGTCTGTCTTGCTCATTACCATATGCCTCAAATGAGAGTATTGCCTAATGTATGCGAGGTGCTCAGTAAACATTTGTCAAGTGATTGCATGAATGATCAAATTCATGAATGAAAAAGGCCACTTCATTTGCCATTATCATTAATGATGGTGCTAATTAAGGAATTTTGCTTAAAATGGTGTTTCACGTTAAAGTTCCAAAAACCCAATTCTGTTTCACAATTGGTCTGCAATGAAACAAGGAAATAATGCAAGCATAACCTTGAATGTAATGAATATTCCATGAAACAAATCCCTAATTTTTTTTTAAATTCATTTCTGTGCTGTGCATGAATTATTCTGCCAACAGGTATCTCAGCATGAGACTACCTTCACCCCCAAATATCCAGCCTCAAAAGCATATTCAAGTAGTTCTTCATGAGTCCTGTAAATCAAGCTCTCATAAGAGTCAAGAGAGCAAATGAATATTCTCTTTTAAAGAGTGAAAAGGCAAATGCTTGGAATAAAAAGAAAGAGTTGGGTAGGATATTTTTAAGGGTTCGCTTTTCCAGCCTTGACTGGCTAAGTAGGTAAGCCTGACCCAGAGTGCTGGACCCATGCCTCCACCTCCTGCAAAATTTGCAATTCACTGAGATGAAAGATCCCAAGAGCTGTGCCTTCCATTTCCCCACAGAGGGCTTCTGGGAAGACTAAACAGCATAATATCGCCCAGGATCTAGCACAAGGCTAGGGCTGTTACTCTTTCTCCTCATCTGCCCCTGCTCTGCCCTAACTTCACTGACTGGCGAATTAGCTCTTCCTGTGGGCACCTCCACCCCAGACAGTGGGCACTAAAAGACAGTAATAATGCCTTCTTACTCATCTTTGCTTCCCTGGTGGCACAGAGGTTAAAGCGTCTGCCTGCAATGCGGGAGACCTGGGTTCGATCCCTGGGTCCAGAAGATCCCCTGGAGAAGGAAATGGCAACCCACTCCAGTATTCTCGCCTGGAGAATCCCATGGATGGAGGAGCTTTGTGGGCTACAGTCCATGGGTCGCAAAGAGTCAGACACGACTGAGCGATTTCACTTTCACTTGCACTCATCTTTGCACCTGCAGTCTCCCTGCAATTTCTGGCACACATGGGACACTCAGTGAGTACTTACTGATGAGGAGTAAATGAGACCGTCAGCCACCCTGCAAAACAAATGTAGGACCTTGAGTCATCTCTCAACACACAGTGGAGGAAGCTGAACCTTGGAGAGTCCATGCATCTTACTCACCTGAGGATCCAACTGAAGATCCCCAACCTGTGCACACTCTTAGTGAAGGATGACATTCACAGTCTTGCATGACCTACCTCTGCCTATTGTTCCAGAATTTTCTCCTGCTATTCTTCATATTATTGTTCTCCCTCTAGTAAAGCAGCAGAGCACGCTGCTTCTATATATTATATATATATATATAAAATATATTATATATACTACTATATACTGATTGATTGAATAAATGTTGGAGGAATGATTTTTATGTGCGGCTGGCCCTTTGTCCATTTTGTTCTCTCCATCTTGCAGGCCCTCCTTTTATTTACCTTTCAATCCTCTCTTGAGGCGTCCCCTCCTCCAGGAAGCCTTCCAGGTGTAGCTCATCCCTGCTGTGAAGTAGCTCCCCCTGCTCTAACTACTTATCATCATACCCGCATCACCGGGTGACGATTGTGCTCTGGTCTGTCCCTGTCTGGACTGTGAGCTCTGGGGTAGGGCACAGGGTCCTCTGGGGTTAACAGAAGATATGATGCAGAATGGAGCTCAAATCTTTGTATAGAACAACCAGGAACACACTGGGAGATGCAGTCTGTCCTCCTGGCCCAACACTCTCTCTCCCAGACACCACAAGACTCCACACAGTGCATAATGAGAGCATTGGGGGAGAAAAAAAAGAATAGATCAAATGGCAGCCCAGACCCAAATTGGCAGCCCTTCTCAAGATGCTGAGAGGCCGCCCAGCTGCTCTCCTTGCGAGCTAAACTCACAATTGTGCCCTCCACGCTGAGAGAGCTGGCAGCAGCTGACCCCCCTGCTGCAAGTGAAGAAAGGAACAATTTATTACAAAGGGCCTTCTCTAAATCAATCTTTGAATCTGCTCCCTGGGCTGGGAGCAGAAGTGTCGTACTGGGCGTGTCCTGTTTCTGCTATCCATCCCCCTGTGTCCTGTCCACATTTGGCTAGACCCTCACTAGGGCTTGAAGGAGCTGTCACTATCCATCTCTGGGAGCCGTTTTAGGGAAGCAGAGATTAGAACATCTGATTCCCTTTAAGACAGAGTGGCACAGGCTTGTCCCAGGGCTGTAGCCCACTTGGCTGGCATCTGGGTGACATTCACGGTGCTAGCCAATGGCTTCTGATCAGTGAGGTCTTTTAGGGAAATCGATTTTCATGCCTGGTGCCTCCATGTACCCGATGATGTGTCTGGTAGCCCCATCTGGGGATTTCTCCTCTTCACACTCACTTACAATATTCTCATCCTCAGTTGGGATTTGCAGGCTGGATTGTGATCTGGTACTCTGGAGGAAGTTGGCCTGAACTCAGATCAAGTCAGCCCTGATGGGCCAACATGGATTTTTCCAGACTTAAGCTTGCTCTGCTTAGATCTCAAGCTGAAGGTCATAGCTCTCTATATCCTTGAGTTAAACACACAACACTGCCCTCTGGACAGCACTGATTGAAATAATGAACAGTCGTCAATCTACCCTTGATGTGATCTGGTGCTAAAAGGTCAGGTAGACCAATGCCACTTACTGTCTCATGAATGAGAACTAAGGAATCCCCAGGGAATGACTCTTGGTGGTAGAGCTGAAGCTGAAAGGTCAGATGCAGAGAGAGACTGGAGGGGTATTGATGGGCAATATGCAAGCTGAAGTCGGGTGGGAGTAAAACGGTGAGTGGGCAGCAGACATGTGGGCAGGGCGAGTGTAAAGGGAAGAATGGATCAGTCACGTGCAGAAGGGAAGCATCCTGATGACAGCCTGTGAGGATGCCTATTCCATGAACCACAAAAGCCCCATTTATGCATTTTTGCATTACACAGGCCTAAACTAAGCCCTAGACTAATTGCACAGGGTACAGGTAAGATGGGGGTAAGACCCATGACCTTAAGGTGCTCACAGTCCTGTGAGGGAGAGAAACGTGTAAAGGGACAGTGACACAGGCGGCAGTGAGCAGCAAAATACATAAATGTAAAAGGTGATGTGGAGACAGAAGGAAGAGTATCTCAGTTCTGGCCAGGTTAGGGGAGGGTGGGCACAGATTAGGCATTTGAAATGGATTGTGTAGAAGCCAAAGAGAGAGCACAGTGTGTCTCTATAAGAAGCAGGGAGCTGCTGAAACATGGCTTGAATATTCATTCAAAGAAGAAAATCTAAGAGGAGGTAGTTATGATGAGAAGGTAACCAATAGGAGTCAGCAAATTAGTCTTCAGAAGAACATTGTGGAGGTTCCTTAAAAAGCTAAAAAGAGAACTAACATATGTTCCAGGAATCTCACCCCTGGGTATATATCTGGAGGAAACTCTAATTCAAAAAGATATATGCACCCTGATGTTTCATAGTAACCCTATATTCAACAGCTAAGACACAAAAGCAACTTGGATGTCCATCGACAGAAGAATGGATAAAGAAGATGTGGTACACATATACAATGGATTTTTACTCAGCCATAAAAGGAATGAAATAATGCCATTTGCAGCAACATGAGTAGACCTAGAGATTTTCATGCAAAGTGAAGTAAGTCAGAGAAAAAGATCATATGAAAGCATTTCTATGTGGAAAATAGAAAAAGAAAAAAACAAGATAGAAATGAACTTACAAAACAGAAACAGACTCACAGACACAGAAAACCAATTTATGGTTACCAAAAGGCACATGGGGGAGGGATAAATTAGGAGTTTGGGATTAACACATACACACTACTATATATAAAATAGATAAGAAAAAATACCCCCAAATTGCTCTTCAGAAACAAAAATCACAAATTTAAGGAGATGGAAGGAAACCTAGAGATCATGTAGCCAAACTGTGTTATTTTACCAGCGATGAAACTGAGGGCCCAAGAGGGAAGATGTCTGGATGCTCTGCGGAGCTCTCTGGGATTGCCCAAAAAGGTTGGGGGTGGCTTGGGGGCTGGGACAAGATGCGCTGCCTGAGCGCTGGTGCCAGCCTCTGCGTAAAGCCAGGCAGCTGGAATGATGCAGTAGCTTTTCTATTTCAGCCTCATGCTTTCTGCGGGGAAGGAGAATCCAACTACCTGCTCCTGAACAGGAGCACGGAGAACCCAGTAATCAACAGGGACACAGCACACTTTGACTCCGCGAACAAAGGCAGAAATGTACGTTTGGTTTCAATGAGCACTGACAACCCAGAATGCCCTCTTTTGTCTTCTCCAAATCCCGTCCTCCCTTCAGGATCTGGTTCAACTCCCCACTCCCTCCAAGAAACCTTCCATGACCACTGACCGCCTTGACATGACCACCGACTGTTCAGAGGCTTCTCTCCTAAGGTTCCCCAGGCTCTGACGTTCACAGGAACCCCAGCTTCCCTACTTGTTGCTATGCGAGTTTCCGGCCCATCTATGTGGTCATTTCTCCAACTAGAGGCTCCTACCCAGTGGAGGGGCTGCCTCTAATACATTTTTTTTGTATTCTACAACACAATTCAGTGCCTAGAACAAGGAAACTGATGGCTTCTTTTAGACTTAACAGAATGATATTTTCTGCCTTCTCCCTTGCCCTTCCAAAGCTACTCGAACTTATTATACTGCCTCGGGCTTCCCATGTGGCTCAGTGGTTAAAGAATCTGCCTGCAATGCAGGAGACACAGGAGATGCTGATTCGATCCCTGGGTCAGGAAGATTCCCTGGAGAAGGAAATGGCAACCCACTCCAGTATTCTTGCTGGGAAATCCCGTGGACAGAGGAGCCTGTGGGCTACAGTCCAAGGGGTTGCAGAAATCAGACTGAAGCCACTGAGCATAGCACCTGGTTTGCATACCTGCCAGGGATTCCCCATATTTGCTTAGCACTGAGTGATAAGTTTAACATCCCTTATATTCATCTAGAGCTTCAGAGTTGACAAATACCCTGCCGCACATGTGAAGACCAAAGGTCAGGAAAGTTAAGCCACCCTTTAGATTTGGGGAGTGATGCTGATTAAAGTGACAGGTGAGTTCAAAGTCACACTTACGCTGACTAAGGGCTAATAGGAGCTTAAGGAGAACCAGTGATTTATTAACAAACACCTTCAAGGAAGTGGGAGCTTTGGAGGAAGCACAGGGTGTAGAGACCCACCTCTTCTGCATCTCAGAGTTTTCATACATGAAAAGATCCAAGTGGACAAGATTAGGAATCTCTCACCTCTGACTGCCATGTCACAGTTGCTGTGTGAATGTCATACTCATGGCCCCAATACTAGACCCATTTATTTACCTGTGCTTGGGTGTTTACTTCGTTATGACAGATGAGATGTTTATTCCTATTCTCTGACCAATTCTAAAATATTGCTTTTGCTTCTTCTTTCTTCCCACATCATCTTCCTCTTAATTTACTGCCTATTCAGCCTCCGGCTCCATCATATTAATCGCATGCCCCGTATACTTCAAAAGAGATCACTGTGCTAATATATTTCATTTGACCCCCAGATCTAGTTTCCACTCCCCTCTACCCTGCCTGGAACCTTAGAGCTGCCCCCACTCCCAAAGTCTTCATCCATGGGCTTCCTGATTCTGGTGTCTGATTGGGTTTAGCCAATGGGAGGCCCAGGTAGGAGGTCAAGGATGGGAGGAGAGTGGAGGCCAGGGCATCTAGTCCCTTGGCTCCCATATTGTTGCATCACGTGGAGCCCTCCAGGAGAGACCACAGCATTTTATGCAGCCGCGTTTTTTGGTTCTGGTAACTGTCCCTCTGGGTCTGGGGTGGTGACAACTCCCTGATGTTCCTAGTCACATGGTTGATATCTTCCCTTGTAGTTTCCTTAAATCCCATCCAAACCTTTGCAAACACCCCCATTCTTAAGTTCATCAATTATCCAATATGACTGTGTCATCTGTTTATTGTTGGGACCTTAGCTAATAGTTATCATGAAAAAAAAAAAAGATAAATAGATTCATAGGGATAGGAAGTAGGATGGTAGCTACCAGGAGAAGGGAGTTATTATTTAATGGTTACAAAATTTCAGTTTGGGAAAATGGAAATGTTCTGGAGACAGTGGTGATGGTTGTACAACAGTGTGAAGGCATGTAATGCTGCTGAACTGTACATTAAAAAGAGCTAAAATGGTAAATTTCATCTTAAGTATATATTGCCACAGTAAAAAATAAATAGGGGAAATAATTTTGCTAGAGTAAAAAATATCATTTTTCCCCCCATTTTCAATATTCTAGAAGAGAGATCATGCTGGGTCAGTCCTTGCATTGACTGGCAATCTTTTATTCCTGCCAAACAGTTTATGAAGCTTAAGATACTGTTTAATTTATTTGGGCAAATAGATATGTGCTGATTTTGGCCTGGAAATAAAGATGGTTCTTTATTTGATGTCCCTATTAGTGACAGATGGCCTCCTCTGGTCTTAGTACAAAGCCCAGCTCATCTCCACTTATATCATGGAACTTTCTGAAATTACCACAACATGCTCTGTTGCTCTCCTCCCTGACTCTGAACTCCAACAGTACTGTGCCTGCTCTGTAGAGGTTGTTCTTTAGTTGCTCAGTTGTGTCCAACTCTTTGTAACTCCATGGACTGCAGCATGCCAGGCTCCTCTGTCCTCCACTACCTCCCAGAGTTTACTCAAATTCATGTCCATTGAGTTCAGTTCAGTTCAGTTGCTCAGTCGTGTCTGACTCTGCGACCCCATGAACCGCAGCACACCAGGCCTCGCTGTCCATCACCAACTCCTGGAGTTTACCCAAACTCATGTCCATTGAGTTGGTGATGCCATCTAACCATCTCATCCTCTGTCATCCCCTTCTCTTCCTACCTTCAATCTTTCCCAACATCAGGGTCTTTTCAAATGAGTCAGCTCTTCGGATCAGGTGGCCAAAATACTGGAGTTTCACCTTCAACACCAGTCCTTCCAATGAACACCCAGGACTGATTTCCTTTTGAGTTGGTCATGCTTGAAGTCATGAATTTGCTTAAATTCATGTCCATTGAGTTGGTCATGAGATGGTTAGTTGGTCATTTCTAACCATCTCATCCTCTGCCATTCCCTTCTCCTCCTGCCTTCTATCTTTCCCAGCATAAGGGTCTTTTGCAATGAGTTGGCTCTTTGCATCAAGTGGCCAAAGTATTGGAGCTTCAGCTTCAGCATGAGTTCTTTCAATGAATATTCCAGGTTGATTTCCTTTAGGATTGACTGGCTTGATCTTGCTGTGCAAGGGACTCTCGAGTCTCTTCCAGCACCACAATTCAAAAGCATCAATTTGGTGCTCAGCCTTCTTTATGGTCCAACTCTCATTCTTTACAT
The DNA here is from genome assembly GCF_029378745.1 of Bos indicus. Lineage (NCBI taxonomy): Eukaryota > Metazoa > Chordata > Mammalia > Artiodactyla > Bovidae > Bos > Bos indicus. Next base: position 16,706,126 of record NC_091788.1, on the reverse strand, counting down.
GACTACTGGAAAAACAGTAGCTTTGACTATATGGACCTTTGTCAGCAAAGTAACATCTCTGCTTTTTAATATGCTGTATAGGTTTGTCATAGCTTTCTTTCCAAGGAGCAAGCATCTCTTAATTCCATGGCTGCTGTAGAAGTTAGCCTTCTATTTTACTTCTGGTTCTATTTTTAGACAGTGGTCATGGAAAAAGATTCAGGGATCCTTGAGGACAAGCATTATTGTTCCCCACACAGTTAAATAGATGCTGAAGGGCACTCCACACATGCTTGGTAAACAAGTACAAGTTTTCATACATGTTATTACACAATTTACATAATGAAAACTACTGCAAACCAGAGTATGTTTCTCTCCAGCTCTCATTTCCACTTGCCAGAAGACTAATTTTCTTATACACATACCAGACTCTTGGCAGCAGTTTGGAATCCAGAAAAAAAACGATTGTATTGGGTGCTTCCCGCCACTCTCTGCTTTCCTTCAGTTCCCCAAAACTTCTGAGCCAGAACTTTTGTAGAAACAGCCAAAATCTTCAAGGAACCGTGAACTCCACTCCAGGAAGCTCAGAGGTGGGCAGCATCAACAGAGCTTCCGTTTCACCAAAGATGGGCCATCTGTTTGTGGAACTGTTCTCGGATTGCTGCCGCATCCTCTCAATTTCTCTTTTTCCTCTCTTTTTCAAGGAAAAAGAGTAAACTACATGGTCTATTTATATCACGATCTTTGTGTTGTTTTCAGCATGGCTTTTTTCAGTAGAAGGAGGAATTTGGTTCTATTCACTGTAACAAATGCTAGTAAACTCCAGTCCTTTTCATGTGACTTTGCTCACATCTCCTCTGAAAGCTAAGTTGTGTCTGATTCTCTGTGACCCAATGGACTGTTGCCCACCAGGCTCCTTTGTCCCTGGGATTCTCTAGGCAAGAATACTGGAGTGGGTTGCTGTCTCCTTCTCCAGGGGATCCTCCTGACGCAGGGATCAAACCTGAGTCTCCTGTATTGGTAGGCAGATTCTTTACCACTGAGCTACCTTACCTGGACATTTCTGAGACTTGACTAGGGAGCCCCAGCACCCCACAGTTTACTTCGTTCTTGTTCTCTGACGTAAACTGGAAAGTTCTCAAACTGGGATGTGGAGATGAATTAGACTAGTAGTGTGTGTAAGTTCTTAGCTCTTTTATTTATTATGACCTCTGCTTAAAAAAAAAAAAAAATTGGTTTGTATAAACTCCTTCTGTATTAAATATAATAACATACCATGTGTCAAATTTATCAGATTTTAGATGAGTTCTTTATTGGTCTCTTGATTTTACCTGTGGCACTAATGGAAACTTTTCATTTTTATGTGGTCCTTCTATGTTAATATTTGTTCTGGCTGGGTGTTTTGTCCCATTGAATTGCCTTTTTCTGTGTTGGTACCATGTTTAATGCTTGTGAGTTAAGTGGTCATTTTCCCAATTTTTTTTGGGGGGATATAATTGATCTAACTTTTCAGGAAAAGCAATTTGCCAATATATGTCAAGAGCCTGAAAGCTGTTCCTACTATTTGACCCAATATTTCCCTACCTAGGGACCTACGCTAAGGAAATAGTAAATGATATAAAATGTTTATGCATTAAGATTTTCATATTAGTGCACTAGCATTATTTATAATAGTGAAAAATTGGATCTAACGCCTGGAAATTAGGGCTTTCAGTAGGTTACTAGGTAGCCATCAAAATTTTAATTACAAAGACAACTTTAAGACCCAAGAAATGCTTATGATATAACTGGTGATGTGCTAGTAAAGTTTAACCATAGGCCATCTGAAAAAATGAAAACAAAACAGCTCTGCTTTGTAGTGCCTGCCAACTTCCATGGTGTAAATATTCCCACCGTGGCTGATTTCATGCTACCAATGTGATGTCACTGAATTCAGAGTTGGCAAGAGATGTACTTTGGCTCTTGTGAACAAGTGACAGCCAGCTCCAGATATTATGTTACTCAACAAAAATAGAATGCAAAGGGTGTATATAGTATGATCTCAACCACATAAGTAATCTATTTAAAAAAGAGGCTGGAAGAAGAGAAATTACCTTTGGGAGCAGAATTACGAGGAATCCTTTCTGCCCTGCATCTTATTATTTCTCTGCACTTCACGGAATGTTGATACAGAGCCTAGAGGATGATCACAACCAGAAACAAACAATTGGTGCCTGCCCTGCTTCCCTCCTACCCCAGCCATCCCTCATTACGGGGCTTGGCTTCTTCGGCCATTCCACTGACTTCAGTACTACACTGGGGCCTTTGCAGGGGTCAATCTTAAAGACTTGTTTGATTTTCCCCAAGCCTTTTCTTTGCTTCAGAATCTCCTGTCCCTCTATCCATCTCCTTTTTCATCCTCCACCAAGGGGGTGCTTCGGTGGTACAGAAGGCAGAGGGGTGAAAAACACACACGTGGGTAACCCACAAATACAGATGTTTCTGCCACAGGGGACAAAATGCACCTCCCATCACACAAAGTGGATGGGAAACCCTCACTCTGGAAGGAGGGACTCATCCCGCCTCATTGTCAGATGGGGAGCATGAGGCCAAGAGACTGATTTAAGGACCCACAACGAGCTGGAACCCAGGTCTTCTGACTTTAGACAGCTGCAGTGTTCAACGAAACCGTGCCAAAGGCCGTGATCAATGTAAAACTTCCTAGGTTAGGAACTGCTCAGAGAAGGTGGTCTCTTCATATCCTTTCACTCTGTATTTAGACTCCAGTGCATATCCATTGCTGCCCCTGGGCACTCTGCCTCTGCTTGCAGGGCAGTGAGGCTGTGCTGTGAAATGAAAGTGTTAGTCATTCAGTCGTGTCTGACTCTTTGTGACCCCACCAGCCTCCTCTGTCCATGGGATTTCCCAGGCAAAAATACTGGAGTGGGTAGGCATTCCTTTCTCCAGGAGATCTTTCCAACCCAGAGATTGAACCCTGGTCTCCTGCACTGCAGGGAGATTCTTTACTGTCTGAGCCAGCAGGGAAGCCCGAGGCTGTGCTGGGTAGACTGCAAAGCTTTCTGTTCTCCAGCAAGCAGCCCCCTCCTTTGCTTTCACAAGTGCCTTTTCAGCTGTGGTCAGCCATGCCCAGAGAAGGGGACTTGGCAGATGCTTGGGGGCATTTAAGAATCCGGAATTCCAGAGCTTCATCCCAATAAGCAGCAACTCTTCAGGAAATTTGTTAGCGGTACAAGTAGGCATAAGGATGTACATGTAAATATTCCTACCTAGGGCACATCCGAAGTGGAGGTTTAGCAGTCTTTCCCCGGGGGCAATATTGGCATCATGAAGTGGGCCCTCCATGGAGTCTTTCTACTTTAGAATTCTGAAATACAGTGTCCTTGCTTAATTTTTCCACCCATTTTCTTAGGACATGGCACCCCGCATCTCCGAGAAGCAGACACTAGTTAGAAACCTCATCCTTGCTAGTGCACTTGTCCGGACTTGCCCTGATGTTTTTTCCTGCTCAGCTGCATTATCCTCCAATCCATCATCAAACAGACCACTTCACTCTCGGCAGCTCCAGACTCACTCTATCTGCATCTGTGTCCCTCGCCCCAAGCCCTGCTGCCATCACAGGTTGCCTGGATACCGCGGTAGCCTCCATCCTCAGTCATCCTGCATCCATTCCGTCTCCCTTTCAGGTTATTGTACCCATGAAAACTAGCCGGGGCTGTCTTTTCACTGCCCCCTCGGGTTCATGTCACTCTGACTATTACCTGTTTCTCTTAGGACAAGACCCAAACCCTCTCCATGACAAAGTGCCCGGGAGCAGCTGCCCTCCACTCCATCCCACCCTCACCGTGGCTTTCTGGGCTCTGGCCGCTCTTTCGGTTCCTTGACGGTGCTGTGCTCTCTTCTACAGGGCATATTTGGTCCATGCTGCAGCTCTTAATGCTGCCACCCACACACCCGATAAAGCCCGTCTCTCCTCTTCTCCAGCTCAAGCAACCCTTCATCAGGAAATATTTACTGCCCCCACTCTCTCCCCAACCCCTTCACTGCCCAGGTGCTTTGTCACACACTTTCAGAAAATCATGCATCTTTTCTCGAGAACACTTATCTTAATTTGCAGTTGCACATTCATTGATTAAATCCATGCCTTGTCTCAACTAGGGGGACCATGATAGCAGCAGCCACATCTTTCACTGTTCATGAGTGTATCCCCAGCATCTACTACAGTGCTTGCTCACTGCTCATTAAATGCCCTTTAAATGAATGGCTAAGTGAATGAGGTATGACTTCCAATATGAACCCCTCCAGTTAGGCTACCCACTCCAGTACTAGGCTTCCTGGTAGCTCAGATGGTAAAGAATCTGCATGCAATTCAGGAGACCTGGGTTCGATCTTGGGTCAGGAAGATCCCCTGGATGAGGGCATGGCAATCTACTCCAATATTCTTGCCTGGAGAATCCCCGTGGACTGAGGAGTCTGGTGGGCTACAGTCCATGGGGTCACAAAGAGTTGGACACTACTGAGTGAGTAGGCACAGCACAAGAACCCTTCCAGACCATCCCTGCTGCCTCTCTGCTCAATTGGCACTTCTTTGTATCCATCTGTCAGTTTCCGCGTCTGTAAAATGGGATTAACTATACATCACAAGTTTGAAAGGCAGGTGAGTTACAATGATGGGTCTAGACACACCACAACGGCTACTACAGTGTGGGTACTCAAAAAACATTTGTTTTCTTCATGATCATGCTTGTTTCGTTCAATCACAAGCCCTTTAAAGGTACAGGCTTCACATTATTTGTCTCAATAGTCCCTTCATGGGGAGGGGCTTGCACATAGCAAGTGGGGCCCCTGAATGCTTGGATATGTTGAACAGTAGGACCGAAACATTAGCTTACATGGTCCCTGGCTGCATTTCCATGACTAAACCCTTAATTACTTCATCTTCCCATGAAGCATCTTTTCTGATCACATAACTCATGGCAGTTTCTGGCTAATTCATTTTTGATCAACTGGATTGCTTTACACTTACATTCCCGTAATGTAGCCCCCGGAGTTCCCCTCAGCTCCGGAAGGCAGCCTGGCGCATTTGAACAAATTGCTTAACATGTTAAATTAGATTCAACCGTCCTTAGGAAGAAAAATTAAAAAAGAAAAAAAAGATGAATATCAATTGTCCTCATGTCCACAATCTTCCAGAACTGCCTTATTTCACCACTGACAGCTCCCAAGGCATGTTTGCTTGGTGACTGTGCAGGAGGTTCAAGTAATTTTCAGCATCACCAGCCAGCACTCCCTGAGAATGTAATGATGGCTTGGCACCAAGCTCACAGCATTGTAGAAGCGTTGCTGACCCCAAGATACTGCATGCTGCAGTCGGGGTAATTCACTCACTGACTGTTAACATCATTATTTCATCCAGTCGCGCTTCTCTCTTTCACCTGGCCCTATCCATCCTCTACCTGTTGAAATCCTGTTTATCCTGTAAAGCCCGGCTCACGTATCCCCTTCCTCCCAGAAGCTTCTCCATGCTTTCATAAAAAACGAATCTGTCCTTTAACTGGGCTAACTCATTGTCCTGAACATGCTTCTCACACTCAACACTGTTTATTAAATGTTTCTCTCCCTTTCTAAAGTGTGAGATACTTAAAAGGAGGGAAAGAATTGTGTTCCCAGCACCTAACAGGGTGCTTCATCTGTAGTAACTGCTCACTGAATGCTTCTGGACTGAATGGATAAATTCATTCAGCCAACAAATATTTATCACACCTACTATGTGCAGGGTGCTAAGAAGAGCTCCCAGACCCTGCCCTCTAGGTGTGTGGGGTTATTTTGGAAAACAACATGCACATATATAAAACATATATAAAACATGGAATCACAGAGGTGGGTGTCAAATACTGTGAGAGTCCCGGGGGGTGGGAATGGCTACCACATGCATAATGGATAAACCATAACCATTAAGCAGTTAGTCAGCACTTAAAAGTGAGCTGCTAAGAACTTGGAGGAGGGAAAAATTAGTGTGACTGGGATGATAAAAGCAAGGTTGGGCCTAATTCTTCGATATTTGGGGTATGGTTTGATTCATGTAAGCAGCAGTTTCTTTCATCATGATCAGGTTAAGATAGACAAAATTTACCTGTAATAAAGAGGATGAATCCAGACCTAGGAGCGTGTGAAGCCTGGGATAGCTGACGGCCAGCTGGTCTTGATCTATGACTAGGGTCCTATCAGAGCTCACCTTCTGAAGCTCGTTTGGCTGAGTTTTAGAGCTTGGACACCAAGAAATATATAGTTACAAGTCAAAGAGTTCATTCTAGATGTGAGCTTTGAGTCGGAGCCTACTTTGGCATGTTCCCACAGTGTGGGAAGTCACACACCCACTGGGCACTAGGCCAGGTGAAGACCCCCTGCCCTTGGGCGTGGCTGCAGGGCCACAGCAACAAAGGGAGCGGTTCAAGCCCTGGCCTCACACTGGGGGGCTGGTTGTGTTGGCCTTGGACAGCTGGTGGCAGCTGGTACACGGTCCATGACCAGGCGGAAGACTCTTGGTAGGAATCTGGCCCTGAGATGGCTGGTGAGCTTGGGAAGTGGAGTCCGGTGGGCTCTGGGAGGTTTTGAGTACCCTCTCTGTGCAGACCACCATTCAGAGAGGACAAAAGCCCACAGGATGCCCCCCCTGACCCATGCCTGGCAAACATACACATTCACAGAAGCTTTTCCATAAAATGATGGGACCTGAAGCAGTGTCACATAAAAATCAAGGTGGGAAATCAGAAGGTGTGGCTCCAAAGTCTGCCAATCCAACACGGCAGAATCACGTGTGAGTTTCAGATGGTCCTGGGGCATCTTCAGCTGCAGGTCTCGGTGAGAGGAAGGCATGGAAGCCCGTTACTGGACCCCTTTCCTCCAGTCCCGGTCATATTTGTATTCCTCCTGACCTTGATAACATTTCACCATTATGTAGAAGAAAGTGAGTGGGGAAGATGACCCAGCCCTGTTCCTCCAAGACCTAATTCAGAGCCACTTCATCCATCCATCTGTTTCTTTTTTCCTCTGCTCCAGTCTGGCCCTTGGTAGGGCAACCGTGTGCCCATCTTCCCTGCAAGCTGCCAAGGAGGGAGCTCCAACAGTCAGGGAGCTGAGCCACATAGGGAAGACAACTGAGCTTCAGTCCAGTCATTTTTATGATCCCATTTCACCTTTCCTTTAATATCCTACCTTGTTACAAGAAGCCTCATTGTGTGTGCTTGCATGGGGCGCTTCTGGGCTCCTCCTGTGTATGCGGAAGAGACCCCGGCCTCCCCCAGTGCCTGGACTGTGCCCTCAATGGGCTGGGTGCCGGGGAACAGGATGGCATGGAAGGAGCAGCGTGGGGCACAAAGGAACATCAGCTGCCATCTCTTCCATGAAGCATTTACTGCCCGTCACTTTTCTCTCCTCATAACATCCTCTGGAAGATAGTACTAGAATCATCTTACTGACATGGAAGTAGAAAGGTCAAGAAATACAGAGAACTGCTGCGGTTTCCTCTTTACTGGGATCAGCTTGTTTGCCGCAAGGAAGATACCAAAAATACATCTTTGTGAATAGACCCGTGTGTGGACCTGAAATGGATCCACAAGTTGGTAGAAAGAAAGGTGGCTTCAGGGGGAGGGCATTCTGGCTTTTTGTCTATTGCTTTTTCTTAGAGACGCCCATGTTCTCTGCCCACCTGCCCCTGTCTCTCCTCGAGCTGACTGGCCAGCCTTCTCCACTCTCCTCATCTGTACCAGATGGACCAGAGCAGTGGTTAAGCCCTTGTTCCCTTCTCCAACTGGGCAGAACTCAGCTGCTCAGATAGCTCATTGGCTTTGAAAACAGTGATTTTCATATTTGTAAAAGTATATTTTACATACAGTCTTAAGTAAGTATATGTGTATGTATGTATATGTATGCATATTATGAGGTTAATATGTGCGTGCATGCTAGGTCACTTCAGTCATCTCCGACTCTTTGTGACCCCACGGACTGCAGCCCACCAGGCTCCTCTGTGGGGTTCTCCAGGCAAAAACACTGGAGTGGGTTGTCCTCCTCCAGGAGACCTTCCCGACTCAGGGATCAAACCTGCGTGTCTTATGTCTTCTGCATTGGCAGACAGGTTCTTTACCACTAGCGCCACTATATACAAAAATACTCAGCTTATAAACACACAGACACACATATAAACATATATGTTTGTTTTAGAAACATATAACTGAAGAATATTTCATCAAACAATATTATATTCTAAGTACTCTGACATTTTCCACTCTTTTTTTATCCTATTAGAAAAAGTACTACTCATTATCCTCCAAAATCGATCTCATAATCCACTAATGAAGAGAAACCCTCGCTTTAAAAAGCACAGTTCCAGAAGCTGAAGGGCCTCGGGGCTCAGTCCTGGAGCCTCTTCTGTTCTCTTTCTCATACTTGCCTTTGGTGAACTTATCCAGCTCCACGATACTGATGATACCCAAATTCACACCAAAGCCTGGACCTCCTCCCGCTCCCTCAGCCTCACACAGGTCAATGGCCTACTTGACATCTGCACTGGGATGTTCGATGGCATCTCACCAAACTCCTGGCCCCATCCCAGGCCCAGGCTTCTGGTAGCCCATCCTGTCTCATGAAATCGCCACTCCATTCTACAGACGCACAGGCTCAAGCAGTTAGTTATCCCTGATACTACTCCATTTCCAAGCCACTTGTAGACTCTTAGCCTCAAATATGTCTAGAAATGAACAACTCCCACCACCTCCACAACCACCTCTCTGGTTTCACCGCCATCTCCTCTCTCCTGGATCACTGTAATATCCTCTTAACAGATCTTTTGTTTTCACTTCAAGTCATCCTTTAAAAATATATGAGACCATGTAATTCTCTGCTCAAAATCCTCCAGCAAATCCCTGCCGTATGCAGCATGAAACCCAAGGCCCACCCACAGCCATCAGGGTTCTCCAGACTGGACCTGGCATCTCTCTGACCTCAGGCCTTGGTCTCCCCTTCCCCTCTCTGCTCTCACCATTTGCCTGCCACACCATTCACACTCCTCACTCAAGGTCTTGGCTCTTGCTGTTCCCATTGCCTGCACCTTTTCTTTGCCTATTACCCACGGTGGCTCACTAGGACAGTCAGGATTCTGAAAACAAAACAGGTAGAGAAAGAGGTGCATTACAAGGAATTGGCTCCCATGTTTATGGAGGCTGATGAGCCCTAAGAACCTCAGTCAGCAAGACAGCTGATGGTGTAGGGGGCCTACAGGCTCAGGACCCAGGAAGAGCTGAGGTTTCAGTTCAAGTTTGAAGGCAAGAGAAAAAAAAAAAAAAATAATGTCCCAGCTTGAAGGTTTCCAGGCAGGAAGTTTTGTCTTTACTGGAGAAAGGATCAGCCTTTTGTTCTATTCAGACCTTCAACTGATTGGATGAGGCCATATGAGGGGAGCAATCTGCTTTACTCAATCTACTAATTTCAGTGTTAAACTCATCCAAAAACCCTCTCAGAAAAGCAACCAGGATAAAATGTGACCAACCGTCTGGGCACCCCATGCCCTAGTCAAGCTGACACATAAAATTAACCATCTACCCCTTCCTTCACCTTTAGGCTTCTGTTCAAATATTGCTTTATAAAACTTTCTATAACCATTTATATACGATAATACTCTTGTCCTTTCTCATGGTCCTTCAAATCCCCTTACCCTGTTTTCTCTTTGTCCAAAGCACTTATTACCTAACCTGACCTATGTATTTTCTTAATTATAATTGTAAACTGTATTATTTTCTAACCCAAATTATAAACTCCATGAAGGTAGGTAACTTGTTTTCTTCCCAGTGCCTAGAACACTGCCTGGCATTTAATCACTGCTTAACAACTGATTGGCAAGAGACTTATTAATACATCTTTGTTACCCAGACCTTATTGACCAGAGACATGTCAACATTCACTTACATACCAAATCGCTGGCCACAGGTTCCCACAAAACTCCTCTGGTCAATAATGTGTTAAGTAACATTTTTTGAATTAATGAATGATTCTTTAGACAGCCAATGAAGAAGTCATTCTTGGGCTTGGTACTTGCCCTGGGTCAGCCAGTAGCCACCTGTTATAAAGAACACTGCCTTTGTTTCCTGACTGGGGGCAGGAAAGGAGTTAGACGGGGCCTCTGCACACGCCAAGCTCATATATGTTGAGTTGCATATATCACAAGCCTCATATTTTTCTTTGTTGGTGTGGACTGTCAATCGGTGTTTTTGTCCTTATGAAGTCCCATGAAAAATAAAATTACAGAGCCATAAAAAAACTTGAAGACGTTCTGCACCTTCAGAGAGGAAAAGGACTGATTCCAGCTTGTGGAACAGAGAATCTTGGTAGAGAAAGGGTATCTTAACTGAGTCCTGATAGTAAGAAACAGGACTGGAGATGAGGCTGAGGAGGAAGGGCAAGTCAGCTTGAGGAATAAGCATACACACAGATAAAGGGGTGGGAAATTGCATCTGTAGGCACAGAAAGAGTGAGCAGTTTCACCTAGCATCTGATTAGTACCAGCTAAAGCCAAACCATTTTACTGGGTGTAAGATCACTGGCAAATTCAGGTAAGATATAATACAAGCCCTCAGGTTTCATTTTCCTATGCAGCAGTTAAATGGCCTGCATTACCCAGATCATCGCTTCTCCTCTCCCTTCTGGTAGGCTCTGCATCAGTGAAACAAAAGCTTAGACATCCCCTAGCTGTTCCTGTTTAGGACACCTTTGATAGTCAACAGGTACTGGTGAGATTGCAGTAACTGCAAGAAATGATGGGAATTTGTACTTGCAAAATGCTTGTCTCCACTTTCGGAGTGTTTAATTAGTTGATTCGCACATATTCTACTGTGCGAGGACACCTAGATAGTCCTCATGACAGTATTAGCTTTTGCATTTTTTTTCAGATCAGGAGCTGGAGGCAGGGTGGAGAGGGTAAGTATCTGACTGAACAATTTGAAGCTTGTCAGAGCCATGATTTTCCTCTCAGTGTTCAATAATTTCCGAGCTGCTCCTGATTTATTCAGACTTGCCAAAGAACTGTATTCTTTTCTACACACTGCTTTTTAAAAAATCACCAACTTTTAATCATTTTAAGGACCTCTTGGAAGAAAGAAGAAAGATGGAAAGATGTTCTTAACTCCTAAGTCTCTGACTTTGTTTTCCCTTTATTTTTGCATTCTGCCTCTGTTTCCGTGTCTGTCCCTTTGTCTGTCTGCTTGTTTCTGCTGTCTGTCCATTTAGTCTCTCTGTGAGGTAATAGAGTCTACTGCACAGGAAAGAACAAGACAGGTTGGAATCTGTGCATCACCAGCAAATTGCTTAACCTTTCTGAACCTTGGTTTTTTTTTTTTGGACATAGAATGAGAAGTTGCCTCAGGCCAGAGGAGGCAGGGTGGTGTGACAAAAAGCGAGCATTTCTAGGTTTTTATGGGGGCCCTCTCATATACCAACTCAGTGGTCCTGAGCAGGTTCTTAACTCACCCCCTCTCCCCACCCCCCACCACCCACTGCATATCACGTTTCTCTTGACAGAGTAAGGACCGCATGAGGCTATGGGAGAAAAAGAAGAGGCAATGACTTAGCAGGGAGAGCGTGGCTTTGACCTTAGGAAGCCTGAGGTTTGACTCCCACCAGATACTAGCTGTGTGGTCTTGGATAAGTAACTTACTAATGATAGTTAATAATCATTGTGCATGTATTAACTGGTATTATGTACCAGGTATTACTTTAAACTTTTACATGGATTATCTCAATAAGTCTCCCTAATCTGATAAGGTGGAGAAGGAAATGGCAACCCACTCCAGTGTTCTTGCCTGGAGAATCCCAAGGACCGAGAAGTCTGGTAGGCTGCAGTCCATGGGGTCGCACAGAGTCGGACACGACTGAAGCGACTTAGCAGCAGCAGCAGCAGCAGCAGCAATCTGATAAGGAGGGGGTGATACTGTTTTCTCTATTTTGTTCACAAGAGAATGGAGGCTCTAAGAGGCTCAGGCAATTGCTCAATGTCAAGGGCTAGGACCTGGTGGAGCAGGGAAGCAAGTCCAGCTCTTTACCAGTGGGCTATCATGACTCCAAGGCTTCACTTGGGCATTGCAAGTCCACAGGTAGAATTGTTTATATAATAAGTACTAAGCAGTACTTACTTCATGAGGCTTTGACCAGGAGTAAATGAGATGCTACTTATAAAAGATTTATCACAGTGTCTCATATATGAGCCTATAATAAATGTCAGCACATATGTATATATAACCTTACTTATTTATTTTTGGACTGTGACGGGGTAAACAGTATACATTGCGTGTATATGAATAAGTAGCAGTGACCTTTTATGCACTCTCCAAGTCACTGTCGTGATGACAATCTCTGACATTCCTTGTAAGTCTGGAGTCAGACCTTCTATGATTCATTTTCCCCAGGCTTTCTCAGCTCCAGCTAAAGTTCCCAGGCCACTTTACACAGTGATGACAAATGGTTCCAGAGCTCTTTGACTTCTGCATTAATTAAATGTGAGAAAACAGAGAGTTCCATGAAAACACACTGCTGTGGTTTCTTTTTAAACCCTGTACTTCCACCTCGGCTTGCAGCTGCACCACTCACAGCAGCCTGCAGTAGAACAGTATCCTATTCATTCTGCACGGTGAGTCACACGTCAGTTATCAAGACTGCATCTCATGTTCCCAAAGGAAAAGATGCCCCTTGAGAAGCAAGGGAGGAGAAAGGTGAGTCAAAGGGCTTTGAGTCATTGGTGCACAGGGAGCACACGCAATGCCAACCATTACCCACTGAGTCTTTTGCTCTCCGATCATTTATTAAAGCCTCCTTCAGTACTAGACACACACACACACACACACACACACACAAGTCCAGTAAGTATTTCTTGCTTTCCTGGAGGAGAAGGGAAAGGATTTTCTATCCCTTGCTTGGGCACTGATCTAGGAGTCATCACTTAATCCTTACAATAATCCCCCTGAGATAGGCATCGTAATTCCCATTTGGAAGAAAAGGGGATTGAGGTTGAAATCCTTCAAGGGATTCATCCAGGGATCATACAGCTGGGAACTGGTAATATTAGGACTGTGGTTCCACCACCATTTTATCATGCCTCTGCTGAGAGAAGCTCATGTCCAATGGGGGAGATAAACCCAGATAGTTATTTCTATGGGATAATATGGTTGTGGAAGTTTGGTCTTGCAGGATGCGTGAATCTTGTAGTGAGAGTTCCTAGCAGGTATCATGAGATTCACCACTCCCAGTCTTAGAGGGGGCAGGATGGATCGGGTCCTCTGCTTACCCGGTGTTACCTCAGTTCCTCTGTGTGCATCTCTTCAGTTCAATTGCAAAGGAACCATGCTGTTCAGGAGGGTGGAACCACCTTGAAGGTTGCCACAGATGCTGGCAGAAAAAGGGAGGATGCTGTGCAGCCTTGGCATGGCTGGTATATTGTAGAAGAAGCTTCCAGGCTTCCTAAAGCATGTAGCTCACCATTTCGTTTCTCTGCTTCAAACCCTGCAGTAAGTCCCCAGGCATAGAAAAGGGACCAAGTCCTGAGCTGGGCTGTGAGGCTCCTCTGTGAGGCCCCAGCCTAGCTCTGCCCCATCCTTTTCCACTTCATCACTGGCTCCCGACAACTCCAGCCATGCCACACCCCCTCTTCTTCCATTCAGGACTTTTTGCCTTTGCTCAACCAAGGTTTATTTTTGTTTAACCACTTATGGCTTAACTCAAAACTCTCCTTTGCCATGTGAACATCTCATACATTTGCAGGTGCGATGAGTCACTCCCCTCCCTCCTCTGCCTTCTCCTAGCACTTTGCCCCTGCTTCTGAAACAGCACAAAGCACAATCTGCCACAGATGATGCCTCGCTGTGAACGCACGTTCCTTATGGAGACTTGGTCATCTCGGCTTCCTCCTCAGGCCCCAGCCTGGAGCCTTCCTCTCCCTAGAACCTTTGACTGTGAAATTGACCAGAAAACTGTGATGTGAACGTGGCTGGTTTTAGTGTCTGTGCAGTCGTTTGCCTGTGTGACTTCAGAATTGCTCCCCACCACCCCACTCTGCTCTGAATTATGGGGCCCTGAGTCTTGCAAACCATACTTTCCAGGTACCTTTGCAAATCACGCTTCCCAGGATCCTTTTTCAGATTCTGGGATCATATCATATGGGCATCAGGAAACCTAGGTGTCAATTCTGGCTGTCAATAAGCAGTTTGGGGTAATTTACATAGTTTTTTTGGGATTTAGATGATGACTCGTTAATGAAATGATGATGCTAAATTGATGCCCTGTAAGAACTTGAGCATCCTTCCATCATTTATCCATGCACTTATCTATGTGTTTATCCATTTATCCGTCCATTCACGTAGTCATGAAACACGTATAGACCTTCTCCCTCGTCCAGGCCATGGGGACACAGAGGCGGGCACAGCACGACTGCTACACTCAGGAAGCTCAAACTGGAGCAACAGAAATACTTTTAGAAAGAGAGATGGGACCAGACATGATCTTTAGGAAATATGTGGGCCAGTCTACTGTGGGGGCCAATGGGAGCCAATTTCCTGATGGCAAAAACAAAAGCAGTGGATAAAAACCAGAGGAAGTCTGATTGCATCTCCAGAAGACAGGGCAAATTTTCCAACAATTAGGGGAGCTCCACACTGATTATAAAGCAGTGATATCCTGTCAACAAACGGATCCAAGAAGGAGCCTTAGCAGGCCACAGGGGAATGATCTCCTGCTCTGGGAAGATGGACTAGGTGGTCCCTAAGGTGGATTTTGAATTCCCAAGATACTATGATTCTGAAAGTCCAGACTTCTAGACTCCAAACGAGCGGCTTGAAACTCTTCTGAAGCAAGCAGAATGTGTTTACCTTTTAAAAAATGTCCATGGAATCCCAACTTAGCAAGCAAGTAAAACTGAAGTGACTCTGCAGGGCCCGACTGCCCCGATCTTCGCTGAGATCCTAGGAGAACAGGTGGAAGGCCACAGCTGTAGAGAATTCGGGTCCTTGGCTGAGCAGAGCTGAGCTGTAAGGCCCTGTTGGTCCAGCGCCTCATGTTTCCTCCTTCTAGGCTCTGCACGCTCCACGTCTGGGCCCTCTCCCTCCCCAAAGACCCTCGCTGACCTTAGCATCTAGTCCGTGCCTCACAACTTGCAGCATATGGCCCTGACTCTGGGCCTGCCTCTGACTTCGCTCTTGTGCTGGAGCTTCAGTCAGCAAATGACTTTATTTATTTATTTATTATTATTATTTTTTAAATTTTATTTTATTTTTGAAACTTTACATAATTGTATTAGTTTTGCCAAATATCAAAATGAATCCGCAAATGACTTTAGTCTCCACGTTCCTGGCTCCTTGTCTCCACCTGGAAACCCTGTCAAGGGGGACTTCTGCCCTCCTCCTCTTCTCCCTCACCATTTGCCCTTTCATCCTTGGCCCTGTGCACCTCCATTTGGGGGCTGTAACTCACATTTCCTGAGCACACCCTCTGAGCCAGCAGCAATGCCTGTGTTTGATACTCACTTCAAAACTGTGAGTCAGGCTTTAGCATCTGTATACACATTCCAAATGGGGACACTAAACGGCATAGAGAGCAAGTCACTTGCTCATGTTCTCTCAGCTGACAAGATGCTGAGCTGAGCTCATCACCTGGTCTGTCTGCTCCTGGATCCCATGTCCAGTCCACACCTCAGGGGAACCTGGCCCTCCTGGGTCTGGGTCCCGCCTTGCTCTTTGTGGTTATCCTTGCAAGTGCCAGAACCACCCACTGCTTGAACACAAATTTCCTACCTGGTTTCTGAGTCTTGGCAGCCTCTGAATTCTGCTTTGTCTTAATCTGTTTACAGACTCTAAGATTTATTAAGCCATCACTATGTACTTAGCATGGATTTCAACACTTTATATGCATGAACATATTTAATCCCTTCAACATACATTACGAGGTAGGCATACTTCTTATATCCAATTTACAGATGAGAAAACGGAGGCCCAGTAAGGTTGAATAACACAGTCAGAAAACTATTAAATGGTAAAGCCAGTATAAACCTGGGTATCTGGCTCCAGATCCTGAATTCCTAATAAATATATCCTGTATGTAGTGTTTTGACTGGCCAACTATGTCCTCCTTACCAGCAGCTGAGATGGTTAGACCCAATGGAATAAGGATTTAAGAAGCTTAGTGACTACCCCTCCCTAGAGGTGTCAGAATGGTAACTTTTCTGCATGGCTACTTTGTCATGAGACCAGGTTTTTATTCAAGCTAATAAATCAGTAATGAGAGCAGTGTGTGTGTGTGTGTGTGTGTGTGTGTGTGTGTGTGTGTGTGTACGCGCATGCGTGTGCTGACATGGGGAACAAAGATATCTCTGCATACATTTCTTGGTAAGACACCTTTTCCATTTCTACCCAGCTGCATCAGAATATCTCATTTTGCTTCAATGAATGGTTGAAGTTTTGGGCTGACAAACAGATTTCATCTCTTGTTCCAAACTTGGTCGATGTATTGTGGCTGCTTGGAACTGTGAAGCGGGAAGGATTTTGCAGTCTCATTTGGTCTCAGTAGGAAAGAGTCATGATCTATTAATGCCTGCCATGAGCAAGGCAAGGGAGGTGAAAGTGATGCGTATGAGTTGTTTATCTGATATCCATGGACTGATTTCCTAACCAGGCTTTTATCTGTTTTACCTCGATCAGTGAAATGGGCAGAACTAGCTTCCCTGGTGGCTCAGATGGTTAAGCATCTGCCCGCAATGCAGGAGACCTGGGTTCAATTCCTGGGTTGGGAAGATCCCCTGGAGAAGGAAATGGCAACCCACTCCAGTACTCTTGCCTGGAAAATTCCATGGACTGAGGAGCCTGGTAGACTACAGTCCATGGGGTCACAAAGTGTCAGACACGACTGAGTAACTTCACTTTCACTTTCACCTTCATCCTCACACTAAGATGTGACCTGTGCTTTGCCAGGATCTCCATCTACTTCATCTTTGGATGGCCTCAATATAGAGCATGTAACAGTATATGGAGAGGGGAAGATGGGGAGAGGGGCTTACAGCAAGTGTTGCTTGAGTATGTTTTGTCTTGGCATTCCTTCATAATTCAAATAGAGTACAGAAGCTTCATTCATAGCTTGGGGAATCAGAAGCGAAGATTTGTTTTGGTTTAGTTCTTGAGCACAGGGCTCTGAAATCTTTCCCAAAGGCAGTGTTCTACATCTTACCTTGCTGAAAGTCATGGCAATATAAACTTCAGCTCCAGGGTTCTGAGCTCAGTTTCCTCCCTCACTGCTCTTGGAACAGGTTCTGGTAGACTGTGAGATCCACAGTGTTTTTCCCAAGTCTTTCCAGAGCTAATTTTGCCTCATGTTTCAGTGTTTAACTCAGATGACTCTATGTTAAAAAGGCTCTCCTTCCATGCCCCGTCAGAAGTCTTCCTTAGCATTCTCTGTTGTACTCTTCTATTTTCTTCATGTCTTGCTTCACTGGCTTGACTTGTTTTTCCTCATTGATTTGTTTACTTGTTAAGCGTCTGCCCCTTCATGTTCTCCATGTAAGCCCCATTGCTTTTTTTTTTTTTTCTTGTTCATAACTGCATCACCTACACCTCTGAACAGTAAAATAAAATCCAAGACCGAGGCTAGAAATTCCATGCGTGGTCCTCTCTGGTTGAGTGATGGATGTCATTTCAGGGTTTGCTAGTGGTTTGGACCACCTGGCACAGGTGAGACAATTCTCCCTTGAAGCAGCCTGCCTCTCTGAGGTTTTTTCCTAGTCCAAGTGCATCTCTACCCTTGACGATCTTTTCCCACGGTACACACCCAAGGTGCCCTTCCAGCTGGCCTCCAGCCTGGGGCTTCCATCGGATCTGTCAGAAGCTAGGGAAATCAGATTTCTGGTAGTTTCCCATCGGAGAGTGCTTGGTAGGCTTTTCGCTTGCCTCCCCGTTCCCCCAAGCTTCTTGGACCAAACCCAAGAGTCTCATGCTGGCTGGAAGAGCCCACATGCCCAACTTCTTCCAGAGTGGCCTTATTAATACATGTCTTTGGCCATATCCCCCACCTCCCCTCCAAAATCTCCCATGGCTCTTCAATGCCCATAGACCGAAGTATTCAGATTAAGGCACTCAAGGCCTTTCAACTCTGTCTGTCTCTTCTCTTCATTGAAGTCGAGAGTGGATGTTGGTCTATTCCCTGTGCATGCCGTGGGCACACTCTCTCCTCCTCTGCTCCTTGCCCAGTATCACTCCTTGGGCCATCTTCCTGGTCTTCCTTATCTTTGGAGTGAATGATGCGCCTATGGACCGCCAGCACTCTGCATTTTTCTGCATTGCTGCACGCTGATGCATGATTTTGCAATACATTTTTATATGTTATCCCAAATAATAAGCCTACATAGTAAGATTTTTACCTGTTATCCTAAATAATAAATCTGAAGATAAGTAGTACCTCTATAGTTTTGTAGCCTTAGTACACCTGGCAGAGTGTCTAACTCAGAGGACAAAAGAATGGAATAGAATCACATCTTCATTTTTATGAAGGAGCGGGGGGAAGGCTCAGAGCCTGTGTCTCACCAAATCCATGCCACTGTTGTCACTGGGATCAAGATTTGAACACCAAGTCTCTTATATTTAAATCACAGGTCCCAAAAGTCCAAAGGGACCTGGCAAATTGTATAAGCACTAAAGCATCTGGGTGAGATACAACCAGAAGTGAGGGACCTTTGAATCCAGGAGTAAGGCACCAGACAGCTCAACTGAAAATCAGGTGGGCATGCAAGTCCAGTCTGTGATATGCAGGTTCCACAGAAAGTCTAAATCTGATTTGTGAGTGACATCTCATCAAAGTTTGAATGTTGCCAACTAGTCCTAATTAAAAGTACATATGATTCAAACATATCTCCTCTGTGAGTCAGATGAGCCCTCAGTCTGCCAGTTGGTGACCTGTGCTTTTCATCTCTATGAGGCCACCCTGGAGATGGCACTGTGGATCAAGTGTCTCAGACTTGCAGAGCAAGAGACAAGTTCCAATTGCCTTTGTGGCCGAATTATTTAAAGCCACTGATACTAGGCTGATTTTGGGACCTTTGAGGTGAGTGGGATGATATCCCTGATTCGCCTGGATGCTTTGAAATTGTGTGAACTCCAAATGATGGCTTTCCTTGTCATTAAAACTGACCGAGAACTCCAGTGATGGTCTGCAAATGGGCTTTGCTATGGACAATGCGGATCAATATAAATTATGAGAGGAGTCCGTGGTTGGATTGGCTGGCTGTCAAGAAAGATAAAATACCGAAGAACCATTGCAAAAGGGGTCTCTGAATGCCTGGCTTTTTGGAAGTGGAAGGCAATTAACCAAGTTACATACATGGGCTGGGGGTAGTGCTGAGCCTTAGTGAAAGTGATCAGCTCTGTTTTAATAGAGGCACTGAGAGTCAGCAGTGGGAGTTTTGGCCATTGACTTGAGCGTTCATTTATTATGACAAAATGAGCCAGTATTGACCTTGGGACCCTAATGCAGGGTATCAGCCTGTTAATAACAGGCTGTTACATGCTCTTTGTACATGCTGTGGATGAAAGATTACTGTCCTTTCAAATAGAAAGGAAACAGTGTCTTTTAGATACGTAGGTTATCATGCCTACACACAAGTTGAAAACTGGGGAACAGAGGCGGACAGCAAGAAGTCAGCATGGGCTCACATCTCTGTTCCCCTCCTCACTGGCCTTATAACTTTGGGTGTGTTGCTGAATCCATTTCCAGTCTCAGATTTATCATTGCTAAAAGAGGGGTGAGAACTCTTTCCTCTCAGATTGATTGAGAGATGATGATTTTATGAACATACTTTGCAACAGCGCCTGGCACAAACTGGATGCCGTATCCACATTTATTTCGTGTCTTTTCCCAGTTTCCACAGAATTGTACCTGAGTCACCCTGGGGACTTGCTTGGCTTTCTATCTGAATTTTACAGTCTCTTCGTTCATGCATTTTCCTCTATTCAGTGACGACTTCTTTTGGAGCTGAGTTTTCCACTGATTCACCTGTACATCTTTCACAGGGCTTGCCCACAGTTAGGTCTTCAATCCATGTACGTGGCTTGATGGATTAATGACACAGGAATCGCAGATGCTGGTCCTGGTAGCATCTTCCCTGTCAGCCACTGCTCCATATGCCTCAGGATGAGAAGATGAACCTGCTGGTCCCGGGGTACTGATGCTTTCCTAGATCATTACCTGCTCCAAGTACAGACCGGTGACCACTCAGCATGGAAGGAAAAGCTATAACTCCTATGACTGAGGGTGTGAAGCAGAACCTAGGGGTCTTCCTTGAATATTTGACTTCTGCGAAGGACCATGGAGGAACAGAGAGATTTTTCTACGCAGAAAATGAGCAAGGGCCTTCTAGGCAAAAGCATCAACCTGGGCAAAGTTATGAAGGTGTAAAAATACAGGAGGTGTAGCTAGAAAAAGAAGAGAAGTGGACTTCGTGAGCATCTACTGTGTGCAGGAGCTTTATACCTGTTATCACATTTCATCCTTTCACTTGTCTTGCTAGGAAAGTATTGTCCTTCCTATTTTAAGGAAGAGGGAAGAAGCAGTGATCACATTTAGTAACTTGTTTGGCTCACACGTGAGAAAATGGCTGGTCTATGTGATGCTAACATTCTCACACCATGGTGCCTGGTGAGGGGCAAGGAGGAGTGGGCTAAGGGATTGAAACTTGCTGGCCAACTCCCTAATACACTTGCCTCAGCTTCCGTTCCGAGAGTGAACAGAGAGTCTGCCTCTTTGAAACTGTACTTTCTTTCAGTTTTGAAAATTTCTAATGAGTTTGAAAAGCGATCTTTGAATCTCCAGAAAAAAGTGGGACTGGGAATGCGCAGAGAGAGATTTGTCTTCAGACGCGGGGTTTGTTTCATTTTGCAAGTTGCAGCCAAACGGCTTGAGCTCTTTTCACACTTGGATTTCAGACAACTTGCTGAGATCCATATTATCTGATCTGGAGTGTTTCTGTGCAAAGCGTTTTTATTTTATCAGGTGCATTTCACTCCAGCACGGCCCGGGCTAATCGTCCTAGCGATGCCTCGGGAAATTGGGTTGGCAGTTTGCAGAGGCACCGGAGACAGGCGCCTCCCAGGCGGTGTTAGCCCAGGTGCATGGGGGCTCCAGATAGAGTGTCTCTGGGGATGAGTCTGGGAGGCCTCCTTCTATCTGATGTAATCGTGCTTTAGATTCTGGGGGCCTCTGGGTTCCGACGGGCTGGCAGGCTGAGCTGTCATCTGTTTCCTAAGTTGAGTGCCAATCTTCAGTTTGACTTTATTAACTGGGTGTGGACATTTCTTTCAAAAAGGGAGTGTAAATAGATGGTTATTCAGCACACCATATAAAGACAAAAGAGGGGCCG
This sequence comes from Bos indicus, assembly GCF_029378745.1. Taxonomy (NCBI): domain Eukaryota; kingdom Metazoa; phylum Chordata; class Mammalia; order Artiodactyla; family Bovidae; genus Bos; species Bos indicus. The sequence continues at coordinate 16,684,723 of NC_091788.1, read as the reverse complement.
CGTGTGCAGGAGCTTTGACGTTGAGGGTCACACAATTTGGACTTAGAACCCTTCTCCTTTACTAGTTGTGTGACCATAACAGGGAAGCTCAAAACTGATTCCACGTTGGATTTGTTTCTTTCTTACCTTAACCTTTGTATTCTATTGTTTTTGCTTTTGCTGCAAGTTAAGAATGATGCCTAGAGACTTCCCTGGTGGCCAGTGGTTAAGAATCTGCCTTGCAGTGCAGGGGATGTGGGTTTGATCCCTGGTAGGGGAACTGACGGAGAAGGCAATGGCACCCCACTCCAGTATTCTTGCCTGGAAAATCCCATGGATGGAGGGGCCTGGTAGGCTGTAGTCCATGGGGTCGCTAAGGACCTCTTGGTCACAGTGTTTAAAAGACTGGCTAAATGTCGAGATTCAGGAATCTATGTCTGAGCTCATATTTTGGAGCCAGAAGCCTTGGCCAGTCACTCAACCCTTCTGAACCTCAAGGTAGGTTCTGAACCTCAACCTACCTCCTCTGTAAGGTAGCTGTCATATTAGCAGCTACCTTGTATGACTGTGGTGAGGATGAAACAAGAGAAGCACAGAAAGCTCTCAGCATGGAGCTTGGTCCAGGATAGGCTCTCAACAAAAGATAATTCACACATCCCATCACTACAGCTACTGCAACCAAGCTGTAGAAACATACATGACGGACTGTGACCTTCCACATCTGTAACACACAGTCAATGTTTCTTTCATGATTCGTGTTGCTTTCTCCCTTGAATCAGCAGGGTTTTGACCCCTGTCATATCTCTGCTAAGTCACCTTGAGCACAGTGACCTCAGAAAATATATGGTTGTGTCCTTTCAGCATTCATCTCAGGGTTACATCTTGGTTCAGATTCTCAGATAAACCTCTTTTGCTACCCACCCTCCCCCTAGAAGAACACTTTGCAGTAATGTTTTCTTTCTCTGGTTACTAGTTCTCTTAGTTGGAGCCTATAGACATAACATCTGACATAACACATTATATTGCAGTCTTTTGAACTTTGGAAAAATACATGTTGAAATATGAGTGAAATTGACTTCAGCTCTATGTTTTAATGGGGCTTCCCAGATGGCGCTAGTGGTAAAGAACCCGCCTGCCAGTGAAGGAAACATGGGTTGGGAACATTCCCTGGAGAAGGCAATGGCAACCCACTCCAGTGATCTTGCCTGGAGAATCCTGTGGACAGAGGAACCTGGCAGGCTACAGTCCATAGGGTCTTAATGGCTTGGATTTACTTGTATCTGGAACATTTAATCTAAATGTCTGGACATTTTACAAAGATGAAAACCACACCTTGACCTCCCATGGATAGACAGGGTATTATGCTCACCTCTGGGGGGCTGTTTGAGCTGCATGACATGCTCCAGATCTGATCTCTGGCTGTCATATCAGTCATCTCTCAGAAGTTTCCTTCCTGCTGACAGTGTTTTGGGGACCAGGGCACTGCCAGGACATCTTCCTAACACCTTTATTATTGCAAGAGCGAGCAGTACCTGTCTTGACAGGTGAAAAGGGAGATACTTGCCTCTCTTTTCTGGCCAGAGAACCTCCTTTTTTCCGCCTCTTGGAACCTGGGGAAGACAGGAGGGGTTTTAACCCCGGGTTCTTTGTGTAAAGCCTTTCATTTAGAGGGAAAAAAAGCCTGCATCTCAACCCTTTTCTGAAACTAGAAAGTCAGTCTCAGATGGGACACATGCAGGTTGGCATTTGGGACTCAGCAATGCCTTTGATGACCCAGTATTGTGGAAAGGGCATGAATTTTAGAACTAGGCAGGTCAAGATTCAGATGCCTCCTCTACCGCTGACTAGATGAGGCAAGTCACTTCTGTAAGCTTGCATTTCCTCACTTGCAAAAGATACCATCCACCTTTTAGGATTGAGGGGATTTAATGAAATCACTTATTAAAATCACCAGCACTGCTTGCTTGGCTCCCACTGAGTGCTAAATAAGAAGAGTCTTTCTTGTTTCTCTTTTTCTTTTGGAAACAAAATACAGCACTGTGTGCCAGGGTACAGGAATTCTGCTGTGGGCTCAGCCACAACTGAGGCACCTGGAAATGTGATAACCTGCCTTTCTGCAAGTCAGTGTTCTCATCTTTAAAAAAGATGTGAGGATATTTGTTAGCATCCTTGATTTGACACTGACCTTCTTTACGGACATGACCACTTCCTTTCTTCTTTGTTACCCCAGCCACATTGCAAACGTCCAAGTCGGGTTTCCCTCTGCTGCGTATCATTCACAAAACCAAATCAACTCTGCTGCTTAGTTCTCTCCACAGTTGAAAAGTAATATTTTAAAATAACATTGTAAAGCAATTATATTCCAATAAAAATAAGTAAATAAAACTAAAGAAAATAACATTGTTTAAAAAGTAGGTAAATTCTACATGATCAATGGACAAAAATAAAACTAGAGATCATTACAGGAAAAAAATGATAAAACTGGGTCTCTGTCCTATGCAGAACAGAATTTTGATTTTACCCAGTTTCTAGCACAGAGTCTTCTATTATTACTCTCTAGCTTTCATGATCTCAGGAGATCAAATCAGTCAATCCTAAAGCAAATCAATCCTGAATATTCACTGGAAGGACTGATTCTGAATTTGAAGCTCCAATGCTTTTTGGCCACCTGATGCGAAGAGCGGACTCATTGGAAAAGACCCTGATGCTGGGAAAGACTGAAGGCAGGCGGAGAAGGGGATGACAGAGGATGAGATGGTTGGATGGAATCACTGACTCAATGGACATGAGTTTGAGCAAGCTCTGAGAGTTGGTGATGGACAGGGAGGCCTGGTGTTCTGCAGTCCATGGGGTCACAGAGTCGGACACGACTGAGCTACTGATCAGTAACCACAAACCATGATCTCGTGCCCTCAAATCAGAGATTTGCAGTGTCCTCTTGCTTTGCACAGTCTATGTGGACAGTGTGGATAACAAGATGCAGAATGTTTTAACAAGAACCCAGGGTTTGTTTTCTGATGCTGATCTGAAGTGTTGACTTGCATGATTTGCCATCCCTAGCACAGTGGGCAAGTCATCACTTCCTGAATCCTCTGTGCCCTCACCAGGAAGATAGGGACATAGGAAGATAATAGCTTTTGGACCCATCTGTTAAGGCCGCTCAGTAACATGGTATACATAAATGGGGCTTTATGAACTATTTTTATACATTGTGAATTCTCTTTACTCTTCTGAATCTCAGTTTCCTCATCTGGAAAAGGGGTTGATGAGGTCACCCGCAGGCAGTTTATGTACCAGCTGGCACAGAGCAGGCACTCAGAGAATAGCAGCTTTTAATTATCTGTGTGTAATCTCATGATAGCCTCTCAAGATTGAAATCATATTATAATTCCATTTACACATAAGGAAGGAAAAGTGCTGTGTAAAGGTTATTATAATAGTGCTTATCACTACAATGATCGTTTTTTAATGTTTGGGAGCCGACCAGAGCTAGTTTATACACACTCTATTCCTCATCTTTAGTAACAGTAGCATGGGACTCAATGTATGAAGTCTGATTATTGGCAATTGACAGTTCATGGAAACCAATGAGAAATCAACAGAGAACCCACTTCTAAGGGATGCTGCAGGCACCCACCAAGGAGGATTCCCTTTCCAGAGTGTGTGCTGCCCATAGGGACTCCTGGCTACTCTGGAGCCCAATCTTTATCAGTGTGGTTTCTGCTGTTTCCTCCATAAAAAGTAGTATGTGACAAGCCTGCTGGGGCAGGAAATAGTTTTCCGTTAATGAGTTTGTGCTTCACTGACGCTTTCCCATTAAAATCATGTTAACTGTGCCCCCCTGTTAATCATCCCCAAATCAGTTTATTAATTAACTCATTTTGGGAAATCGCAATTTAGCCAGAGCTCTCCAGCTCATTAGCATGTTACCAGGATAGAGAAAATAGATGTCATTGAAATCCCTCCTTACATGTTTAGCTCATCAGGGCATGGAGCCTTTGACCCTGTTGGTTTGCTCATTCATTAATTCATTGGATAAAGAATTGTCCATGAAAGGGTCCCATGTGGCTGGCTCTATACTAGTTAGGGGTAAAAGACGGAAGGCACAGCCTCTGACTGGAAGTTGGGGGGTGAGACTCAGGAACCAGTGTCAGGGGCCTGTCTGAGGTCCTGTAAGCTTTAGCCAACCCTTTAACCAGGCCCTGTATTAGGAGCAGCCATCGACTCTCAAAGCCACTTCCAATTCAGTGGGAACTGGCTAAATGCATTTGTGTAGGTAGCTCTGAGAATATTTAGCCCAATATTCATCTTTGTAATAATGAAAATACTAGTAACAATAAGCATGCATGCTCAGTTGCTCAGTTTTGTCCAATTCTTTGCAACCTCATGGACTGTAGCCCACCAGGCTCCTCTGTCCATGGGATTTTCCAGACAAGAATATTGGGGTGGGGTGCCATTTCCTCCTCCAGGGGATCTTCCTGGCCCAGGGATCAAACCTTGCATCATCTCTGCATTGACAGGCAGATTCTTTACCACTGAAGCACCTGGGAAGCCCTTAACAATAAGGGCTAAAATTAATTGAACGATTACTGTGTACTAGGCACTGTTTTAAACATTTTCTAGGCAATCACTCACTAATAATAATTTAATAACTCACTTACTCAATAATAATAATTGAGTTAGAAAGTCATTTTGTCTTCACTAGAATCCTATAAGGTAAGTACTAGTAGTCTCTCCATTTACAGATGAGGAAACTGAGGCAGGTTGCCCATGCTTGAACACAGGCAGTCTGGCTCCAGAAACAGATAAAGGAATGAGAACTTGGACAGGAAGTGACTTGCCCCAGGTCACCTAGTGAACAGTGAGAACAGAACTTGGGCCTTCCCTATGGCCAAATTGATATGCACCCTGCTATTTGCTTCCAAAAATGTCTACCTCTGATTCAGGCCACTTCTCCTGAAGGTTCCCTGTAAAATAGAATACAGACTCTGTGTCTTGAACTATGGTCCAGATCTCAATTTGACTCTATCTCCCTAGCGTTTGGCATAATAATATATCCACACAATTGATATTTACAGATTGTTTACGTGAATGCATAAATATTTAGGGTTTAGTCATTTGCTAACACGAGGATCTGATCCTAGAGAAGCTACAATCTTCAGCTGCATAAATGTGAATTCTTTCTAAACCTCAGTTTTCTCATCTGCAAAATAAATCTGAAAATAACTTCCCAGGGGCACCGTGAGGTTAAATGAAATGAAATTGAAAGTGTTTTGTGACTCGTACCTCACTAGGCACTGTCAGCAGAAGTCACCCTCCTTATTAACTTGGCTATTTTTGAGTGTCAGGATGGTCCCTCCTGAATGGCCCGGGGGCAGCTGGGAACCAGATGACCTGAAAGCTGTTGGCCTTTCCTTCTGCTCAGGGGGTGCCCACAGGGCAGCACTGGCATTAGCAAGCTTGTCTGTAGATTCTGTGATTTCTCTGGATGACTTTGCCCACAGGAGATCCAGCCCTCGGCTGGCTGCCCACAAGCCATTAGAGCGCATGGGACAGAGAGGAGACAGGACAAATTTCTATTGCTCCTGGGAACCTTCTTGCTTCAAGTCTTTCTGCAGGAAGAGAAGGGATGATTTGGGGGCTGGGCAAGCCTTGGTCCTGGTGAGGAGTGGGGTCACTTATACAGCCCATAGCCACTGCCTCAGCTGCCCTGTGTGTCTATTAAACAGCCATCTGAATTTTCCTTCCATGCGCCTATGGTTGACTGTTCTGCAATCATGAAAAATATCAGTAACTGTGAAAAAAACAGCACCACGAGCAACCACAGGGGAAATGGATGGTATCTGAACAGCACTGAGACTGGGAAGGGGGCCTCTGGAAGTTGACTTCCTGGGTTGATATCTTAGTCGTTTGCAAGTTCAGAGACCTTGGGTAGATTATGGAGCCTCTCTGCGAGCTAGTTTCCTCATCTTAAAATGGGAGTAAAAAAAAAGGCCCACCTTTTAGAGATGCTGCAAAGACTAAATGAGTGAGTTCATGCAAAGAACTTTAGAACAATGCTTGGCATTAAGGAGGAACTCAATATACACAATATGAGCGACTACTGTTATTATTCTAAGATTCCTGCTCCCACCATGGTTGGTGAGGCTGCCCAAAAACTACACCATTAAATAGACTGCAATAAAAACTCATAGTTAAATAGCTCTAGGGTAGACTCTGACCTTGCTTACCCTATATGTCCAGCCTTTGGGGCTGGGCTCTGAGACATGGAGTGTTTTCTGCCATATCAGTAAACAAAGATTTCACAGTGGCAGTGATTCCTGCCCTACAAATGTGAAGTCCTGAGCCCTAAGAGTACTCAGTGTTAGTCATTCAGTCATGTTTGACTCTTTTGTAGCCCACTAAACTCCTCTGTCCATGGGATTTCCCAGGCATGAATACTGGAATGTGTAGCCATTCCCTTGTCCAGGGGATCTTCCTGACCCAGGGATTGAGCCCAGGTCTCTTGCATTGCAGGTAGATTCTTTACTATCTGAGCTACCGTGGAAGCCCCACTCAGGAAAGAGAAGAATACCTGCAACCTGGCAGCCATTAGGCTGCAGCCACTCCTTGTGGTGAGCACTGAGAAACTAAGAATGTGAAAACCACAGGATACTGCCCCCAGAGAGCTGAGCTGCATATGAAGGGAATTATTTCAGTGAGCCCAGACTCTTAAATCTTCCCATACATAGAAAAGAGCTAAATTCATTAACTTGGGATATCTGGTTTTCTTTAACCCACAAAATACCAGCTCCCAGAGCTTGCTCAAACTCATGTCCATTGAGCTGGTGATGCCATTCAACCATCTCATCCTCTCTCATCCCCTTCTCCTCCTGCCCTCAACCTTTCCCAGCATCAGGGTCTTTTCTTTGTTTCCATATCTTGGCTGTTGTAAATAATGCTGTGACAAACATGGGGATGTGAATGTCTTTTCAAATTATGTTTTTCTTTTCTTTGGATAAATACCCAGAAGAAGTGTTGCTGGATCATATGACGGCTCTATTTTTAATTTTTTGAAGAACCTTCTTACTGTTTTCCATAGTGGCTTCACCAAATACATTCCCATAAACTGTGGAAAGGGGTTGTCTTTTCTCCACATCCTCACCAACATTTGTCATTTCTTGCCTTTATGATAATAACCATGAAGTGACATCGCATTGCAGATTTGATTTGCATTTCTCTGATGATTATTGCTGTTAAGCAGTTTTTCATCCGCCTATGGGCCATTTATATGACTTCTTTCTGTTCATATCTTAAGTTGGATGATTAACTCATTTGCACCTTTTTCTTTCTTAATATAAGAATTCATGGTATAAATCATTTCTAGGTATCTCTTTAGTGGAATGACCCAAATACTGATATCTTAGTATTCTGTCATCATCTAGTTCTAAATATTGTCTAGTTTCCATCATGTTTTCTTCTCTGACTCATAATTTATCTAACAGTATGTTCTAAAATGTCCTGAAGTATAGGATTTTTTTTTAGCTATCTCTTTTTTTGTAATTTTAAAAATTTATCTCTTTTTTAATTGAAGGATAATTGCTTTACAGAATTTTGTTGCTTTCTGTCATGTGTTTGCTCTTCACATTAGTTGACCAAAGTACTGGTGCTTCAACTTCAGCATCAGTCCTTCCAATGAATACTCAGGACTGATTGCCTTCAGGATGGACTAGTTTGATCTCCTTGCAGTCCAAGGGAGTCTCTCCACTTTCTTCCATAAGGGTGGTGTCATCTGCATATCATCATGTGAAATGCTGGGCTGGATGAAGCAGAAGCTGGAATCAAGATTGCTGGGAGAAATATCAATAACCTCAGATACACAGATGATACCACCCTTATGGCAGAAAGCAAAAAAAGAACTAAAGAGCCTCTTGATGAAAGTAAAAGAGAAGAGTGAAAAAGTTGGCTTACAACTCAACATTCAGGAAACTAAGATCATGGCATCCAGTCCCATCACATCATGGCAAATAGATGAGGAAATAATGGAAACAGTGAGAGACTTTATTTTTGGGGGCTCCAAAATCACTGCAGATGGTGACTGCAACCATGAAATTAAAAGACACTTGCTCCTTGGAAGAAAAGCTATGGCCAACCTAGACAGCATATTAAAAAGCAGAGACATTACTTTACCAACAAAGTCCATCTAGTCAAAGCTTTGGTTTTTCCAGTAGTTACATATGGATATGAAAGTTGGATCATAAAGAAAGCTGAGTGCTAAAGAATTGATGCTTTTGAACTGTGGTGTTGGAGAAGACTCTTGAGAGTCCCTTGGACTATAAGGAGATCCATGCAGTCCATCCTAAAGGAAATCAGTCATGAATATTCATTGGAAAGACTGATGCTGAAGCTGAAACTCCAATACTTTGGCCACCTGATATGAAGAACCGACTCATTTGAAAAGACCCTGATGCTGGGAAAGATTGAAGGCAGGAGGAGAAGGGAAGGACAGAAGATGAGATGGACAACAGAGGACCAGATGGACATGAGTTTCAGTAGCTCTGGGAGTAGGTGATGAACAGGGAAGCCTGGCTTGCTGCAGTCCATGGGGTCGCAAAGTGTAGGGCACGACTGAGTGATTGAACTGAACTGATTTGCATATCTGAGATTATTGATGTTTCTCCCAGCAATCTTGATTCCAGTTTGTGCTTCATCCAGCCCGGCATTTTGTATGATATACTCTGTATATAAGTCAAATCAGCAGGGTAACAGTATATAGCCTTGACGTACTCTTTTCCCAATTTGGAACCAGTCTGTCGTTTCACGTCTTGTTCTAACTATTGCTTCTTGATCTGCATGCAGATTTCTCAGGAGGCAGGTAAGGTGGACTGGTATTTCCATCTCTTTAAGAATTTTCCACAGTTCGTTGTGATCCACACAGTCAAAGGCTTTGGCGTAGTCAATGAAGTAGAAGTAGATTTTCTGGAATTCTCTTGATTTTTCTATGATCCAGCAGATTTTGGTAATTTGATCTCTGGTTCCTCTAACTTTTCTAAATCTATCTTGAACATCTGGAAGTTCTCGGTTCACATACTGTTGAAGCCTAGCTTGGAGAATTTTGAGCATTACTTTGCTAGTATGTGAGATGAGTGCAATTGTGCTGTAGTTTGAGCATTCTTTGGCATTGCCTTTCTTTGGGATTGGAATCAAGACTGACCTTTCCCCAGTTCATATGACTGTTCTAGCCAATGGGATGTGGGTCAATGTTGTGTCTTTCAGGCATGATGTTAAAGCCCCTGTGTAAACCTCCAATTAATTATTTATTTCCTCATAGTAACCATGGAGCTTATATTTTCCAGATGGTTAGCTGCTCTACTCATATCAGATTTATTATCAGAAATGCAAGTAATACAGGGGAAAGCTATCACAAACCTAGATAGCATACTAAAAAGCAGAGACATCACTTTGCCTACAAAGGTCCATCTAACCAAAGCTATCGTTTTTCCAGTAGTCAAGTTTGGATGTGAGAGCTGGACCACAAAGAAGGCTGAGTGCTAAAGAATTAATGCTTTTGAATTGCGGTGCTACAGAAGGCCCTTGAGAGTCCCTTGGACTACAAGGATATCAAATCAGTCAATTCCCAAAGAAATCAACAAGGAATAGTCATTGGAAGGATTGATGCTGAAGCTCCAATACTTTAGCCACTGGAAAAACCTGATGCTGGGAAAGATTAAAGGCAAAAGAAGAAGGGAGCAGCAGAGTATGAGATGGTTAGGTAGCATCACTGACTCAATGGACATGAATCTGAGCAAACTCAGGGAGATAGTAAAGGACAGGGCAGCCTAGCGCGTTGTAGTCCATGGGGTCAGAAAGAGTCAGATATGACTTAGCCACTGAACAACAACAAGCCACTGAGATTTGGGGGATATTTTTTACTGCAGCAAAGTCTGACCTATTCTGACCAGTGCTGACAGTGTCTGTTGGGATCCCACTTTACAGATTATGAAATCAAGTCCTAATGAAGCAGAAGAACTAGTGATGGGCAGAGCCAGTATTCAAATCCAGCTTGGTCTGACATAGCGTGTACTTTCTATCCTACTGTGACTCAGAGAGACAGAGAAGGTGGTGAGATGAAAAGACAGCAACAAAGTAGAAGACATGCACCTAGCTGTATAACTCTTGGCAAGTTTCTTGTACTGTTTGCTGGTCTAGAAAAGAGAAGCCGAACATTTCTCATCATCTTTGGATGTTGACCAAGATGCTGAGTGGTGATGAAGACAGCAGCATGGCACTCGTCGCCCTGGGGTCTGAGTCCTCCTGCCGACTATTCACTTGTGGGTCCTTGGACCTCGAAGGGCCTCTTTCCCTCTATGGGGCTCTTCTTTATAATCTGTATAACAGCAATAGCCTGGACCAGATAACTGATGAGGCATATTTTAGTTATGAAATGAGACTGATCGAACTTGTAGGGCTCCTGTGAGTGTCAAATATGAGGTTACACGTGCAAGAGTTAAGAAATTGCAGGTATCATACAGAGAAGAGGGAGCACCCTGGTGAGATCCCTTCAGGAGCTGTAGAACTTCCGATTGATGCCTCATTAATAGGAATAAACAATTCCTTCTGGACTGTGTCAGAGACAGACACAGAAGTTTTGAAGGCTGCTACTAAGGAGCTGGCAGGCAACAACAGGGGTGGGGTCACATGGATTTTCCCCACCATAAGTGATCAGATGGCAGCCAGGCTTACTCCAACTCAAGAGGAGCAGTGATACCTTGGCTCCTCCCTTCTCTCTCTCCCTTCCTCCTGCCTCTGCTTAAACACTGTCTTTCAGTCCAGCCTTCCTGCCACACCATTTACTGTATCTTCCTCACTGTCCTCCCTGCAGTGCATTTAATTTTCTTCCTGGCACTCAGGGGCCTCCACCTGTGTGCTGTTTCTTCTCCTACCAGGGCACGAGCTTCACAAGAGCAGAGACTTGTCTGATTTGTTCACAGCAGCAACCTTGCTTCTAGGAAAGTGTGTGGCATCTAATAAATACTGTTGAATATGGTAAAGGAACCACTGATTCATCTTTTGGATGGCAACTGTCCCATTCTTGTGAAGTGCATTCAGAAAGAAAAGAGTTCTCTGAAAAGCAGGACTTGAAGGCACTTGCAGGATCAGCACATCACTTGTTGGAGAGTAACTAGGAGTCCTAGGGAGAAGGGGACTTAGAGAAGAGGGGGAACCCCCAATAGCTGGTGGCCCTAGTGGTAAAGAACCTGCCTGCCAATGCAGGTTCAATTCCTCGGTGGGGAATATCCTTAGGAGAAGGAAATGGCAACCCACTCCAGTATTCTTGCCTGGAGAATCCCATGGACAGAGGAGCCTGGTGGGCTACAGTCCACGGGGTCACAAAGAGTCAGGCACAGCTGAAGCAACTTAGCACAGTACAGGCTTGGCCTTTGGGGACCCTTCTGAAGTTGGAAGCAGACTGCTGTGACTGTAGTCCCAAACTTGGGTACATTCTGGGCCATGGATTAAGAAGATTGAATTGCTGGAAGAAATTGTGCAGCTTGGTCCTATCTTCACTGAAGTTCAGGTGTATCAGAGACTTATTCTCCATAGTCAGGGCCATAAATGATTCATATTCTGGGGCTCAGCGACCAGCAAGGAACTACCCTCAACGACAGGCAGTGCTGAAGGAGTGTATGGAGCTGAGAATTTCCTTTCATTTCTGGTGTCCCCTTTCTAGCTTCCAAGTTTTGACCCTCTGTTTTAATTCTCCTTCACCACCATCTTCTCTTACCATATAACATAATCATCTTAAATCTCTCCCTTTCTCCGTTTCTTCCAGTCCTGCTAATAATTCGTAATTAATACCCATTTCCTCCATAAAGCCCCGATCCTACTTAACATTTTTTTCTTTCTTTTTCTGGCATTTGATGTTTTGAGGGCAGGACTTTGGTCATTCATCACTTTATTCTCAATGGCTCACACATGACTTGGAAGCAAAGAATGATAATAACAATGATGATAATAATAATAATAATAGCATAATAGCAGCAATCATTTACTGAGCACTCACTCAAGATACTGTGGAAAGCCTTTTACATGATTCATTTCATTTACAGCCTTGAGTTGGTGAATAACCTTTCCCATTTTACAGAGGGTAAAATGTTAATTAGTTAGTAGGACTCAGAACTCAAAAGTCATAACAGTCACCCGACTAAATATTAACTGGACCAAATTGGAGGGGAGGGGGAAGGATGAAGCAGATTGAACTCTTCCTCTGCTCTCTCTCTTTTCTTTCTTTTTTCCCCTGGAGTATCAAGAAAAGAATCCTATTTCCTACAGCATACAGGCAGGTATGTTCATGAAAAGGAGCTAAACCCAAGCAAGGCACCGTGACACCCACCAAGTCTTTGGGGGCTAATGAAATGAGGATTTTCTGTGAGGTTCCCATTTCCCTTCTTGGAGAAATTTGGGACTCAGTAGCATCTGCCCCTCCCTCAGATGCAGGTGGCACATGGACTCTGACCCCCTCCCCTACAGCAATTATGGAAACCCACTCAAGTTGTAAATTAATACGCAATCATGATTTTGGCAAGTGCTCCAAGGAAACCCAAAAGGACTTAATTAAGCGACACTTTCCCACGTGCCCATCCCCAGACAAATGGGACTGGACACCTTTGATGTGCTCTGGCCTCAGACAGCACGGGGAGGTTGTGGTGACCTCAGGAGATCAGGGGTGCTGCCATCGGAGGTGTAGTGGTGAGAACTCAACCTAACAAGTATTTGCTAAGATTCAGGGGAAAGTCAAACCATTCAGGAACTCACAAAGCAGAGGAGAAGATAGGAAAAAACAAGACAAAACAGCAGCAAACTCTACTGTAGCTCAATTCAAATGTCCTAAGTCTTCCCAAGCAGAATTCATTGGAACCCTGTCAAAGACTGGGGGTTCAGCTTATGATGGAGAATATGAAGAAAACTGGGTCCCACATTAGGGTCCCACAGGGACCCTAGGGAAAGGACAGGGTGAAGACCCAGGATTGAGGTTAGAAGGGGGCAGCTTCAGGATCCACCCAGATAATCCATATTATCATTGACTCTTCTACCTCCTACCGTACACAACAGTAACATCCAGATGCGTTAAAGATTTAAAGGAAAAAAGAGAAGGAAGTTAGAGGAATATTTGTCTAAACTTAGGAGTTACGGGAAGCTTTCTCAACAAGACAGGAAATATAGAAGCCTAAAAGGAAAAGATAAATATATAAGCATTGAAAGTGTGTATATGTCAAGACACCATGAGCTCCACACCCCTCAAAGAAAAACCCTGAAATTCGAGTTTGGCTATATGGATGTTCACTGTTAAACACTCTTTTTGTACATGTGATATCCTTCATAGTAAAATGATTTTTAAAATGAAAAAAAAATGAGAGTTTGGAAAAATACTTGCAATGCATATGAAATAAGGTTATAGGGTTCTAGGTTAATGTATCTGTAGACAAAGTGCCTTCACAAATTGATAGAAGAAAGTCAGGCAACCTGATTTTTAGAAATGGGTACAAATTATATGCAAACAATTAATGGAAGAGAATATCTAAGGTTAATAAGCATGTGAAAGTTTCCCAAACTGACTAGTAGCCAGAGAGCTGGAAATTAAAGCCACAGTGACATGCCACTTTTTACCATCTAGACTGGCAAATACAGCAGATGGCAGAAATACCTGTTTACCCAGAGGATCAGGGCAGCAGGAGGTCTTATGCATGGCTGGAAGGAGTATGATTTACTGATGGTTTTGGAAAGTTACCTGGCAATATCTTTAGAAATTAATATTGCACAAACCATTTGATCCCAGATTTAGAAATTCATCTGACATCTAAAAATACTGGTATATAAGGAATTGTTTATAACAACATTTTTTTTTTGTTCAGCAAATAACATGCAACATCGATCAAAGAAACCTGGAAACAATTTGAATGCCAGCTAATATGAAAGTAGTGAATAAATAGTAGTACATTTATACTATGGAATATTATGCAGTTACTATGCTCTCTGAGTTTGCTCTGTATCTTTCTGTACATTTTGACCTGGGGCACTCTCCCAAGGTACTGCTAAATGAGAAAAGCAAGAGTAATGTATATATTATAATTCTGAGGGTGAAAACAAATAACAACAACACTGTCAACATATGTATATTTTTATGAGTATGAAGAGAGGTGTGGGAAAGGAAATGGAATAGGGGATGAATACTAGATTTTCACTTATTCATTTTTAGCTGGAATGCACATAAATTGCAAACATAATTTAAAAAAAACCCTGAAATAATGGGAATATAATAAGAGAATGAATGAATAAATTACAATAGTTAGCAAACAGATCCAGGGAATAGGCTAGCCACTCAGGAAGATGGTTGGAAGAGGCTGGTGGAATGCAAGTTGGGAATCCTACTCTTGGTCAGGGATTTAGCTGAAGACACTGGAAGGCCCCTCTAGCTCGAAGAAACCTTGGTTAGGTTAGAGGCAAACTGGGACAGTGCAGGGCACAGCAAAGTGATGGAAGGGAGGCTTGTGAGGTGGCAGATGCCATGCCAGTGTCGGGGCTGCGAGGCTGAAGCTCCAGGCTCATCAAGGCTATCACCACCTTGATGAGCAGGTGGTGCCTGGTGACCTCTAAGGGAGCAGCTTCCCAAATTCTGTAAGAACCCTTGGTTGGCAGGTGTGGAGGAAGGAGGAGTGTAATTCACTGAGCCAGCAAGCTCTAGGCTGAAATAGAGGTGGGAGAAGGTAGCCAGGTGCAGGGAAGGCTTAGACTTGGACATATCAGTGCGCACATCTGTACCATTGTGAGCAGATCACTGGCTCAATGAGGTCTGCTGAATGTGCACAGTGAGAGAGTGTTTGGATCTGGCTTGAGGGCAGAGCCATTGATCTCTGAAACAAGCAGGAAAGAGGCAAAAGGAAGGATGTTGTGTTAGATGGCTATCATCTCTGGAGACCGGCAGATCCTAATTCACAACACAGGACACCAGCTCTTTGGTCCTACCTGCCTAAGCCTCAGTAACACTCACTGAATGGAGATACATAGTGCTCACTCTTCCAGTTTGTTGTGGATATTTAAAAAAAAATGCACAGAGTGTCCAGCCCATAGTTGGCACTGAGTGCATGACAACTGCTCCCACTGCATAATAGGCATCACAGTATGGAGGGGAAGAGGTGCCACTGGAAGTCAGACAGGCTGGTGCTGAAATCCAGGCTTGGACACTCACTATCTAATGGCCCCACAGATGCTAAGGGAGGCTGGTCTCCTCAACTGTGACTGGGGCTCGGCATGTAATGCTGTTGTGAGGTTCAGAGAGAGTGTTTGGCAAGTACCATGCCTGGAACAAAGAAGGTAGTTAACACTCAGAAGCTGTTACTGTTTATTTTTCTCATCATTCTTCTCATTGGAGGTGAGGTCATGAGATGACAGCCTTTGAAGCCCATTAGGAACACTTTGAGAAATTAACGAACAGTTTTCCAAGGGGCAGAGAGACCCTGATCAGTGAACATGACATGCGTTAGCCGGACTCAGCTTCCTGGACTTGGGAGTGGGCAAGGAGACAGAAAGTGAGGAGTGAGAGGGGGAAGGAACGGGGTGGGAGGGGGGAGCTCACTGCTCCCTTTTGATCATGCCCTACTCTTGCTCGTAACTACCCTGCTTTGTGAGGATTTCTGACCTGTAAAGATTTCTTCACATCTGTATGACAGTATATGGGAGGAGCAGGAGACAGGGGTCCAGGTAGACCTGCAATTTGATCAGTTATGGTTTGCTTGCAGGATGATAATGAGCACAGGGTTTTAGGAGTTTCAGATTCCTATGTGTAAGATGCGTAATGATTCCCATGTTGAGATTACATAAGCATGAGCTGATACCAAGCTGGACATAGAGTAGATGTTCAGTAAGTATCTTTTGTTTCTCCTGGCTGCTGATGAAGTCTACCATCTCATTTATCTCTGATGTTTCACAGCCCACCAGGAGTCCTGGCCTGAAGAAGGTACACACTTACACAACAACTCACAAGTCAATGACTCCATGAGTGAGCAAATGAACTGCTGGAAGTGGTGCAGACAATGTCAAAATAGACGATCCATCCCTGCAGGTATTGGTCCACAGCGTGTAACAGAGCCATGTGGTCTGGTCTCGGTAACTATGGTACCTGAGAGACCTTGCTTCCTGCTATCAAAGGCCGTGATGAACGATAGATTATTTTACAGCCGGCGGTAATTAGACAAGAGGGTCATTGCAGTCTCTCTTTCAGCTCTCTGGGAACATTTATGGGGCTCAGAGGGCAGCCATTTCCTGCCGCCCCTGCATCTGTGCTGATGCCTGCATCTGTGGGCCTCGAGGGCCCTGTGCTGGGGGAGACTGGCTGTCACTGCCCCACCTCAGCAGATCCCAGGCCCGCTGGAGCCTTTGAGCAGGGTCCTGGGGCCCGAGACAAATGAGTAGGATTAATTAGCTGTGTGCTAGAGCCATCCTCTTTCTGATTCTGTCTTCAAGATAATCAGATGTTTATGTTAAATGACCTTTAAGGCTCTTTCCACTTTTGAAATTCCTTGTCTCCACTGATCTTTTTGAATAAGTATTTAGCTTGATTTGGGGTCAGCGACAGTCACAAAGGACCGTGCCTATGTAGGTTTTCTGAAAGTCCCTTCTGAAGCCCTTGGATGCTTCAGGATTCTGTACTTATTTTAATTAGCTCAGCTGGTGATTAAGGGTTACCCAGAGCAGGAGACTTCCCTGGTGGTCCAGTGGTTAAGAATCTACCTTCCAGTGCAGGGGAGGCGGGTTCCATCCCTGATCGGGGAATTAAGATCCCAATGCTGCAGAGCAACTAAGCCTGGGCTTGCAGCTACTGAGCCCGTGTGCTCCTGAGCCTGTGGGACCCATCTAGACAAAAGCTTGCATGGCACAGCAAAGAGCCTGTGCACTGCAGCTAAGACTTGATGCATCCAAAGAAATAAATAAACAATCTGCCTGCAATGCGGGAGATCTGGGTTTGATCCCTGTGCTGGGAAGAGCAGCTGGAGAGGGGAGCAGCTACCCACTCCAGTATTCTGGCCTGGAGAATTCCATGGACTGTATAGTCCATGGGGTTACAAAAAGTCAGACATGATTGAGCAACTTTCACTCCATAGAGCATAACTAATTCTAAAAGGAACCACAGTGGTCTTCTAGCCTAGAGCTTACACTCGGATGCATTACTGGCCAAATTTGGCCATGGGAGGGTTTTTTTTATTTTGGCTGTCTTCATTCTTAAATGTTTTAAAAATCCCTTATTATTTTAACATATATCCTGATTTACCAATTCTTACTGCCAATCTGCTCCTCAAGGTCTTCGAATCTGGGACTCTTGAAAGTCTTTCCATTTTATACACAAGTTACTGACTCAGAAGGAGGTAGGGTAACTCGCCCAAGGGCCTTCAACAAGAAGTTCAACAAGGACTTCAGACTCTTAACCCCAGGCTTTTTCCTCCTTAGTGATCTCAAATACGTGTTTGATGAGGATGGGCAGGCCTTTGACATAAGGTATCCTGGAGAGTGATCAATAGAGTTTTCCTTAAAGTAGATTTTAATGGGAAGAACAGAGACTTAGAACAAGAGACATGTCTCAGATGATACTGGCCTCAGCTTCTTCATCTATAAAAACTGGAATGCTTCTATTCTGCTCTCTAACTCAAAGAGTTATGAGAGCTTTATGTGAAACAGTGCCCAGAAAGGAACCTCTGGGTATTCAGGATTTAGGGACATTTTTCCAGGAACTGCCTGAATATGGCCGATGGTTGACTGGATCTTATTCTCCTAACCTCCCAAATTGTAATTATCATAGGTATTCTTGGTTTCAGGACCTGGCAAATGTGGAGAAGGTAGGGGATTTACAGGAAGATGCACATGAACACTTTGAGCAAGGGAGATTTGAAATGCTGCTGCTAAGTCGCTTCAGTCGTGTCCGACTCTGTGCAACCCCATAGATGGCAGCCCACCAGGCTCCCCCATCCCTGGGATTCTCCAGGCAAGAACACTGGAGTGGGTTGCCATTTCCTTCTCCAATGCATGAAAGTGAAAAGTGAAAGTGAAGTCGTTCAGTTGTGTCCGACTCTTAGCGACCCCATGGACTGCAGCCTACCAGGCTCCTCCGTCCATGGAATTTTCCAGGCAAGAGTACTGGAGTGGGGTGCCATTGCCTTCTCCGAGATTTGGAATGCCAAGGCACAAATCCTCAGGCAACTGCAATACCCACCCTCCTTCCTTTTGGTACCCATGGCTGAGACATCCTCTTGCTAGGATGGACCATGGGCTTGACTCAGTTTCTCTGAATTTGCATAGTGCAAAAAAGCATTTACTTTCACAGTCCTACCCTCTCTAAGCTGAGAAGCATTTTCCTGAAAAGAGCCTTTGCAGATACATCACCATTCTGACAACACATTCTCTCACCCAACAGATGGGAATGATCATTTAAAAGCTCTGACTGAAGGCTCAAGCTTCTGATTGATTCGATCATATCATCTCATCCCCATTTTAAGCTACTTGTTCTTTAAATTGCGTATAAGAATACAGTCCATGCAATATTAATACACTAATGAATAATACACTAACAATTTGAAGCGTGCCAACCCACCCAAGGATTTTTCATCTCCTGCATGTTTCAGCAGAGACACTTGGTATATATACGGAATAACCGTTAGGATGATGAAAATTATAATAACAATGAAAGAAATATAGGGGAATTTTACCTGGTGGGTAAAAACATGAAAGGTAATTCTCAATTAGAAGTGAGAAATGGATGCCTGTGATCCAGAGATGGGACTCTGCTTTTGATGTATCACAGGTGAGGGCAGTTGCAGCTGTGTGGGGGCACATGTGTGACACAACCTCATCTGTTTGGAGCTGTCAGAGGAGGTGGTGTTGCACAAAAATGGAACCTTTGACATCAGAAGTAAAACGGTGAGAAGGAGTGGACAAGGACTTTAGGGACAGCTGGCCCTGGATTAGAGTACTAGGTCAGCCATATGATTGCCCTGTGAACTCTTTCAGACTTCTATTTCCCACCTAGAAAACAGGATGATGACTACCTCACAGGATTAGGGTGAGGAGTAAATCATCATGTGTATGAAGGCGTCAAGGCCGGACACCTGAAGGGTGTTCAGCAAACTCTTTCTTTCCAAAGCCTGGTGGATGGTACCCGCAGAGGCCCCAGAAACCTTAATTCCCTTTCATTTATACCTGAAGCTTGAACTGTGAGGCAGCTGGCTGAAAAATCCAGGTTGTTTTTTTTTTTCTTCTTCTTATCTGTGAGTTTGAGAGTATGTCTGAGTTCTGGGGCTTAGGGATCTCTGATCTCTAAATAGAGTGAGAGTTATGGACAGAGGAGCCTGGCAGGCAACAGTCCATAGGGTCACAAAGAGTCAGACACGACTGAAGCAACTTAGCGCATGCACAACGACATCTAAATATGGAAACAGAAGCATGGAAAGTGTGCCAAATACTCTACCAAGAAGTGACCCATTTGCATTATAAACTTTTTTTGAACCAGGAAGTAGATTTAAAAGATTCATTATTTGGGGGAAACCATTTTAAATAGGATTTATTTTGTGAGGAGTTGTGGATTTTTTCCTCAAAATAAATGCATTCACTCATTTTTTTTTACTGAGTGTTGACAATGGACTAGTCACCATACTATAAACAGTGCAGGCATAAACGACCTAATCCAAGGAGGATGACAGACTCTGAACTGCTGACTAGTTACATGCAATTTAAAATGTTAGAACAGAGGACAAGATGCTTTTGGAATGACAGGTCAATTCTGATACCTGTGGTGAGAGACTCCTTGAAGGAAGTGGTATTTAAAGTAAAGAAGACTGGGAAGTGCATTTGGATTTCTGGTATACCACTAGAAGTAAGAAACGCATCGGGTTCTCTAAAGATTTTGGAGAAGGGTTAAGAGCTGCAGGGTGGTGTCAGGGTAGAGGACGTGATGTGCTTGTGTGTGTGTATCTGTGTGGGGGTGCTGCTTGGATATTAGCATTAACATTAGTCTTCTAACACTAGTCATTGGCTGCCCAGGGTGCTGCAAAGCACTTTGCAAAGCACTCACTCATGTTGTGTTGTTTGGGCATCATAACAACCCTGCAGGCTATGCAAGGTTGTCCCCATTTCGCCTTTGGGAAAAAAAAAAAAATACACACACACACACAAATAAATTCAGAAAGGTAATGACTAGGCAGTGCTGTGCTTGGAATTCCATTCCATCTTCCTGGTTCAAAGGCTGTGTTTGAGCTCTACTGAATTCCAAGGTACTGCTTTAGAGAGGACTCTGAAAAGTATAAAACAAGATCTTGAACCCAAGAAATGAGCTGTGACAGTAAGACTTAGATGTGAACAAAAATTTTAAGATTTTAGTCAAGACGTGATCAGTTCCAACCTAGAGGCAAGTGAGCTGCCACTATATGGCTGGGCTGAAGTCCAAAAGAGAAGAAGCTTTTGGAATTCGGTCTTGAAAGAGGGTTAGGGATTTAGCACACTTGGAACTGGAAAGGGCGTAGCAGTCAAGGGGAACAACAGTCTGGGAAGTGCATACCTAATTCTGGTTAGGAAAGAAATCAAAAGGAAGATGGTGTGAGCAGGGAACAGTAGCAGAAGAGAATGGAAAGGCCTTTTACATGGAGCTCCAAGACAATGGCACCCCACTCCAGTACTCTTGCCTGAAAAATCCCATGGATGGAGGATCCTGGTGGGCTATACTGTCCATGGGGTCACACAGAGTCGGACACGACTGAGTGACTTCACTTTCACTTTTCACTTTCATGCATTGGAGAAGGAAATGGCAACCCACTCCAGTGTTCTTGCCTGGAGAATCCCAGGGACGGGGGAGCCTGGTAGGCTGCCGTCTATGGGGTCGCACAGAGTCGGACACGACTGAAGTGACTTAGCAGCAGCAGCCAGGACACCAGGAATTTTTCGCCACTTCCTTTTTTAATGAAATGGGACACCTTTGTTAGGCAAAGTTTTGACCTTCTTTATTTAATCTTTTTTCCTCCCTCAACTGTCAAGAATGGTCTTGAGAACTGTCAGGAGGTTTAGTGTGACACTCTGGAAAAAGCAGTCAGAGTCACTGATGGGAAGGCACTCTGTCAGTCTGGGTAGTTATATTGTAATGAATATTAGCAGCATGGCCCAGGGCAGTAGGTCACCAAAGCAGGGAGCAGGGAATGAGCTTGACTCTCAAATACCTCTCAGAGACACTTCCGCACCAGGCAGCAGATACCTAACCTAGCCTTGAAACTCAGCTAGGCACATCTGAAAATGACACTGCTGAAGCCTTGAGCAATGGAGGGAGACTCTTGGGCTATTTGACATGAATGGATCACTTTTAGACCAAACAGATTAAAATGCGGATATGCCATTACTTGTGGTGCAGGCAATGCTGTTTTGGCTCTCTGGATCTCAGGTTGCTGTTGTTTAGTTGCTAAGTCATGTCTGATTCTTTTGCAACCCAATGGATTGTAGCCCACCAGGTTCCTCTGTCCATGGGATTTCCCAGGCGAGAATATTGGAGTAGATTACCATTTTCCTCCTCCAGGGGATCTTCCTGACCCAGGGATCGAACCCATGTCTCCTCCATTGGCAGGAGTGACCAGGGAAACCTGGATCTCTGCATTCATAAAATGAGGGAACAGGACATATTCCCTAAGGTTGTCTTTAGATAGCCTTATTGTTTGTGACAATGGACAATGACAATTCATCCAGGGTCACTTGTGTGTGGTCAAAATTCACCTGTGTGTTCCACAGATGCTAATATATATCAAGCAAAAGTCAAAAAGAAAGAAAGAAAAGCAGACAAAGGAAATGTCAAGGAGGAGGGGTTCTGTGGTCAAACTGGGGCAAACAAAATTAGAAAGGCCTCTTTACTAACAGCCTTCCAAAACTTACTTGTTCACATAATCATTTTCTCCCAGAGTGAGTGTACAGCAGATCATACTTGATGAAATCAGACACCAGGCTTGACCTAATGAATTCAAACCCTTGGTAAGTCTCTCTGAGGCTCAGGGCCAAGGGTGATGCAGGGGAGAAGGCCCCGCACTGGTGTCTGGACCCCACGGCACCTGTGTTGAAGTCTAGTTCTGTCCTTCCTATTGTGTAGCCCTGGCAAGTTATTCCCTCTCCTTCACTGTAATTGAAATAAATGGGATGGAATGATCTCTGAGACCTCTGCTAGTTTTAATATCTTATGAATGTGTAGTTTTTTGTGGTTTATTTGTTCATTCTTTCATTGACTCAGCAAACATGTATAGAACATAAGATGCATGATCACAACTGGAAATAAACTTCAAAAAGTACGTACACCACGTGTCCTGGAGGAAGTCCCAGGCCAGTGGGAGAGACACAGGCCCAGGCAGTAAGAGTCCAGAGTGATTAGTGCTTGTGTCCAAGCCTGGCTCAGAGATGGAATCTTAGCAGTCCAGGGAGGGGAAGGTTAGAAAAGGCTTATCCTTATATAACACTTGAAGGATAAATAGGAATTAACCTGGAGGTAAAAGGAGCTCTGGTTGAAGGAATACTGTGGATAAAAGGATGGAGGGAAGAACTAAGGCAACACATTTTGGGAACAACATCAGCAACGTCATAAACAACAACAGAAGCCACAAAACAACAATAGCAAAAGCAGGTGTGATATTTTGAGCAAATATTGTGTCAGGCCAGAGCTCAACCCTTTGCATTCAGTAATCTCCAATTCCTACAATCCTACAGGTAGATATTATCCTGATTTTACACTTAAGACAATAACAGGCAATTCATTATGCTCTGGGGGCATTTTTCCCCCCAATATAGTCAACTTGCAGCAAATCCAAACCAATCCATCCACTTCACCTGTTACTCATGTCATTTTCAGTTCAAGCTTGATCTTTCCCTTTCATTTAAGTTGTTTTCTGGCTTCTCCTTACCAACTCTGATGAGGACACATGTGCAAACTCCTTTCAATATTAGTTTAGGCAAACCATTAACATGCACAGGGATCATGACACAGTTTTCAAACAAAAAAAAATTAATGATTTGCAGATTTTTAAAGCAACAACACTCCTTTCATTGGGGTGGATAATTGGGATGAGGGCTTAATTAATTCAGTCATCCTCCTTGAAAGAAAGGCTTGGACATTTTTTATATTAAAGCATTTGTTCATCTATCATTCACTGAAAAGCTATCCCATGCCAGATACTAAATAATGTTCTCTGGGGATTACCTTCAATCCCTCATGATTCAGTACAGGTGGTAGTTTTTCCCAGGAAGTCATTCTGGCTTTACCTTCTCAACCCCTACCCCTTAAAAAGCCGGGTCAAGAGACTCTGAGCTCCCAAACTGTCCTGGACCTTGCTTGACCATAATACTGCATAATTGTCTGTTTGCTTATTTGTGATTTTTGGTTTGGCATCTAGATTATACAAAGACAGGGGTGGTGTGTGTTATAACAACTGCTGTATTTCCAAAGCCTGACACTGCCTGGCTGCACAGTAAGTGTTCAACAAGTAGCAGTTGATTGAATGGATGGCCTTTCAGCTCTATGAACACTGAGACTATGGCTACCATTTGGAAACTCCCAAGTGCTTACCAACGTGCCTGAAAATAGTAGGGGCTCCTTAGATATCTGTTGAAAGAAATGTATGAATACGAAGTGAGAGCTATTCTGTCTATCCTGAGGAGCTTATCTTCCCGCAAGAGAGACAGAGTAGGTGCTGTTGACCAGCATCCATCCTCTCTGGAGCAAGGGGACTCTATCTTTCTCTTCTCATGGGCCACGCTGTTTGGATGGGCTCCATCCCTGGCTACAGAGACAAAGAGCTCAGTCCGGAAACTGACTCAGGGGTGGGCACCTGAGTTCTTGTCAAGGACAAAGTATGAGCCCTACGTCTTGGTGAGGAGGAGAATGTTGGAGGGGACCCTGGCTTGCACTACTATTGGAATAAGGATGTGAGACTCGGAGCTTCTGTAACCAACCCACTATGAGGGAGGCAGGCGAGGGTGGAGCCAACCCAGAGGAAGGAGACCCGAGAAACTGCCCTTAGCCCAACATAGCTCCCTTTATTGCTGGCACTGGTGTGAGTTGGAGCTGTGAGTTGTTTGTAACACAGAGCTTCAACTGACAGAGGCACAGGCCCGTGATATTATAAAGAAGGAGGATTCTAGACAGGTGAGAATCCTGAGAGGATTCAGGGCAGAGAGGGGTTGCTTCAGCAAAGAGTTCAGGAGCAGGTAGACATGTTGAAATCATGCCATCAACGCAAGGGATCGCTTTGACTGAGCACTCAGGTCAGACTTAGGTAGAAATGTTTGAATTAGGCCTTGAGAGATAAATAGCCTTTGTTCATCATGAGTAGAGGCCATTCCAGAAGAGGACACAGCAGGAGCGATGTAATAAGCCTGGAGCACAGGAATGATTGGGGATAAAGCTGGGTGGAGCCTGAGCTCCACCATAGGCAGTGGTAGGAGAGAAGCAAGGACAGGTGGACAGGGGCTGGCTCACAAAGACCTTGAGTGCCAAGCAGGCACTGTAGATGAACTCTGCAGCAAATTTTTCTCTTCCTGGGGTGTATGGCATGGAGTGGTACTGTCCTATGGAATACCCATCGCTTGTCTGCCAGGACCCACAGAGAAGCCTCTGAGTCCAGCCCAGACACTGGGGAGCAGAGGCAGAGCCTGATCTGCCTGTTTTATGACAGGCACCGGTCCCTGTCTTTCTTGATTTCTTGACAAGTGTAGATTTCTGACCGTCTGTTTGGTAGGACTAGGAAGGAAGAAGAAAACAGCCAGGTACTCATGAAAAGAGGGAGACTTCCCTGGTGGCTCAGACAGTAAAGAATCCGCCTGCAGTGCAGAAGACCTGGATTTGGTCCCTCGGTTGGGAAGATCCCCTGGAGAGGGAAAGCAATCCACTCCAGTATTCTTGCTTGGAGAATTCTATGGACAGAAGAGCCTGGCAGGCTACTGTCCATGGGGTCGCAAAGAGTCAGATACATTTGAGCGACTCAGCACTCACCCATGAAAAGGCCCTTTTGAACCCACTGATCTCAAGATGAAAACCTGCATCCTAAAGACACACAGCCTGACAATGGAATGAACCAAAGCAAAGGAGATGAGGAAAGAACCAGGAAAACAGTGCTGTGAAGATCCTCTTCACTTGTCAGGGCCCAAAAGGAGGGGCGGGGCCTTGGGAAGAGATGCTCCCAAGCTGGCAATCTGGGACGTCTCTAGAATTCCAGACCTATCTGAGACGGAGGACAGGTTTTCATCTCCTGCTACTCTGTTGCCGGGACCAGAGTGGTTGTTTCAGGCTGTGTCTTCTGAGCTCACATTCGGTAAGAACTGAGACGGAACAAGCCCTCTGTGGAAAGCCAGCTTTGTGAGTGTGCATTCTCATTGGTCCCAAGCTATAAGGACCTCAAGCTTGGTTCAGTGCTCTACTGGCACCCTCTTGAAATTCATAACATTTCTTCAAAAAAAGGCCCTACATTTTCATTTTACACTGGACCTTGTATAGTATGTAGCTTATCTTGCTTCCATGTCTCTGAGGGCAGAGGAAAAACATCAAAGTTCACTTTAGTTACTGATTCGGCTCCTCTCTTTTGGCCATCCTGGGTGGCAGGAACTCACTTTACCTGAGAGCTCCTTACATACTCCCAGCACAGACCCAGTCCTTCCTTTTCTCTTATTCCCCTTCCCTTAGAAAGTGTGACTTCCGCCTCCTGAGTCTAAATCCTCCCCACCTCTCAGGAGCAGGTAGAAATGATACCAACTATCAGGTTTTCTCTGGTTTTCCTCTCTTTCTTTTTTTAAAAAACATTTTTATTTTGTATTGGGGTACAGCCAATTAACAATGTTGTAATGGTTTCAAGTGCATAGCTGAGCGAGGCAATCATACATATTATTATATGTATCCATTCTTCCCCAAACTGCCCTCCCATCCAGGCTGGCACATAACTTATATAGCAGTGTGTATGGGTCCATCCCAAACTCCCTAACTATCCTTTCCCCCCATCCTTCCCTCCAGCAACCATAAGTTCGTTCTCTAAATCCATGAGTCTGCTTCTGTTTTGCAAATATGCAAAATCCCTGATTTTTCTTTTAAATGTCTTTCCTCTTTCTCTGTCACCGTACACTCAAGTTTTGTCACTTGTATTATGGTTACTTTTGCCATGTGGGATGGAGTCAGCATAAGCTTTCAGAGGGAAAGACCTGGATGCAAATATGTCACCCAGGACATCGCAAACGCTCTGGGTCTCAGCATCTTCATTGGTGGCAGAACGGTGCCTTGTTCAGGGTAACAATAAGTAAGTGACATACAAATAGGGGGCCACAGCTCTGGTTTGCCCAGGACAGTCCAAGTCTATGCCAGTCCCTAGAGGTAATAATTAATTGTGTCCCCTTTAGCCTCAAAGTGTCCTTATTTGGATAAAAATTCAATGGCTCCCTGATTTCACGTTGAAAGTGACAAGTGAGGCATTCTGACGCATCATATAATAGGTGTTCAAGACAAATCTGCCAAGTAAGAAGCTTAAAAACCTTCCCTTTGCTGTGTGTGTTAGCATTTTTGTATCTCTACCAAAATTAAAGATTTATAATTAATGCATGAAAACTATGCAGAAACCCCAAAGCGAACAAAACAACAACTCCAAACACCACATGATGGAAAAAATGGCAACAGCCGCGCTTTCATCACCCCTCTGATTGTCTGAGTATGTGATGAAGGGGGCCTGCTAATCTTTTGTATTATCTCTATTTCAGTGGCTCAGGTGGTGGGCAGTCAGGAGCTCAGCAGCAGGGGGAGCATGACTACTTTTACTTTATATTTATGCTGAATAAGGGCTTCCTTGGTGTCTCAGCAGTAAAGAGCCTGCTTGCAGTGCAGGAGACGTGACAGGAAACGTGGGTTCCATTCCTGGCTCGGGCAGATCCCCTGGAGAAGGAAATGGCAACCTACTCCAGTATTCTTACCTGGAAATCCCATGGACAGAGGAGCCTGGCGGGCTACAGTCTGTGGGGTTACAAGAGTCGGACGTGACTTAGTGACTAAACCACCATGCATATATAACACAATTTTTTTTTTAATCCATTGATCTGTTGATGGGCACTTAGGTTGGTTCCAAGTCTTGTCTATCATGAATCATGCTGCAGTGAATATGAGAGTGCAGATAGCTCCTTGAGGGTATTCATTTTATTTTTTTTTTTATGTATATACATACATATATATGTATGCACATATATCTCCAGAAGGGGGATTACTAGATCATGTGTTAGTTCTATTTTTATTTTTTTGAGGAACCTCCACACTATTTTCCATAGTGGCTGAAACAATTCACACTCCCACCAACAGTGGAGAAGGGTTTGCTTTTCTCCACATCCATGATAATACTTATTACCTTTAATCTTTCGGTAATAGCCATCCTACTAAGTGTGAAGTGATATCTTATTGTGATTTTGATTTGCACTTGTTGGATGATCAGTGATGTTGAACACCTTTTCATGTACCTGTTGGCCATAGGCATATCTTATTTGGAAAAATGTCTATTTAGGTCCTTTGTCCACTTTTAAAATTGAATTGTTTGGTTTTTCTCTACTGAGCTGTAATGAGCTCCTTGCGTACTAACCCCTTATCAGATTCATGGTTGATAGATATTTTCTCCCAACCCACAGGTTGCCTTTTCATTTTGCTGAGTGTTTTCTTTGCTGTACAGAAGCTTTTTTAGTTTGACGTATTATCTCATTTATTTTGCTTTTGTTGCCTGAGCTTTTGGTGCCATATCCAAAAAAATCAGTGCCAAGGTCAGTGTCAAGGGGCTTCTCTATTTTCTTCTGTAAGTTTTACGGCTTTAAGTCTCACATTTAATCCGTTTTGAATTGATTTCTATGTGTGGTATAAGATCAGGGTCCAATTTAATTCTTTTGCATGTGGCTAACTGGTTTTCTGAACACCATTTATTGAAGGGCTTCCCTGGTAGCTCAGATGGTAAACAATCTGCCTTCAAGGCTGGAGACCTGGGTTTGATCCCTGGGTCAGAAGATCCCCTGTTGGAGGGCATGGTGAACCACTCCAGTATTCTTGCCTGAAGAATCCAAAGGACAGAGGAGCCTGGAGGGCTACAGTCCATGGGGTCACAAAGAGTCGGATGCGACTGAGCGACTAAGCACAGCACGTAGTACATTTATTGAAGAGCCTATGCACTCCCCATTATGTATTCTTATTATATGTAGAATGCAAACAGATGGGAATGATTGGATTAGAAATGCAGTGGGGCTGACCTAGACTTTAACATGATCCTGAAATATCTGACAGGTATTATACTATACTCATGAATTAAGAAAACAATAAACAAATCAGTTAGCTTCTTATCTAGTTCATAAAGAATATCACTGGGGTAAAGGTCAACTTTAAACAAAACTGAAGGCTGTCAAAGCTCATTTCCCCACAGACTAGATTAGTTGTTTCTTCTTGACACTCCCTTGGAACTTCACGCTCGTCTCTACCTCACCAGTGGTCACACTTCTCTCTAACATCTGAGCTTATGCGTCTCTCTTTCCAACAAGACTGGAAACTTACTGAGCAAAATTCTTATTTTCATGTCTATGTCCAGTTCAGGATTCATTCAGAAATCTAGGACTTGTCTCACCTAGGGAAAGTGAAGCAGATCATTCATCAGAACCTTCACCTCATTTTAATTTTAATTTTTCAGCTGAAGTACAATTGATTTACAATGTTGTGTTGGTTTCTAGTATATAACAAAGTGATTCAATTATATATTTGTGGATATGCATATATTCAGATATATACACATAATCTTCCATATTCTTCTCCATTATGATTTATCACAGGATACTGAATATAATTCTCTCTTCTATATAGTAGGACCTTGTTTATCTATTTTGTATATAGTAGCTTGTATCTGCTAATCCCAAACTCCTAATCACCTCCATTTTAGAATCTGCTTTGAGTGTGGAAGAAACAATACGGAGCCTTATAAGTCATTGTAAGGGTCTTCACTGGATTTTATTTCGAATGAGTTGGGAGCCCTTGAGGGGTCTGGAACAGATGAGGGACATGACTTGTGCTTTAAAAAAAAAAAAAAAACAGACCACTCTGGCTGCTGGGTTGAGAGTAGATTGTCGGGGTGGAGGTGCAGGAGACTGCTTGGGGGGCTGTGTCAGTCATTTAGGTGATGTATAATGGTGACTTGAACCATGGCAGGTATGACAGCGTGGTGAGAAATACTCAGGAGGGCTCTGTATTTTGAACACCAGGCTGAAGTGATTGGCTATGAGAGCAAATATGGGGTGTGACTGAAAGCAAGAGGGGCCAAGGATGACTCCAGTGTCTTTGACCTGAGTTACCGAAGGGAGGAGCTGCTATTTACCGAGTTGGGGAATAATAGGGATGGGAGTAGCGTCCCCTCTAGGGTGGGAGAGAGTTATCGTCACTGGGCTTGTTCCCAACTCCACTTCACTGCCTTTGGGAAACCTCAGTCCTGCTGTGGCTCCTGAGGCACCAGCTTCTGACCCCTGCCTCCTTCAGTATCCCTCGATGTGCTGCCCTTTCCCTGGAATGTCCTCGTGTCTGTCAAACTCAGCGGGAAGGAAAATCAGGTTCTACCCAATTAGCTCATCTTAAGTGGATTTCACTGTGCATTTAATTAAACCTGTTATAATCTTGAAGGGTATTTTGATACATGGTACTTGATACAGAGTAATTAGACTACTGCGGGCTTGCACATAAATATCTCTGGGCTGAGGTATTAAGCTGTGCTGTGCTGCTATAGGTTCTGATGAACTATCTTGTCAGTAACATCAAAGTCCATAAGGTTTATACTCTGCAAAGTTTGCAGCCTTCTCAGGCCTTCTGGCTGGTGGGTCAGCTGCATGGCTTTGGAGATGGAGTCTTGGTCCTACCACCCTCCTGTCCAAATGACTGTACGGGTCCTCACTGAGTATGGAAGGAGGTCAAAACTCCTTGAACACATATTCTTGGCTGCACACAATTTAGCTATATACTGTATTTCCAGGACAGGCTCTGTCTATACCACTAGTCCATGGGATAACTATATTGCATCTGCCTCTAAGCCTTTGCTTCACCGGTGTCTTCAGCTTTGGGTTTCTTTTGTCTCATAGTCTGTTTGTCAGCATAGGCTAGGCTACGCTGCAGTAACAACTGACCCTGAAATTCCAGTGGCTTATCATACTAAAGAATTCATTTTCCCTCACTTACTCTCTCTGGCCATTGCGGGTCAGGTACAGCTCAGTTCCATTGCCAGCGATCAGGGCAGAAGGGAAAAGAACATGGTGAATCACATCCTGGATCTTAAAGCTTCTACTCAGAACTAGAACATTAACATCCACTAACATTTCCTTGGCCAGAAAAGTCACATGACCAAGTTGCCATCAGTGGGGTGCGGGAGTATAATTCTTTCCCAGGCAAAGACAGTGAATGTTTGGGAACAACAATCCACTCTAGAGCTGCATTATGGATCTGTCTAAGATGAGCCTTCATTTTTTATTTCCAAAACAGTAATCAATCTACACGTCCCTCAGAGTTATATTTTTTTTTCCCCAAGTTTGTGCTTTCTTCCTTTAAGAGTCAGTGTGTAGTTGGTGGGCAGGGTGATGGTCTTTGTCATCCCTCTTACCTATGGTGCCTAGACACACAGTACATGTTCTATGTATTAAATCTCACATTCAACCAGGCACCACCCAGGAGGCAGCACTATGAGCTTGAGAAGCCAGAGAAACCTAGAGCTGCTCTCCTTTGAAAGACCTGTAAGTCTCTTCTGTGATCATTTTATCACTTCAGTCCTGCGTCAGCCGGGGATGTTGACACTATTTTTGCTCCCATTTATACTTACGAATACCTGAAAGACCAGGGAGACACGGCCATGCTCACCATCACAGTGAATTAAATATTGCCAGTTTAGCACTGCCTTGGAATTTAGAATCATGTCTGCACATGGTTATAGTCATGGCCAAAGGGATAAGCCCAAGCCTTCTGTCTAATAGGAGAATGCTTTTGCTAATACACATGACTTCTGAGCTCCAGGGAGTGGGGATGGGGAGAATCAGCCAATAACCCTACAAGATTCATGCAGATTCACTTATTTGTTTGAGTTAGCTCTGTGAATTATTTATTTTAAATTATATAATCTCTTGTTTTGCCAATATCTTTACTAGCTTTTAAAAATTTATCTTTTACATCTTTTTCCTCACATTAAAAATTGTGGTTCTGGACAACATTAGTATTAACATTATAACACCTAAAATATATAAAATACAATATTATTCTATAATATAATAATATAGTTTAAAACGAATCAAACTAATAGTATTACTAACAATTGGACTACCAAATGAAATTTAAAGTTTCTCTCCAGCTTTATTTTTAATTAAAAATTTTTTGTGTGAATTCTTCATTAGATTATTTTCTTAGGGAGAGCCAGAGAGTGAAAATGGATCCTTTGGGGTGAGAGTGGAAAGAAAGAAGAAAAAAGAAAAGAAGAATGGATGGAACCAGAATGTGAGTGGAGATGTGCTTAAGTAAGTACATTTCTAAAACAGTAAGTATATGAATTCGTTATTGAGTACTATTAATTGTTAATACATGTGTTACATATTGGAGATGAAGAGATGGAAAAGAACTAGTGCCCTTGAAGAAGAGGAGACCCTCCGGAGTCAGGGCAGAGTCACAGCCATCCTGGGGCAGGCACGCACCAAACACGTCAGGAGCTCAAGAGAAGGGAAAGAGCGTGGAGCAAAAGCTGCTGATCCCAGCAGTATTACTGTAGTCCAGGCGGCTTATTAACCAGTTTATCAATAACATCATGGTAAATGTTTCTAATGTTTTTTTAAAAAGCCTCCAAACATTTGATTGCATTTGACTTTTAATCTGATGAAGCTATCTGCCTATGCCAAGTGGTGTCAGCTCGTCACTTAACATGAGTGACCCAGTCCGTTCCAAGGCCCACGAGGAGGCAGGGGACTCCTTGGTGGGAAACAGTCTGCCTCCCCCATATGTCTCAGGGCAATCTGAGCTGTGTCCTGGGGTGTGCAAGCCACTCCCACCCAGGCCGGTCTGAATCACGTCCTGGCTGCGTGCTATGGGTCCTAGTTCCGTGCATGACACCAACAAGCTGTTCCTACTGGGAGGCCAGGGATGTGGGCCCTTGAGCCTGACAGCATATCTGGGTTCATGTCCTGCCTCTACCACTGAGCCTATAGTCCATGGTGAGCATTGGTTTTCTCATTAAAATAGGAATTGTGACCACTTGCTTGCCAACTTCCAGTGGCTACTGTGAGTCTCTTAACATTTCTCTACCATTGGCCCAGTCACCAGAAATACCTGATACTTACTGAAAGCTTGGTCAGTGACAAGCTCTAAGCCAGGCTGTTTCTGGATAGAAGCCTATTTAATCCTCAAAATGCCTTCCTGCTAACTGCGTCTTTATCCCCATTGTATAGATGAGGTAATGGTAGTTAAGGTCAGTTATCTCAAGTGACTTGCTCAATATCACACAGCTATTCAGTGGTCAATGCAGAACTTGAGCCTAGATTTGTCATGCTACCGAGATAAACCTTTATGATCACATTCTACTCACAAAGTAAACAGAGGAGTGGTGCCTAAATCAGGCTACATAAATTACTTGGGAACATTTCACCACAACACACGTGGGCTTCCTTAGTGGCTCAGCGGTACAGAATCCACCTGCAATGCAGGAGATGCAGGTTTGATCCTCGGGTCAGGAAGATCCCTTGGAGAAATAAACAGCAACCCACTCCAGTATTCTTGCCTGGAAAAATCCCATGGAGAGAGAAGCCTGGAGGTCTATAGTCCATGGGGTCGCAAAAGAGTTGGACATGACTTAGCAACTAAATACCACCACCACCACACATACACATATGCGTGTACACTCTCAGGCTCCACCCCAGCAGATTTTGATTTTGTTCATCTATGACAAGGCCCAGCAAGATGTTTTTTTAAACAAATGGCCCAGGTTATTTAGACACAGATGACACTGAAAACAACTCATGGAACCACCATTTGACTTGAAGGCTAAGTATTTCAACGCATCTCTGATACCCGAATATGCTCTCTAGCCTCAGAATGTCTAATCTCACTAGAAGATTGTCCATCCATCCACTGCGCCTGTGCACCTCTGTGCTCCGCACTGGTGATACAGGCAGGAGGAAGATGCGGATCCCAGTTGGGAGGCATTTGTGGCTTAAGTGGTTCCTATGTTTATTGGAACACTATCTCCTTTCCGATTCTGTGCAGTAGTTCTAGTATGTGTTCTGGGGGCTGAGTGAATGAGTCTCTTGTTGATCTCCAGCCTTTCTTTGGTCCTTTCTCTTTGGGTATAATATCCCCAAAGGAGATGATGGAAAGAAGACTGGTTTGTAAATATGGATTTTCTCTCTCAAGGCTCACTGTCTCTCTTCGGCACCCCAGTGAAGGGGCAGCAGGTCCCCAAAATAACTATCAGCAGCCACAGGAGGACCTACCCAGTCCCCACCATCCACAGCTCAGGAAGGGTTTTGTTAACCTGGAGGTGAGATGGGGAGGGTGTGCGCACTAAGTCACTTCAATTGTGTCTGATTCTCTGTGATCCTGTGGACGGTAGCCTGCCAGGCTCCTCTGTCCATGGGATTCTCCAGGCAAGAATACTGGAGTGGGTTGCCATGCCCTCCTCCAGGGCATCTTCCTGACCCAGGGATGGAGTCTGAGTCTCTTGTGTCTCCTGCACTGGCAGGTTCTTTACCACGAGCACCACCTGGAAGGGAGCAGAGCCAAACCGAAGGTTCACCTGGGGAGTCATGGATGGGTTCTCGGGGGCCACGAATCCTCGAAAAAGTACATGTATGCCTTATGTGCATTGCACATGTGTGTGTGTGTGGCAGGGATTTGCAACGTGTTTGTGATTCTCAAAAGTTTGAGAGCAACTGCTATCCATTCCCTTGAAGGGGTTAAAACCTATCTCCATAGAAGGGCTTCCACAGGCCTCACAGTTTCCCTGTTTTTTTTTTTTTTTTTTTTTTTTTTACAGAGAGTCTTATCTCACTTGGTCTTTGTCACCATCCTGTGGAGTAGGTATTAGCTCCACTAAAAGATTTGAGAAACTGAGGTTTCTCAGTTTCAGAAAAGAATTTGGCCCATGACACACAGCTTCCAAGGGGGACAGGCAGGGCCCACACCTCAGTCCAACTGACTCTGAGCCTGGGGCTCGGGCTTGGCCACAGCCATGGTGTCCTACTGGCCAAGGACTGAGACCCTATTTTGTGGACAAAGTCATTCATTGCACTAGAAGCAATGAAAAGTCATTCCATCACTCTCAGGAAAAATCAGAGAGGTAACCAGTTTAAACTAGTAATGAGAAGTTGATATCCCGTTTTGAGTACCTACTCTATGCCAGGTACTCACAGATACTATTTCACTTAAAGCACTAATGTATATGATTTCATTTGCTTTTCATAAGAACTCTGAAAGCCTAGTTATCTGCTCTAAAGATGAGGAAGATGTGTCCCAAAGAGCCTGGATAAAATGGCCCAAGGGTCCAGCTTCGGCCTGCCAGTACTTGAACCCATGTCTATGGCAGTCTTCACAGCTCACAGCTGTGTCTCTTTCTATATCTTCCCTGGAAACTCCCCACTGTGACATGGGATCTGTGTAGGAAGCAGTTGGGTATTGGCAAAAGGAGAGAGTTGAGGGGAGAGAATGGACAGAATAGAGCTCTCTGAACCTCAGTTTTCCTCATCTGTAAAATGGGTATAAAGCACATACTGAATGGTAACTGTGAAGACTGAGTAAGAACATGCCTTGGAGAGTCTGATACATAGTAAGGCCTTGTTGCCTTGGGCTGTTCTCACCTACTGGGCAGGAGAACCACAGGCTGTCAGCACTTTGGTTGCCTTTTTGGTCTCTGCTGTTAGCAATGACTTCCTGACCTTCTGTGAGATGGAACCAGCTTTATTAGAGAGTTTCTCTTTTTCATCCTGCCAGGAGATTTGAGGAGTTAAAAACCATTTTTCACAACATGTTTTGACATTTAATTATATTATTTCTCCTCTTTAGATATAACTTCCCCTGTCATGTCTGCCACAAGCAGAGGGTTTGATGTTTGGAAGCATCACTCCTGCTCTTCCGTGATCAGTTTCCCACTTTGGACAATTAGCAGTCTGAACATGGAAGTCCAAACATCCAGGCAACTTAATTATTTCCCCTTCTCCTCTCCTTAACCAAGAAGAACCAGCAAATGACACATTGGTTTATCTAGGATTTTAAAAATGTGATGTTAGACTGCACAGGGGAACCAATGACCCTTCTCTCAGACCACATTCAATTAATATGCAAATGAGTTAGACCTTCTGGGTCAGCATTCAAGTTTAGAATCAAAGGAGTTGGTGCAGGGTGGGGAGGAATTAACAAGCCCTTAGAGGAGTAGTTTGGACAAAGTACAGAGTTTGGAATCAGATCCCCCAGGATTTGAATCCTGGCTCTCCCTTTTTACTTGCTTTGTTACCATGGTTTTGAGATTTATCCTTTCTGAGCCTCAGTTTCATCAACCTTAGATTAGAGATGGTAATTTTCTGCCCCTGTCTGGCCTCACAGGCTGTGATGACATTTGTTGCCTGTCTAGGTTCTCCCCCTAGGACAGCAGGAACTAACGCTTCTGTCCTTTGCCTTCAGGGGCCATCATTTGCCTCTGGTGCAGAGGTTGTGAACTCAAAGGGCTTCAGGTACCAGATAAGCAATACAAATGAGTCAAGTGGGCCAGGGTAGCATGAGGAACAATAGGGAGTGGTGGGGACTGGCAACAGTGCAGGCCCCATACAGACAAAAGATGGCAGCAACAACCCAGCTCGAGTGCAGCAGACCTGGCCTGTCACAGCTGCTGCTTTTTTGAATTATTTATTTGGCTGCACCAGGCCTTAGATGTGGCAATGTGAACTCTAACTTGCAGCATGTGGGATCCAGTTCCCTGACCAGGGTTCAAACCCAGGCCCCCTGCATCGGGAGCATGGAGTCTTAGCCACTGAACCACTAGGGAAGTCACACAATCCTGCTTTTTTACGAGCGTGCAGTCTGGACTTCATGTAACACCTTCCTGTGTGCACTGTGCCTGCAGACACACCGCGAAGCCTCTGTGTAGCTGGTGGGTGTCCAGCGTGCAACTTCGTCTACTATATTTGGGGAGCAGAAGTTTGGCTCACTTTTGCTCAGAGTCAGTGTACCTGCAGCCAGCCTCCTTCTGCACCATCTCCAATTTCCCTCTCAGCTCCAGAGACCCTCACTTCCTGTCTTCCTTAACCACTGGAGAAAAAAGCAAAAAAATCCTATTACTCTGTCATGCACAGCAGCTTAGTTCTCTCTGGGCACCTGAAAGCAAGCTCTGGGACCTCTGTGTGTTCACGTTAGAATTTCTACCAGCAGGCTTTCCTGAACAAAAGGGCTGTGTTCTGTGAGATGAAACCCCTGGCTGACCAGGGAGGAGGGCTGGAGACTTCCGGATGCAGACTCAGGACTGGGATCTACATCCATCTCTATCACTAGATAGCTGGGTGGAAATGACCATGGAGCTGGTTGCATCTTAGTAGCTCCATGTCCATGATAGGAATAATAACACGCACTTCCCTCCTTCCTTAATCCTTTAGGAGAGTGAAAATTTAGAAACCCAACTATAACTCAGCAACGCTTTCTGAGTGTCTGCTCTAGACCTGCCCCTTTGTAAGCAGATGGAGATGCTGAAATGAATGAGACCATCACTGTTTTCAATACATGCAGAGTCTAGTGGGAAAAGACATTTGCTAACAACTGCTTACTATAGAGTAAGGTGACTGGACCATGGGAGGACTGTAACAGGACAGGAAAGGGAGGAAAGAGCCTATAGGTCTTGGAGTAAAGATAACAGGATGTGTTACATTAAAAAAAAAAAAATTGTTTTTTCTTGGTTGGGTTGAGAAAAAACAGTTAATGTATTCTGTCAAACAGCAGTGATGTTACAGAAAGATACTGGAATTTCATTTGGTTTGTTTACTGTTTATTAATTTATTCAACACAGTTACTGAGTTCCTAGGAGTGTAAATCTCATTGTCTCAGTTTAATCATGTTGCTACATCTATCCACTCTGCTCAGTGAGCTGGTGTCTGTATTCTCAGCCCCTACTAAGGACCACTGAGTATATACTGAAAGTGAGCAAAACACATGAACCATGTTTCGTGCAGTCTAAAACCTTAGAACTGGCTTCTACAAGTCTTCGCAAAGATAAGTTTTTTGTGACTCTACTATTTTGGGTCTATTGCTGTCAAATGCACTGTGTTTGGGAAGACGTTTTGCTTAGAACTCTTGAGTTTCTGAGGCTTTAAGAAGAATCTTGTCCTATGTGACCAGTTTATCATCTAGTTAATACACTTCTGCCTGGAAAAGACTTGGGGACAGGGTGATGTGGAGAAGTGGGAGCTGCTACCAGCAGGCTTTTCTCTCCAATGTCCTTTGTCCAGTCTTGCTTCTGTGGTGAGAGGGTGTCACTGTTCATTTTGGCTCAGAGCATTGATTGTGTTTTGATAGACAAAGGGGTGTGTCTCACTGCATTTTGGAGTCAGATGGAGCTCCCAGGAAAGTGGAACAAGACTGGTACAGCTCAGGGAAGTGTAGGGTAGAGGCTGAGGTCTGAGGAAGAGGCTAGGCAAGGTGTGAACTACCAGGGATTCAGTCTGAGCGTCTGGACAACTCGAACCTTCTTTATGCAAATGACCATGGCCTGCTGGGCATAGCAGCATGGCTCTTGTTTTGATCGCAAAATAAAGCCTTCATCCACCTACCTACTCACCCACCCACTGACGCATCCACTCACCCATGCAACCAGTCGCTATTGGCAAACTCACGTCTAGCCATAGGTATATAGAGAGGAATAGAGATTTACTTACAGATGAACTAGGATACAATGGCTAAGAAGTAAAGAGTCCACCTGCCAATGTCGGAGATGTGGGTTTGATCCCTGGGTCAGGAAGCTCCCCTGAAGGAGGAAGTGACAGCCCACTCCAGTATTCTTGCCTGGAGAATCCCACGGACAGAGAAGCCTGGTGGGCTACAGTCCACAGGGTCATAAAGAGTCAGACACGACTGCACATGCACGCATCTCAAAGCACCAGAGAGATGTAGAGAAAAGCCAGAGAAGGAAACAACTAATGCAGGCAGCCGGAGTCAGAGAAAGCTCCCCAGAGAAAGCGCCAGTTGGCTGGGATTAGAGAGATAAATGAGACTCACAGAACAGGTGATAGTGGAGACTTAACGCCAGGCGATGGAAGGGCCATTTCAAAGGCAAGGGGGTGAAAAGGCTGTCGAATGTTTGGCAAAGTGTGGCTAGAACCCAAGTTTGCTAAGTTTACAGCACATTTTGCAGGGCTGGTTGATTTTGCATTTGCTGAGTTTTTAAGAGCTGATGTGAGACCTAAGATATCTTACAATCCTTGAAGATATCAAAATGCATTTTAATATCAAATGAAATTAGGTTAAATGCCCAGCTCTATGCTCTCATAGTGTCTGTATCCATTCTAAATGCCAATGGCATATTATTTCTTCTTTTCATTTATTAAAAAAAAATAAATTTTATTATTGCAAGTACTCTGTGCCAACAATGGTGCAGAGAGGTTAGTTTTCCAACTCACCCAGCTATGCTCACTATAGTAAGTGTCCCCTCATGGGTCCCTTCTGCCCTTGTATATCAGTGAACAAAACAAATGAAGGCATCTGTCCTTGGAGAGTCTGCACTGCTGCTGCTGCTAAGTCGCTTCAGTCGTGTCCGACTCTGTGCGACCCCATAGATGGCAGCCCACCAGGCTCCCCCATCCCTTGGATTCTCCAGGCAAGAACACTGGAGTGGGTTGCCATTTCCTTCTCCAATGCTTGCAAGTGAAAAGTGAAAGTGAAGTCGTTCAGTCGTGTCCAACCCTCAGCGACCCCATGGACTGCAGCCTTCCAGGCTCCTCTGTCCATGGGATTTTCCAGGTGAGAGTAGTGGAGTGGGATGCCATTGCCTTCTCCGGAGTTTGCTCTACTACAGTGTAATTACTGGGAATTACTCTTCAAGATGGCCTGAACCCTCAAGTTCTCAAACCTGTGCTCATTTTCTGCTACATGGAGACTGATATTAAATAACTCAGATTCTCCCTCCTCTAAAAACTTCCCTGACCATTTCAAGACAATTCGTCACAGCCTGCTCTGAGTTATCTTCCTGCCTTATGGTTTGGAGCATGTTGATATTTCAAGGGGCCCAAATAACTCTTGCTGCTCCACTGTGCCCTGGTGTGGAACCACACGAGAGACCGACTGAAGTGGTAGCTTCACAACTGAGGGAGGAGGTGAGGACATGATGGAGTGTGTTAGCCACACAAATCTCAGAACAGACATGGAAAGTAGTGCTGAACAGCTGGAGGCCTTTCAAGGTTCTCGAATGGTAGGGAACAGACCAGAGAACATGTCTGCAAACAGGTGATTCAAAAGGCAGAGGTGGAGGAGAGTGGCTGAGCTAGGCATTGCGTGGTCATTCCACAACCCAGACACAAGAGTAGGGTACAGGAAAAATCCAAAGGTGTTATGCTAATCATTGTTGTTCAATTGCTCAGTCATATATGACTCTTTGTGACCCCATAGACTGCAGCACACAGACTTCCTTGTCCTTCACTATCTCCCTGAGTTCACTCAAACTCATGTCCATTGAATCAGTGATGCTTCCAACCATCTCATCCTCTGTCGCCACCTTCTCCTCCTGCCCTTAATCTTCCTCAGGATCAGGATCTTTTCTAGTGAGTTGGCTCTTTGCATTAGGTGGCCAAAGTATAGGAGCTTCAGCTTCAGCATCCGTCCTTCCAGTGAATATTCAGGGTTGACTTCCTTTAGGATTGGCTGGTTTGATCTCCTTGCAGTCCAAGGGACTCTCAAGAGTCTTCTCCAACACCACAGTTGAAAAGCGTCAATTCTTTGGCGCTCAGTTTTCTTTACGAATGTGACTACTGGAAAAACCATAGCTTTGACTATATTGACCTTTGCTGGCAAAGTGATGGCTCTGCTTTTTAATACACTGTGTAGATTGGTCATAGCTTTTCTTTCCAGGTCAGGACTGTGATTTTTTTTCCTAGGCTGCCCATCATGGCATTAAATGAGAGTAGGCAAGCTGTTACCTGTGGGCTAAGCTGGTGTCATTTTGGAGAAGTCATAATGCACTTTGAAGGTCATGCAGCAGCTACAATCATAAATGTGCCTCGGAAACAAGAAAACAAAAAAGACATTTTTGATGCCCGGCTTCATGCCTGCAGTTACACAGGCAAAAGTAACCCAGGAGATATTCCCTTTGTGGCGCTGACGACCCAGGGAAGGTGAGGTGCGGAGTCAGAAGAGCTCACTTTTCATGCTCAGCTAGGATGAAGCTCCTCCCTTCATCCATGTATGGAGAAATTCACACTGTATGGTATTTGCTGTAAATGGAAGACGTATGGGCCATGGGGTTTGAGTTTTCTTCTGTCACTCACCATGATGAATGGAGTTGGGTGATGGTAGAAAATCTAACCTCATCGCCTTTGCTCTCCTGTTTATAAGGCTGCAGGGTCCAAGGGAGAAGGTCTTAACTTGAAGTGCAGATGATGGCATTAAAAATATTTACAGAAAGTACCTGGCCTAGTACACCTAGTCCAGCATCAGCCTTGTGGATAATGAGGATTATCAACACTGTGGCTCAGACCTTGTGAGGAGTTGTGTTGGGTTGTTTGGGTTTTGTAGAAAGAATCTAGGGCCTAGAAACAGGCCCTAAATTAGAGGTTAGGTTAGAGGCTGGAGCTCTAACCCTGGCTCTGTCACGTGAGCTGTGTGATGTCATTTTAATTACTCAGCATCTCTGGGCCTTGACTCTTCATCTGATGAAAACAGAGGTTGGAGGACTTCCATGGTGGTCTAGGGGTGAAGAATTCTGCCTTGCAAGGCAGAAGACATGGGTTCCATCCCTGGCCAGGGAACTAAGATCCCACATGCCATGGAGAAACTAGGCCCTAGAACTGCAACTCCTGAGTCCTCTCACCCCCAGGGTCCCTGTGGAGAGTCCAAGGAGCACAATGAACATTCCCGCATGACGCAACAAAAATCCCAGGTGCTGAAACTGAGACCTGATGCAGCCAAATAAACAATAAATAACTATTTTTCAAAGAAGAGGTTGGTTCAGGCATTTCTACTCTTTCCCAACTAAGTAAATTCCTTTCCATTTTTCACTGCTAATGAAATCATTTCCTTCCCAGGTGGCACTAGTGGTAAAAACACTGCTGCTATTGACTAAACGTTGACATCCCCTCCATTCAAATGTCTTTGGAAGGTGATTTGATTGTGATGGCAGAGCCCTCATAAATGGGGTTGATACCTTATAAAAGAGTCCCCAGGGAGCTCTCTTCCCCCCTCTTTCCACCATATGAGGACTCAGCAAGAAGACAGCCATCTATGAACCAAGAAGTGGGCTTGAATCTGCTGATGCCTTGATCTTGGTTGGACCTCCCAGACTCTAGAAGTGTGAGAAATACATGTCTGTTATTAGAAGCTACTTTGTCTATGACGCTCTGTTACAGCAGCCTGAATGGATGAAGACAACTGCCAAGCCTACACCGCTGGTTCATGCACAAAGCGGAAAATGGTGACTCCCCCTGGCCAGATGAATTAGAAAGAGCTGACTTTCCTCTGGGGAGACCCGGCGGCATGTCTGAGCTGCTTGTGACTGGACCAGGGACTGGATTTTGAGCTCCCTCTCCCCACAGGCAGGCACTCCAGCACCCTGTGCCACTGGCCCCGACATCACCTGTGGCCCTGACCTCCTCACCAGTCTCTCAGCCTCCAGACACGGCTAGTCCATTCCAGTCCCAGGAAATCACTCTCAAACTGAATCTGACAGTTACATGCCTTCCTGCTCAAACCCTGACTGGTGCCTTAGGGCTTTGGCGTAAAACCAGGCTGTAGGCCTGGACATACGCATTATATTAGTGGCTTCCTGAACTTGCAGTGTTTTTCCTCACTGCTGGGCCCTCTGCACATGCAGGTCCCCCTGCTCAGAAGGCCCTCTCCAAGGGTTTCCTCTCCATACTTACTCCGAGCTAATGCCCAGATATCCACTGAGACTCCAGCATCACCTCTGATAATCTTTCTGTGATGCCCCAACCCTCAAGACAGATTGGGTCCCCTCACTGAGCCTTTGCACAGCTGACCTTTTGCTAGGATGAGAACACCAGCAGCAGCGTCACTTACTGGAAACACTCCGTGTGCCCGGCACTGATGGCCCCCTGGTGACAGAGACGCTCGCATCTCCAGCTTACGGCCGGGGAGGCTAAGGTGCTGAGTGACAGCTCTCCTCTAGTGCAGGGCTCCACACAGTGTGGTCCCCAGTTTGCAGCATCAGCATCAGTTAGAAACCTGGGAGAAATGCAGAAACTCCAGCTGACCCCAGACCTAACTGAATCAGAAATTCTCATGGTGGATCCAGAAACGAGTTTATGAGTTTTAAAAGCCCTGCAAATAATTCTGAATGTATGCTAAAATTTGATTTATTGAGCACCTACTCTATGCAAGGCAGTTTGTGAAGCAATGGCCTAATATCCAACTGGTAGTGGGTAGCGCTAACCAAGATTTAGAACCATGCAACTGACAGTTGAAAAACATTAATAAGCCTGTGCTTTTAACTTCTATGCTCTGAACACCTATGTGCTTTGCTCAGAGAGGCTTCTCCTGGCCACCTGACTTAAAATCACAGCTCCCTGCCCCTCCTACCATCTACTGCCATCATGACTTTCTGACTCTTTACTCCACAGCATTTCCCACCAGCTAGCATACTAGACACTTTAAGTATTTATTCATTATTTTTATCTTAGCTTGAGTTGCTGTAACAAAATGCCAGTGACTGGATGGCTTAAGCAACAGACATTAATTTTCTTGGAATTCTGGAGGCTGGAAGTCTGAGATTAGGATGGTAGCCTCACTGGGTTCTGGTGAGAGCTCTCTTCCTGGTTTGTAGATAGCTGCCTTCTTGTAGATAGCTGCCTTAAACTGGAGGGAGGGAGGGAAAGAGACAGAGACAAAGAGAGAGAGAGAGGGAGAGAGAAAGAGACAGAACATGAGCAAGCTCTGGTATCTGTTCTTATAACAGCAGGGATCCCACCATGAGGGCTCCACCTCTGGACCTCAACTAACTCTACCTCTCGAAGAAACCGTGTCCAAACACCGTCTGGATTAGGGCTTCAACATGTGTGTTCATGTGTGTGTGTGTGTATGTTAGTCAAGTCACGCAGTTGTGTCTGACTCTGTGACCCCATGGACTATAGCCCGCTAGGCTCTTCTGTCCATGGAATTCTCCAGGCAAGAACACTGGAGTGGGCTGCCATTCCTGTCTCCAGGGCATCTTTCCAACCCTGGGATTGAATCCGAGTCTCTTGCATGGCAGGAAGATTCTTTACCATCTGAACCACCTGCTGCTGCTGCTGCTAAGTTGCTTCAGTCGTGTCTGACTCTGTGCGACCCCATAGACGGCAGCCCACCAGGCTCCCCCGTCCCTGGGATTCTCCAGGCAAGAACACTGGAGTGGGTTGCCATTTCCTTCTCCAATGCATGAAAGTGAAAAGTGAAAGTGAAGTCGCTCAGTCGTGTCCGACTCTTGGCGACCCCATGGACTGCAGCCCACCAGGCTCCTCCGTCCATGGGATTTTCTGGGCAAGAGTACTGGAGTGGGGTGACATTGCCTTCTCCGCTGAACCACCTAGGAAACCCATATACATTCAGGAAGGACTCAAATACTTAGTTTGTCACAAGTTCCTGCTACCTAATTACAACCTCCAGCTGGGTAGGGGTTTCTCTGTGCATTTCATCTGTTAACTAGTAAACCCTCAGTGCCTAGAACGTGGTCTTGCCCATAACAGGTGCTCAAGAACTGTCTGTGAACTGAGCGGTCACACAGCTGGTTGGTGATGCAGAGGTG
Organism: Bos indicus; assembly: GCF_029378745.1. Lineage (NCBI taxonomy): Eukaryota > Metazoa > Chordata > Mammalia > Artiodactyla > Bovidae > Bos > Bos indicus. The sequence goes on along the minus strand of NC_091788.1, from coordinate 16,640,729 downwards.
AGGCTCACTCAGCTCTATTTAGTCACGTCCCAGTATATTTAGTCATGTCCCAGTATATTTAGTCACGTCCCAGTATATTTCCTATGCTGCCCACTCCCTGCCTCCATTTAGCGTTCTCTTACTTAGCAGCTTCCTCCTTCCTAGAAGGGTCATTTTCCAGAAGCCTTCCTTTACCAATCGTCACTAGCAGGAAGAGTTTTCTCCCCACCAGTCCTGCAGAGCAGTTACCCGAGGTATGATTTATCTCATTTACTCGGTGCTTTGTCTTAATGGTTCACCAAGTGAAGATTCTTTCAGTAATGACAGTAAATGCATTTGAAATGTAGATATCGACCCAGGCAATGCTGCATATTCAGCTCATCAAATTTTCATGTTAGAATTAAATCCTCCTCCCCCTTTTTTCTTGGTGGGAAGAGAGAAAGCAAAGTGTTGATTCCAGTTCCATCACTGTGTCACAATTTTTTTTCCCCCAATGAAAGGAGAACTCTTTCATCCTCTACCCCTCCCTTGGCTGCTGCCACAGAGTAGAAGATGATCACAAGACAGAGGCAAAGAAACCAGATTCGTTTGGATGTATCACGTTCTACTCATGTGCTAAACTGTACCCGGGAAATGGACACGGGATGCTTGGCCCTGCCACCCGTGGGCAAAGAAATGCTGCCACCATTCCATTCTCTCTCTCAAATAAAATCTTTCCAGAGCTCCCCAGCTGCCTTAGTCATTATCAGAGGTGCCACATGATTAAAGCAATCCCCGCTGTATCTCATGTGCTTTATCTCCTCCTCAGACTTGCTTTACCCCCCACCTTCTTCGAGTAGATAACCTTGTTCTTCTCTTTTATTGTCCTAGTTACTTCCTCTCAGCGTTTATCAGAATCCACACCTACTTTGTTCATTTTTTTTAACTAATTCATTTTCCTTTGGTTTGTTTGCTTTTAGGAGAGCCAAGACATACAGAAACACAGCTAGCTTCTCTTTCCTGGGGTCACAGCATCTTATTTCTTATTCATTCACCCTGCTGCACATAGGGGGCCTGACTTACTGCTTGTAACAACTTGCTGAGATAGGATGTAGCATGGCTACTGTGTAAATGAGGCTGAGAGGCCAGAGCAGTTAAAGGGAATGTCTTATGCAACAGAGAACATAAGCGAGGGGACCTCAACTATGGTCAGGTCTGCCCAGCTCCAAAATAGAGACCAGAGGCAGAGCCTGCAGCCTCTGAAGTCAGTGACAAGGGTCAAATTCCAGCTCTTGGGCCTTGGGCGAGTTATATAAGTGCTCTGTTTTAATTTTCCTACCTGCGGAATGGGAATACTCTTCACATCTACTTCATGGGGAGGTGAAGGCTGAAGAATTAAAAACATAAAGGAGTTTGACTAATTTCTGGCTCTTGACTATTATTCAACAGATTTTGAGCTAGTCTTTCAATTTCACCATGCTGGTTATTCACAATTTCTCACATTTGAACGGGCTGACACAAAAGTCTGAATTAAGATACGGCACTCCCCCATTTTCCAGATGAGGAGAGTAAGGGCCACAGATTGCCAGCCACTTGCTTAGATCACAGAGCTAAGAAGCTGGCAGACTTCGGGCTCAGTTCTGGGTCCCTGGCTCCTTCTCCAGTAGCTCCCTTTTCGGGCCCAAATTTATATGGACTCTATGTTTCCAGGTTGCGCGGGTAGACTTAAAGTGTCAAAGCTCGACCTTAGAAGGACTGAAAATACATAAAATGCAGCAAGTCATTTCTCTGCCAAAGCAATGCAGTCAAGGGGATATCCAAGTCCGGGATTTATAAAGAGGGTCTGGTGGGCCTGCCAGAACAGAGCTTGGGGACCCCTGTAAATTTCCCCTGATGAACAAATGAGGGTCATCTGCTGGCATCTCCCCATTGTGAGCCTCCCTTTATCCTTCATGGTAGGACTTCAGCCATGGTGGCTGTCTGCATGGGGTGACTGGAAAAATTCCTCTTCTGTCTAACATATACAAAATTATCTCCCTAGACAGGCCGCCTATTCCATCAATCAAGATATTTCTTGAGGATAAAGTGCTGCTTCTCCAGCATATCACCCCCAGGGCAGGGGAAAATTTTGCGACTCACTTCTGAAATCTGGCTCTCTCTGGCTTTCCTCCGACCTACCTGTCAAACAATCCAAGCAAAAGGGAAGAAGCCTCGCATTTTCCCTTGGGCAGCTTCTATGTTCCATTGACAGGTAGCCTCTATGGCATATAGTATATCATTTAACCCTATATCAACACTGCAATATAGGTGGAAGTTTTTTTTTTTTTTCTTGATGCATAAGGAAACAAACTCAGAAAACTTAAAGAACTTGACAGAACTTTCCTAGCTCATAGTGATGGGCCTCGAATTCAAACTCAAGCATGTGCAGCTCTGAAATCCCTGCTGTTTCCATGACAGCAACTTTTCTGAGGTCATGAGCTCAGCAGCTTGGCTTTCTGTGTGACACATACATATCCATGTGGCCTTGTCTGCCTCCTTGGGCTTTTTAAAGACAGTACCATTGGAACCCCCCTTTTGAAAACTTGAGTCTCTTTTCTTGGTGGCTAGGGGTCATGCTGAGGTTCTGGAAATCCATTTTCCCCAAAATCAAGAAAGTCTGAGGGCTCAAGCTGGGTCAAGTTTGAAATCTCAACCTAGTCTGACTCCAATATGGCGGTTTGCTGTGACCATAACTCATGTCCCGTGGGCCTCCCCATTGACAATTCAGTACCACTCAGCCTTGAGGAGGACACCCAGGAGCAGTTCTTCTTGTGGCTCCTCCCTTTGGAAGACAAAACAGTCAAGAATAAGAAGGTGTGTGGGGGGGTCCTCTCTGCATCCACGAGACTCCTGGGGAGTCTCCTGTGGCTCGACCCTGTGCCAGCGCTGGGCTCCATATTAGAGTTTCCTGTAGATGAGCAGCGTGCCTGATTGGCAGCTCATTCCCAAGACAGTATCACTTCTGCGTCTTTCTTTTCTTTTATCTACAACCCAAAAGCTTTACCTCATGGTTCTACCACACAGTATAGATGTCCAGCTTGATAACTCCAAAGACTTCATCCCTCCCTTCATTAGAGTTCTTTCTTTCTTTCTTCTTCCCTGGAGAAGGAAATGGCAACCCACTCCAGTATTCTTGCCTGGAGAACTCCATGGACAGAAGAGTCTGGTGGACTATAGTCCACGGGGTCATAAAGTGTCGATATGACTGAGCGACCATCACTGACTCACTCACCTTCTTCTTATTTTTAAAATAGTATATCTCCTTCCATTGTTATACTAGTCATGCAACCAAGTCCACCAAAACCATCAAGGGGGTATGTGAGTCCCTGGTATACACTCTTGAGTTTTCTTTCTTTCCTTCCCCTGTTCAGAGTAACAAAGCATAAACATATGAAACCATATAGAAGGTACGGAACAGAACCTTGCCACTTGTCTTCTCTATGCTACCCAACATAAAGCCTTGCACTGATGTAAATCCTATAAGTCCCATCTTTAAATAAGGGAAATAAACACGCATGGAGCGTCAGTCATGCACCAGCTTCACTTTCCCTTATACGATCTTATGTACACCTCAGAGCAAACAAGAGAGCCAGGGATGTTCATGCTCATCACATAGGTGATAAAATCGAGGCTCATAAAGCTTAAATAATATAGGCAAACTCATGCTCTAGAGGGTCTTCTTTCAATCATTCTTTGTTTATCTCTGAAGGTTAGGTCTTTCTAGTACAAAGTACTGGCTAGCTAGCGCTCAAGACCTTCAGACTCCGACACATTCTGCTTTCTGGAGGAACCAGGTATTACAATGTGCTGCTCTTTGTCACTTGTGGCCAGGTGGAAAATTAGAGCAAGTCATGCCAAGTTTATGGCTCAGTGGTCACTCTGTAAAGCAACATGAAACACACACATATCTGCAAACAACATCTACAACAAACCATTAACTTTTAAAAAACTGTTTAGAACCTACAATCAAAAAGCCGTTTTTTAACTGTTCCATCTACATTCACCAATTAGGTGGCCCTGTCATTTTTCTGCTTGAACTTCAAGCAGATTGGCAACTATTATTTTAATTAATTAATTCAGCCTTTTATCCCCAGGGCGGGCCCTGAGAGACAGCAGGCTTATTTTCACAGCGGTCCCTGATGCTTGACTGTCAAGCTGCATCACGACTGGCACTCTGAGCTTCATGCGAAGCCAAGCACTTAATCTCTTTAAAGGAGACCTGTCATCACGTTCTTTCACTCCAGCGCAGCCCCAGTCTATGCTGAGACATACTGTCTCATGCACCTGTCTCTCTTTTCCCATCCTTACAGCCACCATCTGGGTTTAGATGCTTCTAAAATACTCTCTGAATCATTGCTTCTGCAAGTTATTGAATGCCTGCTCTGGCCCAGGCATCACACTATGTGTCTCATATTCCTCTTCTCCCATCCACAAGACAACTATGCAGCCTAGTATTGGGTTGGCCATAAAATTCATTTGGGGCTTTCCAGAAGATCAGATGGGAAAACCCGAATGAATTTTCTGGTCAACCCAATATAATCACCCTTGTGCATGCGGGCTAAGTCCCTTCAGTTGTGTCTGACTCTTTGTGACCCTGTGGACTGTAGCCCATCAGGCTCCTCTGTCTATGGGCTTCTCTGGGCAAGAATATTGGAGTGGGTTGCCATTTCCTCCCCCAGGGGATCTTTCTGACCCAGGGATCATACCCTTGTCTCTTATGTCTCCTGCAATGACAGGTTCTTTACCACTAGTGCTACCTGGGAAGTCCTAATCATTATTCTCAGAGTCCACCAAAGGAAATGCAGTCTTAGGAGAAAGAAGTCACTTGGCCAAGGTCTTTTAATTAGGAAGTCACATGGCAAGGATATGAACTGAGTTCTGTATTGACTTTAATAATGATGTTGCTTCCACTCTCTGGATTGCCTCTAGCCCTGCCTTTAGTCTCTAAGATCTGGGAATGAAAAACAGGTGCTCAGTTCAGTTCAGTTGACGCTCAGTCATGTCCGACTCTTTGTGACCCCATGAATTGCAGCACGCCAGGCTTCCCTGTCCATCACCAACTCCTGGAGTTTACTCAAACTCATGTCCATTGAGTCGGTGATGCCATCCAACCATCTCATCCTCTGTCATCCCCTTCTCCTCCTGCCCCTAATCCCTCCCAGCATCAGAGTCTTTTCCAATAAGTCAACTCTTCACATGAGGTGGCCAAAGTATTGGAGTTGTAGCTTCAGCATCAGTCCTTCCAAAGAACGCCCAGGACTGATCTCCTTTAGGATGGACTGGTTGGATCTCCTTGCAGTCCAAGGGACTCTCAAGAGTCTTCTCCAACACCACAGTTCAAAAGCATCAATTCTTCAGCGCTCAGCTGTCTTCACAGTCCAACTCTCACATCCATACATGACCACAGGAAAAACCATAGCCTTGACTAGATGGACCTTTGTTGGCAAAGTAATGTCTCTGCTTTTGAATATGCTATCTAGGTTGGTCATAACTTTCCTTCCAAGGAGTAAGCGTCTTTTACTTTCATGGCTGCAGTCACCATTTTCAGTGATTTTGGAGCCCAAAAAACTAAAGTCTGACACTGTTTCCACTCTTTCCCCATCTATTTCCCATGAAGTGATGGGACCAGATGCCATGATCATAGTTTTCTGAATGTTGAGCTTTAAGCCACCTTTTTCACTCTCTTCTTTCACTTTTATCAAGAGGCTCTTCAGTTCCTCTTCACTTTCTGCCATAAGAGTGGTGTCATCTGCATATCTGAGGTTGTTGATATTTCTCCCAGCAATCTTGACTCCAGCTTGTGTTTCTTCCAGCCCAGCGTTTCTCATGATGTACTCTGTATAAAACAGGTGCTAGCTAGGCTATATCCTACATCAGAAGATATAATATGCCCCCCAAAAGACATGGCAGAGAGAGGACCTAGGGTAGATAAGAAATGTCAAAAGAAGATTTGAGCAGGCTTCTGTATAACTGCCAAGTAGATTCTCTCCATTGTTTCAATTGTGGATGCTTCAGTAAATTCCACTTTGCTCCCGGTATTTATGTGCAGTATATTTATTGAGTGGTGGGCTGAAACCGGTGTTCAGGGCTACGAGGAGAAGGAGAAGATAGCAGACATTTGGGGAACACCTGGTTTTGTAATACTGGCTGATTTTATTTAAAAAAAATAAATAATAGATGAAACAGGCATGCTGGTCCCCAACTCCTGAGTGAGGGACAATGGCATTTCAGGTTAGGCAGTAGTTGGTGCAAGTGACCAGAGCTGTGTTAGGGCCCAGCCATATCTGTTCCTGGGGGGACAATGGCTTTCAGAGGGATTCTGTCTGCATAGAAGATGCTGAGCTTGTATCTGCTCGCCTTTCTGGCCAGCCTTCATCTCAAGCCGTCCAGAGTTTGAAAAGTTTCCACTTCTACAGTTTTTCCTTTGCTGTTAAGCTTTTTTTTTCTTTAAAAAAAAAGAAAAAAAGAGAAGAAGAAGAAAAAAATATCTACCATTTTATAACCATTGCTTCTTAGTTGCCCTGGGGGGACCCATCTCTAACCTGAAACCTCCCGTAATTGTCTGGGGCACACTGGGCCTCCCAATGACACCTTCATTTAATGCCATTACAGTCTGGCTCCAGGGTCTTAGAGCACGGTATCTGCCCTCTCCGCCTCTTGCTGCCAGAAGGAATTGCACTTAAAAGCTCTCCCTTATGCGACTAAATTGCCTCTTTTTATTTCATCTTGGGCCCAGGTAAGATGGTGGGACAGTTAAACCTCTCATTCCCTTGGACATGGAAGTAGTCTGAACCATGTCTGTTGAGCATTTCCCAAAGCATTTCCTATAGAACACTGGGCCCATGATTGGCTCTTCAGAAGTGAAGTTTAGCTGCTGAATATTCTTGAGAAACACGGCACAGTATATTTGAATCTTGGAGACCCCTAATGTATACTGGCAGATGAAAGAAGAAGTTAAAGAATCTGGTATTTTGCAAAGTGATTTGGTTAGGGAGCCCTTCTACTTTTTTCACTATCCCTACACCCTTTGAGAAGTGCTGCTCTAGATAATAATAACCCCTTCCCAGTGCATGGTATTTAGTATCTTACATTCTGCTAGAGCAGGAAGTGAGGAAGGCAGTATAATTTGAATTTACAGGTGATGACACTGAAGGGCAGACCTGTAAGTGACTTGTAGTAGAGAAAGCAGCTGCTAGGAGGCAGATGGACTCAGGGTTTCTGATCTGTAGGGTGGGGATCCTGCTGCCAGGCTGGATGGCTTTTTTCCTGGGGCCATCCATACCCTTTCAATAGCCGTGCCCAGGGGAAACATACACCCTCAGAGCAAAATGAGCCTAGTTTTCCCCTCTGGTGGAAAGGAAAGTCTGCTTTATTTTGGAGGCTGGCCACTGAAGGAGAAGGGGACTCATGTCCAAAGGCCAATTGTCCCCCTGCTGATAAGGGGGGTAAGAGCTTTTAAAGGGGAGTTTCAGGGGTGTTCAAGCGGATGGAGGGGCCTACATGCAGAAACAGCAGTAACCTGACAGCCGTCTTCTCACTGGTCCTGCGATGGTCTGTCATCTTGATTATTTTAGGTACAGCTCATCTTCATTTCCAGGGTTAGAGTGTTCCCTTTTCCTTGAGACCAGTTTTTGGGAACTGTGGCAGCTTCTGTCATGGCTATAGACTGGTCATCACTTGGTCAACTTCTCCACCTGGCAGGGGTTTCAGTGTAGTTCTGGAGACTGGGAATTCCAAGACAGATGAAGGTGCTGGCAGATTTGGTAAGCTCTCAAGAGTTTACTTTCCGGTTCCTAGACGCTTTGTCCTCATGTGGTGGAAAGGGCAAAATGAGCTTTATACTCTAGTTATTACTACTTCCACAATGGGGTAGGTGGGGGAAACTAAGTAAAGAAATACTTGTTTAGTGAATAGAGAGTGCTGGGTGCTTTGTCCCCATCACCCCATAAATCCTTGTGATAAGCCTAAGAGGCAAGCATTATTATCCCCATTTTACAGAGGAGCTACAATGAGGCTCAGAGAGATTAGGTAACTTTCCCAGGGCCAGTCAAAATTTATGTTCAGGCTTAACTACCAAAAGCACCCCCCTGTCCTCTCACCCCACCACCAGACTTTCATCAATGGCACACCAGCTCCATGATTCTAGAGCCCAACAGGGAGAGCGAGATGCTCTGAGGGTTTGACCCTCTTTGTGCCCCACAGCTTGTTTACACAAGACTGGTCTAATCTGGAGGCGCAGGAAGAATAAGAATATTGAGATTTAGTCATTCTGCACTCAAAGGACATAAACGGGAGCAGAGGCTTAAATGGTTTGACAATGTTTTGTCCCACCCTGAAAAGTGTACTGGAATTTTATCCCCTGCGCCAAACAAACTGTGGAGGTCTTCTTAGAGAACAGGGTAAAAATGACCGAGATACGATCTGGAGCTCCCTTAAGCTTGCAAGTTGCTTGTATGCAAACAGTGGAGGGGTGGGGCAGGAAGAAGGCCGTGGTCTTATCCCCGCTATACACCCAGAGTGTGTGGCCTTGACAAATCTCTAACCCCCGCTGGCCTCAGTTTCTCATATATAAAATAAAGGGGTGTATTGGCTTTCCCTGGGGGTTCAGGGCTTAAGACTCTGCATTTCCACTGCAGAGGCCACGGGTTTGGTCCCTGGGTGGGTAAGATCCCACATGCCTCAAGGCATAGTCAAAAAAAAAAATTAAAAATAAAATAACTTTATTTTCTATAAAGGATGTGAGAAGATGCTCAGAGGTGATAATTACCAGTATCTGGTGGTCAGAGGTTACTACTTCTCTGATCTAGAGTCCATCTTCCAGCTGAGTTAGTCCTGGAAAGAGAGGTCATTCTAGGCCCACAGGATGGTGTTGTCAGCCTTCAGAAATGGAAGTGAGACAGCGTCCCCTAACTTCCCCTTACAGGGCGGGCTCTGTGAACCACAGGCCTCGGGTCCACTCAGACCCAAGGACTCGGGGTGCATTCTTTATCCGTTACTTGGTTCCCTGAGTTTAGGTCCCAGGCAGGGACCCTGAAGAGGCTTGCATTTGCTCTGTTTGGGGATAGATGGTACTGGGGAGCAGTGCGCCAGTGTTTGGAACCCCACTTCCTCCTCCTCCATGCTCAGGTGAGGAGGGCCCTCAGGGTGGAGAGGGCCGCGGATGCGCCCTAAAAGAGGTGGAAGGAGGCCTTGGGGCTTGTCAGAGGGAGAGGAAGGGAACCAACTGCTGACCTAGGCCTGGGCTGGACACTGAGCTGAGTGATAGATGTTTCCAGAGGCTCCCGTGACAGAAGGTTGGTGCAGCGATTTCTCAGCTCCCTCCCAGCTCACACCTTTGGTGTGACTTCATTTCCCTGTCTTTCCTCGAGCAGCCCCGCCACAAACCAGTGCCTCAGATGAGCTCAGACTTGAGTGTGACTCACGGAAGAGCGGCGGGGCTGCCAGGCCTCAGACAACAGATCACAATCGGCTCCTTCATGGGCCCCTGTGTACGTGGGGCCTCCTCCAGGGGAAGCGCTTTTTCTCCCGGCCTGGTTTCCAGGGGCAAACAGAGCGCACAGGTGTGGCTCAGGCCCCACAGGGACCAGCTGGCAGATGGATTCCAGACGTCATCGGGGCCTCCTGTGGCCACCGCTGCTTCACCTGACAGGAATGAAGATCTTAAGAAATCTCACCTCCTGCATCCCTCAACACATGGCAAGGAGGGGGCCCCTGTTACTATTTGGGAGAGAGGCACAGAGGCAGCCACGCCTAGATTCCAGAGTGTAGGTGGACGGGTGCCATCCATACTTCAGTAGTACCAGCCGTCAGGATCCAGCCCCAGGCCGCAACTCCACCCCTCCTTGCGAGGGGCTCAGGGTTTTCCTACCAGAGAATGTTGGTAGGCTCTTCCAGGCTGGAGGCTGGAAATGCTGTCAGCAATGCCATCAAGGTGAAGCTACAACATGTCATCTCCTAGGGACAGCCAGTCTGTGGGTCATGCCTGAGGGTGTGCAGGCTCTGTGAAGGGAGGGACAAGGTTCACTGAGTCCCCAACCCCAGTGATCCCTTAACAAACAGCTGTTGAATGGCAGAGAGGTGGAAAAGCGTGCATCCCTGAGGGGGTCTGAGAGTGTGACTAGAGAGCTTGGGAAAGCAGAGGTCTCCAGGATTTGGGCTTGGATAGAGAAAAGGGAGAATTAGGGAGGAATTGTGAGCCTCCTCCTTGGCACAGCATTACAGTTGGCACATTGCGTGAGTTACTCTTTTTTAACCCTACCCAGGAGTTATTATACCCTCTGTGTGAGTTGCGGTTTGTGAATCTAAGTGAATTGCCCAAAGATAAATCATCTAAATAGCAAGAGCAGGATTCAAATCCAGGTCTTCTGATTTCCCTGCCTTCATATAGTTAGGCCTTGATGTCCCCCACTTTATACAGAAGAAGACTGAGGTCTGGAGAAGCCAGCTGATGGAAGGCAGAGCAGGAATCAGGACTCAGAGCTCTGGCCTCACTCTTTCTAAGCCCTTCATGATCTGCCTGATTTTCTCTGGTGACACAGGTCTCCCTCATTCCAGGCGGCACTGCACGCATTCCGAGGCCCATCCTGTCCCCAAGGGGGCCGGGACTCCCCCTATCCCAGTCTGCTTCTTCTCCTGCGTCTGCTCATCGCGAGCCAGGGAATCCCAGGCAGCCCCTTTGGGGCGGGCAGACATCTGGCTCACAGCTGGCCCAAGTATGGCTCATGCAAGGCTATGACAGAGAATGCAGGCTTTGTGTGTGTTTGTTTTTCTTTTCACTGTTGATAATAAAATTGGATAATTAGCCTGATGAATGAGACGCCTCTAGAGACTGGTCAGGAGTCCTGGTTCTACCACTTGCTGAGGTGCTGAGCTGTGCCCCTGGAGTGCTCTCTCTGGGTCCCCATGTTCCTTGTGAAACATCGGAAGTTGTGCCAAATGATAGCCGAGATCTTTTCCTAGTGCTGACTTTCTAGAAATCTATTTAAAACAGGTCAGCATGTATACACCAAAAGAGTCAAACACTCTTGCTTATGTAGCAAACTCTAAAATTAAACAAACATAAAAATATTTTGATATTTAAATCAAATTTTGGCATTTTATGTTCGCTTTATCTTTTTATCCTCAAATGAGTTTTTAAAAATAGTCTTTGTTTTATGAAATAAGTATATTTTCCCTTCATAAATGCATAGAATTTCAAACTCTTATTCTCATGCATTTTCCCCCTAAAATGTAATTTAAAAAACACAAAAATTGAGATGGCTGCAGTGGGGTAAACATAAAAACTCTGTGGGGTCCCTGTTTATTTTTATCTTATGATGGTGAATTTTACGTGTAAACTTGGGTGAGGTTAGAGTGCAAAGTTGTTGGTCAAACACTAGTCCAGATATTGCCATGAATATAGTTTTTAGGTTATGAATAGCAGTTGGAATCAGTTGACTGTAAGTAAAGCAGATTACCCGCCCCCCCCGCCCACCCCGCCGCCATATGTGAGTGGGCCTCATTCAATCAGTTGAAGGCTATAAGAGCCAGGACTAAAGTTTCCTACAGAAGAAGGAATTTCGCCTCAAGATTCAACATACAGGACTTCCCTGGTGGCGCAGTAGATGAGGATATGCCTGTCAGTGCAGGCGACATGGGTTCAATCCCTGGTACGGGAAGATTTTGCATGCCATTGAGCAACTAAGCCCTTGTGCAACAATTGAGCCTGTGCTGTAGTGTCCAAGAGCAGCAACTGAGAGAGTTCATGCTTAGTAGGTTGATAAGGAGTCCAGGGCCCTCAAGGAGGAGAAAGGGGTCCAGGGAGAAAGGACAAACCTTTTTTTCTATATTCCTTTGTCTTGGTCACATGAGAGGTTTTTTTCTTAAGCTCTAAATTGTTATGGCAACAATCTATTTTGCCTAAAACTTACTTTCTTTAAGCCCAGAGCTAATGATTACAGCACAAAGCAACTCATCTTGCTCAAGGGTATTTTCCCTTAAACTCTGTACTAATGATTATATAACACAGTATCTTGCTTGAGGACATGTTTCTCTTTAAGAACCTCTGACTAATCCAGTTATCTTATGTGAGAGTGGGTCTGGTAAGACCTCTCTATTGTTAGCAACCAACTGAAAAAGTATATGAGGCCTTGATAAGGCTAGCCAGTGGGGCACTCTCTGCTCCCTTCTGATGTCTATGTTGCTTTCTCTGTCCCCTTTTCACCGTAATAAAACTTCTGCCACACAAAGCTCCGAGTGCCTGAAGCCTCGTCTCTGGTCCTGAAGCTAAATTCTGTTCTGCAGAGATCATGAATCCGACACCATTCACCCTAGGCCATCACAACTACTGAGCCTGTGTGCTTCTACTCCTGAAGCTCACGTGCTCTAGGGCTTGTGAGCCCAAACTATGGAGCCTGTGTACCACAACTACAGAAGATTTGCACCCTAGAGCCTGAGTGCCACAAGTACTGGGCTTACGTGCTGCAACTGCTGAAGCCCACATGCCTAGAGCCTTTGCTCTGCAACGAGAGAGCCCACTGCAATGAGAAGCCCGCAGACCATGATGAAGCACAGCCCCCACTTACTATAACCAGAGGAAGCCCGCACAAGGAGTGAAGCCCCAGCACAGCCAAACATCAAAGAAAGAAATGATAAATTTAAAAATACTAAATATATTTATATATATATAAAAGATATAACATAGACATTGGCCTACTAGTTCTGTTTCTCTGGAAAGTGCTGACTGATATATTTGCTAGATTCAAAGATTTTTTTTTTTCCCACCAGAAATGTAATAAAATTCATTATCATTATACATTTTTTCCCCCAAGAATGCTGTCTTCACTCTCTGACTGTGTTTCATCACCATGATGAGTTTGGGACTCAAGCAACCCGAGTGGGACTCCAGTCCTACTGCTTAAAAGTGTGGGGTCTTGTGAGGGCAGGGGGTCCCACTGAACTTCAGTCTCCTTACCTATAAGATAGCAGGAGCTGGGGAGCAGAGTGTGTGATGATAACCCCTCTGCTCAGGGGTTCCTGGGAAGGTCAGAAGAGATGATGTGTTAAATCATCTGAAACAGAGCATGAACCTGATAAAGAATAAACACAGCTAATATGATGAATAAGATTGCTGCCAAAGGTCTGTATAGTAAAAGCTATGGTTTTTCCAGTAGTCATATACAGGTAAGAGAGCTGGACCATAAAGAAGGCTGAGCACTGAAGAACTGATGTTTTTGAACTGTGGTGTTGGAGAAGACTCTTGAGAGTCCCTTGGACTGAAAGGAAATCAAATCAGTCAATCCTAAAGGAAATCAACCCTGAATATTCATTGGAAGGAGTGAGGCTGAAGCTCTAATACTCTGGTCACCTGATGCAAAGAGCTGACTCATTGGAAAAGACCCTGATGCTGGGCAAGATTGAAGGCAGGAGGAGAAGAGGACAACAGAGGATAAGATGGTTAGATGGCATCACCAACTCAACAGACATGAGTTTAAGCAAACTCAGGAGATAGTGAAGGACAGGAAAGCCTGGTGTGCGGCAGTCCACGGGTCGTGAAGAGTCGGACACGACTTAGGAACTGAACAGCAATAACAAATATGATGAGTATGACTCTTCATCCTTCTATCAGCATTATTAACGGGACTCAAACAATATTTTTGGTGCACCGGCTGGCTGCCAGATTATATGCTTTGGTACTGGTGGTGGGAGATGAAAGCCAACATTCTTCCCCTTCAGGAGCTCAGAGTTACCTGAGAGAAGAAAGCTCCGCATGTTCCATGATCTACAGGACAAGACGGTATAAATCATAGCTCTCTCAAGCTTTCAAGGCCCAGCCCAAATCCTATCTCCTTCATGAAACCTTCCCAGACTCCCCTCTTATAAATTAATCTCCCAGCTACCATGTCCCCAGGCCCTTTGGCCTGTGTCTTTCCTGCAGTCCTTACCACTATTTACCTTGTGTTAGAGTGATTTATGCACAGGTCAGCCTCTTCTCCTACAATGTGAGTTTTTGGGGACAGAACTATTTATGAAGGGCCTTTCTGTGACTTTGGCTCTTGCGTGAAGGAGCAACATAGCCACATCAACAATCTGCCTTACGCTTAAAAATGATTCTGTGGCAAAATATTGACAATGAAATATAGTTTAAATTATTTTCACAATTTTAATTCCCATAGCCATCTTCTGTTTCTTGGTGTCCATTTTAAAGATGCTGTGCAAGAGGCAGAGAGCTTGCCATGACTTATACAAGGTCACAGAGCCAGTTAGCAGCAAGGCCAAGCCCAGAACTTGGCCTGTTTGGGCTAAGATTTAACTAAGATGACTGTGTTCATATTCCTGGTCCTCTTAAATCACTCTTACCAAGTCCATATCCCGCCATGCACAAGCAGTTTGGCATCCTAGTCATGTGAGTTCCCTCCCTGTTTAGACATAAAATGAAGCCATATGAAACAAACTGCATCCTTTAACTGCCTCTGGCTGTGACTCCTGCCTTGATGATTTTCAGGTTGGCAGAGGCCCTTCTCTAGCAATTTCTCAACAAAACCATGTGGATTCAGAGTGATGACAGCTGGGTGTGCTTGCCCACTGATCTTTCCACTCTTCCTCCCTCACATTTCTCAAGGCCTTGTGACAACACTGAGATATAAGCTCAATTATCTGCTCTTGACAGATGAGAACCTTGAGACTTGAAAGGGTGGAATGAGTTACTCGCCCAAGGCCACACACAGCCACAGTTCAAATCCATGTTTCTTCTGATGCTAAAGACTTTCCACTATGCCCACACTGGATTCCTTCTCTAATTAGGACAGACTTGGAAAGCAGAGACTGATGCTCCTATCTCTAGCTGACCAACTTCATAAGATGCTGTTCAAAGGAGCGGTTTTCTGGGAGAATTAGTCAAAAGCATTTGATGATGACTGTCACCCAAAGGAATCACTTTTGAGATTGGTATCTACTGATAGAAGGCTGAATGTGATTCTTTTTTTTTCCTCTTCTAGTTTGGAGCTTGAACACATTGAATTTCAGCTCAGCCACCTGCAGGCATGTGACCTTGGCAAGTCATATGAACTCGCTGAGATTCAGTTTCTTCATCTGTCAAATAAGAGTAATATTATTGACCACTCAGAGGCTTTTATGAGAATCAGCAGAAACAACAAAATCCCAGAGTTAGCCAGTCACATTGTAGGTGATCAGTTAGTGATAATCCTTCTGGGGAACAGAGGGCATCCTGGCTGAGACCTGGGCTGGAAGCATTTGGTCTGCTGTCCCTTGCCAGCTGTCTGACCTTGGGCAAATAACTGAAGCTGGAAGAACTAGGTAAAGTGGAGATGACAGCTGTCACCGATCTCTTGTAATAAGAGAAATGTATGTTAAGTGATGGGCCCAGAGGAAGCCCTCAGGTAGGAGGGAGTTATTATCAGCATATTAGTGCCCCATGGGGCTTCCCTGCTGGCTCAGATGGTAAAGAATCTGCCTGAAATGCAGGAGACCCAGTTCAATCCCTGGGTCGGGAAGATCTTCTAGAGAAGGAAACTGCAACCCACTCCAATATTGTTGTCTGGAGAATTCCATGGATAGAGGAGCCTGGCATGCTACAGTCCATGGTGTCGCAAGAGTTAGACATGACTGAGCAACTAACAGTTCACACTTAACTAAGTGCTCCATGAATACCACTAGTTAGAGAACCAACTTCCATTCCTTCCCTCTTTCCTCTCACATAAAAGAATCTATCAATGAAAATACTCTTTCTGCAGCTTCCTTTGCAGCTAGGAGTAACCCTATGACAGAATTCCGGTAAACAAGACACAAGCACATATCTTCTAAGGGTATCCTTTGAATGGGTTTACTTTCACAATAAGAGGAGGAGACCCAATTAGTGTGGCCCAACACCCCATCACCCCTGATTCCTGCTTTAAATTCAAGGATGATGTCTGAGGCTGGGACCACAAACTCAAAGCCATAGAGAAAAGTCCAAGAGAATGACAAAGATGCCAGCCCGCCCAGCTCTGGGGAGCTGCCAGTGTACACCAGTGCCAGTGGCCATCCATTTATCCAGAGTCCTTGTCGTGTGAGAAAAATAAACCATTATGTCCAAGTCACTGAATCTGGGTTTCCTGTGTACTTGTCGCTGAAATGTTGGCCTAACTGATGTAAGAGGTAAAGGGAAGACAGAAGAAAAAGTCACTAGGTGGTTTTGACCAGCAACTTTCCAGCTCAAGGAAACTTACAAATGCTCCACATAGACTCTCTGCTCTCCTCTTTCTGTGCTTTTTCTTACAAGAATCTCCCTAGCAGGAGCTTTCCTGCTCTGTTCTGCCTCCCCAACACTCATCTCTGAGTGCCTAAATCTTCCCATTGGAAGGACTGATGCTGAAGCTGAAACTCCAATACTTTGGCCACCTGATGCAAAGAACTGACTCATTTGAAAAGACCCTGATGCTGGAAAAGATTGAGGGCAGGAGGAGAAGGGGATGACAGAGGATGAGATGGTTGGATGGCATCACTGACTCAGTGGACATGAGTTTGAGTGAACTCCAGGAGTTAGTGACGGACAGGGAGGCCTGGTGTGCTGCGGTTCACGAGGTCGCAAAAGTCGGAGACAACTGAGCTACTGAACTGAACTGAACTGAAATCCTCCCAGGCTCAGCCTAGCACCACCTCATCCATGAACCATCTCCATCTCTCCACATACAATGGATCTGTCTTTACATTTCTGTTTTACACACTTTGGGTTCTTATTTTTTTAATTATATTAAGTATTGTGTAGTTTGTTATTAGCATTCCTATCTTATCTCTTCTCACAGAAACTAAGCTCTGTTACATACATTATTTCTAAATAAGATTGTGCATGAAAGGTGTTTGGCACAATCTTACAAAAAATTAGATATTATCATTATTTTGTACTTTCAATGTTTGGCCTATTCAGTCACCATATATGTACCAAGAATCTACTTAGTACAAACATGTACTGACAATGTACATGTACCATCAGGATTAATAGCATTTGCTCTGAGGATAAACAGATTGGGCTCTATGGGACAACTTTCTCAGTTTCTTCATCTTTCAAATAGGGTAATAGAGATATTATGAGGAATAATTGATTTAATATGTCTGAAGCATACAGAACAGTGTATGCTGCTGCTGCTAAGTCACTTCAGTCGTACTCATCTCTGTGCGACCCCATAGATGGCAGCCCACCAGGCTCCTCAGCCCCTGGGATTCTCCAGGCAAGAACACTGGAGTGGGTTGCCATTTCCTTCTCCAATGCATGAAAGTGAAAAGTGAAAGTGAAGTCAGTCGTGTCCGACTCTTAGCGACCCCATGGACTGCAGCCTACCAGGCTCCTCCGTCCATGGGGTTTTCCAGACAAGAGTACTGGAGTGGGGTGCCATTGCCTTCTCCAACAGAAGAGTGTATAGCATGCATCAAACATTTGGGGGATAATATTATTAACCACATTGTCAATTAGTTTCAGGGGATATACCTAACATGCTTTCTACCATATAGTATGACCTCAATAAACATTGAATGGATAACTTTTGGGTAACAGTACATATAAAAAATTCCAAGTAAGACTAATTTAAATTCATATAGAGTTAAGTATATTAACATTCATGAATAATTCACAGTAACAAACATGTGTTTTTTAATTGATTTTCTTTAGAGATTACATTGAGCATTTCACAACAGCCCTTGAAGTAATTGGAGAAGCCCTGGCAAATACCACAAAACCAGAAAGAGGAATGACTTAGGTCAACTAGGAAATTCACTCACTTCTAGACTCCGCAATTGTCTACATGCTCCATGTTTCACCTCAGCACCTGGGGAGGCTTCTACTACCTTCTACGACTTTTTCCAAAGTGAAAGTCAACCCTCTCCTCTCACAGGCTCATGGGAACCCCAGCCCCACCCCAGGCTGAGCCCAACACCCGAGATCAGCTTTGTTTTCAACCCCTTGCTGAATCTGGGCTCTGTGGTCAGAATGCATGGGTTCGTCCTCCTACCCTGTCTGTGGGAGTGTGAACTGGTGCAGTCGCCATGGAAAGCAGTATGGAGGTTCCTCAAAATGCTACAGATAGAGTTGCCATAGGATCACAGATGGCTCAGATGATGAAGAGTCTGACCGCAACGTGGGAGACCCTGGGTTCAATCCCTGGTTCGGGAAGATCCTCTAGAGAAGGGAATGGCAACCCACTCCAGTATTCTTGCCTGGAGAATTCCATGGACACAGGAGCCTGGCAGGCCCCATCCCATGGGGCTGCAAACAGTTGGACATGACTGAGTGATAACATTTTCACTTTCACTTTATGAAATGGCAATCCCCCTCCTGGGCATATATCCAAACAAAACTATAACTCGAAAAGATACATGCACTTCCAGTGTTCACTGCTGTACTACGCAGCCATAAAAAAGAATGAAATAATACCATTTGCAGCAATATGGAGGGATCTAGAAATGGTCCTACTAAATGAAGTCAGTCAGAAAAAGAAAGACAAATATCATATATCACTTATATGTGGAATCTAAAGTATGACAAAAATTAACTTACCTGTGAAACAGAAATCGACTCACAGACAGAGAATAGGCTTGTGGTTGCCAGGGTGTTTGAAGCGGGAGAAATATATTGTGAGTTTTGGGTTAATAGGTGCCAACTACTATGCATGGAATGGATAAACAGCAAGGTCCTACGGTATAGCACAGGGAATAATATCCCATATCCTGTGATAATGAAAAAGAACCTGAAAACTATCTATCTATCTATCTATCTATCTATATATCTGAATCACTTTGCTGTATGGTGGAAATTAAAACAACATTGTAAATTAAGGATACTTCCATAAAACAATGGGCTTAAATGGGCTTCCCCAGTGGCTCAGCAGTAAAGAATCTGCCTGCTATGCAGGAGTTGCAGGAGCCCCAGTTTCAATCCCTGGGTCGGGAAGATTCCCCTGCAGGAGGGCATGGTAACCCACTCCAGTATTCTTGCTTGGAGAATCCTATGGGCAGAGCTTGGTGGGCTACAGTCCATGGGGTTTCAAAGAGGTGGACACGACTCTTTGTGGCTGAGGAGTGTTCCACGGTGTGTCGGGACCACATCTTCTTTGTCCTTTCATCTGTTGATGGACATTTAGGCTGTTTCCATGTCTTGGCTATTGTAAATAGTGCTGCAGGGAACATCAGAAGTACGTGTCTCTTTTCAAATGCCCTGGAGGGGGATTGCCATTTCATAAAGTGAAACATAGAGCGACTTAGCATGTAGCACCCTGAAATAAATTTAAAAAAGAGAATGCCTGGGATGAGATTCTTGTCCTGCTACTTGCTAACAATCCCTCTGGGCCTTAGTCCACTATCGCACAATGGATACAATAGTACGAGGATCCCTCATACTGAGTGACTGGGGAGCTGAGTTAATCCTAGTAAAGTGCTGAGTGCTGTGCGGAGCACAGGCTGTGTGCCCAGTAGGTGTGACTCGTCTCGTTCTAGTCCCCCAGCAGGGCAGCCTCTCTGAGCTGCTCCCTGAGCTCCTCCCATACTTCACAACTTAGCACTTGTTCAGTCCCATAACAGTCTCCTCCCTGATTCAGCCTAGATTGAATATTCTACCTCCATTTCAAGAGAACAAGACTCTCTAAAGACCCCAGGTGTTTGTTAGCACACACGCACATCAAATGGTGACTAGAAAGGCATGTCCGACATCCCAGACTAGTAGCATCTATAGGTGCTTGGGAAAGGGGTCCTTTAAGGGATTCACTTTTAAGATTGTTGCTGTTGAGAGTGACACATCATTCTTTTTTGTTGTTGTTGTTCTTCACTGCATAAACTGCTACTGATTCGTCCAGACTCATTACAAATGGCACCCTCAGAGGGTATATGACACGGCACAATCATACATTCCCAGAGTTTATCATCTTCAGGGAGAAACCACAAATAAACAATTGCACTCTCAACAGCCACAGACAATCT
Organism: Bos indicus; assembly: GCF_029378745.1. Classification (NCBI taxonomy): domain Eukaryota; kingdom Metazoa; phylum Chordata; class Mammalia; order Artiodactyla; family Bovidae; genus Bos; species Bos indicus. Next base: position 16,620,791 of record NC_091788.1, on the reverse strand, counting down.
TAAAAATGAATCACTTGAAGGACCCCTTTCCCAAGCCCCCAGGGTATTTAATATGCCTTTCTATTCACAGTTTGAGCAAAGCCTGAGAAAGAGAGCTGTGTTCTCTTGAAATTGAGGTAGAATATTTGACCTGTGCTGAGTTTGGGAGGGGACTGGTATCTGTGGGGTGCCCACCACATGTTGGCCCTGCAGGAGGGCTTACGCCCTCATATTGAATCTTTACTACCATCCTACGAAGTAGACGGTGTTCCTCATTTTAAATAGGAGGAAACCAAGGCACAGAGTGGTCTTAGTACTTGCTTGCATTTACTCAGCTATATACTGACTCTAGAATTTGCATTCGGATCTTTGTGCTGACAGAGTCCTGTCCCCCTGGGTTTCGTTGAAGACGGGATGGAGTGGTCCGGGATTAGGGGAGAATGAATAGACGAATTTGGGCAGGCAGGAAAGCCCGACTTTTCTCCCCTCGCCAATCCTATTAAGGGCTGATTCCGACTAAAATCCTGCCAGGTGTACATCAACAAGACAGGAAAACATCCCTGCGAAGGCTTCTTTTATTTGCAGAGTGGGAATTATCCGGCCATGATCACCAGAAGAAGTGTTTTGCTTGGAAACCAAGAACTCTGGCCATCGTCGTCTTCTGAATTCATATCGAATTACTCATGGTGTGCTGGAAAGCCTGCTTTAGAGGAAGTCATTCCTAACTGGGGATCTGGATTCTGACACACGAGTTGCCAGACTTCAGGCTAGTGATAGGAGCTGACGGAACCTCAGTTGTCTCATCTAAAAATGGGAATATCAGAGATATCAGCTCAGAGGATGATAATGAGGGACTATTAAATGACTGTATGATTAGGGTGCATGCCTAATTGTTCGTTCAAATGAGGACACTGCCTGGGGAGAGTCCTGCTGAGAATTATGCTGGGACAACAGGGGTAAACTGATGCCATCCTGTGCAAACTGGTCACACCAGGGGTGAGTGGTAAGAAGCCCCCCAGCAGAGGGGCTGCCACCGGGTAAGCCCCGCACATGCCCTTCCCTGACAGTATTTTAAGCACAATACCAAAGTCAAGCTACTGTAGTGCACCATTTATCATTTTTCTGACCGTATTAGACTCACAGGCAGAGATGTGAGCTCAGCCTGGCTCCTATTAGTCTTCAGTTAGTCATTTTTCTAAGGCTGATCAACTGTGAACATGTGCAGACTCATCTACATCTGATTTCTAAGTCATATTTCTAAGTCTGACCGACTGCGAACATGTGGAGACTCATCAGTACAACACAGAGGCTTCTCAGTGTAGTCAGAACAAGACCACGGGAAAGAGTTTGTTCATAGGCAAGAGGAAGGAAGGTGTGTGCTGTAATCTATTTAAAAACAGACAGAAGACACAGCAGCTTCAGAGCAGAAGATGGGAGAGGGGATGTAAATGCACAGCGGGGAACAAGTTAGAACACCCAATTTAGTCACCTATATCTACCAAGGAGTGAAGATGCAGGGGTCGAAATAGTCCAGCAAGGAGAAGCGTCTTTGGCAACTGCTGGACAATAAAGTTAAGTTGCTCAGTGGTATCCGACTCCTAGCGACCCCATGGACTGTAGCCTACCAGGCTCCTCCGTCCATGGGATTTTCCAGGCAAGAGTACTGGAGTGGGTTGCCATTGCCTTCTCCAGGCAATAACTGGTGGAAATAACAGGGGAGGAAGGCAGAAATCCTAGGATTTCATTCTCCCAGATAAGCAGGGGATACTTAGTACCTATTTGTTTCTTTCCTCTGCTTCTTTTGTGGTAAGGATTTATAAAGTAATCTGAGAAGGTGATTTACAGTTTACACCCACAGCCTAGAAGCTGACGATCACGAATGCCTGCCTGGTCATCAATTTTTCTTCCTTTCCTCCCCACTCCCTACCGCCTCCTTTCCTCTCACAGCTCTTTATTGAGCCAGGCACTGAGGATGCGGGGATGAAGAGACAGGTTCGTATTTGTCAGGGAAGAAAGGCGCTGAGCAGATAATGAACCGCAACTGGAGTAAGTGCCCTGAGATAGAATCTGCTCCTCACCCCAGACCCTTGACTTTTGCTCTGGTTGACATGTCCCTGTGTCCTCAAAGCATCTGACGAAACACGTCCAACACTGAACTCATGGTCTTCCTCCCACATTCTTCCTGCCCCTATTGTCAGAGTTGATGAGATCACTAACTCTCAAACCCTTGTCTTTTTACTACACCACAGCGCATGGTTCACCGGAGCAGAGTCTTGGGGAGAAGGTGATTTGTGTTTTTAGAGACCTACAGAGAGCTGTGGTGTTGGAGAAGACTCTTGAGAATCCCCTGGACTGCTAGGAGATCAAACCAGTCAATCCTAAAGAAAATCAATCCTGAATATTCATTAGAAGGGCTGATGCTAAAGCTGAAGCTCCAATACTTTGGCCACCTGATGCGAAGAACTGCCTCACTGGAAAAGACCCTGATGCTGGGAAAGACTGAAGGTGGGAGAAGGGGATGACAGAGGATGAGATGGTTGGATGGCATCACCAACTCAATGGACATGAGTTTGAGTCAACTCTGGGAGATGGCGGTTGGCAGGGAGAACTGGTGTGCTGGAGTCCATGGGGTTGCAAAGAGTCAGATGCAACTGAGTGACTGAACAACAACAGAGAGCTCATGGGAGAGCGAGTGTTGGGGGCTGCACATTCTGACCATTAACTCTGGGTTTGCTTTACAAATGAATGTGTGTGTGGAGGGGGGTGGATATGGTGGCAGGAAGTGAATTTGTGAGTCAAGATAACAATCCTGGCTCTGATGAATCTAAGTCCCTCTCCCCTTCTGCTGTGGAATCACCTTCCCCTCTTGCTTTGTCATTTTCATCATCAATAGCAACAAAAACCCAAAATGCAGAACTCAAGCCTCTGTTCAACCTGCATTCTCAGAATAAGAGAGGCTCATTTGCTAAATGCCTTCTGTGACAAGAAGACAGCAGGTCTGGTTGCAATCTCCACCCGATACTCTCCACCCCATCCCTCCTTATCTATCATCTATTTACCCATTTGAGTAATGGGAGGAAAAACCAGCTCTGTAATCAATCTCATTTTCCCTGAGTGCTCAGAGTTAAAAATCATTTGCATTTCGACAATGGCCCAGCAGTTCCTTACCCCATCCATCAAGGTGAATGATAAATTGGCTGCCCAGTTTCCGTCTGATCTTTAATTGAATAACTGCATGCTATCAACACAAATTTGCAGTTTGGCCTAGAGCTTATTTTGGGGTGGTGGGGTGGGCTTTGCTTCTTTACTAAAGTGTTTCCAATTTTAAATTTATATTATGTCCATATAATAGTGTGTATGGGTTTGGAGAGAAAATGGGGGTGGTGGACAAAGAGAGGGCAGAGTGATGGGGCTGGGAAAGAGGGTACATGAAGGGGCGAAAGCATGCAAACCACTAATTAAATGGGAAAACAAAGTTCTTTCACTGGGGCCACAGGCAGTGAATGTTCCTTGCAAGAAGAAAAAAAAAAGTGTAGCCCCTAATACTTAGAGATTTGCAACTGGGTAATAACTTTGTAAAATGTGATGGACAGTTACCGGATTATCTCCTTAATCACACCTTTATTTCTATTAAGCAGGGCTTACGCTCCCAGCAGGTTTCAAACATGTGTTAACACTGAACATCCCATGAAGGAATCAAAGGGCCATAGTGACTGCAGCTTTGTAGAGGGACTCTACAAATAGAAGCATCCAGAGAGAGGGGCAGAAAAACCAGTGCAGGGCAAAAACAGCCTCAGTCTGCTCTGGCTTAAATAAATCTCTCTTCCCCCCAACCACTGCAGAATGTCAGGAACTTTGGAGGGAGATGATAGAAACACAGGGGAAGGCATACAGATCAGCAATACTGCAGAAATTCTTCTTCCTTTTTTTTTTCTTCAATGAAATCTTAGGATTCTAAGAGTTGGTTGTTTTAAAGGACTAATTCCCATAAGACATAATTAGCATTTATATGACATTTTATTATGAGTAGTCTTTTTCTTACAATCCAAATGTGTAACCACTCTGAATAGTTAACCTGCCAGTAAACCCTCAGCAAGAGATGAAAATGATCAGAGTCCCAGTTTGTGGTTTAAAATTGAGCCCCTCATAAAGTACAAAGTACTCTAGTAGTTACTGGAATCTCTTCCCAGGAGTTTGCACAGGAGGGAAAAAAGGGGATAGATGCTAATGAAGGATGCAGACTAAGTACTGACTATCTATTAACTTGGCCAATCCTACCTTCTGCACTGTGGATACTGGTATCCCATATTGGAAATGAGGAAACTGAGCCCAGAGAGATCCATTAACTTGCTCATACTTACAAAATCATGGGATTTAAACTCAGATCCTCCCCCTCATTAGCCAGCTTAAGTGAAAGGAACAAAGAGCTCAGCGGCTATTTGGAGGTCTTCTTTCTGGATCCTGTTTTTAAGGATCCTTGCTTCCCCTCTGTTTTTTTAAAATTCCCTTCCAATATCCAAATGTGCTCATAGTTTCCACTGACTCTTCCATATTTACTCTTTTCTACCCTGATCTGTGCCTCACAGAACAGCTACCCTTGCTCTCTGGCATTGTGTCCAGCCAAGGGAGGACCTGGAAGCAGACTGGAAGGAGGGACAAGATGACACTGGGGTTTCTCCCTCCCAGGCTCCCTCCCTGCAAAGTTGCAGCAGTGGCTGCCCAGGTCCCGCCAGGTGGCCATCTTCACAACAACTGTCTCCAAACTGCAATAATCCAACAGTTGATGAGTGCCTGAGAGCCAAAATTTGAACTGCGGTGCTGAAGAAGACTCTTGAGAGTCCCTTGGACTGCAAGGAGATCCAACCAGTCCATCCTAAAGGAAATCCGTCCTGAATATTCACTGGAAGGACTGATGTTAAATTCCAATACTTTGGCCACCTGATGTGAAGAACAGACTCATTGGAAAAGACACTGATGCTGGGAAAGATTGAAGGCAGGAGGAGAAGGGGATGACAGAGTTTGTACATGAGTTTGAACAAACTCCAGGAGATAGTGAAGAACAGGAAAGCCTGATGTGCTGCAGTCCATGGGGTTGCAAAGAGTCAGATAAGACTTGGTAACTGAACAGCACCAGTAACAGTTTCCAAACGTTTTGATCTCAGAATCCTTTTAGAAATAGTGGAAGACACCCCTCCCCAAGAGCTTTTGTTTTTCTCTCAATGTTTACCATGCTAGAAATTAAAACTGAAAAATTCTAAAACACAAGACCTGCAAACGTACATTCCAGGAGCCATCAGAGTGGAGACACCATCTCAGGTCACATAGATAGAAAACTCCCTTGAGTGCTCATGATGGAACAAGAACAGAAGAGGCAAAAAACTATCTCAGTATCTCTTGTAAGATGGTTTTGACACTGTAGATCTCTGACAGAGTCTCAGGGATCCCACAGGCTTCCAGCCTAAGAACCGCTGCGCACACTCAGACGCGCTCCAGGACGCTTCTCCAGCCTCGCTAGGCTTCTCACTCTGCCTGGACCTTCGTAATTCAGCTTTATGCTTCTCTCCTCCACCACTCCGATGTTTTGAGTACGCCCTCTGTTTTCTACCAGAATGCTGACTCATCACAGACCAAGGGGTGGCTGGAAATTTACCTTGGAAATAGTGCTGGGGCCAGAAGAGGCTCAGGAATGCCAGCAGCAAAGAAAACAGATATTCCTTCTGCCTGCACTGACCTTTTTCCTTTGAACGTTGATTCATCTTTTCAATGGTATTTATTAGTTCCTCACTGATGAAAGGGTGTATGTAGAATCAGAGAGATGACGGCTTCTTTTTCCTGGACTCAGGCCAGAATGTAGAGATCTACATGCTGCCAGAGACGTAGACAAGACAAACCCTCCTCAGAGGAGACTCGAAACGAGTTAGTGAGGAAGAAATGAAGGAAAGTTTCCTCTGAAGGAGAGGAATTTCTTCCCGTCTTCCAGGCTCCCACTGAATTTGGATCAGATCTCAATTGTCCCATATCACTTTATATTGTCATTTATATAACATATTTCTCTCCCCTCTTCTAGACTGTAAGCTCTTCAAGACGCTTTCAGTCACCAAGGCAGTTCTACCTTCAGTGTGTGATAAACGTTTATTGAAGGATGGAGTAGAGAGAGAACTCTTTCATAACCACCGTTTTGTTGCCCGTAGTCAAGAGGAGACAGTTCATGCTTAGCTGCAAAGACCCGTGTTTTTTTTCTTAAACAGTTTTCTAGAGGATAATTGATCTGCAACAAAACTCCATATATTGAAGATGTATAATTTGATGATATTGGAACATATGCCCATGATAGCATTAGCACAATCAAGGATAAAGCAAATACCACCTAAACTTTTCTTAAGCTTGTGTCTCTTCTTTACCATTTTTTGTGGTAAGAATATGTAATATGAGATTTACCCTCTTATACGTAACAAATTTTTAAGTACAAATACTGTTAACTGTGGGTACCTCGTTGTGCAACAGGTCTCTAGAACTTGCTCATCCAGCTTAAATGAAACTTTATACATTGTTGAACAATAACTTTCCATTTCCCCCACACCTAGCCCCTGACAAGTGGAATCATGCGGTGTTAGTTTTACAAATCACATGGGAAGTCATTCGATATGCCTGTAGAAGCAGAAAGGGAAGCCCCTGAAATGTTTATGCAGGTGTTGTGATACCTTTGGGATAAATGATTGGAAATAAAAAGCCCCGAGTTTCCATCTCAGCCCCACCACTGACTAGTGGCACTGCCTTTCACAAGTCACTTCCTTTCTCTGAGCCTCATGTCCTCAGAATGAATGGTTTGGCAGAGTGAATGCCAACTTATGCTTCCACATTTCAGGGTGCCACTGCAAGGGATCTGAAATCTACAAGGGTACCAAACATTGGTGGATGCCTTAAAAATTAGTATCTCTGACACATATCTGAATTACGTTATCACATATGTGGAGATGTGCTTATAATTGATGAAATATGAGACTCAGGTCGTTCTTGAAATTGGTATGTATATTTTGACATGTGTGTATATTCCAATCAAAAGATAATAAAATTATTTAGTGTGTCATAATCTGACTCTAGAGAGAAGCTCTTCTTCTTGGAAAAACTGGAAATTGCTGAGCCTCAAGCCTTAGTTTTGCCTCTGAAGGCTCCAGATCTGATGCATGAAGCAAGAATGGACAGTTTTTCTCACCTGCAGATTGGAAGGGCTTTGCTCACCACTGTTATATACACTGATGGAGGAAATATCCGCCTAAAGCCAATGAACACATCTTCTAGTTTTCTAGTTCATTTCTTTCTCCGCAGACAGCACCCATGACATAAGCACAAGCCCCATATTATGAGAAGAGCCTGAAAGTGTTTAAAGTGTGTGGTGGAAAAACATTTTTTTTTTTTTTAACCAGACAAAGCAATTTTTGCTCTCACCTTCACCCATTGTAATCTCTAATCTTCACTCAAAAATATTTTATAAACTTCCTTTCTCCAACAGATGAGACGGGTTTGAAGAACTAAGGCTACAGAAAACATGTTTGGGGAGCCACTATACAGATGAAAAGAAATTTGTTAACTCTCAGGGAAATTTGTCAATGCCTAATTCAAGAAATTCATTGACAACTGAATGGAATTGTCAACTCTTAGAACCAATGAAATGTTCCCTTGGTATCTCTAATTTTCTTGAAGAGATCTCCAGTCTTTCCCATTCTGTTGTTTTCCTCTATTTCTTTGCATTGATCACTGAGGAAGGCTTTCTTATCTCTCCTTGCTATTCTTTGGAACTCTGCATTCAGATGTTTATATCTTTCCTTTTCTCCTTTGCTTTTCGCTTTTCTTCTTTTCACAGCTATTTGTAAGGCCTCCCCAGACCGCCGTTTTGCTTTTTTGCATTTCTTTTCCATGGGGATGGTCTTGATCCCTGTCTCCTGTACAATGTCACGAACCTCAGTCCGTAGTTCATCAGGCACTCTAACTATCAGATCTAGGCCCTTAAATGTGTTTCTCACTTCCACTGTATAATCATAAGGGATTTGATTTAGGTCATACCTGAATGGTCTAGTGGTTTTCCCTACTTTCTTCAATTTAAGTCTGAATTTAGTAATAAGGAATTCATGATCTGAGCCACAGTCAGCTCCTGGTCTTGTTTTTGTTGACTGTATAGAGCTTCTCCATCTTTGGCTGCAAAGAATATAATCAATCTGATTTCGGTGTTGACTATCTGGTGATGTCCTTGTGTAGAGTGTTCTCTTGTGTTGTTGGAAGAGGGTGTTTGTTATGACCAGTTCATTTTCTTGGCAAAACTCTATTAGTCTTTGCCCTGCTTCATTCTGTATTCTAAGGCCAAATTTGTCTGTTACTCCAGGTGTTTCTTGACTTCCTACTTTTGCATTTTAGCCCCCTGTAATGAAAAGGACATCTTTTTTGGGTGTTAGTTCTAAAAGGTCTTGTAGGTCTTCATAGAACCGTTCAACTTCAGCTTCTTCAGCATTACTGGTTGGGGCATAGACTTGGATTACTGTGATATTGAATGGTTTGCCTTGGAAACGAACAGAGATCATTCTGTCGTTTTTGAGATTGAATCCAAGTACTGCATTTCGGACTCTTTTGTTGACCATGATGGCTACTCCATTTCTTCTGAGGGATTCCTGCCCGCAGTAGTAGATATAATGGTCATCTGAGTTAAATTCACCCATTCCAGTCCATTTTAGTTCGCTGATTCCTAGAATGTCGACATTCACTCTTGCCATCTCTTGTTTGACCACTTCCAATTTGCCTTGATTCATGGACCTGACATTCCAGGTTCCTATGCAATATTGCTCTTAACAGCATCGGACCTTGCTTCTATCACCAGTCACATCCACAGCTAGGTATTCTTTTTGCTTTGGATCCATCCCTTCATTCTTTCTGGAGTTATTTCTCCACTGATCTTCAGTAGCATATTGGGCACCTACTGACCTGGGGAGTTTCTCTTTCAGTATCTTATCATTTTGCCTTTTCATACTATTCATGGGGTTCTCAAGACAAGAATACTGAAGTGGTTTGCCATTCCCTTCTCCAGTGGACCACATTCTGTCAGACCTCTCCACCATGACCTGCCCATCTTGGGTTGCCCCATGGGCATGGCTTAGTTTCATTGAGAAAGAAAATTAGAGATACCAAGAGAAAATTAGAGATATCAAGGGAACATTTCATGCAAAGATGGGCTCGATAAAGGATAGAAATGGTAGGGACCTAACAGAAGCAGAAGATATCAAGAAGAGGTGGGAAGATTACACAGAAGAACAGTACAAAAAAGATCTTCACGTCCCAGATAATCACAATGGTGTGATCACTGACCTAGAGCCAGACATCCTGGAATGTGAAGTCAAGTGGGCCCTAGAATGCATCACTACGAACAAAGCTAGTGGAGGTGATGGAATTCCAGTTGAGCTCTTTCAAATCCTGAAAGATGATGCTGTGAAAGTGCTGCACTCAATATGCTAGCAAATTTGGAAAACTCAGCAGTGGCCACAGGACTGGAAAAGGTCAGTTTTCATTCTAATCCCAAAGAAAGGCAATGCCAAAGAATGCTCAAACTACTGCACAATTGCACTCATCTCACACGCTAGTAAAGTAATGCTCTAAGCCAGGCTTCAGCAATATGTGAACCGTGAACCTCCTGATGTTCAAGCTGGTTTTAGAAAAGGCAGAGGAACCAGAGATCAAATTGCCAACATCCGCTGGATCATGGAAAAAGCAAAAGAGTTCCGGAAAAACATCTATTTCTGCTTTATTGACTATGCCAAAGCCTTTGACTGTGTGGATCACAATAAACTGTGGAAAATTCTTCAAGAGATGGGAATACCAAACCGCCTGATCTGCCTCTTGAGAAATCTGTATGCAGGTCAGGAAGCAACAGTTAGAACTGGACATGGAACAACAGACTGGTTACAAATAGGAAAAGGAGTACGTCAAGGCTGTATATTGTCACCCTGCTTATTTAACTTCTATGCAGAGTACATCATGAGAAACGCTGGGCTGGAAGAAACACAAGCTGGAATCAAGATTGCCGGGAGAAATATCAATAACCTCAGATATGCAGATGACACCACCCTTATGGCAGAAAGTGAAGAGGAACTCAAAAGCCTCTTGATGCAAGTGAAAGTGGAGAGTGAAAAAGTTGGCTTAAAGCTCAACATTCAGAAAACGAAGATCATGGCATCTGGTCCCATCACTTCATGGGAAATAGATGGGGAAACAGTGCAAAGAGTGTCAGACTTTATTTTTCTGGGTTCCAAAATCACTACAGATGGTTACTGCAGCCATGAGATTAAAAGACGCTTACTCCTTGGAAGGAAAATTATGTCCAATCTAGATAGCATATTAAAAAGCAGAGACATTACTTTGCCAACAAAGGTCTGTCTAGTCAAGGCTATGGTTTTCCCTGTGGTCATGTATGGATGTGAGAGTTGGATTGTGAAGAAGGCTGAGCGCCGAAGAATTGATGCTTTTGAACTGTGATATTGGAGAAGACTCTTGAGAGTCCCTTGGACTGCAAGAAGACCCAACCAGTCCATTCTGAAGGAGATCAGCCCTGGGATTTCTTTGGAAGGAATGATGCTAAAGCTGAAACTCCAGTACTTTGGCCACCTCATGCGAAGAGTTGACTCATTGGAAAAGACTCTGATGCTGGGAGGGATTGGGGGCAGGAGGAGAAGGGGACGACAGAGGATGAGATGGCTGGATGGCATCACTGACTCGATGGACATGAGTCTGAGTGAACTCCGGGAGTTGGTGATGGATAGGGAGGCCTCACGTGCTGCGATTCATGGGGTCCCAAAGAGTCGGACACGACTGAGCGACTGAACTGAACTCAACTGAACTGAGAACCAATGAACTAAATAATTATGCTTTAAACATTTTCAATAATATTTTTTTTATATATTTCTGCTACCAAAATAATACATACCTACTGTAGAATTTGGAAAAGATAGAAAGCCTCAAAAGAATATCTAAACCACCATCAATCTACATTTAGCATTTTACATGCTTTCATGTATCTTTATACTTAGAAATTTTAAATTGCTTCATGCTATTCATATGTTTGATAACTTGCCTTCTCTTAAAAGCTTTTATTATAGAATATTAGACACATGTGAAGAACTATAAGTAAGTTACATTATAAAGCATGATAATAAAATGAATTATGTTTAGAGATTCAAATATCACCATTATTGTTTAACCTGTCTTTATGCTTCTCCTCACTTCTCCCGACTTGGAATGAGGGTGTAAGGCTGGGAGCTAAAGCAGCCATGTGATGAGTATGAGGGAAAGGCTAAGAAAATTAATGAAAAATCTGACCTTGACCATCCTTGTACCCATCTATCTACAAGTTTATGCTTATGCCATTTTAAAATATGGTTATATGATTTGCTTAAATACTACATGGTTGATTTTCTGTGAACGAGACTGAATGTAGTACTGATTGGGATGGCATCTCTCACCCACTTATTCTCCAAACTAGACTCTTATATCCAGCAGTATCCAAAAAGTTAGTGAAGAAGTTCCACAAATAATCTTTTAAGACATGTTACACTTTAAAAAAATGTATGTATTTATATATTTGGCCATGTCACTTTTGGGATCCTTGCTCCCTGACTAGGGATCAAACACGTGACCCCTGCATTGGAAGCATGAAGAGCCTTTAACCACTAGACCACCAGGAAGTCCCCTCTATAAGTAGGTTTTTTAAATCAGGGTTCATATTTCTTAGTGAAGCTCCCATGATCTGGCCACTCCCTGTTTTCTTATCCTCATGAGAATCACTCTGCCTCTCATGAATTTGGTCACTGACTTGACCCTTTATAATTTCCAAGAAAATACTAAATTCTTTCCAATTTCATAGCTTTCAAGCATTCGATTTCATTTGCCTGGATCCCTTCTCCCCTGAGTAACTGTCCCATTCTAAACGAGCCCCACCTCTTTTAAGCAAATCACCAGGCTTGGAGTTCCACTAGAGGAAACTCCTTATCAATTTTGTTGACTGTATACCAAGCAGAGCCTAGCACAGCGCATGACAGATTATAATTGCTCAAAAGTATTCTGTTAGATGAGCGGGTGAACACATTATGTGCTAAGCAAGTGTCAGACAAAGCCTATCCTTAGTTCCTCTTTAATTTTCCAAGCCAGGTTTCTTCATCTTTGAGATGGGTAGATGATCCTTGTGTTTCAGCATGGTTTGAGAAATAAATGTGATCATTGTGTTTAGGGGATAAATAGGTGCTTGAAATATGGCATATTTGCCTCTGATAGGGGAGTCTTTATCCCCCAATTAAAAAATTTTCCTTCCAACTTCACACTTCAAAACTAACACTTGGTAGAATTATTATTAGTGATAATTATAATCCATTCCAATACGTGCTGAACACTTGTTCATATGCCAGTATGTTATATGTGTGACCTTATTTTTATGTCATAGGCCTCTGTTATTATCCCTTTGTTGCAGATGAAGAAACTGAGGCTGAGACTAAGGACAAGCTTCTCGGGGTGCCCGGCCGCTGCCTACAGATGGAAACCTACAATCAGGCTTCATCAGAAACTAGCCAGCAGAGAGCCTGATATTTACAGGACGTGTTCCCTGCCCTTGCTTCATTTTGTTCTTTTCCTGAGAAAAAGGCAAAGCAGAATAAAATGAGGTGATATCATTTTTTTTTTTTTTTAAAGAAAAGCAAGTTCCAAAGACTGCTCTGAGGTCAATACAGATTTTCATTCCAATCTTCTCTCCTCCTAGATCCACAGGCTCTGAAATGAAAATTGACACTCAAGCTGGTGACCCTAAGGCAGGATCCTCAACCAGAAAACAATGCCCAAGTCAGACCTGCGGCAGCGTACCTTCCAGGTCCAGAAAGCAGATTGATACGCATGACGGAGATTTACCTACAAGAATTGAAAGCAAAAGGCATTTGTTTTAACCTGAGCTCCTTATGTACTGGTTGGCCAAAAAGTCTGTTCAGGATTTTACAAAGCAACTTATGGCCAACCTGATCTTTCTGGCCACCTCAGTAGAAATGTACACATAGGAGGTGCTTAATAAACGTTGGCTGAAATGCATTTCATGGGTCTCATGATATAGTGAGATTTTATGATTTTAATATAATTTATTCTTTATGTCACACAATTTAATATAGTAACCCATACTCTTCAAAACTTGCCCTAACCTTGCCTTCCAGTTTCTTCTCTTAATAATCCAGCCCTGGCACATAGTTCTAACCACATCTAGGTATTGTTTCCTAGATACGCCCTAGTGTTTAGTTGCTGTGTTTAGCTGCTCTGTGCCTTTGGACCTGCTCTGTACCTGCTTCCAAGAATTCCTGCACCCCAGTCTCACCTCTTTGCATAGATTTGGCCAACTCATCCAGTAGGTCTCTGTTACACAGGCTTTTCCCCCCTGAAGCCCATCTCAGGTAAGACAGATCCACACCAGTGAGCTTTCAAATCTTCCAGACATAATTATAGTAACATTTTCCATTTTGTGGCACAGTGTGGCCAGCAGATATTTAATAAAACATGGACTTTAGAGTTGGAAAGATGGGGCCACAAATTCCAACTCTACCACATTAAAGTCATGCATCCTGGTGATCTACCTAAATGTGAGCTTCCATTTCCTCTTTGGAAATGAGGGTGCTCTGAGCCGCCTGTTAGGGCTGTTGTGGGAATGGGAGGGGAGGACATTTATGATTCCCACCACAGATCTGGTTCATGGTCAGCAGTGCCTCATTCTGGTTACTCAGGCTCTCAGCTCAAAGTTCTCTCCTGAGAATGGCCCCATCTAATATCCCACTCCTCCATCCTACCCTCTTCTTTAAAGCTTTGGGCCCAGGTTGTCCAATTTCAAATTCCAGCTCTACTTCTGAGTGTGGGTAAAGTAACTTAATTCTGTTCTCTCATTTTCCTCACATGTAAACTGGGGCCAATAATAAAAATGATGGACTCATAAGCATGTCACAGGGACCGAAAGCTCAGATGAGTACCTGATGATGAATACTCTGGTCGTTACTGTACTGTACACTCCTGTGTCTCTGGGGTACACATTAGTGCCTGGCCCAGAGAGGAACTCATCTTGTATTTGTTGAATGAATGAATGCACATGCTCTTGTTCTTTTCTCCTTCCCTTGCCTCCTGTCCCTGGTTCTTGGAATAGAATGTGGGCTCCCCTGGGACAGGAAGAAGGTGCCATTGCTATTAGGTGGTCAACCGCCAGCTTAGGGTCTGGCACCGGCGGTTAGTCAGTTTCATGGAATAGAAGGGGCATTGTCCACAATGTATTCCTGCTGCGTTCCCCTGGAAGTGAGTTCAATAGCATCAGCTGGCAGAAGAGTCAGCACTCCGCCCACCACTCAGCAACCTCTTGCCACCACTTACTCAAGCTCACTTAACAGAGGGTGACCCAGCGATGCTAAGCTGCTTCCTCTCTGGCATGACAAGGACCTGGGCCATTGTCTCTCTTGACTGAGTACAAGACTTACTTATTCTGCTGGCAGATGCATTTAGAGGATGCCCTGTTTGGCTGGCAGCAAGAGGACTCTTTTCTTTCTTTGTGGGTCTAATCCCTTGAATCAATATTTGTTCCCACCTCCCTCTGTTTACAGATGGAGACGGCTGGGCTGAAACGACATCCCCAAAGTAAGAGGACCAAAGTGGGCCACGAGGAGGGAGTGTGGGAAAGAGAAGGAAGGGCCCAGCCTGAGGGCCCTTCAACAGGTCAGGGGCTCTGCTTTCCAGTAAAACCAGTCACTTCCTTGGCGACTTCCCTTAAGCTCTTTGCAAGCTTCCCAAAAGAGGTGGTGCAGGAGGAGTGGAGGGGCGGCCAACTGCAGTTCAGTCTGACCAACAAAGAGAAGTAGGCCATGGCTGACTAACAGAGAGGCATTGACAGAGACCGGCCCTGGCACCAGGAGGCCACCCGGCTTGAATATTCTTTTCTTCCAAAACAAGAGGGCCTCCCAAAGCTTGGAGTCACACTGTCCACGTCTGGGTTTGTAAAGCACGTGTTTCTCTCGCACAGAGCCCGCGGCACCGTCTCTTTGGCCCCCTCTCCCATCCCCTCCCTTCCTCACGACGGGACACAGACTATTTTTGTCCATTCGTCAACACCGTCATCCCTGAGTTTGCCTCCTACTGCCAAATCTAGTATCTCCGCACAGCTGCCGGCAGAGTCTGACTCTGCTACCAGACAGATGCTGTTCCATCACACAAGTACTCTGGATGCCAACACGAGAGCTTCCCCCTAGTCCTCTGCTGGCTGATCACTTTTCAGGTCAGATGGGAGGGGAGAGACAGAGGGTGGGGAGAGGGGTGAAGAGAGAGGGGCAGACTCACCGATGGAGGAAGCCAAGGCAATATGAGACTGGAGAGCTCTGATTTTTAAGATTTTTTTTTTGATGTGGACCATTTTAATAATCTTTATTGACTTTGTTACAACATTGCTTCTTTTTTTATGTTTTTTTTTTTTTTTTTGCCAAGAGGAATGTGGAATCTTAGCTTCCTGACAAGGGATCAAACCCCATCTCCCTCATTGGAAGGTGAAGTCTTAACCGCTGGACCACTGGAGAAGGCCCCTGAATCTCCGACTTATGAACCAGATGTGACGGAAGGGTGCTTAAGAGACGACATACTCTACTTTCACTTGTGTGTCCTTGAAAATTGGTATGAAACCTGAGGCAGGAGAATGTCGATCAAAAAACCTCGCAGAGTAAAGGACATTCCCCTAAAAGCTAAAAGTCATTAAACATTCACTAACGTATGTTAGTTTTCAGACATAACAGTTGAGATATGTGTGCTGTGCTCAGTCGTGCCTGACTCTTGGTGACCCCATGGGCTGTAGCCCTCCAGGCTCCTTTGTCCTTGGGATTTCCCAGGTAAGAATACTTTAGTGAGTTGCCATTTCCTTCTCCAGGGGATCTTCCCAACCCAGGGATGGAAACCTTGTCTTCTGTGCCTCCTGTGTTGGCAGGAGGCAGCTTTACCACTGTGCCACCTGGGAAGCCCAACTTATTTTACTTTTTAAATGCAATAGTTCAGATATTGGCTGTCTATTTCATACGTAATCATTTATTTGGCTTTTTTCTTGCACAACTGAACAGAAGTTGGTGTGCTTCAGCCTAAAATGTGTCCAGCTGAGGCCACATTTTACTTTTTGGACAGACCTGATGTCCCCAACTCAGCTGTATTAAGGTAACAAGGCCAGTGGTACTTCCTGTAGCTGTGACTTAGCTATCGTAACTGGCTTCACTGTTATTCTTGTCATAGATGAGGGAGGGGGCGTTGCTGTAGTCTGGGGGTCAGCATCGCCATGTCCACAGTGTCTATTTCATCAAGTGAATGCCCGCAGCACATGAAGCAGAAATGTCCTGCTTGCTAAAAAGTCAAAAGTCAAACAGTCCAGGGCCATCGGTGGTGGCTCAAAAATTGGGCTTTGTCAACAAAGGAGGGCTTGAATCCCATTTGCTGGTTCTGAAGCTCTTTCCATAGTGTCTGGGGTCCAGAAGACCAGGATACGCTTAAAGGTCAATGCCATAAATAGCACCATCATCAAGAGCTAAAGCCTGATCATGGGAGGAATAAGGAATCAGAATAAGAATGAGCCCTATTGTCAACTAGCACTGAAATTTATTGGCCCTGCAGGGGCCTGGCCAGTTTTTAACACTTGGCAACTCTCTTGTCTGCCAGCTCACCAAAGCCACCCAGGCTGGGCTTCCGTCCTTTTGAGTACAGCACAGTGCAGGTCACAGATTTCAGAGTCCCAGAGCCCTGGCCCAGGAATGGGCTTCCCGTCTTCTGCATGAACTTGGGTACATTCATTACAACCTCTGAAATTTGATTTCACTTATCAAATGAGAATTGTACTGTTTACTTTATACTAACTCTTAAGAGGGTCACAGGGTTCAGATGGATACACATATAAAATTATTACCACAATCTGACACATGATGAATCCTTTGACTGGTAGTTCTCAATGGAGGATGGCTTTGCTGCCCAGCGGACATCTGGCGACATCTGAGGAGTTTTCCCAATTATAGGATTGGGGGGAGTACATGCTACAGGCATCTAGTGGGTAAGTCAGGAATGTTGCTAAGTATCCTACAATCCACAGCCCCATAGAGTAAGGAACCATCTGTCTCAGGTGTCAACAGTGCCAAGGCTGAGAAACTCTGGTGAGATAAATAACAACCATTATGCACCAGGCATGTTCCTGTATGAATGGAATCTCTTTAAACTGTACAGGTTCCAAAATGCGGATGCTGACTTAAAAGGCTGATCACAATGACAACACCCACTCATTTACAAAGAGCTTTCACATACATACTACACTATTTCATTCAATCTTCAAAAGGACCTGTTTCTAAGTATTATTAATGTCAACTTATCCTCCAGGGGATCTTCCCGACCCAGGGACAGAACCCACATCTCTTGCATTGGCAGGCAGGTTCTTTACCACTAGCGCCACCTGGGAAGCCCTATTTTATAGGCTGTCACACTTAGGCTGAGACCTTGGATCACTCAGCTGGTAAACAACATCCCAAGTTTAGGATACAGTTCTCCTGTTCACTTGTGTACCATCACAGGCATCTGGCATATTTAGATAACATGGCTGCTCAGCTTTGAAGAGTTTGGGTAACGCATTCAGCTGTGAAAGGGGACATATCATACTAATCATTGGGGAGCAATCTTTGCAAGCACACGAAATGATGTGCACAGCAGGCACTCAAAAATCAGAGCTCCATCAGCGTCCCTGAGTCCTCTGGATGACTGGGCAGCATATAGTCCTCAGCCCCCATTTGTAAGCCAAGAGACACCCAAGGCCAAGTCAGGCCTCATGTGCTGTGTCAGGTCCCCCAGCAAAAGCCTGTTCAGGAGCGTCAGGCTCAGACAGTGGCCCAGGACCTGCTGTCCACAGTCACTTTGTTCAGCGAGTGATGCTGCCTGTTAGGTTCCGCCCTGTGCTGGTTAGCGAGTCCTTCTAGCACCTGGTACCCCAGGGCTGATGCCTTGACAACCACACTACCACATTCTTATTACCTATCGGGCAGGTCACCTTTCTGATAGACAGCTTTGAAAATTATTCCCTAAATTTATTTTTAGTAGCAAAGACAGATCATAGTTCTGACATGCTCTGCTTGTTCTGACATGAAACAGCGTTCTTGTTTCTTTTTCTTGGAGACGCATAACTGCTGACTTTGGTTCACGTGGCATGTCACTATGGCATAGTGGTTATTTGCTCAGATCTTCCATAACATTTACATATGCCTTCATTCATTCATTCATTCACTCACCCTGCATGTGAATATCTACGGTGAACTTAGCACTCTGCTGTGCATTTACTGGATTGAAACAACATGCTTCTATTCAGTCCTTGGCCTTGAGGACTTCTCAGTCTAGTGGGTAAGGCAAGGGTGTAACGAGGATCCATTTTTAAAGTGGTCAGTGAAACAAAAGAGGTATGTATCGTACCTTGCAGGATGGAATTCAGAATTATTTGTGGATCTGTAGAGCAGGTTGCCTGGTTCACTCTGGATGGTGAAAGATGGGGTAACAGCAGAGGCTGAAGACTGGATTTTGTTGGAATATGCCATAATCTATGTGCAGGGGATGGAAGAGAACTGTGCATCTACAACTGACAAAAGCTGATGAGACTCTGATCTGGAAGAAGGCCTGGATGCCCGTGTTTTGGCCCTGAGTGACTCTTAATGACCTTGATGTGCCCTTGGTGAATGACATTTCAAAGGCACCACTGAGTATCCGAATGTATTAGCAAAAAGCTGTAGAAAAGGAATTGCTAACACTGCGTGGGGTAGGGGTGGAAGCAGTTCCCCAGAAGATGTGTTATTTCAACAGGGCAGAAAGTGTTTAGAAAGGCTCCCTGGTGGGGAAGGGAAGCGGGAGATTTCTGGGCAGAGCAAGAGTGAGACCAACACTATTGAAAGATGACAGTGTTGTTGGATCAAAGCATGGTGGGGGGGAGGGCGGAGGGATGAAGCTGGAGGGCCCTTTGGGGTCGTTCGCATGCTGGGCTAGCGGGGAGAGGTCCTACCTCTGCAGGGGACCTGCTGGGTTGTGGCTGATTTATGCGGAGGCGTGATCTGCTTAGATCTACACTGTGCACGCATCTCCCTGGGAGCGGTACGGGGCTGTGGGAGGCTGCACTGTGAGCTCAGATCAGGGGGCAAAGGGACAAGTCAGGCAGCTGCTGCACCCACCCGAAAGAGACTGTGAGCCCTCCTCAGGTTTCACCCAACAGAACAGTCTGTACCTTTGCCCAAGCTGGTTACCTATGCTTCCCACCAGATGCCCCAGCACATATTCAGAGGGGAAAAAAAAAAAAAAAAAAACAGGGAAAAGGCCAAGAATAAATGAAACAAAACTTAAGATGTGTTTCAATCCCAGAGGAAATCAACCCTGAATATTCACTGGAAGGGTTGATGCTGAAGCTGAAGCTCCAATACTTTAGCCACCTGATGCGAAGAGCTGACTCATTGGAAAAGACCCTGATGCTCAGAAAGATTGAAGGCTAATGGAGAAGGGGACAGCAGAGGATGAGATGGTTATGTAGCACCACCAACTCAATAGACATGAATCTGAGAAAACTCCGGAAAATAGTGAAGGACAGGAGAGCCTGGTGTGCTGCAGTCTGTGGGGTTACAAAGAGTCAGACATAACTTAGTGACTGAACAACAACAAAGATGTTTAAATACTCAAGTACCTAGTAGAATTTGTAGTCCCTATACTTCCTGGTATACCTGCTTATTTAATCATACCTGCTTATTTATATGGTATACCTGCTTATTTATACCATACACCTGTTTATTTAACTTATAGGCAAGGTACATCATGTGAAATGCTGGGCTGGATGAAGCACAAGCTGAAATCAAGATTGCCGGAGGAACATCAATAATCTCAGATATGCAGACGACACCACCCTTATGATAGAAAGTGAAGAACTAAAAAGACTGTTGATGAAAGTGAAAGAGGAGAGTGAAAAAGCTGGTTTAAAACTCAGTATTCAAAAAACTAAAATCATAGGATCCATCCCATGGTAAATAGATGGGGAAACAATGGAAAGAGTGAGAGACTTTATTTTCTTGGGCTCCAAAATCACTGTAGATGGTGACTGCAGCCATGACCAAAATAGACAGCATATTAAAAAGCAGAGACATTACTTTGCCAACAAAGGTCCATCTAGGCAAAGCTATGGTTTTTCCAGTGGTCATGTATGGATGTGAGAGTTGGACTATAAAGAAAGATTAGCACCGAAGAATTGATGCTTTTGAACTGTGGTATTGGAGAAGACTCTTGAGAGTCCCTTGGATTGCAAGGGGATCAAACCAGTCCATCCTAAAGGAAATCAGTCCTAAATATTCATTGGAAGGACTGATGCTGAAGCTGAAGCTCCAATACTTTGGCCACCTAATGTGAAGAACTGACTCACTGGAATAAGACCCTGATGCTGGGAAAGATTGAAGGCAGGAGTAGAAGCGGACGACAGAAGATGAGATGGCTGGATGACATCACTGACTCAATGGACATAAGTTTGAGTAAACTCTCACAAAGAGTCGGACATGACTGAACTGAACTGATACTTGATGGAATAAATGCACAAAGACATGAGAAACAAGAAAGTGGAGAGTGAGGGTGAGTGTCTCCTCAAAGGGGCTCTGAAAATATTTTTATCTTTCTGTGGTTCTAATATCACCCTCAGTCCCTGATGGATGTGAAGCTGGGGTTAGTGATTGGACTTATCCTGTGGGTAAGAACCACCGCTCTCATGTGTGGAGTGGCTGTTATGGTTCATCATGCATGATGCTCAGGGTACCACATACACCATCTTAGTTCTTCCTTGTAACAACTACAAAGCAGACTTTATTGGTGAGGTTCAGACAGTTTAGGGATGTGCCCAAGGTCGCAGTCTAGCAAGTGTGAAATTGGGATTTGAACTCTAGTCCATGTGGGTCTAAAGCCTTCTGCATTAGTGAGTACACTACTGAAGACACCAGCTTCACCATTGTAGGATGAGAAATACATGCAAGTTGTGAATATTACCTCTCTTTGTGTACCATGAAGACCTAATTCAGAGTCTTTAAATATGGACATGGACAGAAAAATCTGATTTTGGGTAAGGAAGAAAATGGTAGGAAAGAGAAAAAGGACTATAAAACATCTACCTCCAATTTTTGTTGTGGGGTTGTGTAAGCTCATTACCCACTTTGGGTCTGGGATTTTTCTTCAATAAAATGAAATAAATCAATTAAATCACATGAAAGCTATATTCTGTCTCAGTAGTCCTGGGATTCTATGCCCCAAGCTGAACTCCTTATCGTGCAGTAGAAAGTAGCATCATGAAGTGTGATGGTGCTGAGTGTTTTAAACTCATCTGAAGATAAAATAGGAAACACTGTGTTCAGTTTCAGAAGAGAATGGAAATGTAGTTTCCAGATTTAGCAAATAAACACTGAGGGTGTTCATTTAAATTAGAATTTCAGACAGGCAACACATATTTTCTTAGTATGACTATGTCCCGTGCAATATTTGGGATGTAATTATACTAAAAGTTTTTCATTATGTACCCAAACTTAAAACTTAACTGGGTGTCCTAAATTTTACCTGGCAAGCCTAAAATCTTGACAAAATAAAAGTAGGGGCATAGTTGATTTAAGTCAGAAGGAAAGGTTGGGGAAAGTATGGAGGAGCAGGCTTTCTCATCTCACAAAGCAGCAAATACCTCTCAGTGCAGTTCAGTTCAGTCACTCATGTTCATCAAGTCGGTGATGCCATCCAGCCATCTGATCCTGTGTCGTCCCCTTCTCCTCCTGCCCCCAATCCCTCCCAGCATCAGGGTCTTTTCCAGTGAGTCAACTCTTCGCATGAGGTGGCCAAAGTATTGAAGTTTCAGCTTCAGTATCAGTCCGTCCAAAGAACATCCAGGGCTGATCTCCTTTAGAATAGACTGGTTGGATCTCCTTGCAGTCCAAGGGACTCTCAAGAGTCTTCTCCAACACCACAGTTCAAAAGCATCAATTCTTCAGTACTCAGCTTTCTTCACAGTCCAACTCTCACATCCATACATGACCACTGGAAAAACCATAGCCTTGACTAGACAGACCTTTGTTGGCAAAGTAATGTCTCTGCTTTTCAATATGCTGTCTAGATTGGTCATAACTTTCCTTCCAAGGAGTAAGCGTCTTTTAATCTCATGGCTGCAGTCACCATCTCCAGTGATTTTAGAGTCCAGAAAAATAAAGTCTGACACTGTTTCCACATCTATTTCCCATGAAGTGATGGGACCAGATGCCATGATCTTAGTTTTCTGAATGTTGAGCTTGAAGCCAACTGTTTCACTCTCCTCTTTCACTTGCATCAAGAGGCTTTTGAGTTCCTCTTCACTTTCTGCCATAAGGGTGGTGTCATCTGCATATCTGAGGTTGTTGATATTTCTCCCAGCAATCTTGATTCCAGCTTGTGTTTCTTCCAGCCCAGCGTTTCTCATGATGTACTCTGCATAGAAGTTAAATAAGCAGGGTGACAATGTACAGCCTTGATGTACTCATTTTCCTATTTGTAACCAGTCTGTTGTTCCATGTCCAGGTCTAACTGTTGCTTCCTGAACTGCATATAGGTTTCTGAAGAGTCAGGTCAGGTGGTCTGGTATTCCCATCTCTTGAAGAATTTTCCACAGTTGATTGTGATCCACACAGTCAAAGGCTTTGGCATAGTCAATAAAGCAGAAATAGATGTTTTTCTGGAACTCTCTTCCTTTTTCCATGATCCAGAGGATGTTGGCAATTTGATCTCTGGTTCCTCTGCCTTTTCTAAAACCAGCTTGAACATCTGGAAGTTCATGGTTCACATATTGCTGAAGCCTGGCTTGGAGAATTTTGAGCATTACTTTACTAGCGTGTGAGATGAGTGCAATTGTGTGGTAGTTTGAGCATTCTTTGGCATTGCCTTTGTTTGGGATTGGAATGATAATTGACCTTTTCCAGTCCTGTGGCCACTGCTGAGTTTTCCCAATTTGCTGGCATATTGAGTGCAGCACTTTCACAGCATCATCTTTCAGGATTTGAAATAGCTCAACTGGAATTCCATCATCTCCACTAGCCTTGTTCATAGTGATGCTTTCTAGGGCCCACTTGACTTCACATTCCAGGATGTCTGGCTCTAGGTGAGTGATCACACCCTCATGATTATCTGGGTCGTGAAGCTCTTTTTTGTACAGTTCTTCTGTGTATTTTTGCCACCTCTTCTTAATATCTTCTGCTTCTGTTTGGTCCATACCATTTCTGTCCTTAATCGAGCCCATATTTGCATGAAATGTTCCCTTGGTATTTCTAATTTTCTTGAAGAGATCTTTAGTCTTTCCCATTCTGTTGTTTTCCTCTATTTCTTTGCATTGATCGCTGAGGAAGGCTTTCTTATCTCTCCTTGCTAATCTTTGAAACTCTGCATTCAGATGCTTATATCTTTCCTTTTCTCCTTTGCTTTTCGCTTCTCTTCTTTTCACAGCTATTTGTAAGGCCTCCCCAGACAGCCATTTTGTTTTTTTGCATTTCTTTTCATTTGGTATAAAACTATTAAAAATCAGATTTATGAACCCAAAAGATGCACAAATATCTACCATTGCTTTGCCACGTGTGGCAAATATATTTCCATGTTTTCTAGTATATAATATAGTAAACTTCTGATGAATAAGCATGGCTCACTTAATTTAAAACAAATATTTAGGGAGAGGCACTCCTCTAGCATGCCTTTAATTATGAGTTGCTATACATTTCCCTTAAAACATACTTGCAAATGAATCAGGCTTTCATAAGCAGAAATTGGAGTAACAAGTGGAGCAAAGTTTAGTTAAATTGCCATGGGCTTGATTGGTCTACCTTAGAAATACATGGATTTTCACTGGACACTCTCATTCATTCAGAAAGAAGGCACACAAGTTCAGTTGAGGCTATTAGAAAAAGTCAAGTATTAAGAAGTCGTTTGAAGTCAAGGCCTGATTTCGTGTGGGTGTGTGTATGCGTGTGCACACACACGCATGTGAGTGACACACAGGATGTCTAAGAGGCAGATGGTTTGGACTATAAAAATGTTGCTGATTCCAAAGTGAAGTTGCATTAGGAGAATTCTTGTTAAGCACTATAAAGATATACAGCTGTAGCTTGTGACTCATGGTGTTTCTTCCCAAAACATTACTGATGCATCCTGCAGCCCACAAACCCCAAGTCACCTTACTTCAGACCGATCTTTATCATCCTTAAACTCTCCTGCCATCACCAGCTGATTGGAGGTCCCTTACATGAACTTTACAATGTACTCAAGTATACCATATTTCAAAGGGCATTAAAGATCCTTGCCAAGCTTGCTGATTTCCCAGGACAAAGTTCAGTATATAAACTGCATTCCTGGGCCATACTCATGGAAGCTCTGAAGGGACACCCATAGCAACCACTCTCAGCCAGATCTTTTCACTTTGCCCTGATATGGAACGAACCTTCCTTTACAGCCTGGCCCAAAGGCCACTTCTTCCAGAAAGACCTTCTGTTTCCCCCAACATCAAGAGCTAATATTTTCTTCTCAACTCCTCCAGAGTTATTTTGAAGAATAAATAAGATGATGGTGGAAGCTTATTAAGGAACAGATAATTTATAACATGCAGAAGGAAAAAGCCAAGGCCAATCTGGTTCCAGAGTAAAAGACAAGAACTTTAAAAATAACAACAAAACAGCAACAGCTACTACTCCCATGATTTTCATCCTTACTGAGTATCTATTATGAGAATATTAAGGGTTTTACAATTTTCTTCTCAATTTAACTCTCACCATGGGATGGGGGATTGTTATCACTCACTTCAAAATAAAGAAAATAAGGTCCAGAGGAGTTCATATCCAAAATAAATAGTGAACTTGTATAACTCAATGGCAAAACCCCCAAACAATCCAATTTAAAAAATGGGCAGAGGAACTGAACAGACATTTTTTCCACAGAAGACATGCAGATAGCCAACAGGCACATGAAAAGATGCTCAACATCATTAGTCATCAGGGAAATGCAAATAAAAACACAGTGAGTTTCACCTCACACCTGTTGGAATGGTTATCATCAAAAGGATAAGAAGGAACAAGTGTTGGCAACGATGTGGAGAAAAGAAAACTCTTGTGCTCTGTTGAGGAGGAATGTAAATTGATGCAGCCTCTATGGAAAACGGTATGGAGGTTTTTCAAAAATTTAAACATAGGATTGCCACATAATCAAGCAGTTTCACCCTGGGTATTCATCTGAAGGAAATGAAACACTATCCGAAAAATCTGTACCCCTATCTTCATTGCAACGCTATTCATAATAGCCAAGATAGGGAAACAAGCCAAGTGTCCATTGATAACTGACTGGATAAAGAAAATGTGATATATATATGTATGTATGTATATATATATATATATGTATGTATGTATGTATGTATACACATATATGCATTTGTATACATACAGTACACACACAATGGAACATTATTCAACCATAAAATAGAATGAAATCTTGCCATTTGCAACAACATGGACAAATCTTGAGGATATTATGATGAATGTAATAATAATTGTAATTTGTCTTTCATATAGAGAAAGACAAATATTATATGGTCATATTTATATGTGGAATTTTCTTTTAAAAGGCACCAAGTTATAGAGGACAGCATATTTGTGGCTCAGCGGTAAAACATCTGCCTGCCAGTGCAGGAGACTTAGGAGATGAGGGCTCAATCCTTGGGTCAGGAAGATCCCCTGGAGGAGGAAATAGCAACCCATCCCAGTAATCTTGCTTGGAGAATCCCATGGACAGAGGAGCCTGGCGGGCTATAGTCCATGGGCTCACAAAGAGTCAGACATGACTGAGCACACACACATGTCAATTATATCTCAATACAACATTTAAAGAAAGAAGAAGGCACAGACAGCTTAAGTAAGCAGACTAGCATCACAGAACAAAGAAGCTACAAAGCTATCATTCAAGCCCATCTTTCAATAGGAAGATGATAATATAGACCAGCCCATGGAATTGCCTCTCTGAGATCTAGTAAGAAGGATACAGGAGAAACGGACACAAAATAGCAGAAGTTGGTTAGTTAGTTCAGTTGCTCAGTCGTGTCTGACTCTTTGCGACCCCATGGACTGCAGCACGTCAGGCCTCCCTGTCCATCACCATCTCCTGGAGCTTGCTCAAACTCATGTCCACCGAGTCAGTGATGCCATCCAACCATCTCATCCTGCGTCATCCCCTTCCCCTCCTGCCTTCAATCTCTCCCAGCATCAGGGTCTTTTCCAATGAGTCCGTTCTTTGCATCAGGTGGCCAAAGTATTGGACTTTCAAACAAGTACTGACAATTTTGAGTGTAGTTGACATTAGCTATTTTAAATCCCATGCCTAGAATCCACTTTTAGGAGGCCATGCCTCCTCCCAGAATGTTGAAGCACACATGAACATGTATTGAATGAGGAGTGCCCACAGAACAGAATGCCCTGTTACTACACCACCACAGTGGCAAAGAAAAGAAGGGAGTGGGGGGCTGTCAGCCAACACAGAGCCTGGGGTTCCACGGCCCCGAGCAGCAGCTGAGCAGCCATGAACCTTGAGATGCAACACAGCCTCTTGCCTGGACCATACAAGCCAGGCGGTACATGAAGCTGATCAGATACACTTTCCGGTGTCTGCTACTGTGGGGCCCCAGGGAGACAGTGGTCGTCTGAAATGGCTTCTGATTGCAGGGAGGGGCTTTAAGAGCAGGTAACAACTTCTGAAGCGCTTGACAGGCATGAGATGCTCTGTGTGTGTGCTTAATCGCTCAGTTGTGGCTAACTTTTTGTGACCCTCTGGACTGCAGCCTACCAGGCTCCTCTGTCCATGCAATTCTCCAGGCAAGAATACTGGAATGGGTTGCCGTTCCCTTCTCCAGGGGATCTTCCCAACCCAGGGATTGAACCCAGGTCTCCTGCACTGCCGGTGGATTCTTTACTGTCTGAGCCACCTGAGAAGCCCAGAGACGCATTTCTATGGGCTAGTCTACTAGTGCACAGCACAGCTTCATACCCAAACTGACCTGGTTTAAATTATACCTTGCAGCTTTTTTTCCCCTGTGATTCCGGGCTTGTAATTTCACCTTTTTGTGCCGTATTCACCTCACTTTGAGGTGAGGAATAATCATGCCCATCTTGTGATGAGAATTAGAGAGAAAAATGGCAGACCCCGTGACATATCCATGATAGGTAATAAATGGTGGAAATGGTGGTAGTAGTTGCTGCTGCTTTATTGTTACTTGTATAATGCTTAAGTCTTTTGCACTGAAACCAGACAGGCCTTGGCTTTTTGTTTCTGAATCCAAATCAGACTTGCCAAGTCACAGCACTGGCCTAGCAACACTGAACAAGTTGCTTCCCGGCTGGACCTGAGGGCGCCTCGAGCTTCGGGTTTGTCCGCTGTGAGCGTGGCTCCCTCGCTTCTTCCCTCTGGCCCCGTTCTCCTCCTCCCTCCCCCCTGCTTTTTTTAACCTTGTCTTTTCTTTTCCCTTTTTGGTTCCTCTGGAATTCCTGGTTCCTGTTGCCATGGCTTTTGTTTAACTGATTTTCTTGCCTGTAGTGAGAGGTCTTATTCCTGCCTCCTTCCTTCCTATCTTCCTTCACACAGCATATTCTCTACTGCACCAAATACCATAAATATAGAAGAGGAGGGACTATTTCCCAGGGACCTGACGACACCCCCAGGAAAAAATTATGCTTGAATCTATAATATGGGATAGACTTTATTAAATGTCGTTCTTAATGTGTTTATTCACTCAGGAAACAGTGTTTCCATCCCTTCTAATTACCAAGCACTGTGCTTGGCACAGATACAATTCTATGGGAACTTAAGAAGGGCCTAATTGATTCTGCCTAGCCTGTGGCTGCCGAAAGGGCAAGACTAGCAAAAATAGAACCCTTACCAAAGACGAACGTTAGGCTGTTACAAGAAAGTCTTACTCCTTTACATTTTGCTTTATATTGGCCAATAAAATAGGAATTTCTGCTGATACTTCTGCTCTTGTAGAAAAGTATCTTCTCTCCAGTCTGTTATGGTAGCCATGTCCATAGGTGCCATCTCATCACTCACACACTGAGACACGTGCTTGTATATCAGTTCTCCTCTCTCTTCTCTGTATTCCCCCTATGACTGATTCTTTCCTTTTCCTTCTCTTTTTTTCTTTCTCAGCCGTGAGTTTCAGCTTTATCTGGGGACTTTCCCGAGGATTATAACCCAGGAGACAGCCTCTCGGAAAACTCCGAAGAATCTCTCCTCTCCTTCTTCCTTTTCTCCTCTGTTTAACTCCCTTTATTCACTTTGGCAGCTTTAGTTTTTCATGAGTGGCGCTCAAAACTCAAAATGCTCGCCACCTTCAAAGTGCTCAGCAGTGACATTTTGATCGTGAGGTATTTTCAACAGCAACATATTTAATATTGGATGTGCGGTCTATGAATTAGTATTAGGTCACTCTTTTCATGGAGTATCATGGAGGCTCACTTTATTCAGACCTTTGCTTAACCGCATCTCCGCAGACAGGCCCTCCCTCAAACAGCACACTACCCTCCCACCCTACCTCAATCTTCCTTGCTGCCTTTACAACTTGTTAAGTGATTCACTTCTTGTGTGTCTCCTTTAGGACCCGTCAGGCTCCCCGAGGTCAACAGCTTTGTCTTCTCTGCTAGACATCTGGCAGACAGTCAATAAACATTTCTTGATTGATTGCATTATATATAATATTTAATAACATGAAATTTCTCCTTATATTAAATGCAATGGTAGAAAATTACACTGTATCATCATGTCAATTGAATGAAATACACAGCAGAGAAAAACTATGGAAAGGAAGGATTCATGTTCATGGTGCTTATCTCTGGGTGTTCATATTTTCCTTAGATTGAGGTATGCATGTGTGTGTGTGTGTGTGTGTGTGTGTGTATACATAAATCTGAATTCCCCTGATATCTTCCAGTGAGCACATATTTTAAAGAATTTCATTGGAGGATAATTGCTTTACAGTTCTGTGCCAGTTTCCGCTACACAACAGCATGAGTCAGCTATAAGCATACATATATCCCCTCCCTTTTGAGTCTACCCACCAGCCCACCCCTCCCATGGAGGTCATCACAGAGCACCAAGCTGAGTCCCCTGGGCTGCATAGCAGCTTCCCACTAGCTGCCTATTTGTACACACTGTTGTGTATATACATCAATGCTATATTCTCAGATTGTCCCACCCGCTCCTTTTTTTTTTTTTAATAGTTTCTTTTAAATAAGAGTGAATGCAAAGATTTTGTGGTTGGGACAGATTGAGCACTGTGAAAGCGACTGAGGGATCAGTGCATGGCTGGGAAGACCGTCCAGATCTAGCTGACTCATTGCCCTGACCCACAGCGGATGATTCCTTTGATTGCCAGCGATACGTTTAAAGTGAATGTTTTGATGACATAAGTGAAAATGAAGAAGTAGAATCAACAGGCTCAAGATGGTTTGAGGGGTGTTAGGGTTGAAACATGAAAGAAAGTGAGGGTTTGGCAGAGCCCTTGTTTCGGTGGTGCCAAACCCGAGATGATCCAAAACTGCTTCCAGATGTGGATGAAACCTCAAGCAGAGGTTGTGCACAGGCCACTCATGCAGTCCTAATGCTTCCCAGCCCCAGGAGAGGCTGAGATGGAAGATAACTCCTCTGGCAGAGCTGAGAAAGGGAGGCTTTCTGGAGGAGGGTTTAATTTCTCCTTGAGCCTTTTCTTTGCTGCTATTTAGCACTATCCCCTACCCACAGACTCAGCTTTCTTCTTCTCTGAGCACACCTTGCTTCAGAAGAGTATGTCCAAACTCAGCCAGCAGAAGTTCAAACAAGTCTCACTCTCTGAATTTTCATCCATTCATTTAGCCAGTGTTTATGGAGCGTCTGCAGTGTTTCAAGCACTGGACTGGACTCCGGGAGATATAGGCATGAATAAACCAGATAAAAATCCTTGCCCTGGTGAAGCAGACATTATAGTAGTGGGCTGGTCGTGTTGTCGTGAGTGCTTGCCAAGCCCCAGTGTTCTCTTATTACTTTTGGAAAAAATGTCTGGATTAGCTTTTCATTTTTACAATGGGACGGTTGCCTCAGTTTCTGAATTAGCGCTAGTTCCTGGAAGGAGCTGGAACCAGTCTTGGAAAATAACTTTGGCCATGACCTCGACCTTGCCCCTATGGGATTATCTCCTGAAGAATCTGGTGATTTGCTGCCCCTTGATCCCTAAGAGCCATGGAGAGTTTGACCTTGAACCAAATGTTTAACCAGAACAACCACTCTGTTAGCTGTTCATCCTAATAAATAATAATAGCTATCATTTATTGATCCCTCACTCACCATCGACTGGAAATGTGCCAAGATTTTTCTTTCATCATCTCATTTAACAGTCACAATCCCTGTGAGGTTTCTGCTTTCAGTATAGCCAAGTAAACTTCTACCAGATCCCACCCTTCTATAGATAACATCTGTAAACTGTGAGCTAAACACAAAACAAAGATGGAAATCAAAACAATGATGTGCAGGCACTAGAAAGTGAAAAAATAGCAGGCAGATTCTGGAGGAAATAAAAACTTTGGAAGAAGCATGTAGCCTGTGGTTGCTGAGTGGGAAAACTATAATACAAAACCCCTAGTCTTTCCAGCGAAGAGCAAAGTAACAGAGTTCAGGGTGGCCACAGCCCCTGAAAAGTGAGAGAGACAGAGCCAAAGTGTGTTTATAAACCCTGTACAATCCCCCACTTATTCCTATATGTGTGGGGCAAGGTGAAAGTAGCTTGCACTTAAAATTTAAAGAATGCACATCTACTACAAGTGTGCAACTTTGCAGTGTGAGTCTAACCAAGTGCGATGGTTAGCTTAATGCGTCAGCTAGGCAGTCTGCAGTTTCTTTGTTGCTGTTATTCAGTCACAAAGTCCTGCCTGACTCTTTGCAACCCCATGAACTGCAGCATACCAGGCTCCCCTGTCCTTCGCTATCTCCCGGAATATGCTCAGATTCATGTCCATTGAGTCAGTGATGCCATCTAACCATCTCATCCATCCACCTTCTCCTTTTGCCTTCAGTCTTTCCCAGCATCAGGGTCTTTTCCAATGAGTTAGCTCTTTGCATCAGGTGGCCAAAGTATTGCAGCTTCAACTCTAGCATCAGTCCTTCCAATGTTATCCAGGGTTGATTTCCTTTAGGATTGACTGGTTTGATCTCCTTGCGGTCCAGTTACTCAATCTAATACTAATCTAGTGAAGGTTTGCCGACATGGTTAATATCTACAATAGGTCGACTTTAGCGAAAGGGGATTACACTCGGCAGTGCAGGTGGGCCTCATCCAATAAGCTGAAGGTCTTCAGAGCAAACACTGAGGTTTTCTGGAGACGATTTCAGTCTCAAGACTGCACATCAAATCCCATCTGAGTTTCTAGCCTGTAGCCGACAGATTCCAGGTTTGCCAGCTCTGTAATTTTGTGACCTAATTCCCTGAAATACACCTCTTTTATCATAATCATACATATTGGTTCTGTTTCTTGGGAGAATCCTGACTCAGGCACCAAGTTAATTGCTAAAACAAAAAGATCAACACTCTTCAGAACTGTAACTGAATCTAGAGGTTCCAGAATACAATGATCAGGATAAAATCCCAAGTAACTTAATATACCAAGAACCATAAAATTGTAACCCAGTTGCAAGAAGAAAGACAACATGCTAAGATTGACTCTAAGAAGACCCAAGGGTTGGAATTAGCAGACAAGGGTTTTAAAGAAGCGGTTTTAGCTGTGGTCAGTGAAGTGAAGGAAGATATGGTTGTGGTGAGTGAAAAGACACACAATTTCAAAAAAGAAGGAAAACAAATCTAATAATCAAATGGAAATGATCAAACTGTAAAATAGAATATGTGAAATAAAAATTCTCTGGGTGGACATAATAGGATGGAGAGGATGAGGGAAAGAGTTTAGATATTACTGAACTGAGAGTAGAAAGGAAAAAAAATTAATAAAAATGAAAGGAGACTCAAAGGAACTAGGGCAGTAACGAAAGGTTTCCTTCTGAATATCCAGGAGGAGAAAGATAGAATCGGGCAGAAAAATTACTTCAAGATACAGTGCTTGTTGGGATGGTTAATACTATGTGTCAACTAGACTGAATCAACAGATCGCTGGAAAACAGGGATCCCCAACCTCCAAGATCTAATACTTGATGATCTGAGATAGAACTGATATAAAAATATTATAAATAAAGTGTAAAATAAATAAAATGTGCTTGAATCATCCCCAAACCATCCCTCCCATCTTCTAGTCCATGGAAAAATTGTTTTCCTTGAACCCAGGCCCTGGTGCCGAAATATTATTTCTGGGCGTGTCTGTGTATGGATGTGAGAGTTGGACTATAAGAAAGCTGAGCACCGAAGAATTGATGCTTTGGAACTGTGGTGTTGGAGAAGACTCTTGAGAGTCCCTTGGACTGCAAGGAGATCCAACCAGTCCATCCTAAAGGAAATCAGTCCTGAATGTTCATTGGAAGGACTGATGCTGAAGCTGAAACTCCAATACTATGGCCACCTGATGCAAAGAACTGACTCATTTGAAAAGACCCTGATGCTGGAAAAGATTGGGGCAGGAGAAGGGGACGACAGAGGATGAGATGGTTGGATGGTATCACCGACTCAGTGGACACGAGTTTGAGCAAATTCTGGAAGTTGGCGATGGACAGGGAGGCCCGGTGTGCTGCAGACCATGGGGTCACAAAGAGTCAGACACGACTGAACAACTGAACTGAACTGAACTGAACTGATGTGTCTGTGAAAGCATTTTCAGAAGTGATTAGCTTTTGAATGGGTGATCAAAGAAAGAAGATCACCCTCCACAGTGTGGGTGGGTATCGTTGAATTTGATGAGAACTTGAATCCAAGTGAACAGTGGAGGAAGGGTGAACGTACGCCCTGCCCTCAGCTGAGACATCCATCTCTCCTTGCCCTTAGCCATTTGATACATGAGAATCAAGTTCCATAACTCAGTACTTGAGCCTCACGTACTGACTGATACCACCGGATTTCCTGGTTCTCCAACTTACAGATGACATATCATGGGACTTCTCAGCCTCTGTAAGAATATGAGCCAATTCCTATAATAACTCTCTCTTTTTATGCCTCTTTTTATGTATTCTATTGGTTCTGCTATTCTGGAGAACTCTAAGACAGCTGAAAATGTCCAGTCTTTGGGAAAGACATAAATGTTCACATTCAAGAATTCAGAGGACTCTAAGGATGATAGACATAAAGAAAACCACATCCCGGAAAATCAAAGTCAAATCGCTGAGAACCAAAGATGAAGAGAAGTCTTTAAAGCACCCTAAGGAAAATGATACATTACATAATGGGTGATAACCATTCAGAATCTTGCTGACTTTTCATCAGTAACTGTGGAGTCCGGAAACAGGTGAAAGTATCTTTGAAGTGCTAAAAGATAAACAACCCAGAATAAGAATATCCATTGATACTTTCCTTCAAGAATAAAGCTGAAATAAAGATTTTTTAAAAAATAAAACAAAGCTAAGAGAACTTATTGTCTGAAGATCTGTGCTGCATGAAATAATAAAAGGAGGGGCTTCAGGCTGAAGAGAAGTTATACCAGATGGAGACTTGAGTCTTTGGCAGGGATGAAAATGTACTGGAAATTGTAAATAACTGGGTAAATGTAATACACTAGCTTTTTTTTTTTTTTTTCTGTGAAAGCTCTTTAAAATATACAGGACTCATTAAAGCAAAAATTATAACATTGTCTTGAGGGGATTATAATGTATGTAGTTATAATAATAGGGCAATTATAACCCAAAGGAAGATGAGAAGAGATAAATAGACCTATGGGATTGTAAGAGTTCTACATTTTATGACAAGTATTGCAAGATTAACTATAAGTAGAGAGAAAATATAAGAATGTATATTGTAATCAATAGAGTGGTCACTTTTAAAGTGCAAAGAAATACACTAAAAAGTCAAGAGAGAAAGTAAAAATTGAATCCTAAAAAAATTCCAAAGCATGTTGTAAAGAAGAAAGCAGCACAAACAGAGGATACAAACTGAAAAAAAGAAAAATTAATAAACTAGTAGAACTAAAACCAAACATATCAATAGTTACAATACGATAAATGTGTATGAAGTAAACACTCCAATTAAAAATCAGAAACTTGAAAGAATTAAAAAAGAGAAGCACCGCCTAGGCGCTACCTAAAAGAAATGCAATTTAAATACAAAAATGCAGATTGGTCACAATTAAGTGTACAGAAGAAGATAAACCATGAAAACCGTAAGTATAAAGTGACTTGACTTGCTTGATCTCATATCAAACAAATTGCAACTCTTGCCAGTAAATAATTTTTCTGTTTCTTATCTCCAATTCATCCTCCTTGGCCTACTTTGTGATGTTAGAAGCAATTATTTCGCCTTTGCCGGCTCTGTTATGTTTTGCCAGTAGAGGGCGCTGTAGGGTCACTGCAGGAGGTAAAGGTTTCTCTCCCAGATTGGTGTGTTCTTACCTTCTCCAGTAGTCATGTATGGATATGAGAGTTGGACTGTGAAGAAAGCTGAGCGCTGAAGAATTGATGCTTTTGAACTGTGGTGTTGGAGAAGACTTTTGAGAGTCCCTTGGACTGCAAGGAGATCCAACCAGTCCATTCTAAAGGAGATCAGTCCTGGGTGTTCTTTGGAAGGACTGATGCTAAAGCTGAAACTCCAGTACTTTGGCCACCTCATGAGAAGAGTTGACTCATTTGAAAAGACCCTGATGCTGGGAGGGATTGTGGGAAGGAGGAGAAGGGGACGACAGAGGATGAGATGGCTGGATGGCATCACCGACTCGATGGACGTGAGTTTGAATGAACTCCGGGAGTTGGTGATGGACAGGGAGGCCTGGCGTGCTGCAATTCAAGGGGTCACAAAGAGTCAGACATGACTGAGCGACTGAACTAACTGACTGACTGACTGACTGACTGACACCCTGGGGCACGTGGTTGTCCACAGTGGGTGCGGGACCTCCATGGTGCTCACTTCTCAAGGACTTTCAGTGGCATCCTTGTGGGTGGCTTCTCAGCAGGTTGACATCGGCATCTGAGCTGGGAATCCAAACACTCCTGCAGGTGCCCCATAGGTACCTTCGCAGTGAGTTTCAGAAGCACCCTAGCAGGTATCTTCCTGGACAGTTTATTTGGTGCCTCAGACGGCTCATTAGGTAGTTTCCTAGTGCATTTCATCAGCTTGCTGGTATGTTCTTTCTTACATGAGAGCTCTGGTCTGTGGCACCTTGCTGACCTTCTCTGCCACCAATGTGCCAAATCACACATTTTCCAACAAGATCTGAGTCCCATGCTTAGGTTTCTCTTCCTTGTGTACTATTCCTCTGCCCCAGAGGTAGTGGCTGCTCCCTGTATCAGCTTTTACTGTGCTCTGTAGAGGTCTCTTTGTCCCTTAGTAGTTAATCCTCTATTGTTAATTAATAACTCTTTACATTAAACTTGCTCCTCAAATGCTGTGTGATCTCTGAACCCTGCCTGATACAGACTTCAAGACAAGGAGCTTTAGCAAGGACAGAAAGACCTTTTGTAATGATGAAAGGACATGGACAGAATCAGAGAGATACGTAGTGATCATAGTCGTAGATGGAGACTTTAACACCCTTCCCTCAGGAACTAGGGAAAAAAAAGATAAATTTTCTGAACAGCACTGTCAACCATCATAACCTAATTGATATCTATAGAACATTATACCATGATATAATGCTAATTTTTTGAGTGCATGTGACCATTAAGAAAGGCCATAATTGAAAAGGATTGAAATCGCCTAGAGCATGTTCTCTGACCTCACTGCAACTAAACTGAGGTCTGTAACAATGCAATATCTAGGAATATCTAAAATATTTGATAATCAATATGCTTCTAAATAAAATATGGACCAAAGAAGAAATTGGGAGGGAAATCAGAAAATATTTTTATCTGAATGCTAACAAAGATACATAAAC
Organism: Bos indicus; assembly: GCF_029378745.1. Classification (NCBI taxonomy): domain Eukaryota; kingdom Metazoa; phylum Chordata; class Mammalia; order Artiodactyla; family Bovidae; genus Bos; species Bos indicus. The sequence continues at coordinate 16,584,705 of NC_091788.1, read as the reverse complement.
ATTTTTAGAATAGGTGGTGATTTAAATGTGTTTAAAAAAAAAGAAGAAAGCTTAAAACAACAATGACCTCTTATTTCACCTTGAAAAGTGAAAGTGAGTCATTCAGTCTTGTCAGGCAAGAATACTGGAGTGGGTTGCCATTTCCTTCTCCAGGGGATCTTCCCAACCCAGGAATCAAACCTGGGCCACCCATATTGCAGGCAGACTCTTTACTGACTGAGCCACCAGGGAAATCACACTGCAAGAAACCTTATTTCACAAATAGAATAGCAAAGTAAATTCAAAATAGACAAAAAATACAAAGAAGTGCAGCAATCAAGGAAATGCAAAACTGGGAAGCAGTAAACAAAGTTAACAAAATCAAAAGTCCATTCCTTGAAGAGTCTGAGAAACAGTAAAACTCTAGCTAGATGGATCAAGGAAAAGAGAGCAAACAGAAATTACCAATATTAGATATAAACAAGGGATAGTTATTATAGATGCTACAGACATTTAAAGGACATCTGAAGGATATTATGAATAACTTGCCACAAATTGAATAACTTAAGAATTCAATATATTTCTTGAAAAATACAAGTTAGTAAAACTGACTTGAGAAGAGACAGGTCATTTGAATAGTCTCATATCTAATAAATCTGAATCATCAAACACACCCACAGGAAAAAAAATAGCAGACTTTGAAGTTTTGACCAGTGAATCCTACCAGATACCAAAGGAAGAAATTATATCCTATCAGAAATTAAAGAAAGAAGTTAAACCAATTTTACATAAATTCAGAAAATAGAGAGGAAAAACTTTCCACTTGTTTTATACATAAGACATTTACTATGTGAAGCATTTTAAAGTGGAAGTTCAGCATAACCACAATACCGAACCTTGACAAAATATTAAAAAAAAATTAGACTAACCATGCTTGCACATAGATGCAAAAATACTCAAAGGGAGATTAGCAAATTGAATCATGGAAGGCTGCTTTACCATTTAAAAATCAATTAATAGTATTTGCCACATTAACACAGTATAGGAGATAAAACACAGAATCACTTTAATAGGCGTAGAAAAAGAAATTTACAAATTTCAAAACCCATTCATTATAAAGAAAAAGTCTTAAAAAACTAGGAATAGTTGAGAATTTCTGTAACCTGATGAGGCACTCCTATAGAAATCCTATAGCAAACTTCATACCTAACATAGAATAATAGAGAAATATTGGTAAGCAACAAGTCAAAAAAAAAAAAGGAAGGAAGGAAAGAAGGAAGACTGATAGCAGTAGAGCACAGCTGATTATACGACTGATTCTATTTTCATGCAATATAATCATTTACATAGAAAATTCAAAGGAAACTCTCCTACATATACCAGCCCTAATAAATGCATTTAATAAGATAGTAGGGTACAATATTAATATGCCTAAATTACTTGTAATTATATATCCTCATAGTTAATTTGTAAAAGATTTCATTTAAAACAGTGTTTATACAGCATAAAACATTTTGGACTACATTTAATAAAACATATAGAAAATCTCTATGCTGAAAATGATAAAACAGTGCTCAGAGAAATTAAAATAGATCTAAATAAATGGAGGAATATGCCCTATTCAGTCATGTAAGATGTAAACTCATCCTAAACTGGTCTATAGATTCAGCACAATCCTAAGAGGATTTATTTATTTATTTATTAGGTGAGGGGAAGACATTCACAAGCTGATTCTAAAATTTATATGGAAATGCTAAGATATGCAAGGCAGTTTTGAAAGAATAAAGTTGGAGAGCTAACATTACCTCATTTTAAAACTTACTATAAAGCTACAGTACTCAGGATAATATTGTCTTGATATAAAGATCAAGAAATAGATCAATAGAACAGCATAGAGAGATGGATATAGACTCCTGTTTATATTGCCATTTTATTTTTTCAACAAAGATGTCAACTCAGTCCGAGAGGGAAAAGACTTTTCTCCAAGTTTTAAAAATCTGTGGTGAAATACATAAAACATTTACTATCTGAAGCATTTTAAAGTGACAGTTCAGTGGCATTAAGGACATTCATGTTGTTCTGCAGCCATGGCTGCTGTTTATTTCCAGAACTCTTTTCATCTTGCAAAATTGAAACTCAGTACTCATTAAATGCTAACTTCTCTCTTCCTTCCAGCACTTGGCAACAACCGTTCTACTTTCTGTTTCTCTGAATTTGACTACTCTAAGTACCTCACTGGAAGGACTGGTGTTGAAGCTGAATCGCCAATACTTTGGCCACCTGATGCGAAGAACTGACTCATTTGAAAAGACTCTGATGCTGGGAAAGAATGAAGGTGGGAGGAGAAGGGGACGACAGAGGATGAGATGGTTGGATGGCATCACTGACTCGATGGATATGAGTTTGAATGAACTACAGGAGTTGGTGATGGACAGGGAGGCCTGGCGTGCTGCAGTCCATGGGGTCGAAGAGTTGGACACGACTGAGTGACTGAACTGAACTGAAGTACCTCATATAAATGGAATCATAGTGTATTTTTTTATGCATGTGACTTACTATATCACTTAGCATAATGCCATCAAGTTTCATCCGTGTTGTAGCATGTGTCAACATGTAGCACTCCCTTTCTTTTGGAGGCTGAATATTGCACTGCCTGTATATACCACATTTTGCTTATCCATTTATCTGTCAACTCAAGCTTAGGTTACTTCCACATTCTGGACATTGTGAATAATGCTGCTAGGAACACAGGTACACAAATATCCCTTTAAGATCCTACTCTCAATTCTCTTGAGCATGTATCAAGAGGTATAATTGCTGGATTATATGGTAAACTGATTTTTAACTTTTTGAAGAATAACCATACCATTTCCCACAGTGCACTATCTTACATTCCCACCAACAATGGACAAGGGTTCTAACCTCTCCTCATCCTCACCAGTCAGTCATCAGAAAGAATATTGCTTATTTTTACTTTCTAGTTGCACCCATGGCTAAGATGTAACAGTGACATAGTAAAGGATATGCGTAAAGGATGTGCAGCTGGATCATAAGGGAAAAGGCAGCAGCGCCCCGTGGACGTCTCTTCCTGTTCTCTCCCTTCCATAAAGGGACACACAGCGTGAACACACCTCCCCCAGCACTGAAAATGCAGAAACTTAAGTGCAACATTTTTGCCTACAAAAGCCCATTAAAGAGGCAGCACCCAAGATTTTTTTTTGAGGGGGGAGGGCTGGTCACATAAGCACCAACAGTGAAACATTTTTAACAAATGTGCTAGAAAAATTAGAGGTCTGTAACAAAACAAAAAAACCACTGTGACCCTCCATCCCTACCTCTCACAATATTCAAAATTGTTTCAAATGAATCCTTTAACTCTCTTGAGTAGCCACATGCTTCCCCAGGAGGAAAGCAGGGGATCAGAGCAATGAAACCACGCTAAGACAACAAAAATAAATGAGAGTCAGGCTTTGAAGGCAGAGCTCTCTGTCTTCCACACCCGTGTGGTTCATTGATCTTCAAGCTCCATCCTAGAGTTCTGCCTAATCATCTTTTTCTTCATGGAGTCCCCAGGGCCCAGGGGCATCTGGTTGCTAGTAGACAGCTTGTAACTATTTGTTGAAGAGGTGACTGACTGATCTCCAGAACACCCTGCTGCCCATCCGAGCACAACCCTGCCCACAATCTGCAGCACACACCGAGTAGCCAAGATCTTCCCTTGCTACCTCCTCTGGAAGAAGCTTGGTTTTCAGGCTTCATATTTAGTGACTGCAGCCAAATTATGAGAGAGTGATTGCTAAAGGTCTATACACTAGATCAAAAGTAGTTTTTACACAGAGAGTGAGTGACATGTGAATCTAAAGTAAAATATGTTAAAAAGATTTGAGCTCAAAAATCAACATCATTTTCCCCCTGATTCCATTTAGAGACAGTTTCAAATACTCAGAAGACCCTGGGAAAGATAGAGGGTAGGAGGAGAAGGGGACGACAGAGGATGAGATGGTTGGATGGCATCACTGACTCAATGGGCATGAGTTTGAGCAAGCTCTGGGAGATGGTGATGGACAGGGAAGCCTGGCGTGCTGCAGTCCACGGGGTCGCAGAGTCGGACACGACTGAGCCAATGAACAGCAAAAACTAAGAGAGCGAAAAGTCGCTCAGTCGTGTCCGACTCTTAGCCACCCCATGGACTGTAGCCGCCAGGCTCCTCCGTCCATGGGATTTTCCAGGCAAGAATACTGGAGTGGGTTGCCGTTTCCTTCTCCAAAAAACTTAGAGGGGACCATCAAATTCTATCTAGGATGTATTTGAATTAAGGGGGAGAGAAGGCTTTTATGAGGATGGCTGAGACTGGAAGACAAAATAGAAAAAACGTGGAAGGCTGAGTAGGGGGAGGGGTCAGTGAGGGAATGCTCTGCTCATTAAACAAAGGAGGGAAGCCAGCTCGGTTTTAAAGTATCTAAGTGGCCAGGACTATGTCTTGCGGAGTTTTGCCTCCCCTGTGGGTCCTGATCCCTGATGTTCTCGGGTGACCCTGGGTTCCCACAAGTGTGATATTCTGCTTTTGAAATCTAGCCTCAGGGTAGAGACAAGCCTGTGTGTACTTGGGTGGTGGAGCACCTGGCATCTCTCAAGTTAACATGACCAACCCTCCTGGAAAACTCGAAGGGAAAGAAGAGAGGCACCGGAGCCACTGGGTGTCTACAGCACACCATCCCTGCCATCGCAGGAGCCAAGTCCAGGGACTCGGGCCTGGCTTCCCGCCTCCTCGCTCCAGGTCTGCCTCCCCTGCCACCACCTTGTACCTCTTGCCCCTCAGGGCTGTCTGCAAGTATCTGCTGTGTCACCTTCCCAAGCAAGGCCTCCAGACCCCCTTCGTTCCTTCCCTTGAATAACTTGTACCCCAGTTTCCTTTGGCTGTCATCAAGAAAACGAGGCTTCCGTAGTCCTCAGCCACCCTTGCTGTTGCCAGATGGACTTTCCAGGCTCTTGCTGAGAAGACACAATTTATGATCTGACTGGGGCTCCCGTGTAACTGAGCTGGACCCCATGGGGCCTTCTCTGGGCAGGCCTTCCCGCATATCCTCTGCTTTAGCTGCGCTTTGAAGCACCTAGATGATAGTATTTGATGCATATTTCCTGAGTTGTTTTGCAGATGTAAAAAACCCCACCCTCTCCAACAAAAGGAAGATGTTAATTACTGGATGACTGGGAGTACCGAAGGGCTTTCCAGGTGGCTCAGTGGTGAGGAATCCACGGGCCCATGCAGGAGAAGCAAGAGATGCGAGTTTGATGAGTTTGATAACTGGGTCAGGAAGCTCCCCTGGAGAAGGAAATGGCAACCCACTCCAGTATTCTTGCCTGGGAAATCCTATAAACAGAGGATCCTGGTGGCTAGAGTCCATGAGGTCACTCGCAAGAGAGTCGGATACGACTTAGTGACTAAACAACAACTGTCTTGCTGTCTGTGAGCACGTGGCCCCAGGCCTCCTGGAGCCCAAGGACTGACAGTGTTAATCCCTGTGACACTACCCTGCTGCCTCACCATCAGCCAGTAGAGAACTGTGCACAAGCTAATCACAGACTCTGCAACCTGCTCCCTCCCCTCAACCTGGCTGTATAAAAAAATTATTTGTTTTTAACTGAACAATAATTGCTTTACAATACTGTGTTGGTTTCTGCCATACAGCAACATGAATCAGCCATAGGTATACCTATGTGCCCTCCCTTTTGAAACTCCCTAAACTGGTTTTTAAAAGTGCTTTGCCGAAACCCTTTGAGGAGTATGGGGGCTTTGTAGGGCCTGAACCACCAGTCTCCACGCTGGGACCTGCAATGAACTTTTCCCTGCTCCAAACTCCAACGCTTCAGTTTATTTGGTCTCGCTGCACGTTGAGCACACAAACTTGTGTTAACACTTAGCCATTCATACAATTTATCAGTCAAACCTGGACCCTTCTTTGAACACAACAGAGCCCTGTTAATAATTACATGGGGACAAGAGCCACACATATGTGGTTTGGGGCTGGATGTGTGGGCATCCTACCCAATCCGTCCCATTACAGTTTATAATACAAATCCTCAGCCAAACAATAACGAGTTGGTTTTCTTCCAGAGAGAAAGATAAACAGAGGGAGAGAGTCATACACCTAAAACTATACAGGAGGGTGAGAGGAAAAGAGAGGAGGAGAAAGATCAGAAGAGAGACACTGTGGAGAATATTCTCTGTAGATACTGGAGTGAATGCTCACAGCTTCACAGCTTAGGTCTTTTTCCGTGTTTATATAGGAGATACTTGTCCTTTGAAATGTTAAATGTTCTGTTTCTTTCATGCAAAGAGGAAATTCTTATCGTATCTTAAGATGTCTTTTCATATCTTAAAGATTTTGAAATTTGAACGTGTATTACAAGGAATGCCAGAAAGAACTTTCTCACTGCTCCCAGGGAGAGAAATAATTTGTGACAGTTTTTATTGCCTGCATATCTATGGACTTGGCCATTTGTAGAAGATAGATCTATTCAGACTGACATCTCGGGTGAGATATTTGCAATGGTAGCCCCCCATTTTGAATTTTACATTGAATTTTGATATACACAAATTGCTCCAAATGTCCCCAGGAAGCTTGTACAAGGATGTCATAGTATAGCAAGAAGTTACAACTTCTGGAGAATGACCTGTACTTTCCAGGCAGTGCAATGAAAGGCAGTGGAAATCACCTAATCTCTTCAAGTGATACATATAATTTTCAAGTCTAATAGAGGTAGATGTTGATAAGTCATGTTTCAAGAAGACCTAACACTTAGGTGCCTGTGGTGTGTCTGTCAAAGGCTAAGGCTGACTTTTAAGAGAAATCTCTAGAGATAATTTGCTTAAGCAAAAAGGCGGGGAGAAGCTATGAATTTAACCATACAGCTGATGTAGATCAAACAGTGGTCTCCCTCCATGTATCATTAAATTACACTTAAAAAATTAATTTATTTAATTGGAGGCTAATTACTTTACAATATTGTAGTGGTTTTTGCCATACATTGACATGAATCAGCCATGGGTGTATATGTGTTCCCCATCCTGAACCCCCCTCCCACCTGCCTCCCCATCCCATCCCCCTGGGTCATCCCAGTGCACCAGCCCCGAGCACCCTGCCTCATGCATTGAACCTGGACTGGTGATCTATTTCACATATGATAATATGCATGTTTCTATGCTAAATTACACTGTCTTTTGCAGAGGTGTCAAAAAGGATGAAGACTAAGCTTACCCCATAAGGCAACACAGGACTGCAGGTAGCCAAAAGATCCCAAGTGCTAAGCAGGTTCAGACTCAAATTTTCACGACACTTAAAGTAAGTGGTGTGTATATGGGGAGTGATGCTAAAGCTGAAACTCCAGGACTGTGGCCACCTCATGCGAAGAGCTGACTCATTGGGAAAGACTCTGATGCTGGGAGGGATTGGGGGCAGGAGGAGAAGGGGACGACAGAGGATAGGATGGTATGGACATTGAGTCTGAGTGAACTCTGGGAGTTGGTGATGGACAGGGAGGCCTGGTGTGCTGCAATTCGTGGGGTCGCAAAGAGTCAGACAGGACTGAGTGACTAAACTGAACTGATATGGGTTGAAATATTGATGCTGCTGATTATGTTTTCTAAAGTTAATTTGCACATAAATAAGTGTGCATTCCATGTATATCAATAACTATCCCCAAACACTATATCTGAATTAATGGTCCATTTCCTAGTTGACTCTGCCTTTCAAAGTTAAAAAAAAATAAAATATGATACTTGCCACCTCCACACCTGCCTTAATCCTAGTCTCCTGAGAATCCATTTTCAAATGGCTAAACCCAAGTTGCCAACTCTGGCAGGAATCTTTGAAGACACAAGGGTAATAATTAGAACTCTATGTCTTCTAGAGCTGAGAGAAATGTATCTCTGAAGTGAAAAATTTATATTCCTGATATTGGTATATATTTTAGAGATAGATGTCAGGGGTTCAAGGTGTCCAAACTAAGAAAAATACAATAAGTATGTGATAGCAACACCACAGCAGAATATTATAGGATAATTTAATTTTGATAGCATTCATGTCACATCAGTACATAAAATAGTAGCCCCATCGAGTGGCTACTGGAACATTTAACATTAAAGGTAAATGCCAGATATGAAAAGATTTATTGGTCCTCAAACTAGTAAACTTTAACCTTAAAGTGAAACAAGATATTCACTGATGGTGCTTCTTAGATTATTTCTTTCAGATTTTGAGTCTTGTGTGCAGAAGCTACGATCCAGCAGAGCACTGAAAAGCCTGAGGAAAAAGGCCTGAAATCATCATCAAAAAGGCTAAGCATTCTTGTAGTTCTAACACTATTATCTATCTATTGCTTCATAGAATATTTACAGAAATATTTTTGCTGAGTTTATGGTAAGTCCTTCTACCCAATTTGCCCTAGAAGTAAAAATTGACTCCAAATGAGATTAATGTACTATTTCCCTGTTACATAAATAATTACACTAAGACGTGTAATGCTCTGTCACATACTAATGTTAGCAACCGAACTGGATTAAACAGCATTGTAGAGATGAAAATAATTCCTTCTAGGTGTGCTGAGAGACATACCAGAAAAGTTCCTTGCAATTTACTTCCAGGGCATTTTGGGATTTGAAGATGCATGCGATAATTTTTCAAATGTAACTGAAATTTGGATTTTGTTTTCTTACCATGTTAAAAAATGAAAAAAAATTTAAAGTACATCAATGTTTTCCACAGTGTGCCAACCATCCAAGGGTGATTGCATTGTACTGGATGGGAAAATAGAAATGAAATTGGCTTAGAACCAAAAGTAAAAATACAAAGACATTTGTGATGTGTGGTGATGGGAATGGAGGAAGGAATGGAGAAATATGTGATCAGGTTGGTAGAAGGAATACAATGACTTCAATTTTGAGCCCCAAATTAAAATGCAAGATCTAAGACTCCAAATATATCAGTGGGATAAAGGAGAGAAAATTACGGCTTCCCCAGAAAAATTCAAATATTGTTCCTTTAGTAGTGCATGAAGAGGTAGTGAAACATTGACAAAGTGTTAATACAAGGAAAGAAAGCTACAAAAAGAAACCAATTATTGTAAAGTGAATTAGATTCTTCAAATCTGCTTCTGTTTTCCCCAAATTATTGCTGGTAGCACAGGCAAAATGTGCAGGTATGAAAAAAAACGTGTTACGTTAACTGTGTCTTCTGAGTACACTTATTATTCCCAATTTATGCGTCAAGGAATATTGTGCGCTGAAAGCAAGAAACAGCTTAGTCTCCAGAATGAACTCCTTTCTTTATAGAAACAAGACAAGCTTCTTATCACACACCTCTAGGTGCCTCCCGGTAAACAAAACTCCAAATCAAACTCCCTCCAAAAACAAAACAAAACATTAGAACAATATCCCGGTCCATCAGTCAAAAACTATGAAACATGCTCTGAAGAAGAGACCAAAACAGACAACGTGTCTGGAAATACATTCCGCTCTTCCATGGGAATACAGCTAATGTGAAGGTCAGAACTCTTTTCAAGAAGTTTTGAACAATCTCATTTTAATATCTACCCTTTGGTTTTTCTCAATCTGGGGCAAACTCTGTATCTTGTCATCAGTATTTCAACAACATCTCAAAACCAAAGTAGTTATGACAGCAAAGTTTCATTGTTGAACAGAAGGTACACTTCCAGAGTGAACTGATGATCACTTGTTGAAGGCGAAAAAAAGGAGTGATGATTAATTTTTTAGCTAATATTTGTCATATTTTAACAGGACTCCCTTAAACATAAATTTCTCTAGAGGATGTGGATTTTATATTTGCTTCACAAATATTTGGTTTATACATAACTCTTCAGCAATGCTCTGATGGCCTAAAGAAAGTTGACCTCTGAAGGTCTACAGAATACCTATATGCCTAGCAGAATACCCAGGCTACAAGCCCGGGAGGTTCAAATATCATGAATACAACAGGACTCAAGAATAAAAAGTACCATTCAAATCAAGCTGACCACAGCTCTGCTCATGACCAAAGGTGACGCATGAGAAGTAAACAACCATATAACTCACCAGTATCACCGTTATCTGGGTAGAAGGTCCCCGTGACAAATCCAAGCTCAATCAATGGCTGTCCTATAAAGAGAATGAGGAAGAGTTTTATCACTTATGTAGAAGTGGAGGCATCTGTGAGCAAGGAATTCAGTTGACCACATTTTGATGGAACCATACTGCAAGGCAGACTTGGGTAAGGGGTGGGAAGGAAAGGAAGACTGAGCATTAGAACTGCCTTGTTTCTGCTTCTTTAGCCCAAACCCCATATGTCTACTGCACAGATAGAAGCCAGTTCCAACTCTCAGCAAGAAGTAACTAGCAGGGTTTTGATGAATACCTTTTAATATAACATGAGTTTGCAGATACCATCAAGGTACTTCTCTGCTGAAAAGAGCTCCGCACTTTGAAGGTGAAGGCAAACTCCTTACCAAGATTTCTGGGGTCCTGCAGGACTTGATTTTAAGCCTCCTTGCCTTTCCAACTTGCTATCTCCTTTCCAGCCTCACTAACTCATGTGTATCTTTAGAAAACCAAGCAATCACCCTCATCCATCCACAAGTATGAGGACCCTGCTGCCTTGAAGAATATGCCTCCCTAGTACTCATAAGCCTTCTTCCAGCCTCATCTCATTCATGCTCAGAACTTATTCAGTTATCATCTCCAGAAAGCCTCTCCTGACCACCCAAGGCTGATTCAACGGCATGCGTACCATGTTCCTACAGCACCTTATTTCAATTCTGCCTTAGTGTTTTTAACAGCCTGCTGCTGCTGCCGCTAAGTCGCTTTAGTCGTGTCCAACTCTATGTGACCCCATAGATGGCAGCCCACCAGGCTCCTCCATCCCTGGGATTCTTCAGGCAAGAACACTGGAGTGGGTTGCCATTTCCTTCTCCAATGCATGAAAGTGAAAAGTGAAAGGGAAGTCACTCAGTCATGTCCGACTCTTAGCGACCCCATGGACTGCAGCCTACCAGGCTCCTCCATCCATGGGATTTTCCAGGCAAGAATACTGGAGTGGGGTGCCATTGCTTTCTCCAGTTTAACAGCCTAGATAGTGATAATTTATCAAAGGATCTGGTCTTTATATATTGTTTTATTTTGTTATGTATCTTATTGTCATATGGTCAGTACCTAGCCAAGTTCCAGGCATACAGTAAATGCTTAATGCATGTCTGATACATACTTTACATAGACAGTGAATAAGCATGTGACAGAACAAGCAAGTCATTTAGTTACTACTTATCAAGCACTTATATACTGGGTTCTGTGCTAAATTCATTACGTATATTTACTCTCTGTTCTTGCCTCGATTCTGTCATCAAACGGTATAAATGATTTGTCTTGATTCTCTAAACCTATCCCATTTTCAAAACTATTCATTATTCAGTTTTCTAGCTGGGGTTCCTGGCTTAATTTCTACATCTGGAGTTTGCCTGAGGAGACCTATCTTAGTGGACTTTCTTGAACTTGACCTGATTTGTGTGACCACAGGAGTCTGCCAGAGCTGTTCTCAGTTTTTTTTTCTTTTTTAATTAATTAATTTATTTTAATTGGAGGCTAATTACTTTGCAATATTGTAGTGGTTTTTGCCATACATTGACATGAATGTTCTTAGTTTTAAATGAAGCTTTTGTTTTTTTTTCTTATGATAAGAGCTTTGAAGCTATTAAAGGCCAAAAGGCTATTTGGTTTAGTTAGGCCATTTGGTTTAACTTAAGAGGTTGACAAACTCTAGCCCATGGGGTAAATGCAGCTCACTGCCTCTTTCAATAAATAAGGTTGTACTGGCTCACAGCCATACCCATTTGCTTACAGACTGTCCATGCGGCATTTCCACTACAACAGCAGAGTTGGGTAGTTGTAGAAGAGACTGTTTGACTTGGAAAGTCTAAAGTCTAAAATATTTACTATCTGGCCGTTGACATGAAAAGTCTGTCAACTCCTGATCTAGATCATCTTCTCTTCTAAAGATGGCACCTTCCTCAGCATTTTCGCTGAAGAGAAATGTTTAACTTGCTAATTTATTGGAAGATCTAACACAGAAAGACATCTTTTATGTTAAATTGAATCTATGTGCTACAGAGGAAAAGAACAAGACGAGAAGGAAAATCCAAAATGTTAACTTTCTTTGGTCATTTGTATATTTGAATTATAGATTTAAAAAAAGATTTTTAAAAATGGTTTTCTTTAGTGAATCAATGCTGCTTCTATAAGTGAAAAAAAATGAAAAATATAAACTCTTCTACACATTTGTCCTAGATATATTTACTTATTTGAGCTCATTATGGCGGCAATAGACCCTTTCATGAATTTCTCTGTAAAGGTGGATGATAAACGATACGAGGATGAAAAGAAAGTGTGGTGATACAAATAAAATTATGGGAGAAGCAGATAGCTTCTGGCTTGTGTTAGTGGCTTTAGTAGCTCTAGAATAAGAAGGCAATGGTACAGATGATCTCATTTGCAAAGCAGAAAAAGAGACGCGGACGTAAAGAATAAATTTATGGATAACAAGGGGGAAAGGTGGGGTGGAAAGAACTGAGAGATTGGGATCGACTTATATACACTATTGATACTATCTATAAACTAGGTAACTAATGAGAACTGACCATAGAGCACAGGGAACTCGACTTAATGCACTGTGGTGACCTGAATGGGAAGGAAGTCCCAAAGAGAGGGGACGCGTGTATATGTATGGCTGATTCATTTTGCTGTAAAGTAGAAACTAGCTCAACATTGTAAAGCAACCATACTCCTATAAAAAATAATTTTAAAAAAAGGACATTGAGAGTTAACCTATGGAAAAAGAGTCATGTGAGTTCTTCTCCTTGGACTTCCTGCCTTCAATCTGCTTTTCCAAGAGTTCTTGAGACCACCAAGCCTCACAGCTACAACCTGAAATTTCCTTTGTCCTTCCTTGATCTCCCCTGTCTAGTCCTTTAGATTTGTCTCCATCTCCATCTCTGCAGACTCATACCACTCATCTCTAATGATGGAGGACTTGCTTTCTCCAGAGGCAACACATTCTGCTCTTGATTTATAAAAATGTTCTTTGATCTTTCATGTTAAGATTGATCTGGCATCTTCCATTCATTAGTCCTAATTCTTTCCAAGTGACCCTACCCCCCAGTCTACTCCCTTTTTCATGGCAACTCTGGAGAAGCTAAGATCCCTTAGCTTCTTCCTTTTCCACCTGGACATCCCCGGTTCTTCCAGATTTTCCTCATGGGGCACTCTTTCTGGTTCCCTCACCATCCTTTATGCCTTCTCCGATCATACTCCAATTGGTTCCTGTTTCAAGTGTGGTTTACCCCAAGACAGAATGGTACCACTCCTTCCTACTTTCAGATACTGGGTTTTACTAAAGCACAGGAGTCCAGAGTTATATTATACCCAATGTCATGGCCTTGCTCATAGCCATTCAAAGTATGGTTATGTATAAATTCCAGGTTTCTACATGGCTCCAACATTAGCATTTTAGATCACCTTACTTCATCCTCTCTGGAAAAGACCACAAATTTCTGTGGCCAGTTTTCTGGTATCGGATATTTAGGTTATCTCTATAATTTCTCCTATTATAAACAACTCCACTATAAGATGAATTTTCCCCAAAAAAACTTTTTCTAATTCTTAGAACTATCTTAAAGATTTTCTTCCCAGATAATTATTTTCATCAATAAATAATTTTTGGTTGAAAAATTGTAAGACAATAGAATATAAGCACATTTTCGAGATCACTGAGTCCAATTTCTCATTATAAGTAAAGTTAATTGAATAAGAACAAATAGCAACTCAGCAAGAGAACTCATGCACCAGACTCATGTCTTGATGGCTTGCCTTTTTTTGCCCCATCCCATCCTAAAACTACTCTTTTCTATTTAATGAGGTACACAAAGTCCAGGTAAGTATACCACCTTCTGAATAAACACAGTTATTAACACACATAACAGAAAATAAAACAAATTAATATATTCTACAAATATATTCTATGATATACTAGATATATAATATATATACAATATATATAATATAATATCTATATTATATTTAATATATTTATATATTATATTTAATTATAGATATTATATCTATATAGATATTATATCTATAATATATATAGATATATATCTACCCCAAGTAGATATTTTTTTAAAATATTTCCATTTCAAAGATTTAGACAATTAGAGGAAATGAAAGGGTGTCGATTTCTGGGATATGTATATTTCTATATAGAGAAGAGTCTTTAATTATTTAAAACTCATGAAATTGCTCACCTTTTCAAGCTTGTCTATATGAGAAAGGCTCTTCCATTGCAAACACATATATTTTAAAATAGGTACAACTTCTTGGATTATATGCAGGACTGGCCTCAAAATCCTTAAAAAGATTTCTCCAAGCACTAGCAGCACTTACAAAATCCTAGACACTGAAAACACTTATCTAATCCTCACGTGGAGGGAGACAAATGCTATGGGCCAACATGGCAGAGAATACCCCCCAGTGCTAAGTCTGATATGTTAACTTACGAAATAACTTCCCTCATCTCCTTTCCTTCACTTGTTACTCTTCTTTTGGCAGCAGGTAGGGGGTGTAATGAATAATACCTTCCCCTTGAGTTTTATGAATGATTTAACTAGCAGACCTCCCATTTTCATTGAGTGCCAGGCACCAGGTTGGACACTAAGAACAAAGCTATGAACAGATGCGTGTGGCTCCTGCCTTTGTGGTCAAAGTGAAAAGTCGCTCAGTCGTGTCCAACTCTTTGTGACTCCGTGGACTGCAGCCTCCCAGGCTCCTCAGTCCATGGAATTTTCCAGGCAAGAGTACTGGAGTGGGTTGCCATTTCCTTCTCCAGGGGATCTTCCCAACTGAGGGACTGAACCTGGGTCTCCCACATTGCAGGCAGACACTTTACCCTCTAAGCCACCAGGGAAGCCTTTGTGGTAGTTACTGCCAACTTCCCGTAGAGGCAAACAATCATTGTGATCTTTAAGTCTTTGATTCTGGCTTCCTCTCCCTCATTGTCAGCAGACTTCCAAGAAAAAGGATGATTTAATAAGGGGAAAATGCCAGACTTATTTCAGGGTCTAGTCAGTTTACAATTCTCTCTTTAAGCCCACCTCCATGCCTACTCACTTTCATAGATTAGACTTGAAGCAGTCACTCTGATCAAAAAGAAAACCTTTCTGGCCACTACTGCTTGAACCAAGCACTATTATCTTGCGACTTGGAGTTTTTTCTCCAGCAGTTTGAAAGTTTGTTGTTCAGTTGCTCAGTCATATCTGACTCTTTGCAACCTCATGGACTACAGCACGCCAGGCTTCCCTGTCCTTCACCATCTCCCGGAGTTTGCTCAAACTCATGTCCATTGAGTCAGTGATGCCATCCAACAACTTCATCCTCTGTTGTCCCCTTCTCCTCCTGCCTTCAGTCTTTCCCAGCATCAGGTCTTTTCCAATGGGCTGGCACTTTGCATCAGGTGGCCAAAGTATTGGAGCTTCAGCATCAATCCTTCCAATGAATATCCAGGGTTGATTTCCTTGAGGATTGACTGGTTTGATCTCCAGTTTGAAAGTTGGACCCAGAGAATGAGATTTTTTTAGGTGGCTGGATTGTAATTTACACATTTGGAAGCTTGAAATGACCATGTCTTTTTCCCCTATGAAAAAGAGACCAAAGAAAGCCAGTCCTTAAAGGAGAAGAAAAAGGTGGCCGTGTAGGCAGAGGCAGAGATGCGTGATGGAGGAAGTCCAGACAGCACTGTGAACTTCTCTTCCCACCTGACCTTGTTTTTTTTTTTTAACTGATTGATTGATTTCAGGCCGTGCTGGGTCTTTGTTGCTCTGTGTTGGCTTCCTCTCGTCACAGTGAGCAGGGGCTACTCTCTAGTCGTGGTGCTCGGGTCTCCCATTGCAGTGGCCTCTCGTTGTGGACCGTGGACTCTAGGGACGCTGCTTCAGTAGTTGAGTCTCACAGGCTCTAGAGCACAGCCTCCGTAATTGTGGCACAGAGAACTTAGTTCCTCTGCAGCACTTGGGATCTTCCTGGACCAGGAATTGAATCCATGTTCCCTAGTTGACAGGTGGATTCTTAACCACTGGACCACCAGGGATGTCCCTGACCTTCTTTTTCATGAGAGAGAGAAATTCTTTTCCTTATAATAAATCCCACTCTTTGCTTAAGCTACCACAGGCTGGTTTCTATAAAGTCAAGTGACCTAACTAATATGCTGGGGGTGGGGATGGAGATTAGGGTTACTTCCTCAACAAACCCGAGTATAATGGTCTCACAGCAAGGATGACTCAGTAACTGTGGGAGACACTTCTGGGGAGTAGTTACAAGATGAAGGGGGAGTCATGTGCCAAAACACGATGTGTGAAAAGGAAACATCAAAATGAGAGATGATCAAAACTCAGCACTGCCAGAATTTGAGAGCTGACACAAAGAGCCTTCTTAATCATAGAGAAAAAGAGCCTTGGAGATGTAAATTTAAACAATGAAACAGAGGTGAGTTTTAAGTATAGTTATTCAAAAGGCCTGGTTGAACACTGGTCTTGCATTTAAAGTAATGAGACTGATCGTTTTAACAGAAAGACCAGAATTTAAACATAAAAATCATCCCTGACTCATTTAAGTGGTCACCTAAAAAGGTGGAATTCTTATTCCCATAAAGCTGTGAAAGCCAATTCCAGAATGCGGGTTGTTTAGATCTCGTGGTACACAGCTAGAGAGTGCTTTAGATGGAGCCCAGCTGGCTTCACAATTACCAGCTGTGTGACATCGGGGGGAGGCACAGAACCTCTATGGTCCTTAAGGTCTTTCATCTGAAAAATAGGGCAATGTATATGCAATTGAGAGGCCATGCTGCTGCTGCTGCTGCTGAGTCGCTTCAGTCATGTCCGACTCTGTGCTACCTCATAGATGGCAGCCCACCAGGCTCCCCCGTCCCTGGGATTCTCCAGGCAAGAACACTGGAGTGGGTTGCCATTTCCTTCTCCAATGCATGAAAGTGAAAAGTGAGAGTGAAGTCGCTCAGTCATGTCTGACTCTTAGCGACTCCATGGACTGCAGCCTACCAGGCTCCTCCATCCATGGGATTTTCCAGGCAAGAGTACTGGAGTGGGGTGCCATTGCCTTCTCCATGAGAGGCCATAGCTGAGAATGAATGACATACAGTAAGCAGCAGAAGGCCTGGTGTATTATCTGTCCCTTGCTATGTTTGCTGTGTCTCTTTTCAGCTCTTGATGTGGCACTTATGTTTTTGGTCAAGCCAGAAGACATTTGGAAGAAAGACTAGTAAATACAGACAAGGTGAGAAATGGCGTTGGAAACAAGGTCAGACTGTCTCAGTTATTTATTTAATATCTACTTGTTTGCTGGACCCGGGGCCAAACTATCAAGCAATGAAGCATATTAACTTCCCTCATATTAACTTTACTGAACACAAATTTTGATTTTCTTAGTCTTAACTGACATTGCAAATGAGGACAAATCATTCAGTAGAACACAACCGCTTCACAAACATGGGGGCCCATGATTTCCTATGTGTGTGTTGCATGTTCTGAAACAGCTAAACAAATGAATAAGCCAACAGCTCCTCACCCAGCACACCGTGTCATTATGGTCTGGCTACTTGTTGCAAGGCCTGGATGCACTATAAGCTTACTGATGTTTTCTGCCTGATTAAATTCCCAATTCTGAGAGAACTGCCTGATCCACAATAGGTGGTATAGGAAGGAAGGGAAAAATAGAAGGATGGAATGAGGGAGGAAAAGAAGGAAGAAAGCAAGGAATATATATATATATATATATAAAACATATATATACATATATATAAGACTTCCCTGGTGGCTCAGATGTTAAAGCATCTGCCTACAACGCGGGAGACCTGTGTTCGATCCCTGGGTCGGGAAGATCCTCTGGAGAAGGAAATGGCAACCCACTCCAGTACTCTTGCCTGGAAAATCCCATGGATGAAGAGCCTGGTAGGCTACAGTCCATGGGGTCGAAAAGAGTTGGACACAACTGAGCGACTTCACCTTACCTTACCTCACCTATATATATATATAAAATAAAGGGGCCTCGACTTGGATAATCTTCAGGAGCTTTCTACCATGACTGTGTTATGATTTTGCAAGTCTATTTCCAGTAGCAGAGGACTGTTTAGACTTCTACCCTGATGCCCCTACCAGGAAAATAACACAGACAGCCTTGTGCTTTTTATAACTCATCAGGAAGAGTCAAAACATTCTCCCAGGGAGCAAAATTCACATAGATGCCCTAGTTGTGAGTTGGAGCAGAAAGGACAAGGTATCGTCTGCAGAGGTCCAGCTCTACTGACTGAAACATACAGATACAAACCCAGGATAGGAATAAACTCCTGGGAGGGAAAAGCCCATGGGCTGCACAGTGCTCAGGGCAAAGGAACCATCCAACCACCCCCAAAACTGAGTGAGCACACTCACGTCTTGGGCAGATCTAAGTCTGCAGTGAATAGGAGAGAGATAGGTGACGGACGTTCTAGGATTCTACTTTGCCACTGAGTCTTTGGCAGACAGTCTGATTCATTTATACACATACATTCAATTACTTATTCAGATAATGTTTACTGATCAGGAAGGCCAAGTTATTTGGAAGTACTTGGGAAGAACCACCAACCTAGCCTTAGAATTTAGGGAGGTAACACCAAATGTTAGGAGGTAGCATTTCAGATGAGAGAATGGATGAGTATAAGCTGGTCAGCTGAAGAGTTGTTGGTGTTCAGTTGCTCAGTCATGTCCGACTCTTTGTGACCCCATGAGCTGAAGCACACCAGGCTTTACTGTCTTTCACTATCTCCTGGAGTTTTCTCAAAGTCATGTCCACTGAGTTGATAATGCCATTCAATCATCTCATCCTCTGTCACCCCCTTCTCCTCCTGTGCTCAATATTTCCCAGCATCAGGGTCTTTTCCAATGAATCGACTCTTTGTATCAGGTGGCCAAAGTATTGGAGCTTCAGGTTCAGCATCAGTCCTTCCAATGAATATTCAGGGTTGATTTCCTTTAGGACTGACTGGTTTGATCTTCTTGCAGTCCAAGGGACTCTCAAGAGTCCTCTCTAGCACCACAGTTCAAAAGCATCAATTCTTTTGATGTCCAAAAGCATTCAGCCTTCTTGATGGTCCAACTCTCACATCCATACATGACTACTGGAAAAACCATAGCTTTGACTAGATGGACCTTTGTCAACAAAATGATGCCTCTGCTTTTTAATACACAGTCTAGGTTCGTCATGACCTTTCTTTCAAGGAGCAGGCATCTTTTAATTTCATGATTGCAGTCACCACAGTCATCCACAATGATTTTGTAGGCCAATAAAGTAAAATCTGTCATGGTTTCCACTTTTCCCCCATCTGTTTGCCGTGAAGTGATGAGACTGGATGCTGCGATCTTAGTTTTTTTAATGTTGAGTTTTAAGCCAGTTTTTTCACTCTCCTCTCTCATCCTCATCAAGAGGCTCTTTAGTTCCTCTTCACTTTCTGCAATTAGAGTGTTCTTTCTGCATATCTGAGGTTATTGATATTAAGAGATAATTAGGAGGTAAGGATGTTATGCCTGTCTTTGGTTTACAGATGCTTCAAGTCATGTCTCCTCTGTGATGTGCTTCCCTCATTACAGGCCTGGGTGTAGACTAAGCGCTTCACAAAGCAGTCATCATCACGACATCAGTGCTGACATACTGTTGCTGCTTTTCAGTGTTGGCCAGCATCAGGCCTTTAGCCATGCTGTGGTGTTTGCTAGATACCACATGCAGCCTGGGGCTTATTTTTTATTCTTTAGCTTGTCAACACCCAAGGTCAGGGACTCTATCTGCTTCACTTCCTTGAAGCTATAAAACCACAGCACGACTAATGTGACACAGTAGAGCAAAGAGTGACCTCAATTTTCCCACTGGTCTGAAGGCCCTGAGGTCAGCTCTTCTCAGGGATCAGGCTTTAACAGAGCGAGGGACCTTTGCACTTCGGCATCACCCCTGCCACATGCATGCCTCAGTTAAATGTGCAATTTTAAGAGAAATGAAATTGAGTTCAGAAAGTGGTTGCTGAGGCTGTGGGTATTTGATCCCGTTACTTGGGCATCTGTGGGTGGTAGAGATGCACAGTCTTGGACTCCAGGGCCATCAAGGTGATCTTGCAGTGACAGGGATTTTCATGACTGCCCTTGTCTGAGTTCTTCAAGGTCCAAAGTATGTACACTGATTGTTCTGCCTACGGTCTATTTCCACCTACTCCAAGGAGAATGTAAGCTCCATGTGGGGAGGAGATTTTTTTTTTTTTTTAATCTGTTTTCATACTGTATCCTCAGGGGTTAGAACAGTACCTGGCACAGAATAGGTGCTCAATTAGTAGTAGCTGGATAATCAAATTAGCTGAATGAGCTTGGGAAGATTATTTGAAATCCAGCTTCAGGTTGATTCATATTTCAAATGAGATTAATCATATACATCTTATACCTCTTTCAGGACTCTTTTAAAGGTAAAATGAAAATGGAAAGACCCTTAGTTGAATGTTCAGTTGCCATCTTTTGTATTTTACCAACTTTACGGTATTGTAGCTGACCATCCATCCATCCATCCATCCATTCATCCACCCATCCATCATTTTAGTTTAGGACCTACTATGCACCTTTGTAGAGTATCTACTGTGATTCCAAACCAAGGATTGTTCTAGACGTGATGGTGACCATCTGGAATGTTTGCATCAGGACTGCAGTATGATGACCTATATCTTCTTTTTGTAAATGAGGAAATTGAGGCTTAGCAAGTTCACATGTATGACAAGTGCCAGACCAGAGATCCACACTCCATGTCTGTCAAACTGGCTTTTGACTCCTGGATCTTCTACTTCCTCTCTTTGAGTTTTCTCCTCTGCCTGCTTCACAGGACACTGTGTGCGTGCCTGGCATGTACACAGTAAATGATGTAAAGCGCTTACATGGCACCACACCAACTGCTGCAGTCACAGGTGTTCCCCCGGGGCTCCCCCAGTGATGATCCTCATGGCAAATCACGCTCAGTGTTCTTTTTCCATTACCCTCCTGTCAGTTTTCATTTAAGGCCATTCCAACAGGAGAACTGCTTGAGGTCGCAGACTCCTGCAGATCGCTGGTGTGCGCTGGCACCTGGGTGTCCTCTGAGCTTCAGAGATCCCTGCTCAGCTCTGTCTCCTCTCCAGTCCCGGGTGAACTCCTGCATTCAGATGCAGGTTGTCTCTGGGAAAAACTCCAGATGTTTCCTTATGGCCTCTCATCCAGCCCTTCCTTTCAGTTCAGTTCAGTCGCTCAGTCGTGTCCGACTCTTTGTGACCTCATGAATCGCAGCATGCCAGGCCTCCCTGTCCATCACCAACTCCAGGAGTTCACTCAGACTCACGTCCATCGAGTCAGTGATGCCATCCAGCCATCTCATCCTCTGTCGTCCCCTCCTCCTCCTGCCCCCAATCCCTCCCAGCATCAGAGTCTTTTCCAATGAGTCAATTCTTCACACGAGGTGGCCGAAGTACTAGAGTTTCAGCTTTAGCATCATTCCTTCCAAAGAAATCCCAGGGCTGATCTCCTTCAGAATGGACTGGTTGGATGTCCTTGCAGTCCAAGGGACTCTCAAAAGTCTTCTCCAACACCACATTTCAAAAGCATCAATTCTTTGACACTCAGCCTTCTTCACAGTCCAACTCTCACATCACACATGACCACAGGAAAAATCATAGCCTTGACTAGACAGACCTTTGTTGGCAAAGTAATGTCTCTGCTTTTGAATATGCTATCTAGGTTGGTCATAACTTTCCTTCCAAGGAGTAAGCGTCTTTTAATTTCATGGCTGCAGTTACCATCTGCAGTGACTTTTCCCCAAAAGAGCCTTCTCTTCAAGAATCCATTCAGTAAACAAAATAATATTGGATAAGAATAGTAAAAGTAGTGTCCTGTGTATTGTATTATACAAAGCTTAGAAAGCAGTATTAAACCCAACAAAGAATACCAGTGTTTCATCGGCCGCTATTAAATGTGGCATTTGGGGGTAGCTTCGTACAACATCAGGTATGAACCTTGTTTGTTAGGTAAGAAGGCCTTTTGGTAAACACAGGCCCCAATCCAACTCAGCTGTTCTGGAGAAATTAACCTGCTGTGGGGGCCGTGCCTTGGACAGAGAGACACGCCCCCCTGGAAACTGGTTTTTCTCTTGTTTGGTTTCTGTTTCATCATGGCAAGGAGGAGAAGGCTGCTCTCTGAACATTGCAGCAGCTAGCTCCATACTCACATCCCAGGGGAGCAGAGGGTTGGGAAATCAGTTCCTGGATACCTGCAGTGAGCCGAACGAAGGAAAAGGTGCTTCATCTGTATCACACAGGATTCATTTTCACGGCTCTGCGAGGCACATGATCCTCTTTTGCAGGTGTGTCTTCTGAAGCTGAGACCCAACATCATTTGTCCCCATCACACAGGACGACAACTGGAAACTGAACCCGAGTCTCTCTGACTCTAAAACTGGCACTCTTTCCACCCCACACCCCCATACTTAGAACTGCTCGTTTTTACTTCAGTCCCTTATATTATTTGTGTGTATGGCTTTTAGCCTCTTTTGACAGTGAAAAGAGTATCTTCCTTTTTCTCTTTATTTTTCATCTTCTCCTCTAGTTCCTAGTGTATTACAAATGCTCAATACACCCTGCTTTTAAAACATATATGGACACGTTTTGCTTTCATTATTTACTATTAACTCCATGCCCCAGACATGAGAATCAGACTTATTCATCTTACATCTTTTCTGTTGGCTTTATTGTGGCCATCCATGCTTAGAACTGTCTGGGAGATTTCGCCCTTGAAAAAAAGTGGAGCTTTTTATTCTTTTAGTTATGAGGGTACAATAACAATCTCCAAACTAATAATGTTTTGATTTTTTTTCTTAGTTGCCTTTTTTGAACTTCTATTACTTATATAAAAATGGCAAACTGCCTTCTTTATTGCTTCAAATTACTTCTGTTAAAATATTTCTCTGCCGCCAAGTTTCAACCTGAAACCAATGTTTGTATCGAGGTCACATATAGGAATGAAGGATATGTTTGGGTGCCTTTCCCCAGCTTTCGTTTTCAGCACTTTAATCCAAAGTTTCCTCTGTGGTAAAACTATTTGTCTGTTAACATTTAAAGACACTGAGATAAGAGTACTTCTTTCCAGTGATTACATCTGGAAGAGCTTGACCCTGCCTCTCTTTGGTTGAGTTCTGGTGGAAGCTAAAGAAAAAGAAGAGAAGCAAGACTGTGCTGTACTCATTAGAACAAGAGGTCTGTTGATATGCAGGGCTCTGAGATCAATGGTTTTGCTCACAATTCAATGCTCTGGTCACTCAAGACAGAAATCATCCTCAAGAAACAGAAATATGCATTAGAGACAAAATGGCGACCTCAAAGAGATAACCGATCTATCATATTTGCCAGCAGAAATAAAACAATTCTTAGCTGCTAATGACTCCTTCTTTCTAGTCTGTGCTGGGAGGGTACATGTCTGAGGGGGAACCAATTTCTTGGAGCATGCTCAGTTCAGTTCAGTTCAGTTCAGTCGCTCAGTCATGTCCGACTCTTTGCAACCCCATGAATTGCAGCACGCCAGGCTTCCCTGTCCATTACCAACTCGCGGAGTTCATTGAGACTCACGTCCATCGAGTCAGTGATGCCATCCAGCCATCTCATCCTCTGTTGTCCCCTTTTTCTCCTGCCCCCAATCCCTCCCAGCATCAGAGTCTTTTCCAATGAGTCAACTCTTCCCACGAGGTGGCCAAAGTACTGGAGTTTCAGCTTTAGCATTATTCCTTCCAAAGAAATCCCAGGGCTGATCTTCAGAATGGACTGGTTGGATCTCCTTGCAGTCCAAGGGACTCTCAAGAGTCTTCTCCAACACCACAGTTCAAAAGCATCAATTCTTTGGCACTCAGCCTTCTTCACAGTCCAACTCTCACATCCATACGTGACCACTGGAAAAACCATAGCATGACTAGACAGACCTTTGTTGGCAAAGTAATGTCTCTGCTTTTGAATACGCTATCTAGGTTGGTCATAACTTTCCTTCCAAGGAGTAAGTGTCTTTTAATTTCATGGCTGCAGTCACCATCTGCAGTGATTTTGGAGCCCCCCAAAATAAAGTCTGACACTGTTTCCACTGTTTCCCCGTCTATTTCCCATGAAGTGATGGGACCTGATGCCATGATCTTCGTTTTCTGAATGTTGAGCTTTAAGCCAACTTTTTCACTCTCCACTTTCACTTTCATCAAGAGGCTTTTGAGTTCCTCTTCACTTTCTGCCATAAGGGTGGTGTCATATTCATATCTGAGGTTATTCATATTTCTCCCGGCAATCTTGATTCCAGCTTG
This sequence comes from Bos indicus, assembly GCF_029378745.1. Lineage (NCBI taxonomy): Eukaryota > Metazoa > Chordata > Mammalia > Artiodactyla > Bovidae > Bos > Bos indicus. The sequence continues at coordinate 16,560,254 of NC_091788.1, read as the reverse complement.
TGTTTCTTCCAGTCCAGCATTTCTCATGATGTACTCTGCGTATAAGTTAAATAAGCAAGGTGACAATATACAGCCTTGACGTACTCCTTTTCCTATTTGGAACCAGTCTATTGTTCTATATCCAGTTCTAACTGTTGCTTCCTGACCTGAATATAAATTTCTCAAGAGGCAGGTCAGGTGGTCTGGTATTCCCATCTCTTTCAGAATTTTCCCCAGTTTATTGTGATCCACACAGTCAAAGGCTTTGGCGTAGTCAATAAAGCAGAAATAGATGTTTTTCTGGAACTCTCTTCCTTTTTCCATGATCCAGAGGATGTTGGCAATTTGATCTCTGGTTCCTCTGCCTTTTCTAAAACCAGCTTGAACATCTGGAAGTTCACGGTTCACATATTGCTGAAGCCTGGCTTAGAGAATTTTGAGCATTACTTTACCAGCATGTGAGATGAGTGCAATTGTGTGGTAGTTTGAGCATTCTTTGGCATTGCCTTTCTTTGAGATTGGAATGAAAACTGACCTTTTCCAGTCCTGTGGCCACTGCTGAGTTTTCCAAATTGGCTGGCATATTGAGTGCAGCACTTTCACAGCATCATCTTTCAGATTTGAAATAGCCCCATTGGAATTCCATCACCTCCACTAGCTTTGTTCGTAGTGATGCTTTCTAAGGCCCACTTGACTTCACATTCCAGGATGTCTGGCTCTAGGTCAGTGATCACAACATTGTGATTATCTGGGTCATGAAGCTCTTTTTTGTACAGTTCTTCTGTGTATTCTTGCCACCTCTTCTTAATATCTCCTGCTTCTGTTAGGTCCATACCATTTCTGTCCTTTATCGAGCCCTTCTTTGCATGAAATGTTCCCTTGGTATCTCTAATTTTCTTGAAGAGATCTCTAGTCTTTCCCATTCTGTTGTTTTCCTCTATTTCTTTGCATTGATCATTGAGGAAGGTTTTCTTATCTCTTCTTGCTATTTGTTGGAACTCTGCATTCAGATGCTTATATCTTTCCTTTTCTCCTTTGCTTTTCGCTTCTTTTCTTTTCACAGCTATTTGTAAGGCCTCCCCAAACAGCCATTTTGCTTTTTTGCATTTCTTTTCCCTGGGGATGGTCTTGATCCCTGTCTCCTATACAGTTTCACAAACCTCATTCCATAGTCCATCAGGCACTCTATTGATCAGATCTAGGCCCTTAAATGTATTTCTCACTTCCACTGTATAATCATAAGGGATTTGATTTAGGTCAGACCTGAAGGGTCTAGTGGTTTTCCCTACTTTCTTCAATTTCAGTCTGAATTTGGCAATAAGGAGTTCATGATCTGAGCCACAGTCAGCTCCTGGTCTTGTTTTTGCTGACTGTATAGAGCTTCTCCATCTTTGGCTGCAAAGAATATAATCAATCTGATTTCGGTGTTGACCATCTGGTGATGTCCATGTGTAGAGTCTTCTCTTGTGTTGTTGGAAGAGGGTGTTTGTTATGACCAGTGCATTTTCTTGGCAAAACTCTATTAGTCTTTGCCCTGCTTCATTCCATATTCCAAGGCCAAATTTGCCTGTTACGTCAGGTGTTTCTTGACTTCCTACTTTTGCATTCCAGTCCCCTATATGGAAAAGGACATTTTTTTGGTTGTTAGTTCTAAAAGGCCTTGTAGGTCTTCATAGGACCATTCAACTTCAGCTTCTTCAGTGCTACCCCCTTCCAACTTTGGAAAGCAACAGGGAATCACAGTGGGATCCAAAGAAGGAAACTAGAGCATCTAGTTCTGCCTCTAGGTTGTATATTGAAGAAGTATTCATGCTTAGTCACTCAATTGTGTTCAACATTTTGTGACCCCCATGGACTACAGCCCACTTGGCTCCTCTGTCCATGGAACTTTCCAGGCAAGAATACTGGAGAGAGTTGCCATTTCCTCCTCCAGAGGATCTTCCCAATCCAGAGACTGAATCTGTGTCTCCCGTGTCTCCTGCATTGGCAGGCAGGTTCTCTACCACTGAGCCAGCTGGGAAGCCCAAACAAGCATTAGATTTCCTATCCTCCCTTCCTTCAAAAGAGCTTCCTGAGATGGCGTGTGGGATAGGGCCCGGGGCACAGATCTCACGGGGAGTTGTACTTTCTTCAGGCATATTCAGAAACCAAGCATGGCGCAGACAGTGGCTGGATGGGAATGCGATCTCAGCTACCTTTCCTTTGGACACCACAGCTAACAACTTGATTTCTCTGTCCCTTGGTTTCTCCATCTATAACAAAGGGGTACGTATTGTTGTTTCCTGATAAATGAATTGGGACAGATGACAGATGTGAAGTTGCTTTGATAAGGCTGCACCAATCTGGAGTCAAACTGCTGGGGTTTGGATCCTACCTCCACCATTTACTTGCTTCACCATTTACCAGTGTGGCCCTGGAAAACTTCCTTCACCTCTCTGTGCTTTGCCTTCCTCGCTTGTCAAGGGCATATGGCGTTCTTGTGAGAATTAGATGAGTTCATAGATATAAAGCACTTGGAAGTCTGTGTGGCATGCAGTAAACCTCCATTATTAGCTCTATCCTTGTATAAGTCCAGGGTAGGTCAATAGCATATCCTAAGCTGCCACTGCCTGTGACCCAGGGATATTCAAGACTTAAATGGGACAATAATGTGTTTTCTATTATTAGAAACATGAGTTATGGATTTATGCATTCTATCAGCAAACATTTTTATAAGCATCAACTATGCCAGGCATTGAGCTGGATACAGACACCTGGGGCACATGTGCTCTGCCCACAAGGAATTCTGAGTCCAGAGGGACAGACCAATGGACAAGCCAGAATCATGATAGCCTGGGAGTTCCTGGCTATAGGAGCATAGTGGAGAAAGCACTGAATTCAGCTGTTCAGTCTGGAAAGATTTCAGAGGAGGCACAATGTTTGTTGAACAGTGGCCTGGAGCTCCTGGGAAACTGCACTGCAGGCAAGAAGGAGAGCATGTACAGAGGCCTAGAAGTGGAAAAAAGCATGGTGTGTGTGTGTGTGTGTGTGTGTGTGTGTGTGTGTGTGTGTGTGACAGAGAGCATGTGCATGAGAATGGGGAAGACAAGGAAAAGGGGCTAGGATGGCAAAGAGACCCCTGTGGTCACTCCATCTCCAGACAGGTTCTCTTTGGGGATCTCAGACTCCCCAGGTTCTTGGAAGGTGGGGTGGGCAAAAGAGGTGATTCTCTCCTTCTTCCCCTGCCTTCCATCAGACACACCTCTGATCCTCACTTTCCATCTCTTCCCATCCTCCTCTATATTATCCACACTGAGCTTCATCCAGTCTCTGGAGTGTCGTGGAGCTTCCTGGCCCAGGGTATTTGCACCCTGTCTGCACTGCTCTCTCTGTTTTCTATCTTTTCAGCCAGTTTGCTTCCACTCAACCCTCAGATGTCTCCTGGATATAGTGTCCTTTTAGGAGCAGGAACCCTTCCTCTGGGCTTCCATGGCCCCCTCCCTTACCTGTCCTAGCGTTTATCTTTGGGCTTTACTGCTCTATTCTTAGCCTCCAGCATGCAGCCTGCCACATAACAGGTAACTTAGTGAATATTTGTTTAATGACTACAATGAAGGAGCAAGGGATTCTCCTTATAGACTTCCTTTACTATTTCTCCTTCCTTCCTGGCCAAACGCAATTGATCACCAAGCTTTGTTCTTCTGGATGTCCCTCTCCTGTCTCCCCACTTGTCTTCTCTTGCCTGGATCACTGCTAGAACCTCCTCCTATCTCAGAAGTTATCCCTGCTACTGGATCCTATAATTTCCCATTTAGAATCTATCTGCGGCTCCTACTGCCCCATATTAACATTCAGCATTCTTGGTTAGCAGTCAAAGCCCTTCTAGTTACATTATACAGGTCTCCATGTTTGTCTAAAATAGCCTCTGAGGTCGTCAAGGGCTTGTCCTATATCTCCTGATAGCTAATTCCCAGCAGGGTATCTGGAACACAATTTTTGTTCAGTCAATATTTGTCTAAAGAGTAAATCAGACTCATATGAATCTAGTGTGGCAAGATGATTTTGTGTTTGGCTAAAAAGCTCTTCAGCAGGGCACGTTGTTTCAAGGGAAATGTCCCAACGAGGAAATGAGAGTTAAATTCAGCACAGCTGATTGCTTAACAATGCCATTCGAGGACATAAATGAAATTAACTTCTCTTGTCACATTTACTAACAGGGCTGGTGAGCAGGTGCTCAGGGAGGCCGTCTGCCATGGTTACAGAGAAAGATCCCACAATGGAAACCACCCACAGTAAACCCAAGGTATGCTGAACTCCTAAGTTTCATTCATTGCCAATTAGATGGTGTTAATGACTTTTTCTTTGGGGATGGAACTTTTCTCTCCATTTCCTTTCTTCTATGCCTTTCTCCTGCACTACCCTCCACCCCTGCCCCAATTCTTTTGCAGAAGATGTGGTCTTGGTAAGCAACTTAACAAAATCAGTTACTTTTTTTGAAAATCACCCCCTTCCTCAGATTTTTCTTGTAACAATTAGTAATGTCATTGTTATCAGTGGTGGTAATGAGAATACGAGAAGCTAACATCTATCTGTTGCATAACTCCATGCCAAGCACTGGCCTGAGTACTTCTGCTGAGAATTTATAGAGATCGCCACTCACATGAAAGAAGTAACTCCAAGCCCCTTATTTCTTAGCATGGTGCTTGCTGCAGCTGCTGCTAAGTCACTTCAGTCGTGTCTGACTCTGTGTGACCCCATAGACGGCAGCCCAACAGGCTCCTCCATCCCTGGGATTCTCCAAGCAAGAACACTGGAGTGGGTTGCCATTTCCTTCTCCAATGCATGAAAGTGAAAAGTGAAAGTGAAGTCGTGTCTGACTTTTCGCGATCCCATGGACTGCAGTCTACCAGGCTCCTCCGTCCATGGGATTTTCCAGGCAAGAGTACTGGAGTGGGGTGCCATCTCTTAGCACAGTATAAATTCTCAAGAAATGTTAATCATTATTATAAAGTTATCATATAATCCTAACAGCTCATTTCTTTCTTTTTTTTTTTTTTTTTGCTAATTTCTGATGTCAGTGTAACTTTTATATTTTCTTCTGTGGTTTAGTAGATGAGGAGTCTGAGGCTTTCAGAAGGTAGTAATATTTAAGCATGAACTTGGGGTCCACACCCAAGATGACTGTCCAAAGGCCATGCGATATAACAGATGCAAAGCACTCTGTGAAACACAGGGCTGTGTACACGCTAGCTGCTATCATACAAGGAGGTTAAGTAGGTAAGAGGGCAGGGGAAATAAATGGGGACACAGTTATCATAGCTCAGAGGAATTGTGTGTGTGTTTGCAGATGTGTGCACACAAGTCTAGAGAATTTTTTGAAGATAATTTAAGGACCCAAAAGGCTCCTTTCTTTAGGATAGGTAGCTTCTGAAATGATTGACAAGCCAAGTTTTCAGGCCTCCATCTAGGCTCGTGAGGCTACTCCAGAGCAACGGTGTGGGAGGGAGACAAGCAAGGCAGGTTTCCTCTAGCGTCTCCGTCCAACACTTGAGCGCCCATGAGGCCCAGGAAGCAGGAATTCTCATTTTACAAATGCACAGACTGAGAAGCAAGAGAGTATGAGACCCACCTGAGGCCTTCCTGTTTACACATTAGTGTTTCTGGCCCAAAGTTTAATAGCTTCAAGAACCATACCTTTCTTGAATAAAGCACTTAAACACTAACTTTCAATTAGTTAACAGTTAAGTCTTGGATGGGAAGATCCCCTGGAGAAAGAAATGGCAAACCACTCCAGTATTCTTTCCCGGAGAATCCCATGGATGGAGGAGCCTGCTGGGCTACCGTCCACGGGATCGCAAAGAGTCGGACACAACTGAGAGACTTCACACACTACTCACACTAAGTCCATTATACCAGGCTCCTCCCTCCAGTATCTGGGGGCATCAGGGCACAGAACAGGTGCTCAGGACATCCAGAGCTCAGCTTTGGCTTGCCGTCACCTTCTCCATGACCTCAGTCAACCCCCTCTCTGGTTCTGTTTCCTCATTTGTGAAATGGGCCCGGGTGCTCAGAGGACTATAGTGTCCAGCTTGAAAAGAATAGAATTCTTCTGAGTTCAAAGCATGCTTTTAGACACATGTCGTTAGACCTGTATTTTAATTTACAAAGAGTAGAGTTAGAAATCAAGATTGTGGACTAGAAAGACACTAGGCTCGCCCCTCCTCCCCCCACCGCCCCCATGGACACATCAAAATTATAGTTACGGGGCTTCCCTGGCGGTCCAGTGGTTAAGAATATGTCTTTAAATGCAGGGGATAAGGGTTTGATCCCTGGTCAGGGAAATAAGATCCAACATGCTGCCTGGCCACAAAGCCTGTGTGCTGCTACTACTGACCCTGCATACTACAACCAGAGAGAAGCCCACACACTGCCACAAGAGCCTGCGCTCCACAATGAAACATCCTATATGCTGTAACTAAGACCCAAGTCAGACAAAAATAAATACATATATTTATTTTAAAAAATCCAAAACTACAACTCCATAGAGAACAACTCTCCCTGGAATTACCTGACGACTAGCAGAACAGCTCTTCTACAGCCAGTTCTATAAAGGGAGGTCCACATGGAGTCTGGTAGAAAGGGAAGAGAAGCAATCTGATGGGGACCTGTACCTCTAGTGAGGGATACAGAAGAGGAGGGGGATGTCACAGGCCCAGGGCTCCTCCCTGGGGAGTGATGGGTTAAAGGTCCATCTTGGGCACCCCAGCTCTGAGGTCTGACACTGGAAGAGGAGTCCCCATAGCTGGTTTGAAAACCAGCTGGGCTTTCCAGAGGGCTGTAAGCAACCAAGACTCTGCCCTTAGAGAGCCAGTCACAGACTTGCGTACTCCCAGTCGCAGTGCAGGAGGCGGCGGATTGCAAACTGCCTGGGGCTCTGGCTCTAGGTCAGTGATCACACCATCGTGATTATCTGGGTCGTGAAGATCTTTTTTGTACAGTTCTGTGTATTCTTGCCACCTCTTCTTAATATCTCCTGCTTCTGTTAGGTCCATACCATTTCTGTCCTTTATCGAGCCCATCTTTGCATGAAATGTCCCCTTGGTATCTCTAATTTTCTTGAAGAGATCTCTAGTCTTTCCCATTCTGTTGTTTTCCTCCATTTCTTTGCATTGATCGCTGAGGAAGGCTTTCTTATCTCTTCTTGCTATTCTTTGGAACTCTGCATTTAGATGCTTATATCGTTCCTTTTCTCCTTTGCTTTTCGCCTCTTGTCTTCTCACAGCTATTTGTAAGGCCTCCCCAGACAGCCATTTTGCTTTTTTGCATTTCTTTTCCCTGGGGATGGTCTTGATCCCTATCTCCTGTACAATGTCACGAACCTCATTCCATAGTTCATCGGGCACTCTGTCTATTAGATCTAGGCCCTTAAATGTATTTCTCACTTCCACTGTATAATCATAAGGGATTTGATTTAGGTCATACCTGAAGGGTCTAGTGGTTTTCCCTACTGAAAGGTTGTTGTTGAATCACGTGAATACACTGGGATTCTTGGCCCCTGGAGGAGAAGAATTCAGTCCAGGGCCAGAGACGAGGCTTGATTGCTCAGAACTTTTGTGTAATAAAGTTTTATTAAAGTATAAAGGAGATAGAGAAAGCTTCTGACATAGGCATCAGAAGGGGGCAGAAAGAGTACCCACCTGCTAGTCTTTAGCTGGATGTTATATAGTCACTAGCAGTCTGTTAATGAAAGAAAGAAATGTCTTAAAATTCAGAATGGCACCAGGCCCCTCACCCATAAGATGCATTTTGGGATAATCTTGGCACCAAATGGTTTATCCTGGGCCATAAAATGATTAACTTGAATCTTGAAGAAGTGCAGACCACCATACAAATAGTTTCATTTACATAGATTAGGGGAACAATATCTGAGTATAACATACTGGTTTGTCAAGTAGGTTCTGGGCCAAGAGGCAGAACCGACTTGGAGACAGAGTTTGGGGTAAAGGCATAGCACATTAGCATAGCTTAAGATGAACATTTCCATAAGAAAAAGGCATTGGTTATCTCTAGGCTCAAGAATAGCTAACTTCAGGCGAAACTAGGTGTCATTATGGCAACACAGTGTTTTAAGAGAAACCTCCCTTTAAATTTGTATAGAGAAGGAAAAAATACTGCTAGTTTGTTTCCTCCTGCCACTTAAGAGAGATAAAAATGTCTGACACTTGCAGGCTATTTCCTCCATTTAGAGACCCCTGGCCTTCCTGCCTGTTACCCTCTCATTTTCATGGACTCCAGTCCCCAGGTCCTGGTCTACAAAGACTGTGAAAAGTTTGTCCTTTCTTCCTCCTTGAGAATTCCAGACCCCTCTCTCCTTGGGGACCCCTAGATTTCCTATCAACCTGCCTAGGAAATGACTCTCACTACTTTCTTCAATTTCAGTCTGAATTTGGTAATAAGGAGTTCATGATCTGAGCCACAGTCAGCTCCTGGTCTTGTTTTTGTTGACTGTATAAAGCTTCTCCATCTTTGGCTGCAAAGAACATAATCAATCTGATTTCGGTGTTGACCATCTGGTGATGTCCATGTGTAGAGTCTTCTCTTGTGTTGTTGGAAGAGGGTGTCTGCTATGACCAGTGCATTTTCTTGGCAAAACTCTATTAGTCTTTGCCCTGCTTCATTCCATATTCCAAGGCCAAATTTGCCTGTTACTTCAGGTGTTTCTTGACTTCCTACCTTTGCATTCCAGTCCTCTATAATGAAAAGGACATCTTTTTCGGGTGTTAGTTCTAAAGGGTCTTGTAGGTCTTCATAGAACCGTTCAACTTCAGTTTCTTCAGCGTTACTGGTTGGGGCATAGACTTGGATTACGGTGATATTGAATGGTTTGCCTTGGAAACGAACAGAGATCATTCTGTCGTTTTTGAGATTGAAACCAAGTACTGCATTACGGACTCTTTTGTTGACGATGATGGCTACTCATTTCTTCTGAGGGATTCCTGTCCACAGTAGTAGATATAATGGTCATCTGAGTTAAATTCACCCATTCCAGTCCATTTGAGTTCACTAATTCCTAGAATGTCAACATTCACTCTTGCCATCTCTTGTTTGACCACTTCCAATTTGCCTTGATTCATGGACATGACATTCCAGGTCCCTATGCAATATTGCTCTTTACAGCATCGGACCTTGCTTCTATCACCAGTTACTCCTTGGAAGGAAAGTTATGACCAACCTAGATAGCATATTCAAAAGCAGAGACATTACTTTGCCAACAAAGGTCCGTCTAGTCAAGGCTATGGTTTTTCCAGTGGTCATGTATGGATGTGAGAGTTGGACTGTGAAGAAGGCTGAGCACCAAAGAATTGATGCTTTTGAACCATGGTGTTAGAGAAGACTCTTGAGAGTCCCTTGGACTGCAAGGAGATCCAACCAGTCCATTCTGAAGGAGATCAGCCGTGGGATTTCTTTGGAAGGAATGATGCTAAAGCTGAAACACCAGTACCTTGGCCATCCCATGTGAAGAGTTGACTCATTGGAAAAGACTCTGATGCTGGGAGGGATTGGGGGCAGGAGGAGGAGGGGACACCAGAGGATGAGATGGCTGGGTGGCATCACTGACTCGATGGACGTGAGTCTGAGTGAACTCTGGGAGTTGGTGATGGACAGGGAGGCCTGGCGTGCTGCAATTCATGGGGTCGCCAAGAGTCGGACACGACTGAGCGACTGAACTGAACTGAACTGAACTGGGGCTCTGGCTGGCCCGCCAGGACCACCCCAGTGCATGCCCCAGCCCTCGCCTGGGTTCCCACTCCAGCCCCTCTTACTCCAGCTCTCCTCCCAGGAGGAGGCTGCTGTTGCCAACAGGAGTGTGTGCACTTGGAAGGAATGGAACTGGCTCCGAGCCTGGCATGGTGTCTGACCAGGGCAGAAGCCGCTGTTGACAGCCATACTGTGGTACACGCGCTCAGCAGGGAATGGGGCTAGCTCCAAGAGGAAGACTGCCATTGTCAGAACAAGCATCATGGTGCACGCCTGGGAGGAACGGGGGCAGCTCAGTGATGTGGCGCCAATTCCTCCACCACCATGTAGCCTCTAGTCAAGGTGTACCTACCGGGGAAAAAGTGACCTGGCACAGAAAGGCAGCCCCAAGCTCTGAGGCCACCATCACATCCTAAACCAATGCAGAAACTGCCATAACACCCGGGAGGAACCCCGCTCCCTAGGGCACCTGCTCGAGGCCGCTGGGTCTTGTTCTATGATAAAGCAGTGGTGGCCATGGATCACAGGAGAAACCCAGGCTTGCACCCGGCTGTGGATCTAGCCCCTCTAACTCCAGCCCCACCTCCCACCAAGGTGGCAGCTGCCAGCACACTCTGGGGGAGACACAGCCTGTGTTCACTTCATGTCCAGATCTCCCATCAAAGCCACTGGATACATGCAGACTATATAGGAATGCTTCCTTTTGCACAGCAAAGGAAACCATCCACAAATGAAAAGACAACCTACTGAATGGGAAAAAGTAATGCGAAACACGTCCGAAAAGGGGTTAGTTTCTAAAATATGTAAAGAACTCGTAAGAGTCAATATAATTTAAAAAATAACTGATCTAAAAGTAGGCAGAAAACTGGAAAAGACATTTTTCCAAAGAAGATATGAAAAAATGTTTAGCATCACTAATCAGCAGGGAAATGAAATCTAAATCACAATGAGATATCACCTCACATCTGTCAGAACAGCTGTCATCAAAAAGACAACAAATAATAAGTGTTGGCAGGGATGTGGAGAAAAGCGACACTCTTGTTGGGAATGTAAATTGGTGCAGCTGCCATGAAAAACAGTATGGAGGTTTTACAAAAAACTAAAAATATAGCTACCATATGATCTAGCAGTTCTACTCCTGGATATATATCCAAAGAGGACAAAAATAAGAATTCAAAAGGGTAGATGCACCCCAATGAAATTGCATTATTTAAAATACTCGAGATATAGAAGCACCCTAATTGTCCATCAGGGGCTTTCCAGATGGCTCAGTGGTAAAGAACCTCCTTTAATGCAGGAGACGTGGATTCAATCCCCAGGTCAGAAAGATTGCCTGGAGAAGGAAAAGGCAACCCAGTCCAATATTCTTGCCTGGGAAATCCCACGGACAGAGGAGCCTGGATGTGCTACCGTCCATGGGATCTCAAAAGAGTCAGATGTGACTGAGTGATTAATCAAAAACAACAGGCCCACCAACAGATGAATGGATAAAGAAGATGTGGCATTGTGGTGTGTATATATATACACACACACAATGGAATATTACTCAGCCATAAACGAGAAGGAAAATTTGTCATTTGCAACAACACAGATGACCTGGAAGATAATACAGTTAGTGAAGTAAATCAGACAGAAAAAGACAAATACTGCAAGCTTTCCCTCACTGAAATTTAAAACATAAAACAAACTAATAAATGTAACAAACCAGAAACAGACTCAGATACATAGAACAAACTAGCGGTTATCAGTGAGAAAGGGATTGGAGGAAGGGCAAGATGGGAAGGGAATTAAAAAGTGTGAACTAATGGGTATATAAAAAAACAAAATACAGAAATGTCATATCGCAGCACAGGAAATATAACCAGGGTTTTATCACATCTTTAGTGAAAGTGAAAGTTTGCTCAGTCGTGTCCGACTTGGCAACCCCATGTTCTAAACAGTCCATAGAATTCTCCAGGCCAGAATACTGGAGTGGGTAACCTTTCCCTTCTCCAGGGGATCTTCCCAATCCAGGGATCCAACACAGATCTCCCTCATTGCAGGTAGATTCTTTACCAGCTGAGCCACCAGGGAAGCCCAAGAATACTGGAGTGGGTAGCCTATCCCTTCTCCAGTGGATCTTCCCTACCCAGGGGTCCCCTGCATTGCAGGTAGATTCTTTACCAGCTGAGCTACCAGGAAAGCCCCATCATATCTTTAAGTGAATTATCATCTGTAAAAATATTGAATTGCTATGTGCATACCTGAAACTGATATAACACTGTGAATCTGCAGCTACTGCTGCTGCCAAGTTGCTTCAATCGTGTCCAACTCTGTGCGACCCCATAGATGGCAGCCCACCAGGCTCCCCCGTCCCTGGGATTCTCCAGGCAAGAACACTGGAGTGGGTTGCCATTTCCTCCTCCAATGCATGAAAGTGAAAAGTAAAAGTGAAGTCGCTCAGTCATGTCCGACTCTTTACGACCCCATGGACTGCAGCCCACCAGGCTCCTCCATCCATGGGATTTTCCAGGCAAGAGTACAGGAGTGGGGTGCCATTGCCTTCTCTGGTGAATCTACTACAGTTCAAAGAACAAGAAAGAAATAAATTCATATATATGTATATATAGTGAATAAAAACAAAGAGTTCAAATAAATTATTATTATTTTTTGCTTAGCACTGCTGCTGCTTCCCTTTTCTCTCTTTCTCCTCCTCCTTTTAAAACAAGTCACATTCCCCTGTAGTCATCTCTCTTCCCAACAGTGTTTGGGTGTTGCTCCATCCTACAATCTGCCCCTGGAGGGCTCCTGATGGCTGGCTACATGGTTAGCTGATGGGCTCCTTGGTAGGGAGCTCCCCATTCTGTTCTGGAGCTGCAGGAAGGGATGGGCAGGGAGGCAGGGGTGTGCGGGAGGAAAGGGGCACTCTTCAGGCCCCCCAGTAATGTTGGAGGGCTATAAGTGCTTGGTGGCTCTCCGTCTTGCTCCCTTCACTCAGCGACTTACTCAACATGCTCGTCACTTTTATAGGGCCTATTGCGTGCTTTTCCTACCAAACTGAAGAGATACACAAAAGCTTGAACAACAGTTCAAAGCGGCATTTATCACACAGTGGATCAAGCCCCATGGATGCCCTTGGCCCCCTGTGAAGCCAGACTGTGGTTTCCGCATGGTTTGCTGCTTGCTGCTTCCTCTAGGCTGGGGCACAACAGTTCGTGAAGGTGGCCTCTGCAGGCTTGAAAGCATTCACTCAGAGCCCCTTGCCTACTTTCTCCTCTGCCTTCCTGGACTAGCTAAACTAGTCTGGAAAATGGACCAGACATTTCTGGTCTTTGAGTGTTGCCTTTTAAGTTTCTCTGAATCAACAGAAGGGGTCTTAGTTGCAACAGCAGATGTAACCGGCCCGGAGAAGAGAGGCAACAGAGAGCATCACCATGCTGTATGTCAGATCCTCAGAACTTCTCCTTATAATTTGTACCACTGGATCTTCATCATGCCATTCCCCTTTCCCCAGCCCCTGGTAACCCACCATTCTAGTATTCTTTTCTATGAGATCAACTTTTTCTTTTCCTTTTATCCCACATATAAGTGATATCATCCAATGTTGGTTTTTCACTTTCTGGCTTATTTCACTTAGCATACTGCTCTCCAGATTCATCCATGTTGTCTCCAATGGCAGGGTTTCCTTCTTTCCTGTGGCTGAATAATATTCTTTTGTGTGTATATATATTTTATTTGCCCAATTATGCACTAAAGGGCATTTCCGGTGTTTCCATATCTTGGCTGTTGTGAATAGTACTAAATAGAGCTGCAGTGTACATGAATGTGCTGGTACCTCCTCACATACGGACTTTAATTCTCTTGTGTACATACCTAGGAGAGGAATCGCTTGCTCATACGATAGATAAATTTTTAATTTTTTGAGAAGCCATCATACTATTTTCCCAGAGAAGGCAATGGCACCCCACTCCAGTACTCTTGCCTGGAAAATCCCATGGATGGAGGAGCCTGGTAGGCTGCAGTCCATGGGGTCGCTAAGAGTCAGACACGACTGAACGACTTCACTTTCACTTTTCACTTTCATGCATTGGAGAAGGAAACGGCAACCCACTCCAGTATTCTTGCTTGAAGAATCCCAGGGACGGGGGAGCCTGGTGGGCTGCCGTCTATGGGGTTGCACAGAGTCGGACATGACTGAAGCGACTTAGCAGCAGCAGCAGCAGCATACTATTTTCCGTAATGGTGGCATCGTTTTATAATCCTATCAATAAGATTAGAATTCCCTTTCTCCACATCCTTGCCCACATTTGTTTTCTCTTGTCTTTTTGATAATAGCCACCTGTAGTTCATGGGTCACTAAGAGTTGGATATGACTTAGCGACTGAACAACAACAATCCTAACAGGTGTGAGATGATATCTGTCTGTGGTTTTGATTTGCATGTTCTTGATGGCTAGTGACATTGAGCCCTTTTTCATTGGAATTTATGTCTTTTGTTTTTTTTTTTGGAATATCTATTGGCCGTTTGTACTTTTTTTTTTTTGGTAAAAGTATGTTTCAACTTCCAGTTTTATAAAATGAACCACTACCTCTACTTTTTTACAGATTGCCCTATGCCTACTTTATTACTGATTTCCCAGACTTCATAAAAGCGATATGTATCCGTCATTTTAGAAGCTCCATACCAGGAAGCAAGGGACTATGATTTTGAGACCCATCCTTGTCATTTCCTAGCTGCATCATCTTGGTAATAATAATGCTGATAACAACCGCTTCCTTTTACTGAGCACTTACTATGTGCAAGAAATTTTATATACATTATTTTTAATACTTACAATAGCCCATTAGTTTTCAACCAGGGATGATTTTGCCATGCAAGGAATTTGGGACAATGTTTGGAGATATTTGATTTTCACAGTTTGGGGTACTGTGGGGCTTCTGGCATCTGGTGACTAGAGAACACAGATGTTGCTAAACTTTCTACAGTGGATGGGACAGCTGCCACAACAAAGAATTATCTGGACCAAGAAGTCTACAGTGCTGGTGTTGAGTAACCCTGCAATAACTGTCAGGTAGATGCTAGCCTCATTCTACAGAGGGGAACCTAGAGGTTCAAAGAGGGGCAGTGACCTTCCCTGCATGTACAGCGAGGAAGTAGTAAGCCAAGATTTCATCGTCGCTTAGTCTTGGCTCCAAAGTCCATGCTGGGAGAAATGCAGATATAGTCGAGATTTGTACAATGCCTCCAAGCATCTGAACTCCTTCTGTAGTCATATTGAACCCTGGCTGGGATCTTGAGTCAGAGTTCAGCACAGGGGTGATCTGGATGCCAGGGTGATCTATCCTTATAGGATAGAAAGTCTGAATGTAAGTTCAGGGTCGAATCAGACTAAACAGACAGCTCTGCTGAAGGGCCAGTCCAAGTAGAAATATCTGGACATAAACTGGAGTCTCAGAAAGGTTTAGAATAGAACACACCAGAGGGAATCTGTATGACCCTAGGAGTAGAACCACGGGGGTGTTTAATCGAAGTTATGAGGTTCTGTGCTGCAAGGGGAAGGAATTATGTACCAGAGGACAAGACAGATGAGACCTAGAACAAGTCACCTACTATCATTAAAATTCAGTTTCTTTTTCTGTGTAATCAGGGAAAATTTCCTACCTATGTTGTGAGGCTCTACAGAGAGGATGAATGTGAAAGAGATCTGTAAATGATCACTGTGACTTAGATCACAGGTATTCTATTAATAATTGTGATGTTCGAAGGCTCTTTGTCTCCTCCTTCCCAAATTACGCCACATACTTGGCTCCCTGTTCTTCGGTCGGTGCTTGCTCTGCGTATAATGAAAACAACCTGAATTTGCTCAGGTTTTCCCAACACGCTGTCCCTGGTTCCCTGCAGTTTGTCTATTTACCTCCATCACCATCTTTGTTCTACAATATCTCTGTGCTGTTAACATTATTTGTCAATAAATCATTGCCTTTTCCTGTGTTTGAGTGCCCAGAGGCCTTTGAATTTGGGTTCATCTTGCAAATCCAAATAAGGTAAGTAAAAAGCATAAATAATACATCAGCTGCTCATTCCCTGAGGATCTTGGCAGGCCTGTTCACAAGTGCAGTTTCTCTTAGTCTCTGTCCAGCTCAATTTGAAGGTCTGTGGGAACAGTGTGTAGACCTGAATAAGAAAACGTTAGTGGGGGAGATTCTGCTCCCTATCAATGATCTTCTAAGCACTATGTGTACAGAACAGGAAGTGTGGGGATACATGTAATCTGAAATAGAATTGGGCAAATATCAGAATTCTGGCTTTTTTTCTCTTTCACATTTTCAAGATGAGAGGAGAAAGATGAGATGATAAGCCTAGTGAAATTGCTACTGATACTTCAAAATAATAATAATAATAAAAAATCTTCATTAAAAAAGGAACACTTATCCCACTGTGAATTTAATACATCATAGCCTCAGGCCTATTTCTATTAACTTGGTTTCCTTTTTTTTTCTTTCTTTTCGTACTCTTTCATGCAAAAGCAAGGCAATCAATGAAGGCACTTAGCACAGTTCTTTCCTCCTCACTGTATATAAGGGAAAGTTAACATGTGCAAGTTCTTGTTCCCTAGATTTGCACAGAAAGCTTAGAATCTACCTAAGCTTTTTTGACCTAAGCATTGTGACCCTAACCTCTCTCCCTTTAAAACTTCCCCTTAATTATCCAGGGTCATTTCTTAAAATATATATCTTTTACTCCCCAGCTGAAAAGTGTTCAGTTGCTCTCCATTGACTGTATTAAAAAGTTAAAAACGTGAAATGTAAACCCCTCACCTAGTAAATATTATGTTAACCTTAAAACTGCATTCTGATATACAGTAGGCGCAGACAAATACTGTCTGATTCCACTTATACGAGGTACCTAGAATACTAGTCAGTTGTGTAGAGTTAGAAAGCACGCTGGTAGATTCTGTGGGGCTGGGGAAGGAGGAGTGGAAATAGGGACTTAGTGTTTAATGGGGACAGAATTTCCCTTTAGGAAGACAAAAAATCCAGGAGGTGGATGACAGTGAAAATTGCACAAGAGTGTAAATGTTCTTAGTGCTGTTGAACTACATGGTTAAATACGGTTAAAATGGTATGTTTTATTTTATGTGACTTTTACCACTATATATATAAAGACTATCAAATTAAAATCTGTGGATTCTGACCAAACTGGATTAACTGAGACCATATATAACATTTTCTCTAAAATAACTTAAAAAGAAAAAAGAAAAACTGGAGGAAATATGTGAAACAATAGTTTTCAGACACCGAACATAAAGTAGTGCAGAAGAGTAACCCCTGATAGACAGAAACACAGAAAAGGACCCCTACAATCACCCCACTTGGTCTGGAGGGAAGTTCTAGGCTACAGAACAGGGAGAGGGCTTAAGGCAAAGGACCAAGAACACCCTGAGTTGATACAGTTTATAGGGCAAAGTATCAGAATAAAATTTCTCAGAGCGAGAGTATCAGAAGGCCTTGAATCTTTATCTGTGGACTGACCAGGACATGCATGTGAGAAAACTCCCAAGCACAGGGGAAGTACCTCCCCAGAAATACCAATATTATAGGAAATAACCACTTTAGCTCACAGAGGTCTGGAAATAGCTCTGGTTCCCATTAACTAGAATAAAAATTCCTAATAATTGGTAAAATAGCAGGTAGAGTATTCGGAAGAATTTTGCCTTGGTAGTGAGATAAAATTAACACTACGCTAAAGCGTCCTCTGGTCCTGCTTGTTAGGCAAACTAGAAAGAAACATATTGTTCTCAAGTAATCTAACTTTATTCTACATCCCAGAATAAAGTTGAAGAATATTTATTGGAATACTAAACATTTAGGACCAAACCAGATAAAAATTCACAATAACTAGCAGGAACTAATAAAAATTAACATGCATGTGAAGAAGCAGAAAGATAGGACTGATGATAAAACTCAATGAAAACTAGCTCACATGACAGAAGAATTACAGAAACTTCAGAAATAACACTACGGAATTAGTAGAGAAGATGTTAAAATCATATACTGATATTCTGTAAGTTCAAAAAGGTAGAATAAAGCATAAGAATATTAATAAGAGAAGCAGAAGATATTAAAAAATTTAAGTTTAATTTTAAGACACAAAACAATGTCTGAGATTTTAAACACACACATACTCTGAATGGGAATAACAGAAAAATTGGCAGTTTCAGAAGAAAAGAAAATTAGTAAACTTGGAAACACAGCAATAGAAACTGTCTGCAGTGAAATACAAAAAGAAAGAGATACTGAAAACAACAAAGTATCAGTGCTGTGAAATGGTTTCAAGTGGCCTGATATATGTATAACTGCAGGCCTTGAAAGGGAACAGGACAGAAAAAATGCGAAGAAATAATGCCCCCAAATTTTCCAACTTTGATGAAAACTATAGGCCATTAATCCAAGAATTTCAATGATCCCCAAACAAATTAACAGGAAGAAAACTGTACCAAGATATAGCCCAATTAATTTGCTGGAAACAAAAGAGAAAGAGGGAATCTTAAAAGGAGTTAGGTTGAGGACCATTAAGTACAGATGGACACTGACTTGAATGATCTCAGAGGAAAGTGGAACATCTTTAAATTACTGAAAGGAAACAATCTGAGATTCTATACCTAGTCAGAATACTTTTCTAAAATGAAGGCAAATTTTTCTCAGATATAAGGAAGGTGAAATAATTTGTTATCAACTTAACTATAAGAAATGTTAAACAAAAGGAAAAAAAAAGAAACTAAGCAGTGAAAAACACTGGAAAAGGTGCTCTGCTCTTTTTACTCTATTTAAATTTTTTAAAATAATTTAAAGCATAAAATAAATAATAAATACATAAATAAATTGGTATAATACATAGGTAAAATGTTATATTACTTCAAGAAAGATTGTGATAACGTAATGATGTATACTATAAAACCCAAAGCAATCACTAAAATAACAGAAGAGAGTTATGGCTAAGTGAACAAGTAAAATAGAATAACAAAATATTCAATTAATCCAAAATAAGGCAGAAAAATGGAGTAAGAACAGATTAGACAAATATCAATAGCAAGTTACTAGATTTAAGCCTAGCCAGGTCAATAATCACATTAAATGTCAATTAAATGGCAGAGATTATCAAACTGGATAAAAAAGGGAGCCCCAACTGTATTTTTCTTATAAGAAATACACTTAAAATTTAGAAACACAAATAAGTAACAACTTAAGGCATAGAAAAAAAACAATGCTAACAATAATATAGCATCAAAAGCATGCTATAGTGAAAGTATAGTCTATACTAATATCAGAAGAAGTAGATTACTTGAGATAGATTGAGATTTTTTTATGATAAAGGGGCTGTTTCATCAAGACAACATAAGAATCTTATTTATGCACCTAAGAAACAAAACTTCAAAATATTTGAAGAAAAAATGACTAGAACTGCAAGGAGATATACATCTGAAATTATTGTCAGCTACTCTAACACTCATCTACTATGCATAAGACCCTCTTCTAAGTACAGAGCTAATGAGTTGCAGAATCAGGACTCAACTTCAGATCTGCATGGTTTCCAACACTGTTCTTTCAGCCATCTTGTTTTGTTGCTATTTGAATATGTCCTGATTCTCTGTGAACTTTCACTTACAACTCCAGGGGCCCAGTACAACATTGGGAACATAGGTAGGACACAGGAGTCGAGAAAGAAAATTTCATAATTCATTAAATGATTAAATGATCCTATATTGCGCGCGCTCTCTCTCTCTCTCTCTCTCTCTCTCTCTATATATATATATATATATCATCCCTTTATTTCTCAACAGGCCCATGTGAACTTGATATTATTATCTGCATTCCAACTTCCAAATATAGTTGATTATTTCCTCTTTCCTACATCTTCCCCAGTAGCACTGTGGCCCAGGACACCATCATTTCTTATCCAAAGGACTGCTATAGTTTCCTAATTGGTTTCTCAAATTCCATTTTTACCACTTCAAAATCTGTTTTGAAAATCTGTTCCACAAAGCAGCAATAATACTTTAAAAATAATATTAAAAATTATACATCAGACCATGTATTTCATGTACTATTCCACTCCTGGGGTTACCCTGAGAAAATTATAACTCAAAAAGACATGTGAACCCCCATGTTCACTGCAGCACTATTTACAATTGCCAGGACAAGGAAGCAACCTAGATGTACTTTGACAGGTGAATGGATAAAGAAGATGTGGTACAGATATGCAATGGAATATTACTCAGCCATAAAAAGGACTGGAAGTGCATCATTTGTAGTGATGTGGATGAACCTAGAGTCTGTCATACAGAGTGAAGTAAGTCAGAAAGAGAAAGCAAATATTGTATATTAATGCATATATATGGATTCTAGAAATACAGTATTGATGAACCTGTTTGCAGAGCAGGAACACAGACACAGAGAATGAACCTGTGGACATGGGAGGGAAGGAGAGAGTAAGATGAGCTGAGGCTGTAGCACCGGTGTACATATACATACTACCATGTGCAAAATAGCCACCTAGCGGGAAGTTGCGGTATAGCACAGGGAGCTCAGCGTGGTGATCTGTGATGACCTAGAGGTGTGGGAGGGAGGCTCACGAGGGAGGGGATATATGTATGGAGTTGGTGATGGACAGGGAGGCCTGGCGTGCTGTGATTCATGGGGTCGTGAAGAGTCATACAGGACTGAGCGACTGAACTGAACTGAACTGATAGGTGATTCAGGTTGTTGTATAGCACAAACTAACATGACATTATAAAGCAATTATACTCCTCCCCCCCCCCCCCCCCCAAAATCAAGTGCATTTAGATGAAAAGACCAACTCGTTAAGGTGGCAAACAAGGATTGTCATGATCTGGGTCTTGTTCTTCTTCTCAATCTCATCTCTTTCTACTTCACTTCCAGCTGCAAATAGCCTGGCTATACTGGGCTTTTCATTTTGGAATAGACCCATCCCTCTCCCATTTCACACTTTCACACCTGCTCTTCCTTGTACCTGTGTGTACTCTTGGATAATTCTACTCATGCTTCATGTCCCACCTTGTGTGTTACTTCCTATGATTTTCTGACCCTCTTCCAATATCAATTTGCCTCATTAATGCCTCTCATATAGTACTATTCTCGTCCTCTGTTGCCCTTATCACAATGCCAGGTCATGTTTTTATTTATGGCACTGAGATCCTGCAGAGATCTAAATCTTACACAGTCAATAGTCCTCTCACTCTATTTTGCAGCAGCATTTTCCTCCCATGGTTGCCCTTTTTCTGTTTTTGAAAAGAATTTCTTCTTCTGCTCCTGTGACACCACACTCCTGCTTTTCATCCTCCTCCATAGGCCCTGCCTCTCATCCTTTTTTGGTAGAGCGCTCTTCTCCTCCAGAATTCTAAATGTTGGCAGGCCTTCGGCTCAGTTGTAGACAATGTTCTTTTCTCTGTCTTATCTTTCTCTCATATCTCATCTTTATACATGGCTCTAAACCCCAATCATTCACTGATTCCCACTTGCTGACTTGATAGCTTCACTTGGATGTCAAACAGGCATCTCAGATAACATGAGTGAAGCAGATTCTTCACACTCCCAAACACATAAAACAGATTCTCTCAAGCATTCTCTATCTGGGCAAATTGCTACACCATCCATTAAATTGCTCAGAAGAAAATATTTAGAAGTTACTTATGATTGTGCTCCTTTCAGACCTAATTACTGTGTGCATGCTCAGTTACTCAGTTGTCCTGACTCTCTGTGACCCTATGGACTGTACCCCACTCCCCCGGGCTCTTCTGTCCATGGAATTTTCCAGGCAAGAATACTGGAACGGGTTGCCATTTCCTCTTCCAGGACCTAATTATTAACTATCCGTAAATCCTGTTGATTCAAACTCGAGAAAACACCTGAAATGTGATCTTTCTCACCATCTCCACTGCCACAGTCCTAGCCTAAGGGTCACCTCTTTGCCTCAACTGGACACTGGCATTAGCCGTATGGTCTCTCTCTTTACCTATGCTCTTGCAGCTCCTCCTCCGGTCTATTTTCCTTTACAGTCCCCTTCCATCAGAGGGAGGGGACATACGACAGTTTCAAGCAGATCAGACCACTTTCTTAAAAGCTTCTAATACAGGAGTTCCCAACCTCCAGATTCTAATGCCTGATGATCTGAGGTGGAGCTGCTGTGTTAATAATAGAAATAAAGTACACAATATATGTAATGCACTTGAATCCTCCTGAAACCATCCCCCCACCCTAGTTCATGGAAAAGTTGTCTTCCTTGAAGCTGGTCCCTGGTGCCTAAAAGGTTGGGGACCACTGCTCTACTATTTTCCAGTTTCACCCAGAATGAAATCTGGACTACGATGGTCTCTGGGTCCTGCATGTGTGGCCTTGCCTGTCTCCTAACTTACCCCTCATTCTTATACTGTTCACTGTGTTCCTGTTGTAGTGGCTTTTCTGTTCCAAGAGCATGCCAACTTCATCCCCATTTCAGAGCCTTTAATATTATATCTTCCACTTGGAGTATTTTCCTCCAAGATCTTGCCATAACTGAATACTCATTATAAAGGTTCCAAATATCATCTCTTCAGACAAGCCTTTGCTCTGTCCTCTAGTTAACCAGTTAGCCTCTCCACCATTACCCTATAGTACTGCTTCCATCACAGCATGTCTCAGAATCTAATATTATAGCGTTTTTCATTTACCTATAAATTTATTGCCTGTCTCAACCAAAATGGAAGTTTCTTGAAAACGTGGACCACCTCTGTCACTCTGTTGCTTTCGAGCTTAGAAGAAAACTTGGTTTGTAATAATCCAATACTTGTTAACTAAATCCCTAAATTTTCTTTGCTAAAATCATTTGGGAAGACCTCAATGATCTCCTAATTGGATGCCAAAGATTTGAAAGTATTTTTCATGCAAATATACATGCTTTTTCAAAGTTGACTTGAGCAACTAAACCCCAGTCAAGACAAAGAGCACTCCAAGAGGGAAGAAATGTAATTTGGGTGCAATTTTGTTTCACCTAAAATATAGATTAGCCTTTTCCTAACCTAGGAGCCCCCCTCTTAAATCTTAAAATCCTCCCAGTGAAACTAAAGCATCATCTAGAGAGGGGAAGAGCCGACACATTGGAAAAGACTCTGATTCTGGGAAAGATTGAAGGCAGGAGGCAAAGGGGGCGACACAGGGTGAAATGGTTGGATGACATCACCGACTCAATGGACATGAGTTTGAGCAAACTCTGGGAGATAGTGGAGAACAGGGAAGCCTGGCATGCAGGCTTCCATTTCATGGGGTCGCAAAATGTTGGACACGACTTAGTGACTGAACAACAGCAACAACAGAGAAGGGAAAAGGGATCCATTTCAGATCAGGAAGCTGGGATCAGCTTAGGTTGGCACAATTAGTTTTATTCAATCTCCAATGCTTTCCAAAATGTAAACATGGTTGCAACACCTTTGCAATGGAGTTGAGGTTTTAGAAACTCACTGGAAATTTGACCATGAGCTTGCATTTGCATACAAACTATGTTCTGTGGTTTGTACAAGCCTTTGGGAATACAAAGAGAGAAAGATGGGGGGAGAGATGGGTATATTACAGTCGATCCCAGTGCAGCATAATCAGCATTACAGCAGAAGAGTAGAGAAGAATGGGTGTCTAAACACTAAGGGGTCAGTAAGGATCTATGCAGAAGGAGACGCTGGGAGACCAAGCAAACATTCACCTGGCAGATGAGATAGGAAGGGCATTCTATGCAAGGCTTAGTGAAGAGAGCACAGGGCTGGTTCAAGAAAAAGCAAATCAGGAAGAGCTGGGTGGCTGCATGTTTAGGCGAGTGTGGCAGAAAAAGAGGCAGGCGAAGTCAGCTCCCAGAAGGCCTTGAGTAGGCTAAGCAGTATGGATTCGATCTTGAAAAATTGTAAGCTGGGTCAGGACGATTCTGAAGCTAAGACAGAGGGAAGGTGATGATGACCTTCAGGAGATTCAAGGTTGGACTTGCTCAGTTTAGAGATAGGGTGGGGGCTCCTTTATTCTTTTTTTCACCCTAAAAATGTTCAGGGAGGTGTAAGAAAATAATGTTCAGGCCCATTCTCAGTGTAGGTAAGGACAATTCTGATAGAAAATGCTAGTACTTGTAGATATGGAATGTAAGAAGGAGGAGGTTTTAATTACTCTGTGTACATACACACAGGTGTGCACACAGGCAGGCAAGCATACACATACACACTCACACACTTACACACATGGTCACTTTCTTGTTCATGGAAACTCTATTTGAAATAGCCCCCAAATGGCAGCAACCCAAATGCCCACCAATACGTGAATGGAGAAACAAACCCTGGCACAAATCTGTACAATGGAATACCATTCCCATGAAAAAGTAATGATGGCTGATAATAAGAATAAATAAGATAAGAATAAATCTCAGAATAACCAGGTTGAGAGAAAGAAACCAGATTGAAAAAAGAATACATTCTACGTGAGTCCATCTATAAACACCTTTAAAATGTAAACTATTTTTTAGTGTACCTGTAACTATCTGGGGTATGTCCCTGTTTTGAACCTTACAAGAACTGCATGGATTATCATACTAAGTGAAGTAAGTCAGACAAAGACAAATGTATCACTTATATGTGGAATCAAAAATATGATATAAATGGACTTACTTGCAAAACAGACTCACAGACTTAGAAAACAAACTTATGGTTCCCAAAGGGGAAAGAGGAGAAGACAGAGGAATAAATTAGGAGTCTTGGTTAACTTATACATACTACTATATATAAAATACTTTAACAATAAGGGACTACTGTATAGCAAAGGGAACTCTAATCTATATCTCCTAATAACCTATAATGGAACAGGATCTGAAAAAGAATATACATATGTGTGTGTGCGTGTGTGTGTGTACAGCAAACTGAGTCACTTTGCTATACACCTGAAACTAACACAACACTGTAAATCAAGTATGCTTTAATTAAAACAAATGAATAAAATAAAATAATAAAGTAAAATCTGAATAAAAAACTGCACAGGATAGGTCCTATTATTATTTCCATTATATAAATAAAGAGATAAGTCTGCAAGGGTACATTGATTTTCTGGGAGTCTTTCTCTGATGCCAAACTTTAATATTGTTTTTACCCTTAATAAGATATTAGTATTCTAATGACATCATTATAATTTTTACTCTTAACTATAATAACAGTTAGGTTTCCATTTTGTGTGTGTGTGTGGTTTATGTCTGTAAATAACCCAATCTGGGAGCATATAAATACTACCTGGAGAACTTTTAGAAACAGAGATTCTTATTTCTTACCCTAGACAAGTAGTTTTCAAATGTTAGAGGGTATTAGAAATGTCTGGAACACGTGATAAAAATACAAAGGTAGGGTCTTTGTTTTTTTATTTTTATTAAAATAGCTCTTCAGATGATTCTGATTATTACTGATTTTGGTAATTACTCTCCAAATAAATTAGTATGTCCTGGGTTGTGGCTTGATATTTTTAAAAAGGTCTATCAGATAGTTCAAAGTCCAGTTCTAATTGTTGCTTCCTGACCTGCATATAGGTTTCTCAAGAGGCAGGTCAGGTGGTCCGGTATTCCCATCTCTTGAAGATTTTCCACAGTTTACTGTGATCCACTCAGTCAAAGGCTTTGGCATAGTCATTAAAGCAGAAATAGATGTTCTTCTGAAACTCTCTTCCTTTTTCCATGATCCAGAGGATGTTGGCAATTTGATCTCTGGTTCCTCTGCCTTTTCTAAAACCAGCTTGAACATCTGGAAGTTCACGGTTCAAGTATTGCTGAAGCCTGGCTTGGAGAATGTTGAGCATTACTTTACTAGTGTGTGAGATGAGTGCAATTGTGTGGTAGTTTGAGCATTCTTCGGCATTGCCTTTCTTTGGGATTGGAATGATAACTGACCTTTTCCAGTCCTGTGGCCACTGCTGAGTTTTCCAAATTTGCTGGCATATTGAGTGTAGCACTTTCACAGCATCATCTTTCAGGATTTGAAATAGTTCAACTGGAATTCCATCACCTCCACTAGCTTTGTTCGTAGTGATGCTTTCTAAGGCCCACTTGACTTCACATTCCAGTATGTCTGGCTCTAGGTCAGTGATCACACCATCGTGATTATCTGGGTCATGATGATCTTCTTTGTACAGTTCTTCTGTGTATTCTCGTGACCGCTTCTTAATATCTTCTGCTTCTGTTAGGCCCATACCATTTCTGTCCTTTATCGAGCCCTTCTTTGCATGAAATATTCCCTTGGTATTTCTAATTTTCTTGAAGAGATCTCTAGTCTTTCCCATTCTGTTGTTTTCCTCTATTTCTTTGCATTGACCGCTGAGGAAGGCTTTCTTATCTCTCCTTGCTGTTCTTTGGAACTCTGCATTCAGATGCTTTTATCTTTCCTTTTCTCCTTTGCTTTTTGCTTCTCTTATTTTCACAGCTATATGCAAGGCCTCTTAAGACAGCCATTTTGCTTTTTTGCATTCCTTTTCCATGGGGATGGTCTTGATCCCTGTCTCCTGTACAATGTCATGAACCTCCATCCATAGTTCATCATGCACTCTATCAGATCTAGTCCCTTAAATGTATTTCTCACTTCCACTGTATAATCATAAGAGATTTGACCTAGGTCATACCTGAAGGGTCTAGTGGTTTTCCCTACTTTCTTCAATTTCAGTCTGAATTTGGCAATAAGGAGTTCATGATCTGAGCCACAGTCAGCTCCTGGTCTTGTTTTTGCTGACTGTATAGAGCTTGTCCATCTTTGGCTGCAAAGAATATAATCAATCTGATTTCCGTGTTGACCATCTGGTGATGTCAATGTGTAGAGTCTTCTCTTGTGTTGTTGGAAGAGGGTGTTTGCTATGACCAGTGCGTTCTCTTGGCAAAACTCTATTAGCCTCTGCCCTGCTTCATTCCGTATTCCAAGCAACAGTTAGAACTGGACGTGGAACAACAGACTGGTTCCAAATAGGAAAAGGATTATGTCAAGGCTGTATATTGTCACCCTGCTTATTTAACTTATATGCAGAGTACATCATGAGAAATGCTGGGCTTGAAGAAGCACAAGCTGGAATCAAGATTGCCAGGAGAAATATCAATAACCTCAGATATGCAGATGACACCACCCTTATGGCAGAAAGTGAAGAGGAACTAAAAAGCCTCTTGATGAAAGTGAAAGAGAAGAGTGAAACAGTTGGCTTAAAGCTCAACATTCAGAAAACTAAGATCATGGCATCTGGCCCCATCACTTCATGGGAAATAGATGGGGAAACAGTGGAAACAGTGTCAGACTTTATTTTCTTGGGCTCCAAAATCACTGCAGATGGTGATTGCAGCCATGAAATTAAAAGACACTTACTCCTTGGAAGGAAAGTTATGACCAACCTAGATAGCATATTCAAAAGCAGAGACATTACTTTGCCAGCAAAGGTCCGTCTAGTCAAGGCTATGGTTTTTCCAGTGATCATGTATGGATGTGAGAGTTGGACTGTGAAGAAAGCTGAGCGCCAAAGAATTGATGCTTTTAAACTGTGGTGTTGGAGAAGACTCTTGAGAGTCCCTTGGACTGCAAGGAGATCCAACCAGTCCATTTTAAAGGAGATCAGTCCTGGGCGTTCTTTGGAAGGACTGATGCTGAAGCTGAAACTTCAATACTTTGGCCACCTCATGCAAAGAGTTGACTCATTGGAAAAGACTCTGATGCTGGGAGGGATTGGGGGCAGGAGGAGAAAGGGATGACAGAGGATGAGATGGCTGGATGGCATCACCGACTTAATGGACATGAGTTTGAGTGAACTCCGGGAGTTGGTGATGGACAGGGAGGCCTGGCTTGCTGCAATTCATGGGGTCGCAAAGAGTCGGACATGACTGAGCAACTGAACTGAACTGAACTGATAATAACAGTTAGGTTTTCATTTGTGTGTGTGTGTGTGTGTGTGTGTGTGTGTGTGTGTATGGTTTATGTCTGTAAATAACCCAATATGGGAGCATATAAATACTACCTGGAGAACTTTTAGAAACAGAGATTCTTATTTCTTACCCTAGACAAGTAGTTTTCAAATGTTAGAGGGTATTAGAAATGTCTGGAACACGTGATAAAAATACAAAGGTAGGGTCTTTGTTTTTTTATTTTTATTAAAATAGCTCTTCAGGTGATTCTAATTATTACTCTCCAAATAAATTAGTATGAACTGGGTTGTGGCTTGATATTTTTAAAAAGGTCTATCAGATAGTTCTGCAACCAACCCTAAGGAGAAATTTTGGCTCTTGGATAAAATATAAAGTCATTGTCATCTTGTGAAGAATCTTTTAAAATCTGGCCCTAAACCACTTCCAGTTTGGGGTTATTTCAAATAAAGTTTTCATGAACATTCATGTAAAAAAGAAAATGATCATATGTGTGTGCATGTGTCCAGACTTATAGCTCACTTTCTTCCAACCAGTATTCATTCCTGCCAGCCTGAACACCCACAGGTCCTTCCAGTGTCACCCAAGACAACATCCACCATGCAGAAGGCATTGTTCTTTTACAGCTTCAGCTCTTCCCACATCTTTTCTCAAAATGCTCACCCCTTTTTCTCATTTTACAGACTCATTTACCAGGTAAAATTCTTAAATACCTTCTGCTCAGCAAAGCTCTCTCTGATACCCCAGGCTCCTTCTTCTATGACTTCCTGGCATTTTGGGATTGACCATTTACCACTTGGACTTGTATATTCTCTATTTATACTCTATTTATAGTCTCTACTTATGGTTTTTATTCACTGTCTGCATCTGAAGTCAGGAAATCCAATGAAAATAGCACAGAGGTTTGATTCCTATGGATTTATGTAGATTCCCAGAAACACACTCAGAAACTGTGTGAACTTGGTCAAGTTATTGAACTTCTCTATACCCTAGCTTCCTTCTATGCAATTAAGGTAATGATTAGATCTCTTTCCTAGAGCTTTTCTGAGGATTGAAGAGGGAAAACTTAGAAAGCACCTTCCACTGCTGCTGCTAAGTCGCTTCAGTCGTGTCCGACTCTGTGACCCCAGAGACGGCAGTCCACCAGGCTTCCCTGTCCCTGGGATTCTCCAGGCAAGAATACCGGAGTGGGTTGCCATTTCCTTAGTAAGTGGCAAATGGTAAATCCTCAATGTATGGTAGTCCTTAATGTTATGGTGGAGTTATAGGGTAATGCATTGGTCTTATTTACCTTCCTAATTCTAGCACATGGGAGACACCAACAGGTTGGCTGACTGAACTTATCTTTCCTATAACGCGACTACATAGAAAATCTCTGTCCGAGGAAAGACTACTGGAGACAACTTTTGCTAAACTACAAATCCCTTCCTGGCAACAGAAAGGTCCTGATGCAATGCAGTATCTACACCATGCAAGACAGATATACTAACTCTGGGCCTTGTTCAAGGCTTGCTGTACAGGCCCAATTGCAATGCTCATGCTCATAAAGTCTGGGACTCAGACATGACTTGTATGCCTTATGTAGATTCCCACTTTTTCCAGAAATGTCCTGGAAGAAGCCATTCTTGGCTTTGGAAGTTTGTGGCCATGGAAACAACTCTCACACTCCCACACTTTATTCCAGGGAAACGAGGCGGGGAGACTTCCATGAGCACAGACACAGAAGTTGGGTTGAAAGAGACAGCACGCAATCTGCTGGGGTGTTTTAACAATGAAGCCAAGGCTAATTACCAGGAGTCTCCAGCAGTCTTTACAGGGAAAAGAGCAAGTGTTGTAGAAGAGGCAGAGGAGGAAATGGACGAGGGTGCTATTCGCATTTCTGGGGTCTGCCAAAGTAGCAATGAAAAAAACAAACAAACAAAGAAACAAAATGCAACAGTTATCTCTCCAGGCATTTCGATGACTTTTGGAGTTTTACTGCCAAATGCTTGACACTCCGAATTTCCACACAGATGACTCAGATATAGTAAGAGAAAGAAGAAGTTTAAGTAACCGAGTCCTAATTAAAGTCCTCTGGCCCTTAAATTTGCCCCTGCTTCACTCCATCCTCCACAAAGTCACTAGCAAAGGATTTCTAAAATTCTAATCCAGTGAATTCGCTCTTGACCAAAGACCTTCAAGAGAAGCCCATTGTTTACAGGATAAAACCCAGATTCTATAACAGAGAATGAGTCTCTTCACATCAGGCCCCATAAGCATCTGTTACCTGATGTTCTCCTACATTTAATCTTATGAAACTATTCTTCCCAGAATGAATAATATTGTTCCCTTCAACTCCATGCCTTTGCAAAATTCTCTTATTTTTAAAGAATGCTCTTCCCTGTTTGATCTGCTTAGCCAATACCTACTCGTTTTTTAAGACCCTGTGTTATGCTTTCTTTGATCACTCCCACCTTCCCCAGGCTTCCTTCCCATGAGTTGACTATGTTCTTGTGTCACTATCTCTAACACATATCCTTATCAAATACTGTAATACGATTATGTACTGACATCTTGTCTCCCCCACTGTGACACCGAGAAGGGCCTGGTGGGACTCCTGGGCACAAAGCCTTTCTGTGCCCATGACCTTCCCTGAGTTCCAAGGGCGGAAGATACAACCAGTTGTTAATTAGAGAAAGGAGCAGATGCGAGACAAAGGAGAAACAAACCATCGAGAAACAACACTGGCGACTTGGGGCAAGGTCCTCGTTCCCCATCAACAGATACATAAAATAAAATCTTTGGGCTGTTTTGCAGATATTGAAACCCCCTCCAGGTAGGAGAAATGAATGACTGACAATGGTAAGTTGCCCACAGAATGCAGTTATTACTGTTGTTCAGTTGCTAAGCTGTGTCCCACTCTGTGACCCCAGAACTGCCGCACGCCAGGCTCCCCATACTTCAGTCTCTTGAAGTTCACTCAGATTCACGTTCACTGAGTCGGTGATGCTATGTAATCATCTCATCCTATGCTGCCTTCTTCTACTTTTGTCTTCAATCTTTTCTAGCATCCGTGTCTTTTTCAGTAAATCAGCTCTTTGCATCCAGGGGACAAAATATTGGACCTTCAGCTTCAGCATTTGTCCTTCCAATGAATATTCAGGGTTGATTTCCTTGGGGATTGACTGGTTTAATCTCCTTGCAGTCCAAGGGACTCTCAAGAGTCTTCTCCAGCACCACAGTCCAAAAGCATCAGTTCTTCAGTGCTTAGCCTTTTTTTTATGGTCCAACTTTCACACTCGTACATGACTACTGGGAAAACCATAGCTTTGACTGTATGGCAAAGTGATGTTTGCTGACATCACTTTGTCAGCAAAGTGATGCCTCTGCTTTTTAATACATTGTCTAGGTTTTTCATAGCTTTCCTTCCAAGGAGGAAGCATCTTTTAATTTCATGGCTATAGTTACTGTCCATAGCAATTTTGGAGCCCAAGAAAATAAAATCTGTCACTGCGTCCACTTTTTCTCCCTTCTATTTGCCATGAAGTGATGGGACCAGATGCCATGATCTTAGCTTTTTGAATGTTGGGTTTCAAGCCAGCTTTTTCACTCTCCTCTTTCACTCTCATCAAGAGGCTCTTTAGTTCCTCTTTACTTTTCTGCCATTAGAGTGGTATCATCCACATATATAAGATTGTTGATTTTTCTCCCAGAAATCTTGATTCCAGCTTGTGATTCATCCAGACCCCATTCACATGATGTACTCTGCACAGAAGTTAAATAAGCAGGGTGACAATATACAGGCTTGATGTATTCCATTCCCAGTTTTGAACCAGTCTGATGTTCCATGTACCACTTTATCTGTTACTTCTTGGCTCTCACACAGGTTTCTCAGGAGACCTGAAAATGTGGTCTGATACTCCTATCTCTTTAAGAATTTTCCACAGTTTGTTGTGATCCATAAAGTCAAAGACTTCAGTGTGGTCAATGAAGCAGAAGTAGATACTCCCTTGCTTTGTCCATAATCTAACAGATGTTGGCAATTTGATCTCTGGTACCTCTGTCTCTTTGAAACTCAGCTTGCACATCTGGAAGTCCTTGATTCATGTACTGCTGAACTCTGGCTTGAAGGATTTTGAGCATTACCTTGCTAGCATGTGAAATGAGTGCAATTAAGCGGTAGTTTGAACATTCTTTGGAATTGCCCTTCTTTGGGATTGGAATGAAAACTGACTTTTCCCAGCCCTATGGAGATTGCTGAGTTTTCCAAATATGCTGACATACTGAGTTCAGCACTTTAATAGCATCATCTTTTAGGATTTTAAACAGCTCAGCTGGAATTCCATTGCCTCCACTAGCTTTGTCCATAGTCATGCTTCCTCAGGGCCACTGATTTCACAGTGCGGGATGTCTGGCTCTGGGTGAGTGACCACACCATCGTGGTTGTCTGGGTCACTAAGACCTTTCTTGTAAAGTTCTGTACATTCTTGCCACCTCTTCTTGATCTCTTCTGCTTCTATTAGGTCCTTACTGTTTCTGTCCTTTATCCTGCCCATTCTTGCATGAAATATTCCCTTTATATCTCTAATTTTGTTGGCAAGACCTTTACTCTTTTTCATTCTATTTTTTCCCTCTAGTTCTTTGCATTGTTCATTTAAAAATGACTTCTCCTCTCTCCTTGCTATTCTCTGGAACTCTGCATTCAGTTGGATATATCTTCCCTTTTTCTCTTGCCTTTCATTTCTCTTCTTTCCTCAGCTATTTGTATCCTTTTCTACTTCACCCAAAACTGTCCCCAAGATTCTGCACCAGTGTACGGAGAAGAGGAGCTTTCTCCATCAATAGGACTGGGAAGTCTTTGAGGGCAGGACCTGGCATTGGAGAGGGGATTTTCCATATGTCTGCCCACTTCTACTTCCACAGGCCCCCTTCACCCTGGACTTGCACCCTGTATCCTGGTCATTTATTTTGTCTGACAGAAAAAGAGAGATGGTTAGTAAAACTTTGAGCTGGGTATTGAAGAGGGTATTATAGAAAATAATATTTCCTGTGTGCCTGGCATCATGGTGGGAATACGAGACTAAATTAAACAGAGTCTCCTCCTGAATTTTCACTTCTGGAACATCTATCATGTTTAATACACTGTGAGAGCTATCTTATCTCAATTAATTAAACAAAACAACTTTAGAGGATAGGTCAAATTGTTATACAATTTTAGAAATGAGAATAAGAAAGTCAAATGGCTCTTCTAAGATCTTACATCTTGTAAGAGGTCCAGAATTAGAACTGAACTACAAGGCAAAGAACATTCTTTAAATACTTATAGTTCTGATTTATTAAGCATCTGCTATTTTAATAATTAAGTTCCATATTATATTATCACTAATTTATAATAGGCCATCATGATAATTAGGATTACCTCCATTTTGCTGACAAGAAATTCACTGCTCAGGGAGACAAAGTCATGTTTCTAAGAACACAGAATAGGCAAGAATCAAAATCAGTATTTGAACTTGGACCCGATTGACACCAAAACACCAAATTTATTATAACCCTGCTTGTTTAAGTTTTTCACTTCATGGTCACCCAGTTCCTTTGTATTATTCAAGAGCTCATAGAAACCCACACAGAAAGCCTCCTAGGACAATGAAGGTTTAAGCAGTCTCTGCAAGATCATAATAAGGTGGAAGGGAAAGGCCATCCCAGTGAAGAGGCACTTACAAGAGTCGTGGGAATCTCTGTATATGTGGAGTCCTAAATTAAAGGCTAATTTAGGAAGCAAAAATGGAAGAATCAGCTTCTCTCCTTTCCTATTTTCTAGTTCTTACACATCCATCAAGGAATCCATCCAACGGGCCTTTTATAACAGCTGGGATAACGCAGATAATGAATGACCAATAGTGAGGACTCAAAATCACACTCTTAGAAGGAAATTTGAAAAAGCATGGACATTCTGGGGCTTCCCTGGTGGTTCAGATGGTAAAGAATCTGCCTGCAATGTGGGAGACCTAGGTTCGATCCATGGATTGGGAAGATCCACTGGGGGAGGGTGTGGCAATCCACTCCGTAGTCTTGCCTGGAGAATCCCCATGGACAGAGGATCCTGGGGGCTACAGTCCGTGGGTAGCAAAGAGTCAGACACAACTGAGCAACCAAACACACGGACATTCTGGGCAGAAGAATGAATGATTCAGGACAAGTAAGAGAGAATTGAAGTATTTGGAGCATTTGTAGAAAGAAGAACGAAGAAAATGAGGATAGAACCCCCTAGGAAGATTGCCTTCCCTCCTAGGGTCCCTATGTAAAAACAACCAGGAAGCATGTTTCTTTTTAACTGATATAAGGAAAGAATTCTTAAATTACACGGGGGAGGGTGGGAAGCTGCCCACACTGGGAGATGCTCCCATAAAGGTGGTATGACCACTTGGTGGGGATGTTGCAGAGAAAACTCAAAAATTGTTAAGGTCTTAAAATTTCTGCCATTTTGGGCCCCTCTGATTCTGAGAGCTGCATTGAATTCAAATGAATAACACTAAAACCGTATTTACCATAGGCAATACCCTGTTTCTAGCCATCTGAGGAGACGGATGTTGTCTTTGCTATTTAGATGGGAGCATCTAGTCAGGAACAGAACCTAATCATACTAGGTTTCACATGGATGAGTCACTGCAGTATAGCAAGTCACAACCCCTTAGAGGAGAAGAGTCACAGATTACAATCAGAGCTGGTGTCATTGTCGTCTCCCGGGTCCTGTGCTGCACAGCCCTGAAATAGGCTGCAACTATTATCTCCTTCAGGTGATAAAATATTTCTTGGTAAGCACACAGCTTTGTTTTCCGAAAACAAATAAATCACTTCTACTTTTCTTCTCCTCAATTTTCTGTTAGCAGGGTAAGAATCGCGTCTGCCAAAATTCTGCCTAAAAGTAAGTGTAGTTTTTGAGAGGGACTGTACGAAGAGTAAACACACGAAAGGGCCCATACCAGGGCTCAAACTTGGAGCAAAGTATTTGCTGTTTTGATGGGAGGTGTCTAATCAGAGCTACCAAAATGCACACTTTTTAAGAAGATCTCAGGGGTCTAATGGAGAAGGCAATGGCACCCCACTCCAGTACTCTTGCCTGGAAAATCCCATGGATGGAGGAGCCTGGTAGGCTGCAGTCCATGGGGTCACTAAGAGTTGGACACGACTGAGTGACTTCACTTTCACTTTTCACTTTCATGCATTGGAGAAGGAAATGGCAACCCACTCCAGTGTTCTTGCCTGGAGAATCCCAGGGACGGGGGAACCTGGTGGGCTGCCGTCTATGGGGTTGCACAGAGTTGGACACGACTGAAGCGACTTAGCAGCAGCAGCAGCAGCAGCAGCAGGGGTCTAAGTTCCCAGTAACTTCTCATGTTCATTGAAGTCACATACCGAAGAACACAAATGCTTTAGGTATTGAAGGGAAAACTGTTGCCCAAACTGTAAATTCCATCTAATAATGCAAACTTCTATTGCTTCCCCCTGGAGTTTTAGAATGCTCAGTCTGAAACTTGACTATTAAATCTAGAAGACCGAACAGAATTTTCCTAAAGAATCCCCAGTCCTGGGGACTTGAAGATTGTTTTGAAAACACTTGTAATGGGAGCGTTTTGAGGGGTAACATGTGCTGAATTTATTCTTCAAAAAATATTTTTTGAACTCTATCTCTGTGCCATGTATTCAGCTGGGCATAAGAGTAGGGAATGTGATTAAGATATAGTTCCTTCCCCAAACAAACTCATGATTCAGTGCCCAGGAAGATGGATTTACAAGTTTATAATGCACAGTAGTCTAAGTGCCACAAGAGAGGAATTGATAAGGAATAATAGTGACATAGAGAAAGAAATAATTGACTTTGTATCCTGTGTTTGCGGGTTGCATGGGGGAATGGTAAAGCTTGTAGGAAAAAGTTTCTCAAAAGAATTAAGATACAATCTGAGAGCCAGATGCTGGTGTTAATCTTTTCATATGTATGTAAAAGATGAAAGGGAATTCCAGAGAGGAGGAGAATAATCTGCAAAGATGCCGAGGTATAGGAAGGCATGGTATATTTAGAAAAACCTGAATAAGGCTAATGGTATCCTTTGTCTGTGGGAAGCATTTCTAAAGAAGAAAGTAAAATGATCAGATTTTATGATTTATAAATGTATGTGTCCATAACAGAAAGATTGGACTGGAGGGGAACAGAATGGAATCTGGAGGTACAATTCAAAGTTGATTACAAAATGTGTAAGTTTGATAAAACCTAGTGGTGGACTTGGGCAAAGTCCAGGAGCTGGTGACGGACAGGGAAGTCTGGCGTGCCGCAGTCCATGGGATTGCAAACAGTCGGACACCACTTGGCAACTGAACAAGAACAACTAGAAACACTAGGAACTGTGTCTACATTGCTGTTCAGTTGCTAAGATGTGTCCAACTCTTTGCAACCCAATGAACCTGCAGCGCGCCAGGCTTCCCTGTTCTTCACCATTTCCCTGAGTTTGCTTAAACTTATGTCCATTGAGTCAGCGATGCCATCCAACCACCTCATCCTCTGTCACCCCCTTCTCCTCAGGCCCTCAATCTTTCCCGGCATCGGGGGGTTTCCCAATGAGTCAGATATTTGCAATACATTGCCTCATTTAATTCTCACACTTTTTCCTGGAGTCCATTTGAGGTGAACACTAAAAGAATAAATATCATAACGACTTAAATAAAAAGTTTTCTGACTATATGCCAGGCCCTTAGGCTTTATGTGAAAAATCTTATTACATTTTCATAGTGTTGTGTGTTACACACTATTTTTTATCCTTTTTAAATAGACGAGGTTACTGATGAAAAGGCTAAGAAAGGTATCAACATCACATGGCTTGGTGGAGCAAAGCTTTGGACCTAAGTAGCTTGACTCCAGGGCCCACAGCCCTCTCCACTGTACAAAGCAGTTACTAGGATGGGTCTGCTATTGAGAGAACATGCATCAAGACAGACAGTCTGTCAGTCAGTTCAGTCTTTTAGTCATGTCCGAGTCTTTGTGACCCCATGGACTGCAGCACGACAGGCTTCCCTGTTCATTGCTAACTCCCAGAGCTTGTTGAAACTCATGTCCACTGAGTCAATGATGCCATCCAACCATGTTATTTTCTGTCATCCCCTTCTCTTCTGCCTTCAATCTTTCCCAGCATCAGGGTCTTTTCCAATGAGTCAGTTCTTCACATGAGGTGGCCAAAGTTTGGAGCTTCAGCTTCAGCATCAGTCCTTCCAATGAACACCCAGGACTGATCTCCTTTAGGATGGACTGGTTGGATCTCCTTGCAGTCCAAGGGACTCCCAAGAGTCTTCTCCAACACTACAGTTCAAAAGCATCATTCTTCAGTGCTCATCTTTCTTTATAGTCCAACTCTCACATCCATACATGACCACTGGAAAAATCATAGCTTTGACTGGATGGACCTTTGTCAGCAAAGTAGCATCTCTGCTTTTTAATATGCTGTCTAGGTTGGTCATAGCTTTTCTTCCAAGGAGCAAGTGTCTTTTAAGTTCATGGCTGCAGTCACCATCAGCAGTGATTTTGGAGCCCAAGAAAATAAAGTCTGACACTGTTTCTACTGTTTCCCCATCTATTTCCCATGAAGTGATGGGGCCAGATGCCATGATCTTCATTTTCTAAATGTTGAGCTTTAAGCCAACTTTTTCACTCTCCTCTTTCACTTTCATCAAGGGGCTCTATAGTTCCTATTCTCTTTCTGCAATAAGGGTGGTGTCATCTGCATATCTGAGGTTATTGATATTTCTCCCGGCAAACTTGATTTCAACTTGGGCTTCATCCAGCCTGGCATTTCACATGATGTACTCTGCATATAAGTTAAATAAGCAGGGTGACAATATACAGCCTTGATGTACTCCTTTCCCTATTTGGAACCAGTCTATTGTTCCATGACCAGTTCTGACTGTTGCTTTCTGACCTGCATACAGATTTCTCAAGAGGCAAGTCAGGTGGTCTGGCATTCCCATCTCTTTAAGAATCTTCTACAGTTTGTTGTGATCCACACAGTCAAAGACTTTGGTGTAGTCAGTAAAGCAGAAATAGACGTTTTTCTGAAGTTCCCTTGATTTTTCTGTGATCTTATGGATGTTAGCAATTTGATCTCTGGATCTCAAGGTAGACAGTACTGGGAAAAGCAATAACTCTGTACTGAGGCTGAAATCAGACTGGGTGGTGCATTCAGAACAACAGTGAAGATGCTAGGCTTTATTCTAAGGAGAAGCCAGTGGAAAAGTTTTAAGCAGGGGTGTGACAAGATCAAGTTTCCTTTTCTGAAGAGTTATTGATTTTGGAGAATGGAAGGGTGATGTAAAAAAGGCAAAAAGTAGGGAGACCAGGAAGGTTCCTGTTCCACAATCCAGGTAGGAGATGATGGCAGCTGGAGTAAGGAAGCTGAAGCAGCTGGAGTAAGACATGTGGGAAAAGAATGGAGGGAAGCAGAGGGATCTGAGTGAGAGAGATACAGTAAGTAAAATACTAGAACCTGTCAGTAATTGACTGGATATGTATATTTTTGAGGGGTCAGGCTGGTGAGGATGAGATTCGGAGAAATGTTGAGGATGTGATCAAAATATGAGGTGGCAGAAAAGAACAAAAGGTTTACTCTCCTTTGGAACTGGGATTTTGTAACTCTAGGATACAGTATCAACATTATTCTGCCTCCACTCATTTCCCTACGATGGAGCCACAGCAAATTTCTATATATTCTTGGTAATGTCCTGTGTACTTTAAGAATTTGGTGCCATCAAAGGGAAACAAATATGCTTTAGCAGGTAGAACCACTTAGAGAGTGGTGAAGTGGAACAGACTGTAAATGTGGAGTCACAGAACTTTCTCAAACAAAGGACATTAAAATAAAACTTAAGTTACCATCATACTTAATCACAAAGACTAAATGCCCTCCCCGACTATGACCAGGAACAAGGCACTGATGTCTACTGCCACCACTTCCTTTCAACATTGTAATAGAGATTCTAGCCTATGAAAAAAGGTAAGAAAAATAAATAAAAGGCGTCCAGATTTGAGAACATACAGTTATACCGTCTTATTTGAAAAATACACGATCAACTCTGTAGAATATCTGCTGGAATCTCCAAAAAATATTAGAACTAATAAATGAACTTAGTGAAAGTTGAAGAATACATTATCAACATAAAAGGCCATTTTGTTTCTGTATATTAACAGAACTTAGAAATGCAAATTTAAAGTATTTCATTTCAAAAAGCATCAAAAATACAACAGGCTTAGGGATAAGTCTGAAAAAGACCTATATAATGAAAACTATAAAACACTGCAAAAATTGAAGATGATTAATAAATGAAGAGCAACATTATCTTCATAGATCAGACAACTCAATTGTTAAGAAGTCAATTCTTGCTAAATTGATCTATAGATGAAACTCAATCGGAATCAAAACCTCAGCAGAATCTTTTGTAGATGTTAACAAGATAATTATAAAATCTGTGTAGAAATACATAATACTAACTATAGCCAAAACATATTTGAAAAAAAATAATTTGGAGTTAACACTACTTGATTTCAAGACTTGTTACAAAGCACCAGCATTTAATACAGTGAATGCAGTGTGGTAGTGGCATTAAGGTGCACAAATAAATCAGTGAGTCAGAAGATAATCCAGATATTGACTCACACACATATTGTCAATTGATTTTTGATAAAGATGCAAAGACATTTAAGTGGAGAGAGGAGAGTTTTACCAACAGATGATCCTGGAACTACTGCATAACCTTATGTAAAAAGCTAAACTTTGTTCCTTTCCTCACATCACATAAAAAATTGATACAAAATGGACCATAGATCTAAATGTAAGAGACGATGCATAAAAAATGCTATAAACATTATTAGGAATGAATATGTGCATTTACTATATTTAGATTATATTTCAGAAAAAAGGAAGAAAAAACTTTATGACCTTGATTTTATAAACAGTTTTTAACTTATCAAAAGCACAATTCATAAAATAAAAAAATTATAAACTGGGCTTTGTTAATATTAAAAAATATTTGCTCTTTGGAGATTCTTAATAGATGAAAGACAGAAGACAAAATGGGAGAAAATATCAACAATCATATATATTTGGTAAAACATTTGTGTCCAGAATATATGGAAAATCAATCTCAAACCTCAGTGATAAGTAAACAAGTCAAATTCAAAAAATGGACAAAGTATTTTAACATTCCTTTCACCAAATAGGATATACAGATAGCAAGTGAATACAGGAATAAATGCTCAACATTATTATTCATTAGGGAAATGTAAATTAAAATTGCAAGGTGATAATGTTATACATATTAGAATATAAAATTTAAAAGACTGATCCTACCAAATGTTGGTGATGATATGAATCAACTGGAACTGGTGGTAAATTAGAATGGTAAAAATACTTTAGTAAACAGCTTAGCAGTTCCAAGTAAATAAACATACACCTACCATATACGTCAGGCATTCTACCAGGATACTTATCAAAGAAACATCAG
Organism: Bos indicus; assembly: GCF_029378745.1. Taxonomy (NCBI): domain Eukaryota; kingdom Metazoa; phylum Chordata; class Mammalia; order Artiodactyla; family Bovidae; genus Bos; species Bos indicus. The sequence continues at coordinate 16,520,087 of NC_091788.1, read as the reverse complement.
AGAACACATCTATCAAAGATTTATATATGAATATTCATAACAGACTTACTTGTAATAGTCCAAAACTAAATGCATGAAAATATCCATCAGCAAATTATTGGATAAACAAGTTGTGGTATATCCATGCAATGGAATACCACTCATCATTAATAGAAAATTAATCACTGCTACCGGACTTGGGTGAATTTCAAAATTATACTGAATAAAATAAAAATGGCAAAAAGAATAGAAGTTTAATGCCTTCTATTACTAAATTATAATGTCTGAAAGTAAATCAATGGTTTCCTGAGATGGAGAAATAGGAGAGAGAAGCAGGAGGGAAGAATTAGAACAAGGCACAAAGAAACTTTTGTAGTAACGAGTATGTTTAAACTGTGGGAGTGGTTTCATGAGTATTTACACATGTCAAAATATATCAAAGTGTAACCTCAAAAATGTGTAGTTTATTACACTGGATTGGCCAAAAAGTTCATTTGGGTTTTTCTATAACATCATACGGGAAAACCTGAGCAAACTTTTTTGCCAACCTAATATTTTGATTATTTTTTAATAAACTGTTTTCAAAGCTTATCTGTAAATAATTAGTTTTTATTTCATATTCTGAGAGTCTATGTTTCTAAGAATATACTCTCAATCTGCATACATAAGCCAGTGAATTTCCAGATGAGATGGAGGCTAACTTCTCATATGCCAGTGAATTTTCCCCAAGCAGGACATGTGTAAGAAAATGGAAACAAATTTCCTCTAACTCCATTTCCGGCCCAAGGGCCTAGGAAAATATGTAGCCATGACGGATGGATGGAGAGCCAATTAGTACAGTAGCAATGCTTCACAAACTATATTATCTATAGAGGTGCTCCCCAGTTAAAGTAGTAATTGGATTAATATATGTCATTATTTCTGTCTTTGGGATCTCTCAGAATCACATTCTTCTGCCTCACTTACAGAGAGGAGGAGCTATAATGCCCTTGTCCTAACTGCTGTTTAAATGAAAAACATGACATCTTTATTTCTGAACCTCTTCTTTGGATATGTGAAAGTTGCTTAGTCGTGTTTGACTCTTTGCGACCCCATGGACTATACAGTTCATGGAATTCTCCAGCCCAGAATACTGGAGTGGGCGGCCTTTCCCTTCTCCAACTTCTATAGATATAGCATGACTTTTAGATTTTTAATGCAATTTTTAAATTTTATATTTATATGTTTATAATTGTGATAGTAATTATATATCTAGTTCCTATTGAGTTGTACTAAACCCATCTATTTAGTCCTCAGAACAATCCTGTGGGTAAATATTATAGATAAATAAACAGGATTAAAAGGCTATTTGCCCAAGGCAATATTTGTTATTTTTGGAACTGGGATTTAAACTCAGATATAGCTGACTAAAAAGCCAGTGATTCAAGCCACTTTTGTAGTATATTTCATTGATTAATTTATTAATTTTGTCTTTTTCTACAAAAAAAATTTTGAGATCTCTTATTGTAAATATAATATAAACTAGTAAATATTTCAGTTGAAATTGAACTCCAAAGGAAGTTTCTTCTAATGGACTGTGAGGGTTAACCAAAATTATAATGAGATACCGCCTCAAGCTGAAGCTCCAATACTTTGGCCACCTGATACGAAGAACTGATTCATTGGAAAAGACTCTGATTCTGGGAAAGATTGAAGGCAGAAGGAGAAGAGGAGGGCAGAGGATGAGATGGTTGGATGGCATCACCGACTCGGTGGACATGAGTTCGAGCAAGCTCTGGGAGTTGGTGATGGACAGGGAAGCCTGTTGTGCTGCAGTCCATGGGGTCACAAAGAGTCAGACACGAATGAGTGACTGAACTGAACTGAATCACCTCATAACTGTCAGAATGGCCATCATTAAAATTGCACAAACAATAACACTTGAGAGGGTGTGGAGAGAAGGGAACCCAGCTACACTGTTGGTGGGAATGTAAATTGGTACAGCTACTATGGAGAACAGTGTAACGCTTCCTTAAAAAACTAAAACTAGAGCTACCTTATGACCCAAAAATACCACTCCTGGGCATATACCTGGATAAAAACATGCCCTGAAAAGATACATGCACTCCAATATTTGTTCATTGCAGCGTTATTTACAGTAACTATGACATGGATGCAAGGTAAGTTTCCATCAACAGAGCAATGGATAAAGAAGATGGAAGATGTGGTACATATATACAATGTAATGTTACTCAGCCATTGAAAAGAATGAAATAATGCCTTTTGTGTAGACATGGATGAACCTAGAGATTGTCATACTAAGTGAAGTCAGTCAAACAGAGAAAGAAATATCATATCCCTTATATGCAGAACCAAAAAATGATACAAACGAACTTATTTAAAAATAGAAACAGACTCACAGACTTAGAGACCCAATTTATAGTTACCAGGGGGAGGGTCGGGTGAGGGATAGTTAGAGATTTGGGGACTGGCATGTATACACTGCTACATTTAAAATGTAGGATGGGGAGGGAGGTGGGAGGGGGTTCAGGATGGGGACACATGTACACCCATGGCTGATTCATGTCAAATGTATGGCGAAAACCACTACAATATTGTAAAGTAATTAGCCTCCAATTAAATGAATAATTTTTTAAAAAAATAAAGAAAATAATGCATAATCATTTCATGCTACCTACTGTATGTCATAGGGAACTCTGCTCAATATTACATAATAAACTAAATGGGAAAATTATTTGACAAAGAATAAATACAGGTATGTGTATAACTAAATCACTTTGCTGTATACCTGAAGCTAACATAACATTGTTAATCAACTATACTCCAACATAAAATAAAAAAGTTTTAAAGAAAAAAGAAATTTTCTTATTTACAAACTTCCTAAGAAGGGAGACTTTAAAAGTTAGAAGGAAGCAAGGTCACCACTTAGATGGCTTTAGATGGGTATTAGGCTGGAGGAGGCAATGGCAAGCCACTCCAGTACTCTTGCCTAGAAAATCCCATGGATGGAGGAGCCTGGTAGGCTGCAGTCCACGGGGTCCTACCAGTGAGATGCGACTGAGCAACTTCACTTTCACTTTTCACTTTCACGCAATGGAGAAGGAAATGGCAACCCACTCCAGTGTTCTTGCCTGGAGAATCCCAGGGACAGCAGAGCCTGATGGGCTGCTGTCTGCAGGCTGTTCCAATTTGGTTTGTCAGGAAACCTTAGAGGCACTAGCTTGCTTACTGCCCCAGGAACTCTGGAATATTAAAACCCATCTGCAGCGATGAAAAAAAGCTAGGGGTTTAATTGTCAGGCACCAGAGTGATGGTAATTAAGTATCTCTTAAAGAAAGTGGGGGAGGCAATTATGACCCCAGGGCTATCTCCAGGAAAGGCAAGAAATTCTCCCTGATCTAGGTCACTGTTTCAGTACTGAGTCAGCATTGGCAGTAATGGCCGAGAGGATGCCACCAGATAAAAATAGCCATAATAGCTACACTTAATGAAATCTTCCTGTGTTGTAGGCAGCAGTGTTAAGAGCTCTGTATGTATTGCCTCATCTCTTCCTCTCAACAACCCTGCAGTAAATCTATAGATATTATTATTTTTGCATTTTACAGATGATAAAACTGAAATATAAAACATTTAAGTAACTTGCCCAAAGTTAAACAGAGGGCACAGAGTTGAGATTCCAGGCTGTGCCCTTAACTTCTGCACAATAGTAAGGCATGAGAGGAACTCTGTGCTCATCCCTGAGGAAGCTGGTGACTCTCTTCAGGCAGAGTTGTGAAGCTAGGTGACCACATTGTCAGGGAACAACCCAGGATCTCATCCTGTTGGTGACCAGTAACGGCTGAGTGTTGCAGGGCTTGGGTGCACTGGCCCCACTAGCATGTGTGAGCCCATCTGGACCCCGAAGGCTGGCAGGAGACTAGATGTGGTTGGTCCTTCCTCCTAATGATTCGCATGTTATGTTTTTCTCCTTAACTGAAGCACAGTTGATTTACAATATTATTGTTAGTTTTGGGTGTACCACAAAGTGATTCAGTTACATATATATATATATATTTTTTTTTCAGATTATTTTACATCACAGGTCATTATAAGGTATTGAAAAAGAATCAGACCTTGAGACAAGGGAAGAAGGTGGGGGGGGTGTGTGTGTGGAGAGACGGTAAGAGTTAGAATTCTAGAAGGGAAAGGAAAAAGGGACTGTAGCAAGCCACACCCTTATCTGGCCTTCCTTGGAACCCTGTGTTTTCATTTATCTTTTGCACATCCACAATCCGTCATAAATTTGTTGACTACCTACTATTCAGCAGACACTGTGGTGTTGATGCTTTTTGTATAGTAGTGATCTGTTTTCTTCTCTGGTCCCCTAGCTGCCTGAGAGTTCTTGTTGAGCAGGGACTTTTTGTCTTTTCATATTCAGAGAGAACAGAGTGCCAGGCACATATTAGGTGAGCGAAGAATGACCTGAATTAATGACTTACTAGCTGTGAAATCTTGGCTAAGTACTTAACTTCCTTGGACCTTAGTTTCCCTGACTCTCAAGTGGAGATTTTCCACCTTGTAAGTACCTAAAGATCAGGGAATATCTATAAAAGTGCTTCATTAGGTGCCAAGTGTCATATAAATGCTGCCCCTTGCTCTCCTTAGCGTCCGCTTCCTTCCTCTCTCCTTCTCTCCCTAGCTCTCCTGACCTGCCCTCCTCTTCTTCCTCCTTGCTTTTCACACACCCACTTTTCTTATTAATACTTCATTAAACGACACTGTTTAAATTGCTCCCTTCTGAAATAGATCAGAAGCATTATAAAACGAGGCAATAGCGTACATTTCAAGGACAAATTTTACTGGGAGAGCTTATGCAAGTGGATCTTTGCTTATAATTTTTTTGCAGGTCTTTCACCATCCCACTGCCTCTCTGGAGGGGGCTGGAGGGCATTCTGCTCTGTGTGACTGTGCTCTGAAGACCAAGTTCAAACAAGGCAGGTTCTGGAGGTTATCCCTGGAAGCTCCTAGACCCTATTTGCCTCCCACTCTGTAGCACTGTCTTTCAGAGACTAGCCCATCCCAGCCCCGGGGTGCACACAGATGGCACGCATCCTCTCTCCAGGGGTACATGAGGCTCCTGCAGTCCAGCTCAAGAGGAAAGGCTCAAGAAAGGATTGTGACCCTATTGTCTCTGAGGAAGATGGCCTTGCAGAGCCATTCGTGAAGAACAGGGCTCTCCAAAGTTGGTCATCTGGTGCAATATTCCTTTTATAATCCCTGGGCATCTTGCATACCAACCCCAGGACCAGAGCTGCCAAGGAAAGGGACTGCTTACCTAAAGATAAGTTCAGTCCAAAAGACAAAAAGAAGTACCTGATTCTATCATTTGTAAAAGTCTCCCACACTGATTTTTCTAAACTATCCATGTGTGAGGGATACCCTTTCCTGTTCTAGCTTTAGTCACCATATATCTTCTGCTAGAAAGTCTCCATTTTTATTTCCTTCCTTGCTCTTTGCCTACCATGTGCTAGCTGCCTGGCACCTGAACCTTGGAGAATTCCAGAAGATCCTTAAGAACCCACTCAGACATGAAATTTGCATGGGCTCATCTCAGAAGACAGAGAAGGCAATGACACCCCACTCCAGTACTCTTGCCTGGAAAATCCCATGGATGGAGGAGCCTGGTAGGCTGCAGTCCATGGGGTCGCTAAGAGTCGGATACGACTGAAGCGACTTAGCAGCAGCAGTAGCAGCAGCATCTCAGAAGAATGCATTGTGGAATGTTCCCCCTCACACTTTACTGGTCATTGGTTATAAAATTCTTGCAGGAACATTCCACAAGGCATTCTTGTTGAGAGCAGAGAATCTTATCCCTCTCTATTCCCCAGTGTTGAACACATAAGAAATACTGTCTCTGAGGTGCACTTTAAAGCAGCTTCTCTGGTCTCTTTCTTTTCTCCCCATTTCCTTTCTCTACCCTATGGAGGGAGAATCTTCAAACAGGCTTGCCGAATTCTACTGGTATCTGGAACACAACCGAGTCAACAGTGGTTGTGGGGAATCTTTCAAGGTGTTAGTGTGACATGTTAGAGCACACTTATGGACTGTACTCTTCTTTTCTCAACCTCTTTCTCCCTTGTTCCAGTTCTTCCCAGGTATATGGCTAAAGGGTGTCTTCTGTGTCACTAAAGTGATAAAAGATCCTGGACTGTGCCAGGCATCCCTTATTCTGCTTTCCTTACTCTTTGTATTTTTTTCTCAAATACTGGTAGAGGTGGCCTTTTAGTCCCTCACTCTGGTTAGTACAGATAATTGGGTCTGCACATTGTATGAAAATAGAATGGATTTAGGGTCTGCTTTAGTTTCAAAGTTATTTAACCCTAACTAGCAGTAAAGGAGCAAAAAGCTCTCTGTGTGGTCTGACTTGGCTTACTGTATTCTGCTCTGTGGATTTTGAGGCCAAAGCTCCAGCTGATACTGGAGAGGAGCCTGGCCCTCTCTTGCCTTTCTGCATCTGTTTATTCTGAAACCCCAGCACAGTAAAGGGTGGCTGGGCCAGGGCAGGGTGTAGGTTTCCTGCCTACCCATATTTTTGCTATTGTACAAATACTTTTCCTGAAAAAGATCCCAAACACACTGCCCCCCAAAGAGATGGAAATGGGGAATCAAATTAGCCCATCTTCTGGGCTTACAGCCCCTGACATCATCTTCAACCCATCTTTTTATATTTTGCCTTCCATTCAGTCAGTCCCTTAAATCCTATGAGTTCTATCATGTTAATTCCTTTCATGCCCCACCCTCCCTCATCTAAGCCCCATCTCTAGCATCACTGGCATACTTTAGATGCTCAGTATCCTGCACATGGATTATTTAAACAGATTCCTACTTTTCAGTTTATCCTCGCAGTGTCTCTGAAGGACATTTCTGGCACACAGTTCAAATCTTATCTTCTGACTTATGAACTTTTGGGGTTCACTATTAATATCAGAATCCTTGGACTTATAACCAACAGACCAAATCCAGCTTTCAGAAGTGCATTGTTTTGTGTTTAACATTAAACAAAGAATACAAGAACAAACCTGGAATCAATATTCAAATATTGTGTAAAGATCTGTATTTCCAAATCTATTTGGAAAAATCAGAACATATAATGACACTGTACTAAATAGACTCCTTTACACAGCAGAAGGAATTTTGTGGCTACAATTCCATTAAGCGTTCTGAGATATGGATATATCCTGCATTCTGAATGGGCCCATGGTTTAATCACGCATATCCTTATAAAACGGAAACATGAAGAACACAGATCAAAGAGGAGATTGATGGTGGAGACAGAGGTTGGATTTATGGGGACACAACACAAAAAATATTGGTAACTTCCAGAAGTCAAAATAAGCAAGGAGTAAATTCTTTCTTGGAGGCTCCAGGAAGAACCCCTTTCTTTACTTTGATTTTGGCCCTGTAAGGTTCACTTCAGACTTCTGGCTTCAAAAAAATGTACGATAATAAATTTCTGTCATTTAAAGTCACTAAGCTATGATAATTTGTGATAGCAGTGATAGGAAATTAATACAGCTTATCATAACTTGTGAAGTCAAGTGGTCCTTAGGAAGCATCACTACGAACAAAGCTAGTGGAGGTGATGGAATTCCAGTTGAGCTCTTTCAAATCCTGAAAGATGATGCTGTGAAAGTGTTGCACTCAATATGCCAGCAAATTGGGAAAACTCAGCAGTGGCCACAGGACTGGAAAAGGTCAGTTTTCATTCCTGAAAACTGAAAGGCAATGCCAAAGAATGCTCAAACTACCGCACAATTGCACTCATCTCACACACTAGTAAAGTAATGCTCAAAATTCTCCAAGCCAGGCTTCAGCAATACATGAACCGTGAACTTCCAGATGTTCAAGCTGGTTTTAGAAAAGGCAGAGGAACCACAGATCAAATTGCCAACATCTGCTGAATCATCGAAAAAGCAAGAGAGTTCCAGAAAAACATCTATTTCTGCTTTATTGACTATACCAAAGCCTTTGACTATGTGGATCACAATAAACTGTGGAAAATTCTGAAAGAGATGGGAATACCAGACCACCTGACCTGCCTCTTGAGAAACCTATATGCAGGTCAGGAAGCAACAGTCAGAACTGGACATGGAACAACAGACTGTTTCCAAATAGGAAAAGGAGTCCGTCAAGGCTGTACATTGTCACCCTGCCTATTTAACTTATATGTGGAGTACATCATGAGAAACGCTGGGCTGGAAGAAACAGAAGCTGGAATCAAGACTGCCAGGAGAAATATCAATAACCTCAGATATGCAGATGACACTACCCTTAAGGCAGAAAGTTAAGAGGAACTATAAAGCCTCCTGAGGAAAGTGAAAGAGGAAAGTGAAAAGGTTGGCTTAAAGCTCAACATTCAGAAAACTAAGGCCATTGCATCTGGTCCCATCACTTCATAGGAAGTAGATAGGGAAACAGTTAGAAGCAGTGTCAGACTTTATTTTTCTGGACTCCAAAATCACTGCAGATGGTGACTGCAGCCATGAAATTAAAAGACGCTTACTCCTTGGAAGGAAAGTTATGACCAACCTAGATAGCATATTGAAAAGCAGAGACATTACTTTGTCAACAAAGGTCCGTCTAGTCAAGGCTATGGTTTTTCCAGTGGTCATGTATGGATGTGAGAGTTGGACTGTGAAGAAAGCTGAGTGCCAAAGAATTGATGCTTTTGAACTGTGGTGTTGGAGAAGACTCTTGAGAGTCCCTTGGACTGCAAGGAGATCTGACCAGTCCATCCTAAAGGAGATCAGTCCTGGGTGTTCTTTGGAAGGACTGATGCTAAAGCTGAAACTCCAATACTTTGGCCACCTCATGCTAAGAGTTGACTCATTGGAAAAGACTCTGATGCTGGGAGGGATTGGAGGCAGGAGGAGAAGGGGACGACAGAGGATGAGATGGGTGGATGGCATCACCGACTCGATGGCATGAGTTTGAGTAAACTCCGGGAGTTGGTAATGGACAGGGAGGCCTGGTGTGCCGCAATTCATGGGGTCGCAAAGAGTCGGACACGACTGAGCAACTGAACTGAACTGATCCTAACTTGCTTTTCTAAATTTATCTTCTAGGGTATCTTCCCAGATTAGATTGCACACTCTTCTTCCAATGCTGTGTCATTTTCAGATTCTTGTATTTTGCATGAACATCTACTTGGATTGCTTGTTTCCCTATCTCCGTGAGTCCAAAGTCTCCTAAGCTCTCAACTGCCACCTCCTCTTGCTCCTTTTCTTGGATTTTATTTCGTTAGCAAATGCCTTCTTTAATTTATCTACCATTTTGTTGAAGTCCTACAACGTACAGTCCTCTGATTCTATACTTCACAATCATCATCTTATATAACCAGTTCAAGGGGAGACCCCTGCATGAGTATGCCCATGTGTGGACACCTCAAGCCCTCATGTCCACCCACGCTCTGCCTTATCCTCTGAAAATTCCTGTCCCTTGACCATATTTCATATTGAAGAGGTCCATATACCTGACATGCAGTATTGGCTCAAGAAGATACCCCAGAAGAAGCCCACACAGGCCCAGGACTAGGTGGGCAAGTAACTTTCAGTGTCTGTTTATACAGAGTATTGGCTAGATTATTGGCTAGAAGTTGGGCACAGGCTGTGGGTGTGCATGGCCCCTTGGCCTCACAGAACCTTCACCCTTTGAGAAGGGGCATGGCCAGAGGAGGGCCAGAATAGTATCCTCCCGGTACAAAGCCTGGGACAAAGTCCTTTCTTCTTTAGGTCTATGGGCAATAAGAATTTAAAAGTTTCATATTTATAACTTATCTCCTCAACTGGTTCTAAGTGAACCATAATCAGAGGAGTGAAAGGACAGGAAACTGAGTTTACTTCCTGCCTATTGCATGCTTGACACACACGGTCTCTTATTTGAACATGACCTTTCAGAAAGATGTTGAACACAGATTCAGAAGTGCATTCCAGGTAGAATAAGTCCATTGGCCAAGGTCACATGACTAGTAAGTGGTAGAGTTTGGATTTTAACCTTCACATGTCCAACCTCACCTGCCATGTGCATTCATGAATACACTCATTTAACAGTGTTTTATTGAGGACCTACTATGTGGCAAGTATTTCACTCACTGCTGGAGATATGATGTGGAAAAATCAGATACTGCTCATGACCTCATGGAGCTTACAGTCTCCTGAGACAGTCATGAAATTGAGTCAAGACATTTCTGTGTGACATTTGCTAATGGAAGCAGAGGGTACACAGTCCTTTCTTGATGTCAGTGCAAATTGCTAAAGGCAGATGTTAGGATGGTATGACAAGCTGTGGGAAAGAGATTGCTCTCAAGAGTAGAGTAGGACCCAGGACCTCTCGAACCATGTTAGACTGGCCCATTTAGCCACATTGATAGGACTTCCACTCCAGTACTCTTGCCTGGAAAATCCCATGGACAGAGGAGCCTGGTGGGCTGCAGTCCATGGGTTGCTAAGAGTCGGATATGACTGAGCGACTTCACTTTCATTTTTCCCTTTCATGCACTGGAGAAGGAAATGGCAACCCACTCCAGTGTTCTTGCCTGGAGAATCCCAGGGAGAGGGGAGCCTGGTGGCCTGCCGTCTATGGAGTCGCACAGAGTCGGACACGGCTGAAGTGACTTAGCAGCATAGGACTTTCAAGTTACAGAAATATACTGCCAATATACTCTCCGGAACAACCATGACTACATGTTATAGAGTTAATATATAGAGTTTGCTTTTTGTATTTCTCAGAGTAGAATGATCCCTATTAGAAAACTTGCAAGTGTTTGGTAGTGTGATAGAATTAAATTTATTAACTTACTGTGGCATTGAATTTGCTTTATAATTAGTACAACCTTGAAAATTATATTTGGCATGATATTTTGTAAGTGTTTGGGAATAGCATTAACTACTTTAAACCCCATCTCTGTCAGGCAGATTGACACTAGTTTTTGCACTGTTTTTGTTGTTGTTTTAATAACACATGGAGGTGCAAAATGTCAGATAAGTTGTTCAAGGTCAGACAGCAAGTCAAGGACCAGAGAGGATAGGGAGGTAGAAAGGAGGGGTTATAAACTTCTGACTGCTGAATGTGTTGTGTGCCTGTGTGTGTGTGTGTGTGTGTGTGTGTGTATTCCTTCTCCACTCTGTCTTTCATTTAACATTTCACAAAGACAGAAGAAAAGGCTTTGAGCATCTGCATATGGCGTGAAGAGTGAGTTCAGTGCTGCTTTTAATTGAAAGCTCCAAGGGCCAAGCTTGCAGAGCAGGGTAACAGCTGCAGCGCATGCCACTGCCCTGTCATGCTTGTGTCGCCTTAATAGACAGGCTTATTATTTTTTAATTAGGAGCTCCAATGTTTTGTTAAACTGTAAATGTGTCAGGACCTGGGGATTTGGTTATACACTAAACTGTCTTGCGTTTAAGCTCCCTGGAAGATTTTGGGAGACGCAGGGTCAGTTTGTAGAAGGCATTTTGTTATTGTGGAATTACAATAGTCAACATTCACTAAGCATGTGCCATTTTCCAGGCATTAGGCTGAATACTATTTGAATTCATTTATTCAAACCAACCAACCAACCGATACATATTCCTTGAAATCCTATCATGGCCCAGCAGCTGTGTTATGCTTTTTGGTGGCTAATCAGTAATGAATGAAGTCCATCTAGACTCAGTCCTCTAGAACATTATAAAAACATGAAATATACATTTATATAAATGACATAGAAAATGTTCTCTGATTAGCACCTTAAGGGAGGAATAGTTAAGTATCTTTCTCACAGTCTCATTTCCCCCCAGGTTTCCCCCATGTGGGTGCAAGGACCTCTAGCCACCCATACTCTTGTTCAGGGCACAGATGGCTGTGGTTGTTCTTGCTTTCTTTCTCGCCTCTCCCCGTTCTATCATATTTATCACCAAGTGCTTCCTCTGCTGCTGCTGCTACTGCTAAGTCGCTTCAGTCGTGTCCAACTCTGTGCGACCCCATAGACAGCAGCCCACCAGGCTCCCCTGTCCCTGGGATTCTCCAAGCAAGAATTCTGGAGTGGGTTGCCATTTCCTCCTCCAATGCATGAAAGTGAAAAGTGAAAGTGAAGTCATTCAGTCATGTCCGACTTGTAGTGACCCCATGGACTGCAGCCCACCAGGCTACTCCGTCCATGGGATTTTCCAGGCAAGAGTACTGGAGTGGGGTGCCATCGCCTTCTCTGTGCTGCATTTATGACCTCCAAAATATACCTCAGAGCCATCTACTCCTGCTGTGCCCCATCTCAGCATAAGCTTCTTGCCTGAACTTCCTTCAATAACTTCTCAGCCAGTATCCCCATTCCCATTCTTGCTCCAAGTCCATTTTTCATACCTTGACCTGTATGATGTTGCTAAACTACAGGGCAGACTGTGCCTCCCTTTCACTGAAGAACGTTTTGTGATGCCCTACTGCACCTATTAATGTAGATTATTAAGCCCCTGGCTTATCTGGTACTCTTAGTCACTATTCCAATCTTGTTTTGGTTTGTGGCTCAGATGGTAAAGAATCCACCTGCAATGCAGGAGACTCAGGTTCGATCCCTGGGTCAGGAAGATCCCCTGGAGAAGTGAATGGCAACCCATTCTAGTATTCTTGCCTGGAGAGAATTCCATGGTCAGAGGAGCCTGGTGGGCTACAGGAGACCCAGAGGAGCCTGGGGTTGCAGAGTCAGATATGACTGAATGACTAACATGCATACCATGTAGACTTGCAAGGGCTATTCCCTCTGCCTTGAATGTTTTGCCAGCAGTCAGTACCTGGATGTCTACTATATGGTCTTCATTTCTCAGCTGGAATGCTTTCTCCATGGAGACTCCCTAGCTCCCAAGTTAAATGTGGATATCCAGATGACCAGCAGGCACATGAAAGATGATCAACATGGCCAATTATTAGAGAAATGGAAACAAAACTACAATGAGGTACCATATCACATCTGTTAGAATAGGCATTATCAAAAAATCGACAAATAACAAATGCTACAGAGGGTGTGGCGAAAAGGGAACCCTCTTACACTGTTGGTGGGAATGTAAATTAGTGCAGCCATTATGGAAAACAGTATGAAGAGTCCTTAAAAAACTAAAAATAGGAATATCATATGACCCAGTAATTGCACTCCTGGGCATATACCCAGAAAAGACAAAAACTCTAATTCAAAATGATACATGCACCTCAATGCTCATAGCAGCACTGTTTACAATAGCCAATGCATGGAAGCAAACCAAGTGCTCATATACATACATTCATACACATAATACACACACACAATGGAAAACTATTTGGCCACAAAAAAGGAATGAGATCACGCCTTTGCAGCAACATAGATAGATCCAGAGATTATCATACTAAGTGAAGAAAGCCAGACAGAGAAAGACATACAATATCACTTGTATGTGGATTCTAAAAAATGATACAAGGGAACTCACTTGCAAACCAGATACAGAATCATAGACATAGAAAAGAAATTTAGGGTTATCAATGGGGAAAAAAGGAGAGGGATAAATTAGTAGCATGGAATTAACAGATACACATTGAGTGAGTGAGTGAAGTCACTCAATCGTGTCCGACTCTTTGCGACCCCGTGGACTGTAGCCCCCCAGTCTCCTCCGTCCATGGGATTCTCCAGGCAAGAATACTGAAGTGGGTTGCCAATGGTTATCAATGGGAAAAAAAGGAGAGGGATAAATTAGTAGCATGGAATTAACAGATACACATTACTATATATAAAGTAAGCATAAGGATTTACTGTACAGAACATATTCAGTAACTTATAATAATCTGTAATGGAGAATAACTGAAAAATGAAAAAATATATATATAATATTTATTGTTGTATACCTGGAACTAATACAATACTATAAATCAACTATCCTTCAAAAACTTTTTCTTTTTTTTTTTTAAAGTCTGGAGAAAAGGGAACCCTCTTACACTATTGGTGGGAATGCAAACTAGTACAGCCACTATGGAGAACAGTCTGGAGATTCCTTAAAAACCTGGAAATAGAACTGCCATACGACCCAGCAATCCCACTGCTGGGCATTCACACCCAGGAAACCAGAATTGAAAGAGACACGTGTACCCCAATGTTCATCACAGCACTGTTTATAATAGCCAGGACATAGAAGCAACCTAGATGTCCATCAGCAGATGAATGGATAAGAAAGCTGTGGTACATATACACAATGAAGTATTACTCAGCCATTAAAAAGAATACATTTGAATCAGTTCTAATGAGGTGGATAAAATTGGAGCCTATTATACAGAGTGAAGTAAGTCAGAAAGAAAAACACCAATACAGCATATTAATGCATATATATGGAATTTAGAAAGATGGTAACAATGGCCCTATATGTGAGATAGCAAAAGAGACATAGATATACAGAACAGACTTTTGGACTCTGTGGGAGAAGGCGAGGGTGGGATGATTTGAGAGACTAGCATTGAAACATGTATATTATCATATGTGAAATAGATCACCAGTCCTCAGTGCATCAGGCAGAGTGCTCAGGGCTGGTGCACTGGAACGACCCTGAGGGATGGGATGGGAAGGCAGGTGAAAGGAGGCTTCAGGATGGGGAACACATGTACACTTATGGATGATTCATATCAATGTATGGCAAAACCACTACAATATTGTAAAGTAATTCAGTTCAGTTCAGTTGCTCAGTCATGTCCGACTCTTTGCGACCCCATGAACCACAGTATGCCAGGCCTCCCTGTCCATCACCAACTCCCAGAGTTTACCCAAACCCATGTCCATTGAGTTGGTGATGCCATCCAATCATCTCATCCTCTGTCGTTCCCTTCTCCTCCTGCCCCAATCTTTCCCAGCATCAGGGTCTTTTCCAATGAGTCAGCTCTCCGCATCAGGTGGCCAAAGTATTGGAGTTTCAGCTTCAGCATCAGTCCTTCCAACGAACACCCAGGACTGATCTCCTTTAGGATGGACTGGTCGGATGTCCTTGCAGTCCAAGGGACTTTCAAGAGTTTTCTCCAACACCACAGTTCAAAAGCATCAATTCTTCTGCACTCAGCTTTATTTATAGTCCAACTCTCACATCCATACATGACTACTGGAAAAACCATAGCCTTGACTAGATGGACCTTTGTTGACAAAGTAATGTCTCTGCTTTTTAATATGCTGTCTAGGTTGGTCATAACTTTCCTTCCAAGGAGCAAGTGTCTTTTAATTTCATGGCTGCAATCACCATCTGCAGTGATTTTGGAGCCCGGAAAAATAAAGTCTGACACTGTTTCCACTGTTTCCTCATCTATTTGCCATGAAGTGATGGGACCAGATGCCATGATCTTCGTTTTCTGAATGTTGAGCTTTAAGCCAACTTTTTCACTCTCCACTTTCACTTTCATCAAGAGGCTTTTGAGTTCCTCTTCACTTTCTGCCATAAGGGTGGTGTCATCTGCATATCTGAGGTTATTGATATTTCTCCTGGCAATCTTGATTCCAGCCTGTGCTTCCTCCAGCCCAGAGTTTCTCATGATGTACTCTGCATATAAGTTAAATAAGCAGGGTGACAATATACAGCCTTGACATACTCCTTTTCCTATTTGGAACCAGTCTGTTGTCCCATGTCCAGTTCTAACTGTTGCTTCCTGACCTGTATACAGGTTTCTCAAGAGGCAGATCAGATGGTCTGGTATTCCCATTTCTTTCAGAATTTTCCAGTTTATTGTGATCCACACAGTGAAAGTAATTAACCTCCAATTACATAAATAAGTTAATTTTTTAGAAAAGCAGACCTCTAAAACAAAAAAATAAAGCAGATCTATATTACTTTCCTTTCTAGCTTGTTCCTTCTCCTTCATAACACATACTATGTACTATAATCACATACACTGCCATGTAATTTTTGGTATATTCCATGTTTAATGTTCATGTCTTGCAGCAGATGTCAGCTCTACATACCCTCCGTGCCTAGAATAGACCTTGAGTCATACTTGGCATTCCATACGTATTTGCTAGGAATGAAAGAATTAATACATAAACAGAGGGACTGGAACCTCTGTCCACCGAGAGGAAAGACAGATGCCTTGTGCTGTGGGGAAATGAGGAGGAAGTGGAATTTTAAGTTTGCTCCTGAAGAATCTAGTCAGAGATGACTGTGGAGAGTATTCCAAGCAGAACATATAGATGTAACTGTTTCGTTCTTGGTCCTATTACAGCCATGTGGTGTTTGTTGAATTACATAACTTCTGATTTCTCTTTTATAAAATATTAATACAAAATTAGAAAATATTTCTCCCTTTCTGGGAGCCTTGTGAGAATCCAATGAGATGCAGATTATGAAAATATTTTGCAGATCATCAGGCCATAAGGAGACTTAAAATAGATATATTCATTTTTTTTAAGATTTAGTTTGTGTATGTATTATTTGCCATGTTATCTTTCATATAATTTTCTCATCTAGGTGCCCCTCAAATCCCACAGATTACTTTGCTTCTTTGTTCTTCTGTCCTCTGCTGGGAAGCCACTTATCTGGTGAATGCCTTGGAAATATGTGTCCTGCTTTCAGATGAATTTTAGATTTTCTTCTCCGACCTGGTGTTGCTGGCTATGTTCTTTGCCTCTGGATATAGTAAGATTTTCGGAGAAGGCAATGGCACCCCACTCCAGTACTCTTGCCTGGAAAATTCCATGGATGGAGGAGCCTGGAAGGCTGCAGTCCATGGGGTTGCTGAGGGTCGAACTTGACTGAGCGACTTCACTTTCACTTTTCACTTTCATGCATTGGAGAAGGAAATGGCAACCCACTCCAGTGTTCTTGCCTGGAGAATCCCAGGGATGGGGAAGCCTGGTGGGCTGCTGTCTATGGGGTCACACAGAGTTAGACATGACTGAAGTGACTTAGCAATAGTAAGATTTTCCTTGTTTACTGATTACGTTTTGCAAAACCAAAGTAACTAGGCACATGTGAAGATAACTGTGAGTCTTGAGCTAGTCACTAGGATCTGATAGCATTGTGGGGATGAGAATCAAGAAGGAAAAGAACCTAAGAGAAGAAACTCAAGCATTTCCTTGGTTTCTGAGCATCTGTATTGGAGCAGCAGCATGAAGTGGGTTTGGGGGCTTAAGGAAGTGAGTTAATATTTACTTACACTAAATGATGTACTGAGAGCTCTGACACCCTGTAGAATGCATTTAATGTCCCATTATTACCTGTCTAATTCAACCACTACTAAAAACTACCATGACTTAAGCATCGGGGCAATGGTACTAGCATTATGATACACATTTAATAGAGAAAGTCTCTTAGGACCATGATTCTCACATTTTAGCATTTATCACACCTAGAGGGCTTGTTAATCTATAGATTGCTGAGTTCTCCAGAAGAACTAGAAGATTCTGAGGTCCAAGGTAGGGTCCAATATTTTCATTTTTAACAACACCATTAGGTGTGTCATGGAGCCTATGTGTTGGCATCTCTAAAAAGATTAAATGCTGCTGCTACTGCTAGGGACCACATTTTGATAATTACTGTTTCGGAGGCTCAGAGATTAGTGTCTACAGCTAGTATACAGTCAAACAGGGAGTCAGACCTGCACCCGTCCGAATCCAAAACTCCCGCTCTTTCCTACAATATTACACTTGCTCCTTTCAGCAAAAGCTGAACTGTGAATTCCATCAGAGGACTAAAGGGAAGGAAAAAAGGGAAGGAGGAGGGGAAAAGTAAAGAAAGAAAGAAGAAATAGCAGCAGGGAAAAGCCCCAGCATGTTCAGTGATGAGGAAGCTTGGGGATTACCCCAATGTACCTCATGTGCCCACCTTGAGACACAGAAGCTACTGAAAACAGGACTGAAAGGCCATTGTGCTTTTGAAGTATTAGATCATCAAAATGGTTAATGATTGGAAGGTCACCTGAGAGCTTTTCTCATGAGATTGTTTCTGAATGAGATGATATTTCTCTTTGAACCTGAAAACTCTGGGCCTGCCCAAGTATCACAGTCTTGCAAGCCACTTTCCTTCTCTGTGAAATCTTTCCTGGCAGACTATTAATAGTATTAATAATAATTCCCACCTAACAAAGAGGTCACAAGAATCAAAAACATAAGCTAGAGTGAATCAGAAAGTGCTTGGCTGATGTGAATTAACCTGATCCTCTGTTACTTACAAAGGTAGATGTTAAACAAAAATACTGAGGAAGAAATGAATGAATAAAACACACACACACACACTGTAAATCAGATTCACAGTTTTGCTGGGAGATGACCCAGCCCAATGGCTCACTACAATATGCCTACTTCATTCCTTGAACTTAAAGGGAGTTGCCTCTCTGTCTTCCCTTTCTCTCCATGAAGTGGGGCAGGGGGTACAGGTCACTTGAGAACATAGATTCATCACCCCAGTGGGTTACCCTTGTGGTCACAAGTAAAGAGCTGGCTTCAGTAAACTGAATAGGAATGGCAGGCAAAGGTGACATTACAGTATAGATGGAAAAAAACACGTGTTCTCATTTAAGGAAGTTAAGGGGAGAACCACTTGCTCTGCCCTGAAATTGTACAAGGAGGCATGGTGACCTCTGCTCTGCATTGGGGAAAGAAAATAGCAATTTACTTGCACATGGTTCATGGGAAAATAGCCTTGGGGGGAAATTACTTATGTAGTCAACTTATGTAGGGTTGTAAGACAAATTATACTATCAGCAAATGAGGTCAGAGGACCAGGGAGGGCTGAGGGTGGAAGGAGGGGCTTGCAGGGGACAGTTTGACTTCACTGTATGTGAACCTTAAAACAGCTAATGACATTTTTGAAAGTGCTGGGTTAAAAATGTATCACTGCTTTTGAAACCCCTGGAGCTAAACCTGGCATTTTATTTTGCATGTGTTTTATATTCACATATAGCCATTTTTGAAGTGTAACAGTAAAAATAGCATAACTAGTTATTTTATTAAGAAGCAGGAACACCTGGAGACTTTTTCAGTTCAGTTCAGTCACTCAGTCGTGTCCGGCTCTTTGTGACCCCATGGACTGCAGCACTTCAGGCCTCCCTATCCATCATCAACTCCTGGAACCTACTCAAACACGTGTCCATCGCGCCAGTGATGCCATCCAACCATCTCATCCTCTGTTGTCCTCTTCTCCTCCTGCCTTCAATCTTTCCCAGCATCAGGGTCTTTTCAAATGAGTCCTTCACATCAGGTGGCCAAAGTATTGGAGTTTCAGCTTCAGCACCAGTCCTTCCAATGAACAGCCAGGACTGATCTCCTTCAGAATGGACTGGTTGGATCTCCTTGCAGTCCAAGGGACTCTCAAGAGTCTTTTCCAACACCACAGTTCAAAAGCATCAATTCTCTTGTGCTCAGCTTTCTTTAGGAGACTTTTTAGTGTTTATAATATACTCTGTTTTATTGGTCTACTTCTGTGGGTCTCAAATTCAAATACTGAAAAGGGCCAGGCAGGAAGCATTAACAGCCCCAGCAGAACTAAATTGAGGGTAGGAGAGGGGATGGAGAGGGATGTAGGGAAATGGAGCAAAACATCCTATCAGAAGCGACAGCTGCTTCTCAGCTCTAACCAATGGAGGGCTGAGTGTTTCTAGACCTTTTGGCTTTCTCAAAAGACACTGGAAATCTAAAACCTGTGTGATCCTGCATAACGAATAGGTTCAATAGTACTGTAATAACTTTGTATGTGGACAGATGGTTACTAGACTTATCTCTGTGATCATTTCACAAAGTACTCAAGTGTCAGATGACTATGGAGCACACCCGGAACTAACATAATATTATACATCAACCGTATTTCAATTTTTAAAAATTAATAAAAAAGACAAGTAAGGAAAATAACAGGAAAACACCAGGAGTTGGAAAACATCACTGAAGATTAGAACAAATCTCTCTTACTTCCTGACCTAGGTCTTGGGAGCTTTTCTGCCGTTACTGATCAGGGGATCAGCAAGAATCATAAACATACGTCAGTTCTGTAGGGTACCCAGCTGTTTTTGTTTTTTTCCCTAATAAAGTTAGAGAAAGGTAAAACAAAAATAACATCTTGTGTGATTTTTGCCTGATTGTTTAATAGTGACTTTAAAAAAAATAAAAAAAAACTCCATGAGTCAAATAAAACTCACCTTGGGGTCAAATCTGGATTCAAGAAGTGATCTCTGGTTTATTTGGATGTAAGAATGCACCGCCTATGAACAGGGTTCTTAAACCTGTGGTCTTTGCCCATAACCTTGTACTTTTAAGCCAGGCTGGATTTTCTACACATTGAGCAGCCGGCACATTCTCCATTAGAGGGGGTTAAGGCCAGCCTAGTCTGTTCATGGGAAGCCTTCTGTGCACTGGCTATTTATCAGACACATGTGGGGCTGAGGCCTGGCACCACTGTCCACTAGAGCTATATAGCACAAGAGCCAGGAGACAGAAATTTGGTGAAAACTTCTTGAGTGAGACGATGTCTCATATGCCTTGCAGGTTGAGTAATAATAATGACATATAGGTGTTCTGAGCACTAACTATCTGCCAAGCAGCAACCTAAGTGTTTTTACACATACTGGCTCATGAAACCACCATGTAATATCTAGTGTGCGTTACATCTTCATTTCAGAGATTATAGACTCACAGGACTAAACGGTTTAGCTAGGGTCAAATGAAACTAGTAACTGACAGATCCAGAATCTGAACTCTAGTAATCTGACAACAGATCTCATAGTCACCACGGTGCACTGACTTTACTTTTGTCAAAAGAAGACACACGGCAAAAAGTCTATAAACAATAAATACTGGAAAGGGTGTGGACAAAAGGGAACCCTCTTACACTGTTGGTGGGAATGCAAACTAGTACAGCCACTATGGAGAACAGTCTGGAGATTGCTTAAAAAACTGGAAATAGAACTGCCATACGACCCAGCAATCCCACTGCTGGGCATACACACTGAGGAAACCAGAATTGAAAGAGACACGTGTAACCCAGTGTTCATCACAGCACTGTTTATAATAGCCAGGACACAGAAGCAAGCAAGATGTCTTTCAGCAGATGAATGGATAAGAAAGCTGTGGTAAATATACACAATGGAATATTACTCAGCTATTAAAAAGAATGCATTTGCATCAGTTCTAAAGAGGTGGATGAGACTGGAGCCTATTATACAGAGTGAAGTAAGTCAGAAAGAAAAACACCAATACAGTATATTAACACATATATATGGAATTTAGAAAGATGGTAATAATGATAACCCTATATGCGAGATAGCAAAAAGAGGCACAGACGTAAAGAACAGACTTTTGGACTCTGTGGGAGAAGGCGAGGGTGGGATGATTTGAGAGAATAGCATTGAAACATGTATAATATCATACGTGAAATAGATCGCCAGTCCAGGTTTGATGCATGAGACAGGGTGCTCAGGGCTGGTGCACTGGGATGACCCTGAGGGATGGGATGGGGCGGGAAGTGGGAGGGGGGTTCAGGATGGGGAACACGTGTACACCCATGGCTGATTCATGTCAATGTATGGCAAAAACCACCACAATATTTTAAAGTAATTCGCCTCCAATTAAAATAGATAAATTAATTTTAAACTTAAAAAAAAAAGAAGACACATGGGCAAGTCATGTCTAGCAGAGGGAACAACATGAGCAGAGGTATGGAAGGTGGGAGATACAAGCAAGTATCTACTAGAACATCAAGTGTAAGGCAGGGAGATGCAGGAGATAATCCGGGGGGATCAGGAACATAAGGCTTTTGATAAGATTATCTTCCTCTAGATTCAGTTTAGGACAAAGACCCAAGTATGGCAAGACTCCTACAAGAGCCTATTAGATGGCATTTGTAATTATCCAGAGTACAGATGGTAGAGAGAAGGTGAGGGGGAGAGGAAACCCTCAAAATGACTGGATTGACTTTCCTGCCTGTTTGGTGGGATGACATCAAAGTCACATTTAATATAACAGAAAAGAATGTGACATTTCTGGCAAATATAAATTTGTGGAATAAATACACCTGTTCCACTTTCTGCCATTTAATACTAGCAACATTTCACTCCTGGGCATACATCTGGAGAAAACCAAAATTCAAAAATACACACGCAGTACAATGTTCACAGCAGCACTGTTTACAATAGCCCAAATGTGGAAGTGACCTAAGTGCCCATCAGCAGATGAATGGACAAAGATACGGTGTGTGTGTGTGCACACAAAAACAATGAGATCATGCCATTTACAGCAACATGGATGGGCCAAGAGATGATCATACTAAGTGAAGTATGTCAGAAGAGAAATACAAATACCATACGATATCCTTTGTACGTGGAACATGAAATAATACAAATGAACTTATTCACAAAAGAGAAATAGACCCACAGACACAGAAAACAAACCATGGTTACCAAAGGGGCAAAGAGAGTGGAATACATTAGGAGTTTGGGATTAAAATATATACACTAATATATAAAATAGATAACCGACTACTGTGTAACACAGGAAACTACACTCAATATCTTCTCATAACCTATAATGGAAGAGAATGTAAAAAAGAAAAAAAATATATGTCTGTGTGTGTGTGTGTGTGTGTAATTAAATCATGGTGCTGCATATTTGACACTCACACAGCATTACTAATCAACTACATTTCAAAAAAATTTTTATAAAGGAGAGAGATTCCTCATACACATTTTAAAAATTCTTTTTTATTCTTGTGGACATGAACTTTCCACAAATTCTCTAACTACAAAGTTTCAGGGACTTAACTCATAGCTTATGGAAGAAACAATGTGGTGATAAGATTAGGGACATGCAGAAGAGGGCGACAGCGCCCACTTCAGGACTCCTGCCGGGACAATCCCATGGACGGAGGAGCCTGGTGGGCTGCAGTCCATGGGCAGAGAAGGCAATGGCACCCCACTCCAGGACACCTGCTGGCACAATCCCAAGGACAGAGGAGCCTGGAGGGCTGCAGTCCATGGGGTCGCCAAGAGTTGGGCATGACTAACGTTTTCATGTTCACTTTTCACTTTCATGCATTAGAGAAGGAAATGGCAACCCACTCCAGTGTTCTTGCCTGGAGAATCCCAGGGACTGGGGAGTTTGATGGGCTGCCGTCTATGGGGTTGCACAGAGTCGGACTTGACTGAATTGACTTAACAGCATCAGCAACTGTTAAGAAAGGAAGAAAGGAAACTGTGACAGATTCACCCAAGTTCAATATGCCTGAGGAAGATTATCATCACTGGGCTAAAGCCTCATAGTCCTGAGTACACAACTGGACTACATTTCCCAGAGTTCTTTGCAGCTAGATGTGTGCACATGACTGAGTTTTAGCCCATGGAATGTTCATAGAGTAATGTGTACCACTTCTAGGCTAGACCATAAAAATCCTACCATCCATGTTTTTTTCTTTCTCTTCTGGTTTCAAGTGAATGGACATAATGATTTGGAAGTTACATGTTGAACAAAATAACAGGAGTCTGAGTCCCTGAGTCACCTCATGGAGGAGAGCTGCTTACCAATCAAGCATTATTTGCATTTCACCCCTGTGATAAATAACCCATCTAAGCACCTAAGATTTGGAGGTTTCTGTTAAAGCAGCTACACTGACTCAACTAATACTAGTCACTAACTTCTTTTTCTAAGCATGTAGAGGGATTTTTCAGTAATCTTAGATATGCAAATGACACCACCCTTATGGCAGAAAGTGAAGAAGAACTAAAACACCTCTTGATGAAAGTGAAAGAGGAGAGTGAAAAGGTTGGCTTAAAGCTCAACATTCAGAAAACTAAGATCATGGCATCCGGTCCCATCACTTCATGGGAAATAGATGGGAAACAGTGGAAATAGTGTCAGACTTTATTTTTTGGGGTTCCAAAATCACTGCAAATGGTGACTGCAGCCATGAAATTAAAAGACACCTACTCCTTGGAAGGAAAGTTATGACCAACCTAGACGGCATATTCAAAAGCAGAGACATTACTTTGCCAACAAAGGTCCGTCTACTCAAGGCTATGGTTTTTCCTGTGGTCATGTATGGATGTGAGAGTTGGACTGTGAAGAAGGCTGAGCACCGAAGAATTGATGCTTTTGAACTGTGGTGTTGGAGAAGACTCTTGAGAGTCCCTTGGACTGCAAGGAGATCCAACCAGTCCATTCTAAAGGAGATCAGCCCTGGGATTTCTTTGGAAGGAATGATGCTAAAGCTGAAACTGCAGTACTTTGGCCACCTCATGCGAAGAGTTGACTCACTGGAAAAGACTCTGATGCTGGGAGGGATTGGGGGCAGGAGGAGAAGGGGACGACAGAGGATGAGATGGCTGGATGGCATCACCGACTCCATGGACAAGAGTTTGGGTGAACTCTGGGAGTTGGTGATGGATAGGGAGGCCTGGCGTGCTGCGATTCATGGGGTCGCAAAGAGTCAGACACGACTGAGTGACTGAACTGAACTGAACTGAACTGAGAGGGATTTTGAAAAGTCAGAAGCCCATCAGGATAAATTATGCCATGAGCTGGGAAGGTTATCAGGAAACTGAACTCAGTAAAGATAGATTTTTCTGAACTGAGAAAAGGTAACTATTAAGAGCAACTAGAATTATTCTATTGCCTTCTAAGCCTGGGTAAAACATTTTTCAATGGCACTCAAATATCTTGCTCCACTGCTGTGGTCATTAGAAATTATTCTGATAATCAGTTGGCTTTTATAGAAGAAAAATCATGGCCTTTGGGGCATGAACCCAACTTTGCTGCACACCCACTGAGAGATCTTCAGTTACTTCCTCTCTTTCAACCTTAGTTCCATCTTCCACAAAATGGAGATACTAAAACTATCTGAAAACAATAGAAGTACAAGGAGAATAAAGATTTAAAGGTATACATTAATACAAAAGCAAGGAACAGATTGTTCCTAAAGACAACTCTGAAAGGAAATCCCAATGGTCTCATTGACCATGTCCAATTCCAGAGTCCTGGGTATTTCCCACCAGAAATGAACAGCCAAATACGGTGAACTCTTGACAGAAAGGAGAAGCAGAGTGCAGTAGCTATGAACCGTCTTCTCATCTATAAAATGGGAAAATAACAAAACTGAGATCATTCAGTGGGGAACCCTATAGAATGTGGGTCCTTTTCAGATAACTGATGCTCAATGAGATGATTTCATCTCAGGCATAGGTCTTCATGGCATTAATTAATTTTTCTTCCTCTTTGCTTCACACCAGGAAGGGAATGCTCTGGATAGCAGAATAAGTTAGTGTGGGCTGTGGGTCCAGAAGTCTTGAGGTCAATTTCCATTTCTATTAGCTCATCCTAGGCAAGATTTTAAAATCTGCTTCAGATTTCTCTTCTCTGGAATGGGAAAGAAGATCCATCCTGTCTTCTTTCTAGTTCACTGTGAGGATGAAATGGGATTCTAGTTTGTAGAATCTTTCCTTAAGAGGCTGCCAAGAGCTCTGTTGAGTAAAGTAATATCTTGTTCTCAATTACCAATGGATCATTTTCATTCTATTTTTCCATTTCCTGATATTTCCCCAAATGTTTCCAAGTCCCTACTGCCTAGTGCCTTTCCTAGAAACTTGCAACAGGTATTAATATTCCCTTTGCAAAAAAAAAAAAATCAAGTAGGGTGGGAAGGCATTTCTGCCAGTGAACTGGCTTTCTGGCAGCCAGGAATGGTTGGTCAGTCCTCAGCATTGTTAGGGTGGTTTATAGTATGGGTTTTGAAGTAGAAATATTTAGGAGTAAATCCTCTTATTCCACATTTACCAGCCCTGTGACCAAGAGAAAACTGGCTCTTAGTTCTCTCATGTATGAAATAGGGAGAGTATTATTCCATCGGGTCATCGTAAGGTTGAATTAGTGATGCTGCTCTGTGTATACTGAGCACTCAATGCACTATTTTGAGGGCTATTATTATTAGTTTTTCTGGCTTTGGATGCTCCACCTCCCAAGAGCCTCAAAGAAGAGCGAAGAAAACCAGGCTGTAATTGCTGCTGGCATTGCTGGTACTTGTAATATTTAAACACTGCCTCTAATTCTATGTTGAAATGTAAACACTGAAGGCTGTTTGGGTTTTTGTTGTCTTGCTAAAATGATGTACATCTTGGAGAAGCCTTTAAAGCCTCAAGCCTCTCTTTCAGCCCAAGCCTGCCTCCACATGAAATAATGAATTCCTTTATTTATTCACCTTGACTTAATTAACAATAATGACCACACTTTCTATTTGCTCTTTCCCCTTCTCTGCATGCCTGATGAGGTGCTGTAGACATAGAACATTTTTAATGTGCACTTTTTCCCTTTCAGCTTCTCGTGTCTCAGTTCATGCTGTACATACTGTAGAGGGAAGAGTGTTGGAACCGTTGACCAGATATGGGGGACTTTGCAATACTATCTTCTTGTTTTTGCTAGGCCATATTTCCTTATCTCAAATGAAGAGGAGGAACGAAATAGTTTCTAAGGTCCTCATTCTGACCTTTTAGAACTAATATATCATCTATTTGCTCATTCATTTATTCACTGAATAAGCATTGATTTCATCTCAGGCATAGGTCTTCATGGCAGTAATTTACTTGCTGACATGTAGCTGCTTGTTTACACCTCAGCACTGCAGACACGGATATAAAATGGCATAATCTCTGTCTTGAGCAGCTCACTGTCTTGTAGGAGAGATACAAGTAGATAGTTACTCTGTTAACAGCCAGTTGCTGCAATCAGGCTTACACAAGTTTTAGAGGAGTGTATCAGAGTTACTGTGGCAAGAAATGGATTAGGGAGGGGCACGCCCATTGACAATCTTTTAAGCAAATGAGAGGTTAATTGAATTATTAATGCATGGTCCTCCTACCCTCCAGAAATCAGAGATTAATGCAGAAACACAGATAAATAATCATAATTCAATATGTCAAATTCTGTAATAAAAAATAAACCATCTATTAATACATACAGAGGAAGAAGCAAGTAGTTTGGCTCAGGGTTGTGAAATTAATATAAAATAAATGTGGAGGAAATTACCTAAGGTATATAGTTCTAAAATAATAAATGATGTGACTGGTTATTGAATGTTATATGCTAGACATTGTGCTAGGTATAACTCAGTACTACACAAGATACTTCTTCCAACTTAAGATGTTAAGAGGGAAGCCAACACGAAATGAAACTTAAATTTGTCAAGAATTTAAAGCCAGAGAACCAGACGTTAGCTGTGAACACAGAAAATCCCTTGACCTCTCAAACTCATTTTCCTAGTGTGCAAAATGGAATAATACATATGAGAGAGTGTGTAATGGACAAGATTCAAATAAAACAAGGGTTTGTGAAAGTGCGTTGTGGGCTGTTAAGGATTCTGCACATGTTACTGATTATCAAAAATAAGAAAGAGGGAATTGTTTGTGTTTAACCTGAAATAAGAGAAGGCAGTGATTTCCACATACGGTGACTCATCTATCCTCAGGGCTTCAAGGCCCTGTATACACTAATGATTCCCAATCTCTTCTTCCTAATTAGTGTCCTTTTTTTTTTTCAACTGCTGATCGATAACAACTGCCTTTTAGACTTCTCCACTTGGCCTTTTTCCTAGCACTTCATACTTGCCATGGGCAAAATTTAACTTCTTCCTCTCCTTCCTCTATTCTTACTCCAAATTTCCCATCATGGTAAACAGTTCCCAAACCAAAACCCTCTCCTCTCTCAGCTCCCCATTCATTGGTCACTGGTCATCAAGTTCTGGAAAGTTCTCAAGTTATCCCCATCTTTTATCCACTGCTTCTTTCTGACATCATCATCTCTCCTTGCTAAGTCACTTCAGTCGTGTCCTACTCTGTGCTACCCCATAGATGGCAGCCCACCAGGCTCCCCCGTTCCTGGGATTCTCCAGGCAAGATCACTGGAGTGGGTTGCCATTTCCTTCTCCAATGCATGAAAGCGAAAAGTGAAAGTTAAGTTGCTCAGTCATGTCTGACCCTCAACGACCCCATGGACTGCAGCCTTCCAGGCTCCTCTGTCCATGGGATTTTCCAGGCAAGAGTACTGCAGTGGGGTGCCGTTGCCTTCTCCGCTTCTCTCCTTGGGCTACTGCAATAGTTCCTTAAGTGGTATCACTACAACACTGAGGTTCTACACTCTTCCCCATCCATCCACCCATCTATTCTACTGTTGCCAGAGTTATCCTTTCTGAAAGAAAACTTGACCAAATCACTCATATTCTTAGAAGACTTCAGTGATTCCTCATGGCCTGCTGAATATTTCAAGCCTGCAGAGTAAAAGTAGAAGTGCAAGTCACTCAGTTGTGTCTGACTCTTTGTGACCCCAAGGAGTATATGGTCCATGAATTCTATGAGTTCTCTAGGCCAGAATACCGGAGTGGGTAGCCTTTCCCCTCTCCAGGAGATCTTCCCAACCCAGGGATCGAACCCAGGTCTCCCGCACTGCAGGCAGATTCTTTACCAGCTGAGCCGCAAGGGAAGCCCCGAGCCTACAAGGAGAACCACAATAATCTTCCTAACATGGACCCTGCCTCCCTTTCCAGTCTCGGTTTACCAGTCCCTTATTCACCAAGCTACTTATACTGAACTGCTTACTTTTCTGCACTTCTTCTGCTGGCCCCAAACTCTCTCTTCTCTTTGTTTGCCAGGTTTTCTTATTTAAATCCAGGCTTACCTCAAATGCCATTTCCAAGAAGGAATTCTTGGAACTCTTATGTACTTCCCCTATACACACAATACAAGAGGGTGTAATTCTGACAGCCTTTGTCTCACTGCCCATACAAATATCTAAGCAGGGACTAGCTCTTGCTTATCTCCATGCTCCAACATGTGGCCTAGGGCCAGTAGTCCTCAGCTACTCAACTGGCTGGTGGCTTCTGGATGCTAAGAAGACCCCTTCTTGGAGTCTACTGCTAGGACCACACATCTATAGAGATATATTCTGATAAATATTTTCTACCAAAATTAGCAGGCTTTCTGACACTTTCAAAATAATAGGACCTTGGGATTTTGAAGAGGATTGAGGAAAGGAAGGAAAAAGGAATGAGACAAGGAGGAAGGAAAAGATAAAAAGGCAAAGAAAAAAGAGAAAGACATAAGGAGAATGGAGGGCAGGAAGAAAGAGGTAGAACAAATGATCGTGAAAACTGGGGGAAACAGAAGTGCCTTTAATATCTAAAAAAATGTCTGAAAAACTTGTAAACAGGGGATTGTGTATTTTTTATTTGATCACAAAGCAGGCTCTTTGAAAAGATGCACTCTCACCCAGATCTAATGCTTCTGAGATCCCTCTAATGCCACAATCCCAATTTGTCCTCGTCCCAACATTTCATCAGTCACTGCTTAAGGAGCCCTTCTGATGACACCGTCTCGCCCATTTCTGGAGCTGAGGGCTGTCCTGTGCATCTGGCCACTGGCAGTGGCATCCTTGGGTGAAGATCTGTAAATATAGGGGCTGAG
This sequence comes from Bos indicus, assembly GCF_029378745.1. NCBI lineage: Eukaryota > Metazoa > Chordata > Mammalia > Artiodactyla > Bovidae > Bos > Bos indicus. The sequence goes on along the minus strand of NC_091788.1, from coordinate 16,490,690 downwards.
CGAGAATGTGTTCTCATGCTTTGTAGCATTTAAAACAAGAAGTTTTATAAGCATAGCTCAGATTTCATCAGTTCAGGACTAAAATAAGGATATGCTCTGATTTTGTTGTTGTACTTATTGTTATTGCTTATTTCTTTTTTATCTCAAACCCAGGTCTTCTGAAATCTCATTAGTTCTGTGGACTCCTCCCTGGTGGTCCCCCCACTATTTATGGAAATTCCCCAGTAGTACCTCTCATGTGTCCACAGAGAAATGTAACTTCTCCATGTAACTCTCCTCCGCTGGATCCCGCTCACCTCAATGGACTGTCTGGGGCTAAACTCTAGCTGAAGACGACACCAGCCCTCAGAAATAGCCTCTACTGTCTACAGAGAACAATGAACACAATTCATTGTCATGACTCTGTTTATATGTTTACCTAGGAAGACGATCCTTCATTAGCTCTTATCTTGGCAACTGAGGCCAGTGTAGGAGCGCGGCTGATGGTGCAGAAACCAAGCCTACTTTGGCACTTCTAGCACATTATTAGCTACCGAAGGTACTGATGACTTCAAAGGAGGCAGAAGACACATGTGGAAACAAAAGATGATTGGCTCTGACAGCAGAAATATACGAGTAACCCAGATTACTCACACTAAGCTAATTGTTGTGCTATGGTGCATACATTAGTTCTAATTTTGTCACTTGTATAGACAGACACAATTATGCTGGTCAGCTATTTACTTGAATTTCATGGAGAATGGATATATCTCTTGCTTTCCGAATGGGTGCCATAAGTTGTTATCTGAGAACTGCTGGCATTATTCTTAATTTGGCTCTTAGGCCTAACTAACAACAGCATTAGGGGAGACTGAAGTTAGACACTCAGAAATACGCGTACTGCCAGCACTGGAGAAATCTTTATCTCTATCACTGTTAAATTTTTTCAAAAATTCTCATCTGTCTGAGACAGATTAATGGCTTTTCATCCAAGATTTGTGGCTATGCTCCTTTTGAACATCTCCTCTGGCATTGGGACTTCATGATATTCTAGAATCTATCTTTTCATTCATTCCTCTGTCCATCTACCCATCCATCCACACACCTACCCACCCATCATTTACTGAATAGTCACCAAGTTTAAGGACTTGCACTTTTCAATAGGGGAATGAAAATATGGACAAAATACACCTACCTTCAAGAAACTTACTGACTAGTGGTGGGAAATAGACATATAAACAGAACTAGACATGTAGGGGGAGGAGTTAGCCAGGTAACCAGGTGGGAGGGGGCGTAGAAATGTATGAACACAGTTATCAGAGTAGAAAAATGCAATTCATTCCCGCTGTTTCGCTGTTTCATAGCTGGACCAATGCTCCACATCATGGAGCTGAGTTTGGAGGTATTTGTAAAGATCAGTGGCTGGAGACTTTAGTTTGACTTTGGGGGCAAGCTCTATGAGTGAGCCACTCAGTTTTCTCTTGAAGAGAGAAGCTTCGCAAGAATAATTAGCTAGTTGACAGCTTCCAGCTGCCACGCTTTGGGGTTCACACTGAGACCTCTTCTCCCAGAGATTCTCCCAGGCAGAGTCTGAGCATGGCAGGGTTACAGGAGTGAGGACATTTCTGTCCAACACAGGACGCTTCCAAAGGTCAGTCTTTGCCCTGAGGCTCCCCAGTGGCCTGGCCACAACTTTCTCAGAGCTACCCTGGGGACTTCAGCACTTCCTTCTCAATCCTCCTTTCTCCCCTTCCCCTTACACAGCTGTCAGATCAGCACAACAGTCTGATGCTCTCAGCCCGAACTACTTTCTCTTTCTCTCACCCCTCACAGGTACTTCCTTCTACCAATCTTTGACATTTCTATTTCTGTCCTGGTGTCTCCTTCTTGGGAAAGATGAACTCACTCAGACTCAGTAAGGTGTGTCAATTTTGAACTAAAGCTAAAGAAAAGCCACTGAAGGGTTTTGCACCAGGAAAAACATGATAAAAAAAGTTGTTATAGAAAGATTACTCTGACCATCATGCAGAGGACCAGTTTAGAAAGAGTGAGACATGAGGCAATGAGACCCATGATAAGAAAAAAATGAAACATGTATATTATCATATGTGAAATGAATCGCCCGTCCAGGTTCAATGCATGATACAGGATTCTCAGGGCTAGTGCCTTCTGGGATGACCCAGAGGGATGGTATGGGGAAGGAGGTGGGAGGGGGGTTCAGGATGGGGAACACATGTACACCTGTGGCGGATTCACGTTGATGTATGGCAAAACCAATACAATATTGTAAAGTAATTAGCCTCCAATTAAAATAAATAAATTTATATTAAAAAATGAGGACTTTAGGTGGGGCAATATCAGAGGGCAGAGGGGCAAAGAAGTTAGAAGAGATACAACAGAGGTAGAAACAAGAGTCTTTGCTGATCACTGGTTGCTCACTGCAGCAGAAAGGGACAGTAAAGGTGACGGGTGCCTCTAATTGTCAAGCAGGACTACATTCCCAGTCTGGAGAAACTCTTGGGAGGTGGCTTGCTACTGGGTAATCCTCCTGTGAAGGTCAAAGTATTAGTCACTCAGTCATGTCCGACTCTATGTGACCCCATGGACTGTAGCCCGGCAGGCTCCTCTGTCCATGAAATTCTCCAGGCAAAAATACTGAAGTGCATAGCCATTCCCTTCTCCAGGGGATCTTCATGACCCATGAATCAAACCTGGGTCTGCTGCATTATAGGTGGACTCTTTACTGTCTGAGCCATCAGGGAAGCTGATGTGAAATGTAGCAAAAGCGGGACGTTGGCTATGCTCTTTCTGCTTTGCTTCCCTTCCACTGGGATAGACTCTGGAAAAGGAGACACTGAAGGGGGTCCATAGAGCGTGAGCTGAAGACTTGGGAAACTCAGCCCTCTGCTGGGTGAACAACACTCTTGGCAGGAAGAGATATACTTTGAAGCCATGGCAGTGGTCTCAGCCTTTCCAACAAAAGATGCTGCAAGGTTGAAGGAAGCTCTATTTGTTTCCTGGGTCTGCCATAACAAAGGACCCCAAAAGAGGTGGCTTAGAGCAATAGAAATGTAAGTTCCCACAGTTTGTAAGTTAGAAGTCTGAAATCAAGGTGTTGGCAGGGCCATTCTCTCCTCTCTGAAGACTGAAGGGAAGAATCTCTTATTTCTCCCCAGCTTCTGCCAGCGGCCAGCAGCCCTTGGCTTGCTGCTCCATAACCCCAGTCTCTGCCTCTGTCATCACCTGGTGCTCTCCCTGTGTATCTTCACATCACCTTCCTTTTGAGTCTCTTCTCTTCTTATAAGGGTGCCAGGCATATTGCATGAAGGGCCCATCTTAACTGGGTGATGATGAGGTTAAGATGACCTCATCTTATTATATCACTATGGACTCTATTTCCAAACAACTGTACATTCTGAGGTTCCAGAAGGACCTGAATTGTTTTGGGGGTGGGCAGTGTTCACCTCAGCTCAGAAGCCCCAGGTAGAAGCTTACCAAGACACTTTACCCTTCACTACGCTACTTGGAAACCCCATTATTATCTTAAGAGATTGTGAAAGCTACTTTTAACAAGTTTAACTAGATCTAACAGCTGGTTTTGGTTACAATTCCTTCTCATGCCACCAGTGCCAGCTCGTGTGTCTTTGTGACCACGCTGGGCCCACCCAAACATTTCTGTTGAGGTGCAGAAAGGCTGGGTGAGTTACAGCCAGCTAAACAGGGCTCTCTTACAGGTATCAGCTCACATGGTAGCTATGTGATATGGCAGAGGATCTGCTCTCTGTCTGTCTAGACTTTCTCTCAACATTTCCAATCACTTTTCTTTCCCCCCAACCTTAGCCAAGGCCTAGCGGCTGGGAATGTTAGGTTAACTGTCCAATTTCCTTTCCGCTACTTAGACATTTATTTCCTTTCCCTGTTGTTTGACAGCATCTGTCTTACTTGATCAAGCTTTGGCATTTTGCTATTTTGATGTATTTTTCCATTTCAAATGGAAAACTTTGATAATTTAGAGAACAATTCTTTTTTTTTTCTTCCGATAAATCTGAATATCAAGATTATTGTCATTTTAAGAACTTGAAACAATCTGGATTTGACTCAAAATTAAGCTATAATCCCTTTGTTATCAGTAGTATCAGTCCTTGAGGAAGGCACTGGTCCAGTGAGCTTAGCATCCAGTCTTAACAACCTTTTCCTCTGTCTCCATTTAAGGGCCAGGTGAGCCAGCTACTCATCTTCCCTCTGTGCCTTGTAGCCTCAGGTAGCCAAGGACTCAGTTTTTCCACATAGGCAGAAGATTGCTGGGGTATTGCAGGAAAGTTTTTGGTTTTCTTAGTAGAAAAGAAAGATATGGCTGGCACCTCTTCCCCACTTCTTTCCTGAATTAAATAAGGATGATCCAAACTGCTGGAGCAGCAGTTTGGGGAATTCAAAACAGAGGTCAATAAGATGCTATTGAACCAAGGTGTTCCAGCATCTACCTCCAACTTCATATGCTAGAAAAGGCAACCTCTAAGCTTCAAGTCACAGAAAATGAGAAATGCAGCAAATGAATTCTGAAGTCTTGCCAAAGCAACAAATACAATGGATATAATTCATGAGAACCTCCAAACAAAAGGACATGATGAAAGCTACTTTTGTTTCACATCTCCAAAACGTACCCATACTCTTATTCAGAAATAGGTGTCTTAGTCAAGACTGATTTTGAAAATTTGGTATGAATGTAAATGGGATACAGAAAATGTAGACAGAATAAAAATACCTTAGGACAGAAAAGTCAATTGGGAAGTGAAATATGAAATTTTGAGTCTCTAGAAGTGGAACATTGTATTTACTTTGGGGACAAGGTTCTTTTCTTTTTGCTTTAGGATAAATTATCAGAATGGATCACACTTAACACTGGGACTCCCCGAGGTAAGCATTATATTTTAAAAAACACAAATTAAATAGGCCCTTTAGTAATGCAAATGTGAAGCCCATGCCTCCCCTTTGTCTTGGGACAGCATGAAGCTACTAGGAACCTGCAGGCAACTGTTTCATTTGGGATCTGAAATTGTGTCTTTAAGCTGGAATTGTGTTTGGAAGCTGCTTTCTTGTTTTATTTTTTCCTTTCTCTTATTAAATTGTTGCAGTATATGAGTAGAAAGGAGAGGCAGAAGGTCCTAGACAGACCCAGGGGTTTACAGCCCTGCTATGTAAGTGTAGCACAGAGCTGGCAAGGGGGCTTTCATGACACCTCTGGGCAGACCCTGGCGCTTGTCCAGCATAACTGGGAGTGGCATCTTTAGAGCAATGGGAGACAGCACTCATGCAGAGACTCAGGTGTTTTGAAGAAACATAACCTCTGATAGACTGGACATGGAACAACAGACTGGTTCCAAATAGGAAAAGGAGTTTGTCAAGGCTGTATATTGTCACCCTGTTTATTTAACTTATATGCAGAGTACACCATGAGAAATGCTGGACTGGAAGAAACACAAGCTGGAATCAAGATTGCCGGGAGAAATATCAATAACCTCAGATATGCAGATGACACCATCCTTATGGCAGAAAGTGAAGAGGAACTAAAAAGCCTCTTAATGAAAGTGAAAGTGGAGAGTGAAAAAGTTGGCTTAAAGCTCAACATTCAGAAAATGAAGATCATGGCATCCGGTCCCACCACTTCATGGGAAATAGACGGGGAAACAGTGGAAACAGTGTCAGACTTTATTTTTCTGGGCTCCAAAATCACTACAGATGGTGACTGCAGCCATGAAATTAAAAGACGTTACTCCTTGCAAGGAAAGTTATGACTCAACCTAGATAGCATATTCAAAAGCAGAGACATTACTTTGCCAACAAAGGTTCGTCTAGTCAAGGCTATGGTTTTTCCTGTGGTCATGTATGGATGTGACAGTTGGACTGTGAATAAGGCTGAGCACCGAAGAATTGATGCTTTTGAACTGTGGTGTTGGAGAAGACTCTTGAGAGTCCCTTGGACTACAAGGAGATCCAACCAGTCCATTCTGAAGGAGATCAGCCCTGGGATTTCTTTGGAAGGACTGATGCTAAAGCTGAAACTCCAGTACTTTGGCCACCTCATGCAAAGAGTTGACTCATTGGAAAAGACTCTGATGCTGGGAGGGATTGGGGGTAGGAGAAGAAGGGGACGACAGAGGATGAGATGGCTGGATGGCATCACTGACTTGATGGATGTGAGTCTGAGTGAACTCCGGGAGTTGGTGGTGGACAGGGAGGCCTGGTGTGCTGCAATTCATGGGGTCGCAAAGAGTTGGACACGACTGAGCGACTGATGTGATCTGATCTGAACCTCTGATAGTAGCAGTAGAGAGGCTCCTTTAGCTGACTTTAAGAAGAGAAAGAACATGATGCTACCTCTGTCTCATTGTGGCAGGAAGACTGGTCATGAGCACAAACCTGTGGGGAGCTTTGGAGCTCCCAGAAACAACAGAGGACACGGTGCAGGGTAGATTGGGGTCTGGCAGCCACACTGCTAGAGTCTTTATGACTTGGAATATTATTATCATGATGACCTTGCTTTTTGTTGCAGGGATATATCTATTACAAAAGCACTTAGAAAACATTAACAATATTTTAAAAATCTCTAACGGTGTATTGCAACAGTATTCCCAATTTGTTATGCCCCTTTATAAGCACACATTTTGCTCGTGGAACATCGCACTTCCTTTCTTCTAGATCAGCCACCAGTAAGTCAGCTCTTAGACTGGGGCCAGCTAAGTTCAGGAAAGTCATCTAGTCAATCCCAGATGACCCAGGCACACAACAGATAAACAACTACTACTGTATGCTACTGAGATAGAGGTTATTGTGTTAGCTAGCGCTATTGCTGCAATTAATAACTAATACATTCTTTAAACGTATTAGTGATGCATTGGTGATGGGCAGGGAGGCCTGGCATGCTGCGGTTCATGGGGTTGCAAAAAGTCGGACATGACTGAGCAACTGAACATTCTTCACAAAGTGAATGATACTGAGGATATCATATGGTATCTGAATTTCAGTATTGTATTTTTAGAATATATAAAATGGGCAGTGTGCTTTGATTATTAAATACAATAGCTCAGCATGTAAGATATATAAATACTAAAGACTGATTATGTTAATTTTAAGATCTCATTATAGGGTAGACCTCTGTGTTTCTGCCCCAGGGATCACTTTCCAGTAAATAGTTCTGCATCTCAAGCCTCAGGGACATGGGTATACATGGCTGTTCTACAGTCCATTCCCAGCTTCAAATAGCAACACTATTAGAGAGTTTCTTGAATGGACTTCTAGAGCAAACTGAGTGTTTGTAGAATTGGTTATACAGATGAGAAAGGGAAAGGAGCGAGGAAGTAAAGCATCACTGTCTTGATGTTCAGTTGGAGAGGATATAATGGAAAAGGTGGTAAAGAAGATGAATAGCAGAGACGCCACACTCTTCAGAGCTGGGGAGAACCAAGCCAAAACCTGGGCTCCCTCATTGGCAGCTATGGGATGTATGCAGGCTACCTAATCTCAGGGAACCTTGGTCTTTCTACCCGATAAATAGGAATGAAATCTGCATCTTGTAGAGTTGCTGAGAATTTTAAAGGAAATGCATGCATTTGAGGTCTCTGGGATAGAGTCAGTACTCTTGCAAAGGAAGGTCGGAAACCTTGGCCTTTTCATTTGGACTTGGACTACAAGGACTTGGAGGACATGGAGCCAACTGACATCATCAGCAGTTTCAGGCATTAAGTTGTGAGGGAGAATCTGCATAAAGAAAGCAGCAAAGAAGTTAGTCTGTGTGTGTGTGTCAGTTTTAATGCACTGGAGTATTTTTTTTTTTTTTTTGGTATTTCATTGCACTATATTTAGATACGAGGTGGCCTGGAACAAGAGCTGGAGTTTATTTTTAAATGTTCAGAACAATGAGATGACTGGTGTTCTATATATCAGCATCACATTGCCAAACACATGAAAATCTTACACTCAGTTGTGAGCTTTTCACAAATCTGTCATTATATAGCTGTCTGACCCTTCTGTAAGTGACTTTGCAGGTGAGACTCTGAAGGTTAAAAATGATATTTTACATTTGCATAGTATTTAATAACTTAAACACTCTTTCCCATGTATTATTTTAAACATTTTCAACAACTCTGTACAGTAGCAATCGTCATGCTAAGTCACTTCAGTTGTGTCCGACTCTATGGGCTGTATAGCCAGCCAGGCACCTCTGTCCACGGGATTCTCCAGGCAGGAATACTGGAGTGGGTTTCCACACCCTCTTCCAGGTACAGTAGCAATACTTATCCTCAATTTGAAGAAAACGAAACTGTCTTTGACTGGTTAAGTGGCATGCCCAAAGTTAAAAAACAATGACTGGATTCTGCTCTAACTTGCAAAGTTGGTAATACTGTGAGACATTCACTGAAATATTTTATGTGCCAGGTGCTATGCTAAGTTTTTTACTTTCAACTTTTTGCTTCCCTGGTGGCTCAGATGGTAACAAATCTGCCTGCCATGAAGGAGACCTGGTTTCTGTCCCTGGGCGGGGAGAAAGGAATGGCAACCCATTTCAGTATTCTTGCCCGGAGAATCCCCATGGACAGAGGAGCCTGGCAGGTTACCGTCCATGGGGTCACAAAGACTTGGGCATGGCTGAGCAACTAACACTTTCTACTAATCACAAAACCTTCTGTGGCAGACTAACTGGTTACCTTCTCAGGAGTCAGTGAAACACCCTCTAGCTTGCTCATGGAACTCACATTTTTTCTCATATCTAAGCTGAGATATGCTTAAGGAAGGGGACTCTAATCCTAGCCTTAGAGAATAACCTGTGCTTAAACTGATCACAGCAACCCTATTCTCTTTTGCCAAGGTCCACATCAGCTGGGACAGCTGGTCAACCAGGCAGCTGTCCCCACTGTGTAGTGATGGGCATGTGACCCAGGTTGGCCAAAGAAATGAACGAGAAGTTTGCTGGAGCCTTCTGTTAAAAACTCTTTCACTCGGCCCTGGTAAAAAGACAAATGCATAAGGAGAATGCCTGACACGTTCTTTCCTGTTTTGGGTATTGTTATATGAGGATTTGATGGTGGAGCCAAGGCACCCATTTCAACCACAAAGAAAAATCAGAGTGAAGCAAAAGAAGCTGACCCAGAATCCAGATATCCTTGAGCAGCTTGGTTAGTCAAACTGGAAAAGCTTCATTTTTGGAGTTAAGTGAGATAATGAGTTTTTTAAATTGTTGAAATCACATTCAGTCACATATTCTATCAACTGCTTTTGAAATCATTTCTAGCTGATACCTTCTCACAAACTAAGGAATAAAGAATTTCTGTTCTCCAAGGCCAAGTGTCAGATTTGGGATTTGGCTTAAAGCGTCTGATGTTGAAATTGCCCTCCTGACACATGGCTACAGGGTGGCCTACCATCCACTTCAAGTCTCTCCTGCTTCCTATCAGTCTGTGCAATGGAGGGAAATGAAGGACAAAGATGGGTCAGAGGTGCACGTCCTTGGAACATCAGTGGATGTTTCTTGGGGAGGGAGGGCAAGGCAAAATTCCCTACTTCACACTTTGACCTGGCAATGGTCTTCTTTATTTTGTGCATCTCAACACTGGAGAAAGCAACCTGGGGAGAAGGAAAGAGCAGAGACCTGAGAAGGAAAACTTCTGATTTCAAGTTCTGGCTTCACCATTCTGTAAAAGTATCACTTTGGGCAAATCCATTGATGTCTTTGAGACTCCGTTTTTTTCATCCATCAAATGAGAATAGTAACCTCTGGCCTCTTTCCTTCCAGGGTTATGGTGAATGTGACAAGAGAAAAGACATGTGGAAATCTCTCTCCACTGCAGAGGATGAAAGATGCTTGTTATTAGAGAACATGTCCTCAGGGCAGACACAGTCTCCTCATGATCTACTGTAGAGACTAAGGATACGGATGGTCTTTAACACAAGCATTACAATCATGCTACTACTTTTGATAAATTTATAATTTGTAGGTTGTAAATTCAAACATTCTCTCCTCTGAATGCCATCCTGAAGGTTAATGAATGAAATACATGATTTTCAAATCCCAACAGTTGGTGTTAATTGGAAGCAAACACATACCTTCCGGTTTGATCTCTCATAATAAGACAGTCAGACAACTTAACCTCAAAGCAGTTCATTACCACACTACTCAGAGCCCTAGGAAGATGGTAGACATTTCAAAGACTTTGGATGTCTGTATGCATGTCCCCAACCCTCTCTTTGCAAAAACAGTAAATTAGAAGGGAAAAAAAGGGACCAAAGGAAACTTAGTAGACCTTGATAGAAGATTTTTAAATAACCTGAAAATATTAAATCCATAGGAATTAATTGGAAAAACTCAAGAGTCTAACTGTTGCTGGAATTTGCTACATACCCATGATGGGACATTTTGCAACCTTTAAAAAACATGACCTGGAAGATAGCTTAAAGGTACAGGACACTACAAACAGGGTTAAGTGAAGAGACAAAGGTGAGACGGAATGCATAAACCTTATGAATCTATGCTAATGAAATGTTCCACGTACACACACGCACACATACACACCCCTAGGAATTATAGTTTGGCTTCCTGACAGAGAGAGGCCATCAAATTCAAAGTTCCATAGAGGTGAACTTTTTTTTTTTTTTTAACTAAAATGATAGATTTGCCTCTTTTTCTCCCAAAGTTATAGGATAAGCACATAATTTCCAAAATATATTTTATAATAATCTCCACTTATTCTATGTCTTGCTGTACACGGGCAGTGTACTAAGCACAATATATACATTTTCTCCATGTAGATTATAACTACACTATGAAGAGAGCTTTGTTACCACTCCTGTATTACAGATGAGGAACCCAAGACTCACAGAGTGAGGAAGCTGTCACAGAACTCTCAGCTGGCAAGTGGTGGAGCCTGGCGGAGACCAACTCCAGAACCAGAGACCTGGCCAACTCCAGAACCAGAGCTTAGCTCACTGAATTTATGTCTTCCAGGCTAAGTTGCCAATTTATATGTACTCGTATGAAATTAATTAAACTACAAGAGAAAATGGGGAGAGCAAGAGACTTGCCTCTTTGTTTAGTTATACACCACTTGAAATAAGACTGAAACAAACGGTACTGAGCCAAGAGCGCTTGGTCTACTGGATGTTCTCTATGCCTTCCTCATGTTCCCAGTCCCACCTCCTCAGTTTGAAACTCCCCATCTCTTGTTGAATGCTACTAGCAGCATCGCTACTAGTAAGCTCTCTGCTTTCCGTGTCACCCTCTTCCAATCTGTCCTTCAGGGCCAACTTTCAAATGCATGCATTTCATCACTTCATGCCTCTGCGTGAAATTCTGCCAAAATTCATCCTTCAGGAACGTGCCCTCAGCCCTGGCATGCAATGCGGGCCTCTGTGACCCTGTCCTGTCTCCTTCTCTACTCTTCCCCTTGTTTCTTTCTCTTACCTCAGCGATTTTCAAGTGAGAAGTCAAAACTTTATAAAGTAATAAGTTAGGTGGATTATGACCAGTGTCAAAAATACAATAGAAAATATTGGAGTGCTATTGCAAATTAAAAATTTGTCTTAATTTTGTATATTGGACATGTAAATCTTGACTTTGCTACAACATCTATTTCTTAAATAAGTTGTTTTAACAAAAGCTTGCTAAGCTTCCATCACATGACACTTTCTACAGTTCTCAAAATATGGTAGGATGTGTCTTTCCTTGAGTCTTTGTCCTTTGTTTTCCCCACCTCAGACTTCAAGCACAATAGGCATAGTGTCTAGAAACCATGATACTTTTAGGGACTAACAAAAAAGTTTTAATTAGAGGAAAAAATTCAACATAATCCATCACAGATGATATTTGTCTTTATACCAATGAAATTATAAAATATAATATTTAATATCTTCTTTTGGTTTTACAAAGGACAAAACTCGAGAAGACAAGAGTATCCAGGGACCATGAATGTGATACCTGCCTTTTGAGTCATCTGGCTCTGCTCTCTTGCTGGAAGGCCCACGGACCACATAGATACACAATGCTGTTCTTAAGAGACTTGTCCAAGCATCATCTTCCCTGAGAGCCCTTTTCTAGCATTTTAATTAAGGCACACATTTGTTCATTTACGTGCCTACTTTTCTGTTGCAATGGCAATTTCAGAGATAAAATCTTAGCCAAGAAAAAAATAACATTTCTTACATGCCCACTACAGTAGTAAGTGCTTTACTGCACTCGTTCATTTTAGCCTCACACTATAGGGTAGATGCTATTATCATCAACCTCATTTTACATTTCAGAATACAGAGGCTAAGAGAGATTGAAGTGTTCCTGTTTATAAGTTGCAGAGTGAGAGCTTAAACTCAGGCCTGCTAACTCTGGAGCCTGGGGTGTCTCTGTTGGTAGCGGGCAGAGGAGAGGAACTCTTTTACTGGCTTTGTGATTCCAAGTTGGGGGATGTCAATTAGCCTAGACTGTGTATTAAAAGCAGAGACATCATTTTGCCAACAAACGTCAAAACAGTCAAAGCTATGGTTTTTTCCAATAGTCATGTATGGATGTGAGAGATGGACTATAAAGAAGGCTGAATGCCAAAGAATTGATGCTTTCAAACTGTGGTGTTGGAGAAGACTCTTGAGAATCCTTTGGACAACAAGGAGATTAAACCAGTCAATTGTAAAGGAAATCAACCCTGAATATTCATTGGAAGGACTGGTGCTGAGGCTGAAGTTCCAATATTTTGGCCACCTGATGCGAAGAGCTGATTCATTGGAAAAAACAGATTCTGGGAAAAATTGAGGGCTAGAGGAGAAGGGGGCGACAGAGGATGAGATGGTTGGATGGCATCACTGACTCAATGGACATGAGTTTGAGCAAGTTCTGGGAGCTGGTGAAGGACAGGGAAGCGTGCATGCTGCAATTCATGGGCTCTCAAAGAGTCGGATATGACTTAGCAATGGAACAACAACAACCATTAGCGTAACACCTTTGGATTTTTCCTGTACCCTACTCTTGTGTCCGGGTTGTGGAATGACCACGCAGTGCCTAGTTCAGCCACTCTCCTCCTCCTCTGCCTTTTGAATCACCTGTTTGCAGACATGTTCTCTGGTCTGTTCCCTGCCATTCGAGAACCTTGAAAGGCCTCCAGCTGTTCAGCACTACTTTCCATGTCTGTTCTGAGATTTGTGTGGCTAACACACTCCATCATGTCCTCACCTCCTCCCTCAGTTGTGAAGCTACCACTTCAGTCGGTCTCTCGTGAGGTTCCACACCAGGGCACAGTGCAGCAGCAACAGTTATTTGGGCCCCTTGAAATATCAACATGCTCCAAACCATAAGGCAGGAAGATAACTCAGAGCAGGGTGTGATGAACTGTCTTAAAATGGTCAGGGAAGCTTTTAGAGGAGGGAGAATCTGAGCTGTTTAATATCAATCTCCATGGAGGAGAAAATGAGCACTGGTTTGAGAGTAAAAGACTTTAATTCAACAGCATACTCAGTTCCAGGTATACAGTGACTAATTAAACATCACTCTCAATGGTGGCAGTGCATCTCCTTACATAAATAACCACTTAAACTACTAGCTCATATTCTGCAAGTTAACATTTCACATGGCTTATTTCATTTAATCCTCATAGGATCTCTCTGAGATAGTAAATATCCTTACTTCCTTTTTATAGATGAATAGACTAAGAATCAGAGGTGTTAAGTAGCCTGACCAAATCATCAGAGCTATTTAATGGTAAAAACTTTGATGGTAATTGAAGATTTAACCAAGTTTATTGGTCTCTGGTGCCAAAATCTTGACACCATTCATACAATCCTTTCCCTCATCACTGTGTTTTGTGTTGATACTTCTCCCCTATAGAGTATTCATCTCTAGATATTGTAATTATCTGATTTTTTTCTGCCTTTCCTATTAAGAATGCAAGCTCTCTGAGGGCAGGAACTGTGTCCTACTCTTTCTTTTATCTTCAGTTCTTATATATTCCATGTATTCAATCATATTTTTCTTGAGTTTTGCTATCTGCTAGACACAGTATATAGTGTGGAACATGCTCTGGACAGCAAGATAAACATCCTTACCCTACAATGCTGATAGTTTTTCAGGGGAAACGGAAAACCCACAAGTTAAAAAAAAAAAAAAAAAGCAATTACAAACTCATAAAAGTACTGTGAGATAAGGAACCTATAATGGGATGGGGTGAGGATTGGGGATTCAAAGACAAGACTTGAAGGACGAGAAAGGATCATGCTCAGGGAACAAACATTTTAAGAAGAATGAAAAGGATGAATGAAGGCTGTGATTCTGCAAAGATCTTGATGGATGCAGAGTTGGAGCAGGGTGAGAGGCAGATGAGATTCACATACAGCCTTTGGGAGGACTTTGAGTTTTAGTCCAAGTACAGTAGGTAAATACTAAAAATGATAAAGCAATGGGGATGAAGAAATGATGATGGTGTCAAAATTCTTCTGAAGGTAAGATGGCTAAAGCTTATCAGTGGTTGGTGAAAGCCTGGTCTGAGAGAGAATTAGGGAGGATTTCTATCTTGAGCAATTGGGTAGGTGGTGGGGCCATTTACTGGGATGGAAAAGACTATGGCCACAGAGGTTGGAGAAAAACCTTGGGAAAGATATTAGAATCAACTTATGCTTGCGATGACTATTAGAAATCCAAATGGAGATGTAAAAAAATGATAAATGACCAGCTTATTCTGTTTTGCTAAATTCTTATCATTTGCTGGTGAACATGTTGGACACTTGGATGCAAAATAAAATATGCGAACTATTCAAAGTAACAGACATACTTGCCTTGAATGGTATTAAACACACACACACACAAAAGGGTCAAATACTCAGGGTGAAAATGTTCTGTTATGCATCCATTTTCTTTTTTGCACAAGCTTGCTTCAGGCTTTTACCACCAGTGTGAAAACTTAAATTTCACGATTTCCCAAAGTCATACTTATATTATTAGCAACTAAACAGGTAAAATCAGTCTTTTCACTTCTGCCATATATGTATGTATCTTATCTATATATAGGTACATATACATACATACTCACACATACAAACATAGGTATTTTATAGATAGATATAGACAGATATAGCTCAAGGCAATACACTTTTATTATCTGAATTAAGAGTAGAAGGATAGCTCTGACTTCCAAAGCTAAGAGCTTTGTTAGGCTTGTTGGTCATTATTACATCTTCAAATGTAAAGACGCATAAAGAAATTCCTGGTTTGCCTTTTGTCAAGGTTTAGTAAAGTGGACCTTCAGAAGGACTTAGCGGGATTTTACTTGCCTAGTCTTCCCAAAGCCAGGATAGATCCCTATCAAATACTGCCTTGAGGCCATTTTAAGATTTTCCTATATTAAAAAAATGCAGTCTGTGCTTAACTAAGAGTAAATGTCTCATCCCCCACCTGGCCTACCATTTGTTTTGATTATAGCTCAAGAAACCTGGTTGGGAGTGGAATGGAGAGTGAAGATTAAGATGTAAGTTTTGCATCTTCAGGACAGTGCCCTTTACTCCCCAACATATACTCATTTGGACAACAGTAACCAAGCAGCTTGCAAAAGGGCAAGGCCACCTTCGAGCCTCTAGTGGTAACAAGACATATGCAAATGAACATTTACTCTCCTGCTAAGCAAATATGGTCAGTTATTACAATGGGCCATTGGGAAAATCGTAAAAGAAATATAACAGTATGAAAAATAAACAGAATTTAAATGAGAAAAATATGAACCATAAAGTTAAGTCCTTGCTCTGGGAATATAATTTCAGATCATGGAGGGTGAGAAATACCATGATATTTTTTAAAATAAATTATGATAATTTCCATTAGATGTCTGTAAAGGGCACTAAAGATGCTCGGTTGAAAAACTGGAAATTTTTTGTAAGGAAGATATGTTGCAATTGTTACTGGTATGATATTGACATGTTTGGTCTCATAGGTAGATTTGTAAGATATGTAACATAACTCAGACAAAAATATACATTTTTAGATCTGAAATTTTTCCAAGGAATCTCTGTATCACTCATAAAATATTGATAGGAATGAGATGGCAATGAGATAGGAATGAGAAATAACTTGGAAATGCTCTAAAGTAAAGCATGTTTAAGATGCACAGTAGCTTTCTCTAGTCTTTCTTTTCCCCTCTTTTGAAATCTAGTAGGTAAGTCTCCTGTGGTCTCCCAAATGCTCTGACTGGACAGTCAGTAAGGCTTCCTGTTCCCAAGGCTTCTCTGATCCCTGTGAGGACTTAGGAGCCCTTTATGGTCTTGTGTAAAGAAGTCTCCATTACCTGAGGGACCTACTGAAAAACAATAATTTAACCCTGATATTCTCCTACTTAAATTCCTTTAATGGCTCCCCAGTGCCCCAGGATAGTTTAAACTGCTTAGCAGAGTTGACAGACCTCTTCCTCACCAGCCCGATCTGCAGCCTCATCATCCCCCTCTGCATGCACCTTACACTCCGGCCCTCATGTAAATCCTGCTGTGTGTCATAGCTAGATGATCCCTTAGCCTGTAACATGATGTTCCCTTAAATCTAACATCTGGAAAGGCGTCTGTCTGCTGGCTAACTCCTGCTTGCTCTTTGTTTTAGACTCAATCCAGACATCATTTCTTTCAGAGAGCCTTTACCATTCCCATCACTCTGGCATATGCCCACACTCACCCCATCATTGCACTTCACTGTTACCAAAATTATTTGTTTTCATGCTGTCTGTATTATTAGACTGAGAGCTCCTTCAATAAAAAGGAAGGGGTTTTATTTGCCTTGCATCACCATTACCTGGCATACTATCAGGCCCAGAGGCACTCAATATATGCCTTTGTTTTGTTTTTTGATTGAACAAAATCATTCAATACTAATTCCACTCTACTTTGTCCCAAATCTCCTTGCTCATCACTTACAGAGACATTCAAACACTTGAAAGTAAGACTGTGTCATTTCAGGAGCAAAATCAATAGGCCTCTTTAAAGAAATAGGAAGTTGGGAATAAGTAGGCGGATTGCTTTGATTAAGTGGAGGGAACCCCAGAGGGTAAGGGATGCCAGCCAAGGTCTGCCGCAATGTGACAAAACATGTCAGTTTCACATAGGGGGCCTCCCGGAGTGTTTGGAGAGGGAATGGGCACAGTCAACTGGGAACACACAAACATCTTGTAATTCTCCTAAAGTTTCTGTTTTGATTTTGGCAGAGTTGTAATTGACCACCCACTTGGGAGTGATAATGTAAAATCTTTTGAGTGGAGATTCCTGGAAAGTTTAAATCGAATGCAGTGACTAACTGAAGGGATAGACTATGTTTGTATATATATATGTGTCTACACTCTGTTTTTTGAAATAGCATTCAGAAATCTGACTAAAAATGCAAATAATAAGTCATGCTAGTTTATAGGTAAACTCATTAAAGATTTCTGCAGGCAAATTCACTGAAAATGCCAACAGTCCTTGCTTGTAGATCAAACAGATTTCTGAAGACTATGACTTTAAAGCTGACCTGGCAAAGCTGTTCTTCCTGTATTTGAGAAATTGCATTTGTCTTATTTGTTAAAGGAGGATGGAAAATAAAAATTCCTGGTAAAGATAGGAGCAGAACAGCTTAAGTGTCATGAGGTAGTGTCCTTATTTGCAATGCACTTGATTTCAGGTGGCTTCATGAAACATTTATTGTGCACCATCATGTGCCAAGGGAGGGTCCTAGAGCTACAAAGATGAGCAGGACATTGCCTAAGAGACATTTTTAGTGTTCAGTAGGAGGCTGTGTGCCTTATAAATTTCCACTGCATTACAACTTATCTTTTAAATGCCATTTTCTCCACGAGAGCTTATAGGTCTCCGCTCTGTGTCCCCTCAGCACCCTGTGAGTCCCCATATTCTGCCACTAAATGTTAGTGGTGATTATTATACACTTCCTCCTGTGATTCTCATATTGTTGGTTTTTGTGTGTTCCTCCAGACTAGACTAGAGAATCCTGTGGACAGAGGAGGCTGGTGGGCTGCTGTCCATAGGGTTGCACAGCGTTGAGCACGACTGAAGTGACTTAGCATGCATGCATGCATTGGAGGAGGAATTGGCAACCCACTCCAGTAGTCTTGCCTGGAGAATCCCAGGGACGGGGGAGCCTGGTGGGCTGCCATCTATGAGGTCGCACAGAGTAGGACATGGCTGAAGCGACTTAGCAGCAGCAGCAGCAGCCAGACTAGACTGGGAGATTCTTAGGAAAATAAAAGAAACAGGAACACAGACTTTCCTCAGGACAACATGGGTTCAGATCCAAAATCTGCATTTGGTTGAGTGGTTTCTAGGCAAGACATTTAGAATATCTGTGTCTCTGTTTCCTCATCTTTAAAGTGGGATAATATTACTTGCTTCAGATCATTATGATGAGGATAAATGCATTAATATACATAAAGGCTTAGAACACTGCCTGGCAGGGAGTAATCATTCAGTAATATTATCTATTAAACTGTTATGCATACACACAACTAAAATACACAGAATCTGCATTAGAATTGCCAGTCTAAACGGCCAGTACTTGCTTTGAGCTTAAGGTCTCATCAATTATAGTTGATTCATTTACATCAGGAGATGATGTTTCCATTCACTCCATTGTCAAAGAGAGAAACTTGGGACCTGTTCTTGAAAACATCCTCTCCTTTACCTCCTGAATTCACTCTAACTCCTAATAGTCTTTAATCACATCCTTTCACCCCTATCACACTCCCTGCTCTAGACTGAGCCATCACCACTCTATTTCTGAACGTTGCCATCAATCCAAATTGTTCTCCCTCCTACTCTGACACTGTCTTGCTTATTTCTATTGCAGCAGTCTGAAAAGTCCTTACAAACTAAAACAGGTCAAACCACTTCGGCATAAACTATCATTGGGTGCTTCTTAGAGTGAAAAGTCAAATACGTATGTGGTTAAAGAACCAAAGTGTGACCTTGTTCCTACCTAGCAACTCAGCCTCATCTTGGGTCGCACCTGAGTTTATCTCCAGTTCTTCAAAAAGTGCCAAGGAAAAGATACACATGAACTTACTTACAAAACAGAAAGAGACTCACATTCTTAGAGGATGAACTCACTGTTGCCAGAGGGGAAGAATGGTGGGGAGAGGTAGTTAGGGAGTTTGGGATGGACATGTACACACTGCTGTATTTAAAATGCATAACCAACAACGCCCTACTGTGCAGCACAGGGAACTCCGCTCAATGTTACATGGCAGCCTGGATGGGAGGGGAGTGTAGGGAGAGGGGATACATGTCTATGTATGGCTGAGTCCCTTTGCTGGCCACCTAACACTATCACAGCATTCGGCTATATGCCGAATATAAAATAAAAAAAGGTTTTAAAATAGTGCCAAGGAACTCTGCACTCAGGACCTTCTATCCTCCCACCCTTCACACTCTTTAGGGCTCAGCTTACAAGTGATTTCAGCAAAGGAGTCTTCTCTGACCCTCCCTCTCCTACTCTAAATGCTGTCCTCGACCATCACCCAGTTTTCTTTTCAGCCAGCACAACGTGTGTACACATATGCATTTTTTGAGTGACTGGTTGTTCACTTTTCACCTCTCCATCAAATTTCATGTTTCAAGTCTCCAAACTCCATGAAAACATGGGCTCAATCTGTTTTATTTATCACTTTATCTTCAATGCTAAGCAAAGCTCCTGGTAAATAATTAGATCAGCAAACAATGAACAAACCAGTGAATGCCTAGTAACTACTTATTTAATAATTTTTTGAATTGCAGCAATGAATTAAGTAGAAAAAACTGATGAACCTACTCAGTATAGAACACGAGGGTTCTATAAGCACTCAGTATAGAACACGAGGGCTCTATAAGCATATTTTCTTTTTTTCTGCCTAATATGACTTTACTGCCTAAGGAGCTGTATTACAAACCATCTAAATACAGAGGGAGGCCATTTGCATTCTGAGGAAATTAAATGTATCTTTGATCTCATTTCCTAGAAGTTCTTATGAAAGAAAAAAAAACAACTCAAATTCTTCCTTGTAAAGGAGCTCTTGGCAACAAGCATTGTACATCATGTCTGGTCTTGCTGTGATATGTGTATATGAATATATGTAGAATCATTTCCAGCCCTCCAAAAACCATATTTCAAGAAGCCTGTATAAAACACTCATATAATACTAATTCAGCCAATAATTATACAGGGCAGTGGCCTGGGGTGAGAAGGACAAGAAGGGGATTTAATTTGAGATGAGAACATTGAGACCCTGAATATGATTGGGTAAAAAATGAAAGTTACACATACATATGGAATTGAAGGCTGATTTTAGACTCTGGGAAGGTTAGAAATGGCAGGAATCTTCATGATCATCAAGCAGGATATAAGAGGGAATGTAACACAGGGTTAAGAGACATGCTTTAGACTCAAACAGATCTGCATTCAAATCATGACTTTGGCAAATTAGAAATCATAGGCAAATTATATAACTTTCCTAATTTGCAATTTATTGCCTAAAAGATAGAGGCAACAATCTTTTTCTTAATTTTTTTTTTTTTTTTTGGTGAGTGTAAAACATAAGATAGATAATATAATGAAAACAGAATAGTGCTGGTCTTATCTTGAGCTCTCAAAAGGGGACTCAGCAAGGGTCATTATTATGTTTTATTTACAGGACTCAAAGAAGAAACAATTTGCCCAGGATCATGTGGCAAAGTAGAGCTAAAGCTAGAACCGTTCTGTGTAACTAAGGACTTCTTGTTTGGTATTCGTCCCTCCTCACTGCCTCTTTCTCCATTTCCATCCTTCCACACGTGCAAGATACAGGAGCAGGTGGAGGACACTGGGAAAGCTACTCAAAGGCCTTCCTAGTTTGGGGAATACGTACAGTAAAATATGTAATTTGAGGAACCACCTGTTATTAGTACTTCTTGTTATGGCAGCCACAGAACTGGAATAAATGTAATAAAAAATCTTTTAAATACTTAAGCTGAGTTTGAAATCAAGAAAGAGAGCTCTTTGCTTCAAGAAGTGAAGAGGGAACTAAACAAAGACATCTAAGAGAAGTGATAATGTATCCTGGAGTCAGGATACAGGTGAGAATGAAGACCAATTCCTATAATATTTTATTACATCTGGGAGACAGGAGATGACATCTTGTTTTCCCTTCCACGGGACAGGAGGTTTTAACTAAGAATTTCCTGTAAATCCAAGATCATCAGAGGACAGGATAAAAGAAGACAATCTTCCTTGATTAGAGGGAGATGACAAAGCCATTGCGTACAAGTTCATGCTGTAGCGTGTGTCTAAACTCTGCTTAAGAAAAGAAGACAGTGGGCATCCCTGGTGGCTCAGTGGGTAAAGAATCCACCTATGAATGCAGGAGACACAGGTTCGATTCCTGATCTGGTAAGATCCCTCATGCCGTGGAGAAACCAGGGCCATGGGACACAACTACTGAACCTGTGCTCTAGAGCCTGTGAGCCACAATTGCTAAATCCACATGACTCAACTGCTGAAGCCTGCACACCTGGAGCCTGTGCTCTGCAACAGGAGAAGCCGTCATGATGAGAAGCTTGTGCACCACAGCTAGAGATTAGGCTCCACTCACCGCAACTGGAGAAAAGCCCACCCAGCAATGAAGACCCAGCACAGTCAAAAATAAATAAAGTAAGAAAATGTTTAAAAAAGCATAGTCAGACTGGCCCTAGAAGGGTTAGGAAAAAACCAAAGGAAGACAAATACTTTAATCTTGGATTTGTGCCTCGTACAGAATTAAGATTCAAATTTGAAATAGGGGTCAACTATATATCCTGGAATGCAAAGTCATGTGGGTTTTGGGAAGCATCACTATGAATAAAGCTAGTAAAGGTGATGGAATTCCAGCTGATCGATTTCAAATCCTAAAAGATGATGCTGTTAAAGTGCTACACTCAATATGCCATCAAATTTGGAAAACTCAGCAGTGGCCATAGGACTGGAAAAAGTCAGTTTCCATTCAAATCCCAAAGAAGGGAAATGCCAAAGAATGTTCAAACTACTGCACAATTGTACTCATTTCACATGCTAGCAAGGTCATGTTCAAAATCCTTCAAGCTAGGCTTCAACAGTATGTGAACCAAGAATTTCCAGATGTACAAGCTGGATTTAGAAAAGGCAGAGGAACCAGAGATCAAATTGCTAATATCTGTTGGATCATAGAAAAAGCAAGAGCGTTCCAGAAAAAATATCTACTTCTGCTTTATTGACTATGCTAAAGCCTTTGACTGTGTGGATCACAATAAACTGTGGAAAATTCTTAAAGAGATGGGAAGAAATACCAGACCACCTTACCTGCCTCCTGAGAAACCCATATGCAGGCCAAGAAGCAGCATTTAGAACTGGACATGGAACAATGGACTGGTTCAAAATTGGGAAAGGAGTACATCAAGGCTGTATACTGTCACCCTGCTTATTTAACTTATATGCAGAGTACATCATAAGAAATGCCAGTTTGGATGAAACATAAGCTGGAATCAAGGTTGCCCAGAGAAATATCAATAACCTCAGATATGCAGATGACACCACCCTAAGGGCATAGAGTGAAGAGGAACTGAAGAGCCTCTTGATGAAAGTGAAAGAGGAGAGAGAAAAAGCTGGCTTAAAACTGAACATTCAAAAAATGAAGATCATGGCATCCAGTCCCATCACTTCATAGCAAATAGATAGGGAAACAATAACAGATTTTATCTTCTTGGGCTCCATAATCACTCCGGATGGTGACTGCAGCCACGAAATTAAAAGACGCTCACTCCTTGGAAGAAAAGCTGTGACAAACCTAGACAGCATATTAAAAATGGGAGATATTACTTTGCCTACAAAGGTCCGTATAGTCAAAGCTATGGTTTTTCCAGTATTCACGTACATATGGGAGAGGTGGACAGTAAAAATGGCTGATCATCGAAGAATTAATGCCTTAAAACTGTGGTGCTGGAAAAGATTGTTGAGAGTCCCTTGGACTGCAAGATCAAACCTGTTAATCCTAAAGGAAATCAACTCCGAATATTCATTGTAAAGACTGATGCTGAAGCTGAAACTCCAATTCTTTGGCCACCTGATGCGAAGAGCCGATTCACTGGAAAAGACCCTGATGCTGGGAAAGATGGACGGTGGGAGGAGAAGAGGGCGTCAGGGAACAAGATGATTGGATGGCATCATTGGCTCAATGGAAGTGAGTTTGAGCAAGCTCCAGGAGATGGTGAAAGACAGGGAAGTCTGGTATTCTGCAGTCCATGCGGTCACAAAAAATCAGACAACGACTGAGCAACTGAACAATGAACAACAACATGTATATATTAGGAAGCTTCAAGTCAAGCAAGTAATATAAGATAGTTTTAGTTTAGCAATGTTTTCTTAGTGCCTGGTGGAAAAAAATGCAAAATGTTTATGGAGAGAGAGAATCTTTCTCTGACTGAAAACTTTTATAATAGAAGAATCTGAGAAAGTCAGTAATTAAGTATGTTAAAGCTCAGCCGTGTCCAACTCTTTGTGACCCCATGGACTGTAGCCCACCAGGCTCCTCCATTCATGGGATTCTCCAGGCAAGAGTACTGGAGTGGGTTGCTATTTCCTTCTCCAAGTATGTTTAAATAATTCTAAATATAAAAGAATAAGTTGGAAATACAAGCCAATAATAAACAGGGAGGGTTGATAAAAACTGAGTACAATTTCTGACTTGAAAAAAATTGAAATGAAAGACTAGTGAAATAATAGGTTAGACAAAATATGAGACACAGATAAAGAATGAATTACTGAACTGAAATATACTTAAGGAAATTATCCAGAATAGAGTACTTGAAGAAAAGAGGTAAAAACTACAAAAGAAGATGACAACATTACTTATCTTTAAAAATGTAAAGGTAGCCAACAAAAAAAGTAGAAGATAGAATAACTTCCTACAAAATTAAAAAAGTAAAGTATAGACTAAAGGAAATGTAATTAATTTAGCAGAAGATAAGCAAAAAGGAAAGAATGGGAAGAGGAAACATGTTAGACATAAAATAAGATTTTTGACAGAAATAAAATCCAAATAAATCATTAATGATCACAATCAATTTAAATAGTCTAAACTTGCCTTTTAGCTAAAGACCCGTCTAAAATATAAGGGCCCAAAAGGCTAAGATAAACGGATGTAAAAAAGATATACTTGGAAAAAAAATTGGCTAATTAAATAAAGTTGGCATAGATATAAAACACTGACTAAAAAAGTAGACTTTAGGGCAAAAAGTACAATTAGGAAAAAATAAGATCATCATATGATGTACAAAAGAATAATTTCTCAAGAAGCTGTTTCAAATACAAATTTGTATAATTTACTAATGTAGCTTTAACATACATAAAGCAAAAATTGTTAGAACTATGAAAAAACCGACAACAGGTACAGTCAGATTTTAACACAACTATTTCCTACAACAGATGCAAAATTAAAATATAAGGACTGATGAACATTAAAAAGTTTGATCTAATGAACATACTATAGAGTGTATTTTCCTTCTGAATTACATGCAGAATTTCAAAAAGTTTTTGATGTATTAGGCAGGAAACAAAGCAATCTCAATACATATCAATCAATCAATAACATCAAGCTCATTCTTTTATCACAGTGACAAAAATGGGGAGGTCAATAGTAAAGAACAATTAGAAATCCCCAATACTTAAAAAAATGCTTTTAATTAATTCATGAGTCAATGGAAAAAGAGTGGAAATTAGAATACATTTACAAACAGATGTCCATGAAAATAATACATTTCAAAATACATGATATATAGTTTATGCTGCTTTCAGAGGGAATTTCCAGGCTTTATGTGCTTATAGTAGAGCAGAAGAAGACTGAAAATTAGCTGAGCATACAAACTCTGGATTAGGGGAAGAAACGAAAACAAGAGACTACATGTATATGACAGAAAGAACAATAAAATATGTCAGCAAAAATGTGTGAAGCAGGAAATAAAGAGGGAGAGGACTAAAAGGCCCAAATTTTGCTATTTGGAAAGAGCAACAAAATAAATGTTTTGCAAGATTAATCAAGAAAATAAGAGAAGACACAAAGAAACAGATTAGTAATAAAAGGGAAGATAACAGTGTGGATTTATCAGACATTTTAAGTCATAAGAGAACACTAGAACACTTTATGCCAAAAATCTAAAAATTCATAAAAACAATTTTCTAGAAAATTATAATTTACTAAAACTGACTCAAGAAGGAGTAGAAACCTGAATAAACTTAATCATTAAACACACAGAATAAGTAGTTTAAAATATGCAGGTTTATTGATTTAGCCTGAATAACTCCAATTTGAGCACAATTTCTTCATAAGTAGAATTTCAGGAAGGTCACGATTCTGATTTCTTTGCCTTGGCCCATTGCCCATGTTTTGTGTGTGTGTATGTGTGTGGGTTTGTGTGTGTGTGTGTGTGTGTGTGTAGGGGCCATAAGGTGGGGGAGTGATTACATTAACAACACTTATGCTATGCCAGACTCTCTTCTAGGTACATGTGATACAAAATCAGACATGGTGCCTACTCTGGAGAGATGCATACTCTGGCAGAAGTTCAGATACATACTCTGGCAGAAGTTCAGATAAACTCATCAATAACATAAGAAAGTTAAATGCATGTGGTGGTGTGGGGTTATTCGACCTACAGCGCTAAGAATGGATATAGCCATTCCTGAACGCCAAAATGCATCATGGTGTTGAAAGGGAAGGGGTCATAGTTTATTTACTTTTTATTCATTTGCTTAGGATTTTAAAGTCATTATTTGGGGGAGTTCCCTGGTGGTCTAGTAGTTAGGACTCTGTGCTTTCACTGCTGTGGACCTGGGTTCAATCCCTGGTTAGGGAACTAAGATCCCACATACCACGTGCAGCCAAAAACCAAAAAAAAAAAAAAAAAAAAAAGGTATTTTAAAGTTTTTATTTGTAAATAGTTTTAAACTTATATATAAAACTAAATGTCGCAAGAGCAGTACATGAACTCCTACAAGGATTACATTAAATTTAAACCTGTACAGAGGACTGAACCCAATTCTACACAGGTGTGAGGAGCGAGAACAGATCACAAGCGAGTTTTCAGAGTTCAGCGCTCAGAAAGATGAATCCTAGGATAACTTCTCACCAGGCTTGTGTGTGTGTGAAGTCGCTCAGTCATGTCCGACTCTTTGCGACCCCATGGACTGTAGCCTACCAGGTTCCTCCATCCGTGGGATTTTCCAGGCAAGAATACTGGAGTGGGGTGCCATTTCCTTCTCCAGGAGATCTTCTCGACCAGGGATTGAACCCAGGTCTCCCGCATCTTAGGCAGACGCTTTACCGTCTGAGTCACCAGGGAAGGTCAAGGGGAGCTTGATCAGGCTTGGGGAGGGGAAAATGATTATCTCATGAGTTCATACTTCTCTGCCTCCCGACGACGCAATTCCTCCCGATTTCAAAAATTTATTAACCCAAGATGTCTTTGGACATCTCCAAAAGGTGTCCTGTTGATTATGAAGGACCCTGACATTTAGTACCATTCACAGTCAAATAAGGCTTTCCCTAGTGGTTCAGAGGTAAAGAATCCATTTGCTAATGCAGGAGACCCACCAGATTTGAGCCCTGGGTTAGGAAGATCCCCTGAAGAAGGGCATGGCAACCCACTCCAGTATTCTTGCCTGGAGAATCCCATGGACAGAGGAGCCTGGCGGGCTATAGTCCATGGGGTCATAAAGAACTGGATGTGGGTAGCTATTGAACAACAGTCAAATCAATAGGAAGTGATATGTCCGTCTTTTGCAGTGATTTTTAAATACATTTTTGAAGAAGTTAATTTTGAAATTAGTTTGATGCACAAATTCTACTCTAGGAAAAAAGTATTCAAGGTGATTATTTGTCAAAGGCCTGGCCCACCCAGCCAACACCATTCTACGGGAAATGAAGCAGTCAGAGGGGCATTCTACACTGTTTTCTCCCCATTATGGGGTCCCTTTGGGCAGGTTAGCTTTCCTCCATTTCATACTCTCTTCAGTTCATCCTTTTTGGCGGCACTATATGTCCTAAACTGGGGGAAGGGTGACAGCAAGTCTGTATTTCTCACATACTTATTCTCATTGCTGGCATTCTAGATTGTATTCTTTGCAAAGAAATATTGTTGTGACACTATTTGATGAAAGGGATTTCTCTGCAATGGTTATTTTACAGAGTAGAAGAAATATTTTAATTAAAGGAATATCTAGCTGGCTCTGCAAAGGAGATAAGATTGAATGGAAGCTTATTAGTAGGTTTCAATACCAGACCACCTGACTTGCCTCCTGAGAAACCTGTATACAGGTCAGGAAGCAACAGTTAGAACTGGACATGGAACAACAGACTGGTTCCAAATAGGAAAAGGAGTTCGTCAAGGCTGTATATTGTCACCCTGCTTATTTAATTTCTATGCAGAGTAGAGTACATCATGAGAAATGCTGGGCTGGAGGAAGCACAAGCTGGAATCAAGATTTCCGGGAGAAATATCAATCACCTCAGATACGCAGATGACACCACCACTATGGCAGACCGTGAAGAAGAACTAAACAGCCTCTTGATGAAGTGAAAGAAGAGAGTGAAAAAGTTGGCTTAAAGCTCAACATTCAGAAAACTAAGATCATGGCATCTGGTCCCATCACTTCATGGGAAATAGATGGGGAAACAGAGGAAACAGTGGCTGACTTTATTTTTCTGGGCTCCAAAATCACTGCAGATGGTGATTGCAGCCATGAAATTAAAAGACGCTTGCTCCTTGGAAGGAAAGTTATGACCAACCTAGATAGCATATTAAAAAGCAGAGACATTACTTTGCCAACAAAGGTCTGTCTAGTCAAGGCTATTGTTTTTCCAGTAGTCATGTATGGATGTGAGAGTTGGTCTATAAAGAAAGCTGAGTGCAGAAGAATTGATGCTTTTGAACTGTGGTGTTGGAGAAGACTCTTGAGAGTCCCTTGGACTACAAGGAGATCCAACCAGTCCATCCTAAAGGAGATCAGTCCTGGGTGTTCACTGGAAGGACTAATGCTGAAGCTGAAACTCCAATACTTTGGCTACTTGATGCAGAGACCTGACTCATTGGAAAAGACCCTGATGCTGGGAAAGATTGAGGGCAGAAGGAGAAGGGGAAGACAGAGGATAAGATGGTTGGATGACATTACCAACACAATGGACATGGGTTTGCGTGAACTCCGGGAGTTGGTGATGGACAGGGAGGGCTGGCGTGCTGTGATTCATGGGGTCATAAAGAGTCGGACACGACTGAGCGACTGAACTGAACTGAACCCCAACCCTCATTTCCTAAATTACTTTATTCTTGATTTCCCTTGATTTGAGATGTTAGACCATTAGAACCCCATACATGGCTTATTTTCTTAGGAGATTTTGAGTTTCTCTCACCTTTCAAATTTCTTCTAAGCCATGAGCCCCTTTTGCTAATGGAAAAAAGGATCAGGCATCACATCAGTCCTAGATAATTCTCTCTTTAAAAATAATGCCAGGACTTCCCTGGTGGCTCGGTGATTAAAAATGCACCTTGCAATGTAGGGGATGCAGGTTCAATGCTTTGTGGGGGAACTAAGATCTCACATGCCTTGGAGCAACTAAGCCCGAGTGCCGCCACTACTGACTCCACACGCCACAGCCAGAGACTCCATGCACCGCAGTGAAAGATTCCATATGATGCAATGAAGAGCCTGAGTGCCGAAACTAAGACTTGATGTGGCCAAATAAATAAATGCAGATAATGCTTGGCCTGTTCAGGAATTTGTGGTTTTCAACTATCACTACACATTAAGGTCACTGACGCTCCAATACTTTGGCCACCTGATGCGAAGAGTAGACTCATTGGAAAAAACCTGATGCTGGGAAAGACTGAAGGCAGGAGGAGAAGAGAATGTCAGAGGATCAGATGGTTGGATGGCATTGCCAACTCAAGGGACATGAGTTTGAGCAAACTCTGGGAGATGGTGAAGGACAAGTAAGCCTGGTGTGCTGAGGTCCATAGGGTCACAAAGAGTTAGACATGATTTAGTGACTGGAAACAAAAAAAAAAGTTTTCAAAAATCTCAATGCCCAGGCCACACCCTAGGCCAATGAAATAAAAATATCTAGTGGTGGAAACCAGGTTATCAATAACTCTTAAAACTTCCTGGTATTACCATCATATTAGCATGCAATCAAAATTAATAACTGCTTTTTAACTCAGTGCTTCTTAAACTTGAACGTGCATGCAGATAGCCTGGGTGTTGTCAAAATGCAGACTCTGATTCAGTTCCTCTGAGGGGTGCCCGAGATTCAGTATCTCTAATGAGCTGGCACCCCACTCCAGTGCTCTTGCCTGGAAACTCCTATGGACGGAGGAGCCTGGTAGGCTGCAGTCCATGGGGTCAAGAAGAGTCAGACACAACTGAGCGACTTCACTTTCACTTTTCACTTTCATGCATTGGAGAAGGAAATGGCAACCCACTCCAGTGTTCTTGCCTGGAGAATCTCAGGGACAGTGGAGCCTGGTGGGCTGCCATCTATGGGGTCGCACAGAGTCGGACACAACTGAAGCGACTTAGCAGCAGCAGCAGCAGCAATGAGCTCAAAGGTGATATTAATGCTGCTAATGCACACAGGTAAACTTTAAACAGCAAGGTGCCCATGAAGCTGTTGGCCTTTGCCTTCCCCAAAGATCCTGAACAAAAGACAGGGTGTTGATCAACCTGAAGACTGAGTCTGTTCAGTGGCTGAACTAGGACAGGCAGGAAAATGGCAGCTACTCAGCTCCAACCTCTGGGAGCTTCATGGGACCCCAGAGTCCCAGGAGGTCCCACACTTTGAGGGTGGAGCTGATGGGGCAAGTAACTGCCCTGATTCCTCAAAGTCAGGACAGGAGATTGCTCATCTTTCCTGGTAATTCTTTCAAAATGCAGGATTAAGTGCCTGCCAGAGGAGAAGTTAAGGAAAAGGTGTTTCTGAAATGTAAGGCAAGAAGACTGGCATCTAATGTATTTACTGAAAAACAAGCCCTGTTGACATTGGCCCAGACTTGAGGACTCAATGCCTTCTTTAAATCAATGTTTCACAGAGGCAGGCTCAGCTTCTTCCTCAGGGAGCAACTTGAGAAACTATGGGGGTAGGTCTTGTCTGAGCAGAATGAGAAAAATTTGGCTGAACGGTAGGACCTCGGGTGAACTGGCTCAGTCTTCTCCCTGGAGGTGAGGTTCAGCATTCCAGCCTCCCTTTCAGTGAACCTTTTAATGAATAATAATAAAAATAAATACTTCTTCACACTATTTACAGAAATAGGCCAATTCTTTCTTTAAAACGAAATGCATAACAACGCACAAGAGACAGTTTTGAGATCCTCGTTTAACCTGCCGCCTCTAGCAGACCTTGGGAAAAAACAAAAGAAGTTCCTGTCTCACTGCTTTCATAAATGCTTCCTGCAGCAGTTAATCAGACTTGATGGCCTTGCAGCGCCGTAGGATATACAAGAATGAGCCCTGATAATTTTGAAGCCATGGCAGACCTGGGTAGGAACTGTGGCTCTGGTTCTTATTCACAGTGTGACTTTGGGCAAGTGTTCTGAACCTCTTTTGGCCTCTGATTTGTCATCTGTAAAATGGGTTCTCCTGAAGATTCAAGACAACATCTTCAAAATACCAGATTCAGGACTTCCCTGGTGGTACAGTGGTTAAGAATCTGTCAGTGCAGGGGACACGAGTTTGATCCCTGGTCTGGGAAGATTCCACATGCTGGCAGAGCAAAAAAGCCTGTGCACCGCAGCCACTGAGACTGCGATCTGGAGCACTGGAGCTAGGACTACTGAGCCTGCGTGGCACTGTCAGTGAAGCCCATGTGCCCTGAAGCCTGTGCTCGGCCACAAGAGAAGCCGTCACGATCAGAAGCTCATGCATCGCAACTAGAGAGTAGCCCCTGCTCATCGCAAGTAGAGAAAGCCCTCGCACAGCAATGAAGTTCCAGTACAACCCCCCTCCCAGAAAACAAACAAACAAACAAAAATGAACAAAAAACCCAGATTCATAACAAATGCTTAAAGCAGCAGCCACTAACACTATTTTAAAAATTTGCCTGCTTGACAATTTCTATGACTGTTTTTAATTAATTAAGCCCAGATGTAAAAGGATGTTAAAGATCAACCAGTAGCTATGAGATGTTTGAAAGCTTCCTGGGCTCTCTAAGATTCAGATTCTTCTGGAAAATGAGGTCTAGGTAGCAAAAACCCTGAGTATTTCACACGTAGTGAGGGAAAAGCACATGGGCCATTGTTAGCTGTTCCTTCCTGTGTCTTCCATCATTCTGGATGGGTTTGGGATGAGAGGTTCAAGCCTGGGGAAGTACACAGCTATGTGACCTGGGGTCAGGCCGTGTGGTAAGCTCTGGCTAAGGGTATGTGGCAAAGAAGCTTATCTCAAGAAGAGTACAGAACAAGGATCTCCAAGGAAACCAGAGCATCCATCCCCGCCTCTGCACTTCCCCAGAGCAGAAAAGAAGTTGGCTTCTTCTTTTGTAGGCCCAGCTGTGTGGGCTGTTTTACAAGGTACTCTGGGTTTTCTATCACGGGTTCCTCAGCAGATGAGTTGTATAATGTAATTATGTCCATGAATTTGCCATTTCTTCATTCTCAGGTTGAATAATTCATACTTGAGAATGTATATAAAACACAGTAGGCTTGGGTTTATTTTTCTTCCAGGGAGGTTATGCCTTGATCCTCACAATTAAAATTATGAGGGTTTTGATAATTCAGTTTAAACTTTGACCTTATTTCAGACCTGATGTACTATTCATTTGCAGATCTGGATCTAATTATTTCATAAGTTTTAAAAGTACTATTCTGTGAAAAAAATAAAATAAAAAACACTGTTTTTCATAAAACTTTAGCCTCTGAACAAATGTCTATTTTTAAAGAAACTGACTTTAGGCATCAGTCAGTTCAATCGCTCAGTCGTGTCCGACTCTTTGCGACCCCATGAATCGCAGCACGCCAGGGCTCCCTGTCCATCACCAGCTCCCGGAGTTTACTCAAACTCATGTCCATTGAGTCGGTGATGCCATCCAGCCATCTCATCCTCTGTCATCCCTTTCTCCTCCTGCCCCCGATCCCTCCCAGCATCAGGGTCTTTTCCAGTGAGTCAATTCTTTGCATGAGGTGGCCAAAGTATTGGAGTTTCAGCCTCAGCATCAGTCCTTCAAATGAACACCCAGAACTGATCTCCTTTAGAATGGACTGGTTGGATCTCCTTGCAGTCCAAGGGACTCTCAAGGGTCTTCTCCAACACCACAGTTCAAAAGCATCAATTCTTCTGCACTCAACTTTCTTTTTTTTTTTTTTTTTTTAAGGGATACAAATAAAAATTTTATTGTACAAAATTAAGGCCTTCACAGTTCACTAAGGCTAAACAGAGACTAGGTAATCTTTAAAATCCTTTACAAAAAGCTCACATACACTTCTGCTTTCCCAACTATTAAAATGAACTGACCAAATGTTATCAAAACGAAAGCTATAAATAACACTGAGTCCTTTAAAGACAGCTATCCCAAATGTTATTTTTTGGCATAGGTGATCTTCATGGCATGTGACGGTGTGATCTTAAACCCCTGCAGAGCATCCCTGGCAGCTCTAGCCTGTCCATCATTTTCAAATTCAACAAAAGCGATGTCATGCCTCCCAGGTACCAAATGTACTTCCTTGAAACCAGGGAACTGGTTAAACAGCATGGATAGCATCATCTTATTAGTCTCTTCTGGTAAATTATTAAGGAATAAAATATAGTTTGGAAGGTAATCAGGGACCTGAGGATGTGGTGTTGCATTTCCTTGGGTATTAGCTGAATTTGGTGTTCCCTGACCAGGCTTTTTGTTCACAGTTGTTGCAATCTTTTCCACAGTTTTGGCTTTTTTCTTTTCTTTTTTCTTTTATAGTCCATCTCTCCCATCCATACATGACTACTGGAAAAACCATAGCCTTGACTAGACTTTGTATCTTTGTTGGCAAGTGATGTCTGCTTTTTAATATGCTGTCTAGGTTGGTCATAACTGTCCTTCCAAGGAGCAAGTGTCTTTTAATTTCATGTCTGCAATCACCATCTGCAGTGATTTTGGAGCCCAGAAAAATAAAGTCAGCCACTATTTCTGCTGTTTCCCCACCTATTTGCCACAAAGTGATGGGACTAGATGCCATGATCTTAGTTTTCTGAATGCTGAGCTTTAAGCCAACTTTTTCACTCTCCTCTTTCACTTTCATCAAGAGGCTTTTTAATTCCTCTTCACTTTCTACCATGAAGGTGGTGTCATCTGCATATCTGAGGTTATTGATATTTCTCCCAGCTGTCTTGATTCCAGCTTGTGCTTCTTCCAGCCCAGCGTTTCTCATGCTGTACTCTGCATATAAGTTAAATAAGCAGGGTGACAATATACAGCCTTGACGTACTCCTTTTCCTATTTGGAACCAGTCTGTTGTCCCATGTCCAGTTCTAACTGTTGCTTCCTGACCTGAATACAGGTTTCTCAAGAGGCAGGTCAGGTGGTCTGGTATTCCCATCTCTTTCAGAATTTCCCACAGTTTACTGTGATCCACATAGTCAAAGGCTTTGGCATAGTCAATAAAGCAGAAATAGATGTTTTTCTGGAACTCTCTTCCTTTTTCCATGATCCAGCAGATGTTGGCAATTTGATCTGTGGTTCCTCTGCCTTTTCTAAAACCAGTTTGAACATCTGGAAGTTCATGGTTCATGTATTTCTGAAGCCTGGCTTGGAGAATTTTGAGCATTACTTTATTAGCGTGTGAGATGAGTGCAATTGTGTGGTAGTTTGAGCATTCTTTACATTGTCTTTCTTTGAGATTGGAATGAAAACTGACCTTTTTCCAGTCCTGTGGCCACTGCTGAGTTTTCCAAATTTGCTGGCATATTGAGTGCAGCACTTTCACAGCATCATCTTTCAGAATTTGGAATAGCTCAACTGGAATTTCATCACCTCCACTAGCTTTGTTCATAGTGATGGTTTCTAAGGCCCACTTGACTTCACATTCCAGGACATCTGGCTCTAGGTGAGTGGTCACACTATCGTGATTATCTGGGTCATGAAGCTCTTTTTTGTACAGGTCTTCTGTGTATTCTTGCCACCTCTTCTTAATATCTTCTGCTTCTGTTAGGTCCATACCATCTCTGTCCTTTATCGAGCCCATCTTTGCATGAAATATTCCCTTGGTATCTCTAATTTTCTTGAAGAGATCTCTAGTCTTTCCCATTCTGTTGTTTTCCTCCATTTCTTTGCATTGATCAGTGAGAAATAGATTCAAGGGACTAGATCTGATAGACAGAGTGCCTAATGAATTATGGATGGAGGTTCATGACATTGTACCTGAGACAGGGATCAAGACCATCCCCATGGAAAAGAAATACAAAAAAGCAAAATGGCTGTCTGGAGAGGCCTTACAAATAGCTGTGAAAAGAAGAGAAGAGAAAAGCAGAGGAGAAAAGGAAAGATATTCCCATTTGAATGCAGAGTTCCAAAGAATAGCAAGGAGAGATAAGAAAGCCTTCCTCAGCGACTTTAGGCTTAGCACAGCCCTAAAGAAAGTTCTGTTGTGCTCAAAGTAAAGGATCAGAAATTGAAAGATGACGAAGTTGAAATATATATCCTTTGTCTTTTGTGATGTTTAGCTAAACACAGGATGGCTGGAATTTTCCAGACAGAAAGATATTAGCTTTGATGGGGTATCTATTATGTGCCAGATGAGAAGAAGTTAACTTTTGTTTATTATGTCCCAGGAATTATTTGAGACCATTCTCATAATTTTCCCATTTACCTTTCACAGTAACTCAGGACAGAAAGCATTAGCTACTCATCTATAGAAACAGATGAGGGAATGGACTGTTATAGAGTTTCAAATATTCCTCAAGATTTACAGCTAATAAGTGATTGAGCTGGAAATCAAACCCAGATGTGTCCCTCTGTTTACACTAAATGATACTGTGGTAAAAGATGGCCCCAGAGTTAAGGGCTTACAAAGGCTTATCTCAGTCTAATGCCCCCTGCAGGTTGGCTGTGGTTCAGCATCATATCTGTGTGATCACATCACATTCTGGGTACTAGGTTAAAGGGCAGCACTCATGTGGCTCTTTGCAGAGACAGAAGACAGAGAATGGAGTTACACAATGCTCTACTTATGCATATAATTCTTATACCACCGTAAGTCACATGCGGGGTAGTATAGATGGCTAAGTAGAGTTCACCTACAGGCAAAGTCGTGGACCTTAGTAACCATAATACAACCTACCACAGCAAGTACAGTTCCAAAGATAACATTCTTCCTGTTCTGCCATATTATACATTGCTTTATAAACTCTCAAGTGTTACACAAAAGATTCTGTTCATATTATTGTTCACATATTTATGGAATCATGTGTTTCAAATTTTGGTTTTCCCTTCAAAGAAGGTTTATATAAAAATTTATATAAAAAGAAAATTTTATTATGGAGACTAATAAATCAAAGGGATATGAGGATTCTAATTTCAGAAAGCCTATATATTTAAGTATGCCCTAAGGTATTTTATAATATTCATCTTTTTTATGAAAATTGCAACCAGTAATGGCTGCATAAGTCACTTGGGCCAAAGAAACTCATGAAATCTGGCCATGTTTACCCAGTGGTTCTAGCTAAGACTAAGATGTCCATACTATCTTCTTTTCTTGACCTTCTAATCCTTCAAACCCGATACTAACATAAGGTACATTGGCATAGTCAATGCTGATCTCTGACATATATCCTAAGCATTCACAAGAACATGCATGCTGCTGTTGCTGCTAAATCACTTCAGTCGTGTCTGACTCTGTGTGACCCCATAGACGGTAGCCCACCAGGCTCCACCTTCCTTGGGATTCTCCAGGCAAGAACACTGGAGTGGGTTGCCATTTCCTTCTCCAGTGCATGAAAGTGAAAAGTGAAAGTGAAGTTGTTCAGTCATGTCCGACATTCGTGACCCCGTGGGCTGCAGCCTACCAGGCTTCTCTGTCCACGGGATTTTCCAGGCAAGAGTACCGGAGTGGGGTGCCATTGCCTTCTCCGTTGCAGGTGGATAAAGACTTGCTATTGGGAGATAAAAGGTCACTGAGAAGTTTCCCATCATCAAAAACTTTTAGTAAACGTTTGCCTTTTAGTAAAGGCAATACATATGTGTTAATTCGAAGGGCTCAAAGCACTTCTCAAGACAAATAACATCATGGCGAGGGCACTGATACAACTTTCCATTCTAGGTTCCATCACAACAGCACGACCTTGCAAGGCCTCTTTCTGGTCCAAATCTCTCTCTCTCTCTCACACACACACACACATACTCATGTGCACACCCTGAGCGAGTCAAACAACATCTCTCTCCCAGTGTAAAACACAGCTACTAGCAGCTGTCTTAAAATGAAGATGGCTCATAACAATTTAGTAAGGGAACTAATATTTACTGAGCTATATAATGTACTAAACGTTTTCCTAGGGGCTTTGCATGTATACTGAAGGCAGGTTATTTTATATTTTCATGCCTCAATTTCCCCACATGCATTAACAATAAGATTGCTGCAAGAAATATCAATAACCTCAGATATGCAGATAACATCACCCTAGTGACAGAAAGAAAAGAGAAACTAAGGAGCCTCTTGATGAAAGTGAAAGAGGAGAGTGAAAAAGCTGGCTTAAAATTCAACATTCAAAAAACTAAGATCATGGCATCCAGTCCTACCTATCACTTCATGGCAAACAGATGGCGAAACAATGGAAATAGTGACAGACTTTATTTTCTTGGTCTCCAAAATCACTGCGGAAGGTGACTGCAGCCATGAAATGAAAAGATGCTTGTTCCTTGGAAAGAAAGCTATGACAAGCCTAGACAGCATATTAAAAAGGAAAGATACCACTTTGCTG
This sequence comes from Bos indicus, assembly GCF_029378745.1. Classification (NCBI taxonomy): domain Eukaryota; kingdom Metazoa; phylum Chordata; class Mammalia; order Artiodactyla; family Bovidae; genus Bos; species Bos indicus. The sequence continues at coordinate 16,453,774 of NC_091788.1, read as the reverse complement.
ACAAAGGTCCATATAGTCAAAGCTATGGCTTTTCCAGTAGTCATGTATGGATGTGAGAGTTGGACCATGAAGAAGGCTGAGCAGTTAAGAACTGATGCTTTTTAATTGAGGTATTGGAGAAGAATCTTGAGAGTCCCTTGGACTGCAAGGAAATCAAACAAATCAGTCCTAAAGGAAATCAACCCTGAATATTCATTGGAAGGACTGATGCTGAAGCTGAAGCTCTTTGGCCGCCTGATGCAAAGAACCAACTCATTGGAAAAGACCGTGATGCTGGGAAAGATTGATGGCAGGAGAAGGGGGTGACAGAGGATTAGATGGTTGGATGGCATGACTAACTTGATGGACATGAGTTTGAGCAAACTCTGGGAGCTAGTGATGGACAGGGAAGGAAGCCTGATGTGCTGCAGTCCATGGGGTCACAAAAAGTGTGACATTTCTGAGTGACTGAACAACAACAACATTAATAATAACAAAATGAGTATTAAATTGCCTAATTTTCCTGAATTTTATCATCCTTAAAATAAGAATGATATTTAAATCGAGGATCATTACAAGGTGTAAATATATCAGATGCACAATGCCTAACAGAATTCCCATGGCAGAGAAGGCACATGTAAAGGCTGATTTCATGTGTTAATTTGGCTACGTTCACTTTCCCAGTTATTCAGTTGGAAACTAATCTAGGTGTTGCTGTGAAGGTCTTTTGTAGATGTGATTAACACCTATAATCAGTTGATTTCAGTTATCCTAAAAAATCTGGATGGGCTTGATTCAATCAGATGAAACACGTTAAGAGCAGAGCTGAAGCATCTCTAAAGAAGAAATTCTGCCTGTGGAATGAAACTTTAGCTCCGACCTGAGGTTCTAGTCTGCTTTTCCTGAGGGCCTATATTATGGATTTTCAACTTGGTCTAGCCAGCTCCCACAGTTGGACAAGCCAATTCCTTGCAGTAGATCTCTTTCCTTATAGATAGATAGATGGATGGATGGAGAGAGAGATAGGTAGACAGAGTGAGCTAGCTGTGGCTGAATTAAAGAATGAATAAATGGTCTTCTTCATGAACAATAAATTCCCTGTCACTGATGACTGGGAGAGGAGGCTAGGAGGCCATTTGAATGCCATTTGCCATTTGAATGTGCTGTAGAGTAAATTCAAAGAGCATCTTATGACTCACTTCAAGGGCCTTTCATTTTTTTTTTTTTTTTTTTCCAACTGAAGTTCTGGATTATGTTTTCCAATTGCTTCCATTGACACTCCAGGGGTATCAAGGCTCAAAGTAAGGAAAGGAGGTTACAAATACAAAACCATGGCCCAGGACTTTTAAGATTTTCCTGGAGAACCCAAATGCTGCTTTATCTGGGGTATGTAAAGAGTGCTAAGGTCAGATTCCTGCTCCTGTCAATATTGTAGACCAGATACCCTCACAGGTCCTACTTCAAAACTACTAGAAACTTGGTAAAATAGTCCATTGAAAGGTATTTCTGGGTTCTCAGGAATTAGAGAAAACTTCCAGACCCCACCGATGCCACTGGCAGGTCGGGCAACTGCCAGGGACCCTGAAGAGGGATTCCCATAGCCCCAGCAGAAGCAAATCAAATTGTTGCTGAAATAAAGAATCCCAACAAAGGCCTCCACAATGTGGACAGACTACGGTCAATCAAATCGGCTCTCAAGAGTTCCAGACACCTAGAGAACTAATCCAGAGATAGTTTTCTGTGTTCTGGGAAAGCTGACAGAATGCAGCAGAGAGAGGGGAAAATATGAAGAGAGGTGAAGACGCATGGAAGACATAATAGGTATATCTAATGTGCCCAGTGCCAGGATGAAAGAATAAAAAGAACAGAAAGAAATCTTTTGAAGAGAAAATGACCAAGATTTCCAAAATTAGTGAATGAAATGAATTCACAGATACAGAAAGGATAACATTTGTCAAGCTGGATAAATAAAAAGAAACACAGCTCTAGCCATAATGACATGAAAATACACACCACCAGAAAATAAGAGAAGATCTTAAAGCAACCAAGAAAAATAAAAGCCAGATTTCCCATAGAAGGATGGCAAACAGACAGACAGACAGACAGACAACATGATGAAAGCCAGAGCAAGTGAAATACTAACCTTAAAATGCTGAGAGGAAACAAACCTCAGTCTAGACATTGGTAACCAGGAAAACTCTCTTACGGTAAAGACAATTTCAGAGAAACAAAAGCCAAGTGTGCCGGCAACAGTCCTTAATTAAAGGAACTTCAATAGGAAAGAAAATTATCTTAGAGGGAAGATGTAAGGAGAAATGGAAACAAATAAGTGGCTAAATATGTAGATATGTCAATAGGAAAACTCTGCATAAAATAAAGTCTGATAGTAGAGGCTATAAAAAGCAAAACTAAAATAGTAGTAGTAGTCCTCCAATTAAAGAACAAAAAGTAAGAAAAACATGAAGATTTGGAAAGCAAGACAATTAAAAGGAAAAAAAAAAAAAGGAAAATAAGTCCAACCCCCGAGAGAGTGGACAAATGGAGAGACCCGCATTGACCTGTATACACTCCCGTGTGTAAATAGTGGGAATCTGCTGTGCAGCAAAGCTCGGCGCTCTGTGACCACCCAGAGGGGTGGGCTGGGGTGAGTGGGAGGAAGGCTCAAGAGGGAGGGGATATGTGCATACACTAGCTGCTTCATGATGTGTACAGCAGAAACTAACACAGCAGTGTGAATATCCTCCGTCCAAAGCAAAAAACAAACAAAAACACACACCCCTCATTGAACCTGAACAAGGTAAAAGTTGGAGCTATTAAACTTTCATTTATATATTGTTTTGAAGAGACAGATATAGCATTAGAATACAGAAAGGCTGAAAGTAAAAGGATGAAAATGCATCTGATAAACATATACCAAGGAAAATATGAAATGTAACTTATGGGGGAAATACCAAGAACAGAGAAGGATATATAAAGACAAAAATTATTTGCCAGTGATATACAAAAATCTAAACTTGTATACACATAATAAAGTGTATATTATATCTCAACAATTTTAGCTATGTTAGGCAAAATTTAGTAGAAATACCCCAAGAAATTGACAATTCTACCACCATCATGAGAGAATTAAACCTATCTCTCTCAATTATTGATAGATCAAACAGAAACCCTACTCCAAATAATGAAATTTAGAACTAAATTATAATTAAAATGCTTGATTTAAAAGATGCATAAATTCTTTTATCATGTCTATTAGCAAATTTACATTCTTCTAAAAAAAAGCCCATGACATATTTACAAACCTGATTGTGTACTAAAATAAATAGATGACCATGTACTACTATATAAAAAAAAAAACTTATTGTATTAAAAATAATTTATACCATACTGAACATGGTTTCTGACCTCTATGCAATTAAATTACAAGTCAATAGGAAGTATATAAACATAAAATTCTCATATATTTGAAATAAAAAAAAATAGAACAAGTCTAAATAACTCATGGGGCAAAGAAGATAAAATGAAAAAAAATTAAATATATAAACACATGGTATATGTATATTAAGAATTGATAAATAATGAAAATCTTATATATAAAATTTTATAGGTTGGTACTGCAAAGATAGTTTTAGCCTGAAATATTTATATTTAAAGAAGGTTTAAAATTAACTAGCTACCTGTCTACCTTAGAAGTTAGGAGAAGTATAGTTGAAAAAAAAATCAGAAATTACAAGGATAAAGATAAGACAAGACTTAATATTCCAGAAAAAAAGAAATAAGAAAGTTCTTTCTTGAAAAGATCAATAAAATAGAACTATCAGATTTGATCAAGAAAATTAGCTAGTAAGCACCTCATAAAACACTATGAATGAAACCCAAGATACATCAAACAGGTATGGCAACGTTATGATAATAAGTATGCTCACCTCAGGGAAAAGACTTGGTTATTATTCCAGTTTGCAGATAAGAAAGCTAAGACTAGTCACACACCGTTCATCTTTCGGACTTTGTGACTTGCTCCGGGGCAAGCATCTCTGCCTGAGTTGAAAAGCCAAGTTCCAAACTCAATTATAAATTTCCAGTTTTTTGCCTATAAATAACAACCAGCTTCTTAACTCTCCAGCCCAAACACCTATGATGCAACTAAAAGAAGTTGTAAGGACTCACAGATACAGAGAACAAATTAGTGCTATTACCAGTGGGGAGAGGGGCTTCCCTGGTGGCTCAGTCTGTAAAGTATATGTCTGTAATGCAGGAGACCCACCTGCAGCGCAGGATACCTGGGATGGGTTTCTGTGTTGGAAAGATCCCCTGGAGAAAGAAGCAGCAACCCCCTCCAGTTTTCTCGCCTGGAAGATCCCATGGACAGAGGAGCCTTGCACGTTAAAGTCCATGAGGTGACAAGTGTCAGACATGGCTGAGCAACTAAACCACCACCACCAGTGGGGAGAGGGAAGGGAGCAAGGCAATAGGGGGTTAAGAGGTACAAAATATTATGTATAAAATAAGCTACAAGGATATATTGTACAACATGGGGAAGGTACAAATTTTGTGTAACAACTATAAATGGAATATAAACTTTAAAAATTGTGACTCACTACACTGTACACTTGTAACATATAATATTGTGCATCAAATATACTTCAACTTCAAAAAAAAGAAGCTGTAAGGAGGAGCATAAAATCACTGCTGGAAATATTTGAGCTGACATGAAGCAAGAGAAAGTAGGAGATGCCTGGAGCAATGAAGCAGGAAACCTGCCTCACTTCATCTTATCTCAATAAACTTCTGAATTTCTAAGTTAAAGCCCTGTTAAGTAAGTAAGTAAGTGTTAGTCGCTCAGTCATGCCCAGCTCTTTGTGACCCCATGGACTGCAGCCCACCAGGCTCCTCTGTCCATGAGATTTTCCAGGCAAGGATACTGGAGTGGGTTGCCATTTCCTTCTCTAGGGGATCTTCGCAACCCAGGGATCGAACCTGGGTCTCCTGTACTGCAGGCAGATTCTTTACCGACTGAGCTACAAGGGAAGCCCCAAAGCCCTGTTATTCCTTGTCAAATCCTCAGATATGTTCATTACAAAAACACTCTTCTGACACCTCTTTCTCACTTTCTTAGCAGTCCACTTGGATTGGGTTTGGCGTTTGCAATTTTTTAATTCAAAAGCTATGTAAACAAGCTTCACTTGGAAGTGGGCACAGGAGGTAACTTACTGGGACAGTGCATTAAAACTCAGACACATTCCTGGTGACTGGAATGGCAGAAGGTACATTTGTCTTTGACAGGTCCATAAACTCACCAAAGACTTTGGGGATATTTAATAACTTAGTCCTTGCCGGGCAATCTGTTGATTCCTGTAAGAGAAGCTGGATAGAGGCTGAAGATAAAGATATGAACAACATGATGGTCTTTTCTGAAGTTTGCTGGGAATTACCAGCAGTTCAAGAGGTCTTGGTGGAGTACATCCCTGTACATAATGGTTAATTCTCTAAGCATGCGTATCTGGAAAGACAACAAGGGGAGAGAAGGGATGTTTGCTGAGCAGTTGCTATGTGGAAGCTTGTGACACCCCTTCATATAGCAACTCTTGTGGGATAAACTCTATTGACCCCATCTGATGGGGGAGGAACATAATCTGGTTGCTAGGTATAGAGTACCTTGCTCTAGGACTCAGACAGTAGAATCAAAATCATGACTTGATTCTGTCTTGAAAAACCATGCTCAGAAAATGACAGGTCTGTTACACTGCAGAACACATGCAAAGCCTGGCGTGTCTCCTCCTTCTCTTCTCTCACATCAGTTCCTTCTCCCAAGCTCTCAACCTACATCCTGGTCAAGGAAATCCCCAATTATGATCAAACTCCCTGACATCAAGGCTTTAAACCGCCTCATCTTCTATATTCACGTCCCCAATTATTTCCATCCAATCTCAGAAATGCCTTTCATATTTGTCCTTTCCTTTTCAGGCCCACCATCATAATCCAGAGGTACCTAACCTTCCTTCTTGATTTTAGTGACCCTGTCCTTCTAGCCTCTCCATTCATTTCAAATGTCCTCAGAAAAGTCCTTCTGTGACCATCTTTCACACTGAATTGGTGATTCTTTTGTCTTGCTGGGGCCATATCAGAATCTGCTCAGGAGATTTGGAGGGTGCATGTCTGTGTGATGGGGGTGGGTACTTTCAAAAATTAACTGGACCATTCTCTTAATCTACTGTTGAGATTCGCTGGCAGGGTCCTACCTCCCCCTCTGCTTCTACAGGAGCTATTGTTGTAAGAAGTCTGTTATACTGACAACAGTGCTCTGTGTTCTTCGGGTATGTTGTGTGAATGGTTTGTAACTATTGCACTGAACTGTGAACTTCTTGAAAGAATATCCATCTACCTTTGATATCGAATGCCTAGCAAAGCACTTTACATGCAACAGATGTACAATAAGTATTTGCTTAATCATTGAACAAATCTCTAACTCCTTTAAGGCAAGGACCACATTGTTTACTACTAACACATTCAGCTAAGTGGTCATTTGGGGTTGGTTACTCCTTCCTCTTCTCTTGTGTACAAGTAGAAGGATTGAGCCCTTTACTGTTGACACTCAACTGAGAATTCCAAGATACACTGGAACTTTTAAAGACAGTAATGGGAACTGAAAATTATTTTCTACATTCCAAAAAGGTTAACAAACAATATATTTACTCTGATTAAGGTTAGTTAAAATGACAAATTGCTTTGCTTTTGGCTGGAATATATCAAATTAATGGGTAGTAATTTGTTGCTGGCACATCATAAATTCTGATTGGCTGATATGTTTCTTTGATTAATAAAAAATAATGAGACAAATTAGTTATTGCTAAATAAATGCAGGTTATTTGACACGTAAAATCCTTAAAAGCATGGTGTCTGCAACAAGAAACACATTGAAAGGACATCTTCCCCCTCTCCTCTCTTAGCAGGTTAAAAAACAGGTGATAAGTCTAGGCCACCTCATCCAGACGGGTGTGTGTGTGTGTGTATACACACGTACATGTGTATATATAAGTGTATCTGACCTTGGATTCTGAGAACTGGCTTTTAATGTTTTCCTTTAGATTTTGCAAGTGGAATTTTAATTAGTTTCCTCATTCTAAAGCTCTCGTAGGCAAGTTGTCTTTATTTCCTCCATTTCTGAGAGCTAATAGACCCAGGGAGCGTAGGTGACCTCACAGCAGTTGTAGACTCCAGAGCTGGAACTGGAATTTGCCCCTCTTCGTCTCAAACCAACCATTTAAATCACATGGGATATTCTTTCTTCCTGATGTACTGAGGAAGAAAAAGCTAATGATGATTATTCAATTATTTTTTCAAAAACTATTTCTTATGTACATACTGTGTGCCATTCAGGCTAAGAGAACTCCAGCAGGGAGGCTGGCAGATTATCAGAGGAGACCAGCAGGATTCAAGGAATCTCGGAAGGAGTCCTCCACCCACATTCACCTCTCTGGGCCACATCCTTACCCTCCTGCCCAAAACAATGGCTCTTCGTTACATGGTAGGCTTCAGATACTTTTATAAGTCCGGTGTTGGCTTTTCAGGCACTCAAGGATTGGGCCTGCCTACCCTCTCCTTCACCATTTCTTTATATCCCTTTTTGTTCCAGGTAAAGGGCTTGTGACTTTTTCTCAACACACCATCCCCACGCTCATCAGTGTCTCTGTTCATGCTATTTCTTCCGGTTAGAAAAGCTCAGTGATCAACCTCCAACTACTGAAATCTACACATTTTCAGTAGAATGCTTTCCCTGCTTCTGTGTCTGTAAAGCTGTTCATTTTAGTTCCCACTGGACTTTAGTCACTTACAGGACAGTCTCTCCCACTTAACTAAGTTCCCTGAAGCAAGGTCACTCATCTACCCTAACAACCTCTGATCTTTAATACTGATAATCTCCATAAATGCCATGTGATGACCCTGACCCTGGGTCAAGCACTGCTCCCAAACACGGTATTTATCTACTTATTTCTCAGAGAAACACACAGAGGATGTGCTACAGTGGAGAGGTCCAGTGTAGTTCTGTCTCAGGATCCTCCTTTAGGACTCCAGATTTCAATATCACCTTCCTCAATGAAGCAGAATAAAGAGCAAAGTCCACTCAGATGGGGCTCTCCCCCTGCATCTAAGCTTTGCTGAGCATTACTTATTGGAAGGTAGGAAAGGTCTAAGAGGGTCTTGAGGTGTGTTGTCATAGTCATGTATGGATGTGAGAGTTGGACTATGAAGAAAGCTGAGCACCGAAGAACTGATGCTTTTGAACTGTGGTGTTGGAGAAGACTCTTGAGAGTCCCTTGGACTGCAAGAAGATCCAACCAGTCCCTCCTAAAGGAGATCAGTCCTGGGTGTTCATTGGAAGGACTGATGCTGGAGCTGAAACTCCAGTACTTTGTCCACCTGATGTGAAAAGCCAACTTATTTGAAAAGACTCTGATGCTGGGAAAGACTGAAGCTGAGAGAAGAAGGGGACGACAGAGGATGAGATGGTTGGATGGCATCACTGACTCAATGGACATGAGTTTGAGTAAACTCCGGGAGTTGGTGATGGACAGGGAGGCCTGGCGTGCTGCAGTCCATGCGGTCACAAAGAGTCAGACACAACTGAGCAACTGAACTGAACTGAAGTGTGTTAGGAAAGGTGGTCTTATGCCTGCAGCCTTTAAACACCCAATCAGCTGCATAAGAAAGGGCCTTGGGCTTGGAATGCTCCTAACCAAGAGATAAGAGCCCACACAGCCTGTGCTGGGCTTCTGCCTTGTGTAAGAGTTCTCCCTGCTTCAAATCTAATATATTCTTCTGTGTTCCACTCAAGTGCCTGTGTCACTGGCCTTCAGGCACTTCCCCAGCTTTCTGCATTTCAGACCACACAGGGGTGGTACTGAGGTCTTTCCACCACTGTATGAGTGAGAGTAAAAGAGGAGAGTGAAAAAGTTGGCTTAAAACTCAACATCCAAAAAATTAAAATCATGGGATCTGGTCCCATCACTTCAGGGCAAATAGATGGGGAAACAATAGAAACAGTGACAGACTTTATTTTGGGGGGCTCCAAAATCACTGTGAATGGTGACTGCAGCCATGAAATTAAAAGACGCTTACTCCTTGGAAGAAAAGCTTTGACAAACCTAGACAGTGTATTAATGCCAGAGACATTACTTTGCCAACAAAGATCCATCTAGCCAAAGCTATGGTTTTTTCAGTATTCATGTATAGATGTGAGAGTTGGACTATAAAGAAAATGGCACCTAAGAATTGATGCTTTTGAACTGTGGTATTGGAGAAGACTCTTGAAAGTCCCTCCGACAGCAAGGAGATCAAGCCTGTTAACTCTGAACATTTATTGGAAGGACTGATGCTGAAGCTGAAGCTCCAATATTTTGGCTACTTGATGCAGACAGCTGACTCACTGGCAATGACTAATGCTGGGAAATACTGAGGGTAGGAAGAGAAGGGGGCAACAGAGGATGAGATGGTTAGATGGCATCAATTCAATAGATGGCACCCACTCAATAGATAATTATGATGGTGTGATCACTGACCTAGAGCCAGACATCCTGGAATGTGAAGTCAAGTGGGCCTTAGAAAGCATCACTATGAACAAAGCTGGTGGAGGTGATGGAATTCCAGTTGAGCTCTTTCAAATCGTGAAAGATGATGCTGTGAAAGTGCTGCACTCACTATGCCAGCAAATTTGGAAAACTCAGCAGTGGCCACAGGACTGGAAAAAGGTCAGTTTTCATTCCAATCCCAAAGAAAGGCAATGCCAAAGAATGCTCAAACTACTTCACAATTGCACTCATCTCACACGCTAGTAAAGTAATGCTCAAAATTCTCCAAGCCAGGCTTCAGCAATATGTGAACCATGAACTTCCTGATGTTCAAGCTGGTTTTAGAAAAGGCAGAAGAATGAGAGATCAAATTGCCAACATCCACTGGATCATGGAAAAAGCAAGAGAGTTCCAGAAAAACATCTATTTCTGTTTTATTGACTATGCCAAGGCCTTTGACTATGTGGATCACAATAAACTGTGGAAAATTCTGAAGAAGATGGGAATACCAGACCACCTGATCTGCCTTTTGAGAAATTTGTATGCAGGTCAGGAAGCAACAGTTAGAACTGGACATGGGACAACAGACTGGTTCCAAATAGGAAAAGGAGTATGTCAAGGCTGTATGTTGTCACCTTGCTTATTTAACTTATATGCAGAATACATCATGAGAAATACTGGCCTGGAAGAAGCACAAGCTGGAATCAAAATTGCTGGGAGAAATATCAATCACCTCAGATATACAGATGACACCACCCTTACAGCAGAAAGTGAAGAGGAACTAAAGAGCCTCTTGATGAAAGTGAATGTGGAGAGTGAAAAAGTTGGCTTAAAGCTCAACATTCAGAAAACGAAGATCATGGCATCCGGTCCCATCACTTCATGGGAAATAGATGGGGAAACAGTGGAAACAGTGTCAGACTTTATTTTTCTGGCCTCCAAAATCACTGCAGATGGTGACTGCAGCCATGAAATTAAAAGACGCTTACTCCTTGGAAGGAAAGTTATGACCAACCTAGATAGCATATTCAAAAGTAGAGACATTACTTTGCCAACAAAGGTTCGTCTAGTCAAGGCTATGGTTTTTCCAGTAGTCATGTATGGATGTGAGAGTTGGATTGTGAAGAAGGCTGATCGCCGAAGAATTGATGCTTTTGAACTGTGGTATTGGAGAAGACTCTTGAGAGTTCCTTGGACTGCAAGGAGATCCAACTAGTCCATTCTGAAGGAGATCAGCCCTGGGATTTCTTTGGAAGGAATGATGCTGAAGCTGAAACTCCAGTACTTTGGCCACCTCATGCGAAGAGTTGACTCATTGGAAAAGACTCTGATGCTGGGAAAGATTGAAGGCGGGAGGAGAAGGGGATGACAGAGGATGAGATGGCTGGATAGCATCACTGACTCGATGGACGTGAGTCTAGGTGAACTCTGGGAGTTGGTGATGGACAGGGAGGCCTGGCGTGCTGCGATTCATGGGGTTGCAAAGAGTTGGACACAACTGAGCGACTGAACTGAATTGAACTCAATAGATATGAGCTTGAGCAAACTCTGGGAGCTAGTGTAGGACAGGGAAGCCTAATGTGCTGCAGTGGATTGGGTCGGAAAGAGTCAGACATGACTTAGTTACTGAACAGCAAATGAGTGGACTCTGTGTAGCTACATCTCCTGCATTGGCTGCAGTAGATCTGCTGGCCATGGGTGGCCAACACATTGCGAGAGAAGGGACTGTGTGCACTCCTTCTGTACTGCTACAAGCAAACATTATACCACTTCCACCTGCTATTCATGTTGCTTGTTCTCAATGACCCTGACTCATGCACTGGTGGCACTGACCTGTCTCTTAACCTTGAATGCATAACCTGGTCATCTAGTGAATGGTCCAACGGGGTACTTTCAGGATATACAGAGAACCTGGGCTCCAAAAGAGATACACTTTTGGGAGTTTCAAAGCAAGATGGTGAATTAAAAGAATGGCAGTATCCAAACATGGGCCCTACTGACCAAAAGAACCTTAAGAGTTCTCATAGAAAAAGAAAAGGAAAACATTTATTTCCTCTGATCTGCTTTTCATTGGTGATTCTGATGGGCTCTGAACATATCTTTGATTGTGATGCAACTCCAACAGTATCTATGATTGTCACATTGCTAAGTGGATTTACAAGGTTTGGTAGACTTTCGAAAATGTCTGCTTCATCACATAGATTCCTTTCCTGTCCTAGTGGACCCAAGTGTTACAAGAAGGCAGATCAGCATCCCTGCAGAGCAGTCACAGTGATGACCATCTTGAAAGAATCCAGCACTAGGCTTTCCGCAAGTAGGAAGACCAGACTGCCTTCTTTTAGATGTGAGACTATTGTGAGACTGTTATTGACACGACAGGAATTATTCACGCCTACTGTCAGATTTGCAAACTGAGGCACAAATTAGTTGAGTGACTTGTGCCTGGTCACACAGCTTATCACTGGGGACTGGGGTGCTGTGTGGTGGATTCCTGGATGAACACCTGTGGATTTGGGGGTATATTCATTTTCCAAACTGTAGTCATAAGAGAGGAAATGGGTTCCAAGTTTACTGTCCAGCCTCATAGCTAATCAATAAACAGTGTTATTTTTTCCTCCACTGTGATTCATTCTGGAGCTATCATACTACCAACATCTAGTTTATTGGTTTAAAGTAAATTATTCAGCTCTTAATTACCATATTATGAATGTTTAATTTTTGCCCTGATATTGTCAAAGAGAGAACGTGCCCTCACATCAATGGGCTCAGGTCCCAAAATGCGGTTCTGCTCTCATTTCTGCAGCAAAAGCAAACACTCTCACAGAGGCTCTGAGAACGTGCCAGCTTCATCTAAGGATTCCCCAAAGCCACAGGCTTTCTTCCTCACCTAACTAAAAGCTAGTGATTAAAGCAGGCAATTATGAACTTCTGGCCTGTCTAGGACAGTATTATCTTCAAATAATTTCCACAGAAATACAATTTCAAGAAATAGGAACTTTGATTTTTCATTTATTTGGAATACATATGAAGAATTCAGTTTAGTTTCAATTAAGTGGCAGGGTGGCTGAGAAATTTCATCACAAAACAGGTAGATCTCTGCTGGTTACCACCAATACTCATGTGTACCCAGTAATCGTGCGTATCTGTACCATCTTTATCAGTCCAGGTTCCCTCCAGGTCTACCACCTAACCAATGAGAACTGAGGAATCATTTTAGAATCTTCTCACCCATCCATTTTTCTCCACAGGGGAGCAATGAATTTCTCTTTTTCCTGTCTTCAGAACCTTCCAACTCCCTCCCTTCCTCTTCATTCCTCTTTTCTAGTTCTCACTCTCACCACTTACAACCCAGCCCATGACACTGGCTTCACAGCAAGCTTTTCCTTTACAACAATCCCTCCAATTCGTCTTCCACATCACCACCACAGCAGTCTAACACCTAACTCAGTCCACCTTAGTGTCTCTGCTTAAAAACTTCCACGACTCTGGATCCCTCAGTAGCTCCCCTTGAACTTTGCCATGGAAAGTCCATCATGATGGAGAAGAAACATACCCCACAGGCCAGAGATGCAGTCTGAACTGGCCTGCCACAGACAAGTAGGTTTCTTTGCAGTCTCTTATCTTAAAACTCAGGGAAAATTTTACACCCCAAGAACTGTATGGTTTTTAACTTAAAAATCAGATCTTTTACCCACCACCCACTAAGACGCTTTGAGTAAATTATAAAGAGGTACCCAAGCTATCTTTGGGCTTTGCAACCACTCTGAATGACCACTTCATGCCCTCATATTCTTGTGCCTATTCTAGTTTTTAAAAACGATGAAACCAGTCACATGCAAGAGAATCTGAAGAAAGTGGAAAGTTATTGAGCTTTTACCAACTGCCTGGCACTGAGATTCTTTTCTTAAAGGGTCTCATTTGTTGTCTAAAAACTCTGGGGTGGGAGTATTATTTTTTTTGTTTTACAGATAAGGAAATTAAGGTTTAAATAAACCATGAACTTTGCATCAAGAAAAGACAGAAGCGATATACAGCAGATAACTAACACTGGTTATGGCAGGGGTGGGTTTTTTTGTTTTTATAATTTTTTATTTCTCTACCTTTCCCCAGTGACCATGAATTGTTCTTCCTCACAGAACTAATATAAATTATATGAAAGACTCAAATGAAATGATCTGTTTGAGAGCTTTTAGCACAGTGCTTGGCGTATCAATTTTATTTTCCTTCCTTCTTCATCTTTGTATCCATCACAGCGTGCAGCACCCACACTTCTAATAAAGAGCCAATAAACCCAGGTTCCACTCAGTTGGATTAACAATTCAACTGAAGATTATTTTTATGTTATTTTTCCCCAATAATAAATATGTAACTATAAATTATAAACACACAGGTTAGCCTTTTAAAATATGTCTCATTAAACTGAGTTTAAGAGTTTGGTTGCCCAGTAAAGACATAACAATATCTCACATTTATTAGGGTCTTACTATGCAAAAGATCTCACACTTCCTACTTTAAAGGCATCACATTTTCTAGTCAGATCAACAACTTTATGACACAGGCGACACAATTATCCTGTAGTCATGTAAAAGTAAATAACAAACTCAAGGTTACCGAACAATAAATGGAAGAACCAAGATTCACACACAGTTGGGTCTGATTTCAAATTTCTCCTTTAATTTCCCCACGGTATTCTGCCAGTCTAAGCCTTGTTGCGTTTCCACACAAGTACTTCTGATTTTAAACAAGCTTCACATTGTTGAATATTAGACAGTTTGATTCATCTTGTTTTATCCACACTATATAATTCACCTCCTGGAGTACTTTTACATATGAAAAAAATGGGTCAAACAATTTCCCTGGAGTCCCACAGGAAGCGGCAGAGATGGAGTTTAAAACCAGTTCTGACCTCAAAGGCTTCTGATTTTGTTGCCTCTGCGTGTGTTTAGGGCCGTAAAGTCCATCAGTGCAGGAGACACAGGAGATACAGGTTTGATCCCTGGGTGGGGAAGATCCCCTAGAGTAGGGAATGGCAACCCACTCCAGTATTCTTGCCTGGAAAATCTCATGGACAGAGGAGTCTGGTGGGCTGCAGACCATGGGGTGGCAAAGAGTTGGACATGACTGAGTGCACACACACACACACACACATATAAAGTTCAGGATGTTCAACTTACACACAAGATCCTTAAACATACTTGTGATAGAGCACCAAGCCCAGAACAAACACCAGATTTGCCTTTAGCAAAATTCAGCTTCGACTCTGCACGCAGATGCTTTCAGAGTGCTTAAAGGAAGCGCTGGACCCACTCAGCAGCCCTTCATTTTTCTCAGATCTCTGCGGTTCTGTCCACTGCAGCGGTTTACAGGCACCAGGTCCATGTTGGGGGTGCTGCCCGCTGAACATGCTACAGCGGGCAAATGGATTCTGGGCAGAAAAGAATACGAGGAGACTGGGCTCCACTATTGACATGTAACGCATCCCTGACCTAGAAAACAGTCCTGAATCCCAACTACAATTTATAGACCCTGGTTCCACTGTGCTGAAACCGAAGATGAATAGGCCTGCAGGAAGTTATTTGTTGGTGACTGG
This sequence comes from Bos indicus, assembly GCF_029378745.1. Taxonomy (NCBI): domain Eukaryota; kingdom Metazoa; phylum Chordata; class Mammalia; order Artiodactyla; family Bovidae; genus Bos; species Bos indicus. The sequence continues at coordinate 16,438,639 of NC_091788.1, read as the reverse complement.
ATGGCTGGACGTGGCTGCGTGTGACCTGGGCCAAGCTCATGAGCCCACACAGGAGCTGCTCTGCCTCCCGGGAAACAGATAGGGCTACAACAGGGAGGATGCTGTGTGAGAAGATTGGGTGGCAGCTAGAAGGGAGGACTTAGAAGCAGACAGACTTCTAGGTGAGTGAAGCAGGCTTCTATCTGCCTGCCCAGTGCCTTTTCTCTAAGGTTCTCCTGAAATAGAGCGTGTAGGCTCAGACCCTTCTTGAAGCCATCTGGAGTTGGGGGAGGAGGTGGATGTTGAGGGGTGTGATCTGGGATTGCCCCGTGCGCTCTTGACCTGCTTATAAAAGAAACCCCAAGCTCACAGAGTCGCAGCCCGCCCTGTCCTATGGCTGGGCTTCTGAGAACAGTTCCCAACTTTCGCCCTGGCTCCCTTTCTGGGAGTAGGGCCCCACTTTGGACACAAGCGTGCCCTGCTTGGCTCAGTCAGCATTTTCTTCTGGCACGGGTCTCCAGGAAGTGTTCTGATCCAAGCCAAACTGGCTACTTGGTCAAGAGAGTTACCTGTCTGTAGGGCCCGTGCTTGTTCAAGCTTCCCGCTGCCTCGGCCTACCCAAATTCTTAACTCTAACCCAGATCTGAATGTTCCTTGAATAAGTCCCGACTGGCTGCTTCCCTTTGGGCACTCTTTTATATTTCTAGTTGCTCATCTGTTCAATCTTTTTGTGTCTCTTTCCTTCTTACCTTGACTTTTTCTATTTTCCACCAGTATTGTTTGTTTTGTTATTTCCTGAAGGACTAAGTCCATCTAGAATTTGAACCTGTAAAGTGATAAAAATCTCCCAGATAGCGTGTTTGAGACATTATGGGAAAAACACACTTCTGTGACATGTATATTCAGGGGCTTCCCAGGTGGCGCTAATTATAAAGAACTCATCTGCCAATGCAGGAGACATAAGAGACGTGGGTTCGATCCCTGGGTCAGGAAGATCCCCTAGAGGAGGGCATGGCAACTCACTTTAGTATTCTTACCTGAAGAATCCCATGGACAGAGGAGCCTGGCAGGCTACAGTCCATAGGGTCGTAAAGAGTTCAACACAACTGAAGCGATTTAGCATGCACGCACCCATGTATATATATCCAGACTTAAAGTTGACAACTATTATGTGAGTTCCTACTGTGCTTTATTCTGTGTGAGGCAAAGTAGAGTAACACAAGAAACATATAAAACTGATCTTTTCTCCCAGGAAACAAATGTACTCCTCAAGGTGAATCAATTCAGCAACAGTGCAAGTCAGTAAATATAAGGTATCTCTCTTTCAGGGAGAAAATCTTGGATCAAGAGTTCAAGTCCTGATTGTTCCCTTATAATATGTGCTATTTTCTTTACACACAAAAACTTAACTTTTGCAGGCCTCAGTTTCATCATCATAAATATGGGTGAAATATCCCTTTCTCTCAATGGGTTGTGATGAGGATAAATGAATGGAATAGTTGTAGTAACTGCAACAATCATTGCCCCAAAAAAGGGTGTGTGAACTGTGAATCTTATACAAATGCAATTCTGTATATTAGCCTTTCTATAATGGTAGACAAGAAATAGAATCATGGGAAAACAGAATTCGATAGGTTCATTCATTCATTCAGTAAATATTTACTAAATATCTGCTCGGTGTTCAATGCTAGGTACAAAGGCTTTCCTGTCAAGGAGCTTATAATGGAGAGAACAGAGTATACTGGATGGAGATAAATGCTACTGGAGGAGGAATAGCACCAGCGAGGGGAGGTGGGAGCACTCTTTTCTATAAGGTGGTCATGGAAAGTCTCTCAATCACATTGCATTTGAGCAGAAATTGGAATGACATGGAGTAAGCAATGCAGATAACTGCATGTGTGCTAAGTTGCTTCAGTCATGCCCAACTCTTTGCAACCGTATGGACTGTAGCCCACCAGGCTCCTCTGTGCATGGGGTTCTCCAGGCAAGAATACTGGAGTGGGTTGCCATGCCCTCCTCCAGGGGATCTTCCTGACTCAGGGATAAAATTTGCATCTTTTACATCCCCTCCACTGGCATCTGAGTTCTTTACCACTAGCACTGCCTGGGAAGCCCTACAGATAATTGGGGAAAGAATATTCTAGGCAGAGCAAGGAGTAAATCAAAAGCCTTGAGAGGGAGCCGGCGTGTTCAAGGCACTACGTAGGGGTCAGAATGGCTGGCGAGTGGGAGGACACAACCTCAGAAAGGCAGTGTGCATGGGGTTCTCCAGGCAAGAATACTGGAGTGGGTTGCCATGCCCTCCTCCAGGGGATCTTCCTGACTCAGGGATAAAATTCGCATCTTTTACATCTCCGCCACTGGCATGTGAGTTCTTTACCACTAGCACTGCCTGGGAAGCCCCACAGATAATTGGGGAAAGAATATTCTAGGCAGAGCAAGGAGTAAATCAAAAGCCTTGAGAGGGAGCCGGCATGTTCAAGGCACTACGTAGGGGTCAGAATGGCTGGCGAGTGGGAGGACGCAACCTCAGAAAGGCAGTGTGGAGCTGGGAGAGGGGGTTCCTATAAGACCTTGGGGGTTGTGCTGAAAACTTTGGATTTTATTCCCAGTTGGACTGATGCTGAGGGTTTCAAATGGTGGCACTTCCAGATACGAATTACTTTTCAAAGCACATTGAAAATCCCATAGACTGGGTTTGCAGACAGGTTACAGGGGACCAAGGCTGGAAAGAGATACTTCTGATTGAACTAGAATGGTGAGAGGTGGCTGAATTCTCGAATATCTTTCCTTGCAGACAAAGCCAACAGAATTTGCTGACCACTGGATGTGGGGTGTGAAGGAAAGAGGCCGCCACGTGGGCTCCAGGGATTTTGGTCTGACACTGCAAAGGGGTTCAGACTGAGAGCAGAGCCCAGGATATTGATGCAGGTAGTACTCAGAGCACAGTTTGGGATGCGGTAAATCTAAGATGATGCTATGATTTCCAAGTGAGGATATTACACAAGCCTTTGGATTTATGAGTCTAGAGTTCAAGGGAGAGCTCCAGGCTAGAGAGATTAATTTGGGAATCATCAGTTGTAGGTAGCATTTAAAACCAGGGGATTCCATGAGCTCACCTTGGGAGGGATGTGTGGGGAAAGAAGAGGCTCTGTGCTGGTACATAACAAGTATAAAAGTTTAGGAAATGAGGATCCAGCAAAGAAGAGGGATTATAAAAGGCAATGCAGAAGTAAGGCTTGACTATTAAGTGCTAACCTCAGCATCCTCTGTGTGAATACCTGTGCTGTGCCTCCCAAGCACCAAGAACTTTGCTTGCATTCCCTTAATCCTCACCCTGACATTTGTGCCTCAGGCATCATGCTGAGCCTGTTTACATACTGGGTCTCCCTTAATCCTCATAACATCCTGGTGAAGTCAGATTGACAGTCTCTGCTTTTCAAGTTGAGGAAGCGTATATATCTCAATCCCAGTCTTCCACTTCCTCCCATACCTCCCTTCCCCTTGGTGTGCATGTTTGTTCTCTATGTCTCTGTCTCTATTTCTGTTTTGCAAACAAGATCAACTACACCATTTTTCTAGATTACACATATTTGCATTAATACACGTTATTTGTTTTTCTCTTTCTGACTTACTTCACTCTATATGACAGTCTCTAGGTTCAGCCATATCTCTGCAAATGACCCAATGTTGTCCCTTTCTGGGGCCAAGTAACTGAGAAAACAGAGATGCAGAAAAGCTCGAGTAACTTGCCCCAGAGCTCACAAAATGGGAAATCAGGTCTCCAGGACTACCAACCTCACTCTTTGTTATTCTCTCCTCTTGCTCAAGGCAGTAAAGAAAAAGGCGTGGAATATTCAGCTTGCAGGTCCTCAGGGTCCTATCTGAAATGCAAGAAATGCAGGATGGACCACCAGAACTGTGTGAAACCCACCAGCAGTCCTGTCCCTCTTCCTGCCCCGTCTTCTGCTCACCCAAGCCCAGACTCTTCTAGAAACTGGTTCGTACTGAATGGGCACTCTGGACAGATATAGGCACAGTGGAAACACCTGACCTGCCAGGATACCCTTTGACAGCTGGTTTGCTAACAGGGATACACCCTCACAAAAGCACCATGACTTGATGTCAGCCAAATTATCAGGCATTCACAACCCAAATTAGAGATTCGAGGCAACTCGCTGGCATCAGAAGTATGTGCTCCTTTCTACCAAGATGAAAGTCCTAGAATCGCTGGGATTGATAGAAAGTCAAGGAAAGTGACTCTGTGACTGTTTGTGGACCCGCTGTTCCAGGCACCATGAGAGTGTTTGTGTGTGTGTGTGTGTAGTGCAATCACAGTAAAAATAAAGGATCACACCCCCATTTTATAAACTGAGCTAAAATCAAGAAACTCAGACAAAGCACGTTTCTTAAGGACACATGACTAGGAAGTGGCAGAGATAAGGGGCTAGACCCAGAAGCATTTGCCTTAGACCAACGATAAAAGTATTGCTTTGAACACATACAAAATGGAAAGGGAATAGGGAATCCGGGTGAAGGAATGCCCTCAGACTCTTTTATGGTGATGCAATCATTTTAGTAAGAATTAGAGAGAACTAGCAGGGCCTTTAGAATACTGTTTCTCAAACTTTACTCTGCTCATGAATCATGGGCGATACTGTTCAAATGAAGATTCCAACTCTGTGGTCTCGGGAGCAGCCTGATTTTGTGCATCCCAAGTTTCCAGGAGCTACAAGTTTGCAGACCACACTTAGCGTAGCAAGGTCTTAAAAATACACCTGGCACCATATTTCCCAAATTTCATTCACTCAAATTCCACCTATAATGTTGACCTAATATTATATTTAAAATGACTCACTTTCTGTTACTTAAAAATTAGACCACTGCTGAGTGCTGAAGAATTGATGCTTTTGAACTGTGGTGTTGAAAAAGACTCTTGAGAGTCCCTTGGACTACAAGGAAATCAAACAAGTCAATTCTAAAGGAAATCAACCCTGAATATTCATTGGAAGGACTGATGCTGAAGCTGAAGCTCCAATTCTTTGGCCACCCGATGCAAAGAGCTGACTTATTAGAAAAGACCCTGATCCTGGGAAAGATTGAAGGCAGGAGGAGAAGGAGACGACAGGGGATGAGATGGTTGGATGGCATCACCGACTCAATGGACATAAGTTTGAGCAAGCTCCAGGAGATGGTGAAAGACAGGGAAGCTTGGCATACTGCAGTCCATGGGGTGGCAAAGAGTCAGACATGACTGAGTGACTGAACAACAAATAAATGAAAAAGCAATATCATTAAAGGTAAACACAGGACTTCCCTGGTGGCCCAGTTGGTAAAGAATCCACCTGCAATGCAGGAGACCTGAGTTCGATCCCTGGGTTGGAAAGGCCCCCTTGGAGAAGGAAATGGCAACCCACTCCAGTATTCTTGCCTGGAGAATTCCATCTATGGAGGAGCCTGGAGGGCTACAGTCCATGGGGTCACAAGTCTATGGGACATAACTTAGTTACTAAACCACCACCACCAAAGGTAAACATATTAACACTAGGATTATTTTACTCAACAGATAGGATTCCTTAACGTTTCTGAGCCTGATATCTGTTCTTTAATTTTAAGAAAAGAATAAGAAAATGAGGGGATCACCCACATGATAGCAGGGTATTGAAATCATACTAGCATCAAAGTGAGCCTTTCTCCTTAACACAGTTCAGAGTGGGGAAAAAAAGAGAGAATTTATAATGGGTCAAGGGATATTAACATCTAAAATTACCTACACTCCCAAGGAAACACTGATCTCATACACCAATTCAGAAGGGATTGTCACTTGCTCAAAGGCACACAGCCAGCGTATGGCAAGACCAAACCGCAGGGCAGTTCTTAAGCCACAGGAAGTTGTTCCAACCCTCCACAGGCTTTAACCATCCCTGTCTCCATTTCCATTCCTTCATGAGGCTTGAAGAGGCATCGAGCAAGTCAAAACAAGCTAAATGCTCTCCCTCTTCCGTTGTCAAGTGGTAGAGGAAGCAACATGCCAAGTTCTTCCATCCCTCCAGACAGACCTTCTTACTACCCTTGAGAAGAGTGTCTAACTTCACAGGTAAAGCCCGGATGAAGCCCTTTCCAATTCCTTCATTATTGCAACATCCCAGGGCCCTTATTCTTTTCCCAAGTGAGACCTTGGTTGGCTGATCATCCTTGTTTGCATTCTTGGGTTGTTAACACAGCTTGAGGTTCTTTTTTTCCCCCCGGACACTTTTCCTCATCAGGATTCCTTAGTCCAAGACTGCAAACAACCACACCTTCTTGGGAGAAGGTGCTATGAGCACCTGGGGGGTGGTAGATAAAGATCTCATTGTGTCCAAAATTCTGGATTGGCAATTCAGCTCCTCCAGAAGTGTGAGTGTGTGTGAGAGTGTGTGTACATGTGTGTGTGTTTTACATGAGTTGCAGCTTTCTGATCCTTTCCCTCACTCTCAGTGGGGATTCTCTCAATGCCTTCTGACCTGCCTACACCATTGAGAATTTGTGAGGATTTAATCACTGTTTTCATCACATTCTCATATTACCTGTCATTTGTTGAGTATTTACCTGCACTTACTCACTTTGCCTGCACAATTAATCCAGCAAAACCCAGAAGGCACTGCCTCCACCATTCAGATCAGGAAATTGAAGCTCCTGAAAGATGATATGATGAGTGTTTACTGAGAGAACCCCACAGAAACTAAAAGTCCATGCCGATATAAGGTGATGAATGACGCATTCCTTTTTCCTATTTTTTAATCCAATTCATATTTACCAAGTGAAGATTATGTATTAAATATTGGGCTTAGTAAGATTTTTATATCCTGGATACAAGATAAACAAGGCACAAACCTGCCCCTCAAGAAATGTAGTCTGGTCAGAAAACTAGAAAATGCCTGGACTTCATACAGCTTAATACACAATACCAAGCCAGTATATAATAAGAGATGTATTACCTTTGCTCTAGTTTCTGACTTGCTTGGTTCTACTCATTGAAGGCTATGACAAACCTAGACAGCATTAAAAAGCAGAGACATCATTTTGCCAACAAAGGTCCATCTAGTCAAAGCTATGATTTTTCTAGTAGTCATGTATGGATGTGAGAGTTGGACCACAAAGAAGGCTGAGCACTGAAGAAGTGATGCTTTCGAATTGTGGTGCTAGAAACAACTCTTGAGAGTCCTTTGGACAGCACACAGATCACACCAATCAATCCTAAGGGAAATTAACCCTGAACACTCATTGGAAGGACTGATGCTAAAGCTTCAATAATTTGGCCCCCTGATACAAACAGCCAGGTAATTGGAAAACACTCTGTTGCTGGGAAAGGTTGAAGGCAAAAGGAAAAGAGGGCTGCAAAGGATGAGACAGTTGGATAGTGTCACCTATTCAATAGATATGAACTTGGGTGAACTCTGGGAGATGGTGGGGGATAGGAAGGCCTGACACGCTGCGGTCCATGGGGTTGCAGAGTCGGACACGACTTACTGACTGAACAAGAACAACTACTAGCTGTGGAGTCTACTACCTTGGATAGGTTTGGATAAAATAACTCTCAGATCCAAATTCTCATGTCTGAGTAAGAGAGATAATAGAGTATTCCCCTTGTGAGGTTATGATGGAATGAATTCTATCTGTAGATGTAATGTGATATGTGTATTCTTTACATTAAAGGAACATGAGTTCCGGAGTCAAATGGAACCATGTTTTAATCTTGAAACCTACCGGTAAGTTTGGCTCAATGACCCTGGACACATGGCATCATCTCAGAGTCTCATATCACATGTGAGGATAATTTCTATTTGCAAGGTGGTTGGAAAAATGACAGTACACTAAATGCAAGCCCCTGGCACAGTGCCCAACATGTAATGGGTATGGAGGAAGGTTTGTTTTCTTCCTACCTACCCCAAGCATTTTCTCTTCTTTGTGGTAGCACAGGAGAGAAGTGAGTTTTTCTCAGGGATGCAGGGGTAGGCTTATGGGGAGATAATACAGGAGGACCTCGAAAGCCCCTGGTGTAGGTGGTGGGTGAACATGTAAGGGAACAATACAGACAAAGGGACAGACGTGGTGGAATACGAGGGCTGCCTGGAGAAAGGGAGTCATTCAGTGTTTGTGAAAATAGGGGTGTGAAGAGTGGCAAAGCTCCATTGCTTTCTTGAGAGGCCACCGTTCATGATAAAGATAGAGGAAAATCTTGATATATGCTGTCTTAATCTCTGAAGGCTCCTTATTTCCATCAAGATAAGTCCCAACTTCTCATCCTGGCATTTGAGTTTTCCATGTCCTGGTACCCAACAATGGAAGCCAAAAAAAGAGTGTACTTCTACTGCCCAGGGTAAGACATGCATACAGAGTGTTCCCATGCCAAGAGATAGAGCCTCAGAAAGATAACTCAGATTCAAACGCCTAGAATTTAATGCAATGTTGAGAGCAGGGCTGTGACAGCAATGAGCACTAAGTTCCAGTCCTGGTTTGGACACCCTCTGTCTTTGTGACTTTGGGTAGGGTACTTCTTCAACTCTTAATTTCCCCATTTGAATTAGCTCATGAGATGGTTCCAAAGATTAAAGGAAATAATGCATAAAAGATACTTGGAGTAATGCCTGACAATAAGTGAAGGGCTAGATAAATGATAGCTGTTTTTGTTTTTAACAAATTGCTCATTTTATCAGATCAAAGGAATCAAGAGGATTTTTCTTCCAAGGCTACTCACAATGACCACAACAGAAACAAGAGAGGCATTATTCCTGGCCCTGGGGGTGGCCTCAGAGGTTGCCTCCTCCCAGTGATCCCAGCTTTGGGAAGGCATTGGAACAGACTAAAGAGCCCAGAAATGAATGCACTCACTTTGGTCAATTAATCTACAACAAAGGAGGGAAGAATATGTGATGGAGAAAAGACAATCTCTTCAATTAGTGGTGGTAGGAAAACTGGACAGCTATATGTAAAAGAATGAAATTAAAACATTCTCTAACATCATAAACAAAAATAAACTCAAAATATATTAAAGACCTAAATGAAAGACCAGAAACCATAAAGCTCCTAGAAGAAAATGTAGGCAGAACACTCTTTAACATGAATCAGAGCAGTATTTTTTGGATCTGTCTCCTAAAGCAAAGAAAATAATAGCAAAAATAAACAAATGAGACCTAATTAAACTTGAAAGCTTTTGGACAACAAAGGAAACCATCAACAAAATGAAAAGACAACCTACTGAATAGGAGAAAATATTTACAAATGATAATTACCGATAAGCAGCTAATATTCAAAATATAAAAAGAGCTCATACAACTCAACATAAAACAAAACAAAACAAATGGATTAAAAATGGGCAGAATATCTGAATAGGCATTTCTCCAAAGAGGACATGCAGATGGCCAACAGGCACATAGAAAAGATGCTCAACATCACAGATCATCAGGGAAATGCAAATAAAACCCACAGGTGTGCACCTCACACCTGTCAGAATGGCTATCAAAAAGAACACAAATAACAAATACTGGCAGGGATGTGGAGAAAAGGGATTGCATTCCCCCTTGTGGGAATGTGTTAGTGCAGCCACTGTGGAAAACAGTATAGAGCTTTTCCAGAAAGTAACTGAAAATAGAGCTACCATATGACCCAGCACTTCCATCCTGCGTATATATCTTAAAAACAAAAACATCAGTTGAAAATGCAGCATTGTTTATAACTACCAAGATACAGAAGCAACCTAATTGTTCACCAACAATGATGATGAATGGATAAACAAATGGATAAACAAAATGGATTCAACAAAAGATGAATGGATAAAGAAGATGTGATATCACACACACACACACACACACATATATTCACAATGACATACTGCTGCTGCTAAGTCGCTTCAGTCGTGTCCGACTCTGTGCAACCCCATAGACACCAGCCCACCAGGCTCCCCCGTCCCTGGGATTCTCCAGGCAAGAACACTGGAGTGGGTTGCCATTTCCTTCTCCAATGCATGAAAGTGAAAGTGAAAGTGAAGTCGCTCAGTCGTGTCCAACTCTTAGCGACCCCATGGACTGCAGCCTACCAGGCTCCTCCATCCATGAGATTTTCCAGGCAAGAGTACTGGAGTGGGGTGCCATCACCTTCTCCGTAATGAAATACTACTTGGCCATAAAAGAGGGTTTCCCAGGTAGCGCTAGTGGTAAAGAACCTGCCTGCCAATGCAGGAGACAAGAGATGTGGGTTCAATCCCTGGATCGGGAAGATTCCCTGGAAGAGGAAATGGCAACTCATCCCAGTATTCTTGCCTGGGAAATCCCATAGACAGAGGATCCTGGCTGGCTACAGTCCATGGGGTTGCAGAGAGTTGGACACGGCTGAAGGGACTTAGTACACACACATAAAAAAGAAAGAAATCTTGCCATTTTGCAGCAACATGGAAGGATTAAAGGGTATTAGGCTAAGTGAAGTAAGTCAAATAGAGTAAGACAGATACTTCGTGATATCATTTGTATGTGGAATCTAAAAAATACAACAAACTAGTGAATGTAATAGGAAGAAACAGACTCACAGACACAGAGAACAAACTGGTGGTTACCAGTGAGGATTGTCAAGGGGAGAGGGCCTCTATAGCACTAGGAGATTAAAAGGTACAAATTATTCGGTATAAAATAAGCTACAAGGATACATTATGCAACACGGGGGATACAGCCAATATTCTATAATAACTATAAATGGAGTACAATTTGTGACTCACTATATTGTACATCTGTAACTTATATAATGTTGGACATCAATATACTTCAATTTTAAAAAGAATTATAAAAAAGGCAGGCATTGAAGAAAGCTTAGAGATCTAGGGATCATAAGGCATTTAGGTATTATCTGATCTAGTCTATGCCCTCATCTGCCCATTTCACAGATTGCAAAGTTGAGGGTCTAAGAGAAGACATTCGTACCCCCTGTTGCTTACCAAGCAAATTGGTAACAGAGTGAAACATAGAAGCTTGGTCTTTTGATTTCCAAACTTAGTTTTTTCTTATATTATTATTATAACTGATAAAGTTGCTGGAAACAGAATGCCATAATCTCAGATGCAGCCTCTCTCTTTTTTTCCACTTTTTTTCTTCCTTATTTTGAAAGCAAAATGAAAGAATAAAATGCAGAGTCCTGTGTCTTGAGGCTTCATTTCATTTACAGAAGATGCAGGACATAAATAAACAGTGTGAGTTAAAAATAAACCTCCTGGTGTGGCTGTAACATTTTATATTTAGCTCTTTTTTTAAAAAAAAATCCTATGGATGGAAAAATGTCAACCCTGATTCTTCTGGAACAGATACTTATTGCAACTGGAGACATTTTATGTGATGAGCTCTCTTATCTAGACTCTCCATCACCATGTCAATAAAGGCATCACTAGCAGGAAGATACTTACCTATAAATCTATAGATATTTCTCTATATCTATCTATATATATACACACACAAACATTCTCTCTCTACGTGTATATATATATATATATATATATATACACACACACAGAAACATGCATTTATTTACATATATGTATACACACAAGTGTGCACATAACTTTCAGAATTGGTATGACTTTTATTCATCCATGCTTTTACCCATGATGGCAGAGTCAGTTTGCTCAGAGACATAAATGTACCAAATTGCTATGTTGCTGGCCAGGAACACCTTTGCTGTGCCAGGCAGAAGGACTAGCTCAGATCTCTCTGAGGGAAGACTCTTAATTTTTGTTTTGAAAGTCTTGGGATTCATGTTCTTCCTAAAACAAGCCTTCAGAGTTCTCTCTGCTCTTCCATGTGACTTCTTCTCCTCAGTTTTTACCCTAACTCTTGAGGTTGAGAGCTCAAAGCCATCCTGGTGCCTCAAGGCATAATCCAGCCTCACCCTCCAGAGCGAGAGCAGGGCAGAGTTGGAGACAAATGTCTAGGCTAACAATCATTCGCCTGAATTTCTCCTCTCTGCTCTGATCTCTATAGAAGACTCTGAGAGGGGTAGAGAACTGAGGATTCCAGGATCCTGTTTCCTGGATAAATGAGATGTCATCTCATCATCATTTTACTAAAGATGAAATGGAGGCACAGGGAGGTTAGTTCAGTTGCCAAAGACACATCTGAAAACAGGTCATGATCCCTCTGTTTCTTCTCCAGCACCCACAGCCTCCCACTCCAAGTTGGGTCTGTTTCTCGATCTTAGTCCCTTACAAGTCACTGAGAGAGATACAAATGAATGCCTTCTTGTTCTGTGAGCCAGAAGCTCCCTATCCACCAAGACTGTCCCTCCACGATGGCCTGAATGGGTCAGCTTTCCATTCTTAGGCTGCCTATAATCATCAGGGTGCTTGACCAACTGTCTCCTTTGGTTGGTCCTTTGAATGAAGGACCACAGGAGGAACCGAGATGTCCCTGCCTGGACTCCCATCTTCTTCTAAAGCAATGCCCACAGCAGGGCTGCTTGCATCCAACCAGTTACTAATGATCGATTGCTGGAAAATAATAGAATTGATATGATAACTAATGTTGTAGATTCTTTTCAGTTTATAATTACCTGCCCATTTATCATCTCAGAGATCAATTCACTCAGGCTTTCAGTAAACATCTATTTTAAGTCAGGTCCCACATCAGTCACTGGGAATACAGGTATAATGAGACAGAGAAAAAATGTATTCTCTTCGCAGCAGGCAAATGATTTTGCAAGAGGAAGACCCACTATGTTGGGTTTTACTTTGATTAGCCTGCCATGGCAGGTGTATCCAGGGGAGATTGGAGACTGTCTGTTCCCAAGGTTTCCACAAAGTTGATGAAGCTGCTCTGCATGAAACAAGCTCAGGACTAGATCTGTTGAGCAGAGAGTAGCAGGCACAGTAGAGGGGAGAGGGAGGCCAGGGAGGAGGCGAGACCAGTGCCCTGTAGGCTGGGCTGAGGCCTCTCCCAGGCCTCTGCAAAGCTGAAGTAAGATTGCTCAGTTCACACAATGGCTGGAACGGGTACACTGTATCTGTGGACACTGGAGTCGGGGGCTGATGAGTGGCAAAGCAGGGACAACACTGTGGTACCCGGGCTGGAAGAGGGGAGTCAACTTCCAGCCAGTTTGCAGTATGAAAGCCCAGATGACTCAGCATCTGAGATCACGGTGAAGAGGCCCGAAGAAAGAGGTGAGTGTAGCATGCAGAGAGAGACCCAGGGGCAGGCCCTTCAACTTCCTGGTGAACACAAAGCGGGGCGTGACCGTGGAACTGCACTTAGGATGGCTGCCAAGTTTCCAAGTGGCCAAAGGAGAGGGCTTTCCTGGGAGTGCAAAATCATCATGAAGCAAGAAGACAAAGACTCTGCAAGGATTCCTTGTGCCTGGAGGGTGAGGTACAAGGCAGGGCAGGGAGGGAGGGGCCAGGGAGGTGGACAGGGGCGGGATCTCAGGAGTGGACCTTGAAGTTGGGAGATGGGCTGCCCCCAGGAGTTTTAGGGATGATAGTTTTGGAACTTCTAGGGAGATAGATGAACTCTTGCTTTGAGGATGTGAACTTGCTGATGACTTGGGCTGAGAGAATTCTATGTCCTTGGACAGCAAGGAGATCAAACCAGTCAATCCTAAAGGACATCAACTCAGAATATTCACTGGAAGGGCTGATGCTGCAGTTCCAATACTTTGGTCACCTGATGCGAAGGGCTGACTCATTGGAAAAGACCCTGATGCTGGGAAAGATTGAGGGCAGGAGGAGAAGGGGACGGCAGAGGATGAGATGGTTGGATGGCCTCATCCACTCAATGAACATAAATTTGAGCAAACTCCGGAAGGACAGAGGAACCTGGTGTGCTGCAGTCCATGGGGTCACAGAGAGTTGGATAGGACTTAGTGATAAAACACAATTCAATGTCCAGGAAAAACAATGAAGTTTGAGGTGGAAAGAAGCAAATGCCTGAGGGGCGTGGACCCAAGTCCCCTGGGCCACCTAAGGGGATCAGGGGCCCTAAGATGGTCAGAGTCCACTCCTCGGCCCAGCGCACACATATTACTTACTTGCTGCAGAGAGGGTTGGATTCGATATTCCATTTGACAGCATGGAATGGATACTATGACTGAGCGTGAGCTCTCTCCCTTGGGAAAAATGGACCATGCAAATCACCTCTGTCCTGCCCACCAGCATCAGATTCAGACATTTATTTGGTAGCATATTAAGGACCACACTGCAGGACAAAGACTTTCCTATTGATTAATTCATTTATTCTTCTCAACAGTCCTGAATGTTTACCGGTCATTCCTTATAGCTATTATCTCTGTACTGACAGCTGTAGAATCTGAGATGTTCAGTTATGTGACTTGATTCAGTAATTAGGTGAGAAGACCAGGGTTTGAACTCCGAAAAATCCAATGCTTCATGTTCCCTTACTCAAGTTGAAACAAGCTTGGAGGCAAAGCTGTCCCATATCTAGAAAAAGAGACAAGAGCACAGGCTCCTTCCCGCAAGAAGTTCACTGTCTAGAGGGGAGATGGGTGTGCAAACCACCCAGTGTAACATAACCCTTACAATTCCAGGAGGCAGGTACTCTCATTATCCCCATTTTACATATAAGGACACTGAGGCACAGACGGGCTAAGTCACACAGCTAGGAGGAGGAAGGCAAATGGTGCTGGCTGGCTGGCTCTGCCTGTGGTCTTGACCACAACACCACACCGTGTTCTGATCTGGAATTGGTGATACAATGTTATCATACCTTACTCCATGAGTCTGCAGCCCCTCTGGGTTACGCTACTGCAGCAGTTCTCAGCCAGGTGAGATTTTACCGCCAGAGGTTATCTGACAGTGTTTGGAGGCATTCTGACAGTCACTGCTAAGGAAGGCAGGTCATGCTATTGGTTCTTAGTGGTTAAAGCTCAAGGATGCTGTTTAATGTACTACGATGCACAGAACGGCCTCCCACAACAGTTACCCACTCTCCAGGGTCCACAGGGCTTGTGCTGAGAAGCCTTGATTTTCAAGAGTACATAGAAGCCAAGTTTAAATGATGGCTTCTCATCAGTCTGGCTAGACAGGGAGCCCCTTGTGCTTAGCACTGCTGCTGCTGCTGCTAAGTCGCTTTAGTCGTGTCTGATTCTGTGCGATCCCATAGACTGCAGCCCATCAGGCTCCACCATCCCTGGGATTCTCCAGGCAAGAACACTGGAGTGGGTTGCCATTTCCTTCTCCAATGCATGAAAGTGAAAAGTGAAGTTGCTCAGTCGTGTCCAACTCCCAGCGACTCCATGGCAGAGCTGGACAAGTAGTGAGAATCTGTAAATGTCTGTGAAACACCACAGGTATCAATAACTAAATAAAACATGCCATTGGGGTTGACTGTATCCTATAATTTTACCTATTAGCCATTCATTCATTCAGGGGTACTGTTTTTTTTTTTTTAGTATCTGCAAAATGAACCAGGCATCACAGTCTCCAAACTCATAGCCCAGGCAAGAGTAGAACATAGGTAAGACTGAGCCAAGGTGAAAAGGAGATGTGTTTGAGACAGGGCAACCTGTGGACAAGAAAAACTCTGCTCAGGCCTCCAGGAGAAGTCTCCCTTTGCAAACAAGGCAGTGGTTTGAGAGGTACAGGTAAGTGCAGATTTTCCCTTTGAATCTTTTGAATGTGTGAACTCAATTAACATCTGGCATAGGTTTAGAGATTTTGTGATAAGAAGCAGCATTTTCCTTCCAGCTTCCCTGCTGCTCTAGCCCAAGCCTGGTTTCCCTAGATCCTCCTTATCATGGATGTTCAAGATAGGAGCTGGAGCAGACAGACGAAAAGGCACCAACTGCAGACTAATTAATTAAAGGCCTAGATAAATTACAATGTTATTTATTGCTCAGTTATAGTAATTATTTCTTCTATGTTTTAGTACAGTTAGCTCGCCTTTCAGCATGACTGCTGATTTCTCCTTTAACTACCCTCTCCACTCATGTGTTGGTGTCTTTCTGTCCCCGGGTGTCCTTTGGACAAGATAGACCAGATATTAAATGGTAGAAAAATAAATGCTGGTGCAGAAGACACTGAGGCTGAAAGTGCCTGGTATGTGAATAACCTTTCATATGTGAACAGCCTGAGTTCTGAGAGGCAGAGAGACTTTTGCTCAAGGATTGAGAGCCCTGGGACATGCATTTGAACTTTTAAAGGATACAGTTTATGCCCAGATCCTATAGCAACTAATATTTTGCAAAGCATGCATTTTATTTTTGCACATAATGAACCTCTAACAAAGGAACATTTGTGAAAGAATACCAGGAAGCCCATCCCTTCATCCATTCATTTACTGCAGAAGAACTTGAAGCTCTGAATCTCTGAATCTCTGATATTTTTCAGCGACCTGTTTGGCTGACTCCCTTCAAGACACGTGGAACAGGGATGGAAGAAAACTGCATTTGGGTAGAGCCTGTGTCCTCTTCGGAACTAAAAAACCTCTTGATGGAAGTGAAAGTGGAGAGTGAAAAAGTTGGCTTAAAGCTCAACATTCAGAAAACGAAGATCATGGCATCTGGTCCCATCACTTCATGGGAAATAGATGGGGAAACAGTGGAAACAGTGTCAGACTTTATTTTTCTGGGCTCCAAAATCACCGCAGATGGTGACTGCAGCCATGAAATTAAAAGACGGTTACTCCTTGGAAGGAAAGTTATGACCAACCTAGATAGCATATTCAAAAGCAGAGACATTACTTTGCCAACAAATGTTCGTCTAGTCAAGGCTATGGTTTTCCTGTGGTCATGTATGGATGTGAGAGTTGGACTGTGAAGAAGGCTGAGCGCTGAAGAATCGATGCCCTGGGCTTTCTTTGGAAGGAATGATGCTAAAGCTGAAACTCCAGTACTTTGGCCACCTCATGCGAAGAGCTGACTCATTGGAAAAGAGTCTGAATCTGGAAGGGATTGGGGGCAGGAGGAGAAGGGGACGACAGAGGATGAGATGGCTGGATGGCATCACTGACTCGATGGATGTGAGTCTGGGTGAACTCTGGGAGTTGGTGATGGACAGGGAGGCCTGGCATACTGTGATTCATGGGGTCGCAAAGAGTCGGACACAACTGAGCGACTGAACTGAACTGTGTCCTCTTCTCCTCTTCATGGGCATTTACCATGTCTAAATTTAGAGAAAGGACAGGTGGCACATGGTGGTTCCTTCCACATTTCTGTTTCTAAAGAGGCAGAATGGCCTCGCAGGAGAAGACACAGCCCTGAGGAGACACCCCTGAGGGTCCATCCTCACGCTGACTGCCTCTCACCTTGGGCAGGTTACCTACATTTGAGATGCCTCGGTTTCCTCACCTGAAAACAATGGCTGTGTCACCAGCCAGCGTGCAGAGTTCCTGTTAGGGCTGGATGTGAATATTCCTGACACAGCACAGACAGGACACTTACACAGAGTGCAGGCTCAGCGCACACGAGTTACAAGAGCCTCTCAGGCGACCTTAGGGGAATGAGATATGCAGTAATTTTTTTCTTCTTTTTAGAGGATGATGGAAAATGTGCTTTTCAACCACGTCTGCTGAGACCACAAGGGAGAAGACAGTATTCAAATAGCGTGAGACCAGTATTGAAAAGCCACACAGAGCTGGGATCTCTGGTCTTAATGGAAGTGAAATAATGATCATATGATAATGACTTCTGGTGGTCTGGTGCTCATCTTTGCAACAACTCATTTAATCCTCTCAACAAGTCTTCTGCAGCAGTTATTAATATCCTCGTTTTATCAATGTAGGAACTAAAGCTCAGGGAGTTGAGGTGTGTAGCTCAGGGTCACACAGGGAGTAAGGAGACCCAGGACTCAGCTCTTCTGAAAGGTCCATTCTGGAGCATAGAACCAAGAAGATGCTATAGTTCTCTCAAATTCCATATCACCCCTGGATCCAGTGCATAGCTGGCTTTATAAAAGTGGAAGCTTAATCAAGACGAGATAAATTCTTTATTTTCCCATAAGAAATAAGAAGCTTCTTCAATCACTCAGACAAAGGGAACCAAGCAAGGGATTCACACTTGCAGTGCAGGGTAAGAAATCTGAAGTGTGCCTTTTGCGGGGTGGCGTGGGGCAGAGTCAGGCATGGTGTCTAACTCCACAGGGCAACAGCAGCTCAGTGCCAACTCTGTGAAAAAGTATGCTAAGTCTCTCAGTAGTGCCCGACTTTTTGTGACCCCATGGACTGTAGCCCACGAGGTTCCTCTGTCCATGGGATTCTCCAGGCAAGAATACTGGAGTGGGTAGCCATTCCCTTCTCCAGGCGATCTTCCCAACCCAGAGGATGAACCTGGGTTTTCTGCACTGCAGGCAGATTCTTTACTATCTGAGCTGCCAAACTGTCTCTAAATAGGTGAGGCCTTGAGATTCTGACTTTGAGTGGGAAGGAGAGAGGAAAGAGGTTCGAGTATCTCAAAACTCTGAATCACTGTCCTATCTTTCTTCTTGCTATGAGTTGGGACCTCTTTGATGGCTACATTTTTATTTTGTACAAAATATAAAATAAATGTATATATGAAATATGTTCACATATTTTGTATGAAATGTAAAGTAAATACACACACACACACAGAGGGAGTGTAGACGCTGGCAGGCTATAGTCCACAGGGTTGCAAAGATCTGTATATGACTAAGAACAACAGCAACAGATATACATACATGTACACACACGCACAGTCTTCTGGGGACTGAATCACATATGGCCAATATTAAAATTTTGTAAATGATGGAAACATAAGAAGTATTAGGAAAAAATTGTCCATCAGCCCAATATCCATTCAAACTTAGATATATACTGTGATGAAAAAGGAGGGGAACAAATACTTATTGTCTTTAGAGATATTATCTCTGATATCTCACTTCCTCCCTCGAATAGCACTGGAAGGGATCTTCATTCTTACAGGTGTGAATGGTGAGGTGCACAGAGGTATGGAAACTTCTTGAGACGTCACAGCTAATCAGTGCCAAGACTGGGTCTGGCACCCTGATTCCAGTGCCCACAGTCTGGGCTGTAGCACTACACTGTCGCTCTGAGGGATGGCTCTGAAGTCAGAGAAACCTGGCTGCAAATTCGCACCTGCTCTTACCAGTGAACTTGGGCAAATTATTCCACTTTTCCTTTAGCCTCAGCTCTTTTCTTAGTTACTGAAGGATTGACTTGGTTGGCTTAAAATAATTTCCTAAAAGATGCAGATGTTTAAAAAGGCTGGCAAAGTACACAGTGTAAGGGATGATGGTGTTTTGGAGGGAGTATTATTCGGTGGCTAATGGTGTTGGCCTGAGGGAGCCTGCCTGGCCAGGCAAGGGAGCAGACAGGACAGACACAATGGCAGGGGCCCAGAGGGCCCCGACTAGTCACCACTGAACTGGACCCCTCCTAGGTGCCAGCCGAGAAAGAGGAAGCCCCTGGAAATATTAACATAAACCAAGAGGTAGCGGGTTATGTCAGCCTCACACAGGCAGCGGCACGTCAGAATGGAATGTAGATCAAACTAGCACATCTTCAAACACATGGGGAAAATGAGGCCCGTGATCCTGGCCGTGAGGATCACAGTGGCGCACGCGTGGTGACGGCTCTTCTTTTCAGACTCTGGAAACGCACTGAAAGGACCGTGAAACGTATCGCAAAAGACAGGCCATCTGTGATGAGAAGAGAAACTTCCTTCATCTTTGTACAAAGAGGCTGGCATTTTACAGACATGGGAAGAACAGAATGATATTCTTCTCGGGTGGAATTCTGATCAGAAAATGAACATGATTTGGTTGGTTGTGTGTCACTGAGTGTAGGAGCGAGAAAAGGGAAGTAAGAAGGAATCTCCAGCTTGGCCGATTCTTTGACTTCATCAAAGAATACTGAAGAGTCTCCCTCACTGGAAGCTCTGTGCTTGCAGAAGGCAGGAACTCTGTCTAGATTTTTTTTTGAAGAAAGATGAATGGGGTTGAGTAGCTGATATTCTATAAAATGATGGCACTATGATGGGCAGTGAGCAAGTGAGTGAAAGTCACTCAATTGTGTCTGACTCTCTGTGACCCTATGATGGACCATATGATCCATGGAATTCTCCAGGCCAGATTACTGGGGTTTCCCTTCCCCAGGGAATCCTCCCAACCCAGGGATCGAACCCAGGACTCCCCCATTGCAGGCAGATTCTTTACCAGCTGAGAGCCACAGGGGAAGCCCATGATGGGCAACATCTCCCTAAAGGTGTGCTGTGTCCTATGAGATAGCCAAAGAGAAAAAGGGTTTTACGGTCATAAGAATTTGGAAAAGGAATATATAGCTCCACCTAAAACACTCCTAACACATTGGTATCTTTAGATCTTTGGGAGGTCCTGCAGTAACAACAACAAAAATCTTTTTTTTTTTTTTTTCAATTTCCTACTCCTTAAGTATATTTGGTTCAAATAGTCTTTTGCCTGCAACTAAGACACTTAGGGCTTCCCAGGGGGCTCAATGGTAAAGAATCTGCCTGCCAATGCAGGAGATGCAGGTTCAATCCCTGGGACAGGAAGATCCCCTGGAGGAAGAAATGGCAACCCACTCCAGTATTTTTTCCTGGAGAATCCCATGGACAGAGAAGCCTGGTGGGTTTAGATCCATGGGATCGCCAAGAGTTTCACATGACTTAGTGACTGAGCATGCATTTTAGGCAAATGTTGATGTATGGGATTCAATCACAGTATCAAGAATCAAGAACCCCGAGTGTGGCACTGCTTTGGTAATTACTTTGTGTAATATAAGGCAAAGGATTCTTTGTCTTAGTTTACTCATCAAGCAAAAAGGGATCCTCTGCTTGGCTCAACTTATCACTGAAGGTTGCTTTGCAAATAAAATGCTCTCACTGAACTAACATCACTTTCAAAAGTTAGAAATATACAAATACAACATGCTATTGTACTTGTTGATAATAATGTGATCATTTGAAAGCCTTTGAGCAGCAAAGGCAAAAATAAGCAAGTGGGACTACGTTAAACTGCAAAGCTGCTACATAGCCAAGGAAACAATCAACAAAATGAAAAGGCAACCCACTGCATGGGAGGAAATATTTGCAAATCATGTATCTGATGAAAGGTTACTATTCAAACTATAAAAAGAACACATACCAGTCAACAGGGAAGAATGAACAATCCAATTAAAAATAGGCAGAGGATCTGAGTACACCTTTCACCAAGGAAGACATTTGGATGGCCAACAGGCACATGAAAAGATTCTCAGTATCACTAATCAGCAGGAAATGCAAATCAAAACCACAATGAGATATCAACTCGCACCTGTTAGAATGCCTATTGTTAAAAAGACAAGGAAAACAATTATTGGCAAGGATGTAGAGAAAAGGCAATTCTTGCACACCTGCAGTGGCAGAATGTAATCTGGTGCAACCATAATGAAAACCAGTATGGGAGTTTCTCAAAAAATTAAAACTAAAACTACCACGTGTGTGTGTGAGTTACTCAGTCATGTCCGACTCTTTGTGACCCCATGGACTATAGTCCCCACGCAGGCTCCTCTATCCAAGGAATTCTCCAGGCAAGAATATTGGAGTGGGTTGCCATTTCCATCTCCAAAACTACCATATGATCCAGTAATTCCATTTCTGGATATTTATCCAAAGAAAATGAAGTAACTAACTCGAAGAGATCTATGCAGCCCAATGTTCATTGTAGTATTATTTATAATAGCTAAGATCTGGAAATAACCTAAGTGTCCATCAGTGGAAGAATAGATTTAAAAAATGTAGCATGTACACACAATGGAATGTTATTTGGCTATAAAAAGGCATGAAATCCTTTCATTTGTGCCAACATGGATGGATCTGAAGGGCGTTACTCTAATTATAATGTCAGATAGAGCAGAGTAAATACTGTATGATCTCACTTGTATGTGGAACCTAAAAAATAATAAGCTCATAGATACTGAAAACAGCCTGATGGTTGCCAGAAGCAGGGGTGAGGGGTAGGCAAAATGGAGGAAAAGAGTCAAAGGGTATGAATTTTCAGCTGTAAAATAAATAAGTCCTGAGGATATAATGTACATCACAGTGATATAGTTAATAATTGTTGCTGCTGTTTAATTATTGTGCTGTATATTTGAAAGTTGCTAAGAGAGTAGATTTCAAAGGTTTACAAGAAAAAAAGAAATTCTGTAACTGTGTATGGCGACAGATGTTAACTAGACTTCTTGCAGTAATCATTCACAGTCTATACAAATATTGAATCATTAGATTGTACAACTGAAACTAATATAATGTATGCTAATTATACCTCAATAATAATAATAAAACATTTATTTTATTCTCAAGTCAGAGGGTGTTTTTTTTTATTGTCATAGTAGAACCTAGCCAACTCAACTACCTTAGTGAACTCACTAAACTACTCTCTTACAGTTCTATTATCTTCATTTATAAAATGTAAATGATTATCAATTCATTATAGGATTATTATAAAATAACAATGTGAGAAAGCCAAGTTTAAGCACGGTAGATTCACAAAAAAATGATTCATTTCACCTTCTAGTGACTTTCTAAGGTTTAATATAAAACATTTTCTGTAGAGTTTATCTGAAGTTACACCCTAAGAGTTTATTTAGTAATACAACAGTAATAAAATTAACAAGAGGCCCGGAGGCTCAGACTGTAGAAAGAAACTGCCTGTAATACAGGAGATCTGGGTTCAATCTCTGGGTTGGAAAGATCCCCTGGAGAAGGGAATAACCACTCCAGTATTCTTGCCTGGAGAATCCCATGGACAGAGGAGCGAGGGCTACAGTCCATGGTCTCAGAGTTGGACACGACTGCGTGACTAACACTTCCTTTTTTCAATAGTAAATATTATTATGTTGTATTTTCTCTGTGATATGCTTCCCACATTGATACGATTTTTACCGCTTTGAAAAGTTAAGTGACTTGAACAAGGTACAGAGTTAGGTAAAGAAAAAACTGGATCTCTTAGACTTATACCCATGATCTTAACCTACCATACCTCTCAACTCTGCTATATTTCAAGATAAGCTGCAGTTTATTTCCCAGTTTTAATGTTCCTTATTTTTTCATTACTTGTTAGAATGGGGCCTTGACCAGAAGGCTGGAGTCGCCCAGGAAGCAAGAAGCCACCCCCAGTCCCTCTTCTCCTTTATGAATATATATGACTTAGGGAGAAGAGACTCTGTTGGCAGTTCTAAGCCCTCATCATAAATCCTCATGCAGAGGCTGTTTTGGCCACAGACAGTTGCAGATTGGATCGCATGAGGAAAAACCGAGCTTGGGAAAGGTTCTTTGAAGCTGCATAATCAGATTATGATAATTTCATCAAAACCCACTTCAAAAAGCTAACATTTATCATTAGTCTGTGTATCTCCTAATTATTTCATGAGAGTTATTCCATGCAGGAATGATAAAACATTCTAGCTTGAGAGAGCTTTCTAATGCAGTGTGTACACAGCCAGATATATGGCATTGGCACACAGGTCACATTTGCATCTGGGGCTTCTCTGAGACAGTTTTCTGAAAATGTCAAAGGAGGTGACATATTGTCAAAGACTGATATTAGTAATGAACATTAATTTCTCTTGGTCATTTCCTGTAGTTAAAAAAATATATATCTTCTGCCCCCAAATGTAAGCAAGTACTCACTAAGAACAACAAGATTACTCAAAGCACATGAAAGTCAAAATATTTTCCTAAAGAGGATTCCATATACCAGAATCCCTAAACTCTGAATTATAGAGAAGGAAAGGCATTTGTCAACCTCCATATTTCCCAGTATCCATACTCTCTCCCATTTGCTGTCCTCTATCTGATCGGAGGGCCATCTTCCACCCAGGGTCTCAAGCCACAGCGCTAACAGTGATTCTTGACATCCCTCCTAATTAACCAGCAAAACCCAGTCAACCACTGAGTCCTATAGTAGATGCTCTTCAAATCCACCCAGTTACCTCTTGTCTCACACCTACTATACTAATTGCCACCCTGTTGCCTCTGAACCAGTGGAATGATTTCCACATTTTTAAAAGGTTGGGAAAAAAATTAAAAGGAAAGTAATATTTCATGACATGTAAAAATGATATGAAATTCAGGTTTCATTGTCTAGAAATAAAATACTATTAGAATATAGCCAGGTTCATGCATTGCTGTATTATGTATGGCTAATCTGGTACTACCATGCAGAGCTGATGGCTGAATACAGAATGTGTGACTGAGAAGTCTAAACCATTCACTTCCCGGTCCTTTCCAGAATCAGTGTGAGACCCCTTTTCAGAACCGATGCGGCAGCCTCTTCTCTGTTCTTAACTCCCTTCAGTGCATCTTCCAGCGCATCTTCCTACTGCACTCACAATGATCAACCAAACATTCATATTGACACTGTCAACCCGCTTAAGGGCCTTCAACAACTCATAGTCAACCATACAAACATGGAGATCAAGGCGCTGTGATTTCCACTGTCTGCTGGCTCCACTGTCTCACTGAGACATCCACTGCCTCCCACTGATATGCCAGGTTCTCCATAAGAAAATAAGAAAATAAGAAAAGGCTATTTCTTATTTCTTCTTCTATCTGGATGGCTCCCCATCCTCTAAGTCATTTGAGTCTTGCAACTCCATGGGCTGTAATCTGCCATGTTTATCCTATTACTCATTTCCAAATTCACCCGATGAATGCCTAATTATCATTATGACTGACCTCAAGTGAGACCTCTTCCAGGAAGCCTTCCCTGGCTCTCCATCTTGTTTGGATGCTTCAAATATAGTGTTTTCTCTTTTTTCCCTATCATTATAACACATACACTATGCACTGTTTTATAAAATGGATTCAAGCACCCGTGGATTTGGATATCCATGGGTATACTGGAACAAATCCCCTGTAGATATCAAGGGATGGCTGTCTATTATAATTACAGATTTGTGACTAGATTCTTGAGGATTTGTGTTTTCTATCCTCCCACCCCAAGTCTTAATAATAATCTCAGTTATTAGAGGTACTCAGTGAATACTGATTAATTACATGACGTATCACTTAATTGGTGAGCTTCTGTTCATACTTCAAGACTTCATTCAACTGTTTCATCACCATATGGATTTTCCCTGATCATCTTCATTGGTCTATTCTGAAAATAGTCATATGTGCCTCCAGGAATGGACTATGAGGAATAAGGGATAGTTCATAAGATACGTGATACATTACAGCAACAAAATAGTCTGCTTGTCAAGGTAGTTCCTCAGATTTTTAGTAAACATTGCATTTTCTCTAAATTTTAATTCTATCAGTTCTTTCCTCTTAATAACCTACCTCTATTAAGGTAATCAGATAAAAGTTGAGTGCCGAGAACAAAATTGATTTTTAATTTTATAATATTAAATTAATCAGCTAATAAAATTTAGTTAACCTCTAGCTTAGTATCTGAAAAATTTTAAAACAGAGTTTCAGAGCTCAGGTAACAGACTAAAAGTATCTCTGGGACAATAAGCTCCAGTGTTCAAGTTCCGTGATTTCAAAGGAAGCCTCTGCCTCCCTCCTTTTTCCCCATCTAAATTTTGCCTTCTTTTTTACATTCTCTCTCTCCCTCCTGACCAGACTCACTTTTGACAAGTTAAACATTTCCTTTCAGGCCTTGTAGTTCACATAAGAGTTATGCCAAAATCTAAAGTTGCAGGAATAATCACAGTAAGTCAGTTGGATAGCTATTTTACTAACCAGGGAGGATAGAGAAACTACCAGTTCAGTGTATAGTGACAGCTAAAGCCCAGATGCAGAGGAGGACATGGCAACCCACCCCAGGATTCTTGCCTGGAGAAACCTACGGGCAGAGGAGCCTGGCAGGCTACAGTCCATAAGGTCTCATCGCAAAGAGTCAGACATGACTAAAGCGACTTAGCACACACACAAAACCCAGATACACTGTGTTTAGCCCTGAGCCACGTTATAGGTTAAATGCCTGTGTATCTAACTAATCCATCTAGTCCAGGCATAAATGTCTCATTTGCTGTTTGATTCTCAAGTCAGAAAAGTTCATGAAATTCAAATCTCTGCTTTGAGGGAGTCATTGTGCTTCTAGTTTACCCAATAAAGTGCAAAGCAGGAAGTGTTTGGGGTCTCCCTTGAACATGAACATACTTGTCTACCTTCACACATATAGAATCTGTCCTAAGTAAACAGTCCACATGAAGAATACAGGTATATGCAAAGGCATGTTCAATACAGCTTTATATACACTAGTGAATCATTGAAAGCCATCTAAATTGCTGTTTAAACAAAATGTATTATATCTACTTACTGTAATTTTATGCAGCTGCTGATAATCATATTATGTTATTTTATGGAAAATACCTTATGACATGAGATGAAAGAAGCTGATGACTTTGTAAATAACTACGAATTGTATATGTGTAAGTGCTTCCTAAAACTGATGTGTTCCTTTGTTAGTCTGGTTGGTCTATAGGTGCATTTCTTGGTTTTATTGTTCAAATCCTCTATGACATTGCTGTATTTTACTCTTATAATTAAAATTTTACAAGTGCATTGTCAACATGCCATGGACCTTGCATTTCTTTCATAGTTCTTGCTAATATTGAGTGTTTTGAGTAATGCATGTTATAGGAAAAACTATTTATCATAGGATCTCAAGATTGGAAAGGACTTACAAGTTACATATATACTCCCTTCTTTCTATCTCTGTCAGAACCATTTTCAAGATCTGCGTTTGGTGTTTATAAGCAAAGCCATCATGGTGAAAGAAGTCAGAAAAATAGTGACCATTGGTAGAGGCTAATTATGGGTAAGGCACTGGGAAGACCCCTGGAGTCTACATGTTCTGTATCTTGAATTTAGTGATATTCTCTTTTTAAATTTAATGAACCATAGATTTATGACTGGTATATTTTTCTGTATATATGTAATACTTCAGTAAAATTTATTTACATTAAGGCTAAGTTCACCACATTGTGAAACTTATTCTGAGAAAAGAGTAATTTAAAATTGATTTTTAAAACAAACTGGATACTTAACTCATGCTAAGAGAATCAACAAAGTAGTGTTTTCATATATAGGTAACCCCTGAATAAAGCAGGAGTTGGGGCTCTGGCCTTCAGGAAAGTTTAAAACTTGCATTTAACTTTACTGTTAGTCCTGCATATCTGTATCCAAGGTTCTGCATACATGAATCAACCAACAGAGGATACTGTAGTACTAGAGTACATATTTATTGAAAAAAATCCATGTATAAGTGGACCTGTGCCATTCAAATCTATGTTGTCCAAGGGTCAGCTGTACACTTCTTAAACTGTTGGGCTGGCCAAAAGTTTGTTATTAGAGAAAAACCAGAATGAAAGTTTTGGCCAATCCAATATAGATACAATTGATGTATTACCTTGTATTATACAATCCTTACTATATGACTATATGTAACATGTAATTATGATTTATATGATTGAATATTTTTAAATTAATATCATCATAAGTTCCAGCTTAAAAATCTTTAACAGGAAAACAGGGGGAATTGTTATTGGTAAGTCTAATATTGGCCAACTATATTATCATGGAGTTATAAAAAATATGGTAAAGAACATCCTTACCATCCATTTGTAAAGCATAGAATGCATCTGATCAAAATAGAAACTCTCAGTCAGAAGAAAAAGACCAATGGAGTTTGAGGTCAAATTTGATTGAAATCACAAAGCTACTTTCAAATCCAAATAACTAGTATTAGAGAGAGTTGGTTTTTATGTAAGGAAATATAAAGAGGAAAACCAGGACAAAATTTTGCAGTTAGAAGAAAGGTATCTAATGATATGCATATCTTTCATTTGTATTTATCTACTGTTTAATGCATATAATGTTGTTTAATAGTGGAAAATGTTTTTATTTAGGCACTCTGATAAATTATAATACATTAACACCTGAAATTAACAGCCATGAAGTTAAAAGATGTTTGCTCCTTGGAAGAAAAGCTATGACAAACATAAACAACATATTCAAAACCAGAGACATCACTTTAATGACAAAGGTCCATCTAATCAAAGCTATGATTTTTCCAATAGTCATGTACAGAGGTGAGATTGGACCATAAAGAAGGCTGAGTCCTGAAGAAATTATGCTTTTGAACTGTGGTGCTGGAAAAGACTCTTGAGAGTCCCTTGAAAAGTGAGAAGATCAAACCACTCAATCCTAAAGGAAATCAATCCTGAATATTCATTGGAAAGACTGATGCTGAAGCTGAAGCTCCAATCCTTTGGCCACCTGACATGAAAAGCCAACTCATTAGAAAAGACCCTGATGCTGGGAAAGATTGAAGGCAGGAGGAGAAGGAGATGACAGGTGATGAGATGGTTGGAAGGAATCATTGACTCAATGGGCAAGAGTTTGAGAACATTTCAGGAGTTGGTGAAGGAAAGGAAAGCCTGGCATGCTGCAGTTCATGGTGTTGCAGAGTCAGACACCACTGAGCTGATGAACAACGATGATGCCTGATTTGAAAGACAACCAATTTAAAGCTTGTTTCAGAAAACTATACATAGTGTTTTGGACCATGAGACCAATATGTAATATGTTGATAATAATTGCTGAAATATCCTGAAGGAAATAAATCACTCCTTAATACCTGGGTTATAAAACTCAAGTCTAAAAAATAAGTTCTCATCACAGGTCTACATACTATTCACTGAAAGACTACACACATGAATATATGCAACATTTTAGAGATGCAGATTTTTTCATCTTAATTTATTCACTTTATTCACCAAACATCTATTCAATGGCTGCTCTGGGCCAGGTACTCTACAAAGGCATTGGTCTACAGAGATAAGAAGAGAGTCTGTCCTGAAGTAGCTCAGGGTTTCCTGGAAAACCAACAATGCAAATAATTATTTCATTTTAGGAAGAATATCTAAGTCTGCCTGAGAAGACCAAGGAAAGCTTCACTGAGGTCATTACTTTGTATGGAAACTTGGGAGATGAATAATAGTTTGCTGTGTGGGCAAGAGGGACACCCTACATGTTACATTCTAGGTGTTTTGGACCAGAAGTAGATTAAATGACATGTGCAAAGACAGAGAGACAGCATGGGTCATCAGAGAGCATGGGTTACTTTGGGGACTGCCTGTGGGTTAGTTTTAAAAGAATACAGAATATAGGGGGTTCAGTTCAGTTGCTCAGTCATGTCCAACTCTTTGTGACCCCATGAATCGCAGCATGCCAGGCCTCCCTGTCCATCATTGACTCCCGGAGTTCACCCAAACTCATGTGCATTGAGTCGGTGATGCCATCCAGCCATCTCATCCTCTGTCGTCCCCTTCTCCTCCTGCCCCCAATCCCTCCCAGCATCAGTGTCTTTTCCAATTAGTTAACTCTTCGCATGAGGTGGCCAAAGTATTGGGAGTTTCAGTCTCAGCATCAGTCCTTCCAATGAATACCAGGACTGGTCTCCTTTAGGATGGACTGGTTGGATCTCCTTGCAGTCCAAGGGACTCGCAAGAGTCTTCTCCAGCACCACAGTTCAAAGGCATCAATTCTTCAGTGCTCAGCTTTCTTTACAGTCCAACTCTCACATCCATACATAGTGGGCGGGGAAAAAGCAAAAGAAAAAAAAATAGAGAGCAAGGGTCAGACTACAATGGCATTGGTGATCTGAAAAGAATTCTAGAAATATATAGGCAAAGGGACATCACTGAAGCTTTTTGAACAAGATGTTGACACATGATTAAACGTTTGTGTTATGCATAGTCTGCTGGCTTTGGAGCAGAGATAACTGGAGGAGGCAAGACCAAAAAATCCTGAATCAATCCACATGGGAGGTGATGAAGGCCTAGAAAGTGGGAATGAAGAGGAAAGCATAGATGGATATATCCATGTCAAGGTAACAGAATTTGGGGAAATGTAGATCCTAGAACTGCTTCCAGGCTTCTGGCTCACAATGTGGATCAACTAAATTCTATAGGAAGACGCAAGAGCATACAGTATGAAATAGCAAGTGAACAGTTGGAAATATATGTCTAGAATAAGGCATGAAATTTAAGGTAAATAGATAACTTTAGGAGTTATCAGTCCTTGGCAAAGCCACAGTACATATGAACCTGTCTAGGAAGGAATTGTGAGAAGAAAAGAGGTTAGAGAATGGAGCCCTGAATGACACTAATATTCAAAATGTTGGAGAGAAGCAAGAGCATGCAAGAGAGATGGAGAAAAGTCATCCAGAGTAGTAGAAGGAAAATTGGGAGAGTGGGGTCATGGACTTGAAGACTGGAGAGAATGTCAAGAAAAAAGACATTATCAAGAATGCTGAGTATCTTAGAGCTGTCACCTAAGATAACAATAGCAAAGCACTCGCTAGTTTTAGCATTGGGGGGGTTCTGGATTTCTACTGCAATGCCACTCCAGTGTAGGTATTACAGATGGCAGATTTCAATAGTTTGAGGGTCGACAGACTGTAGACAGCCCAAGACTCTTCTCTGGGATGGGAGGCAGGCAGAGAGATGACAACTAAGGAAAGAGATGAGGTTGAGGCTCAGGAAAGTTATGGAAGAGTGATTATCTCACACAAACTTGGGATCTGAATACAGCAATTTAAGACTTAGAATGTTACTCTCTTTTGACTACTGTTGTTAAGTTATAGATGCTTTTGCTGAAGTCAGTTCAGACACACAAAGGAGAGTATCTCTACAAGGGGTACCCCAGTGCCGATGCCAGCAGTGTGATGGTTATGACTAGATTACCCTTGCCCTGGACTACCTGAGGCTGAGTCACTGTTGTGCCACAGACTAGCTGACCTGGAACCAGTTACTCAATCTCCATGGTGTCTTTAATCCTGGACAGGGATATAGTTATTTGGAGAATTGCATATGTTGAAAATGCAAAGTGATTGAAACAATGCCTGGCATACAGTATGGGCTAAAATATATACTTATTGCTCAGAAAAATGAGAGAAACCCCTGACAGAAACTTTTCATGAGGCAACCCACGGTATATGTTTATTTAAGTCAAATATAGAGAAGCATTTTATACTCAAGGTGGACACTTGGGGACAGACAAAGAAAGAGGCTTGGTCCTGGTGCTAACAGGGCTTCCCTGGTGACTGAACAGTGAAGAATCCGCCTGCAATGCAGGAGATGCAAGAGACATGGGTTAGATCCTTGGGTAGGGAAGATCTTCTGGAGAAGGAAATGGCCAAGCACTTCAGTATTCTTGCCTGGAGAACCCCATGGACAGAGGAGCCTGGTGGGCTACACTCTATAGGGTTGCAAAAGAGTTGGATGACTGAGTGACTAAAAAACCACCACCACCTCATGCTGACAGGCTTTACAGCAGACTTGGGCACAGAACAGCTTGTCATCAGGTACTTCTATCAGTTTGCCATGAATTCTAGATTTCAGTTCCCTTTCTAGCTTCCTGAAGACCTAGAAGGGTCGGAATAAGACATGAACAAGCCTGAATCACTACTCCTACATCCTCCAGTTTTATGCAAGATTTTATGGTTTACAAAGTGTTTGCGGGTATATTGTCAAGTTAAATCTTGAAAATAAACCTAATATTTAATTGATATTACTGTACCAAATGCCTCTTCACTTAGCAAAGGATGTTGTTGGGATAAAAGTCAGGTCTTAATTCAGAACACAGAGGTGGCACTTGGAAGCCTGAAATGCCTGATTATTTAGTGGATTCCAGACATTCAAAGCCTGGAAGAGTTATGGTCTAGATGAAAACAGTCCAAATCGAAGTGGCATCCTGACACTTGCTTATACCTTTATCACTAAGAAAATACAGTCCCCTCAAAGGCATGGTTGGTACCAGTCATCATTTCTCCCCCCAGAAACTGGAACTAAATATGTAATCAATAAATGCTTCTTGAAGTCTGAACTCAGAGTGCAACCTGTGTCCAGGTTAGGACCAAATAATGGCATTCCTCAACCCATGGATAGCCATGTGAACTTGTGATGGTGAGGTGTACAAAATAACACCAATAATGTTGCTATTCTTTTTGGATGGTTGCATTTCTTTAAAGAAAAAAAATGTCAACATGTCTTGTGAAAGATTATAAAATGCAGATCATTTTCCCCCTTGAATTTAAAGTCTTGCAAATGTTTATTTAGGCAATTGTTGGGCTGAGGGAAGGGAGGAAATAACAGCGAGCCCAGTAGAACTCATTTAGACTAATATCTGTAGAAGAGGTGGGTCTGCTAAGTGAACAGATGCTTCATGAGCTGAACCAAATTAGACTGATGACTGAATCATACTGAAGCTCTGGATGCAGGAATAAACCTGTTACAAGAATATTCTAGCCTGTTCAAAGAGCATTCTGCCAGGATCTAGAACAATCAAGGCCACTTGACTTAGGCCAAATTGGATTCACCAACACCAAAGATGAAGAGTTGTAAATCTGGCAGAACTATCAGGCTGTGGAGAGAAAGGTTTCATGGTAGATGAAATTTATCAGCTATCATTGATTTCTGAGGAACAAGCACCAGATTTTAGGCAAGATGGATTCATTACAGACATTGCCATTGTGAATCCATACAAGAGTCCCACATTAAGGCATTCTTATCAAGAAAACCCACTGGTCATAGCAAACACCCTCTTACAACAGCACAAGAGATGACTCTACACATGGACATCACCAGATGGTCAATACCAAAATCAGGCTGATTATATTCTTTGCAGCTGAAGATGGAGAAGCTCTATACAGTCAGCAAAAACAAGACCAGGAGCCGACTGTGGCTCAGATCATGAACTCCTTATTGCCATATTCAGACTTAAATTGAAGAAAGTAGGGAAAACTACTAGGCCATTCAGGTATGACTTAAATCAAGTCCCTTACAATTATTCAGTGGAAGCAACAAATAGATCCAAAGGATTAGATCTGATAGACAGAGTGCTGAAGAACTATGGATAAAGGTTTGTAACAATGTTCCCAAGGCAGTGACAAAAACCATCCCCAAGAAAGAGATGCAAGGCAAAATGGCTGTCTGAGGAGGCCTTACAAATAGCTGAGAAAAGAAGAGAAGCAAAAGCAAAGGAGAAAAGGAAAGATATACCCATTTGAATTCAGAGTTTCAAAGAATAGCAAGGAGAGATAAGAAAGCCTTATGAACAATGTGAACATTGCAAAGAAACAAAGGAAAACAACAGAATGGGAAAGACTAGAGAGCTCTTCAAGAAAATTAGAGATACCAAGGGACCATTTCATGCAAAGATGGGTATAGTAAGGGACGGAAATAGCATGGACTTAACAGAAGCAGAAGATATTGAAGACGAGGTGGCAAGAATACACAGAACTACACAAAAAATATCTTAAAGGCACAGATAACCACAATAGTGTGATCACTCACCTACAGCCAGACATCTTGTAGTCTGAAATCAAGTGGGCCTTAAGAAGCATCACTATGGATAAAGCTAGAGGAGGTGATAGAATTCCAGATGAGCTATTTCAAATCCTAAAAGATGATGCTGTTAAAGTGTTGCACTCAATATACCAGCAAATTTGGAAAACTCAGCAGTGGCCATACACTACTGGAAAAGATCAGTTTTCATTTCAATTCCAAAGAAGGGCGGTGCCAAAGAATGTTCAAACTACCACACAATTGCATTCATTTCATATACTAGCAAGGGCATGCTCAAAATCCTCCAAGCAATGCTTCAACACTATGTGAACTGAGAACTCCAGATGCTCAATCTGGATTTAGAAAAGGCAGAGGAACCAGAGATCAAATTGCCAACATCAGCTGGATCATAGGAGAAGCAAGAGAATTCCATCTACTTCTGCTTCTTTAACTACACTAAAGGCTTTAATTGTAGGGATCACAACAAACTAGAAAATTATTTGAGAGATGGGAATACCAGACCACCTTACCTGCCTCCTTAGAAACCTGTATGCAGGCCAAAAAGTGACAGTTAGAACCAGACATGGAACAACAGATTGGTTTAAAATTGGGAAAGGTATACAGGAAGGTTGTATATTGTCACTCTGCTTATTTAACTTATAGACAGAGTACATCATGTGAAATGCTGAGCTGGATGAAGCACAAGCTGAAATCAAGATTGCTGGGAGAAATATCAATAACCTCAGATAATGCAGATGATACCACCCTTATGGCAGAAAGCAAAGAGAAACTAAAGAGCCTCTTGATGAAGGTGAGAGAGTGAAAAAGCTGGCTTAAAACTCAACAATCAAACAGCTAAGAATATGACATCTGGTCCCATCACTTCATGGCAAATAGATGGGGTAACAGTGGAAACAGTGAAAGGCTTTATTTTCCTGGGCTCCAAAATCACTGTGGATGGTGACTGCAGCTATGAAATTAAAAGACGCTTGCTCCTTGGAAGAAAAGTTATGACCAACTTAGCATATTAAAAATCAGAGATAATACGTTGCTGACAAAGGTCCATCTTGTCAAAGCTCTGGTTTTTCCAAAAGTCATGTATGGATGTGAGAGCTGGATGTGCTAAGCGCCAGAAGAATTGATGCTTTCAAACTGTGGTGTTGGAGAAGACTCTTGAGAGTCCCTTGGACTTCAAGGAGATCAAACCAGTCAATCCTAAAGGAAATAAGTCCTGAATATTCATTGGAAGGACTGATGCTGAAGCTCTAATACCTTGGCCACCTGATGAGAAGAGCCAATTCACTGAAAAAGGCTCTGATGCTGGGAAATATTGAAGGCAGGAGAAGGGGACAACAGAGGATGAGATGGTTGGATGGCATCACTACTTAATGAACATGAGTCTGATCAAGCTCCAGGAGATGGTGAAGGACAGGGAAGCCTGGAGTGCTGCTGTCCATGGGGTCTCAAAGAGTTGGACACAGCTGAGTGAATGCACAACAGCAATCCTCCAGAAGAGAAAACTGAGGTTCAGAAATGTTCAATCGCCCTGGGTTATACAGTTCGTAGAGAGTGAACCTGGCTAGGGAACGGGTTCTATATAGCTACTCTCAAACTATTTGCACTATAATTAGTCTCCTCAAAGTGAAAAGGGATTTACTGCACTCATAAGCAAATACCAGGTGCAAGAAAATGGAATGCAGTGAGGCACCCTGTGTTCCCCAGGACACAGACTCTACATCATCCCTGCATCCCGACATAAGGCTTCAACGCTCCGGAGGATGTAACACTTAACTGTCAGAAATGGCATCGAACAGTCTCAGCACACGAGACAAACCCTGTCTGTTATGAAACCTCAGTCACCGTTCTCCTGGCTTTTCAGTGCTGTAAACACTGCCAACTTTTTCTTGGGGTCATAAAAAAGAAGGGAAAGCTGAGTCTAGTTTGGAGAAGATTTCCTATTACCTTAGCCAAAAAGTGTATGCCCCTGCACCAATTGTGACCATGTTTGGTTCATAAGAACCAAGAGCGTGGGTAAGAATTTCAGGCTGCTGCTGCTAAGTCGCTTCAGTTGTGTCCGACTCTGTGCGACCCCATTGACGGCAGCCCACCAGGCTCCCCTGACTCTGGGATTCTCCAGGCAAGAACACTGGAGTGGGTTGCCATTTCCTTCTCCAATGCATGAAAGTGAAAAGTGAAAGTGAAGACGCTCAGTCGTGTCTGACTCTTCGCGACCCTGTGGACTGCAGCCCACCAGGCTCCTCCATCCATGGGATTTTCCAGGCAAGAGTACTAGAGTGGGGTGCCACTGCCTTCTCCAAGAACTTCAGGCTACTAACACTGTAAATGTCAATGTCTTAGGCATGTTAGAAACGAGTTGTTAGCATGGGGGGAGGCATTTTCTAAGCTTCTATATCGATTGTGGCACTTAACTAGCACAGAAATTCTGTGAGGTATCACTATTATTTCTATTTTACAGATAAGAAAAGAGATGCTTAATGGATTGAGCAACATTTTTCTTCTCTTAAGGAACTTACAGGATAGAATGAGAAAAATTCTAGAGGTCAGCGGATCTCATTGGTGAGGCTAGCAAAATACCCACCATACTTGAGGTAGGGCCGACTTCTTCTAACTTCAGAACATTTTACCCAAGGCACAGGCGAATTCAGGCATCCAGACAAACCCTCAAAATCCAGCCAGGCGCTTCGTCATGATGTGCTGTTCTACACCGGGGATTATATTCCCTCTTTGCCACGTGCCTGAATTCTTAGAGCTGAGTGCTTGCCATTCTTCTCTCATTGAATGCCCCTTCTTAAAGAGGAGGAAACTGAAGCTCATATCAGTTAAGTAACGTGCCCTGAGTTGCTCAGCAATGTAAGCTTCAGGACCTGAACTCACAGCTAGTGTTAAATTCTGTTCCCTTTCAGACAGCATGGTGTGTTGGGTAAACCCATGAGGTAGGTTGGGACGAGGTGGTGGACAATGTCAAGTGCTAGGTAAAGTGTGTGACCCACTTCCTGGACACAATGGGAGCCCTCTTTGGTCCAAAAGCAGGAAGTGATCAAATCTTTCTTTTAGTCAAATAATTTTGGCTGCAATATGGAAAGTGAGCTGGAGACAGAGCCATCAGAAGTGACAAGGCTGTGCCAGTTGCCTAAATGAGTGAGGATGAAGATTAGAGCTGGGGAGGCAGCCAGGAAAAAGCCACAGAGTAATAGACATGGAATAAGCTGTACATTAGCTGCAATGAGATTAGTAACTTAAGATATGACACCGTTGCTATGAGAAGTAGAATAATGCAGAGAAAACACTGAACACAGCATGTGCCATTATCTTTAGTAAATGTTTTTTATTATTGTTATTGTGACAGCAGCTAGTCTTAAAATGTATCCTGTATTCCTCTAGCCCCAAGCTTTTCTGATTTTCTTCCTTTAGCCGGGCATTCTTTTTATTTTCTCTCAATCTTATTCTAGATCATCTCTGGAAATCAGAGTTCTCAGAGCTAACAGGAAACCCATGGGTCATGGGAACTTTCTTCCCTTTCTCTCTGATACCTATTTTACCAAGAAGGAAACATATTCAACACACTGAGTGGGAGGTTCCCAGGTGCTGGCCTCCAAAGATGCCTCTTTTGAGGACCCCAACCTACTTCCTGGATTTCCACCCACCCTTCTGGATCAAATGCCTCTTTCTCTGGATTCCCACACCTTGTTATTTTTCCCCAGTCTACCACTTTTCCACTCTTTTCATACCATATGTGAGGCTGTCTTCTACACGACCCCTACAGGGTAAGCCAACCAAAAGTAATTCCTAAACCTCCTGCCTTTATCTTTCATATCACACTTCATACATCCTTTCACTTATTTTGAACTATAGAATGCATATTCAGAATGTAGAAAGTAAACTGGAGAAGGCAACAGCACCCCACTCCAGTACTCCTGCCTGGAAGATCCCATGGACAGAGGAGCCTGGTGGGCTATAGTCCATGGGGTCGCAAAAAGTCAGACACGACTGAGCAACTTCACTTTCACTTTTCACTTTCATGCGTTGGAGAAGGAAATGGCAACCCACTCCAGTGTTCTTGCCTGGAGAATCCCAGGGACGGGGGAGCCTGGTGGGCTGCCGTCTATGGGGTCGCACAGAGTCGGACATGACTGAAGCGACTTAGCAGCAGCAGCAGCAGCATTTTAAAAGGTGAGGGAAAATATCTGCTTTTTTACTGTCTATTGCTAATGGCTAAAACAGTGCCTAGATCATGCAGGCACTTAAAACTATTTAATGAATGAACATACTAATCACTGCATCCTCTGCACAAACACAGCACCAGCACATAGTAGGTACTCAATACATTTGCTTCACATATGTATACCAATTATTTATGCAGTTCTTAAAATCTGGATTTCAACGCGAAAGGCTTGAACGCAGCCCAAAGCATATGAATCCTAAATAGATGACACATTTCTCTGAAAGAGAAAAAAAATTGCAGTTATTTAAAAATGGCCTCAAGTCTAATAGTTAATGTTCAAGCATGACTTATTTACCATCTGAAATGTTTCTTCTCCTTGAGAAATATGTGAGGCGACACCAGTCACATTAGCTCACTTAAATGTATGTTGGAAATGACTTTGTAATTTGAAATAATAAAAATTTACTTTATTTGATTTATGGTTTGCCAAGGCTCAGCTATAACTAGTCATTTTCTCATGTATATTCACACAACTTACACATGTCCAAATGGATAGATGTGAAGGAAAAAATATACAAGAAGCCTTCAGAAATACATTATTGCTGTTGTTATAATTATGTTTTCTATTATCATTATTTTATCATTTCCCACTTTCCCCAAACCCTACTCCTTTGGGTGAAATGAGATATTTTAAAGTAAAGATCAGTAAGTCTTTTGAGAAAAAGCCATGTTTTGCAACTTTTAATTTTTTCAGAAAAATAAAAAGGATGGCACATACAGTTTAGTGTCAGGAAACCCAAATTTGAGACTCAGCAGTTCTTTTTAAAAAAAATCTGTTAAACACACGTGCACATATAAATAAGAGGACTTATTCACCTATTTAGGACAAATATACAAGAATGCCAAAGAATGTACAAGATCACATAAAATTTTGTTCATTTCACATGCTAGCAAGATAATGCTCCAAATCTTTCAAGCTAAGGTTTAGCAGTATGTGAGCCATGAACTTCCAGATGTACAAGCTGGATTTAGAAAAGGCAAAGGAACCAGAGATCAAACTGTCAACATCCATTGGATCACATTAATAGAAAAAGCAAGGGAATTTCAGAAAAAACATCTACTTCCCCTTCACTGACTACACTAAAGCCTTTGATTGTGTAGATCACAACAAACTGGAAAATTATTCAAGAGAAGGGAATACCAGACCTTACCTGTGTCCTGAGAAACCAATAGGCAGGTCAAGAAGCAACAGTGAACCGGACATGGAAAAACGGACTGGTTCAAAATTGGGAAAGAAGTACGTGAAGGCTGTATATTGCTATCCTGCTTATTTAACTTATATGCAGAGTACATTACACAAATGAGGTCTGGATGAATCACAGGCTGGAATCAAGACTGCCAGGATAAATACCATCATCCTGACATGTGCAGATGATACCACTCTAATGGCA
Organism: Bos indicus; assembly: GCF_029378745.1. Taxonomy (NCBI): domain Eukaryota; kingdom Metazoa; phylum Chordata; class Mammalia; order Artiodactyla; family Bovidae; genus Bos; species Bos indicus. The sequence continues at coordinate 16,399,727 of NC_091788.1, read as the reverse complement.
GATAACAAAGAGAAACTAAAGAGCCTGCCTCTTGATGAGGGTGAAAGAGGAGAATGAAAAGCTGGCTTAAAACTCAACATTCAAAAAATTAATATCATGGCATCTGGTCCCATCACTCGTGGCAAACAGAAGGGGAAAAAGTGGAAGAAGTAACAGATTTTATTTTCTTGGGCTCCAAAATCACTGAGGACAGTGACAGCAGCCATGAAATTAAAAGACACTTGCTCCTTGGAAGGAAAGCTATGACAAACCTAGATAGCATATTAAAAAGCAGAGACATCATTTTGCTGACAAAGATCTGTCTAGTCAAAGCTCTGTTTTTTCCAGTAGTCATGTACAGATGTGAGAGTAGGACCACAAAGAAGGCTGAGCACCGAAGAATTGCTGCTTTCAAATTGTGATGTTGGAGAAGACTCTTGAGAGTCCTTTGGACAGCAAGGAGATCAAACCAGTCAGTCATAAAGGATATCAATCCTGGATATTCATTGGAAGGACTGATGCTGAAGCTCCAATACTTTGGCCACCCAGTATGAAGAGCCAACTCATTGGATAAGACTCTGATGCTGTAAAGATTGAAGGCAGGAGCAGAAGGGGATGACAGAGGATGAGAAGGTTGGATAGCATCACCGACTCAATGGATATGAGTTTGAGCAAACTTGGGAGATAGTGAAGGACACGGAAGTCTGGTGTTACAGTTTATGGGGTCGCAAAGAGTCGGACATGACTTAGCGACTAAATAACAACAGCCATTTAGGACCAGTTGTAAGATTTGCAGGATTTGGTACAAAGTGGAAATGTTGCGAGAGGCAGTGAGAAAATTGTTAAGTTCCTGGTGGTGACAGCAAAACATGATCCTTCTAGCTGTGGGCTCCTGTGTGACTGCACAGGTTTTAAGGTCCACGGAGCTGACTCTGCAGCCAGATATGGGGACTAACTGAGATTATGTGGCCTGCCTTCCACAGTGTGATGTCTGAGACACAGCAGGTATTTAACAAGCTCTAGTTTTTCCAAGACAGGTTGCAAGTGGCCCTCATGCTGCTGCTGCTAAGTTGCTTCAGTCATGTCCGACTCTGTGCGACCCCATAGATGGCAGCCCACCAGGCTCCCCGATCCCTGGGATTCTCCAGGCAAGAACATTGGAGCGGGTTGCCATTTCCTTCTCCAATGCATGAAAGTGAAAAGTGAAAGTGAAGTCGCTCAGTCGTGTCCGACTCTTTGCGACCCCATGGACTGCAGCCTACCAGGCTCCTCCGTCCATGGGATTTTCCAGGCAAGAGTACTGGAGTGGGGTGCCATTGTCTTCTCCGAGTGGCCCTCATAGAGCCCATCAAGTCTGATGCATTCAGTTGCTTCTACAAGAAATGAGTTCTCTACACCATACACCCAGAGGTTTTAACTAGAACCTGTTTAACTCTCTCTTTAGATATAAAAGGAAAAAAAAAGAAAAAGAAACAAACTCTAAAGTACCCAAGGCTTAAAGAACCAAGCTGTGTCTGAAATGGGAGGTTTTCCATGAGGCCCTATTCCCACATGAACTCTGATACCCTGAAACCACATGCTGCTACCTGGGATTCCAGATGGCCAAATTAAGGAGCCAAATCATCAAACAGAAGGTTCAGGTTCTCAACTCTGATCATCTTAGGCATGTCAGGGAGGGGGTGTGGAGGAGCGTGCTTTCTAACGAAGGTGGAAAAAAACAAACAAACCAGAACTGATGCATCCCAGCTGACCACAGAAAGGATCTCCTCTGACTCTTCTGTAGCATCTCTCCTCACCTCCCTGTTGGGCTGTGGCTTTAAGAGAGATGCTTGGTTCCTGCAAGGCTACTTAATCAGGGAGGTTGCTCAAACCTCTCCTTGTGGAATGTGGATGACATCTGGAATTAAAGAGGTATTCTCTTTTAATCACTGTTCAATCTTCCGGAGGGGATAAATGAGTACCCGGGTAGCTTCCAGCTGCCCAAACTGATTTAGTTAAATAATGTAATCTATTTGTACACAAATGCGGAATAAATGTCACTGAAGTTCCTTAGCGTGCAGTTATAATGAGTTATCCCTTTCTCGAGGTGATTAGGAATGTTTAGTTTGTTTCAAATGCATATCAAGCCTCATGATTGCCAATGAGCCAGGGACAACCTAAATTAGCCTCCTGCAGCTGCTGACCTCTGCAGCCACAACAAAACCATTCCTTTAGTGGGGAAGAGTCTCCTCTAATGGTAAGTATGGAGCGGATTTTTCTTTCACTCCCTTTAAAGTGTAATGTTCCTACAAGCCTCTACAGACACAGGTCTGCCCAGAGCTAGTCAGGGAAATGCAATCAGAATTTTAAGACTAAACAGCACCTTACGCTCAGTTTACATATAGTTTTGCATATGGGAAAACTGAGACTCAGAGACACCAAGGGCCTTGCCTAAGCTAACAGATTCAGTGTCAGACTTAAAAGCCCTGGATTGTGACATCCAGTTTCTTTTTCTCACACATGCCCTTAGCTTTCAACCCCTTAAGGTGACAAATTACTGCATGAGGGTGGCACGGTGTTATGGAGGGGAAAAGTGAAAAGTGAAAGTGAAGTTGCTCAGTTGTGTCCGAGGGATTCTCTGTCCGTGGGATTCTCTGTCCGTGGGATTCTCCAGGCAAGAGTACTGGAATGGGTTGCCGTTTCTTTCTCCAGGAGATTTTCCCAACCAGGGATGGAACCCGGGTCTCCCTCATTGCAGACAGATGCTTTACCATCTGAGCCACCAGGGACGTGGTCTCTAAAAGCAGGGTGACTGGGTGCGGCCAGAGCCAGGTCAAATGTTCTCTGTTCGACGTTGAACAAGTTGCTTCAGAAATGGAGCGTCAGTCTGCCACCCAGAACAATGGGAATCTGACTTGCTTTCTAGGGATTGTCTACCCTGTCACAGACATTTTACTAACATTTACTTTTTTGAATATTTGTGACTCCTTTAGCTAACAGCTTCACTTCCTGTTCTGAAATAAATATTCCCAAGGATTCTTTCTGGTTTGCTGTATCAGATTATTATTTTTTAAACCCACTAAATTAAAAAAAAAAACACTAAAATGATGAAAGCTAAATGAAGAATGATTTCACATATTGTCTTCTGTAAAGAGATGAAACATGCAAGAAGGGAAGACATAGTGGGAACTATCAAGTCACCAAAATGAGATTATGCCTTTGCAGGCAAATATCCATCTTGTTGTCCTGGTCAGATAACTGTGGAAGAAGTAGTTCTATCACCTTGTGCAAAACAGATGCCTCTGCAGCTACTCCTGGCTTCCAAGAGAAAAAGTAATCATTGTGTGCTATTTGAATGTCTTCATAAATATAATTTATGGCTTTGATACAGATCAGTCCTGCACGGTCTTAGAAGATCAATAATGCCATGTTCATTAGTCCCGAATTGAATAGCTCTCATACTTTGGCCAGAAGATGCTAACAGTTTTTAATGATTTTTTGCCAGGTGGCATCAAAAGCAGATTCTGTGTCACTGGTAATTTCCTTAGTTATCTAGGGGCTTTTCATTCCCTCATCCAACCATGAAGGTCAGAGAGTTGCTCTCGATAAAGATGACTAGAGCTGCTTTCTTGGACCCTTAGGATAAAGTGGGTAACTATTCAGTAGCTGCTGGGTAATAGTTGTTTTTACTCAAGCCCTGTGGTGGTGAGGAGAAAGGTAATGCATTTCCTCCATCATGCCATGGTGGAGAGGCATCATGACAGTTTTAAAAGATTAGTGAGAGACCTGAGTTCTAATTCCAGAAGTGCTACTTTCTTAGTGGTTTTGAGTTTGGATAAATTATTCAAGGTGGGAGACTGCTAGTTTGATGGCCCCTAATGAACCATGCTTCTGAATATACACGCTCTTGGGTAGTCTTCTTGAATCTGGGAATCTTTAAACATAGGATATATCAACTATAGATGGTTTAACCATGATTTGCTTTAAACAATAGAATGTAGAGGGACTGACATTCTTTCAATTGTGGAACTAAATATTAAGAAGACTTTACAGTTTCCATTTTTGCCCTGTGCAGATAGACACTCACACCAAGTAAGAAGTCTGGCTACCTTGAGACTTCCATGCTGTGTGGAAGCCCAAGCAGCCATGTGGTCACTGCATATCACTCTGCAGTTTATTGCTCCATGTTCCCCGCAAGATGGAGAATTAGGCTGTAGCCCATACTCTGAGATTTCAGCTGCTAGTCACTGCCAGATGCCAGCCAGGTAACTGAAGCCCTTTTGTAACACCAACTCACCCAGTCTCTCACAACATGAAGCAGAAGTAGTCCTGGCTTAACCAACAACATTGTGAAAAGTAAATAAATGGTGTAATTTTATCTACTATGCTTGTAGTGCATTTTTTCTAATAGAAGAAGTAGCCAGCCTCTCAAGCTACTCTGTCTGAACCGCAGTTTCCCATCTGGAAGATGAAATGTGGGATCAAATAACTTACATACCACATCAAATACTCATGGCACTCAAGGCCCTGTGCTATCTGACCTCAGTTAGTACTTCTAGCTTCCTCTTCTCTGACTGATCCTGGAAATGACCCTGGAGCTACTTTGGGCCATTTGCAATTTTCGGACATTTGGCCATTCACAGTTCTTTGCACATTTAAACTGCTTCCAATAGCCTAGATAATTTAAGACTTCCCACAACATTTTTCTTCTCTTTCTATACTATGAATACATTTCCCTATCAGTAAAATGCCACCTCTACCATGAAGCTGTTCCCATTCACCCTCTGTCTACCTGCCACCTACACCCTCTGTAAAGTAGTTGCCTCTGGGCTCCTAGAAGTACTGTATGTACTAAGGCAGACTACTTACCACAATGATAGCTGAGAATACACTGCTAATTTCTTCCAGGGCCAAATCAAAAGACACCCATATCCTTGACCATCAGTGATCTTTTAGGTTTAATCAAAGGGATTTTTTAAAATGTGTGATCATTAGCCTTTGAAAGATCAGATGACATGATGTTGCACACCTACATGTACAATTTATGACATGTTCAGCATGAACCAGGTACAGTACTCAATATTTTACTACGATCATCTCCTTGAATCTTTATAATAACCCATATTCTTCAGCTTCTGCTAAGTCGCTTCAGTCATGTCCGACTCTGTGCGACCCCATAGACGGCAGCCCACCAGGATCCCCCGTCCCTGGGATTCTCCAGGCAAGAACACTGGAGTGGGTTGCCATTTCCTTCTCCAGTGCATGAAAGTGAAAAGTGAAAGTGAAGTCGCTCAGTCATGTCTGACTCTTAGCGACCACATGGACTGCAGCCCACCAGACTCCTCCGTCCATGTATTAGGCAAGCACTATTACTGTCCCTAATAATAGGGAAGCTGGGTCTCAAAGTGTCTTTATCAACTGCCCAGGGCTGCCTTGGTCAGAATTTTAACCCAGGCTGTCAGGTTGAGGGACAGAATTTTTCCATTGCTGGACAGCACCTTTTATCTCTTTGATTCTATGGCCCCAGCTGGGTTCAGAGTCCTTTGCACAGAGCAAGTACTCAAAACATATTTGTTGAATAAACAAATGAGTGAAGGTGAGAGGGAATGCATAATTCACTTCAAATGTGTGAATGGCATTTCAAGTTACAATTTTGGGTAAGGCAAGAATAGTCCATGCTTTAGAAAACCACCGCTCAAACCAAAGTCTGGTTGCACAGCGCCTCTCCACAGCACTTCTGTTCAGAGGACTGTTAGCTATCAGAGGTGCTGTGCTTGTATTATTGAACAGCACTTTGCTGTTACAGAGTTTCTCTTTTTTTAGTTTTTATTTATTTTTTAACTGAAGTATAGTTGATTTGCAATATTGTGTTAGTTTCAGGTGTACAGCAAAATGATATATACACACACACATATATATATATATGAATTACATAAACATACATATCCTACGCACACATATGTGTGTGTATACATATATACACGCATGTGTGTTTGTGTATACACACACATACACATCTATACATATACACACATGGGCTTCCCAGGTGGCACTAGTAGTAAAGAACCTACCTACCAATGCAGGAAACCCAAGAGACAGGTCCGATCCCTAGGTCAGGAGGATCCCTTGGAGGAGGGCATGGCAACCCACTCTAATATTCTTGCCTGGAGAATCCCATGGATAAAGGAGCCTGGTGGGCTACAGTCCATAAGGTCACACAGAGTTCTACATGACTGAAGAGACTTAGCACACATGCATGCACACACACGCACACACACACATACATTCATGCATACATATGCTTTTTCAGAATCTTTTCCATTGCAGGTTATTACAAGGCATTGAGTATAGCCCTGTGCTATACAGTAAATCCATGCTGTTACATAATTCCTGAGGATGAGTTCCTGAAGCACAAAAACTCCACTGCCCATCGGTTTGACTAGATGTCTCAATCAGACTACATGATTTATTCCATTCTCAAGGTGTTAAAACACTTCCTTATAGTGTACAGAACAAGGGCCTCATCTGCAAATATGTGAGTGAAGAAGTGCAAGAAGAAATGAATTCACAGTGATTGAGAGGCTGCATGCCAGGTGTGGGACTAGATGGTCTCAGGTCTGTTATCTAAGAGTCAGGTTTAGAGATGAGGACCACAGACTGTAAGCCATTGCCCTTCCTCAGCTGGTAAGCAGCTCAAATTCAGATCTAATTCCAAACCAGTGCCTCTTCCACTCTGTCCCACTGCAGCACAGGAACCCTTTTCTTGGGGAACTCATATGTACCTAAAAAGAAGTACCAAACATACCAGATGCTGAAAATTAAATGCTACCTGAGAGTTACGGGTATTGATTATTATAGGGGCCTGGGGGAAGAGAAGTCACTGCTTGGAAGTACAGCCTGAGATAGCTCCCTAGTCTAGGTGACACTTGATATGGAATTTGAGAGAAATGAGGGTTGGGGGGAGGACTGATGGATGAGAGGCTGGGGAGCATGCACAGCTTTAATTACTCTTTCCTTCATTCAACAGTGTACTGAAAGCTCATTGCGTAAAGCACTGGCCTAGATATTAGGCATGCCACACAATGAGACTAGGCTGCTTCATACTGCCCTGCCTGCCGTGTTCTCCCTGAGACTGTCCACCTGCTGAATAATCCCTCTGTGCTCAAGATCCAGGACAGGCAATCTCTCTTCCATGAAGTCATTTATCTCAGTGGCTTGGAAAACTGGCTCTACTCGTGAGTACATGGCTGAGTCTTGAGCAACTAACTTCTCTGTGATCCAGATCCCTTGTTTGCAAAATGAAGCTACATACCCCATAATATTCTGATGAAGATTAATTTAGTTAATTAGTTATTAACTAAGATTAATTAGTTAATACACATAAAGAAAACAGCACAGTGTCTGATGGCTTCCTGGTCCAGAGACATCGTATGGAATAAAGATGGTGGTGATGAAGGAGGAGGAGGGGAAAGAAGAAGAGAAGAAAGAAGCTTTCCTTGACAGCTTCACAGCTCCCAACACAGTGAATCCCCTGTCCTTGGGTCACCACCGTCCAAGGCACAGACATCTTGCAGTCCTGTCCTCACCCCCATCACGTGCTGAGCTGCAATGGGCAAAAACAACTGTATGACCATCTGAATTATTTCTGCTGTTTGGTACCAACTAGGTTTTCAACAAATGATGACTAAAAGAATATTGGATGAATTCATGGAGCTCCCATGAAGATGTCACTGCTGGTGGCAGCCCAAAAGGGAAGAAAGGGGACAGTGGCTACCAGGAAGATAGAATTTTTTAATTATGCACCAATAGAAAAATAATTCTGCTAGAGGAAATAAGAATTGTCAGAGAAATGAAGAGGAGGGAAGAAAGGGAGCTAGTGTCTGCTGACCCCCTGGCATGTGCTAACTACTATATTGGGACAGATGCAAATATTACCTTTATTAACACTACGTAGAAATTCCACTAATTAATGCTTTTATGCATCTAAGGATTAGAAAAGATAGTGAAAATACCCCTATAAATGAAAGCTATTCATTAAATTAATTGTCTGAATTGTACCAGAGAACTTGCTAGTTATCTATCAGATTTTATTGGAGTTGGTTAATAGCAAGATTTTTGTGGAAGGTATTATGAGGTTCATTTTTTAAATGAGAAACACAGCCAGAGAAGTTCAATGACTTGACCAAAGTCATGCAGCCTGGCGCAGGCAGACCAGTTTTAACCAAATCTAAAGTCACCAGTCATCTCTATGTCATAGAGGCTATACTGACAGACCTCAGGGCTTTGGATTATATCCCCAAATATGTGTTCACATTAGCATAGTCAGAATTGACCCACTGTGTTGCTGAACTGATTTTCTGTTTTGTCAACATTTAGGTTATTGAAATCTCATTTAAAGGAAAAATAAATGATGTGTGAGGGTGAAAACCAAACTTGCCAAAATAAATCTTGCAAAAGAGACAGCAAATCAGCCCCTGCATTTTTCTGCAGGCGTGAGAAGACAGTGTATGAGGCGGTCGTGATGAAGCTCCTTGGGCCTCCAGTGACTGGGGGAACTGCCTGAAGGCTCTGGCTGCTGCTCTTTGATATCTCTTGCTGGATTTGTGCCAAGGCCATGCCTCCCAGAGGCTTCTTCCAACTGAGGACTGAGCATGGCAGGAATACTAAAGGAAAACTAGTTCCTGGGAGACATAGTCTCCTCTGAACTGACTTTGGCTTCAGAACTCCCAGGGGCTTTGCTGGACTTGCCTGAGACTGTATGGTGATCCAGCATACTTCATGCAAACCTTTCTCCTTCACCTGGGCTCACAGACTGGCCCTGTGATCTGCTGGCTCGCCCAGCTGGCCTGTTATCTCCCACATGGGCACACGGGCATCTCCTCTAATAAATTCCTTGCATGTTTAATCATGTCTCGGGATCTGCTTCTTGTAGCACCCAGACTAAAACACCAAAGGACAGCCATGTCTCCACTAATGACCTCACAGACTACTTCAGTTCTGACAATAATTTGTATGCAAAATGAGGAAATGATCATAAAGCTTTTTTTTTTAATGACTTGTAGAAGACATCAACTTTATCAAAATACTACAAGATTTTTAAATATATTAGGTATTTTGTATATGGGATCTTGTTTATCCCTGACCACAGTTCTAAGTGTAACATGCTCAGCTTCAATTATCATTGTCCAGTTGAGGGATCTCAAGTTCCAAAAATTTACAAAACGTTCCCAAGGAGACGCAATGATGTGCTTGTGAGCTGAGGCTTCAGTCTAGATCTCATGACTCTCAGAGTTTTCAGAGAAGGTGGTTTACAAACAGTAAAGCCTGGGTATATTCAGCATCAACTGTTGTCCTTGTCATTTAATCAGTCTTCTTAGATTTACTATTTATAATAAAATACAATGTGACCGAGATCTAGTGAAATGATTTCTGAGAAAAGACACAGGCATGTGCTCAGCAGAGGCCCAGGACTAAGTGTTCAATAGTGGTTAGTCGAATTAGATTGAAAGTTGATACACATGGAAGAGTTAGGACATTTCCCAAGAATTTAATAACCTAAGAGCTATGCAAATTGGAATGAATTTGTTTAGGCTTTTGACTTTAAAATATGATGTTTGTTTATTTAAAAGGAAAAATATACACACGCAAAAATGAATAAACATGAGGTGCTGGTAAACAGAGGAAGCTGAGAACAGAAGGCTGTATAAACCTGCAGACCTAACATTTGTACAGCATGCTGCAGCTTTCTGGGCACTGCCCCGCACAGCACTGCTTATAACCTTTATTACAGCCCCAGCCGGGAGGCACGAGCAGCCCTCTGCTAGAAATAGGACCAAAGAGGCTCAAATCACCAAAGAAAAGGATGCAACGGCTATAGTAGCAAGGGCTCTTGGCTAAAACTAAAGAGGATTGACAACTGTATAGAGCAAGTGAAGGAATGGAGTTAGAGATATATGTACAAGACAAAATCAGTGACAGAGGAACAGGCAGACTGGATAAGAAAACATCTGCAAAATGCCTTGTGGGTGACCAGTCAACACATAAGCTTTTGAGCAGGTGTGAGATGCCTTCCACCGAGGACTTCAAGACACAGCTGGGTCAGATTTTACAGCGGGGCAGATTTCTTGGGTGTGCAGGTTTGGACTGGATTGGACGAGATCCAGTAAAATTCGGAGTTTTACCTTTTTTTTTTTTGTTATTATACTCCCTAGTTTCCAAAAAAATATTCAAAAGTATCATGTGGGGAGTCACATAGCTCCTTGCTTCTTAAAAGTGGTGGATTAGGGCTATCCAATGCTGCTATTTTGTATATCTTTGTGACCAGTTCATACCATGAACTATCAGTGTTCTTTTTACTATTGGAAATAGAGTCATTTACATCTTTAAACATAATCCAATTAGAGAGTTCTTTCCAGAAATCCCAGAGCTATCTCAGAAAATAAATCCTAAAAATTGTGTTCATTTAGAACCACTTTTGGTACCCAAATCTGCATTAGAATTCCCAAGACAAACAGAAACAATAAGATATATTTGTATTTATGTAAAAGATATGGAGGCCAAGAAGCCCCACAACCCGCTGCTAGAATCTGGAGGACCAGGGAAATTGGTGGTGCTATTCAATCTGAGTCTGAAGTCCTGAAAGCCGGGAAGCCAATGTTGTAAGTTTTGATTTGATTCCAAAGGCCCAAGAGTCAGGGATTAATGATATTAAACTTTGCCTTTTTCTTAAGCTGAGACACCTACCTTCTTCTGCCCTCAGACATTCTAGTTCTCAGGCTATTGGACCCAGATCTAGAGTTTTATTTTTAATGTGATCCATTTTCCCTTCCTTTCCACAGACGAAGGAAATTCAAATTCAGGTTATGCTAAGTTATTAGGAATTTTGGGAGACATTTTGGTTATAGCAGGAGAGCCCTGACTAGAAGTTAGGCTGCCTGCATTCTAGTACTAGCATCACAAGTAACTAGTTTATATAATGGTGAGCCAATTACTGCTGTTCTCTGATCCTCAACAGAGAGGGCTAGGCTAGAGCTCACATGCCTTGAGGTGTGTGTGGGTAATGTATATATTTTAAACGACAATATGAATGGGGTGGGCCTTTGCGAACTGAGGCATATGGATGCTCAAAGTTTTTACAACTCAGTTTTGGGAAAAAATCTCTAGCCCAATTTTGATTTGTGGACCATCAATTTGTAACTTCTAGACTCCTGTTGACTACTCTAAAATTTGGTTACTGCAAAGAGGGAAGTCAGCGACAATGATTTCCTTGAAAGGAAAACTAAGAATTGTTGTTCATTTACTATCATATAGAAATGAATAATACTATCCTATAGAATGAATGTGTTTAGCATATTATCATGTGGGTTTTTCCCCCTATTTTTCACTCCTACTCACTATCAAGGCATTCTTTGGGTTGGGAAGATCCCCTGGAGAAGGAAATGGCAACCCACTCCAGTATTCCTGCCTGGGAGATACCATGGACAGAGGAGCCTGGCAGGCTACAGCCTATGGGGTCGCAAAGAGTCAGACACGACTGAGCAACTCACACACATACTATAAAGGCAAGTGGAGTAAGTGCTTTACAGGCAGTGAAACAGGTTGATTAGGGTGAAATAGATTATTCACAAAAAAGGAGTTAAGGGTCTAGACTTGTGAGATTACATGTAGAGTTTGCTAGCAGCAGGAGAACCAAAAAGACAACCATGAGACCAGTGGGCTTAGAGTACAGAGTTCGCCTATAAGCCACAGAGAAGGGGACCCATAGGATGCAAAGGAAGACTGGGGGATAGAAGATGGGAACTTAGACGCCTGTGAGACGCTGAAATGGGGCCAACAATAGAAATCCCAGAGAAGCTTTCAGAGAGGATGGTGCCAGTGATTAGTCTCAGAGGGTGTGCCCAGGAGGGTGGATGGGAAGCTTTGAGTTCCAAAGCTTCCAAATACTTGAGCAGGAGATTAACAAAGACTGGGGCTGGGGTTTACACAGCTGGGCTTGGCAGCAGAACTCTCAGTGTGATGTGGGGAAAATGAGTTCTATCTCCCTAACCTCCAGAGAACAGGAAGAACAGAGGGAATTAAAGCGCTTAGAGGGCTGGCTGATTGGTGGGGTCTGGTGTCAAAGTAGGAGACACGGAGTTGGAGGTCCTGCCACTAGAAGCTACAGCCCAGCTCAGGCAGAAGTGGGAGCTGCCAGGACTTGTGGCCCTGGCATAGTGTGGGCGTATGCTCATGGCAACTCCCTTAATAGATATCATAGGACCTTCTCTTGATCTGGTACATTGATAAACACTGGTTGATCCCTGAGATGCCAGTCACAGTGCTGTTGTTCACAGAAAACAGTGCACATTTCATGGTCTTGTGTGCGGAGACAAAGTGCACCAAGAAAAGTGTGAGAAGAGAGGTGGGAGAGGGAAGGAGTTACCAGGTGAAGAGAAAGAAAGCGTTGCAGGCAAGGGACAGTGCCAAGAGATGGTATCATGTTCTTCCTCATGGACAGGATGGGTACATACAGGCAGGTGAGCTGGGGATGGAACACTTGAATGTGAAAAGCAGAAAATTGGATCTGGGACAGTGAATAAAACCACGCGAGGCCTCCAACAGAAGGAAACCCTAAGGGAACTCAAGTGAAAATGGCAAAGGATGTAATAATTATACAAGACCCCCCCAGAGGGGGATTGATCACCTCCATCCATGGGATTGTCCAGGCAAGAGTACTGGAGTGGGTTGCCATTGCCTTCTCCTGTTAGAGACACAGAATGAAGTAAATGGGGCTCTTTCTCTCTTGAGTTCAAGAATCCCAAGAGAGTCTCTGTATTGTCTTAAATCAGAATCATGCCTGGAACAGTGTAGGCGCTCCATTAATACTGAATGTGTGAATGAATTTCGGCTCAAAATAAAGAAATACTTTCAAACACTGGGGAAAAAAAAAAAGAATACTCAAAGATAAGCTCAGACACCAAGGCAGGGATTTGAGTGCTTCAAATTCTAACTGCTTAAGGTTAGGTTGGGGTTGGTTCACAAAACCTCTTCATATCTGTGTGCAATGGATTATTTGAGCCTGGGGTTAGAGGTGGCAGGAGGAACTGACTGAGCAGCTTGGGGAGCTGCAGGGACCACAGACTTGGTTGTTTCTACCACTTGGCCTGGGGGCAGCCTTGCTAATTATCCCTGTGGATGGAGATGATGGAAGTAAGCTGGCCTTTTACACAGACCGCTCCCAAATAGCCAGCAGGTAGAGCCCAAGTGACAGTAAACAGTCTGTCTAATCACTTCTCTCTGTGGACACCCACCCTCTCACAGATGCCAACAAACTGGCATGCCACAAACTGAACATACCTGGCTCCAAAAATTCCTCCTCAGCAGAGCTAAAAGCCCAGCAGAATTTCCTGGAGCATTAGCACATATGTCATGCTTTTTCCTCCATCAGCTAAGAGAACGGCTTAACCGAAAAAAAAAAAAAAAATCATCTCTATAAATGTCCTTAAGGAATGTCTCATTAATTCTCAGGTCTCCTGAGCACCTATCTTTCCAAGGAGCAGCAGAGAATCAAGAAAAAGGCAGGACTGGCTCACAGATAAGACAAAGCAAATCTAAGAAAGACAGTTGATTAAGAGAAGAATTAAAAGTTTATTATAATTGGTGTTTCTAAGTAGGCTGCCCAGTAATTGTTTACAAGAAAAACACACACAGACGAAGCTGCAAATCCTTTTTTCAGCAGAACAATGAGATATTATTAATTTGTGTGGTGGTTGTAATAGAGTTTAATGAATTTTCTGGTTGAATAATCTTTGGGAAACTCTATTGCCAATTAAATAAATATCAGCTAAACAAGCACAAACAAGTGAAAAATAAGGAGGCTGGAGGGAAAATACTCTACAAGGCCTTCATCATCTGGGCCCACTTGCTTCTCTCCAACGCACATCTGAAGAGGAGCCTCCCTCTGCTTAGGACACCTCCGCCCCACGCAGGCCATCATAGGAGTCCTCATCGTCCTGTTCGCCAGCCCTTTGTGGCTGGTGCATTCCCTGCTTTGCCCCAGAGTTACTGACTTTCTCCTCCTTGTTTCCCTAGCATTCTGTTTGGCATTTATCATATAACCTCATTATGAGTTGTTCATTTGCCTCTCTCCTCTGCTTGCCTGTGGATTTTTTATGGGCAATGATTCTTCTTTCACTTGGGTGTCTTCAGTGTCTAGTATAAGACCTAGCACACAGTAGGTCTTCAGATTTAAGGAACTCCATTCTCATATCCTGCCTGTGTTTTATTTCAACTAGGAAGCCCTCAATGTCTAGCTTTCACAAAGCGACTTCATTCATCAAACAAGATCCAGCTTGAGTGTAACCTCCAGAATCTCTTCCCTCATGCTATGCATTCTCCTGATTCTCTGTCAGTGAACTTCCATAGTTCTTACTTTATATTCTAGGCCATCCAATCTCTATTTACCATATCTTTGCTTGTAATAGAGGTGGTATCTTAAAGGAACTAGAGAAAAAATAAACATCTGTGTGTTTTAAAATTAAATATCCTTTTTATTTCTCTTTGCATGCTCAGTCGTGTCTGAATCCTTGTGACCCCACGGACTATAGCCCACCAGGCTCCTCTATCCATGGGGTTTTCCAGGCAGTAATACTGGAGTGGGTTGCCATTTCCTTCTCCAGGGGATCTTCCCAACCCAGAGATCAAACCCGTGTCTCCTGCTTTGCAGGTGGATTCTTTACCACTGATCCACCAGGGAAGTCCTTGATTTAATTGGGTTTTTGAGCCTGTTGACTGGATGCTATTGGATTAGTTTGCCAGGGCTGTCACAACACATCCTACAGACTTGGTGACTTCAACAACAAAAATGTGTTTTCTCAGAGTTCTGGAAACTACGAGTCCAAGCTCAAGTTGTCAGCAGGTCCGTGTCTCCTGAGGCCTGTCTCCTTGTTTGCAGATGGCCGTCTCCTTGCTTTGCATGCATGTGGCCCTTCCTCTGTGAGTGCACCTCGCTGCTGTTTCTTTGCATGTCCTGGAGTCCCTTTTTATAAAGGCATCTGTCAGATTGGATTAGGGTCTACTCCAATGGCCTCATTTTAACCTAATTACCTCTCTCTCTGCCTTATCTCCAAACATAGTCACTTCCGAGGTGTTGGTAGTTAGAGCTTCAACATTAAATTTTTGGAAATGACAAATTCAGTGCATAACACTACTAATGTCCTGCTCAAAGCTTAGACCTAGAATTGCCAATTAGAAGGAAATCCCAAACTTCTAGAAACTCAGGACCTTACAGGTTCTCCAGCCAATGCCACAAGGGATAGTATGCAGATTGTCCAGGTGAAGCCTTATGTTTTGTCATATCTCAGGGTTGAGAAGAGCTTGGGGAGACATAGGCCTGTGAAGAAGGGGAGACATTAGAAAAAGGCCCCTAGCCAACTCTGTGGCATGACACTGGACCGAATGAAACATCACCATTGACTGCTCAAGTAATGGGGTTGACCTGGGTTATTGTTTATCCCCTAAGAGATTTTTGAACTGGTTGGCAAGAAACTGTCTGTGAGAGACTTACATTCAGATGGAGAATAGCATTACATCCAGAGAAAATTTCTATACTGAGAGGAAGTGATTATATAATTCTATGAACATTTATTTACTCAGTGTTCCTTGAGCACCTGCGAACTTAAGAAAAGATGTTTCAGACTTTGGAATATCTATTATTTGCAATTTCCTTCACTCATTTAGGACTGGGGACACTGAGGGTCAACATGGGGAGGTACAATGAATTAAGACACTGTTCACCAGAGTGAACAGTGATAAAGTTCTCTGATAAAGCCTAGTAGATAAAGCCTGTTCATAAATTAGATCAAATGACATAATCCCTGGAAGTCCTCTGTGGAGTGTACAGTGCTGAATAAAGGCAGGTTGCTCTCATCAATCACTGCATCACAGCACCTGCTGATGCCAGTGAGGCAGAGTCACAGGGTAATGGGAGATAGGAGACGGCTTCATCTTGTTAGCAACTTGCACTGCTGGGCCAGAGGAGCCACAATAAATACATGCTAACAGGTGCCATTAGGGCCAGGGAAGCCTGTCTTCTCCACTCCTGGACTCGAAGGCAAAGATCACACTTCTTCCTTCTTGTTTCCCCTCTGTTTTTAGATGATGCTCGTGCCCATGCTGTGTTGGTAAGTGGTAACTAACTCTTTGTGACCCCATGGGCTGCAGCCTGCCAGGCTCCTCTGTCCATGGGATTTCTCAGACAAGAGTACTAGAGTAGGTTGCCATTTCCTACTCCCGGGGATCTTCATGAACCAGGGATCAAACCCACATCTCCTGCATTGGCAGGTGGATTCTTTGGTTCCCTAAGTCACCAAGGAAGGCCCTCTTTTAGATGATACCCATTATCCAGTGCCAGCATGCCATGAGGTAAGATAAGAACTTGGTCCAATCCCAGCCCTTCCACTTGCCAATTACCCCACAGGAGCATCGCTAGCCATGGTCCTGGGATTTAATTTCCTCAGTTGTGGATGGACCTCATGTTTCTATTGAGTCCATGTGTACGGTACATGCAATCACTGTATGTAAATATAGTAATCGTATGCATAGCCCAGAGCACAGTTCTTCACACAAAGTAAATGATTCCTTCAGGTTTCCTCTCTTTGCAGAGAAATTCCTGGTGTGATTGTGTGTGTGTGTGTAGAAAGGGAACTTCTTAAAGTGATTGGAGAAGTGAGGAAGTCACTTTTAAGCCAAATTCTTAATGACACTTGTATTTAGAATGTCACACTTTTCACTTTTCAGGTGAAATTAGGAAACAAAATTCTTTTAGATGACAAAATATTTGCCATGCATAAATTTC
Source organism: Bos indicus (assembly GCF_029378745.1). NCBI lineage: Eukaryota > Metazoa > Chordata > Mammalia > Artiodactyla > Bovidae > Bos > Bos indicus. The sequence goes on along the minus strand of NC_091788.1, from coordinate 16,382,935 downwards.
CAAATAAATTCTCTAATTTTTACAAACTCTTTGCACTATAAACACTAATTTGAGTCAAAAGTAAATTAATCACTTCAGCTAATAAAACCAATATACTTCCAGTAAAATGACAGTTAAGATTTTATGAAATCTCTAAAAGTGTTAGACACTGGATTAATGAGAGCAAACCTTTCTTAATTCATAGCCAAATTCCCTGGCGCCCACTTACATTCTCCCTCACATAAGCTCAGTTCAGTTCAGTTGCTCAGTCGTGTCTGACTCTTTGCGACCCCATGAATCACAGCACACCAGGCCTCACTGTCCATCACCAACTCCCAGAGTTCACTCAGACTCACGTCTATCGAGTCAGTGATGGCATCCAGCCATCTCATCCTCTGTCGTCCCCTTCTCCTCCTGCCCCCAATCCCTCCCAGCATCAGAGTCTTTTCCAATGAGTCAACTCTTCGCATGAGGTGGCCAAAGTACTGGAGTTTCAGCTTCAGCATCATTCCTTCCAAAGAAATCCCAGGGCTGATCTCCTGCAGAATGGACTGGTTGGATCTCCTTGCAGTCCAAGGGACTCTCAAGAGTCTTCTCCAACACCACAGTTCAAAAGCATCAATTCTTCGGCGCTCAGCTTTCTTCACAGTCCAACTCTCACATCCATACATGACCACTGGAAAAACCATAGCCTTGACTAGACAGACCTTTGTTGGCAAAGTAATGTCTCTGCTTTTGAATATGCTATCTAGGTTGGTCATAACTTTTCTTCCAAGGAGTAAGCGTCTTTTAATTTCATGGCTGTAATCACCATCTGCAGTGATTTCGGAGCCCCCAAAAATAAAGTCTGACACTGTTTCCACTGTTTCCCCATCTATTTCCCGTGAAGTGATGGAACCAGATGCCATGATCTTCATTTTCTGAATGTTGAGCTTTAAGCCAACTTTTTCCCTCTCCTCTTTCACTTTCATCAAGAGGCTTTTTAGTTCCTCTTCACTTTCTGCCATAAGGATGGTGTCATCTGCATATCTGAGGTTATTGATATTTCTCCCAGCTGTCTTGATTCCAGCTTGTGCTTCTTCCAGCCCAGCGTTTCTCATGCTGTACTCTGCATGTAAGTTAAATAAGCAGGGTGACAATATACAGCCTTGATGTACTCCTTTCCCTATTTGGAATCAGTCTGTTGTTCCATGTCCAGTTCTAACTGTTGCTTCCTGACCTGCATATAGGTTTCTCAAGAGGCAGGTCAGGTGGTCTGATATTCCCATCTCTTTCAGAATTTTCCACAGTTTACTGTGATCCACAGAGTCAAAGGCTTTGGCATAGTCAACAAAGAAGAAATAGATGTTTTTCTGGAACTCTCTTGCTTTTTTCATGACCCAGCGGATGTTGGCAATTTGGTCTGTGGTTCCTCTGCCTTTTCCAAACCAGCCTGAACATCTGGAAGTTCGCGGTTCACGTACTGCTGAAGCCTGGCTTGGAAAATTTTGAGCATTACTTTACTAGCGTGTGAAATGAGTGCAATACATGAAGAAATCTCTAGAGACCACAAATAGAGAGGGAACAAGTGACAGTGACAAATAAATGCTGAGTGCTTGGCATGGGGGGCATTTGCCAAGACCCAACTCTAGAGTCTTGAGTTTTGTTTCAGAACCACAGAGGATAAAGAATTAGAACTAAGGACTCCTACATATAACTTAGAACTTCAAAGACTATATGTTGAAGGGTGTTTTAGGGGACAAAAAAGTAGCCTGCCAGCAAAGGAAACTTATAAGGAGAGTCATTTGTTTATTGGGAAAAATGTCTCAACGACAGTTTGTAACCACAGGCCATACCTCAAGCAGGTATGGGAGTCTGAAACTACACTGTAAGGTTTGTGAAATCTCAAGTATAAAGTGTATAAAAGTAATCATGTGTTCACGGTGCCTTAGGGCTCCCAGTGATAGTGTAAACGCAAATTCCCCTTGGAGAAACTAAGCTGCCAAAATTGAGAAAAATTTAAACAGCAGAATTAGATACCAGAGACTTCAAGTTTGGAGGGCTCTTATATAGAACATAAGAAGGTTTAAGATGTTTGAAGAAATAAAATATGGAACCAAAACACGATACTGGAATATGACAATCAAAAAAGATTCAAAGTGTTTGAAAAGACGTATGTGTACTCCCAGAAGTGAAAGAATAAACATTTGACCCTGCTCTTCCTGCCAAACAAAGAAGAATCCCTTCTATATTTGGGTTAAAGAGCAGATGAGAAATAGGTAAAGAGAGAATTAGCATATTATAAGAAATATCTGAAGAAATTGTACAGAACGCAGCACAAATGAAAACAGAGATGACAAAGTTAAGAGACATGAACGATAAAATGACGAGGACTAACATTTAGTAGGAGAGAATAAGGATAATTACTCTCAGGATAGTAATTCTCAGCAGAGAATAAGGATACTTTCAAAAGGGCAGTATAACATTATTTTGCAGGAGAGAATGTTCTAGAACTGATTAAAAATACATTCTAAAATCAGAAAACAAAAATATCCCAAGACAATAACAATATATACCCAGATGCATCATTGAGAAAAGGTAGAACATTAATTACCAAGAGATTATTAAAAGTAGAGAGGGAGAAAATAAAAGGGCACAGCAATAACAATTAGACTAACATCAGGCTTAACAGCAACAATGGAAGCCAGAAGACTGAAGGCTATCTCACAATTGAGGAAAAACAGCCATCATCCTAGAATTCTATAATCAGCAAACCTAGTTTGAAAAAGAGTTAAATAATGATGTTTTATAAAATAATAATAGAGAGTGCCCACCAATAAGGTCACTCTCTATTATTACTAGAGAAACTTAAAATGTATTCTAAGTAGATCATCAATTCTAGAGGAAATATTTGAGGTGCAAAACATACTGATCAGTGAGCCAATTATTATACATGTGTGCATAATAAATAAATATTAATTGTGTAAATAATAAAACATGTAACTTTACTGGTTAAAAAATAGATAAAACTAGAATATAAAACAAAGACCATATGGGAGGCAGGAAGTCTTTCTGACCATCCAAAAGTGTATGTCTAGGTTAAAAGCAATATCAAGTTTGTTTCAGAGGAAAGTAAAGAAATTGCTTATATGAAATTGTAAAGAAAGCAATTTAAAGGACAGAAATATGGTGGAAAACTGTTAGAACAGTAGAAGGAAAAATAAAATAATACATTTCAGGAGAAAACAATGAAGCATTTAAAACCAAAAATTAAATAATATAAATAAAAATGTATCAGTAACCACAATTAATGGTAATACTTAAGCTTATTAGTTAGCTTAAATTGTCAACATGAATTCACAGAGATGACACCCAGCCACATGACAGTATTTATTCAAGACACATCTAAAATGTTAAGTAAGAGGAGTGACATCAGCATCATGGCAACGTAAGACATCCCTTCTTTTGTTCCCCTCTAAACAACTAATTAGGCATCAGTCCATGAATAAAAGTATCTCTGTGGGAGTTATAGGAATGAGCACGATACGCCAAAGAACCCAGGTGGAATCTTACCCATCAGTGCATTGGGTAATATGCAAAGACACCAAACTCAATACAAGCTACAGAAAAAACAGGGGCTTATAGACAAGCCACAGCGTCTCTCAGTCCTGGCTGGGGAAAACCAAGAAGCATGCTGACCTGGGCACACGCATATCTAAGAGGGATTTTGTAGAAGCCCAGCCTTCCCAAGGAAGGAGGTCAGTTCTCTGTTCAAGTGAAAAACCACAAGTCTGGACCCTGAATATGGGAAAGGAGGTTTGCTGGCACCATTTCCCCCTCAAGGAAGCACTGGACAGGGCTGAACTAGCCCACAGCAACCGCTGCCATGTGGGAAAAGGAAAACAGTGAGTGAGTCCCTGATTACCCTTTTGTTTGAGATGCTGCTGTATAAGCCTATTCTCCCACAGCAACCAGAGTACTGAGGTGAGACCTCCACGACTGGTCAGAGGGAGGATGTTGAGAAACAGGCAGAAACAAGTATCAAACGGCACTTGAGGAGTGGGGCTCCTACTGTCTCCCAACTCCAGCAGAAAGCCTGTCCATGAACCATCACTGGGAGATACCTCTAGGAGGTTCACAGACACCCCAGAGCTCTGAGTGCAAACCTATACTTCCCTGACACTCTGACCAGCCCCGCTCTAGTGCAGCCCTGAGTGGCTGTGGTTAACAGGGAGTGCCCTCAGAAAACAGACCAGGGGCTGTGGGCAAGGGAGAAACCACAAACGTGAGCTGTAGCACCACCTCTGGCAAATGAAAGAAAGGCTTTTATTAGCCAGTCTGGTAAGATTGAAGAACTGGAGGAAGGATTGTTCCACAGGAGGGATTGAGAAAAATGGAATGAGTGAACCTACACAAAGTCAGAGAAAACCCAGAAAATAATAATGCCAACAAACAGAATACTCTGTATAAAAGCAAAGATTTAAGGAGGTGTCTGCTACTTCAAATGTGAAACAACAAGGAAACATATCACCAAAAACGTAATAATAATTCTCCAATAATCAAGCTCAGTGGCATAGCATTTTGTGATTTAGCAGATAATGAATTCATAATCACTGTTTTGAAGAAATTAAAGAGCTAGAGAGAACAGAGAAACACAACTCAACAAAATCAGGGAAATGATTCATGAACAAAATTAAAAATTAAGAGATAAAAAATATAAAATCACATTCTGGACCAGAAGAAATCAGGGAATAAAATAAAAGATGCAATAGAAGAGCATCTATAGCAGAAGTGATCAAACCAGAAGACAGACTCCGTTAGCTAGAGGTGGAAACTTTGAAATAACCCAGTCAGAGGAGAACAAAGGAAAAAGAACAGAAAGAGTGAAAAAAAAAACCCTAACTGATTTACGGAAAAAGAACAGAAAGAGTGAAAAAAAAAACCTAACTGATTTATGGAACATACACCATATGATATCACTTATACGTGGAATCTAAGAAAGCCAAACTTGTAGAAAGCGAGAAGAGTTGGGAGAACTGAAGAGATGTGTTTAAGAGGACAAGTTTGCAACTAAAGAAAAATCTGGAGATTGAACGCAAAACTTAGTGGTTACAGTCAACAATATTGTATTATAAACTTCAAAGTTACGGAGCAACAGGACCTCAATTTTGTTCACCACAGGAATGAAATGATAATTAAGTGACATGATAAAAATGTTGGATAATGCCACAGGTGTAATGATATTGCAGTATATAAATGTAAAAAGTTGACAGGTTGTAATCTTCAATTTACACAGTGCTGTATGCCAATTATATCTCAAAAATAAATAAGTAAATGCATAAATAACATTGTTCTCAATGGAAAAAAGATAGCAAATTATCGATTGAACTTTTATCTAAGTAAACGGCAGAAACAGATTTATCAGGTAAACACCGAACAAAAGAAGGATGGTAGCATAACATTAATTACAGACACGACAAAATAGACTTTAACCAAAAAGAATTAAGGATGAAGATCCTGACAAAACTAAAAAAAATAAATCAATAGGAAGACAGTGATTTGAAATGGCCAATGCTATATAACCCATACATAAACCTAATATGAATTGAAATGCATCAACAAATTGATAGATCTACAAACAAGGTGTCAGATTTTACAAGATGTCTCTCATTAATTGGGCTTCCCAGGCAGCACTAGTGGCAAAGAACCTGTCTCCAAACAGGAGATGTAAAAGACATGAATTTGGTCTCTGGGTTAGGAAGATCCCCTGGAGAAGGAAATGACAACCCACTCCTGTATTCTTTCCTAGAGAATCCAATAGAAAGAGGAGCCTGGCAGGCTATATATAGTCCATAGGGTCACACAGAGTCAGACACGACTGAAGTGACTTGGCACGCACGCATACTCGCATTAACTGATATATAATTCATACAAACCTCAGTAAGATTATAGAAGATTTATGATTATAATCCAAAGAATGACAAAACACACTTTTCTCATAGATTATTTCTTTTTTAATGACCATTTATTAGGCCATAATGGCACCCCACTCCAGTACTCTTGCCTGGAAAATCCCATGGACGGAGGAGCCTGGTAGGCTGCAGTCCATGCTAAGGGTCGGACACGACTGAGCGGCTTCACTTTCACTTTTCACTTTCATGCATTGGAGAAGGAAATGGCAACCCACTCCAGTGTTCTTGCCTGGAGAATCCCAGGGACAGAGGAGCCTGGTGGGCTGCCATCTATGGGGTTGCACAGAGTCACACACGACTGAAGTGACTTAATTATTTTCAAGAAGAGGTTATCGTATGACCCATGTATTCTGAAAATATTAAAATTAAATCAGAAATTACACTTTAAAATATTACTTAAACCATTTGAAGATAATAAAATTGAGTCAAAATGAAATTGGAGAAAATTTGAAATTTCTGTAATTAATATTGAAAACCACATGCATCAAAACTTCTAAGACACAGTGGAAGTATCATTTTGAAAAAAAAAAAAATTCACAACTTTGCTTTTTTAAATTAGAAGAAAAGCTGAAAAGTCATGAGTTAAACACAACATTTAAATTTTTTAAATAAAAAAGCAAAATACAAATAATAATAAAGACCAAAATTAATTAAACAGAAAGAAAAAAGGGTCAACAAAGTCAAAATGTTACTAGAATAATAAAATAGAAAAATTTTATAAAGATTTTTCATGGAAAAAGAAGGAAAACACAGATAATATGCAAAATTTAAAAATGGAACATATAGAGCAGAGATAAATAAGACAGAATATTATAAAAAATTTCAAGATTGAAGAAATGGAAATTTTTTGTCCAGATACATTAAGGAAACCTCAACAGGCCTTTTATCATTAAATACATATGATCAATAGTTTAGTATCTACTCACAAATAAAACATCAAGCCTACAGAATTTTTACAGGTGGGTTTACTAAACTCAAATGTTTGCAAACGATTCAAACATTATACAAACTATTTCATAGCATAGTAAGAGGGAACATTCCCCAGTTTATTTAATATTGCTGGTATCTCCATTATTAATTCAATAAGAAAAAGAAAACTAGAGATCATACTCCTGTAACAAATGCAAGCAAGACAAAATCAAAATTCTTAAATACATTATTAACAAAATGAGTACAGCAATGCTAATAAACAGATGAGACATCATGAGAAAGCTGTGGTTATCCCAGTAAGAGAGGATTTTTTCATATGGGAAGATACATTAATATTACTCATTTCTTTGAAACAGAAGAAAACTCAATGCATCGGCTATGATTTAATTTAGGAAATGAGGAATAATATAAAACATTCTTAACCTGATAATAAATATCAGTGTAAAATATACAAACATCATACTTAACAGTCAAACACTGGGCATATTCTCTTTAAAATCACAGAGAAGAGTGTCAGAATCTGCAGACAAACCATTAGAATAAGAAGGTAAGGATTCTAAATCTATGCTCAATATGGAAAAAAGTGACTGCATTCCTGAAGTTAGGGTCAAAAGGGTAGAGCAGGAAGATTCTGAGCTCACCTCTTCCCACAGACACACCAAAACTACAATAGCATTCGGAACAACTCTCTCTGACCTGAAGACTAGAACAGCTTTTCTACAACTAAGGAGATAAAGGAGGGAAAAAAAATCACACTGAGATTGGTAGGAAGGTAAGAGAAGCAGTTCTAGATAGGACCCACATCCCTGACAGGTGATGCAAAAGAGGAAGGAGATAACACAAACTCGGAGGTAACCCTAAGGGGGAAGCTTCAAGCCCCACACTGGGCACCCTAGCCCTTGGGACGAGCACTGGGAAGATGCGCCCTCATAACTGGTTTTGAAAACCAGCAGGGCTGACAACTGGTAGAGTTGGAGGGCTGTAGAAAACTGAGACTCTGCTCTTACAGTAAGTATGCACAGACTTTCTTGTTCTGAGTCCCCACACGGAGAGTAGATCGGAAAGCACTTGGCCCTGTAGATGGCTTGTCAAGAATGCTCTCACCTGCTCCCCTTAGCCTGCACTCAGTTCTGATTCCAAACCCCTTGTCAAGGTGGTGGCCCCTGGCATGCCTCTGGAGAAGCCCTGGCCTACGCCAAGCTCTGGCTCTACTGCCTCTAGCTCCAGCCCCTCTTCCAAGGGCGCACCTCTCAGCATGCTTTGGGAGAAGCCCCAGCCTATGCTGGGCTCCAACTCCAGCCGACCCTAAGCACGCCCCTGAAAAAGCCCCAGCTTATGTTTGCTTCAGCTCCAACCCTCCCACCAAAGTCACTGAGCACACACCGTCTGCATAGGGATGTTCCTATACAAGTACATGCCTTCTAGGCTGGGACAGATTAACTATTTCACAAAATTGATAGAGACAGAAAGTCAAACAAAATGAGAAAATAGAACCGGGGGTGGGGGGGAACACACAAATGAGGCAGAGATAGTCATTATACCTGATAAAGAGCTGAAACCAAAGGTCATAAAAATGCTCAATGAACTCAAAAGAATAAAGGAACACAGTGAGAGCTTCAACAAAGGATTAGGAAATATAGAAGAACCTATCATTGTTGAAGAATACAATAACTGAAATGGAAAATGCACTAGAGGAAATCAACAGCAGGTTAGGTGATAACACAGAAGTCACCTGGAAGACAATCATCAATAAGAACAACAGAAAGAAAAAAAATTTTAAAGTGAGGAGAGTTTAAGGGCTCTCTGGGGAAAAAAATCAAGTGTACTAACATTTTCATTATTATGTGTGCCCAAAAAGAAAGAGAGAAAGGGACAGGAATGGTGGAAATTTCTCTAACTTGCAAAGGAAACATGCATCCAAGTCCAGGAAGTACAGAGTCCCAAACAAGATGAAGCTAAAGAGACGCACACCAAGACACATTACGATTCAAGTATCAAAAGTTAAAGCCAAAGAGAGATCTTAAAACTGGCAAGAGAAAAACAACTAGCTATGAACAAGGGAACCCACATAAGACCACCAGCTGACTTTTCAGTAGAAATTTTCCAGGCCCAAAGAGATGGCATGATACCTTAAATGGATTGAAAGGAAAAAAACCTATTTCAAGAATACTCTAGCCAGCAAGGTTATCATTCAGAATTGAAGGAGAGATAAAGAACTTTCCAGACAAACACAAAAAGAGTTCATCACAATTAAACTGGTCTTACAAGAAATGTTATGGGGCTTCCCTGGTGGCTCAGATGGTAAAGCGTCCGCCTGCAATGCAGGAGGCCTGGGTTCGATCCCTGGGTTGGGAAGATCCCCTGGAGAAGGGAATAGCAACCGACTCCAGTACTCTTGCCTGGAGAATCCCATGGACAGAGGACCCTGGTAGGCTACAGTCCATGGGGTTGCAAAGAGTCGGACACCAACTGAGCGACTTCACTTCACTTTCACTTACAAGAAATGTTAAAGGGACTTCTTTAGATGAAAAAAAAAGGTCATAAATAGAAACAAGAAAATTATGAAAGAAAAATCCCACAGGTAAAGGTGAACTCCACCTGTAAAGTTAGTATAAAGTTGAAAAGACAAAATTAAAAAGGTAAAAGTAAAATCATTTGTACCTAAAATAATTAGTTAAGTGATATAAAAAAGTAAAAAAGATTAAACATGATGTGAAAAAACATTTAATATGATGTAGGATAGTTAATATGTAGTGTGCATACACTCAAATGATAGCTTAAACTATATGCTTGTCTCAGTTTATTTATATATATATATTCATGTACAGTATTTATATGTACATGTGAAAGAATAAAAACCTCAGTGTAAAAAAAGTAAAATTTATACCTTTCAGAGAAAATGTAAGAGAGTATAATTTTTACCTCAAAGTTTGAAATATTTACTAAACCAGGCACATGACCTGTGTAAACCAGAGAATAAGATTTGGTAAAATTTAACTACAATTAATACAAATAAACATTTATTGAAAGACAGTATTGAAAGCTATAAGCCAAATATCTAGAATGCAAAAAGGTATAAAAAACCAAATATCAAAATCAATTTATTGAGTGAAACATTTCAAAAAACTGTGGCAAAAAAATATGCAAAATCAGTTCACAGGAGAAATATGCAAAAAAAAACAAATAAAAGGGATTTTAAACTTCAATGATAAACTGAAAGAGGCCAATTAAATCTTTGAAATGCATTATCTATATTAGATCAATAAAGCCTGATATTACCAGATGCTGGTGAAAATAGTATAACAAGAACTTGTACACAGCAACTAAATTCTGACTGAGGTATATACTCTAGATGCAGAAACACTCACTGGCTTACACTAAGTCATATAGAAGAGTGTTCAATACTTGACAACAAAGAAACAAACAAAAAAATTAGAACTAAAAGAAAGCTATAAAAGACATAAAAAATACAACTACTGTAAGAACGAACAGATCAATTATGGTATATTCATTTAATGACATAGTACACAGATATAAAATGACAAAAAAATGTTCTGCAGTTGAAATTATTAAGGCCAATGATTTTTTATGATTATTGATAGAAAAATAAGCTGTGATAGAATATTATGCAGTGAAGCTCTACATAAATTTTTTAGGGAAAACACAAGCACATCTATAAATTATTAGAGTAAGAATGTTTCTGGATATACAATCAATGTCTACAAAAACAAATTTATTCCTATATACCACCACAAAATAATTTTAACGCAAAATGTACCATTTCCCACTAACTATAATAACAAATACATAAAATACCTACATATGTGCCATAATCATATTCAAATATGAATGTGTGTTACCAACACCAAATACAGGATAGTGTTTTGCTTTAAAGGAGAGGGTAGGTAATATCACCAGGAAATGGCTGAGAAAGTTTCAACAACACTGGTAATATTTTATTTTTCTTTTTAAAAAAATTATTATTTTTTTTTAGGGTAGGATGCCAAATAATTGATGCCTTTGAACTGTGGTGCTGGAGAAGACTCCTGAAAGTCCCTTGGACAGCAAGGATCAAACCAGTCAAAAGATTAAGGGAGATCAACCCTGAATATTCACTGGAAGGACTGATACTGAAGCTGAAGCTCTAGTATTTCGGTCATCTGATGCGAATAGATGACTTGTTGAAAAATCCCTGATGCCGGGAAAGATAGAGGGCAGGAGGAATACTGGGCGTCAGAGGATGAGATGGCCAGATGCCATCACCGATGCAATGAACATGAACTTGGGCAAACTCTGGGAGACGGTAAGGGACAAGTGAGGCCTGGCGTGCTGCTGTCCATGGGGTCACAAAGGTCAAAAAGCAACTGAACAACATACTTGCTTTACAATGTTGCGTTAGCGTCTACTGTGCAGCAGAATGAACCAGCCATACACGTACACATATCCCCTTCCTTGTGAGTTTCCTTCCTATTCAGGTTGTGACCATGCGTGAAGTAGAGTTCCTGGTGCTGTACAGCATGCTCTCGTTAGTCATCTATTTTATACATAGCATCAATAGTGTATACATGTTAATCCCAATCTCCCAGTTCCTCCCACTCCTCTTTCCCCCTTGGTATCAGTACAAGAGAGGGTCAGAGAATGAAGTAAATCAGGCAGAGAAAAACAAGTATCAGCTATTATCACATATATGTGGAATCTAGAAAAATGGTATAGATGTTCTTATTTGTAAAGCAGAAATAGAGACACAGGCGTAGATAGCAAACATATGGATACCATTTTATTTCTAAAGGGAGTGGTCTTTGGTTTATTATTCATTATATAATTTTTGATTACATTGACCATAATGTTCATTCAGATTTTTCCAACAGAGGCTATGGAAAACCTGAGTGAACTGTTTGACCAATCCAATATATCTTTAACAATGCATAATATATTTAAAATGCCTGAAAAGATCTGCTTCAGGTCTATGTCTAAGGCAAGAGACAAGAAAAGTCAGTCTTTAAGTTTCCCTTTCGGGTTTCCATTCTGAGCCTTCCTTCCTTAGTAGGCCAGAGGGGCAGGTCAAATAATGAAGTTAATATATGCTGTGGAAAAGGAAGCAAACATCGGTTGCTGAGGTTCTTCTCACCAGTCACATCTTTGTTCATCAAATCCTTAACTTCCCTTGATTTTCCTTTAGGAAGTCTTTCAAGGATGGAAGCAAATTTTCCTTTCCTTGAATTATGGTTTTCAGTCATTCTTTTTTTTTTCTATGACTTCCTGTTTTGGATCACATTATTCATGCACATGCCTTTTCTCTTCTCCTTATCTCCTTCGGCATATAGTCTGTGTTCCCTAAAGCACAGTGTAGTATATGGTCAATAAGCATCAGCTGAAAGCAGGGGACATGTAGTGTGGGAAGAAAACAGGCTCCAGGAGTCAGGTAGACTAGACTCCACCTCCTCCTGCAGGTGTAGACCTCACTGGTTTTGCTTTCCAGGGGCATGACTTTACCTCTGTGAGTCTCATTCTCTCAACTGAAAAGTGGAGACAGTAATAGCCGAAATCTCAAGAGTTTGTGCCATGAGGATTATTAAGTGCCAATTTCAGTGCCTGACCCAGAGCAGGCACCTAATAAACTTCACTTCGTTCAACCTTTCTTTCTTTTAGTTTGAAAGATCTCAAAGTTGCTAGTAATGAGAGTTGTATCAATGCCAAGCTCATGGAGAATGCAGGTTTAATGGTAATCTCTCTGCATAGTGAGTCTAATTGCTTTTGAATAAGCAGCCACATTACTTGGAAAGTAATGAGGGATTATAGATGATGATTTAATACACTGAGCATTCACACTTAGCAGTAAGATAGAACTCTGGCAAGGGGGCTGATGTTCAGGAACAGGTAAAACTCAGTTCATGAAAGTTCCTAAGGTCCCTGGCGTATTTTTTTTTTAAATGTTCATTCCTTCAAGGCAGAAATCAAACACACCCCTAGATCATAGGGCCAATTTCCTGCCTCTGCAGTATCATTCATTTACAAAATAAGCCTTAATTAATCTGAAAAATAAACAACTCTCTACCATTTCCAACACATACAAAGGCATATTTGAAATCTGATGGTTTTCCTGTGTTTCGCTGAAAATGTGACTGTTCCTCTTTTAAAGCACACATTCCTGAGGGAGGTAAACGTGTCTTTCTTGCTAGAGGGTTCCTACAGAAAAGCCAACTGAAGTCGACATTACATATTAACTAATAGTACACACTTGCCCCTTCCTCCCAGGACAACTACCCAGTGATTTAATGATGTGGGCAGGTCCCCCTTGAGTTTTTTCTTCTCCAGGCAAAATATGCCTTTCTTTTTAAAACTACTGTTCAAGGTAACATTTTGTCTGTTACTAATGATGATATAAATAACATATTCAAATAACATGTTCAAAACAATATTCTAGAAGCCTTCAGATCTCTTAGAACAAGAAAATAACCTCCCTTATTATTTATACCAAACTTCTATTAACGAAGACCAAGACTGTCTTAGTCTTTGGTGACACTGTTCCACTTCTAATTAGATACTAAGCTTAGCAGAAACTAAAATCCACAGTTCTTCACATGGCCTGCTACTGAGCAGCACCTGCGTCTCCTCTACTCACACAGTTCATTAGCTCGGCAGGTATTTATTTATTCTGTGCAAACCTGGTGCCAGTTATGGTGCTAGCTGCAGGAGATACAATCAAGATATAGTCCGAACTTGCAAGATGTTCTCAGTCTAGTCAGGGCAACAGACAATTAAACACAGGCCAGTACATTCCACAATCATTATTTTAAGAGATTCCCAGAGGAGAAGACCTTGGAAAACCTGGTAGGGCTTCCCAAATGAAGTGGCATAGAAGGATGAATGGGTATTAGCTGAACCAGGAGGGTGGAGCCAAAGCACAGAGAGCCTAAGCTTCCTCACAGAGACCAACTGGCTTCCAAGGATAAGCATCCCAAGAGAAATTCATGTAGCATTGCTTCAGCCAAAGCCAACAGAAGCGAAAATCAGAAAGGCCCATCATGTAAAAGGGGAAGGACTCTACTTCTTCATGGAATATTGGCAAGGTTTTAGAAGAGCAGATATTTAGAAAATATAATCTGCCACTTATACAATGCATTACAGCTGAAGCATAGAGTATGAGAGGTTGGGGAAAGGCCGGAGATGGGACATTAGATTGTTAAATTTATGCTTTTGCTCCAGTCCCCATTTCTCATCAATCTATATCTGTCTCCATTCCCTTTCTCTGGTACTGTGTTTTCTACTAAACATTAGAGGCAGCCTGGTGAAACAAGACTTGAACATCTTGGGAAATGTGCTTCTATGTACAAGTATGGGACTTCCTAGATGGTGCTAGTGTTAAAAGAACCCACCTGCCAATGCAGGAGACTTAAGAGACACAGGTTTAATCCCTGGGTCCAGAAGATCCCCTGGAGGAAGGCATGGCAATCCACTCCAGTCTTCTTGCTCAGAGAATCCCATGAACAGAGGAGCCTGGAAGGCTAAAGTCCATGGGGTCACAGAGAGTCTGACATGGCTGAAGTGAATTAGCATGCATGCATATACAATAATATAATGCTTTTAGTCTGTTAGAGGTTACTAGGATTAAGGCAGGTATATTTGTTGATAAGGAGAATTAATAGGTCTAGGGGATTATATCGGAGAAGGCAATGGCAACCCATTCCAGTGCTCTTGCCCGGAAAATTCCATGGATGGAGGAGCCTGGTAGGCTGCAGTCCATAGAGTCGCAGAGGGTCGGACATGACAGAGCAACTTCACTTTCACTTTTCACTTTCATGCACTGGAGAAGGAAATGGCAACCCACTCCAGTGTTCTTGCCTGGAGAATCCCAGGGACAGGGGAGCCTGGGGGGCTGCCGTCTATGGGGTCACACAGAGTCAGACATGACTGAAGCGACTTAGCAGCAGCAGCAGGGGATTATATATATGAAGAACTGAAGGAAAAAGGTTAGTCTTGATTCTTAGATCTTAAGCAAGCACTAATACCACTTTAAAATGAAAATGAAATCTCATCTATGAAATTTGGAGAGTAATAGGAATGAATCACTATAAAGAAAAAATAATGTGAAAAACATGAGCTATTTTTTGTGATTGGCTTCTTGGATCAACCACACAGTTTCAAGTTCCATGAGGGCAGGTGTCTCATCTTTTTTATTCTAGAGTCCCCAGTGCCAACAACAATATCCATCTCCTATAAGAGGCTCATGTACTTACTAGTGAACAAATGAAGGATTTACTGGAATGCTATTCAGTTGTGCATACCCCAGACCCTAGTGTTTATGTGCACTGGGATGTGGTTTGAGGTCAGAAGGCATTTCTCCAGGGATCATGACAAACTAGGTTACTAGAAGTCAATTAACATCACAGACTCACCAAATTTGGCTCTCAGACATTGACTGATCCAACTTCATATATTCAAACTAAATAGAAATAAAAAAAACATATGAGAACCTTCAATTCAGAGACATGATTTGCTGATAAGCTTGGGTTCAGAAGAGTGGAAAATAACAGAAGTGTAACCAGAGTCCGTTGCTTCTCATTCCCATAGAGTTGAGGGAGTGTGTGGTGTGTGTGTGTGAGTTATGATCCTGGATGATGGTCATCTACCTCTCATTCTGGAGACCCATTGGTTTAATTGGTCCATAATCTAAAGATAAAACTACAGCTGGTAAGGAAATCTTTATAAATGAGAATCGCATTTAATGTTATATAAGAATCTTTTGATTTACATATGCAATGGTCTTTTTGAATATTCATTCCCTTCTGTTACCTGGAGGCACGCCTTCAGTCTCCATCTGTGTCCCCTCCTTCAACTTAGTCAGCGTTATTATGGAGGCTACCTACAGAAAGCTCTGATCAGAGCATTAAGAAAAACTTCCCTTCAGAGAAAGATGCTATAGGAGGTGTGAAAAAAACATTGCTAAAGCATATCAACACTTATCAGCAGCTTTATCCTCCATTACAGTGAGAATTTAAATTATAAGATTTATTAGAAGAAAGGCAGGAATCTGACTTTTTTTTTAAGGAATTGAAGATAATGGGCTGAGTATCTACAGCAACCTTACGAGGCAGGGATTCTAAATCCCATTTGATGGACAGGAAACTAAAAGCGTTGTTCCTGGACTTATACTCCAGGCTCTGACAATACACAGGACTTTCCAGGGCAGGGGTGCTGGAAAGACTTAACCAATAGACTTAACCAATACTGGGGTTCCACCTTCAGAGATACTGACTTAAGGGATTTAGGGTAACACTGGGATTTTTAAAAAGCTCTCCACATGATTTGAATATGCAGTTAACATTAAGAACTATTGGTAGAGAGTAACGATCCAAACATTTTTTCTATAAAGAGTCAGAGATTAGAAGTTTTATGCTTTGCAGGCCATAGAACCCCTGTCTCAACTACTCAACTTTGCCATCATAGCACAAAAGCAGCCACAGATATATAACCAGTTGAGCATGCTTTGTCCCAATAAAACTTTATGCACAAAGAAAAACAGACAATAATTTGCTGATCCCAGCCTAGACACTAAAGTATCAATTATGGATTGGAAGGGGGAAACATCTAAGGCCAGATGATGCTGTTTTGTAGATGGAGGCTTGAGATAGAGGTTGGGGAGAATAATGAAAACTGAAATAATTCTTCTGGGCTTCCCTGGTGCCTCAGACAGTAAAGAATCTGTCTGCAGTGCAGGAGACATGGGTTGGACTCAACTGAGCAACTCACACACACACACAATAATTCTTCTAAAAGTCAAATTCTGAAAACATGCATAATGTAGATTTCTGGTTTTGTTTTTCTTTGGGAAGTTCATTTTCCATTTTAAAAAGGTCCACTGTGGCTAATATTAAGATTTGTAAGCACTAGGGTTGCCTTCTGTTCAAATATTCTGTATAGATATGTAAACACACGCCCACTTTTATAGCTGATATCTTGAGAGCATTTTACACGAAAGATTCATGGACCACATCATATTTCTGCTCATGTATTTGGACTAAATACTGGGGCATGCATGCTCATAATCTGTTACCATCATTTTTCAGACTGTTACCTCTGACAAAAAAGAAACTTCAGGAGCAGCCAGGAATTTTGCCTTCCTTGCTAAAAAGGGAAATGCTTTGATTTAGAAGTGTAATTTTGTGTTTTCCCATTTAGCTTAGCCATTGGAATGCCTCTGGGCTTGCCAGAATTGGGCCACGGCCTATTTTTTTGGTTTTTTTCTGTGGCAGAGTTGTGACATTGCCCAGTTTTTCCCAGCCTTGTTTAATTTTAGACCCCAAGGTCCAGCCAGGCCTGATCAGGGCAGAGAGGATATTAGGAAGGCTCACGTCAGTGGAGAGAGGGCTGGACTTGCCTGAGTTACCATGTGGTCCCATGAATGCAGGATGAGAGGGGAGAGCTAGGAATAGGCGCTTTCATAGCCTCTCGGACTTCTGTCATCTTCAGATGACCTGGGCTCATGGAGTTTCCGCTTTAATATCCTGTTTGCTGCTATTGCTGTCACTACTTTTGAGCCCTTCAACACTGCATTGTGCTTTATCACCAGGTCCCTAACGAAAGTGGAGCTGGGGTCTGGCTCTAATATCCAGCTCAGCTGTCTGGGCCTGATCACGATAGCAATAGTTAATAGTAATAACACTATCGACCAATACTTTGAGAGGTTTCTATGTACAGATCTTGATCAAAGTATTTCACTTGTATTACTTTGGGCATTAACGGATACAGCCCCTTGAGAAGGAAAGATGCAGCAGCCTCTTCTTAAACTACCTTAAATCCTGTCCCTGCATTCCTTATCATTGCATGGAGACTTACTTTGATATGATTCCTGGGCAGTTCTCCCGTCAATGCTCATATAATTAATCTTGGACAACACCCATCAGATTAAATACCCTTGATCTTTGGTGAAGATGGGCATCCAATCCAGGTTTAAAATTCCCCATGGATACCACAGAGTACAAAAAGCCCCTCCTTTAGGGCATCCAGAGGTCGAGTCTGGCCTGTTGATACTCCAGTCCAGTCTAAGCCTAGCTCCTTCTATCGTCTCCTCAGTTGGCCTATTTATCATGACCACAGAGGACATCAAGACAAGACCCTGCACCCAGAATGAGTTCAGCGCCTAACCTGGAGACAGGTGTAGAGCACGTCCTGTTCATCACCAGCATCACCACCACTGCCAAGGAAAACAGGTCCAGGATCACCACCCACCACACAGTCATTATCCCCACGCCCACCCCTCTTCACCATGGCCACCCCCTCCATCACCCACGTTGCCGTCATCACCTCTGCTGCATGTCTACCCCTTTTCAGGCAGTAGGTAGTTTCTTTACACTCCCCACAAACCTTACAACTACCCTTAAGAGAAGCAAAATAAGCTCCAGTTTACAGATGCAGAGACTAGGGTTCAGAGCAGGAAGGTGATTTACCTGGGGCCACACAGCTAATAAAGGCAGAGCTGGGTTTTAAATCCAATCCTGTTGGACTCCAATGCCCATGCTCTTTCCATAGTAGTAACTGGCATCTAAGTACTTACTCCATGTGGGCTTCCCCAGTGGCTCAGATGGTAAAGAATCTGTCTGCAATGCAAGAGACCAGGGTTTGATCCCTGGGTCAGAAGATCCCCTGCAGATGGGAATGACAACCCACTCCAGTATTCCTGCCTGGAGAATTCCAAGGACAGAGGAGCCTGGCAGGCTACATTACTTATTCTGTACCAAAGACTATTCTAAGTACCTGGATTAACTCGTTTAATCCTAACAACAACTATGAAAATTAGGTGCTATTATTTTCCTAGATGCAAGGCAATTAACCCTTTAGGGATCATTGCCTTGTTGTGGTGTGCCTTAGCGTGTTGTGACATGCCTTGCTTCTTGGCAGGAAAACTATGCAAAACCTAAACCGTGTGTTAAAAAGCAATGACATCACTTTGCCCACAAAGGTCCATACAGTCAAGGCTATGGTCTTTCCAGTAGTCACATATGGTTGTGAGAGCACACCATAAAGAAGGCAGAGTGCTAAAGAATTGATGTTTTTGCACTGTGGTACTGGGAAAGACTCTTGAGAGTCTCTTTGACAGCAAGGGGTTCAAACTGGTCAATATTAAGGGAAATCAACCCTAAATACTCATTGCAAGGACTGATGCTGAACCTGAAGCTCTAACACTTTAGCCACCTGATTCAAACAGCCGATTCACTGGAAAAGACCCTGATGCTGGGAAAGACTGAAGGCAGAAGAAGAAGGTGACAGAGGATGAAATGGTTAGATGGCAGCATCATCAATGCAATGGACACGAACTGGGGCAAGCTCCAGGAGATGGGGGTGAGGTGGGGTGGGTGGGTTCAGGGAAGCCTGGTGTGCTGCAGTCCATGCAATCGTGAAGATTCAGACACAATTTGGTGACTGAACACCACCACCAAGGAAAATAAAGGAAAGTGAAGCACAGAACGACCAAGTCGCTGGGCAAAGATCGTGGTGTTAGTATCCAGCTAGTGTGCAGTGCAGGCCATCAGACCCCAGTGTCCATGCTCCTCAATAGCCTTTACAGACACTATGTGACCGGTGCTAGATATGAAGGGCTGATGAAAGGAGGGCTCAGGTGACTCTCAGAGCTGGCAGGGCTCCATAGAGCATACCTATCTGAGCTAAGTATTCCAGGACACAGAGATATTTACCAAACAAAGAAGCCCCCGATAGCATTATGGTTTTCTGAGTTGAAGAGAGACAGCTATTCCTGAGAAAATATGTTTATGTCCCTTGGTGGCTATCGGTTTATCCAGACTTAGATGCTACTTCTTGTAGTCTAAGGAAAATAACATTCTAAAAAGACAATATCTTTGTATGCTTTTAAAACAGATAAAATATAGTTTTCATTTTACCATATTATGAAATTTTTTTTATATTACCACCCCAAGTAACACTGGGCCAGTCAGATAATGTTTTAGAATCATAATTTGAATTTTGGGAATTAGTACTGAGATTAAATCTCCATTTAAGAGTCAAACAAGATGCTTATAAACTTAAAAAAAAATGACTGCACATTTATTATTAAAGTTAGCAAAGTGGATATTATTTTCACAAAAGCTATTCACAAGATTCCTTCCAATTGAAGATGTTGATTTAGCCTTGCTTAGTAATTTGGTGACTCACGGAATCATAGAACATGAGCCTCCAAGGGGAACTCAGAACACCCTTACCAGGCAGCACAATGGAGCAGGTGAGTCTAGATACTGGTTATGTGATCTTGGCTAAACAGTATGACTTTGACATTTGTCAAAGCGGAATAAAAATGTCATGGGATTGATATAAGGGAATAAACAATGTTTCCAAAAAATTTTTTTAAACACATGGATCCTGAGGTTCAGAGAATCCAATTCCTGAAAGTTACCCAGTAAGCTGGTGGCGAAAAAGCACAATGGTTCAGATACTTTGACTTCTAGCCCATTGCTCCCATCCTGAGAAATTTCTTCTGTTTATTTAGGAACAGTAGAGGATTCCAAAACACCATGCCAGAGCCTACATTCTACCAAGTCCTAGGTGACCAAGGCAGAGGAGACAGACATCTAAGTGTTCGTCTCCAGTCCACTCAAGCCTTCCCAATGCCCAGCACTCTCTAAAGGGCATTTTACTACCTCTGGTCCCATGACAATTCCACATGGTAAAAGGTGATGCCAAAGCTACAGTTATTATAGTTATTACCATTTTATGAGCTTGTTATTCACCCCTTAAGCTCCTTAATATGAAATGGTGCATTTTAAAAGCACAGCACATACCTAATTGATTCTGCTGTAAAAAGGTTGCTGGACTCCTTGGGTTTCTGTCTTTGCCTTTGAATCTATGAAGCATTAATGGAGGTGATATAGATTTGTGGACTTAGAAGTGGTACAAGACAGCTCAAATTTTTCTTACCAGGGATTGCATAATTGTGTTAATTTCAGTGGGCTTTTTTTCCTACTGTCATGAATGATGACCTTTGTTTAACTTTTGGATTTTCCTCCTGCAGATGCATCATATACTGCCAGGTCCTAAGGGACCCAATATTTCTACTTCATGCGATGGGGTAACACACATTTGCACTCTGACTCTTTGGATTCCCAACTTTCACTGACAGAAGTTTTGCCAATGACTTTTCTGACCTTTTGTGAAATGCTTCCTTGTTTGAAAATGGCTCCAGCCTGAATGTTGGAAAGTTGTGTCCTAGTTATGTGGGAGCTCCTCAGCATCTATCTTTTGATTCATAAAATGGAAATGATAGCATTTTCCTGTAGGGCTCATAGGACTGTTATTCAGTTCAGTTCAGTTCAGTCGCTCAGTTGTGTCCGACTCTTTGCAACCCCATGAATTGCTGCACGCCAGGCCTCCCTGTCCATCACCAACTCCTGGAGTTCACTCAAACCCATGTCCATTGAGTCAGTGATGCCATCCAGCCATCTCATCCTCTGTCGTCCCCTTCTCCTCCTCAATCTTTCCCAGCATCAGGGTCTTTTCAAATGAGTCAGCTCTTTGCATCAGATGGCCAAGGTATTGGAGTTTCAGCTTCAACATCAGTCCTTCCAATCAACACCCGGGACTGGTCTCCTTTAGGATGGATTGGTTGGATCTCCTTGCAGTCCAAGGGACTCTCAAGAGTCTTCTCCAACCCTACAGTTCAAAAGCATCAATTCTTCGGCACTCAGCTTTCTTCACAGTCCAACTCTCACATCCATACATGACCACTGGAAAAACCATAGCCTGGACTAGATGGACCTTTGTTGGGAAAGTGATATTTCTACTTTTTAAGTTGCTGTCTAGGTTGGTCATAACTTTCCTTCCAAGGAGCAAGCCTCTTTTAATTTCATGGCTGCAATCACCATTGCAGTGATTTTGGAGCCCAGAAAAATAAAGTCAGCCACTGTTTCCACTATTTCCCCATCTATTTCCCATGAAGTGATGGGACATGATGCCATGATCTTAGTTTTCTGAATGTTGAGCTTTAAATCCAACTTTTTCACTCGCCACTTTCACTTTCATCAGGAGGCTCTTTAGTTCTTCAATTTCTGCCGTAAGAGTGGTATCATCTGCATATCTGACGTTATTGATATTTCTCCCAGCAATCTTGATTCCAGCTTGTGGTTCCTCCAGCCCAGTATTTCTCATGATGTACTCTGCATATAAGTTAAATAAGCAGGGTGACAATATACAGCCTTGATGCACTCCTTTTACTATTTGGAACCAGTCTGTTGTTCCATGTCCAGTTCTAACTGTTGCTTCCTGACCTGCATACACATTTCTCAAGAGGCAGATCAGGTGGTCTGGTATTCCCATCTCCTTCAGAATTTTTCACAGTTGATTGTTATCCACACAGTCAAAGGCTTTGGCATAGTCAATAAAGCAGAAATAGATGTTTTTCTGAAACTCTCTTGCTTTTTCGATGATCCAGCGGATGTTGGCAATTTGATCTCTGGTTCCTCTGCCTTTTCTAAATCCAGCTTGAACATCTGGAAGTTCACGGTTCATGTATTATTGAAGCCTGGCTTGGAGAATTTTGAGCATTACTTTACTAGCATGTGAGGTGAGTGCAATTGTGTGGTAGTTTGAGCATTCTTTGGCATTGCCTTTTGGCCTTGGAGTACAGAATGAAGCAGGGCAAAGGCTAATAGAGTACTGCCAAGAGAATGCACTAGTCATAGCAAACACCCTCTTCCAACAACACAAGAGAAGACTCTACGCATTAAGAATACCCACACTCATATTACAGGGATCCTAGGAGGAGAAGAGAGAAAGAAGGGGGTTGAAAATGTATTAATGAGATTATGGCTGAAAACTTCCCACGCCTGAAGAAGGAAACAGATATCCAAGCACAAGAAGCACAGATGGTCCCATATAAGGTGAAACCAAGCAGATGCACAACAAGACATATCATAATTAAATGGCAAAATTAAAAAAATAAAGAGAATTCATACAGTAGCAAGAGAGAAACAAAGTCATATAGATGGGAACTTTCCCTATAGCTAACAATTGATTTTTCTGCGGAAAATCTGCAGGCCATAAGAGAGTGGCATGATATACTGAAGTATTGAAAGGGGTGGGGGGTGAGGGAACTGCAACCTAGGACCCTATACTCAGCAAGATTATCGTTCAAAATTGAAGGCAAGAGAAAGAACTCCTCAGATAAGCAAAAACTGAAAGAGTTCATCACTACTAAACTGACTCTAAAAGAAATGTTAAAGGGTCCTCAGGGGAAAAGGAAAGGCTATAACAAGAAGTATCTATCTGTAGTAAAGGCTGAGGCTCAACTGCTGAAATTAGCTAGTAGACATGACTGAGCACACATACTCAAAGATTAAAAGACTAAGAACTGTAAAATCAGGTATAGCCACAATAATCAGTAGAGAGACAAGTGAGTAAAAAAGCTGTAAAATGACATCCAAACAAAAAAGTATAGGGGAAGGGGAAGATGGAAATCTTTGAAGGTCATGTGATGATAACATTTCCATATACAATAGAAATTTTATGTCTCATCTGATGTGGGCAAGTAGAATTCATAGATAGGAGACTGAATGATACTCTAGGACCTTACTCATCAATCTCCCTAATTTCTTTACTTAAAAAATGGTGGTAATACAATCTCCTCATAGGCTGGTTTGAGGCTTCAGTCTTTTTAAAATTCTCAACATGGAACAGGCACTGTTTCCCATCAGGCCCTCTACAGCCCTATAGACATCATCCATTCTCATTGTCTCATCTTTGCTCCTGAAATGATTCCCCCTCATCTTTGAATCAATGGCTTTCTCTCCCTCTCAAATAAGTCCTACCAACCCACGAAACGTAAAAATTGTTCTATAATTTCTTTGGTTTAGAAATGCATTTTTCCTTTCACAACATTCTCTTTCATCTATGACCTGACTTTTTCCTTTCCTAAGATAATTTCTTGAAAGAAATGCCTATATCTTTGTCTATCACCTCATGCTTTCCATCCTATAAAGACTCCATCTTCACCATCTCTGGGACTTTCCTGGTGGCTCAGATGGTAAAGAATCTGCCTGCAATGCTGGAGACCAAGGTTCTATCCCTGAGTGGTGAGGATGCCCTGGAGAAGGAAAAGGCAACACATTCAAGTAATCTTGCCTGGAGAATTCCATGGACAGAGGAGCCTGGGAGGCTACAGTCCGTGTGGTCGCAAACAGTTGGACACGACTGAGTGACTTTCACTTTTCACCATCGCCAGAGACTATTTATGTCAAAGGTGTCAATCATCCCTGTTGGCCATTTCCTAGTTCTTCTGTAGCTTTTCATCCCAGCAGTGACTGACACGCTGATTTCTCTTCAGGGTGAAATATTTCCTTCTCTTGGCTTCACTAATGTCACAATGTGCTGATGTTCTTCCTTTCTCTCCACTCCTTCCGCTTAGATTCCTTTGCTGTCCCTGGATGATGGACCACGTCAGGCTTCTGTCCTCAGCCCTTTTCTCTATGCCTGTTCTCTCCCTCAGTCCTGTGGCTTTCCATTCCATGGACTGGCACATCCATATCACCAGCCCCAGATCTCATCCATGACTCACTAAGCACTTAGAACGAGACACACACTTCTTACCGTGTCTTATGAGAAAGTCTGTTTCACAACCCTTATTGCTTTTTGCACCTTGTCATTTACACTCATCCCTTTGCTCATTACACACATCATGCTGTCTTTTTTTTTTTTTTTTTCTTATTCCTTGAACACATGCTCCCTCCTGCCATAAGGACTTTGTATTGGATGGTCCCTATAATGGAGAGGTTCTTTTTTCAACATTCACATGGCTGCATCTTTTCAAACATTCCCATCTCCAGCCTTTCATGAGTATCTTACCTAAAGTGCTCCCAACAAACTCATTTCACATGACTATACTCAGATTTTTACATAGCTGTTATCACTACTTGATCATTTTTCCTATTTTACCTTGATGGACTGACTGTCTTCCCTTCACTAGAATGTTAGCCTCATCAGAGTGTTTAGCTTGGTAATTGCTTTATCCCAGGTTTCAGGATACTGCCTGGCAATAGTAAATGCTCAACAAATATTTGTGAAAGGAATGAAGGAACTAATAAATGTTAGTTCTCTTGATACAAATGCTATAAGCAAATGCTGTTAGAGTCAATAAATAAATAAGAATCACTACACTCATTTTCTGTCAGGAGCCAGTGTTTATAAGATATCTATCCCATGCATTGTACTTGAATTGCTCCATATGGTCTTTACTTGGGTCACTGGGTTTACTTTGTCCCGAGTTTGTCCCAGTGGCAAATCATCTGAATATCTTTGAAATCTTTGACCTTGTTCCTTTCATGTAGAAGGAAACATAAGCAGCAGTTAGCAGCTGTCATTAACTATGGCTGCGATTGGAGGGTTGGCTGTCCCTTTCTCAACTTTGAGTGTCTGGGGTGCTCTTCCTGGGGTGGGGGTTAACACTCTTTCTGAAGAGGTTATCCTGGAATGTCCTGGCACAGAGGGCAAGCTCGTGCTCACACATGCCACATCAAGTAGGCATGCTGCTACTGTGAACTGGAGGAAGAAGAAAGTTCAGGAGGAAGGGCTGCAGAAATAAAGAGCAAGAGCAACTGATCCCGTCTCACATCTCGTCTTGCCTCTTCCTAACTGTATGCTCTTAAACTAGTTACCTTTATTTGAGTTCCAATTTCTTTAACTGTAAAGCAGTCATAATAACATTTACTCCATAGGGCTGTTGTTTCGGCTAAGTGGAAATCAATATTTCATCTGTTTGCATCTAATATATTTTCTAGCACAGTGTAGGCGTTCACTCTTATTAATAACAACAGGGGCATTCTGAGGGCTGACTCACTCAAATAATGATTTTTTTTTAACCAAACTTGAATTTTTGTTCAAAACGTATTTAAAGATAAAGGGTAAAAAACAAACAAACAAAAAAAACTAAATGCTGAGTAAGGGTCCATATTTTAAATGCCTTGCTTAAATTGTCCTGAATAATTTTGACTTCACTCCCCTTACATTTATGTGTAACGATATAACATGCATGAGCCACAGCATGAATGAAGCACTAGACTCTCCCTTGCACACATGCTCAGTCATGTCCAACTCTTTGCGACCCTATGGACTGTAGCCCACCAGGCTCCTGTGTCCATGGGATTTTGCAGGCAAGAATACTAGAGTCGGTTGCCATTTCCTTCTCCAAGACTCTCCCTTACAAGGGATATTTCAGTAGTGGCTATCAGGCAACAATGCTGTATGGATGCATCTTTATGTGCAGAAGTATTCCCTTTCAATTCAAACCTGTTAACTTTTTTTTTTTTTTTTTTTTGAGCAGATGCATTGTACCAGCATCCTACTGACCATTTTTACATAGATTTGCAAGATACTCTATCAAGCAGGCATGAAGATCACAGTTTGACAGATAAGGGAACTGATAATCAGGCTGGTCAGTAACTCACCAAGCATATAGAGCCAGTATATAAATATCTGTCTATCATCAAGGTTGACCATCATAGTCTTTGCCTCTTGTGTTTTTGGCCACTTTATTCTTAACCTAGAAACTAAGGCCTCCCTCTGTTATTAGATTTGCCAAGACCATTTCTCTAGTAGTCACTGGTAACTTGTGGGTGGGTTGGCACATAGAAATATAGTTGGTTACTGACTACTAAATTGTTCATCATAGATGTCACCCTTTCACGAGACCTTTTCTCCTATACAAAATCATTCTACTTTTCCAAGCATATTTTGTATATATCGGGAGGATCCCAAAGAAGTCATTCCTGCTGCTGCTGCTAAGTCACTTCAGTCATGTCCGACTCTGTGCGACCCCATAGACGGCAGCCCACCAGGCTCCGCCTTCCCTGGGATTTTCCAGACAAGAGTACTGGAGCGGGGTGCCATTGCCTTCTCTGGAAGTCATTCCTACCCAAGGACAAATGGTGCTTGGCAAAAACATCAATAATTCCCAAACACTTTTCCTTTACATTTTCTCCGTTGGTGGTCTCCTCTTGCTCAGATCTGTTTATTTCAAGACCCTTGGTTTCCAGGATATATGCTTCTCAGCTTTATTATTTTACCCATACTTAAAGACACAATACCTTCTACCAGAGCTTGGTCAAGTAACACACAAATGCAGAGGATTCAGCTAAGGATCCTCTGATCTATATCCAAGAGATACAGGATCGCTATCCTCACTGCTGCAGAATGTGCTGAAAGCCCTTTGGATTAGCCCTTTGCCAAATGGGTGAAATAAAAGAATCTCCACGTATAAAGAGGAATAGACCTGCCCTCTCTAATTTCAGTTTCCTTTTTAAAGGAAGTGATAGAGAAAGTATCAACCTTACTTTAAAAGATTCTCATTTTCAGATACCATCCATTTCTCTGTAATCACACTTAGTACTTAACTGACAGGTAAAAGGACAAGGCTCTTGGGGATCAAATAAGACAAGGCACAGACAGGAAGCAAAGTGGCCACAGGACAAGAAGAATGAGAGAGGCATACGGGGGAAGATAAGCTAAAGTGAGAGAAGAGAGGAAGACAGGTGATATTTATTGAGCCACATCAACGTATCAGGAACTGTTTTGGAGATTCTTCCCACCTCCGAAACAGCTCAGTGAGTCAATATTATTATTCATCTTTTAAATACAAGAAACTGAGATGTAGGCAGTGGGCTTGATGTACCAGAGGTACACTGCTAATTAGGGCCAGAGTCTGACCTGAAATTTACTTTCTTATAACTCAATTCATTCTCCTACTACACCATGAGGGAAGTCATGCTGCTGCTGCTGCTAAGTTGCTTCAGTTGTATCTGACCCTGTGCGACCCCAGAGACGGCAGCCCACCAGGCTCCCCCGTCTCTGGGATTCTCCAGGCAAGAACACTGGGGTGGCTTGCCATTTCCTTCTCCAATGCAGGAAAGTGAAAAGTGAAAGTGAAGTTGCTCAGTAGGGTCCGACTCTTTGCGACCCCATGGACTGCAGCCCACTAGGCTCCTCCGTCCACGGGATTTTCCAGGCAAGAGTACTGGAGTGGGGTGCCATTGCCTTCTCCGAAGGAAGTCATACTCTGCCCTTATTCAAGAGAAGGGAATGGAGACTTTTAGTTGTTAAGCGAGTTTGTAAAACACTGGCTTAAATTTAAACAGATTTCTTTATAGTTACCCACAAACAGAGAAGTCTATCAGCATTGTAAGGATTCCATCCTGCTTAAGAACACAGAGCTTGTGAGTCGGAATCCAGCACAGTCACAAATGAGCTATGTGACTTTAGGTGAGTTATGTTCTTTGGGCTATAATTTTCCCATTGGATTACCCTTAGATTTAGCATGTGTGCAGCATCATCCCTCCACTCCATAGCCATGCATTTTGTTTTTGTTCCTCTTTTCCCAAAGATTAAATTAATCCACAGTTCAAATGCAAGATGGCCATATAACCACAGAGTAAGGAATTCCCTACCGTAACATGTACTGAAACAGTGATGTTTCATGCTGAAGAGCTGGCTGCAGCATCACTTTCTAAGCAGTAGCTAGTGAGGTGAGGAAAGAAATTGTCTCTTATCATTCTGTGAAATCTTTCTTCTACTCTGTGTCCTCTATAAATACTCCTGCCTGCTTCACTTAGCTGGTAACTCTGGTTACATCTCTCAAGTCTCAACCTCGTCTTCTCCCAGAAAGTCTTCCCTGTCCTCTCCCAGGAGAAGGCAGGGGACACCGGAGCTTCTACTACTTGAACACGCGCCACGTTTATGCTGAGTGCACCTCTTCCCAACAGAAACAGACCTTGTCTGCTTCCCTAGAAAGTCCAAGAAGAGTAAAGACAGGTCTGTCTTGCTTATACATTCTACGCTTGGCATGTAGAATAGGCCCAGCAAATGTTATAAATTAAATACTAACCACAGATGAACAAACAAGGGAATGTAAGTAACTTGTCCAAGTTAATTAGTGGCAACTAAAGTGACTTTGAAGTTCACGTGCTTTCCACTAAGCCTCATTAGCTCCTAACAAAATTGTTAGATTATACCGGTACACTTGCATTTTACCAATCAACTAACCTATTAACAAAGCCACACTTGTTTACTGAATTCTATGATTACTCTGAGAAAAATTTTAAGCTCTAATTTTTTTTTAGAGGCAATGTTAAGAAAACCTTTCATCCCAGTTCATTTGAACAAAACTAATACCCTTAGTCGGAGAAGGCAATGGCACCCCACTCCAGTACTCTTGCCTGGAAAATTCCATGGACGGAGGAGCCTGGTAGGCTGCAGTCCATGGGGTCGCGAAGATTTGGACACGACTGAGTGACTTCACTTTCACTTTTCACTTTCATGCATTGGAGAAGGAAATGGCAACCCACTCCAGTGCTCTTGCCTGGAGACTCCCAGGGATGAGGGAACCTGGTGGGCTGCCGTCTCTGGGGTCGCACAGAGTCGGACACAGCTGAAGTGACTTAGCAGCAGCAGCAGCAGCAGCAGATACCCTTAGTATGAACCTGGCACTGTACTTAAGTATATTCCTGAGGGACCTGCAGTCAAATGGAAGAATGTGACATGCTAATAGTTGTTGAACAATATTATAATGCTGTCATAGAGGGCGATGTGAAATCCATACTACTCCTATGAAAACATGAATGAAAAGGATTGCAAAATTACAAAACTTTAAATAGATTATAATTGATGTGAAGAAGCTAAAGTGAAAAACAGCTTGATAATTCAGAAGAAATATACATCTCCTCTCTTGGGACCATTTAACTTAAATTCTTTATACAGTCATAATTATGTCAGGCAATCTTACCTATATCAGTTACTCACAAAAGAAATTTTTAAAAAATTGGGGTTCAGTTCAGTTCAGTCGCTCAATTGTGTCCGACTCTTTGCAACCCCATGAATCTCAGCACTCCAGGCCTCCCTGTCCATCACCAACTCCTGGAGTTCACTCAGACTCACATCCATCGAGTCAGTGATGCCATCCAGCTATCTCATTCTCTGTCGTCCCCTTCTCCTCCTGCCCCCAATCCCTCCCAGCATCAGAGTCTTTTCCAATGAGTCAACCCTTTGCATGAGGTGGCCAAAGTACTGGAGTTTAAGTTTTAGTACTATTCCTTCCAAAGAAATCCCAGGGCTGATCTCCTTCAGAATGGACTGGTTGGATCTCCTTGCAGGCCAAGGGACTCTCAAGAGTCTTCTCCAACACCACAGTTCAAAAGCATCAATTCTTCGGCACTCAGCCTTCTTCACAGTCCAACTCTCACATCCATACATGACTACAGGAAAAACCATAGCCTTGACTAGACAGACCTTTGTTGGCAAAGTAATGTCTCTGCTTTTGAATATGCTATCTAGGCTGGGGGGAGACAAATATTTCAAATGGACACAGTTTTCAGTCTTTGTATCATCAGTTTCCTGTGAAACTCTCCTATGTTTAGAACAGAATATCAAGTGCTCACTTATGTCACATGGCTTTACAGCTGTGCAACTTAATATACCTTTCTGTGGTTTATTAAACTGTAAGCATCTGCTACGTAAGCATCCTTTAATGGCTGAAGCCCTAACTTAGGTCACGGTGGGCAAAGGTTGGGGGAGCCTCTGCGTCTCGTTTGTTTTCTTTTCTACAGTCCCCAGGGACTCAGCTTTACATACATTTATTAACTACTATGACTTTCTTTAAGAGAGGGTAAAGATTGCAGGCTTTAGGATCAGAGAGATCTAGGTTTAAATCTTAGTTTTGATCTTTATTAACTGATTTTGGCATAATATATTTCTTTGATATTTGGTTTCCTTCCTCTCAGTGGGAGGCTCTACATCAAGAAGACAAAATGTATAAGCTTCCTGATCATAATAACTGCTAAAAAATACTAACTACATTCTAGCCAAGGGTTCACAAACAAACATTCACGTGTGCTGACCAATAACTTGTGTGAATAAAAGTGGTGTAAAGTAAAACTGCATCCAGTGATGGGAGCTCTGGGAAAGGGGAGGATACAAGAACATTCTAGAAGAAACAGCTGTTGCTCATCTCTAATTGAATTATTTTTTAAATGGCAGATAATTTTTTAAATAGTGTAGATTTCTACTCAACATTAAGCAAAAGGGACCAAACTTACCATCTACCTGAAACATCTGAAAAATCAGACAGAATCTAGAAAACAATGCCTTTCAGGAGACTGAGCATTGAAGAATCACTGGGCAAGGAATCTCTCTGAAAGGTGGTGAGCAAGTGGTGTGAACAATACAACTGCCACAGCTACTGTCCAGGAAGAACTTCCAGATATAGCCTGACAGTCTCTGAGCATCTGGGGGGAAGTCAGGGTGCCTAGAGTTTACAAAGCAGAGGAGCACTGAAGAGAGCTCCAGAGAGAGACAGTGAGCTGCTTGAGAGATCTGCAGAGGGTCCCCCTCAGGTCTTCAAATCAGTCCTGATCAGTGCATGAGCATGTGAGAAAACCACCTGACGGACAAGGAAACACTCAAAAAGATTACAGGAGAAAAATTCCCAAAGATCACAGAGGGCCAGGGATGGTTAATCTTTCTACCAGTTCAAGTGGAAAAACCAGGTGTCAGGTATAGTATCAATATAATACACAGAAGGTTTTGCCTTAGAAGTATGACAAAATTAGACCTAGCTGAACACTTCTTTCATTCTCCCCTAACAAAGTTTAAAAGCAAGGTCCAAACTTGTCAAACTGACTCCATGTGACTTAACTGAATCCAAACACAAAAATTAAAAAAAAAAAAATTATAGAGCTGTAAATGTATTCTGTGGGACTTCTCCAATGGTTCAGCAGTAAAGAATCTCCCTGCAATGCAAGACATGCAGGAGATGAGGGTGTGACCCCTGGTTGGGAAGATCCCCTGAAGAAAGAAATGGTAAATCACTCCAGTATTCTCACCTGAAAAATGTCATAGAAAGAGAAGTCTGGAGGGCTACAGTCCAAAGGGTCTTAAAGAGTTGGATACATCTGAGAGACAGCACACGCACAAAGGTATCCAATATCCAATAAGGTGAAATTCCTAACATCCAGCATCTGCTTAAAAAAATTATCTGACATGCAAAGAAACAGGAAAATATGACCATTATGAGGAAAAGAAATCAATGAAAATGACCCGGGAATGAAAAACATGATATAATTAGTAAATAAGGACATTAAAATTACTATTATTATTATATTCTGTACAATAAAGAAGTGACAGCAAAGAAAGAGTTAAGTAGAAAGATGAGAGACACAGCGGCTAAGTACAATACAGAGTTAAGTAGAAATGTGAAATTCCATATTTCTACTGAAATCTGTGCCTTTCACATCTCCATATATATTTTCCCCCTAAGATAAAATTTCTAGAGATTAAAAACTATTATGTCTTAACTTGTAACTGGACTGCTGCTGCTGCCGCTAAGTCACTTCAGTCGTGTTCGACTCTGTGCGACCCCATAGATGGCAGGCCCCCAGGCTTCCCCGTCCCTGGGATTCTCCAGGCAAGAACACTGGAGTGGGTTGCCGTTTCCTTTTCTGAGTAACTGGACTAGATGACATAAATAGCAGATAAGATATTGCAGAAGAAAAGATGAGTGAACTTGAAAACACAGCACAGGGAACTATTCAAAATGAAAAGATCAGTAAAATAAAGGATGGGTCAATTTTAAATAGTGTAATGTGTAATCGGAACAAAATGTTACTGCTAAAAAGACAACAGAAGGATACAAAATGGAATACTAAAAATAATGAATGAATCCAACAGAAGGTAGAAAAAGAAAACAAAGAATAAATGGAACAAAAGAAAAACACATTGGAAAATGGTAGTTTGATAAGTTTTTGAAGAGTGTTAGTATTCTCTCAGGGCTTCCCAGGTAGCTTAGCTGGTAAAGAACCCACTTGCAATGTGGACTGGGTTCGATCCCTGGGTCAGGAAGATCCCCTGGAGGAAGGTATGGTAACCCACTCCAGTCTTCTTGCCTGGAGAATTCCCATGGACAGAGGAGCCTGGTGGGCTACAGTCCATGGGGTCACAAAGAGTCAGACATAACTGAGATACTAAGCACAGTACAGTTTGATATACAACCATACCAATACAACATTAAATGTAAATCACCCAAGTGCCTCAATTAAAAGCAGGGATTACTTAAATGAAGATTCAAGACCCAAATATATCTTGCCCAAAAGAAAACTATTTAAAAGACACTAGTAAAATAAAAGTAAAATGATAAATATACTCCAGGCTCAGAGCACTTCACAATTTTCTCATAGAATTTCATGAGGTGAGAGAAATGTCGTTTCCACTGAAACCATTCTCTTGGTCAGTAATGAATATTTATCCTTTTTTAAAAGTGACTGCCTAGGGAGCTCAGTTCAAAATCTCACACCTAAATTCAATAACTACTTTGGCCTTTTAGTATTAGTTTGACAGATATAGTTTTTAGAATCATACAAATCAAATTCAACTGTGTTTAAATTATTAATGCTATCACAAGGTGGACAAAACTCGAGTGTAACTTTAACTTCAGCATTTGCCTCTGAAGATATGAGTACCATTGTCCTAACTTCGTTGTGAAGATGAATGGAGATAATACATGTAAGATCACTCAGCAGGGTGACCTGCACTGCACAGATGCTCTCTTCACTTATCATTCTGCCTTGTCTGTCTGTCTCGAGTCCTTTTGCAATAGAACCTCTGCTAATTCCTATGATAATCCCTAAGGTTACTGAGCATACACTTTGTGTCTCCTGGTGACACTGTCAGGCATTCAACTTATAAGTAGTACATTCATTTAAAAATGCAAATATGGTATTTATAAAAATGAAGGGAAAAAACACAGTTTAAATTATAAATGAACTACATACAATGTCTTACTGGGTTAGATAAATAAATTCATGAATTGTTGGCTGAGTTTATACACAGCAGTCTAAAAATCAATACTTTTTTTCCCTATCATATCCAGGAGTTGGCATTCCACTTTCAGCAAAAATATTTCCACGTGTATATGATTTATCCCATTGCCTGTTTATTCTCAAGATTTCTGATTTTTGAACACTCTAAAAAGAATAATTCATAATTTTATACTATAGTCCAAAGACTTTCCAATTCGGCCTCTCTATATGCCCACGGTTGTGATGACTTCTGAGTGACATAGTACAGTGGCTTTGAGGACTAGCTCCATCATCAAGTCACCTAGTGATTTGGACAAGTTATGCAAAGTCTCTGACTAATGGGGACCTTGTGAATTAAGGTTGGTGGAATCAATGCCACAAGGCTGTTATCAAGCGTATATAAGAATTCAGGAAAATGCTGGCACATGGAAATGACTCAAAAATATTAGCTTTTAAAAACATGTATATTATTACTCTCATAATACTGCTCCTTTTACGTCTGTTTTGTGAGCTGTGGCTCATTGAATCCAAGCTTATTGCTACAACAAAAGCACTAGAAGACTATGATTATACTGGACTCTTTCTGGATGCCTGAGTTCAAGGTAGGAGATTTCATGCCCTACTTACCTCTAGAAGTAATAACATATTTCTAGAGCATTTGATAGCAAAATTAATCATGTTAAAGACTTCAATTAAATAAAATTTAAGCAAGCGCTATTGTTGAAATTTAATATTTCATTAAAGCAAACGGTGTGGGTTGAGTATAAATTTAAGGGTATAATTAAGCATCCTTAACTAGTTCTTACTTGTATATTAAGTTGAATTGACTTTATGCCTTTTTTTTTTTCCAACTCTGAGCTAAACTTCATAATTTAATCCCTTAATTATCTATATATTTAGATATATTAGATAGATTATATATATAGTGTCAGAAAAGCCTACTGATTTATTACTTTCACCTATCAATATCTGCTTAGGAAATTGTGTGGGAGTGTACTTTTTCTCTCTTGCCTGGAAAATCCCATGGACGGAGGAGCCTGGTAGGCTGCAGTCCATGGGGTTGGTAAGAGTTGGGCATGACTGAGTGACTTCCCTTTCACTTTTCACTTTCATGCATTGGAGAAGGAAATGGCAACCCACTCCAGTGCTCTTGCCTGGAGAATCCCAGGGACAGGGGAGCCAAGTGGGCTGCCGTCTATGGGGTCGCACAGAGTCGGACACGACTGAAGTGACTTAGCAGCAGCAGTACTTTTTCTCAAACCATAGTTAAAGTAATTCCTTAGTATTAGCCCTGAGCATAAGAACTTCTAATCTGTGGAACACCCAGATGAAAAGTCCTTGTACCCTGTCTTATGTTATATTCAGATTGCATCTGCTGCCAAACAGAGCATTTATTCTTTACTCCTCAAACATTCTTCTCTGGAGATACAAATTTGACCTGATTTGGAGAAATGACATTAAAAGCTTAAAATTTTATTGGCTTAGAAATTTCTGCTTCTACTAGGGGAGAGACACATGAAATTACTTGATAAAATTGTTCATTATAGCATTATTTTTAATAGGCTAAATGTGGAATCAATCTAAATGTGGATAAAACAAATTTTGGCATAGCCAAACAATGACACAGTAATACTCTTCAGCAAGGAAAGGAAAAGAAAAAAACACAGACACATGTTTCAGCATGAACAAACCTCAAATGCTTTAAGCTAAGTGAAGAAAAAAACTGGGCAAAACAACATATTCCATTCCTATGACATAGCCAGAAAAATGCGAGAGAGGTGAAGTGTGAGTAGTAGCTGCTTGGAGAAGGGAATGGGAATGGCGATTGGCTAAAAGAAGCATTGGGGCTCTCTCAAGGGTGAGAGACACGTCTTAAAACTGGATTCTGGGGATGGTTTCCTAAATCTCTAAATGTATCTTTTGAAGAGTATAATTCAGTGATTTGCAGTAAACTGTATAGCATATAAGTGCCTCAAAAAAGTATTTGAAACAAGCAAGTGGAAATTGTGCAACTGTAAAAGACCATATCTGAAAGAAATATTCACTGCACAGGTATAATATGCAGATAAATATGACAGAAGAGAGACTCAGTAAAGAAAGTTAATCAATGGAACTAATTTAAAGATAAAAACTATAGTATGGAAAAATTATAACAAAGTCTTAGGGACCTACACTTAATATAACTTGAATCCAGAGGGCAAAGATCAACGGAGTGAGGCAGAAATATTTCTGAACAGACATTAACTGGCAATTTTCCAAATTTGGAGAAAGATGAATTTTTAAATTCAAAAAGCTCAGCAAAACGCAAGCAGGATAAGTATAAGACAACCATGCTTCTACATGTTAGTCCTATTTCCATAAATCAAAGAGAAAATCTTAAAAGACATCAGAAAAAGTTTACATGAAGCAGAGCAACCAGTTGAATGAACTTTTATTTCAGAAAGCAGTGGGACAGCATCTTTTATGAGCAGAAACGAAAGCGACAATGTCATTATTAAAAATAATAAAAACTCTTTACCCAGAATTCTGTGTCCAGTAAAAACACTCTTCAAGAAAGAAGACAAAATGAAAACATATGTAGATACTGGCCAATTCACACTACAAGAAAGTCTACGGGAGATTCTTCAGTTTGAAGGGAAATGATATCAGATGGGAATTCAAATGATATAAGTTGCAAAGGAATAAAGAGCATCATAAAAGATACCAGTGAATAAGTGTAAGATAGTACTTTTCTCTTTATTTCTTTAAGATGCATACAACTCAAAAGTCAAAATATAGCATTGTCTTGTAAGGTTTAATATAAAATGTTGTAATACCTACAACAACTAAAGCCTGAGGAATGGGAAGAGGACTAAATATATCTACATCAGTGCATTACATGATTGCAAGTTATATTTTATGTGAAATGATACAAATTATATCTAAATAACCAATAAAATTAAGAATGTATATTGTAATTACTAGAGCAGTCACTAAAAATAAGGCAAGTAAACAAATCTAAAAGGACACAAATAAGTTAAAATAGAATTTTAAAATATTGACATAACCCAAAAGAAGTCAGGCAAAGAGGAACACAGGAAAAGTAGCAGTTGAACAAACAGAAGATAGATAATATGAAGTTAGATGCAAATCTACCCACATCACTACTCATTTTAAATATTATTAGGCTCAACATTTCAAACAGATTCAGATATTATCAAGCTGTATATGTTGTCTACAAGATGCACTTTAAATATAATGACACAAGTAGAACAAAAATAAATGGAAAAATATCACACAAACACTGAGCATAAGAATACTGGAATGAATATATTAATATCTGATAAAGTAGGTTCAAAACACAGAGTCAGTTCAGTTCAGTCACTCCAAAATATGTGTGTGGGTTCCTATACCGACAGGCAATTCAACACCAGCTGGGTCCCCCACAATCTAACCTAATTCTAACACTACCTACCTGAAGACGGTGTCAGATCCTATAAATTAAGGATTTAATCCTACAAAACAGCACCCCACCAATTTAAATGCCAGTTACAAGTTCAGGTTTTCACCTGGGCTTCTGACCTCCTCCTTGGGTTTGATTAATTTGCTAGAGTGGCTCACAGAACTCAGAAAAACATTTTACTTACCAGATTACTGATTTATTATAAAAGGTTCTAACTCAGGAAGAGTCAGGCAGGAGAAACATACAGGGCAAAGCATGGGGAGGAACGTGGAGAATCCATGTTCTCTCTCTGGGCATACCAGCATAAACCTCCACATGCCCAGCAACCTGGAAGCTCCTAGAACCCTGCCCTCTTGAGTTTTTAGTGAAGGCTTTATTCCATAGACATGATTGGTTAAATCATTGGTCATTAACTGAGGACTTCCCAGGTGGCTCAGTGGGAAAGGATCTACCTGCCAATGCAGGAGTCTCAAGTTCTATCCCTGGGTCAAGAAAATCCCCTGGATAAGGAAACAGCAACCCTCTCCAGTACTCTTGCCAGGGAAATGCCATGGACAGAAGTGCCTGGTGGGCTACAGTCATGGGGTTGCAAAAGTCTCAGATGCTGGACATGATCCAGTGGCTAAATAGCAGCAGCAGCATTAACAATTGAACTCAATCTCCAGCCCCTCTCCCCTCCCTGGATGGGAGGTGGTGTAGAACTCAAAAGTTTCCACCTACGAATCCCCTGGCTGGTTTTCTTGGTAACCAGCCTCCATCTTCAGGTGTTTTTCAAAAGTTACTTTATTAACATCACAAGAAACACATTTGTAGCTCTCCACACTTAAGCCAATTCCAAGAGTTTTAGAAGCTCTGTACCAGAAATAGGGGGTGAGGGATGGGAGTTGTTTAAAAACCAAATATATATGTTTTATTATCAATCACACTATCACAATAAAATATTCATGAATTGAAAGGCTCAATTTTGTTAGACTTTCATTTCTCTCAAAGTTCCAGGAGGCATTTAAAAAAAATTTTTAGGGGAAGTTGTGTGTTGACAAACTAATTTTAAAATTTATATTGAAATGAAAAGCACCTACAATATCCAAATCAACCTTGGAAAAAAGATGAATGAAATTGGAAAATTTACACTACCCAACTTCAAGACTTATTATAAAGCTACAGTAATTAAGACAGTGTGGTTCTGGCATACATTGGACAGCTCTAACAAATAGAATAGAGAATCCAGATACAGAGCTACCCTTCAATGGTAATTGATATTTTTGGAAAAAATATCTAATGAATATAATGAAAAATGAATGAAATCTAATGAAAAAGAGAAGGTCTTTAACAAATGATGTTGGAATCACAGTGTTTTGATGTGGGAAATGAAATAAAAGCCTATATAACACTGTATGCAGAAATCAAGAAGTGTCATAGACCATGTGAAACAGGTAAACTATAAAGCTTTTGGTGGAAAACAAAAAGTATTTTTATGACTTGAGGGTAGACAAGTACTTCTTAGATCACTGAAAGCAATAAGCATAAAAAATGATACATTAGACTTCACCAAAATTTAAAACTTGTTCATCAAAATAAAGAAAAAATGAAAGAAAATGAATAGTAAGCCACAGATAAGGAAAATCATTTGCAAAACATACATTTGATGAAAAATAATGACCAAGACATATAAAACCTCTCCTCTTAGGTATTTACCCAGGACAAATAAAAACATAGTTGCAAAGGATTTGTGCAAGAATGTTTACAGCAGCTTTACTCCCTATGGCTTAACACTGGCAACAGCCCTGGCAGCCTTCAATAGGAGTATGGATAAACAAACTCTGAAATACTCATTTAATCGAATACTACTCACAAATAAAATTATTAACACACTCACCAACATGAATGAATCTCAGAAACATTCTTCTGAATGTATGAAAACTTACACAACAGGGAACATACTACATTATTCCATTTATATGACATTAACAAACAGAAAGCGAACACACGGTGTAAAGTTTAGACTATTATTTGACACTGAGAGTGTGGTGTGATGGGATCTTGATAGGAATTTTGGTTACCCAGGTGTATAGATTTGTCATTAGTTAGTGAATGTATACTTAATAGTTGTACATTTCATTGCTTATACATTTTACATTAAAAATTAAACAAATAGAAAACTCTACTTGCACCATGAAGTCTTTAGGCAGAAACGGGCTCATGTCTTTGTGAAACACGTTGAAAGACTGATGAAATGGTAGATAATGGCGTGGATATGTAGATATGTACTAAAGCAAGTAAATAAAATGTTAATGGGAGAATCTAGGTTACTGAGTATACAAGTATTCACCATAATTTTTTTTTCAATGGTGTATGTTTTAAAGTTTTCAATTAGAAATTGCGGAGGAAAAAACAGACTATCTAAACCTTATTGGTCTTGGAATCCTCCAACTTAGACTTCCAAACAAAATAATCAGTTTTAGTTCAGAAATTTTTAGGAAAGAAATAAAATTGAATGTGAAAAGCTATTCAAATAATGGGAATGTTTATAGGAACAAAACTATAGCAGAAGCCCTTAATTATAGGTTCATGAGGCCAGGAACAAGGTCTATATTGATCACCATGGAATTTCAGCTCTAACATGGTCCTGCGATTCCTACACTCTCCTAAAGTACTATTTTTAACAAATCTCCAATATATTAAAAAATGTATTATATTACCAACATCACAAAATTTTGTAAAAAAGATTGTGTGGAGTTTCTGATACAAGGTCTTTTACATAGTATGTGCTCAATACATATTAGTTTTTCTCTTTATAGCCAGGGGCATAGCCTAGGAGAGCATCCATCAGGGCAATTAAATTTGGGAGTGAGATCAGCTTGGGGTGGCCTATTCCAAACGTTAGAAAGGGAGAGAGGAGAGGCAAAAGGCTTCACACACTGTCTCCAGAGTTTCAGAGTTACTGTTTCCTTTAACATCATTACATTAGTGGTAACAACCAGCAGATCAATATCTTGCCTGAAACATTTTTGGTGAACAGTGAATGTGTTTGGAGGAGGGCATAGTCCCCTGTTTCCCCTCAAGCTAGACTTTTGTCTATAGCAAAACAAAGAGTATGTGTTAAGAATAGACCTACACACCTAATTTCTATTATTCTTACAATCCATGGTGATCAGGGATCACGTAGTAATGTGGCAAGGAAAATGATGATGGAATAAGGATTAGCATTGATTCTCCAGATGCCAATAACTGTGAACATTTAGGCTCTCAATCAGGGACTTTGTTTAAAAGCCCACAGTTTAAGAGATGCCTATTAAGTCTCTTTGATAACTTGTGGCTGTAACAAGCAGTTTCTATAAACCAACAGTAGTCAATTTTTGGCAGGTTCAAAATTCTGAGATTAGAATTTTCAAAGGACTGGAAGAAAACAGTGCACTCCACCTACCTAGTCTGCCTCGCTTCCTTCATCTTCAGGTCAACTAAAGTGCACAGACAATAACCAACTCCTTGTCCAACTCAATGGGCTAAATGTCAAGTATTCAAGGTGAGAGAAGCATCTGCTCTTATGTGACCGGAGGAGCAGACCTACAGGGCTAAGCATGCCACCATGTAGACTGGGATAAGTACAGGCATGATGGTGATGATGGTGGCAACGATAACTTTTATCTCTGGAATGCTTCCTATATGGCAGACATCGCTCTAGGTGTTTGATAGGGATTAAGCATGGAAAAAGCAAGAGAGTTCCAGAAAAACATCTATTCCTGCTTTATTGACTATGCCAAAGCCTTTGACTGTGTGGATCACAAGAAACTGTGGGAAATTCTGAAAGAGATGGGAATACCAGACCACCTGACCTGCCTCTTGAGAAATCTGTATGCAGGTCAGGAAGCAACAGTTAGAACTGGACATGGAACAACAGACTGGTTCCAAATAGGAAAAGGAGTATGTCAAGACTGTATATTCTCACCCTGCTTATTTAACTTATATGCAGAGTACATCATGAGAAACGCTGGACAAACACAAGCTGGAATCAAGATTGCCGGGAGAAATATCAATAACCTCAGATATGCAGATGACATCACCCTTATGGCAGAAAGTGAAGAGCAAAAGAGCAAAAGGCTTTCATCAAAAGCCTCTTGATGAAAGTGAAAGTAGAGAGTGAAAAAATTGGCTTAAAGCTCAACATTCAGAAAACGAAGATCATGGCATCTGGTCCCATCACTTCATGGGAAATAGATGGGGAAACAGTGTAGACAGTGTCAGACTTTATTTTTGGGGGCTCCAAAATAACTGCAGATGGTGATTGCAGCCATGAAATTAAAAGACGCTTGCTCCTTGGAAGGAAAGTTATGACCAACCTAGATAGCATATTCAAAAGCAGAGACATTGCCAACAAAGGTCCGTCTAGTCAAGGCTATGGTTTTTCCTGTGGTCATGTATGGATGTGAGAGTTGGACTGTGAAGAAAGCTGAGCGCTGAAGAATTGATGCTTTTGAACTGTGGT
Source organism: Bos indicus (assembly GCF_029378745.1). Classification (NCBI taxonomy): domain Eukaryota; kingdom Metazoa; phylum Chordata; class Mammalia; order Artiodactyla; family Bovidae; genus Bos; species Bos indicus. Next base: position 16,341,313 of record NC_091788.1, on the reverse strand, counting down.
GTTGGAGAAGACTCCTGAGAGTCCCTTGGACTGCAAGGAGATCCAACCAGTCCATTCTGCAGGAGATCAGCCCTGGGATTTCTTTGGAAGGAATGATGCTAAAGCTGAAACTCCAGTACTTTGGCCACCTCATGCGAAGAGTTGACTCATTGGAAAAGACTCTGATGCTGGGAGGGATCGGGGGCAGGAGGAAAAGGGGACGACAGAGGATAAGAAGGCTGGATGGCATCACTGACTCCATGGACGTGAGTCTGAGTGAACTCCTGGAGCTGGTGATGGACAGGGAGGCCTGGAGTGCTGCGATTCATGGGGTTGCAAAGAGTCTGACAGGACTGAATGACTCAACTGAACCGAAACAAACACTATTTAATCATCAAAACACCCTGTAAAACAATGTTGCTAATTACCACATTTTTGCAGTTGGGGGAACTGGAACATCAAGTTTTAATCTGAGCTAAGGTCGCCTAGCTAACAAGGGCAGAGCCAGGATTTTGCTTCAGTCTCTCTGCCTCCAAAGTCTGAAATGTTAAGGGGACATACTAGAGGGGGTCATGGACTCTAATTGAGGATATTTCACCAAAGCTTTACAGAAGAAATAATATTTGAACAAGAACTAGGGGCAGGCAGTATTAGGATCTGGACCTGTAGAGATAATTACAGGTTCTCTAGTTCTACAGGGGAAGGTGTGAAGGGCAGAGTGAGTGACCTGAGTCAGGTCAGGGCTACTCAAAAGCCTCTAGCATGTGTGCTGGAGAGTTTTCATCTGCTTCTCAGAGTCAATCTCTGTCCCTCTCTGCTCTGCTCTGTGCTCTGGGAAGATGATTTCTACATACCTAGTCATTCAGACCCCCTTGCCTTCTGGTGTCCGATTTTACATAGCCAACGGGAAGCACCAGCATAAGAGTAAAGGATGAGAAGACAGAATCAGGATTCATATTCTCTGCATCCTCCTGAGAGGCAGGATGTAGCAATGGCTGTGCTCCTCTACCTAATGTTTCCAGAACTGCTCCCGGTCTTTGCTCAAAACCTCCCAACCCCCACCTCTAGCAGGAGTTATCAAAAGTCTGTAAGTTAAAGGGTTCAGAGATAAGAAAGGAGGCTACAAACACAGAAAAAACCCAGATGGACCCAGCTAGAACCAAGATGAATAGGAATCTCACCTCCAACCGACCCTGAGTCTCATTGAACATTGTTTTGCGACAGAAGCATTTTAAATGACACGCGTACTGGCATCCATTACCAGACATTAAGGACTAAAAAAAGAAAAAAAAAGGAGGTGGCACCCCTGCCTTCACTGGAAAAACCCTATTCCTTTCCAGGTAATGCATCCACCTCCCCATCATTAGCCTCACTCCTCCCCTCTTTGTCTTTACTCTTTAAAATTCAATCCCTCTCACTAGGTGGGTGACAAGTTGATCTGTGTACTTAGTACCCGATCTGTGTACTTTGACCACCAAATAAAGTCTGTGCTGTGTCAGTCTCAGCTTTGATTTCCTTATTCAACTGCTTGAACCCAAATGAAAAAGAACCCTCCCCTATAGAAGCAGAGAGCCTCCGGCTGGACTAGGACCTGAGCAGGGTCCCTGGGACTTAATTCGGGAGCACTGAGTGCACAGCTTCTGTCAGGCAGCCTCTTTCCCACAGCTGCAAGTTTTCCAAGCTCTCTAGCCATGCTTCTCTGAATTGCCCGTTTGCATGGTCTCTTCTGGAGGCTCAGGGGTAAAGAATCCACCTGCCAATGCAGGGCGCGCAGATTCAATCCTTGATCCAGGAAGATCCCCTGGAGAAGAAAATGGCAACCTAATCCAGTATTCTTGCCTGGGAAATACCACAACAGAGGAGCCTGATGGGCTACAGTCCATGAGTCTGACACAATTGAACAACAACAAGTTCAGTTATCCTTTGGAGTATGTTTGGCTTTCCTGCAGTGTGTTGCCCCAGGGAACACGATTAAGGAGCAGAGGTCAGTCAGTGTGGAGAATGTACTAGAGACTGCCCAGCTCCAAGGAAAGGTTGGAAGTTCATGCACCAAAATGATCAGGAGAGAGAAATGGAGAGTTGAACTTAGGCATGTATATATCTAGTGTGGTTAGAAGGGAAAAGAAGAGGCTTCATTCATGGGATTTTATGATGACCTGGACTTGAAAGTTGACAAAGTGAGGGGCATTGGGAATGGCTTTGTGCAGTCTGGCTGGATGACCTCAGAGCTGCAGAAGTTATACTGTGGATCAGACAACAGGAAGCTAAAAGAAAGACTCTTGCAGCAGAGAGAGCTTGGCCAAGAGGGGCACACTGATTCACTCTATGCTCTATGTTTTCCACCTGGTGGTGGTTTAGTCGCTAAGTCATGTCCGACTCTTGCGACCCCATGGACTGTATGTAGCCCGCCAGGCTCTTCTGTCCGTGGGATTCTCCAGGCAAGAATACTGGAGTGGGTGGCCATTTCCTCCTCCATGTTTTTCACCTAGGGCATATCTTTACTCTTTCTGAGGGTTTCTATAGAGTTCTGTAGTTTCCAGTGCTCTAATTTGTTTTTGCATCCTAAAAACAGCCGTGTGAAGTAGGAAGGGCAGATATTACCACAGCCATTTCAGAAATTGGGAAAAATTGAATTTTAAAGTAGGAACTTGACTTACTTGTGACAAAATAGTGAATCAATCAAACATCAGGATAATAACTAGGAGTTCCAAAGCTGTATTTCTGCTGCCTCCAAGCTGCCTGTTTTTCGAAGGTCTTTAGAGTGACCCAGGAGATGGTGGGTAAGTTAAAGTTCAAGGGCTCTGCTGCAAAAGTGAAGTGAAAGTGGCTCAGTCATGTCCGACTCTTTGCAACCCCATGGACTTAGTTCATGGAATTCTCCAGGCCAGGATACTAGAGTGGTTAGCCTATCCCTTCTCCAGAGGATCTTCCCAACCCAGGAATTGAACCAGGTTCTCCTGCATTGCAGGCAGATTCTTTACCAACTGAGCTATGAGGGAAGCTGCAAAAGTATTGAAATGCAAATCAAGGGGGCCCTGCCCCACTTTCTGCACTGAGATGGTAGTTCTGTCCCCTTAAGAAAGTCTGATAATGATCAGATCTTGAAAGGGGTTGAATTCTGAAAGCACTGAAGTCTCTGAATCTCAGTTCAGGAAAGGGACCTTTGAGAATACACAGCTAATAGTAATAATAATAATAATAATCATAATGTTGGTTTATATAATTAGGGGAGACTAAGAATTTGTTCTTTAGGACTTTGCCATGCCCAGTGATTTAGGTAAGACAAGAAAGATAGCTGCTCTGAGATTCAAGAACTCAGGAAAAGCAGCAGTTATTCCAAAAAGATATTCATTTTCTGAAGGAAAAAAAATAAAAGCTGTGTTAGAATCTTGTATCTACTATTGTAACGAGTTAAAATTAAGGGTAAGGGGAATGGCATTTCTTTTCCAAACAGTTCTAGGGAATTCAGTTATTAATGAAACAAGCAAATAAGTTAAAAAAAATAGAGTGATGGGACAGAGAGATGCAAGTAAATAGTGACAAAAACATATAAAAACCTCATAGAAAACAAGTTAGAAGACTTTTCTGTAATACAGGGCTTCTGAGAACTGTTAAATGTCGATACCCACCGAGTGGGGCATAGTATAAGTGATTTTCAAGTATATTTGTTCCTGCTTTATAGAACATAGTTTAGGAAATGATAAATAGGTCATCTTTTGGATCCTGGAGGTCATTTTTTAATTGCAGAACAGGAATGGAGGTGATATTTAATACTGGTGAGCTGTTCCTTTGTGTTAAGCAAAGCATAGGCACACTTGCACACATAATCATTATTAATTTTCACCAAAGCTCTTCAAAATAGATTTTTATCAGCCCAAGTTTGCAGATGAAGACTGTTGAGCTCAAGTAACTAATTGGCACAAAGTCACATAACTATTGAGAGACCAGAAATGGTATGATGCTTGTTGTATAAGATTTTCTGTTAAATATTTCCAAGACCTCAGAATAAAGTACCTTGCTATGCCATATAGCAGAGCTGGAACATTGATTCCTTCTTGTATAATATTATTAAAAATGTAAGTGCCAGAATGCCAGCTTTTCGTGCTTTATTCTCTAGCCTCTAGTATGCATTCAGCCCAGACAGGATGGAGCAGAGATACATCCTGTAACCTTGACACTCTTTTGGACTTTCCTTTTCACATCGCCGTCTCTAGGCTGTGGGCTCCTTGAAAGCAGCAACCATGACATATTCTTCTTAAAGTCTTAATGTTAGTACAGTAGTTGGTGCTGTTTGCAAAACGAATGCTTCAATTTTGCAGGTCAAACCACAGGGTCAGTCGTTCTTCCTTACTTCCACCCAAACCACCTCTGCAGCCCTTTACAGATGAGTCTCATTTTTGTTTGTTTTCACGGGAGTCCTGAAATAGTTGGTTACTCACTTTCTGATAGTGGCTATTTCCAGAGCAAAAGAGCTTTACTGCTTCTATCCCTTCAGCTCTGAATGAGAAATACACATGGCTTCATTTCAGTTCAGTTCAAACCAAATCAAATCCAAGTCTATCCAATAGATCCCAGTACAATCCAGCATCACCTTGTTCCTTATTTGAATCTATGCTTGTCTGTGACTCCCCCAAAGCAAGCATTTTATCACAGCTGTCTCCCCAGATTCTAGCACAACATATGACACTTAGTAGGCCCCACAGTTGTCGAATGAATGGGGATAAGCGTGAATGAATGCATATACAATGGGCTTAGATAAGGGGCAAGCACTGAAGAAAAAAAGCAAATCACTGTCACATTCCTGGATCTTCCACTTTCTAGCTGTATTATCTTCAGTGAGATATTTAACTTCTCTGAAGTTATTTTATCTATAAAATGGTGAAGACAACACTAAAAAAAAAAAAAAGAGTTGCTGTTTGTATTAAATGGGTAACACAGAGAAAGCATTAGCATGGGACCTGGCACACGGAGATTAGCTGTCGTTGTTGCTGTTGATATCGCTAGAACAAATTACATTTGATTTGAAGAACAAGTGAATGAACAAATGAGTATGTGTTAATTGTCTGGGTAAATTGAAACTGGCAGTCATGGGCCTGAAGATTAAATCTTCTCCTTGAGTTCTGTGTGGCCTTGGGAAAATCACATGCTCTCTCTGAATTATTTTCTCGTCTATCAAATGAGACAAATATTACCTACATTTTAAAGTTTCTGTTAGATTCAAAGAGTGCATGAAAAAGTACACAATCAATGATAAAAATCTAGAAAGATCTAAGGAACTGCTGTTACTTTCATGTATCTGGCGCCATCCATTAATATGTCTGAGAGAGTTGTTGGAAACACAGAAATAAAATCAGACTTATTCATATGGATTAAAGACACATTTTAAGTTAGTTTTAAAAGAGATGCATATACGCCTACTTTCTCCTATATAGTATTTGTGAGAAGACTGATATTTTACAGTGAAAAATATCATGACTGATGTCCATAAAGACTGAAATACCAATAAGATGTGTGAAGTAAGATTTCAGGGTTTCGTGTTGTTGCTTCCTGATTTGGGAGGTGCGCAGGACAGCTGGCTACCTGTGAAGCACTGTCATTTCCTCCCTCTGGTGGTCAGCTTAGGGTGCCAGGAAGAAACTGACATCGCCTTCAGGGCTATGCTTCCAATCTGGGTTCCTGTGGAACAATGAAGGTCTAAAAATGAGGCCAAGAATGAATGTGTTTGTACCACTTTCCAACATTACAATGAGGGAAGCCAAGTGATTAAATTTGTACGGTGCCTTGTAGTCAATTAGGAACGGAATTAATGTGTGATGATTTGATATTAATCAAGACTTAAAAATAATAACTATACGGATGCCCTGCCTTACACATATTTTAATAGAAATCTTCCCTCTCTTCTTTTAGCTCCAATTTCTTCACTGATAAAACAGGCATTGTACTGTTTAATTCCCTGGATTGTAGTGAAAATAATGAGAGATTCGTATGTATTTAGAACTTACACAGCACCAGGATGCGTTACAAATAGTGACTAACTTAATTTGCAGTAATACTCACTTGATTTGAATAATATCCAACTTTATGGATGAGGAAACTGAGTTGTAGAAACTTCCTAATTTATCTAAATTCAGAAACCAGTAGGGGTAGAACAATTAGCAAAGAGCTTGATGGCAACTAGGCCAGGGGTAAGGGACTGTGTTCTCTCTATGCCCATGGCTGATGTCCTAAAGTCTCTCATTTCAAATGACTGTATCTTCACTTTCAAAGAATGAGAATGTCAGTACCGTCTAAAAGTAAGAGAAAACGACCAAACTCACATATCTGTTTCAGTTACATTTCTTGGATTAATTCAGACCCAGTAGCCTCTCAGTGTGAAAGCTCACTGGGGGTTTGATTGGAGGAACCACAAATGAACAGAGCATTTTTTTCTGCTTGGCGCTGGCCATCTCAAAAGCCCAGCCTGCAGCTGGGACTCTGGAGAATAAGGTTCAGCAAGGTTAATGATGGTGCCCAGGACTTGTACTCATGTCTATCTGGCTACAAACCTCAGAGTCTTTCCATTAAAGCACAATAAATTATAAAAGAGGCCAAATGGGTCGGTCAGAGGCTTTCAATTCTACACGTGGCGTTTCTGCAATTCTCACTTGACAGATAGTGTGAACCTACTTATTACAGATTTTGTTACTGATGCTAAGGCTATTAAGATGAATAAAACTGTCCTTCAGAGCAGAATTCTCAAGTTATCCTCTAGTCGAAGGGCAGAGATTTTCGGTCACTTTCTTCTTTAGCTCTCTCAACACTTTAGTCCTGAGGACATTTGTACAGTTGATTCAGTCAAGAGCAGCTCTGGACAGGCAGGAAAAGAAGACTTTTGTATATCTAGCAGATGGGTTCTGGCATCAGTCAACTGATTTAATCTGATTTCCAATGTCTAGAAAGACCCTTAGCACTCCCATATCCAGCAAGGTAAACTACCCCCCTGCTCCTTATTTCTTCAACTTGCCTTTAGCTTTCGTTTCCTGAATATAGTCCAAGAATCTCACATGAAGCCAAAGCCCACATCCCACATGACCTGGGCAAGATCCTCTTCCTCCTCACAGCTTTCTAGCTCAGGCTTATATAAATCAAAGAGCCTCTTGATGAGTACCAAAGAGGAGAGTGAAAAAGCTGTCATAAAACTCAATATTCACGAAACTAAGATCATGGCATCCGGTCCCATCACTTCATTGCAAATAGATGAGGAAAAAGTGGAAACAGTGACAGACTATTTCTTGGGCCCCAAAATCACTGTGGATGGTGACTGCAGCCATAAAATTAAAAGACACTTGCTCCTTGGAAGGAAAGCTATAACAAACCTAGACAATGTTTTAAAAAGCAGAGACATCGCTTTGCTGACAAAGGTCTGTACAGTCAAAGCTATACTTTTGCAGTAGTCATGTTTGGATGTGACAGTTGGATCACAAAGAAGGCTGAGTGCTGAAGAATTGATGCTTTTGAACTGTGGTGTTGGAGAAGACTCTTGAGAGTTCCTTGGACTGCAAGGAGATCCAACCAGTCCATCCTAAAGGAGATCAGTCCTGGGTGTTCATTGGAAGGACTGATGCTGGAGCTGAAACTCCAATACTTTGGCCACCTGATGGGAAGAGTTGACTCATTGGAAAAGACCTTGATGCTGGGAAAGACTGAGGGTAGGAGGAGAAGGGAGAACAGAGAATAAGGTGGTTGGATGGCCTCACCGCCTCAATGGACATGAGTTTGATAAAGCTCTGAAAGGTATTAAGGACAGGGAAGCCTAGTGCACTGCAGAACACAGGGTCGCAAAGAGTCAGACATGACTCAGCAGCTGAACAGCAGCAGCAAAGTCATGGAAACTGACAAAATGCCCACCATATTGGACTGCACATATCATCCTGCCTTGTTTCTATTGCATAACAAGTTAACCATAAATGTAGGGGCTTCAAACAATATAAGTTTGTTATCTCCTAGTTTCCATGAGTTGTGGGTTCAGCATATTTTTCCCTGGATCCTCTGCTCAGGTCTCATAGCTGAAATCAAGGTGTCAGCCAGCTGCTCTCTCATCTAGAGGCTCTACTAGGGTAAGATCTGCTTCCAAACTCAGGCAGGTTGTTGGTAGGCTTTCTTGTGGTGGGTGTGGGAGTGAGGGGCCCGCTGTCTTGCTACTGTGGGTGGAAGACCGCCCTCAGCCCCAAGAGGCCATTCTCAGTCCTTGCCATATGAGCCCTCTTAGTTCAGCACTAGGGAACTTCTTGATGTCAAATCCTTTCACAATTCCCATCTCTCTGCCATCACGTTCTGTGACCAGCCAGAGAAATCTTTCCACTTTCAAGGGGCTCATGTGATTAGACAATGAATGCCTATCCAGGCAATCTCCTTATTTTATTTCATTAAAATTTTTATAGATATGCACAAAGAGAGACAGAGAGAGCACAATATATATCTATAAATATGCTAGAAAAGAAAGGTGAAATATATTATCATCAATGTCATTAAAGGTTATGAGATCATGGGGGATTGTTTTTTTCTCTAATTCTGTAATTTCTACATTTTATAATAATAAGCACATAATTTGTGGGAAAAGTTTAGATGCTTCATGTCTTTATTCATTAAAAAATAAAATTTAAGAATGGATTTTGCTAAAAATAATCAAGGGCTACAGTCTCCAAATACATTTGTTCTTGCATAACTAAGACATTAAATATACAATATAAATACACTATACCAAGGGCCAGCTACCATTTTCCAAGGGTAAGTAAAATTGCCTGATAAAGATTTCACTGGTATGTCAAACAGCCATTGGAAGTTTATGTTGCTATAATAAATAACTCCAGAATCTCAGTGAATAACAAAAGAGGTTTCTCATTCCTAAAGTGTGGCATCACTTCATATGAGTCATCTCCTTATTTTAAAGCAAGTGGTGCCTTGTAATATAACCTGATAATGAAAATAAAAGTACAACCTAGACAGCATATTAAAAATCAGAGAGATTACTTTGCCAACAAAGGTCCATCTAATCAAAGTTGTGGTTTTTCCAATAGTCATGTATGGATGTGAAAGTTGGACTATAAAGAAAGTTGAGCACCAAAGAATTGTTGCTTTTGAACTGTGGTGTTGGAGAAGACTCTTGAGAGTCCCTTGGACTGCAAGGAGATCCAACCAGTCAATTTTAAAGGAAATCAGTCACTGAATATTCATTGGAAGGACCGATGCCAAAGCTGAAACCCCCAATACTTTGGCCACCTGATGTGAAAAACTGACTCATTTGAAAAGACCCTGATGCTGGGAAAGATTGAGGGTGAGAGGAGAAGGGGACGACAGAGGATGAGATGGTTGGAAGGCATTACCGACTCTATGGACATGAGTTTGAGTAAACTCTGGGAGTTGCTGAAGGACAGGGAAGCCTGGCATGCTGCAGTCCATGGGCTCACAAAGAGTAAGACACAGCTGAGTGACTGAACTGAACTTACTCATAGTACAGGGGATTCTGTTGGGCATGTACATCAGGGATCAGGAAACCATTGGGAAGAGCTTAGAATTCTGCTCGCCACACATCTCTCCCTTGAGTTCCTGGCTGCCGTGTCCCACCTTCCAGTTAAAACCCTCAGAGAATGATGTCATACCTCATTTGGAACAAATGCATGATCCTTGGCACCCACCCTGGAAACCTGAGATCTGGGAAGGTGTCTTCCAGTAGGAAGGAGGCTTCCAGGGGCACATCATCCCTTAAATGTAGTGCAGGCTTCTCCCACTTCTCTCCTCTCCTGCACATGCCACGTGCCTCACAGCTGAGCCACCTTATACAATGATGGTCAGGCATACAGCAGCTAAACAGAGTACAGCATGGCAAAGCCTATGAGTGTGTGCTTAGTCCCTCAGTGGTGTCCAAGTCTCTGAAACCCCATGGACTGTAGCCTGCCAGTCCTTTCAAAGGACTACAGACTGTAGCCTGTAGTCCTTTGAAACCCCATGGACTGTAGCTCCTCTGTCCATGGATTTCCCAGGCAAGAATATTGGGGTGGGTTGCCCTTTCCTTCTCCAGGGGATCTTCCCAACCCAGGGATCGAACCTGTGTCTCCCACACATCCTGCTCTAGCAGGTGAATTCTTAACCACTGAGGCACCTGGGAAGTCGTACGTGACTTACGCAAGTGAGGCCTTGATATATACAGTGGAGGGAGCTGTGGCTTCCGTCTGGTAGAAGGGAAGCTGGGTAGAAGAAAGTTCAACGTACGAGTGACAGTTGTCATGGAGTTGACAAAGGATTAGAGTTGTATTAGAAGACAGAAAGGGCATGCCAGCCAAGAGTCAGGGAAGGCCCAGAGTACAGGAAGCAGTAGTGAAGGATTTGTCTAGAGTGAATGGAAATGATTGTTTGGATTTAAGACTACATGATGGACGGGGGTATTAAGAAAGGAGCTTTTGTATCATAGTCAGATGGGCATTTAACTTGGAAGCAATGTAGCCACTGGTTCCCAAGATTCAATGTGTTGGGAGAATAATCATCCTAGAGACAGAGTGGGTTGGTTTAAGACGGGACTATTTAGGAAGCTGAGGCAATAGGCCAATGAAAAGGCAGTGCCTGGGGGACTGCAGAAGAGAAGAATGGTTTACAAACTACTTTAGGAGGTAACAATGAGGCTGAACACGAAGGTTACGAGTGTGAAGGCTGAGTGTAGGCAGCTAACTGTACTTCTCAATTTTATATGCTATGTCACATAAATCATTTCATTTTCTCCTGCAAACTTTGCATCTGTCTGCCTGCCTTCCTCAATGATCTATCACCTCCACACTTTCATCCTTCAAGTGTCAGAAACAATATTTCACCATGGCTAGGTTCACTTCCACATGGATTCATAGCAGGGTGAACACTTTTTCCCCTTCAAGGACCAGAATTATTATCCCTCTTCTTACTGCTAAGATACACCAGGAAGTGTAACCTCTAATGTGTCACTGACTCTGAATATCTCTTCCCCAAGCTCTCCAATGAGGTCATTGCTTAAGAAGCATCTGCTCATGATTTTCTGACATTTGCTTCACCCTGTGTCACAAAAATAACATTGATATCTGTCAAAAAGCCATGTGTTGGAAATCTAATCTCTGGTGATAGAAGTCAGAAGACTGGTTACTCTTCAGGGGCTACTGACTGGATGGGGACAAAAAGGAGTCTTCTGGGGTGCCAGAAATGTTCTCTGGTAGTGTTTATCTGGTAGTGGTTCTATGGCTGCGTTTACTGTGTAGAAAGTCATTGCATTGTGCCCTTAAGACACATGCACTTTACTGTATATATGTGAAATTATGCCTCAATAAAAACAAATGAAAAGAAAAGAGAAGCATATGCATGTGTCATTCCCAAACCATATTGCTCAGAAGGTGGTTTTCATGACCTCCTTTACTAAACAATGGAGGTTCAAGGTTAAGTGACTTCCCCAAAGTCACACAGATAGCCAGAGGCAGGGTCAAGATGCAAGTCCATGGTCTCATTGCAAAGGCTGTGCTCTTTCTACTACAAGACTAAGGGCTTTCTAGACTTACTTCTGCCCTGGATTTTTTCCCCTCCCTACTATACAATGATCTCTGACTACGAACAAGTTCCACTACTGGCATGTTAGACTTACTGTATTTTCATATGGTTGGCTTCTGGGGCCATGAGGAGGCCAAAGGCCCTTGCACAGGAGCAAAGTATCATCTTTGATAAAATTGGCGGATTCATTTTGATATTTGGCAAAACTAATACAATTATGTAAAGTTTAAAAAATAAAATAAAATTAGAGAAAAAAAAAAAAAAAAAAAAAAAAAAAAAAAACCTTTAAAAATTAAACAGTAAGAAAATAAACAACCTGATTAAAGTGGAAAAAAGATCTGAATAGACAGTTCACCAAAGAAGATGTAAGAATGGCAAATTAGCATATTAAAGGATGCTCAATATCATACGCCATTTAGATAACTACAAATTAAAACAACAGTTGAGATATCACTACACTTACTGGAATGGCAAAAACCCAAGATACTGACACCACCAAATGCTGGCAAGGCTGTGAAGCAACAGGAACTTTCATTCATTGCTGGTGGGAATGCAGGATGATACTTTCCATAGGGATGCAAGATGCCTGTAAGAACGCAAAACTTTGGAAGACAGTTTGGCAGTTTCTGACAAAACTAAACCATACTCTTCCAATATGGTGGACCCATTGTGCTCCTTGATATTTACCCAAATGAACTGAAAACATGTCCAAACAAACAAACAAAAAAAAACTGCATATGGAATCACCATATGACCCAGCAATACCTCAATTCCTATATTTTAGGTATATATCCCAAAATATTTATAAAAAAAACTTGGAAGCAACTAAGATGTCCTCCAGTAGGTAAATGAATAAATAAATTGTGGTACAGCAAACAAAGAAATGTTTTTAGTGCTAAAAAGAAATGAGGCATCAAGCCATGAAAAGACATGGAGGAACGTTAAATGCACATTACTAAATGGAAAAGCCCAACTTGAAAATGTTACATACTCTGTGATTCCAACTATATGACATTCTGGAAACGTAAAATTCTGGAGACAATAGGTTGCTAAGGGTAAGGGAAGAAGGAGGGATGAAAAGATGGAATACAGTGGATTTGGGGGCAATATAACTATTCTGCATATTATAATAATGGATGCATGTCATTATACATTTGTGAAAACCCATACAACATACAACACCAAGAGTGAGCCATAATTAAACTTTGGACATTGGGTGACAAAAAAAAAAAAAAAAAAAAAGCAAAGGAAAAGCAAACCAGGAACCAGGAATCCGGAGCAAAGGGCTTAGACTGTCAATGTGGATGACATCACCTCTTCCAGGGCCTCTTTGGCCGAGCTCACAGGAGGCAGAGGAGGTGGCCTTTGCCTCATGAGCTTGGGAAGACCCTGGTGTCAAGCCACAGTCTTCAAATAATTGGACTTTATCTAGCTTATTTTCCTTTGGGACTCCTTTGGTAATGTTTGTCTAAGTGTGACAAAAATCTCTTGAATCCCATCTCTTTTTTTTCAACAAAACAGATTCCTAAGTCTCACTTCAGACCTACATAATCAGAATGTCTGGAACCTGGAGCATTTTAACAAGTTTCTCCCGGGGACTCTTCTAGTACACACCAAAGTCTAAAAGTTACTAACTTGGAGTTTAGAATAGTGGTTTTAGACGTGCCGGCTTCAAATCACCTCTGCTCAGGGGTTCACTGCAGAGACTATCTTAAAAGGGAAGTAGCTCTCCCCTGAGTTCAGAATGGGGAGGAATACAGTATGAAAGTCTGGAGGGAACCTGTAGAGGGTCTTGGAGGTCAGACTCTTGAACCTGATACAGAGACCTTTCAACTCATTTTAAATATGAAGATCTGGATTATTATTATTATTTTTTTAGAAACACAATGTACAAATTTATGCTTTTAAGTGTTTAGTTTGGGACAAACATAGTGTCATGTAACTGCATATAGTCAAGATATACAACAGTTTCATCATCTCCCCCCAAAATTTCCCTTGTATCCTTTTGTAGTTTCCTTCTGTTGCCACCTCTAGTCTCTGGCAACCATTGATTTGTTTCTGTCCATCTAGCTTTATATTTCCCAGAAGGATGACATTCCATGTCACTAGCATCATGTAGCCTTTTGATCCTGATCTCTTTCACTTTCTGAGCATAATACATTTGCTGATACGTCATCCGTGTTGCTATTTATTTCCATAGATTATTCTCTTTAAATGCTGAGTAGCGCCTCATTATATGAATATATAGAAAGTCCCGACAGACAAATGAGATGACATTCTGAATGATGAACACAAACATAATGATATGAGACTACAGAAGTCTGAGCCTTGAATCTTCAATGATTTCAAGAATAATCTCTTTTCTCTGTGCCCCAATCTCCCCAGAAATAACCTTAGATTGTAGTCAGGATTAGATGGGTTAATATTTGTGAAATACTTGGCACATAGTACATACTATTTACAAATTTTAAATAAACAAATAGACCAAACAATTTAGAGAAGGGATCTAGACAGTAAGATCTAGAGGAGGAAGGGAGAAGGCAATGGCACCCCACTCCAGTACTCTTGCCTGGTAAATCTCATGGATGAAGGAGCCTGGTGGGCTGCAGTCATGGGGTCGCTAAGAGTCTGACACGACTGAGCGACTTCACTTTCACTTTTCACTTTCATGCATTGGAGAAGGAAACGGCAACCCACTCCAGTGTTCTTGCCTGGAGAATCCCAGGGATGGGGGAGCCTGGTAGGCTGCCGTCTATGGGGTCACACAGAGTTGGACACGACTGAAGTGACTTAGCAGCAGCAGCAGCAGAGGAGGAAGAGCAGAGTGTGTTTGGAGCTGTGTTCAGGTCATTTTTGGCAGAAGGAAAAGGTATAAGGGGAAAGGCTACAGGCTTTAGGGGTGGAGGACTAAATTCTGGAGAGCACTGCACACCATTCTATGGGGGCTGGGCTTTATCCAGAGGGTAATAAGAAGCAATGAAAGGATTGTAGGTCAGGCAGTAATTTGGAAAGACACCAAAGAAGCCAATGAAGATTTTGTGTGTGTGTGGTTTTATCACTGACAAATACCAGCGGCTGAAGCTAGAGGTGAACTATATTCAATATCCTGTGATAAATCATAGGGGAAAATATGAAAAATAATGCATATGTGTATAACTGACTCACTTAACTGTATAGCAGAAATTAACACAGGTTTGTAAATCAACTATATTTCAATAAAGTGAAAGTCACTCAGTCAGGTCTGACTCTTTGCGACCCCATGGACTGTATGGAGTTCTCCAGGCCAGGATACTGGAGTGGGTACCCTTTCCATTCTCCAGGGGATCTTCCCAACCCAGGGGTCAAACCCAGGTCTCCCTCATTGCAGGCAGATTCTTTATCAGTTGAGCCACAAGGGAAGCTCATATTTCAATAAAATAAAATTTAAAAAAGGATTAAGCCGGTAGAACTAACAGATCTTTACAACATGCTATTAGGGGTGGAGAAGGCTGGGATCTAAGTAAGATTCTCAAGGGCTAGAGGAGCCATTCATTGGTGAAGATAATGAAAGAAGAACAGGAGGGGGCTGTGGCTAAGATGGATAATGCACTTGGAACCTAATTTATCTAGAAAGTCTGGTGACAATGTTCACTGAAGGACCTGAATGGATGGTCTTCTGGGTTCACCAAGAGCAGAGGAGAGGTGCTGGGACAGGAGCTGTCAACTCTGGAGGGCCAACTCTGGAGGCCAACTCTGGAGGCCAACTCTGGAGGCTGGGTGCTAGAGGCTCTTGTTTCGGGAATAAGCCCAAAGCTGGCTGGAGCTCAAAACAGAGTAGTGAAGTTCAAATAAGCCAAGAAAAGGTGGGCTATGGAGAAGGAAAACTGAAGATCTCAGGTCATGGAGCAATCAGTACCCACCACGTCCATTAGTTCCTCCTGAGGATAGCAGCTCCATGAGGCTGGTTCTTTCTGATGAGTCATTTCAGCTTGAGACATGGGTCTCAAGACAAAACAAGCCAGCTGCTTGTCCTAGATTGATTAGACCAGGGTCTGACACTTGAGACAATGATGTAGCACCTGGAGATAAGGTCATTACTCTTCCTCATCCCCACCACCATCCCAGTGTAGCTTGGGAAGAAAAACATGTCACTAAGGACGTTTGATGGGCTTCCCCTGGTGGCTCGTGGTAAACAATCCATCTGCAATGCAGGAGCTACAGGTGATGAGGGTTCAAGCCCAGGGTCGGGGAGATCCCCTGGATGGCAGCCCACTCCAGTATTCTTGCCTAGAGGATCCCACAGACAGAGCAGCCTGGCAGGCTATAGTCCATGTGGTCGCAATGAGTCGGGCATGAAGAAGTAACTTTGCATGCGTGCAAGGACATCTGATATTAGACAGCAGCCTATGTAATCCATTCATGTCCTCTCTAGGAAAGGATAAAGAGACAGCATGCATAGATGGGGTATTTTAAACCATGATAAGCTGTTCACTTTCATGTACTGGAGAAGGAAATGAAAATCCACTCCAGTGTTCTTGCCTGGAGAATCCCAGGGACAGGGGAGCCTGGTGGGCTGCTGTCTATGGGGTCGCACAGAGTCGGACACGACTGAGTGACTTAGTAGCAGCAGCAGCAGCAAGCTGTTCAGGAAGAGAGAAGGCCTAGAGTGATTTTATACTGGAGAATATGACACCCTGTCCTACCTCACACCCTCTTGAAGGCTTGTGATCAGTCCCATTATTATCCACTTTTGTCTGAAGAGCAAACCGAGGCTCAACATGTAACACTGTCACAAAAACAACAACAAAAAACAACAAAACAACAATAAAGAAAACAAACTCCTACACTGAGTGGCTGGAACTCATAGGTTGAGGCTAAATTGGATATTTTTCTCTATTCTACATGGCCTTGCCAATACGTTGATAAATATAATTCAATCAGCAGTCTATGATAAGTTTTATTAAAATGTCAAGAGGCTTACCAGTCAGAATGAAAATGCAGGATGAAAAACATGTTTGTGGATTTTACTAAACCCTCCACTGTCAGCATATAATTCCTACTGTTCAACAAATCCAGGCTCACTCGTCTCTTATTCTATTGTGCTAAGAACACAAAGTGATAGGAGAAATAATGTTTTTCTTTTTCTCTACTCAAGCTTTGAGCTTAAAACTGGACACAGCGTGCAGCTTTTCATTCCAAAGCCAGGCAGTTTGATAGCTACCACACAGATGCATTTTGCCACGTCTAAAGTCTTATCCCCCAAGTTCAGAACAACTGCCCACATTCTGCACTAAAAGTTTATCTGCTTGTTTTTCTTTCTCTGCAAAACCCACAAATCATAATAAACACATTTTTTTTTTTTTAGTGGAACCACAATAACTCATCTCTGATTTTTAGAAAAATAAAAGTAAGGCCAAACAGACAGAAACGGGTTCTTCCATTATCCCTCTTTATCCCACACGGAGGCTTTTAGGAAGGAAAAGTTGGCGTTATCAGAAGCCTCAAAGGCACACCAGTGGCCGGGATGCATATCAAGGAACAAAGTGAAATCTTTCCTGAACAAGAGATTATCAAATTACAGACCTGTCACCATCGCTTCCTGGGAAGGGTCAGCACCTTCCCTCTTTCCCAACGAAGACTGCGGGGCTGGCAGATGGATACCACAGTTAACTAAGCAGCTGGTCAATAACAGAACCGGCAGAGGACAAAGGTTGTCCTTTGAAGACAATGAAAGTGCTTTGTAATACACTTCATTTTTTGGCCTATTCAACAGCTCAATGGGTCTTGCTTTCTTTTTTTTTCCTTCCTTTTCCATTTTCTTTCACTAGATGAAACTGGTGGTGATGCTCAACTCCAATTTAAAAGAAGAGGCAAGCTAACACCAGCTAATGATGTCCATATGGGGTGCGATTTGTTGTGAATAAAGAATAGAAAAGGGAGGGGGAGGGAAGCCAACTGATGTATCAGCCTCCTGCAGATGACGAAGGAAGCCCAAATCAATTGTCATTAACTAATTACCCTTCTCCTTTTGTCAGGATGAATTAGTTCATCCAACGTGTTTCCAAGTGAGTCAGGTGAATTGCATTAAAAAGCATAAACAGCACTCTTTTCTGTACACTCTGTTGAAAATCTTAACAGCTTAATTTTTGTTCTGCTGATGAGAGAGGCAGCGCTGGGTAGTAATTAAGGGCTAGGTCTGGGACTGCTCAGATTTGAAGTTTCCTTTATCCCGTCCTAGTGCTGGGGCTTTGAGAGAGTTCCTTTCTCTCTCTGTCTCAGTTTCCTCACCAGCAAAATAAGGATAACCATCCAGCTTGTCTGAAAACTAAACGTATACAGTATATACATACTGTATACATTATATAATATATACGTGCATATTACATAAAACTAAAAATTCATGCTTGGCATGGCAATGGCACATGTTAAGATAATAAGACGTGAAAGTGAAAGTTAGTCCCACAGTCATGACTGACTGAGTGCGATCGCATGGACTGTATTCTGCCAGGCTCCTCTGTTCATGGATTCTCCAGGCAAGAGTATTGGAGTGGGTTGCCATTTCCTTTTCCAAGATAGTAAACACACGACAATGTACTTATCAGTCTTTCTTTCCTTTTTTTACCCAGTGACATCTAGTTAAGGCTATGGTTTTTCCAGTGGTCATGTATGGATGTGAGAGTTGGACTGTGAAGAAAGCTGAGCACTGAAGAATTGATGCCTTTGAACTGTGGTGTTGGAGAAGACTCTTGAGAGTCCCTTGGCCTGCAAGGAGATCCACCCAGTCCATTCTGAAGGAGATCAGTTCTGGGTGTTCTTTGGAAGGAATGATGCTAAAGCTGAAACTCCAGTACTTTGGCCACCTCACACGAAGAGTTGACTCATTGGAAAAAACTATGATGCTGGGAGGGATTGGGGGCAGGAGGAGAAGGGGACGACAGAGGATGAGATGGCTGGATGGCATCACTGACTCGATGGACGTTAGTCTGGGTGAACTCCGGGAGTTGGTGATGGACAGGGAGGCCTGGCGTGCTGCGATTCGTGGGGTCGCAAAGAGTCGGACATGACTGAGCGACTGAACTGAACTGAACTGAACTGATGGGGGCATCATATAAACACACAGGCTACATCTTTTCAATGTAAAATATCCTGATTCTCCCAAACACTCATTTAATCAGTGATATCAATAATTCTAGCGCATTATCTCTGCAAAGTCCTTTAGGGTTACAAAGCACTTTCCCATCCAATGGCATTTTGAACTGTTACAAAATTCTACAAGGGAAATCAGATAGAATTTTTATTCTAGAGAGGGTTAACTGAAGCTGAGAGAGAGCACATAACTTGTCAATATATTCAGTCTAGTAAATCAGCTAAAACATTCAGACTCTGTATAAATCAGATTCTGTAAATCTTTGCCTTGCCACTTCTTAGCTGTGTGATAATGAGCAACTTGCTTAACTTCTCTGAGCTTCAAACTCCTCATCTGCAAAATAATCCATTTTTATGTTATATGGTTGTGCTCACATGCTGGGTCATTCAGTCGTGCCTGACACTCTGTGACTCCACAGATTGTAGCCCGCCAGGCTCCTCTGTCCATGGGATTTTTCAGGCAAGAATAGTGGAGTGGGTTGCTGTTTCCTTCTGCAGGAGATCTTTTCTGCTACATTGCAGGCAGAGTCTTTACCATCTGAGTCACCAGAGAAGCCTGTCATATGGTTGTAGTAATAAAGAAAACAAAGCACTTTGCCGAAACTTAGTAAGACTTCACTGAATATCAATTGCTACATGCTTATTATTTTTGTTCTTATCATTATCCGTATTAATTTGGTAAGGCGCTTATTAGAGGCACTATTTAAAAAAAAATTATCACCAAGAAACCTACTCTCTTTCCACCATACTATCTTTCTTACTCCTCTTCCACCTTTTCTTCCTCTTCTTCCTTTTCAGCCACATATCACATGCAATTAGCGACTACAATTAGTCGCTATTAATTCTAGACTA
Organism: Bos indicus; assembly: GCF_029378745.1. Taxonomy (NCBI): domain Eukaryota; kingdom Metazoa; phylum Chordata; class Mammalia; order Artiodactyla; family Bovidae; genus Bos; species Bos indicus. The sequence goes on along the minus strand of NC_091788.1, from coordinate 16,321,819 downwards.
ATGCAATTAGTCTAGAATATATGAGCAAAAATCCTCTTGTTATGGATGGACATTTTGACATTTTGGTCTACACTATTCAGTCCCTTGTGACTCAGTTCTCTTGAACATGACTCCATTTAGTTTATACTCCAACAAAGTGAAGTTTTTCCATCTGCAAAGACTTAGACCCCTGACTGGTAACCACTACCTCCTGACATGCCATCTCTCTGTTAGGTAAGAGGAATCTAACACTTCATGAACATCATTAATCCAACAGATATTCATTGAAAGCCCACTATGGTCTAAGACTTGGATTAGGAGAAGTAAAATGGTAAACAGAATATGTTTGATACATATAAGATGGACCCTGTAATTGGTGGGGAGACAGGACTAGTCATGTAAGTAACTGATCACACACGGGAAGCTCTAAGGGGAAGGTGATCTGGTGTCATGTAAACACTCAGACTCATATGGGCCCCCAGGGAGGGTTCTGAGGATATCTCATTGGAGTGTGCTCTAATAGATGACCAGGAGCTTACAAAGGCCCATGACTCTAGGGAACTGTACCATTTAAGGAATGGATAAGGGTTTGGCAAGCGTGTAGCATCTAAGCGCCCTCCTCTGTTGGCCATAATAAGACTTTGGAACTTATTCTAAGAGCAACAGGGCTTTGATGGAAATTGTAAGGATGGGAAGATGGAGGGTGGAGGAAATGAGTAAGATTTGCATTTTGAAACATTCACTCTGGTGGAAAGCAGAGTAAGTGTGGGGAGACAAATGAAGACGGTCCTGCTGTGTGCGATCATTTCATAAATCCTCACGATGCTGTAAGGTTATTTTTATGATTCCACTTTTATGAAGGAGGAGTCCACACTTCACAGGCATTCATTCACTTCACTAGGTGTTAGAGAAGGGCTTCCCCGATGGTTCAGATGGTAAAGAACCTGCCTGTAAGGCAGGAGATCCGGGCTTGATCCCTGCCTTGGGAAGATCCCCTACAGAAGGAAATGAAAACCCACTCCAGTTTTCTTGCCTGGAGAATTCCATGGACAGAGGAGCCTGGCGGGCTACAGTCCATAGTGTCGCAAAGGGTCAGACTTGACTGGATAGCTGACACATACAATTAGGTGCTAGAACTGGTCCTAGCAGCTGGAAGAGTAGGGTGTTGGAGATGGAGAGACCCGGGTTCAAATCCTGCCTTAAAGTTGCAGGTTCTCTCTCCTCATTAGCTCATATGTGAAAAAGTAGCCTCCACTCACCAGAAAGAGACAGAGACAGTCCCCGAGTCTTTTGTGTGGCACATCCCCACATATGCGTACACATGTGCATTCAGGCCAATAAGGGGGTCCATTTTTAATAAAAATATATAAAACGGAGGTGGCTTCGGAGTGAATCTATTCACCTCTGTGCCTGAGCAGGACAGGGAGGGGCAGCCCCCTCCCACACGGCTGCTGTGAATGAACTCAACTCGCTTCTCCAGCACACCCTCTGTGCTCCTCTCCTGCAAGTTCAGCCTCTGTGCCCTTATACAAACTGAACCCTCTGCCTTTTCAGGCCCTTTCAAGCCCTCTCCATCACCATGCACCTGCCATCAAGCCATCAAGCAGGCAAACATCTCTCCTCTCTTTTGTCACCATCTCAATATCCTCATCGCTCTAGAAATGCTTTGGAACCTGTCTTCAGCTTCAGCCACCGAGTACAGCCTGCCCTCCTCCGCCCAGCTCAGATCCTCACTCGGCACTCCTTTCTGGGTAAACTCTCTTCCATGTGGTCTCTGAGCTCCTTGAAAGCAGGGGCTTTCCTCTCTGGATCTCTACCCTGGCCAGCGTTAAAGAAAAAAAAAAAAAAAATGCAAGGGGCGGGGGCCGGGCAGAGAGAAAGAAGAGGAAGGAGGAGGAAAGTTCTTAAAGCGTAGCTTATGAGATCAGGCTGACATGACCCCACACCAGGTCCAACAGCAAAAACTGAATCACATGTGAGCCACTCCTGACTGCTGTGAAGAAGAACGAAAAACAGAGTTACTGTTGCGTGATGACCAGGTCATTCTGTCTGGGGAGGAGGGAAGAAATGTTCATGTGACAGAGATGCATCCGCTTTGCTCAGGGAGGGAAGGGAAAATAAGTCATTCCGGGTGGCAGCCTGACAAATCTCATCCTTTCCTGCAGAAATGACATTGTCCTTGAGGAGCACCTGTCCATGACCAAGAAGGCCCTGGGGGGAAAGGGCTATGGGTCCTGCGCTCCTGAGAATTTTATCCTTGGTTTGGGGTCTCACTGACTGGCTAGGACTAGGGTTGGCTACAAAAATGACAGATTTGGAAGGTTCTGAGACACCATTTAGTTACAAGTACCCATTTTGTGTACAAGATCATTGAAAGCCAGAGAGCTGAAATGCTCGAGGTCATGCTACCTGGTGAGGATTTATCCTCTCTGCCCCCAGATGCTTTTCTCTGCAACATAGAATGGACACAAGCTCATTCTTCATGCCTTTCTGATGTATTTTACATGAAGAAACCTAAAACTATTTAATCAACATTGGTTGAAAACAGATAATCAACAAGGACTTACTGTATAGCACGGGGAACTCTACTCAGTACTCTGTAGTGACCTATATGGGAAAAGAATCCGACAAAGAATAGATACATGCATATGTATAAGGAAATCACTTTGCTATATACTTGAAACTAATACAACACTGTAAATCAAATATACCTCAGTATAAAATTTAAAAAATGCAAAAACACACATTGATTTTATGGCTCTTTGTAGATATGGGATTGCAGAGGCAGCTTGGTACATAAGCAAGTAATACAAGCTTTGGAGCCATACAGACTTTGGCTTTACAGTCTTGGCTTTGCTGCTGTCTCTAGGTGACTGTGAGCAACTTACCAGAGCCTTGATACCCTTTAAGAGTTCTGTCTCCTCCCCCAAAGGGAGGCTATCAAATTGAACCTTCCTTGGGATTGATCAAATTGAAGAGACTTCTAAGGGACAAAGCAAGACTTGGAGTCTCCAGGACTGAAGTCTAGAGCTGGGAATGCTCCCAGGAGAGAACACAGGAGAAGCCAGCTGGTGAGAAACTTGTTGATGAGTGAATAGCAATCCCCTGAGGGTCCTACTATCAAGACAGGAGCCTGAACCAGTCCAGCAGGAGCCAATTCCATCCTAGCAGGCAAGGTCCACCTGCTCTGGAGGAGATAGCAAAGTCGGGTGTCTAGAAGGGGTGCCTGAGTACTTATTCAGAGCAGCTGGATTATCAAAATTTGAGGTGCATCTAGACAATCACAGAATGTTGTATGCAAATAATTTGCTAAGAAGAAATTTTAGATAAAAAAGGACATAGAATTTAGTGTGCTACCTTTCACATAGGTCTAAAGAAATATAACTATGTTGTTAAAATATATATGATCATATGATTTTCTCGATTCCTTTTTTCTTTTAAAATACATAACCAGATGATTTTATTTATTTTTGGGGGGGGATAGTGGTTTCTTTTGGAGAAGGCAATGGCACGCCACTCCAGTACTCTTGCCTGGAAAATCCCATGGATGGAGGAGCCTGGTAGGCTGCAGTCCATGGGGTCGTGAAGAGTCGGAGACGACTGAGCGACTTCACTTTCACTTTTCACTTTCATGCATTGGAGAAGGAAATGGCAACCCACTCCAGTGTTCTTGCCTGGAGAATCCCAGGGACGGGGGAGCCTGGTGGGCTGCCGTCTATGGGGTCGCACAGAGTCAGACACGACTGAAGTGACTTAGCAGCAGCAGTGGTTTCTTTTAGTTATTTCCAGTTTTTTTTTTTTTTTTTTGGCATTTCTATTTCTCTTTTATGTTCAGCATTTCAAATATGGCTTGTATTTAAAGATTTTAAATTACCAAGACTATAACTGTGGATGTTTTGGTATGATGTTAATATTATACAATGAAATGTATAAAGTGTTGTCAATGTAATTATTGACACTGTAATCTACTTACAAATAAAGTATGGTGCTGGTCATAAAAGTAACAAATTTTAGTGGATATGATGTATTTCCACAAACTCAAGTCTTCAGAAAAATGTCACATCATTGAATCTTTTTAATCAAATTAAACCAGCTTTGAATATTATTTTAAGTACAACTTTGATCTTTCAAAGCTGATGGATCATCCAATCTCAGTAAATACTAGAATTTGTTGCCCTCAGTGCTTGCAAAGCTCCTAGCATCCTTCTGCAGAGTTCAGCCTTTGAGGAGAGCCCTCTGGAGTTCAGGTCACACCAGCTGTGCTTAAGAAAGGTAGTTGCCTAGGGCTCGTAACATTTTGGATTTAAGCAAATCCACTTATCTGGTCTTGTGTTGGGCACCTGGGCCTTTGCTAAGGCTGGAGGACACAGTAGTAACATTCCAGGTACCTTGTCTCCTAGTCTTGGCAAAGGTTCTGCTGCCTTCAGTGCAGCGGGTTCCCGTTGAAAGGGTTTCTGCAGTTACCCAGGACTTGCAGACTGAGACCTCTCTGACCTTCCTCCACGGCCTTCCAGAACCCGCTCTTGGCTCTGCGTAATCTTGTCTCTGCCTCTCCCTCCCCTTTTACTCCAGTGACAACTCTGAAAGGCCTTTGACTCTTTCTGTCTTTAACAAAGAGTGTAATCACCTTAAAGAATTGACTTTTTATAAAAGCCAAGAACAACAGTTTCCTCTGGGGCTAGGGCACAAAAAAGCTTGGGCTCCTCTTTAGAACGGGGACAGGAGCAGGGTAAGACAATCTCTCTGAGCCCCATTCTTTCCATCCATTGTCCATTTCAGAGGGAACAAAGCGCAATTAATATCTCAGTAAATTATCTTGACACAATGAAGCCCCAAAGGTTAGAATGATTTCATTATGTTTAACTTGTGGTAAAATATACACAACATAAATTCGACCGTCTTATCTATTTTCAAGTGTACAGTTCAGCACTGCTAAATCTCTTTATGGTGCTGTTCAATCCATCTCCAGAACTCTTTCACCTTGCAAAATGGAAATTCCCTATCCTTTAAGCAGCTCCTCATTTTCCCCTTCCCCAGGCTCTGGCTGGTTACCATTCCACTTTCCAGTTCTATAACTACGACTACTCTAAGTATCTCATATAAATGGAATCACAGAGTATTTTTGTGTATGTGTGTGAATGGTTTATTTTATCTGGCATGATGTCTTTAAAGGTCACTCTTGTGGTAGCATGTGTCAGAATTTCTGTCCCTTTTAGGCTGAATAATATTCCATTTACTTTCCTGATGGCTCAGACAGTAAAGAATCTTCCTGCAATGCTGGAGACCTGGGTTTTATCCTTGGGTCGGGAAGATCCCCTGGAAAAGGGAATGACTACCGCTCCAATATTCTTGCCTGGAGAATCCCCATTGACAGAGGAGCCTGGCGGGCCACAGCCATAGGGTCACACAGAGTCAGACACGACTGAGGGACTGACATATGCAATGTTCACTATTCCATTGTAGGCAAACACTACATTTTCCTTGTCCATTCATCCATCAGTGGGCACTTGCATTGCTTCCACCTTTTGGTTATTACGAATAACGCTGTGAACATGGGTGTGCTGAATGATACAAGTTTTACACTTAAAGGAGAGTCAATTGAGGGACATTTTTTTCATAACTTAAATTTGGACACTTGCTGGAGTGAGTTCAGGTCCTCTGTGAAGCCGTGGTTGTGGATTACAGGGAGCATGACAGAGCAAGTGATGGAGAGCATCCGTTACCTTGCAGCCCTGGGGGTGTAGATCAGAACACCCGCCTCCCAGGAGTGCTGTGAAGTAAAGGGGAAAAGAGTGAAGAAAAGCACCAGGCACATCAAGTATATGGTGGGTGCACCATATACTTGAAGTCCCCTTTCCTTCCCTTGAACTTTGCCTGCTTTGAGCGTGGATGGCTGGGGCGAACTCAGGACCTAGGGATGCTAACAGCACATCAAGTATTCTGAAAGTGATTAGACTGCAGATTCTGCCTTCTGCATAGTCAAAACATTTAAAATATCATTAAACCTCTGCTTTCCCAGCTCTGTGGGTTCCTGCAACCTACAGCTCACAAAATTTCTGTGTCTGCAGGGGTTCATAATATACTCCAGGCTCGGCTCAGCGCTGCGCCTGTTTCCATGAAGCGATTATAAGGACAAGTGCAGCATGGCTCGCCTCTTATTGTCAGATGACAGTTTTGTGTGATATTTATCTCTCCCCTTGATTATGTATTTTTGTTCCCTGTGATCATTTTTCATGGGGATGGAGGGAATCTTTTAGAGTTCTGTAATCTAGTTTGTTTAGAGTTTTGATTTTTAGATTTTTTTTTTTTCCCTATAGGCATTGAGTGTAGCAGGAAAAAACAAACAAAAAAAAAGCTCCCATGTAGCAAGGGGCAAAGAGGAGAGAAAAGAAAGAAAGGGCATTTGTGAGTAGCCACCACTACTGATGGAGAAGGCAATGGCACCCCACTCCAGTACTCTTGCATGAAAAATCCATGGACGGAGGAGCCTGGTAGGCTGCAGTCCATGGGGTCGAGAAGAGTCAGACAAGAATGAGCGACTTCACTTTCACTTTTCACTTTCATGCATTGGAGGAGGAAATGGCAACCCACTCCAGTGTTCTTGCCTGGAGAATCCCAGGGACGGGGGAGCCTGGTGGGCTGCCGTCTATGGGATCGCACAGAGTCGGACACGACTGAAGTGACGCAGCAGCAGCAGCAGCAGCCACTGCTGGAGCACGTCCTGTGTTCTAGATACTGGGCTGGGTGCTTTTCCTCCAGGATCTCTTAATCTGTCAACGCAGCTTGAGAATCAGAGAGATTAAATGATGTGACCAAGTACACTTAGGGAGTGCTCCTGCCAGGACTGAAACTCAGTCCTGACAAGTTCCCGAGTCTGTGTTCAGGTCAGAGCACAAGGTTTAGGCAGCCACCAAAAGCCAGATACCATCCCGAACCAGAAATAGAGAGGTGGGAACGCTGGTGCCTGGAGTTTGCATTTCAGGTAAGACTTTGCTTCTTGATTAGCTATGACTTTATCTCCAGGGCTGCCCTGGGGGCTCAGATGGTAAAGCATCTGCCTACAAGGCAGGAGACCGGGGTTCAATCCCTAGGTTGGGAAGATCCCTTGGAGAAGAGAATGGCAACTCACTCCAGTATTGCTGCCTGGAGAATTCCATGGACAGAGGAGCCTGGCTGTCTATAGTCTATGGGGTCACAAAGAGTCAGATACGACTGAGTGGCTAACATTTTCACTTTCCACTTTTATCTCCAGGCAGAAATGACTTCCTATGTGCTGAGTAAAGTGTGCTGAGAACATAAAGGATACAGTCACATCATTTAGGCTCATTGGAAAACTTTATGTGGACCTGGAGAATCTAGGGCATTCTAGGAGGACAGAATTAGTTGTTTGATCAAAAACACAGAATGGGATGTTTGAGACTAAAGGTAGGAAGGTGGTTCTCATAAAAACTACAGTAAGAACTGACTTTTAGCCCGGGCTTTGCTGTATCTGAAAGCAATATTTGCGTGAGCTTCTGTGCTCAGGGCAGATGCCACAACTATCCGGGAAGAGGTCCAGAGGCAGGCTCTGGCTGGCTGCTCGCCACTGTCAGATTCCATGACTGACAGGGAGCAGGAATCCCGGGCTGAGTAAAGACAAGATAGGGAAGGAAGGGGGCTGTCTCCAGTTGGTGTCTTCAAAGGGCTCCTGTTTGGCACTTTCAGCACACCATCATGCCTAAAACTCCAGCGGCTTGCCTCTCTTTATGGGATGATGTTCCCCTTTCTGAGCCTGGTGTGGAGGCTGCTTTCATAAATCATTCCAGGCTCTCCTCCTGGCCCCACGGGGGTGAAGAGCCTCTCCCAAACCTCCAAGCTTGGCCACAGCAGCTTTCCTTCCCCTGCAGCCCCCTTCCCTCTCTTCTTCTGCACTGGGGGCACTCTTAATTCATCTCTTAAGAGTCACTTGACATTCTCTTCTTTAGTAACTGCTTTCTCCTCTCCACTGAGCTAGGCTGGCTGTTCCCTCCTGACTCTGTGAAGGTTCTTAGAATGTGCTAATGTAATCATCTGTGTCCAAGCTTCCTGGCTCTGCTGACAGGTTGCACTTCCTGAGCTTGGGAAGAATTTCAGGCATGAATGAATGAATGGGTGAGGGAGGAGCAGGGAGAACAAGGGACTTCTCTGTCCCCACACTTAGATGCAAGGCCTGCACAGAGGACTCGTGAGTAGAAGAGGGGAGAGACAAAGAAGAGCGTTAACAGTGGGACAAGGATTGGCTCCCTGCTCTGACCTGTGACCACTGGTGGGTGTGGAAGTGACAAGCATAGGGTATTCTTCTGAGACAGATGCCGAGAACCTGACTGAGAATGTAGTGAGTGACAGATGGTACTCAAACTGCTGCTCAATCAATTGACCTGAAAAAGAAAATCTAAAAGAGGATTAAAATCTTAAAAGACAGTGTGTGCTTATACAGTTCTGTTATTGAGGCTTTTAACAGGTACCTGGTAGAAATCTCTGGTTTATGTCCCCCCACCCCCAATTTCCATTTCATGTAGAAAAACACTCTATCCAAAGCAGTGTCCCCTGTCCAGTGTCATCCATCAGGCCGGCCACCTCCCTGCCTTTAGCTGCACAGATAAATCACAGTCCTGCCTAAAATGGTAAATAGCACATTTCAGCACAAGCAGCCTGGGAGAGTAGAAAAGGCCACCCTGGCCTTAGCAAAGGTCTGGGTGCAAATTCAACCTATATCCCTTAACTAGTCAAGGGATCTTGGACAAATCTACTTCATGCCTTCTTATTTATAAATGATTTGCTATCTATAAGTCGGGAAGAACATCCCTGGCCAGGAATATTGCTGTTGGGAGGACTGAATGGTTTTTAGTAGCTAATCTCTAGGTGAGGGCTGGGAGACAACAGGAAATGCAATTTGGAGGAACAGGATTTGAGTGTCAGTCTTCAAATTTTGGAAAGCTCTCATAACTGATTTAGAGGGTTTTCATATTTCTCATTCATTCTTTCGAACAGACTTACGATGCAAGTCCCTGGTGTTGGATTGTAAAAAATGAGTACAGTCTCAGGATTGGAACCCGCACGTGGTTAACGCTCTAGGCACCTTGCAGTCCTCTATCTGCCCTTTTCATTAGCTTCCTTGACTTCCACTCACTCACTCATTCATTCATTTATGCAATCATTAATTGAGTGTCTCACTTGATTCTTTATGTGTTCGCTCCTTCATTTATTAAACATGTGATGAATACCTCCTCCGGGGCAGGCACTGTGATCTGTACGTGAGATACAGACCCAATCCTAGTCTTCAGAGTTCATGCTCCCAGGTACGACAAGACGCATGCGCACATACGTACACGTAATTATCAACGTGGTGGTGGGAGCAACCACAGATGCAGAAACAGGCAATTGTGGTAACACAGATGGGTGTGTGATTAAAACCACTTGGGAGAAGCAAGGCAGGCTTCAAGGAGCTGAGCTCCAGTTTCATCTTCAGTAAACATCAGGCCCCTGAGAAGTGCTCTCTGCTTGTGCTGTCCCTTAGTCATGCAATTATGAGGCAGGGCATTTGGCATCCATAGCCCAGGGGGATGATTGGAATAGAAAATCGTATGGCCTTTGTCACAGTGGGCTGGGTGCTGGAGAGCTGACAGATTAATTTGCAAAAGGATTTCAGAGCCTTCAAAGGATAGAGGGGACATGACCCCGTTTCAGAAATTAAAAGGAGAAAAATCCTGGCCAAGATTTGCTAAGGAGAATTCACCAGGAAAGCAGGGGGGTGTGACTGGTGAATCCGGCTGGCACCGGGCCTAGGGGTATAGGAGAATCCCGGGCCCAGCACTGCCCAGGGCCGAGGCTGGGAGTTCCTCAGGCCTGTCACCCTGACTCAGAGTCTTAGTTGTAAAAGCAATAGATGAGCGTCAACACGTGGGCGATGGGATCTATAACCCCGGAGTTCATACAGGCGGGCCCCACCATACTAACAGGGGGTCAGCACATTGTGTCAGTTAGGGTCTAGTCAGAAAACGGAAAGCGTTCCAAGTCTTAATGCAGAGATTTGTTAAGCAGATGATGGAGTTCTGAGAAGACAAGCAAGGCACCGTCAGGTAACCTAGAGATAAGCAACTGCGGAAAGAATAAGGACTGAGCGACTTCACTTTCACTTTTCACTTTCATGCATTGGAGAAGGAAATGGCAACCCACTCCAGTGTTCTTGCCTGGAGAATCCCAGGGACAGGGGAGCCTGGTGGGCTGCCATCTATGGGGTCGCACAGAGTCGGACACGACTAAAGCGACTTAGCAGCAGCAGCAGCAAGCAGCAGGTGTTATCTGAGGGAGAAGCCTGTGGCAGAGAGAAAGGGGGAGAAGCTCTCCGGCTTCTTCCTTTCTAGCACTTTCCATTGGCTGAAGCCATTTAGAAGGCAGCAGACACAGAGACCTGCAAATTCCCACCTGCTATAATCAGCCCTTCCACCCTTCTGTTCAGAGCAGAGGAAAAGGCGGGAACAGGACAGAAGGCAGACAGACTAAACCTGGCTGGCAAAGGCATCCTTGGGGACCAAGCTCAGGCTGTGCAGAACCCGGCTTCCACAGCGCCACCATGTGGCAGCAAGAAGTTACGGCCGAAGGGGACCAATCGGACTCCGGTCCTCTCTCTAGGTTTTAGTACACACCAGGATTCTTGCACAAGCCACAGGGGAGATGAGAAATATCAAGAAGAACTCAAGGGATAATATCAGACTTCTCGTCAAGAAGGCACACCAGTACTTGTTCAGTTAACTGGAAAATTGTATATGAATGTAACTGAGACCCGAGTTGGGGAGGAGATCACAGATTTAATGATGATATAATAATAATGGTACCTACTGAGTTCTTACTATGCCCTATGTTAAACACTTTAAATAGATAATTCATACTCACTACAGCCCTGTGAGGGTATATATTTTACATGTAAGGAAGCTGACATTGAGTGACTTGTGAAAGATCACAGAAGTAGTAAATTGCAAAGACAGATTTCAACCCCTGTTCCCTTAGGATCAGAAAGATATGCTTTTAATCACTGTGATACATGGCTGCAAAGGGACAAAACTGTGTCCTTGGCATCCCAGTTAGGGTGCAGCCTGTCTCCATTCCACTAGCAGGGGTGGAGCCAGGTGCCAAGCAGTGGAGAAAACACCTCACGCCACTGATGCGACGTGAGGTCCCAGAGATCAGTATCAGCAAGGTGTATTTGCACGGTATGTAGCAGCAGTTGTCTTCCGAGCTCTATAATTGGATCATCTGGCTCTGGTACCGCTCTTCCCCCAGTCGAGGAGAGAAGTTTGGTCCCAGGGAATGCAGCAAGGGAAATGGGCTGAAACCAACCAGAAGAGAATTGGAGATGATTATCCTGCAAAATATGTCCAACTTCTGAGATGGTATAATACGAGCGTCCCCGAGGGACGGCACAGAAGAGAAGCCCCATTGCCTTTAGCTCCTCTGAGTAAGCGCTCTGTAAACAAAGTATCTGCGTGATGGTTATGACAGCGCCTCCCGTCAGCCAAGGATTAGTGAGGGCTCTTTGGAGCTGGGAACCAGGGGCCATCGCAGAAACAGATGGAGACGTTCCCTGGTAATAACAACCCCCTGTGCAACGCCAGGAAGGTCTCGCATACATTATATTTTTTGAGCCTCTTGATGGTCCTGCAAAAGAGGCAGGACCACTATGATCGCCCCTGTTTTCTAAATAAAGAAATGGAATACAATTATGTAAAGTTTAAAAATAAAATAAAATTAAAAAAAAAAAGAAAAGAAAACGAGGGTTTTCACTGAGAATCAAATAGACTATTAGTCGATAAGCTGGGTTTTTTGCCCCAAGTCTTGAGATACAGTTTTAGATCTTATTTGTTGTTGATATTAAGTAGCTAAGTCATGCCCGACTCTCTTGCGACCCCATGGACTGTAGCCTGTCAGGCTCCTCTGTTCATGGCATTTCCCAGGCAAGAATACTGGACTGGGTTACCGTTTCCTTCTCCAAGGAATCTGTCCTACTTAGGGACCTAACCCGTGTTTACTGCTGAGCCACCAGGGAAGCACCTTAGGCCTTATTACCTTGCATTAAATTGAAGAGCACTTTATTGTCTTGCTCATACTATCTGAGTCTTGGGGAGCTGAAATGACAGACCTTCAAACAATTCTTCTAAACCAATTACATATTCTAAACACAAATCAAGGTTGCTGTGGCAGCAATGTCTGATTTAGCTTCAAATAACAAGATTATTCCAGGAAAATGCCTGTCTCTCATAAGGCAGACCCATGAGACTCCAGAAAGAGAGCCGTAGGCTGTTGCAAAGAGGCTTGAGTTTCATTCACCAGGAGCATCCATTGATGGGATCCAGGTAATCCCAGCCTCAAAACATCACTTGTAAAAGGAGTGTGGACTCCTCTGAGACTATAACTTTTGTACTCCTTTCAGGCCTCAGTGGACCATTTTATGGTCCAAAGTCTGTGAAAAGGGTTTCACCAGGAGGCTGCAAGCTCATAAGGAGGGACTTGCCAGCCGGGGGAAGTCAGAGAAGACTTCATGGAAGAGGGGCTGTTGCTTCATCTGGGGCATGGGCAATGTATAGGGGATCAACAGGGACCCTGGGCGTGGCTTAGTTCCACATTGCCATTTTTAGAATCTTAGTCACTTCAACTCAGCAAATGTTTATCAGAAAGGTACTCATCAACTATTTCAAGAAACTGAGTCCCAGGGAAGTCAAGATATTTTCACAATCAACCAGTGAGCTCATGGCAGAGCTGGGTTTACAAGACATGTCTTGTGAGCCTCAGGGGAACACACTGCCTGGTCCATACCCCAGCACCTCTCCACCCCTTTCTCTTGGAGCAGAGTAGCACTAAGGGGCCTTAATCACCTTAGTTTCCTGGTTGTTACTGCTCGTGGTGAAAATGCCTGATGCTGAAATCTGTCCTGTGCAGGTGGAATGGTGACTTATGATCTATGTTATCATCGTTGAGACTTTACCTAAAAAGTAGCAGATTGAATTTGTCAGATCTCACTATGTTTTCCTGAGCCATAGTGAAGCCACAGTTCTGTTTGACATGAATGAATCTTGAGACAGCTATTTAACCTCACAAGGCTAGCCTGTTGCATCTTGGTGCTGCGCTGGGATGGGACCTTCTGTTTGGAATCCAGAGTGAAGGTCTGCTGAGTCACAATCAATGCTTTCAATTTGGAGCACTTATTATACACTGCATGTTGCCTGTCCGCTTGCATACGTCACCACCTAGAATGCTAGTGACTAAATGAGAACCGATACATTTGTTTTCCATGTCGGGGAGCTGGAGCATATTGTTAGGTCACTTGTCTACTGTCTAGCAGCTAGTTAGGCACAAGAAGTAAAATTTATATCTGCTACTGCTAAGTCGCTTCAGTTGTATCCGACTCTGTGCGACCTCACAGACGGCAGCCCACCAGGCTCCCCTGTCCCTGGGATTCTCCAGGCAAGAACACTGGTGTGGGTTGCCATTTCCTTCTCCAATGCATGAAAGTGAAAGCTAAGTCGCTCAGTCGTATCTGACTCTTAGCGACCCCATGGACTGCAGCCCACCAGGCTCCTCCATCAATGGGATTTTCCAGGCAAGAGTACTGGAGTGGGGTGCCATTGCCAGGTGTGTGCAATTCCAAATCTCATGTTCTTTTCCCTGCATTGGGCTTCCAGAAAGAGACTGCTTTGAAAGAAAAGAGATTTAGAAAAGCAGGATCTTAGATGTGGAAGGAACTTGATGTCATAACAATACTGAGGGTTGTCATGGGGCCTTGTGAGTCGTCAGTTACAGGGATTGTCAGAGAAATAGGAACAGGTGAAGACGAGCAGGAGCAGGCCTGGCACCAGGGCACCAGACAGGCCCAGGACTAGACTCTGGTGTCCTGTGTCAATGACCATGACTGGGACAATCTATGTAATCACTGTCATCCAAGTCACAATGAGATACAACTTTGCACCCCTTTAAATCCTACACATCAAGCCTTTTACTATTATACGAATAGGTGAAGAAATTGAAGATCAACAGGATCTCTCAAACTTTGCTGGTAGGGATATAAATTGGCCTGTAACCACTTTGGAAAATAATTTGGCAATTCTTTGCAGCACTGAATATTCACAATTTAACTCCCAGACATATCCAAGAGAAACACTTACATGTGCATAATAGAAGACATGTTCAGGAATGTTCACAGCAGTACTGTTCATAGTAGCAAAAGTTGGACACAACGCAAATGCCATCCTCAGGTGAAAGGACAAATTATGGTATATTCATAGTGTGAAATGTTAGATGAGTCAAAGCAGATCACTTATGGTTATACACAACAATATTGTACTTTAGCAATATAATATTACATAAGACAATAATCTCAAGGCTTTCCTGGTGGTCTAGTGGTTAGGAATCCATCTGCCAATGCAGGGACACGGGTTCGATCCCTGTTCTGGGAAGATTCTACCTGCCACATGGCAACTAAGCCTGTGTGCGACAGCTACTGAGCCAGCACTCTAGAGCCACAGCTACTGAGCCCACAGCCTCAACTACGGAAGCCCGTGCCCCTAGGGCCTGTGCTCCATCACTAGAGAAGCCACCACAATGAGAAGCCACCACAATGAGAAGCCCATGCTTCACAGCACAGAGTCGCCCCAAGCTCGCTGCAATGAGAGGATCCTCCATGCATCAACAAAGACCCAGCACAGCCAAAAATAAACAGATAAATCCTAAAAAAGCAAGTAATCACAAAGATGATACATTTTATGATAACCTTTTTTAAAATGTAAATAAAACCAAGTAAAAAAATACTTCATATAAAGTAAAATGTGGGACTGATATATACAAGTTTCAGGGTGGTGTTACCTTGGGTGGTGGGGAAGCAGAGATGGGTAGGGTAGCTGAGGACCATATAGGTCCATGTAGGCTTTATTCACTATGGTAGAATGCTGTAGTAATGGTTGTAATGATGGTCTTAAGGCGTCCATGTTTTCCTATATGCACACCTTTGAGTAGTCATCTCCCATACTGCCTGTAGGCTTGTCAAATTACATCCCAGTGGAACACTAGCAAACATGATGGAACGCGATTTGGAATATGCTTGCATATTAAGCTCACCCTCTCTTGCTGAGTTTGGAAACACTGCCACCACTGCAACATGAATACATAACTAGCCTGGCAGAGAAACAAGGTCCAGCCAGTCCCATCACCCCAGCTGACAGCCAATACTGACCAACAGTGAGTAGTAACCCTCAGATGACTGTGAGTGAGGCTGTCCTAGACCATCCAACCAAATCGTCCCAGATCACAGGGACCAACCACCCAGGTGACCCTAGGGGAATGGCTAACCACAGAATCATTTATTATGAACTAATGAATCATTGCCATTTTAAGCACTGAGTTTTGGGGTACTCTATTCGATGGCAAAATCCATCCAAATTAGTTTTTATGTAGAAGGGTGATTTCATTTATAATAAAGATAATGAAAGTCATCCAGTTCTGTCCAACTCTTTGAGACCTCATGGACTATACAGTCCATGGAATTCTCCAGGTCATAATACTGGAGTGGGTAGCTGTTCCCTTCTCCAGGGGATAGAACCAACCAGGGATAGAACCTGGGTCTCCCCACAACGCAGGCGGATTCCTTACTGAGAAAGTAAAGGCGGATTCTTTAGCTGAGCTACAAAGAAAGCCCAGTAAACAAATAACAAACAAACAAATGAGAACCTTGTGTGAATCAATGATGAGAACATGTACTGTAACCCTAAAATGACAATTAATCCAATTTTATGCACCTTAGACTCACTTGAACATAAATAATAACAACAAAGCAAAAACTCCTCTCTTAGCTTGATGGCAACATCAATCTGCAAACCAGGTTCCTCATCTAGAATTCTTTGCTCCCTGTGGCACACACTACAGATGGTAACCCTTCCCTCAACCCTCGATCCGTTCCATGAGTAAATCCTCACTCATGGCTGTAAGAGGAAGTGATGTGTGCATATTCCAAGCCAACTCGAAAAAGATGCTGGTCCTGGCTTCTTTCTCTTTTTCTTTCCCACTCTCTGGAAATGGCAAGGCCTAGAAAATCTCAGGTACCAGTTTTTAGGACAGCACAGCACTGCTGCTCGCTCAGGTCCCTGGTGGCTCCTGGACCTAAAGCCTTCTGACTCTGTTACATGAAAGGAAAATCAATTTGTACCTTGTCTGAAATTTATACCTTATGAATCTTTGTTACATACACTCGAGTTTTTGTTCCAACTAATAAATTCTTCCATACCGATCCCTATGAGCTGCTGTAGTTATCCTCCAGATATAATTTTTTTAATTAAAAAATGTCTTTATTGTTTTGTTCATTGAAAGATTTCAAGCAAAACAGAAATGTATAAAATAGGTGCAAAACCTGAATATACCAAGTGGTTTGGAATTTATCACTTCATAAAATTACACATGCCTATGTTGATGAGATTGAATTCTTTACACTGTCATATAATCTATGTTGCTTATATAATAATGTATTGCTTATATCTTTCCATATCAACATAAGGTCTATATAATAGTCTGTCTAATGTATAATGTATAATAGTCTGTCAGATGTATAATACTTTATTTTTAAAAGCCCCTTATGTAACTGTTTTCAACTTTTTACACTGTTTCAAAAAAAAAATCAGGAACATTTCTACATCAACTTATTTTTGGGTGTATATCTAAATTACTTCCTTAAGACAATTTTTTGGAGAAGGCCAAAGAGATTCCCCATTTTCCTTAAGATTAAAGTCCAAACCTGGCATTGTCCAGCAGGGCCCTTCCTTACTCAGATTATATTGGCCCTTTATACGCAGGTCAGGAAGCAACAGTTAGAACTGGACATGGAACAACAGACTGGTTCCAAATAGGAAAGGAGTACATCAAGGCTGTATATTGTCACCCTGCTTATTTAACTTATATGCAGAGTACATCATGAGAAACGCTGGGCTGGAAGAAGCACAAGCTGGATTCAAGATTGCCAGGAGAAATATCAATAACCTCAGATATGCAGATGACACCATCCTTATGGCAGAAAGTGAAGAGGAACTAAAAAGCCTCTTGATGAAAGTGAAAGTGGAGAGTGAAAAAGTTGGTTTAAAGCTCAACATTCAGAAAACGAAGATCATGGCATCTGGTCCCATCACTTCATGGGAAATAGATGGGGAAACAGTGGAAACAGTGGCTGATTTTATTTTTGAGGGCTCCAAAACCACTGCAGATGGTGACTGCAGCCATGAAATTAAAAGATGCTTACTCCTTGGAAGAAAAGTTATGACCAACCTAGGTAGCATATTGAAGAACAGAGACGTTACTTTGCCAACAAAGGTCCATCTAGTCAAGGCTATGGTTTTTCCTGTGGTCATGTATGGATGTGAGAGTTGGACTGTGAAGAAGGCTGAGCGCCGAAGAATTGATGCTTTTAAACTGTGGTGTTGGAGAAGACTCTTGAGAGTTCCTTGGACTGCAAGGAGATCCAACCAGTCCATTCTAAAGGAGATCAGTCCTGGGTGTTCATTTGAAAGACTGATACTAAAGCTGAAACTCCAGTACTTTGGCCACCTCATGCAAAGAGTTCACTCATTGGAAAAGACCCTGATGCTGGGAGGGATTAGGGGCAGGAGGAGAAGGGGACGACAGAGGATGAGATGGCTAGATGGCATCACTGATGCGATGGACATGAGTCTGAGTGAACTCCAGGAGTTGGTGATGGACAGGGAGGCCTGGCGTGCTGCGATTCATGGGGTCGCAGAGTCGGACATGACTGAGCGACTGAACTGAACTGAACTGAAGCCTTATTTTTACTCCCCATAGCACTCTATCAGTTCAGTTCAGTTCAGTTCAGTGACTCAGTCATGTCCGACTCTTTGCAACCCCGTGGTTTAGCCGTATTGTCACAGTTTTCCATTGAAGTCATCAAGCTATTTCATATCTTTACCCATTTCATGTTACTCCTTTTAGATGTTTAGTTATTTCATATTTTCTCTTTCCATACTTGAGACACACACACACACACACACACTCCTTATATTGTGAACTGACTTCTTTCTCTTCTTGAATATCTAGCTCTACATTACGTAGTCTAGAAACTCCTTTATTATAGTTCTTCTTGGCTTGATCACACATTCCTCCTCTCTGCTTCTAGAGCAATTTTTGTCTACCTTTATCATAGCACCTATAGCTTTATTTCATCCTGCTTATTGTCTTTAGTTATTTATTTTCCTGTCCAGACTGTGTTATCCTGAGAACATAATGTGTTTGTCTTTGAAGTCTCTGTCTTAAAATGGTGGCTGGCACCCAGCAAGCTTTCATGAATCTGCACCCACATACACTAGTTTTCCCCATGTGTTCTGTTTTAGACTCTGCTAAACGAAGATCATGGCATCCAGTCCCATCACTTCATGGGAAATAGACGGGGAAACAGTGGAAACAGTGGCTGATTTTATTTTTGGGGGCTCCAAAATCACTGCAGATGGTGACTGCAGCCATGAAATTAAAAGACGCTTACTCCTTGGAAGGAAAGTTATGACCAACCTAGATAGCATATTCAAAAGCAGAGACATTACTTTGCCAACAAAGGTCCATCTAGTCAAGGCTATGGTTTTTCCAGTGGTCATGTATGGATGTGAGAGTTGGACTGTGAAGAAGGCTGAGCGCCGAAGAATTGATGCTTTTGAACTGTGGTGTTGGAGAAGACTCTTGAGAGTTCCTTGAACTGCAAGGAGATCCAACCAGTCCATTCTGGAGGAGATCAGCCCTGGGATTTCTTTGGAAGGACTGATGCTAAAGCTGAAACTCCAGTACTTTGGCCACCTCATGAGAAGAATTGACTCATTGGACAAGACTCCAATGCTGGGAGGGATTGGAGGCAGGAGGAGAAGGGGATAACAGAGGATGAAATGGCTGGATGGCATCACGGACTCGATGGATGTGAGTCTGGGTGAACTCTGGGAGTTGGTGATGGACAGGGAGGCCTGGCGTGCTGCGATTCATGGGGTCGCAAAGAGTCGGACATGACTGAGCGACTGAACTGAACTGAACTGAAGTAATACATCAGTGTCTCACAGTATTTCCCTGGCCATAATTAATACTGACATGACACTGAGGTGAGTCTAAGGTTGTGTAAGCAACCCATCTATGATTCCATATAAGACAATTGTGAAGACAGTCATTAAAACTTCCTTTGATGAGTCATATAATTCAATAACAGGTCTTAAATGAATTTCCCAAATGCTTATCATGCTTTGACCACTGTCCTAGTGTGGGTGGACTTCAAGAGAAGCAACCTGAGACATTCCTCTGTTTCAAACTCCTTTCGGAAGAGTAATTAGCATTGGAACAATAAGGAAGAAAACTTCTGACAGTATGCATATTCTTGTTATCTTGGATGTACAGGCATTGTGTGATGGCTTTGTTAAAACCACTTGAATCATTTTGTTGAAGTGAGTAAATTAATAAAGACCAGTGTGTTAAGAAACCAGGCAGGATTCGGTCACTGACCTTTGAAGAAACTTTAAGCATCTTGGGCTTTCATTATATTATAGAATTTTAGAATTTATAGGACTCTCGGGGATCATCTAACAAACCAGGCATACAACAGATAAGAAAACACTAATTTGTCCCACATCACAAATGGTATTCAGTGTGAGAGTCAGAATGAGGTCCCAGGTCTTTTGAATTCTCCCCAGCTTCCTTTCTGTAATATTGAACTAGTTTCTGGTGGTGAGCAGACTAATATGGCCGAATTATGCCCTCCTTTGGGTACTCATGTCTTCGTGCAGTCCTACTGCCTTGAGGCTCAGATGGTGAAGACTCTGCTTGTGATGCAGGAGACCCGGGTTCCATCCCTGCTTTGGGAAGATCCCCTGGAGAAGGAAATGGCAACCCACTTCAGTAGTCTTGCCTGGAGAACTGCCTTGACAAAGAGCCTGGAGTCTACAGTCTATGGGGTGGCAAAGAGTCGGACACAACTGAGTGACTAACACTTTCACTTTCCTGCCTGGAGTGCATGGGACCCATTAGCTGCTTTTAACCAACAGACTGTCAAATTTGATGAAATATTACTCCTTTGATTGAGTTGCTTTATCTCTCTCTCTCATGTTAGCTAATTTACTTGTAATTTCTGACAAATTCCCTCATTCAATCTGTAGAGGACAATAAAGCCAGTCAACAACTTCATTCCAGCCCTGAGGGACCCTATGCAGAGGCCACAGTTGAACCATGCCTGGTGGCCTGACCCACAGAAACCATGAGACAATAAATGAGTGTTAAGTTGCTAAAAAATGTGTGGCAGTTTGTGATGCATCACCTAAAATAATAGTTCTCCTATAGAAATGTCTGGAGTTTTAACACATCAAGATAGTAAAACTATATAACAAGTCTGCAGACATATTGAAAAAAAAAAATACTTAGCCTTGGTAGAATCTCAATCAAGATAGAAAAGTGTGAGGTGTCCAACACAAGTCTAGACTGAGTGTGCTTTGTGAGGCTCTGTCTCCTGGTGTGCAGCCCTGTCAATGACAGAGACTTTGTTCTGTGTGAGAAGTAACAGAAGCTCAAATCCTTCTTACATGTGTGGGGAACGTTTGTACATATAAGGAAGAAAGGCCAAATCAGAACAAGACAGAACACTCTATCTGTTGCTAAACCTGTCAGTAGAAGTGAGGAAGGTTGGTAAGGACTGAATATCAATAATTTAACAGAATTAAGGCAGTATTACTATTGTATCATAAAATTATTATAAGTAGCATAAAATATGTATGATTTGTTCCTGAATTGGGGCATTATATTAATCATAATGAAATCTATACGTCCTTGCTGTCAGTCAAATGTTGTCAAAAGTTGAATGTTTATGCCCTAAGGAAACATATGACACCTTTCTCATAGCAAAGGTGTCAACTAGCTTCGCCTTGTATGCCAACTCTAATTGATTAATATTGGCAGCTTGAATTGGGCTTCATGATAAAGCAAGCTGTAGTCAACCAATGATATCTGCCATGCGTAAGTGAGCATGGAGGAGTGGTGTGTATGTCATGCCAGGGCAATGGATAGGGTTGTGGATTTTGTGTTGAGTTTTGACAGTTATATTCACCACCTTGCTGACTTGCCACATGTCCCCTAACTTTTCAGATGGTAAATATTTGGAGAATATTCATAAGTAGTTCTGAGAATTATTAAGATTGTTGAAGTAAAAGTAACTTGCAGAATGTCAGGCCTCTATCACATGTTCCTTTTTCAGTCTTTATTCATAATTACCAAAACTTGGAAGTAACCACGATGGCCTTTAGTAGGTGAATGGATAAATTGTGATACATTCAAACAATGAAATATTCTACAACGTTAAAAAGAAATGTGCTGTCAAGTCTTTAAGATAGGGAAGAACATTAAATGAATATTATTAAGTGAAACATGGAGAAGGAAATGGCAAGCCATTCCAGCGTCCTTGCCTGGGAAATCCCATGGACAAAGGAGCCCTGTGAGCTACAGTCCATGGGTTCACAAAGATTCAGACACGACAGAGACGAAACAACAAGGGAAAGAAGCCAGTCTGAAAAGGTTACATGCTGCATCTCAACTTCAGAACATTCTAGAAAAGATGAAATTATAAAGACAGTAAAGTAAAAAGATCAGTGGTTGCCAGGAGTTAGGGAAGAGAGTGAAATAAATAGGCAGAACACAGGATTTTTTTGCACAGTGAAACTATTCTGTATAATGTTACCCTGGTGGATGTAAGTCATCATAAAATTTTCCAAATCCACAAAATGTACAACACCAAGAATGAACCCTCACATAAACTATGAACTTTGGGTGGTAATGATGTGTCAGTGTAGGTTCACTTATTGTAACAAACACATCCCTGTGGACGTTGAAAGTGGGGGAGGTTGTACACGTCGGGGAAAGACATGTATGGGAAACTTCTATACTTGCCACTCAATTTTGCTATGAACCTAAAATTTATCTAAAAATAAAGCTTATTAACTAGAAGGTCAAACAATTTTAAATCTTTGACTAGAGTTAAGCAGGTAAATGAAGAACTCCATGTTGAAAAGGAAAAGTGAATTGCACTGGAGATAAGTTGAAGTTATCCATGGACTATGGGTCAGAAATGGGCTGTATTTTGAATGGCTAAAGGACATGGTAGAAGGTACAACCTCTGATTATACCTCTTTGTATCATGCACATGAGATTCACATTACTTAGAAGTGCGTGTTTAAAAAGTGCATGCGTACTATTACCTGCACTGTTGGTGGGACAGTAAATTGGTGCAGCCTCTAAGGATAACAGTATGGGAGTTCCTTTAAAAAGTAAAAATAGAACTACCATCAGATCAGTTCAGTTGCTCTGTTGTGTCTGACTCTTTGCAACCCCATGGACTACAGAATGCCAGGCTTCCCTCTCCATCACTAACTCTCGGAGCTCACTCAAACTCATGCCCATCAAGTCAGTGAGGCCATCCAACCATCTCATCCTCTGTCGTCCCCTTCTCCTCCTGCCCTCAATCTTTCCTGGTATCAGGGTCTTTTGAAATGAGTCAGTCCCAGATTCCCCCACAGCCAGTCCCACCTATCAGGAAGCTTCCACAAGCCTCTTATCCTTATCTGTCAGAGGGTAGACAGAATGGAAATCACAATCACAGAAAACTAACCAATCTGATCACATGGACCACAGTCTTGTCTAACTCAATGAAACTGTGAGCCATGCCGTGCAGGGCCACCCAAGATGGATGGGTCATGGTGGAGAGTTCTGACAAAACGTGGTCCACTGGAGAAGGGAATGGAGAAGACAATGGCACCCCACTCCAGTACTCTTGCCTGGAAAATCCCATGGATGGAGGAGCCTGGTAGGCTGCAGTCCATGGGGTCGCAAAGGGTCAGACACGACTGAACGACTTCCCTTTCACTTTTCACTTTCATGCATTGGAGAAGGAAATGGCAACCCACTCCAGTGTTCTTGCCTGGAGAATCCCAGGGATGGGGGAGCCTGGTGGCCTGCCGTCTATGGGGTCCCCCAGAGTCAGACACGACTGAAGCGACTTAGCAGCAGCAGCAGGAGAAGGGAATGGCAAACCACTTCAGTATTTTTGCCCTGAGAATCCCATGAACACTATGCAAAAGCAAAAAGAACTACCATAATGTCCTGCAATTTCACTCCTTGGCATATATCTGGAGGAAAACATAATTCGAAAAGATACACACACCCAAATGTTCATTACAGCACTATTTGCAATGGCCAGGACATGGAAGCAACCTAAATGTCCATTGACAGATGAATGGACAAATAAGATGTCGTGTATGTGTTTGTATATATGAATATTATTATATATTATTATAATATTATTAATATTACATTAACTATTATGAATTGATTTATGATATTAATTAATTATAATATTTTATATTAATATTTATATTATTACATTAATAACAACACCATTATTATAATATGTTATATAAATAATAATATAATTATTATAATATATTATATACTATTAATTATATTATATATTATAATTATATATCTAATTTGTATATATGAATAAATTACATATTATTATGAATAATATTCATAATAGTATGAATATCATTACTCCATTATTAGCTATAGAAAAGAATGAAATAATGTCATCTGCAGCAACATGGATGGACCTAGTGATTATCATATTAAGTGAAATAGGTCAGGCAGAGAAAGACAAATATTACATGATAACACTTATATGTAGAGTTTTAAATGTGATCAAACAAATTTATATATGAAACAAAAACAGACTCACAGTCACAGAAAACAAACTTATGGTTACCAAAGGGGAAAGTGAGGAGGGAGTAAAAGATAAATTAAGAGTTTGAGATTAACATATATATACTGCTATATATAAAATAAATGAGATTCTACTATGTAGTACAGTGAACTATATTCAGTATTTTGTAGTAAATCAGAATGGAAAAGAATCTGAAAAAGAACATATATATGTGTATATAAATCATCAGTTTGCTGCACATCTGAAAAGCCCACACAACATTGTAAATTGACTGTACTTCAACAAAAATGGTTTAAAAAGAATAATAAAAGCAAAGCTGCTGTTTTACCCTAAAAAGTGCTTGCACTTCCAACTTAATTCCTGCAGGTGTAGAACCTTTATATAATTCCAAAAGCAACATGGAGGAAGGTAAGGTTTGCATTCTTGAAGGGATTACTAGAACAGAGACATGTAGTTTGGAGAAGGTTCAGTAAGGGATAAGGCAGTAGACAAGGGCTCCCTCATCCTTGCTGAAAAGTGGAGAAACTCAAGGAGAGGCGTACTCAGCTTGGAAAATGAGCCTCTAACTCAACATTTGAGTGCGATGCTTGAGTCAATACAGTGTCTAGTGGCTGGAAGGGCACACACTGCAAACTACCCACCAGAGGTAGAAAAACCGTCAGTTTCTGCCTTGGTGCTATTGTTAGACTAGGAAGATAATCAGAAAGTACTGCCTAGGATCTGTGATGGGAGCACAGTGATAAACTGCTTGGTCCTTGCCCTCCGAAACTCAGGTCTCAGGGAGAAAGATAGATCGTTAACTAAATATATTACATGTCACTCTATACTGGGTGCTATATAGCGAAGAAATGAACAATATACTATGGTAACATAGAAAAGCATTTAATTTTGGAAAGTGTCAGGATCTGGCTGTGCCATTTATACTCACAAGATAAATGGGTTTTCTTGATTTCTAGACTTTCCCAGCTAACCAGAGCAGTGGGATTAACAATCTCAGTGTCCAATGGATTCAAATCTAAACTGTGATATTTATTAGAAACTTACTTTGGGCAAGTTACCTAACCTGTGTGAAACTTCTCTTTAAATGTTTTACGTATACAATGGAACTAATAATAGTTTCTATTTCATTAGTCATATCCTAGCAAAGTAGTATTGAGACAAATCATACTGAATGGTGTCGGTATGAGAGAGCACTTGGAACAATGGTTATAACTACACTTTGAAAATGACAAGGTACCTTAAAATATAAATTATTGATGCCATTTAAAAATTTTATTATTTCATATTCAACATAAGTATAGAATTTATGTTTCTTAAGGGCAAGAGGCACACATTCTTATTTCTGCCATTTTTCTCTTTTATAAAACATAAGGCACAATACCATAGTTTCAACACTGAGTCTTTTTAGTAAAAATCTTAGACTAAAGTATGATTTCCTTTCCCTCCCTGAGATCAGTGGGACTTAACAAGTTGAGGACTGTTTACAGATGTGAGCTACTGTGTCACATTTCAACATACAGACATAATCTAATGTTCCTGGTCAAAGGAGAAGAAAATACTAATCCTATAGTATATGTTATATATACAATATATATTCATATATACATGTATCACACAAACAAATGTTTATGCATATATAAAATTCTGATGACTTCTCTACAGTGTCATAATATTGCAAAAGTTGACCCCAGCAATACTAACCTAGATGTAGTCTTAAACAGACTGGGACTGTAAAGCTCTGTAGCTAGACAAATCTATATCCTTTTGATAGGAATCTCTTATTTATGTTTGCTAACATTTTATCTTATTATATGCAGGGAATGTATTTCTTAATTTGCTAGTCAATTAAAATGCAATTCGATAAAGAGTAAAAAGGATTCAGCACTATCTCTGAGGACAAATGTGCATTTCTTAATGTAACAGTCTGTTTAAAGTGTAGTTTGATTAATGTCAAATTATCAGAAGCTACATTTCAGAGAGAAACAGGGTCATCAGACTAGGAATTCTTGTCAAAAAGGATTGGTTTCTGTTTTACTTCAACCATCTGTCTTTGTAGTTGGTGATGTTTTTACACCTTTATAACATTTTATAAATGAAGCCCTTTTGATATCCTTTCAAAAGATATTTAATAAAGTAGTGAGACTAACATTTTTTTTCTCCAACTGTTCATTCTAACTGGGAATGGTTTTCAGAGAATAGGAAAATTGCTTCCCTTCAAAATTGCTCAGTAGGGATGAATGGTTAGTTTCATTTGAACAGAAATTCCTCCTTGCCCCCTCACTTACCTCAGTTAAATGTGACCAAGGACTGATGCTACAAAGAGTAGAAACCAAAGAAAGAACAGTAGGGCTCTATTTTAGATAGTAGGAAATGTATTACAAATGGGCTAAATTCAGAATCTGAAAACCTGGAATCAAATTTCTACACTCAAGAAGTAATCAGGTCTTGGAAAATTAGTTAAGCACTAGATTCTCAGTCACAATATGTTCCATCTACAAAATAAAAATAACAAAAATCTCCCCGTCATGTTTCATAAGCTTGTATGTAAAATTAAATTCAAAAAAAGATCATTATATTTGTCATTGTTAACATTTAAGTGTTTCCTGTGCATTAAAAATAAATAAATGAAGCATATGTAATAAGGATCCCCTAATAAGTACCATAACCCTGTAAGATGCATCCTATCTACATTTTTGGTTGAGGAAATAGAGTGTTTGTGAGGTTAACAGACTCGCTCAAGGTTGTCTCTGTTGTTCAGTCACTCAGTCGTGTCCACCTCTTTTCGACCCCATGGACTGCAGCACACCAGGCTTCCCTGTCCTTCACCATCTCCCAGAGCTTGCTCAGATTCATGTCCACTGAGTTGGTGATGCCATCCAACCATCTCATCCTCTCTCGTCTCCTTCTCCTGCTTTTTTTCTTTCCCAGCATCAGGGTCTTTTCTAGTGAGTCAGCTCTTCGCATCAGGTGGCCAAAGTATTGGAGCTTCAGCTTCAGCATCAGTCCTTTCAATGAATATTCAAGTTTCATTTCCTTTTGGATGGAGTGGTTTGATATCCTTGCAGTCCAAGGGACTCTCGACTCTTCTCCAACACCACAGTTTGAAAGCATCAATTCTTTGGCTCTCAGCCTTCTTTATGATCTAACTCTCATATCCATACATATGGAAAAACCATAGCTTTGACTACACAGAACTTCACTGGCAAATGATGTCTCTGCTTTTTAATGCACTGTCTAGATTTGTCATAGCTTTTCTTCCAAGAGTGTCTTTTAATTTTATGGCTGCAGTCACAATCTGCAGTGATTTTGGAGCCTGAGAAAAGAGTCTTTCACTGTTTCCATTGTTTCCTCATCTATTTGCCATGAAGTGATGGGACCAGATGCCAAGGTCTTCGTTTTTTGATTGTTGCAATTTAAGCCAGATTTTTACACTCCCCTTTAACCTTCATCAAGAGGCTCTTTAGTTCCTCTGCACTTTCTGCCACAAGGGTGGTGTCATCCGCATATCTGAGGTTATTGATATTTCTCCCTGCAACCTTGATTCCAGATTATGCTTCATCCAGCCAAGCATTTCACATGATATACTTTGCATAAAAGTTAAATAAGCACAATATACAGCCTTGATTCCAGATTATGCAACCCTGCAACCTTGATTCCAGATTATGCTTCATCCAGCCAAGCATTTCACATGATATACTCTGCATAAAAGTTAAATAAGCACAATATACAGCCTTGACTTATTTTGTTCCCAATTTGAACCATTCTGTTGTTCCATGTCCAGTTCTGTTGTCTCTTGACCTGCATACATGTTTCTCAGGAGGCAGGTAAGATGGTCTAATATTCCCATCTCTTGAAGAGTTTTCTACAGTTTGTTGTGATCCACAGAGTCAAAGGCTTTAGAGTAGTCAATAAAGCAGATGTTTTTCCTGAATCCTTTTGCTTTTTTTATGATCCAATGGATGTTGGCAATTTGGTCTCTGGTTCCTCTGCCTTTTCTAAATCCAACTTGTACATCTGGAAGTTCTTGATTCATATACTGGTAAAACCTAGCTTGGAGGATTTTGAGCATAACCTTGCTAGCATGTGAAATGAGTGCAATTGTGCAGTAGTTTAAGCATTCTTTGGCATTGCCCTTCTTTGCAATTGGAATGAAAACTGACCTTTTCCAGTCCTGTAGCCACTGCTGAGTTTTCCAAATTTGTTGGCATATTGAGTGCAACACTTTTACAGCATCATCTTTTAGGATTTGAAATAGCTTAACTGGAATTCCATCTCCTCCACTAGCTTTGTTTGTAGTGATGTTTCCTAAGGTCCATTGACTTCGCACTCCAGGATGTCTGGCTCTAGGTGAGTGATCACACCATCATGGTTATCCAGGTCATTAAGCTCTTTTTTGTATTGTTCTTCTGTGCATCTCATGAAAAGATGTGCTCAAGAAAGGATAGAAATGGTATGGACCTAGCAGATAACAGAAGATATTAAGAAAAGGTGGCAAGAATAAACAGAATAAGTATACAAAAAAGAGTTTAATGACCTGAATAACCATAATGGTGTCCAAAGTTACAAGTAAATAAATGGTACAGACAAAATTCAAGCCCAAGAACATACTGAATCTGTGCAGTTAACTGCTACACAATACTATTTCCCATGACCATGATATATATATATATATATATATATATATATATATGGATGAAGGATTAAAGGAAGGATGAAAGGATTAAAGGAAGTCGCTCAGTCGTGTCCGACTCTTCGCAACCCCATGGACTGCAGCCCACCAGGCTCCTTCGTCCGTGGGATTCTCCAGGCAAGAGTACTGGAGTGGAGTGCCATCGCCTTCTCCGATACCAACTTCTTATATAAAAGAATTAAGCCACCAGGATAAAATATACAGTACAGGAAATATAGTCAATAGTAGTGCAATAAGTTTGTATGATAACAGTTACTAGACTTATTGTGGTGATCAGCTTCTAGTGTATATATGTAGAATCACTGTGTTGTTCACTTGAGACCTAATATTGTATGTTTACTGTACCTCAATTAAAAAAAAGAAGAAGACATATTTATGTGGAGAAAAAACACAGAAACAAATACCTCTTGCCCTGCATAATATCCACACAAACAAGTAACAAGGCTATCCTAGAAACTGCAGGGGAGTAAAACTGAACGTTTTGAAGAGGTAATAAATGAAAATTAATTGCACCGAAGCCACTATTCCTAAGTTAACACGCATAAAATATCCTTAGTGCTATCTATTGAGCGTTCTGTCATTACTGTTTTATTTTACTAAACATAAACATAAAGTCTTTCATAGGTTTTATTCCTTATTCCCTTCCCACTAAATATTTATTTTTCATAGTGTCTCAGGGACAGAGGAGCCTGGTAGGAGGCTGTCTATGGGGTCGCACAGAGTCAGACACGACTGAAGCAACTTAGCAGCAGCAGCAGCAGCAAGTCCTTGGAATATGACCTGCCCTTCTGTGGTGTTTTGCAGAAACCTATTCCTAATGGTTGTACTAGCTGATAAAAATCTGCTTGAGAGTTAAGTCGCTTCAGTCATGTCCAACTCTGTGCGACCCTATGGACTGTAGCACACCAGGCTTTCCTGTCCATGGAATTCTCCAAGCAAGAATACTGGAGTGGGGTGCCATGCTCTCCTTCAGGGGATCTTCCTCATGCAGGGGTCAAACCTGCCTCTTATACCTACCTGCATTGGTAGGTGGGTATAGTGCCGCCTGGGAAGCCTGATAAAAATTTAAATTATTGCTATTACTGGGCTACCCAGGTGGCACTAGTGGTAAAGAATCTACCTGCCAACGCGGGAAGACTTAAAACACATAGGTTTGATCCCTGGGTCAGGAAGAGCCCGTGGAGGAGGGCATGGCAACCCACTCCAGTGTTGTTGCCTGGAGAATCCCAGGAACAGAGGAGCCTAGTGGGTTACAGTCCATAGGGTCACAAAGAGTCAAACATGACTAAAGCAATTTAGCACGCATGCACATTGCTCTTATTGTTTTTATAATAGAAGTAAGAGTTAGGTATTGTAGCAAATATGAAAGAATTACAACTTCTAACCTCCCTGGGCCTTAGTTTCCTTATCTTTGAAGTCTGTGCATGTGAGGGAAGTTATTAAAGCCTCTTTCCCTGATAATTTCCCAGTTTATCTTATTCACCTTTCCCATGCATATAGAGGCAACTTTAGCAACAAAGACCTCCAGTTCTTTCTATTTAAGTTCTCAAGATTAACTTTATATCTAAAAAGTATGAAATCATTTGAAAAAAATTGGTAAGAAAACAGAAAAAGCAATCACTTTTTATGTCATTAATTTAGTTTCCTTTTTAAAAAAATTGTTCATGTTGAGGTTTGACAGAAAACAGCAAAATTCTGTAAAGCAATTATCCTTCAATGAAAAATAAATTAATTTTTAAAAAAAGAAAAAAAATCAGTCAGTTCTGAATTTATTAGCAAGACATTCAAGACCTCTATGATACTGCTCTAAATTACCTTTCCAACCCACTTCTGGCCACTCATCCTGCAGTAGGCAGCTAGAGCTCCTATTCCCATATTACCCTAAGGATTGCCCCTCTCAATGTATTTGTTCATTCTTTTCTACCATTCAGGAAATTCCTTCTTCTATCTGCTTATAGAAGCATACCCTTCTTTCATGTTCAGAGCTCAAATGCCCATTTTCTTGGATTTTTCTAATCAGAACAAGACTTTCTTTTCTTTCATTCTCCAAACATGCTCTCTATCTAGGAAGCATAGTCTATTAACACTGAAATACTCATTCTGTTCTTTTTTATTTTAAAATTAAAATATCATCAGATTTCCCCTTAGATTAAGAAGTCCTTGAGGGAAAAGTTAGGTCTTGTTCCTACTTAAGTTTCATATCAATGGATAGAAAAATGTGTTTATAATGTTGTAAAAAGAGTACCAGAGTAAGGGTCCAAAGTTCTGAGCTCACTTTTGAGCCCTTTAACAACTAACTATGTGGCTATAGACATATTATTTAAGTTCTAATAACCTCAATTATCTTGTGTATTGTGAGGATAAAAATGTTTACTCTACGTAGAGGATTAAATGCTAAAGGGCTTTTTAAACCCTAAAATAATATATTACTTCAAGAATGAAAGTTATTAATGTTGTTCTTATAACTTTACTATTATGGTAGTCACTCAAAGACTATTAAATGTGTCTAAAAAAACAGTGAAAGAGCAAAAGTAAGTAGATAATAAATGTCATACTTGAATTCAGCTATAACAGAATGGAATGGCTATACACATTTATTTTCTTTCTCTTCTAAAACTCTATTAAAATAAAATTAAATGTATTCTTTAGTAGTTAAAAAGCAATATTATGGAGAGAATAAGAGTACACAAGGGGTTTCTACAAAATTAAAAAAAAAAATTGGAAGTAGATGGGGAGGTAATAGATGGCATAGTGTTGCAGGAGTAAACAAAATAAAACAAAACCTCTGAACCTAAAGAGCTATACCAAAGGGGATGCAGCAGTCCCAACCAGGATGCCAAGAAAGATTTGCAGATCGCAACACCCATGAAAGTGTCAGCGATGAAAGGAATAGGAATAAGTGGGTTGTTAAAATTGGTGTGCAAAGTAGTTACTTCGCATCTCACCTTCTGTCTTCTGTGCTTCTGTGACCAGGGTTTATTTCCTCTCCCTTTCCCTGCTCCTGCCGTGCCTCCACCTCCATGAAGCCAGAACTTCATATTCTAGGGAAATGAATCCTGGAGGCTCTGGAATCATGCACACCAGGCATAAGAATGGAGGTGAGGCGTCGGGTCAACAGTTGTAAGGAGATAGAGTGAGAGTCTGTGTTTTCAATCATAGAGTCCCAACTTTCTTCCCTTTGCTACTCCTAAATGCAAGGAAAAAGGTGTATCTCTCCAAAGCTAGAGCCTGGAGGATTTCTGTCTGTAAAAAATAAAAGAGAAAATCCAGGAATAAAACATGTAGATGATAGCACATGGAGGTTCTGCAGTGGGGGAAGGGGTGGTTGCCAACTCATTTCTCTAAAGTGAAACCCAAGAGTCAAAGGCAACTCTTACCCACGTCCCTTTCCCCTACCTGGAAAATCTTCAATCCACCTCTTATTATCTCACAGCTTAATGTAAAGAAACATACACTGAATGAAGGTATGCTTTAAATATGCCACGGGAGAGATAGAGAAAGAAAGAGGGGAGAGAGAGAGAGAGAATGAAATTCCCAAGAAACAGAAGCCGGAGAAAATTCTAAATAAGGAAACCATAAGAATGAACTCTTGGAACAAGTAGAAGATGTGATTTAAAACAAAAAACAATGTAACTGAAGATAAAGAAAAATTTCTGGAAAATTAAAATTATGATTGTTTAATAAAAAAAAAAAAAAAAAGATGGATTTTTTAAAAGTTCCAAAATGTCTTCCAGTAGTTGAACAGAAAAGCAAATTTGGGAAGTTACCATAGGAAATAATAGGTGATCTATCTTTCAACAAATAGATCTTTAACTGAGATTAGAACTTTGTTACTTAAAATTAGTTTGACACAGTTATTTTCTGTTCAGTTGACAGAGATATTTACAGGTTACACAAACAACCCCAACTAAAAGTCAGCACACTTAAAACTTGCCTACTCCTCCCAATTAAAGCATACGGCAAAAAACAAAAACAAATAAACAAAAAAAACAAAAACAAAAAACAACCCTGCCAAGACCCTCTAATTCTCAAATCTGGAGTTCTCTTCTTGCTGTTATAGTGTGAAAAAAATAAATTTCCTTACTTGTTCTTTTTTTTTTTTTCTTTGTCAATGGAGAGAAATCAATTATATAAGAATAATATAAGTTGTCACAAAAGCAAAGAAGGAAGGTCTGCAGACTATGGGCCAGAGTGACTGTTCCTGTAGATGAAGAAACACCCTCATCAAGGTCACTGGGAATGAAGGCAAGATCCTAAGAAGCTTCCATGGAGAACAAACAGCAAGTCACCTCTCAGCAATCAGGGGCCAGAATGGAATCAGGCTTCTGACAGCAATAATGAACTCTAACATTAACTGAGAAATGTTTTAAAATTGCTAAAGAAATATGATTTCTAACCTGGTTGTCTGTTCTCAGACGTACCTTCAATCAGGTACAACAATGGAATTAAAATGACTTCCCTCTTAGGAACTGATTTAACAGCTACAAGCATCCTCTAGTAATTAGAGGGTGCACTTCAGAAAAACAAAGAACTAAATGAAGAAGGACGTGCATGATTTAGGGAATGGGCTGTCTCCCCCAGGAACAGGGGAGTGAGAAAGCTTAGGCCAGGGGGAATGCAATCAGTTATATAGGACCAGGAAAACGGGGGAGTCCAAAAGAGAGCCCTCCATGGAGGAGAAGGAAAGTGAGAGTGTGTCACTGAGTCGTGTCCAACTCTTTGTGACCCCATGGACTGTATGTAGCGCACCAGGCTCCTCTGTCCATTGAATTCTCCAGGCAAGAATACTGGAGCAGATAGACATTCCCTTCTCCAGGGGATCTTCCCAACCCAGGAATAGAACCCAGGTCTCCTGCATTGCAGGAGGATCCATTACCAGCTGAGCTACCAGGGAAGCCCTCTCACCTCAAAGACTGCCCTTCAAAACTCTTCACTGAAAGTTGTCTGGGAGTTTGGGTCTTTTGAACGCCAGCTGCCCATTCTCCTGGCACCCTACAAATAAATGCTGTACTTTCCTTCAGCAGAATCCAGTGTCAGTAGATGGGTTTTGCAGTATCTGGATAAGCAAACAATTCATGTTCAGTTTGGTAAGAATAATAATGAAAACAGACAAGTAAAATACATGTAACTTGATAAGTTTGGGAGGATATGAGGCAAGGTGTAAGTTTTTTTTTTTTTTTTCATTTTAATCCTCTCAGTACTATTTAAAATTTTAAATCATGTCCACACGTACAGAAAAATTAAAATAAAATTTTTCCCTATTTGAGAAGCAAAATCTGTATTATTATAAAACTTGGACATTACACCTTGGCTTATTCATATTACATGAATCATGGAATCATATATGCACAGAAGCAGTGGCTTCATAGACCATTGACCTTTTGAGGGTTTTAAATAAATCTTCTACAGCTGAAACCTCTGTGCAGTGGGAAGTAAATAGGTAAAGCTTATTGGAATGAGAACTCTGAAATTTCTAATCATTGCTATTCATCTTGGGTACATGCCAGAATAGTTTCTCACTTTTGGATTATTAATTTTGATTTTTAGGGAATAAGAAGAAAATCAATGCTGGAAATAATAATAGTGACATCAGTCAAAAAAAGGCAACGGCTTGAAAGGAGTCCAGGAAAACACTTGCCCATGCTTCTAATTGGGAAAAAAGATGGCAAAGCGGATAACAATTACTCAGTGCTTGCTAAGCACTAGGCGTATTCATGCCACTCCTCATAATAGCTGCATGAGACAAATGATGGCCCTCTTTTTAGGGATGAGGAAACTGAGCACCAACGAGTTTAATAAACTACTAATAAACTACTACTACGCAGTGGTAAGTGGTGAGGCCGGCAGTGGTTTCTGTCTCATAAGAGACTCAAAATATTCTCAGTCTTCTTAGGGTTGCTTTTCTATTCCATCATCTTTTAATTCCATACTCTCTATCTGGGGTCCAGTGGCCACAGCTGTGTGCCTCAAATGGGCTACTGATGTGCCAAGATATTGATCTGTTCAGTTCCCAAGGGGAATGGATCCCATTCCCTTTATTTGCGTTTCCTTCACATGAGTCGTTATCTCTTGTGTTCGCCATGGTGTGCAAAAGGTTAGAAACACAGTCTGAAGCAGAAGTAAGCCAGCCCTCTTACCCTTCAATTTTCAAAATACCTCTACCCAAGTTTTTCAGAACCACTCTGAAAAACCACTGTAGTGGGCAGGCAATTTTTTATTGAAATAGAAAATTTTGAATTAAGGAGAACCATGAATATCAACCATTTCAAAATCCTTGTGTTTCAGATGAGGAAATGAGTGCAGGCCAATAAAATGACCTAACCTAGAGAGGAAAGGGCTCCCTCCTCAGGTGGTCCTTACTCATCCTGGGAAGCAGGAAAGCGTGGATGCTTGTGCTTCTGCTCTGACTGGCTCTGTTACGGCTCTGACCAGATGGCATCCTATCAGATGGCTGCTGGTTCATTTTTTCCCATGGCTGGGGAACTCAAGGAGGAGAGGCACGGGGTCTCATTTATCTTGTGTGCCCAGCAAGAACAGTGTCTGTTAAACAAATGAATGACTAAATAAAAATTGTGTTCATAGGATCCTCGCTCAAGCTCTGTCTCCCCAGCTTGCTAGCTCTCTGTCCTCAAACAAGCCATTTATATTGGCAAATGGGCATCATGGCTCAGTGTTAAAGAACCTGCCTGGCAATGTAAGACTTGGGTTTGACCCCTGGGTTGGGAAGATCCCTTAGAGAAAGAAACGCAACCTGCCCCACTATTCTTGCCTGGGAAATCCCATGGACAGGGGAGCCTGGTGGGTTACAGTCCACGGGGTCGCAAAAGAGTCGGATATGACCTAGTGACTAACTGAAACAACAAGAGTGGGCATAAAAGGTTTTAGGTGCTGTGGAGTTGCATAAAATTAAAATAATACTGATAAAGTCCTAATAGCAGATAATATTTAGTGAGCATTTACTATGCCAGGCAAAGTTGCAAGTGTTTTGAAAGTATTAACTTATTTAACTTTAAATACATTTTGAGCTATAAACAGTCAGCCTGTGTGGACATTGGTTAGAATTCCTTGTCCAAAGTATTTTCCACTGCATGAGAACTCCCAGTCTGGGGCATACTTGATTTCCATTTCCAGCACTTCTCTGGAAGCAGATGAAAAGGTTCAGATGACTTTGGCCAAGACCAAGAGTCAGAGCTCTTATCCTGCTACACTGTGAAAACGGCACTGGGGAATAGAAGATGTAATGGGGGATCACATATCTCATAATGGGCACCTCTATCTGCCTTAAGAAAGAGAGAAAATTAGCATTCTCCTAATAGACAGAATGTCACAGAAAAGTTCAACCTTTTTCATAATACTGTAATTAGTATTTCATATACTATAATTTTAGTCTTGATGAGATAAGCACTTTCTGAAGAAATTTCAATATCTATATTGCTAGTGCTAGCAAAAAAAAAGCAATTTAAAATGACACATTTTAATACATAATAGCTGCCCCAACCTTTTGATGTAGCAGCATGAATATCAAATTCTCTGAGAGAAAAAGAGGTTTGAGGTGCCTTCAAGGCATTAGTGCCTTTATAATGAACAAACACGTGTCTGCTGAATGGAGCTAACCTCAGCCCCCTGGGTCTTTTGCTGATCAGGCTGGTGAGAAAGTTCCCTTAAGCTAATCTCAGTATAATTCAAACAGATTCAACCATAGGGCATGCTAGGAATGGCTTGTGGGGAAGCAGGAGGAAGGAGAGCAATAATTTTGCATCACCTACAAAGGTTCATCTAGTCAAGGCTATGGTTTTTCCTGTGGTCATGTATGGATGTGAGAGTTGGACTGTGAAGAAGGCTGAGCACCGAAGAATGGATGCCTTTGAACTGTGGTGTTGGAGAAGACTCTTGAGAGTCCCTTGGACTGCAAGGAGATCCAACCAGTCCATTCTGAAGGAGATCAGCCCTGGGATTTCTTTGGAAGGAATGATGCTAAAGCTGAAACTCCAGTACTTTGGCCACCTCACACGAAGAGTTGACTCATTGGAAAAAACTATGATGCTGGGAGGGATTGGGGGCAAGAGGAGAAGGGGACGACAGAGGATGAGATGGCTGGATGGCATCACTGACTCGATGGACATGAGTCTGAGTGAACTCCAGGAGTTGGTGATGGACAGGGAGGCCTGGCATGCTGCAATTCATGGGGTCGCAAAGAGTCGGACATGACTGAGTGACTGATCTAATCTGATCTGATCTGACCCCATGCTAGGAGCTTCCCTGGGGACTCAGTGGTAAAGAATCTACCTGCCAATGCAGGAGATGCTAGTTCGATTCCTGGTCTGGGAAGACCCTCTGGAGAAGGAAATGGCAATCCCCTCCAATATTCTTACCTGGATAATTCAAAGGAGCCTGGTGGGCTGCAGTCCATGGGGTCGCTAGGAGTCGGACATGACTGAGTGACTTCACTTTCACTTTTCACTTTCATGCATTGGAGAAGGAAATGGCAACCCACTCCAGTGTTCTTGACTGGAGAATCCCAGGGACAGGGGAGCCTGGTGGGCTGCCGTCTCTGGGGTCGCACAGAGTCGGACACGACTGAAGCAACTTAGCAGCAGCAGCAATCCCCGTTCTATAGATGAGCAAGTCAATGCTAAAAAGTGTAAATACACTACTTCAAGGTAGGACCAGTAGATATTTGAATCCAGATTTCTGATTGAAAAATCCTTGTTCTGAACATTGCAATAGCCTGCCTCCCTGAAACAGGCTGTTTATCTTTTAATCCCTTGCTCCATGATTGGATTCCCTAGCAACATACACTGAAGGTAAACCATTGAAGAAAAAAAAAAAGTAGATATCAAAAATTTCCATTATTATTTAAATAGCACTGACATGGACACATTCTCCCTGAAAATACCCTAACTGGATGATAGCTAGGATTGAAATAGAGAAATGTTATCATTTGGCTTGTTATTTTTGTGTGTGTGTGACCATTGAGTTAAGATGGCCAGCTGGTACCATGACAGCGTGGTTTGTGATTACAAATGCTCGTGTACATCCTCAATACATATTTCCTTTGAAAAGGGAATTACAATGATAGTGTGCTGGTACAATGTTATCTTCCTGTGAATTTCAGCAGATAACTTTGATCATTTTCCAAACAGCTGTAAGAGGTGATGGATTGAGGTATCTACTGGGAATTGCAGGCTGGGGGTAATTAAATTGGATTCTGTCCCCTTGGATGGCACTCTGGGCCAGTGCTAATGATTATCACCAGGGAAGGGAGGGCACAAATGCCACTTATTGTTAATACCAAGAGTAGGAGGAGGAACAAGAGAGATGAGAAGAAGAGAAAGCGAAAGTGGGAGGATGGTGAGGGAGAGAGTAAGGGACAGTATATTTACATGTTAGCTACCATGTCTTCTTCTTTTATGTGTCCCAGATGGAACACAGCAATTCATTATTGCCTGCAAATAATGAATCCTTAATAAAGAATTATCAAATACATGGTAGATGAGATGGCTGTATGGATGGTGAAAAATTCTAAAAATTAAGAACTATCCATGACTTAGTCTGCTATGGCTGCCATAAGAAAATATCAGAGACTGGATGGCTTAAATGATAGACACTTTGTCACAGTCTGGAAGCTAGAAGTCCAAGATTAAGCTGTTGACAGGATTGACTTCTTCTGAGACCTTTCTCCCTGGCTGCCTCTTTACTGGGTCCTCACATGGCCTCTTTTTCTGTGAATGCACATTTCTGGTATGTTCCTCTTCTTATAAGGAGGCTAGCTCTATCAGATTAGGACCCTACCATATAACCTCATTTAGGACTGGAAAAGGTCAATTTTCATTCCAATCCCAAAGAAAGGCAATACCAAAGAATGTTCAAAGTACTGCACAATTGCACTCCTCTCACACACTAGTAAAGTAATGCTCAAAATTCTCCAAGCCAGGCTTTAGCAATATGTGAACCGTGAACTTACAGATGTTCAAGCTGGTTTTAGAAAAGGCAGAGGAACCAGAGGTCAAATCACCAACATTCGCTGTATCATCAAAAAAGCAAGAGAGTTCCAGAAAAACATCTATTTCTGCTTTACTGACTATGCCAAAGCCTTTGACTGTGTGGATCACAATAAACTGTGGAAAATTCTGAAAGAGATGGGAATACCAGACCACTGACTTTCCTCTTGAGAAACCTGTATGCAGGTCAGGAAGCAACAGTTAGAACTGGACATGGAACAACAGACTGATTCCAAATCGGAAAAGGAGTATGTCAAGGCTGTATATTGTCACCCTGCTTATTTAATTTCTATGCAGAGTAGACTACATCATGAGAAATGCTGGGCTGGAGGAAGCACAAGCTGGAATCAAGATTTCCGGGAGAAATATCAATCACCTCAGATACGCAGATGACACCACCACTATGGCAGACCGTGAAGAAGAACTAAACAGCCTCTTGATGAAGTGAAAGAAGAGAGTGAAAAAGCTGGCTTAAAGCTCAACATTCAGAAAACTAAGATCATGGCATCTGGTCCTATCACTTCATGGGAAGTAGATGGGGAAACAGTGGAAACAGTGTCTGACTTTATTTTTCTGGGCTTCAAAATCACTGCAGATGGTGATTGCAGCCATGAAATTAAAAGACGCTTACTCCTTGGAATGAAAGTTATGACCCACCTAGACAGCATATTAAAAAGAAGAGACATTACTTTGTCAATAAAGGTCCGTCTAG
This sequence comes from Bos indicus, assembly GCF_029378745.1. Classification (NCBI taxonomy): domain Eukaryota; kingdom Metazoa; phylum Chordata; class Mammalia; order Artiodactyla; family Bovidae; genus Bos; species Bos indicus. The sequence continues at coordinate 16,282,652 of NC_091788.1, read as the reverse complement.
TCAAGGCTATGGTTTTTCCCATAGTCATGTGTGGATGTGAGATTTGGATTATAAAGAAAGCTAAGCGCCAAAGAATTGATACTTTTGAACTGTGGTGTTGGAGAGGACTCTTGAGAGTCCCTTGGACTGCAAGGAGATACAACCAGTCCATCCTAAAGGAAATCAGTCCTGGGTGTTCATTGGAAAGACTGATGTTGAAGCTGAAACTCCAATATTTTGGCCATCTGATGCGAAGAGCTGACTCATTTGAAAAGACCCTGATGTTGGGGAAAATTGAAGGCAGGACAAGAAGGGGATGACAGAGGATGAGATGGTTGGATGGCATCACCAACTCAATGGACATGAGTTTGGGTGAACTCCAGGAGTTGGTGATGGACAGGGAGGCCTGGCATGCTGTAGTTCATGGGGTTGCAAAGAGTCAGACACAACTGAGCGACTGAACTGAACTGAACTGAATATTTTTTACTTCCATAAATTCTTTGCAGCCAAAGATGGAAAAGCTCTATATGGTCAGCAAAAATAAAACTGCGAGCTGATTGTGGCTCAGATCTTGAATTCCTTATTGAAAAATTCAGACTTAAATTGAAGAAAGTTAGGTAAAACAACTAAACCATTCAGGTATGCTCTAAATCAAATTCCTTACAATTATGTGGTGGAAATGACCAATAGATTCATGGGATTAGATTTGACAGAGTGCCTGAAGAACCATGGATGGAGGTTTGTGACACTGTACAGGAGGCAGTCACCAAGACCATCCCCAAGAAAAAGAAATGCAAAAAGGAAAAATGATTTCCTGAGGAGGTCTTACAAATAGCTGAGAAAAGAAAAGAAGCTAAAGGCAAAAGAGAAAAGGAACCATATACCCATCTTAAACCAGAGTCCCAAAGAATAGCAAGGAGAGATAAGAAAGCCTTCCTCAATGATCAGTGCAAAAGAAATAGAGGAAAACAATAGAATGGGAAAGACTAGAGATCTCTTCAAGAAATTAGCGATACCAAGGGAACATTTCAGGCAAGATGTGCACAGTTAAGGACAGAAACAGCATGGACCTAATGGAAGCAGAAGATATTAAGAAGAGGTGGCAAGGATACAAAGAATTATACAAAAAAGATCTTCATGACCCAGATAACCACAATGGTGTGATCACTCATCTGGAGCCAGATATCCTGGAATGTGAAGTCAAGTGGGCCTTAGAAAGCATCACTATAAACAAAGCTAGTGGAGGTGATAGAATTCCAGTTCAGCTATTTCAGATCCTAAAAGATGATGCTGTGAAAGTGCTATACTCAATATACCAGCAAATTTGGAAAACTCAGCAGTGGCTACAGGACTGGAAAAGATCAGTTTTCATTCTAATCCCTAAGAAAGGCAATGCCAAAGAATGTTCAAAGTACTGCACAGTTGCACTTATCTCACATGCTAGTAAAGTAATGCTCAAAATTCTCCAAGGGAGGCTCCAACAGTACATGAACTGAGGACTTCCAGATGTTCAAGCTGGATTTAGAAAAGACAGAGGAACCAGAGATCAAATTGCCAACAGCCATTGGATTTCAAAAAAGCAAGAGAGTGCCAAAAAAGCATTTACTTCTGCTTTATTGACTATGCCAAAGCCTTTGACTGTGTCTGTTCGGTTCAGTCACTCAGTCATGTCTGACTCTTCATGACCCCATGGACCACAGTACACCAAGCCTCCCTGTCCATCACCAACTCCGGAGTCTACTTAAACTCATCTCCATTGAGTCGGTGTTGCCATCCAACCATCTCATCCTCTGTCATCCCCTTCTCCTCCTGCCTTCAATCTTTCCCAGCATCAGGGTCTTTTCAAATGAATCAGCTCTTTGCATCAGGACTACAAGATCAAAACAAACTGAAAAATTCTTCAAGAGATTGGAATACCAGACCACCTTACCTATCTCCTGTGAAATCTGTATGCAGGTCAAGAAGAAATAGTTAGAACTGGACATAGAACAACAGACTGGTTCCAAATTGGGAAAGGCTGTATATTGTCATCATGGCTGTATATTGTCACCATGATTATTTAACTTTTATGCAGAGTACATCATGCAAAATGCTGGACTGGATGAAGCACAAGCTGGAATCAAGATTGCTGGGAGAAATATTAATAACCCTAGATATGCAGGTGACACCACCCTTATGGCAGAAGGCAAAGAGGAACTACAGAGCCTCTTGATAAAAGAGGAGAGTGAAAAATCTGGCTTAAAACTCATCATTCAAAAACTAAGATCATGGCAGCTGGCCCCATCACTTCATGGCAAATAGATGGGGAAACAATGGAAACAGTGAAAGGCTTTATTTTGGGGGGCTCCAAAATCACTGCAGATGGTGACTGCAGCCATGAAATTAAAAGACACTTGCTCCTTGGAAGAAAAGCTATGATAGACCTAGACAGCATATTAAAAGCAGAAACATTTCTTTGCCAACAAATGTCCATCTAGTCAAAGCTATGGTTTTTCCAGTAGTCAGGTATGGATATGAGAGTTGGACCATAAAGATAGCTGAGTGCCAAAGAATTGATGCTTTGAACTGTGGTATTGGGGAAGACTCTTGAGAGTCTCTTGGGCTGCAAGGAGATCCAACCAGTCCATCCTAAAGGAAATCAGTCCTGAATAATCACTGGAAGTAACTGATGCTGAAACTGAAGGTCCAATACTTTGTCCACCTGATGCAAAGTCCTGACTCATCTGAAAAGACCCTGACGCTGGGAAAGATTGAAGGCAGAAGGAGAAGGGGATGACAGAGGATGAGATGATTGGATGGCATCACTGTCTCAATGGACATGAGTTTGAATAAACTCCGGGAGTTGGTGATGGACAGGGAAGCCTGGCATGCTGCAGTCCATGGGGTTGCAAATAGTTTGACATGACTGAGTAAGTGAATTGAACTGAACCTCCATGAAGGCCCCATCTCTGAAGATAGTCATCAGGATTCAATACATGAATTTGTCAGAGGTGGGGGGACACAATTTAGTCTACAATATCATATCATTTCCTTCTAGCTTGAATGTTGCATTTATTGTGAATTTTTTCCTGATTCTTATCATGAAAATTAACATCTCTATTTTTGGGATTAACAAACTCTGTCATTAGAACTCAAGTTTGCTCATTTGGGAAACATAGCAGAAATCTCCTACCTGGTTTCCTGGCTCTGGCCTGAGTTTCATGTGGTCTCTTTCATTCTGTATAGCTGTTTATAGGAACTTACTAAAACACTCATGAAATCATGCTATTCCTCAGCCATTAACTTATCAATAAGCTTGTGAACATAAGTGCAACTGTTCAGAATGAGTCTAAATCTCTGCACAATCTGCAACTTTTCCTATGCAATGAACTTCATCTTTTATATCTCTTTATCATACATTACCCTCTGTCCATTCTGTACCACAGGCACCTTTGCTGTTTCTGATAGCTGAGCCTTAAGCATGTGGTCCTGGCTGCCTGCAGACCCACGGGCCAGAATTCAACGTGTCTCACTGTAGTGACCACGGTCATGCAGATATACAGTGCCCCCCCAAGGTTGAAAATCCCCTGACCTCTCCACTCAAACTCCTTGTGTTTTCCTCTTTGTGTTTTAAAATCCTCACTCTGTTTCAAAATGTACCCTGGAGGGAAATCATAATAAGATGTATTTAGAAATAATCATACACATTAAAACATTGGAAGGATCAGTTCTGATTGCAGTTAATCAAGTTATTAGGTAAAAGTTATTAGATGACAACTATAAACTCTGGATTAAAAGATCCTGAAGGCACCTAAGAGCAACCAAAAGGAGTTCTTTTCTTTTTGTGTGTAAGATGGGTACCCTGTTGGTATCACATCATTTGTAAAATACATGGTCTTATTTTTTTTAAATTTTATTTTATTTTTAAACTTTACATAATTGTATTAGTTTGTCTTGAAGAACCAGTGGAGAGAAGTCACTGTCATGAAAAGAGTAGAAAAAAGTGAAGTAGAAAAACTGAGAAAGGAAAAAGCCAAAGAAGAGGAATCTTAAGACCTTAAGCATATAAAAATCTTAAGTTCTGAAGCATATAAACCTCTACTCATATTTCTGGCTGCCCCCTGAACTCTGAAGGTTTAGAGTAGATCTTGGCTTCCAAGCAAGGTAAATGAAGCAGAGATTTCACTCGATGCTTACCAGAGGGAAGCTAAAGTTTGGAGTTTGAGTTCAGTCAACTTAATGGTCTGTTAAAGAAATAAATACACATCAAATGAACATAACAGAATCTAGCATTTATACAATTTATGAACTACACTGTTTTAAGCATGATACTTGGGGAAACAGATTTTAAAAAATAATATCCAGATTGCAGCAACAACGGTATACTCTGAAAGGAGGCTGGAAATAGGCATAGCAGATAAATTACAGTATTTGCTGCCAGTAGAACTATACTACAAGAAATGCTGAGGAGAATTCTTCAAGAATGAAATGGAATTAAGAGTGCTGAAACGCTCAGAAAGGAGTTAAAAAACCACAGGCAAGGGTAAACATGTAGGTAAATAAAAAAGCATTATATTTCCTTTAAAATGCATATGGCTGTTTAAAGAAAAAAAATTAAGCTATGGAGATTATAACATACACAGATGTAATACATAAGACAACTTTTAGTGCTTGCTAAAATAGAACATATGCTGTGCCCTAGAAAAAGTCTCAGTGAGTTTGCAAGGACTGAATTAATCAATATTGAATAAAATTAGAAATAATTAATAATATATCTGGAAAAACTCAAATATTTGAAAATCAAGCAACACGCCTTTAACTAATCCAAGAGTCAAATAAAATAGTCAACTAGGGGAGTTCCCTCATTGTCTACTGGTTAGGACTCTGGGCTTTCACTGCAGAGGATAGGGGAGTAGGGAGATAGGTTCAGTCTGTGGTTGAGGAACTGAGATCCCACAAACTGAATGGCATGCAACTCCCCCCCAATAATCATCTAGGAATAATATCCTAATGAAAATACTTTAAGCCAAATCATGATCAAAATGCATTAAATCCATTCTGGTCATTGTATCACTTTGTGTGCATGCTGAGTCACTTCAGTTGTGTCTGACTCTGTGACTCGCCAGGTTCCTCTGTCCATGGGCTTCTCCAGGCAAGAATATTGGAGTGGGCTGCCGGGCCCTACTCCAGGGGATCTTCCCAACCCAGGGATCGAAACAGCGTCTCTTACATCTCCTGCATTGGAAGGCAATTTTTTTACCACTAGTGCCATGGGTGCATAATCTTGTTTTAGGGACATGCCATGACATAGTAGTTATGACCACGCCTATAAGACACTGCTTGCCTGAGCTCGAATCCCAGTTCCATCAACCACTATCTATACCGTGGTTTAAGGTAAGTTGTTTAACTTGTTTGTACCTCTATTTTCTCAAAATAAAATGAGTTCCATCCAAAAGTACTGCTATAAGATTTACATGAGTTAATATGAATGGAATGCTAGAACAGGGCCTGGGACACAGTCTTTAACAAAAGTTCGCTGTTATTATCATTGTTTGCCCCCACAGCAAGTTTAGAACATATCCAGAATAGAAATTGTGCTTGGTGTTTCAAGCACTGGGAATAGTAGCTGGCACATGCTAAATAGTTATTTTTGAATGATTAAAATATATCTTCTTGGAGAAGGCAATGGCACCCCACTCCAGTACTCTTGCCTGGAAAATCCCATGGATGGAGGAGCCTAGTAGGCTGCAGTCCATGGGGTCGCTAAGAGTCGGACACGACTGAGTGACTTCACTTTCACTTTTCACTTTCATGCATTGGAGAAGGAAATGGCAACCCACTCCATTGTTCTTGCCTGGAGAATCCCAGGGATGGGGGAGCCTGGTGGGCTGCCGTCTATGGGGTCGCACAGAGTCGGACACGACGGAAGTGACTTAGCAGCAGCAGCAGCAAAATATCTTCTACTTTCTCGTGTCCTTATCCAGGGCTCAGGGATTGTGCTGATCAATTCACTTGCCTTATTTCACTGAATCTTCGTGACGTAAGAGGTGATTACCCTTGTGGCTTCCATGTACAAATGGAAAAGCTGGACAGAAGGGGTCAGGGGCCCCTTCAAGGCCACACGACACACAAGTGACAATCCAAGCGTCACTTAGGCCCTTGGATTTGAAAGCCCATTTTCTTTCTTTCTTTCATGCAACTTAATGAATGGGTCTAAGACTCAACTAACTCAAATTCTTACAATACTGAGAATAAGTTTTAAACATTTAAAACCCCAGCAAAACTTATGATGAAAAAGTGAAATCACCCGTTTGTGGTTAGGGTGCCTTGGCTTCAATAGCTCTGAGTTTATACCACCTGGAGACCAGGAGCAACCTGTGAAATCTAAACCTCAAAATAAATCCCTCCTGGTCACACTCTCAGTTAAGGTTCAGCCTGTCATGTGACTTCCTCCCAAAGTGCCAAACGTTACGTGGGGGTGACATTTCGATCCTCGATGAAGCTGGTACAAGGATGCGTTTCTCAGCTAAAGCCTAGAGAGAGTAAAGGTGAAATGAAAGTTCTCTTTTTCTTCCTACCACACCCTGGGGCAAAAGGAGCAGTCTTTTCTGTTACCTCCTTTATCTCATGCCTGCCTCTGGTCACAGGTGGAAAGAACATTCATTCTGGAGGACAAGAGTCTCATCCTCCACACTCAGCTTTTGCTACGTTAACGGAAACTAAAGATTTTGGAAAATCTCTTCTCTCATAAAACTTAGCAAAATCCTGTTTTTTGCATATTGGAGGCTGAAATGTTGCTTATTCTCTAGTTTCCTCATTCTTTACTTCACTGCTTTTCCACTGTGTGTGTGGATGTGTGTACTCAGTTATGCCAGAATCTTTGAGACATCATTGACTGTAGCCCACCAGGCTCCTCTGTCCATGGGGTTTCCCAGGCAAAAATACTGGACTGGGTTGTCATTTCCCCCTCCAGGGGATCTTTCTGACCCAGGGATCAAACCCATGTCTCCCGCATTGCAGGTGAATTCTTTACCTATTGAGCCACTGGGGAAGCCCATTCTTCCACAATGAGTCTTACATTTTCACTAGGAAAATAGATATCTCTTTCTTACTAGGACAAATGCCATTCATTCAGAAAGGAAAAAGAGCACTACATTAATTTTAAAACCATTTCTCTCAGTATAGAAGCTTGCTATAAGTGTCAAGAATATGATGAAAGACTACACACACACATATTTGTTTCACAAAAAAGTCAAAATTATATATTTAAAAATCAGTAGCCTTTTATACACCTGAGCAATAATAAGCATAACAGAATTAATTTCTGGTTATCATTGATTAATGTTTGGAAATGCTTCAGATTGCCTATAATTATTACAAAGCAATTATAAGTTTAATGTTTCTGTAGGTTATTTGCATACAATAAGACAACTGGGTGTGTGTATGTGGGGGGTACATGAGGCTCCAGTTCTCTGTGCAAATATTCAGTGATTTTTCTGGTGTTACAAATGAGACTCTTTAAGTCATTTTACTTTCATAAATTAGGATGTGGAATTACTCAAGGATCCTGCGTATTAATTAGAAATTCTTGCTATTAGATAAAATTTTAAAACCATAATAAAATCAGTAATTTTTACTTGCCCTTTAGTAAGCAGTAGATACAGTGACATACACACATATATTTCTTTTATCCATCAGTTGACAGGGCCCAGAAGCAAAAATATCCTGTAGCAATGACAAAACCAACACCTAGATGTCGGTTTCTAATACCAGACTCCAGTCAAAGGAACCGGCACTCCTTGGAGAGCTGGCTGACTCTAGGACTAGGGCAGGTAATTCACAAGATGAGCCTAGAGCATCTTACAGTGGAAAAAAGGAAAGACGTGCTCCAAAAAACCACACAAATACACAGAGAGAAAGGCAAGTAAGTCCCGATACTGAGTATATGTGAAAGGGATACAGGAAACAGCTGAAGGAGTTCCCAAAGGCCAAAGCTGGAAGAACTTGAGCAAGACAATAAATAGGGTAGTATTGGATTATAACCCAAAATATAAAATAAATAATTATGAGTCCATACTGATATAAATGATTGAATAGATAAATAGGAGATAATAGGCACATTTTTCAGGCAGAATAATCTCAAATAATTTACAAAGGTACTCCCCACTTAAAGAGAAAGAGCAGCGTTCCTCACTCTTTAAGTGTGGACTACATATAGTGACTTATTTTTAAAGGGTGAAATATGGAAAGGAGGAGAAAAATAGTAACTTTACAAAGGTGAAATCTGGCTAATACCATCTTAAATCAGAGGGTGAGGACTAAAATCAACAGAGATAAGTCAGTAATAGTATATGCCCTTGATAAGATGTGATATGAATGGTACTTTATCTCTGTGGTCTTCATCTCTCCCGCTGCAAACATATTAACCCAGTCTGATCATGAAAAAACAATTACACAAATCCCCCATGAGGCTGCTGCTGTGCTGTGTTTAGTCATATCCAACTCTTTGTGACCTCATGGGCTGACGCCTGCCAGGCTCCTCTATCCATGGAATTCTCCAGGCAAGAATACTGGAGAGGGTTGCCATTTTGTACTCCAGGGCGTCTTCTGGACCCAGGGATTGAACCCACATCTCTTGCATCTCTTGCATTGGCAGGCAGGTTCTTAACCGCTGTACCCCCTGGGAAGCTTCCCACATGAGGGATTTTCTACAAAGTCCCTGACCAGTAATCCTCAAAGCTATGAAGTTTATCTAAAACAAGGAGTCTGAGAAGCTGTCACAACCAAGAGGAGATCTTGTGATGGAAAAAGGAGAGTAGGGAAAAACTGAGGAAGTCACATCAAAAATGGGTGTCATGTGAAATGAATGCATCAAGATTGGTTCATGAATTGTGATAAGTATATTACACTGGCATAAGGTGTTAATAGTGGAGGAGACCGAGTACGAAATGTGTGGGGTGTACAGGAAATTTCTGTAACATCTTCACAATAATTCCGTAAAAATAAAACTGGTCTAAAATTAAAAAGTTCATTTAAAACAGGCTCCTTCTCTATTACCAAATATACCATTCATATTTGTAAATTTAGACAAATGCATGTTCCTCAAGGGTAGAATTCCCTGCCTCACTCATTATTCATTTATGCAGAAGGCACGATGTAGGGGAAAGAGCATCTTCACCTAGAGACGAGGTCTGTTTCCTCATTGACCTCTTCTCTAGGGAACTGTGGCTCCACAAACCACTGAAGCCGTGCAGACATTGGGAGATTAGTTACATAAGACCTGGCATTGCCCAGAGAGCGAGGGCTATGCCATGCAAGCAAGGGGGCCTCATGTGCCCATTACACCCCTTGCCTGCTGAACTTTGTCCTCACGGAGTCCTATCCCATTACTCTACATGCACATGCCTGCTGGCCCTGGACTTCCTACGGCCCATCACTGAGAAGGCAGCTTCCTGGGCATGGCTACTGAAGCCTCTGCTGTTCTTCTTGTCTACAGTTCAGTGTCGTCTTTCAGAGACCCCTTTCTGAACTCTGTGACTTGACTTATAGACGCTTACTGCTACTGCTACCATTGGTTCATCCTCTATCAATTTCTAATTAGTCCATAAAGCTTTTTATTCTGAATTAGAGTCTTGTTTTTCCCACAAAGTCTGTCTTTTTTCTCTTATAAGAAACCCTATTAAGAGCCTTTAACAAGATATAGGTGACATGAGTTACAGGAGATAAAAGGCAAAGTTAGAGCTCAGGTACAACCAAATTAGCAAAATGAGATTTTGTTTATGATTCCATTAAGGATCATATGCTAAGATCATCTACAGGATTTTAAGATATCTCATTTCACTAAAATGCAGAAAATAAGTCACCATGCCAGACTACAATACGTATTACTTTTGTCTTCTTTTATTTTTGTTTTGGGGGAGTAATACACTCTTGTACAATATAATGTTGTTTTTAAAAGTGTTACTTTCAGGTAGTACAGCTCAAATGAATTCTTCCACCTCATCTCGCCAGAATAAAGAGTTCCTTTGTTAATATGTGTGTTGGCTCTCTGTGGAAAAATATAATACACAGTATTTCTTTACTAATAAGATTTGAGAAGTGGAAAGGTTTCTTCTTTCTATTTCTTGTTTTTCATGGTGATATCCACTGATATTTCCCCTTTATTTAGTGTTGTAAGTAAGTATGATAAATTACAGTGTAGGATGTCAGACAAGTGAATAAAGGTTTAGAAAGAGATTGCATTTGTCAGTGGCCCAGAGACAGGCTCTTACATATCTATGGCTCTTCTTCTAACCCTTGCTTAGCTCCAAATGAAAGATCCTGGTCCAACTATCAGATGCATCCTCTATCCTTCAGATTATGTGATGTGGGCTGGCTACTTTCATGATGATCTGCCAACATGTAAAGTAAAAAATGCCACCTACTCTTACTAAAAGACATGAGGATGTATTGCTCTTTTACTGAAAAGATGCTTTTTATAATGAGTTTATTCCCATTCAGCAAGTAGAAATGAAAGCTAGGGCTTGCTTGGCTGTGTTTTGTCCTCTCTAAGCACTTCCTCTTTGGTGGCTGTTGTACAGCTATCAGGGACTCAGCTTCCAGACGGCAGACGGAAATAGAAATCAACACTGGCTGTCGACCAGGTTGTGAGAGGCAGACTCGCATCCTTACTCCAGGGCCACATTGGGTTTGGTTTTTCCTTCTGCAATCAACTCTACAGTTTCCACACATCTGGGATCTGGCATGGAAGACACCCCCTGGCCACCCATTCATGACTTAGTCTCAAATATTTTTCAGTCAGTGCCTCTAAATGGCAGCAAGGGTGACAAGGAGGTGGCTGGGGAGTAAAATCAGGATTGTTTGAACTTCAGAGAGTTGGGAAGTTTGGGGCGTGCAATCCTGGCTGGTGTCACAAACAAGGACAGGAAGTCAACAGATCAAGCACCAGGAGTTCTTGGACATTAGGTTACCACCCTCTTTGCAAAAGTTCTTTTCTGAGTTACTTGCCCCACCAGATCCCTTTTCAGGCTAAGGACCAAAAAAGAGACAGATAAAGAGAGAAAGAGGGTCAGAGAAAAAGAGAGACAGATAGAGAGAGAGAGAGAGGCTGGGAGAGAGAGAAAGAATGAGGAGTGAGAGAGAGAAAGCAAGGGGAAAGGGAAAAAGAGGAAAGAAATAGATTGGAATATCCTTGGGGATTACTGCATGGGGTATACACAGAATTGAATCTTCCATGTTTCTGACTTGACATCATCATGAGCTGTCTGTCATTAATGACCAGCAGGAGAGAAAATGCTAGCAATCCACAGAGACTTTCAGAAAGGGAGTTGATAGCTACAAGGTCTATTATGTAACAAACACAAACCTGGATACTTTATATAAATCAGTCTTTAGTCTTCACCATCACACTATAAAGTAGTTATTATCCCGATTAACTGATGAGGAAAGTAAAGATCAGGAAAGAAAGTGAAAGTGGCTCAGTCATGTCTGGCTCACTGCGACTCACTGAACCCCATGTGATTCCATGGTCTCTATAGTCCATGGAATTCTCCAGGCCAGCACACTGGAGTGGGTGAAAAGAAAGTGAAAAGTGAAAGTAAAGTTGCTCAGTCGTGTCCAACTCTTTGCAACCCCATTGACTGTAGCCTACCAGGCTCCTCTGTCCATGGGATTGTCCAGGCAATACTGGAGTGGGTTGTCATTTCCTTCTCTAGGGGATCTTCCCGACCCAGGGATCAAACCCAGGTCTCCTGCATTGCAGGCAGACACTTTAACTTCTGAACCACAAGGGAAGCCCAGCCTTTCCCTTCTCCAGAGGATCTTCCCAACCCAGGTATCGAACCCAAGTCTCCCTCATTGCAGGCAGATCCTTTTACCAGCTGAATCACAAGGGAAGCCCAAGAATACTGGAGTGGGTAGCCTATCCATTTTCCAGGGGATCTTCCTGACCCAGAATCAAACTGGAGTCTCCTGCACTGCAGGCATATTCTTTACCAACTGAGCTATGAGGAAAGCCTGAGAACTTTTACAAAGAGCAGGAGTCCTGAGTAATTTCCCCAGAGTCTTATAACTAAAAATATTACAGTCAGGTTCTAACTTAATTTGCCAATGTAAAATCCTAAAATGTTTCTAAGCTTTACAGTAAGTAGTTGGAACTACATTAACAAATAAAAAAATGGAATTTTTAAAACAAATCCTTGAAGTTATCCTCTTAATAATAATGTTTGGAATATCTCCAAAGCAAGCTCAACATTTAGAAAATTTGAGACTGAAATCCAGGAGGTCTGGCCCGAGGTCCGACACTATAGCAAAGCTTGGACTAAGGTCACTCAGAAGGTAAGGCCAAAGCTGGATGGCCAGTAGGGAAGAAAGACACTTGGAAATCTTTTGAAAGAGTTGAGGTCACTGCTGCCTTTCTTCTTAGTTATTCTGGGGGCTAATTTCACTTGGGCAAAAGTCAATACCCTATCTTCTCCTCTCTATCACTTCTCCTTTCTCTGCTCTTCTTGCCTCTCTCTTTTACTGTTTGATACTCCATTAAACAGGGAGAGACAGAACAGATCAACCAGATATTTTAATGCTGATGAAATACATCAACAGTCACCTACACTTGATAATACACACTCTTTAAATAACTTAACTAAGGGAGAAATATGATGATTGTGTTAAAGTCTGCAGAAGTCCCCAAAGTTCAGCACATTTCCTTCTTTTTCCCTGTCTGTCTTACCTCCTTCTCCTTACTATTTGGAGAAAGGACACTGACCTGGCCAGTCACATCTGAGTGTCCTGATGAGAAGTGGATGACAGGTGTCATACCCAAGTGACTCTCACATGTCCTTATTCTTTATAAGACCCATTTCCTGAGCTGTTATTCCTCCAGCCTCCAAAATATCTATTCAAAGAAATTCTTGGTTTCCTCTCCATTTAAAAAATCATTATGGCTTTAATAAAATAAAAAATTGGGTACATAACATGCTTACATTCTATTAAGTATCTGCTAGAACCGGTGTGGGTGGGTGGGGCACAAGCCCGAGTCTGCCCATTTAAGCAAAACATCAGAGGGCAGACACACTGAAACCATACTCACAGAAAACTAGTCAATCTAGTCACACTAGGACTACAGCCTTGTCTAACTCAATGAAACTAAGCCATGCCCGTGGGGCAACCCAAGACAGGCAGGTTATGGTGGAGAGATCTGACAGAATGTGGTCCGCTGGAGAAGGGAATGGCAAACCACTTCAGTATTCTTGTCTTGAGAACCCCATGAACAGTATGAAAAGGCAAAATGATAGGATACTGAAAGAGGAACTCCCCAGGTCAGTAGGTGCCCAATATGCTACTGGAGATCAGTGGAGAAATAACTCCAGAAAGAATGAAGGGATGGAGCCAAAGCAGAAACAATACCCAGCTGTGGATGTGACCGGTGATAGAAGCAAGGTCTGATGCTGTAAAGAGCAATATTGCATAGGAACCTGGAATGTCAGGTCCATGAATCAAGGCAAATTGGAAGTGGTCAAACAAGAGATGGCAAGAATGAATGTCGACATTCTAGGAATCAGGAAACTAAAATGGACTGGAATGGGTGAATTTAACTCAGATGACCATTATATCTACCACTGCAGGCAGGACTCCCTCAGAAGAAATGGAGTAGCCATCATGGTCAACAAAAGAGTCCGAAATGCAGTACTTGGATGCAATCTCAAAAACGACAGAATAATCTCTGTTTGTTTCCAAGGCAAACCATTCAATATCACAGTAATCCAAGTCTATGCCCCAACCAATAATGCTGAAGAAGCTAAAGTTGAACTGTTCTGTGAAGACCTACAAGACCTTTTAGAACTAACACCCAAAAAAGATGTCCTTTTCATTATAGGGGACTGGAATGCAAAAGTAGGAAGTCAAGAAACACCTGGAATAACAGGCAAATTTGGCCTTGGAATATGGAATGAAGCAGGGCAAAGACTAATAGAGTTTTGCCAAGAAAATGCACTGGTCATAGCAAACACCCTCTTCCAACAACACAAGAGAAGACTCTACACATGGACATCACCAGATGGTCAACACCGAAATCAGATTGATTATATCCTTTGCAGCCAAAGATGGAGAAACTCTATACAGTCAGCAAAAACAAAACCAGGAGCTGATTGTGGCTCAGATCATGAACTCCTTATTGTCAAATTCAGACTTAAATCGAAGAAAGTAGGGAAAACAAGTAGACCATTCAGGTATGACCTAAATCAAATCCCTTATGATTATACAGTGGAAGTGAGAAATAGATTTAAGGGCCTAGATCTGATAGATAGAGTGCCTGATGAACTATGGACTGAGGTTCATGACACTGTACAGGAGACAGGGATCAAGACCATCCCCATGGAAAAGAAATGCAAAAAAAGGCAAAATGGCAGCCTGGGGAGGCCTTACAAATAGCTGTGAAAACAAGAGAAGCGAAAAGCAAAGGAGAAAAGGAGAGATATAAGCATCTGAATGCAGAGTTCCAAAGAATAGCAAGAAGAGATAAGAAAGCCTTCCTCAGCAATCAATGCAAAGAAATAGAGGAAAACAACAGAATGGGAAAGACTAGAGATCTCTTCAAGAAAATTAGAGATACCAAGGGAACATTTCATACAAAGATGGGCTTGTTAAAGGACAGAAATGGTATGGGCCTAACAGAAGCAGAAGATATTAAGAAGAGGTGGTGAGAATACACAGAAGAACTGTACAAAAAAAGATCTTCATGACCCAGATAATCACACGATGGTGTGATCACTCACCTAGAGCCAGACATCCTGGAATGTGAAGTCAAGTGGGCCTTAGAAAGCATCACTATGAACAAAGATAGTGGAAGTGATGGAATTCCAGTTGAGCTATTCCGAATCCTGAAAGATGATGCTGTGAAAGTGTTGCACTCACTATGCCAGCAAATTTGGAAAACTCAGCAGTGGCCACAGGACTGGAAAAGATCAGTTTTCATTCCAATCCCAAAGAAAGGCAATGCCAAAGAATGCTCAAACTACCACACAATTGCACTCTTCTCACATGCTAGTAAAGTAATGCTCAAAATTCTCCAAGCCAGGCTTCAGCAATACGTGAACCGTGAACTTCCTGATGTTCAAGCTGGCTTTACAAAAGGCAGAGGAACCAGAGATCAAATTGCCAACATCCGCTGGATCATGGAAAAAGCAAGAGGGTTTCAGAAAAACATCTATTGCTGCTTTATTGACTATGCCAAAGCCTTTGACCGTGTAGATCACAATAAACTGTGGAAAATTCTGAAAGAGATGGGAATACCAGACCACCAGACCTGCCTCTTGAGAAATCTGTATGCAGGTCAGGAAGCAACAGTTAGAACTGGACATGGAACAACAGACTGGTTCCAAATAGGAAAAGGAGTGCATCAAGGCTGTATATTGTCACCCTGTTTATTTAACTTATATGCAGAGTACATCATGAGAAGCGCTGGACTGGAAGAAACACAAGCTGGAATCAAGATTGCCGAGAGAAACATCAATAACCTCAGATATGTGGATGACACCACCCTTATGGCAGAAAGTGAAGAGGAACTAAAGAGCCTCTTGATGAAAGTGAAAGTGGAGAGTGAAAAAGTTGGCTTAAAGGTCACCATTCAGAAAATGAAGATCATGGCATCCTGTCCCATCACTTCTTGGGAAATAGATGGGGAAACAGTGGAAACAGTGTCAGACTTTATTTTTTTGGGCTTCAAAATCACTGCAGATGGTGATTGCAGCCATGAAATTAAAAGACGCTTACTCCTTGGAAGGAAAATTATGACCAACCTAGATAGCATATTCAAAAGCAGAGACATTACTTTGCCAACAAAAGTCCGTCTAGTTAAGGCTATGGTTTTTCCTGTGGTCATGTATGGATCTGAGAGTTGGACTGTGAAGAAGGCTGAGCGCCGAAGAATTGATGCTTTTGAACTGTGGTGTTGGGGAAGACTCTTGAGAGTCCCTTGGATTGCAAGGAGATCCAACCAGTCCATTCTGAAGGAGATCAGTCCTGGGTGTTCTTTGGAAGGACTGATGCTAAAGAAACTCCAGTACTTTGGCCACCTCATGCGAAGAGTTGACTCATTGGAAAAGACTCTGATGCTGGGAGGGATTGAGGGCAGGAGGAGAAGGGGATGACAGAGGATGAGATGGCTGGATGGCATCACTGACTCGATGGACATGAGTATGAGTGAACTCCGGGAGTTGGTGATGGACAGGGAGGCCTGGCGTGCTGCGATTCATGGGGTTGCAAAGAATCGGACACGATTGAGTGACTGAACTGAACTGAACTGAATGTTTTTGGCACTTAATGGCTATTCTATAAATGAGTGACACCTTGGCTCAGTGAAATTGGAATCCTAGCTAAACTCATGTAAATGTTTCTTTTGAAACATTCAGCTTCATGGAGGTGTAATTGACACACAAAGAACTGGACATATTTAAATAGGTACACATGGTGAGTTTGGACATACGCAAATGCCCACAACACTAACACTGCATCAAGGTAATAGACATAACTAACACTTCCCAGGGTTTCCTTGTATCCTTTTGTTTTGTTTGTTTGTGATTAGAACATCTAACATGAGTTACAAGTAAATGTCCCTTTATTGGAAGTGTTTTTCAGTTTGTATTTCTTCTTTTGCCTGTATGTTATATACACTGATAATCCAAACTTATCTGACCCTTTATATGGGCTAACCTGGTAGCTCACATTTTTTAAACTTTACTTAATATTAATGGAAGATATGACTGGACTAATTAATGCCCTCTAGATCAGCAGTCTTCGACCTCCAGGATCTAATTCCTCATGATCTGGGGTAGAGCTGATGTAATAACGATAGAAATAAAGTTCACAATAAATGTAATGCACTTGAATCATCCCAAAACCATCCTCTGCCCCCCAGTCTGTGGAAAATTATCTTCCACGAAATGGGTTCCTGGTGTCAATAATGTCGATACCGCTGCTCCAGAGCAAACTTTGAGAAATGCTGCCTTCAGAATCCTAACCATCCTCTTCGGGACTGTGGAGATCTACGCCAAGCATAATTTGGTTGGCATCCCACTGAGGGAAAGGAGGTCCTTCTCCACCTATTTTGAGGAGATATTTTAAAATTTAATGGCAGAATTACTTGTCTTGTTGTGAATGTTTAGCATTTCTGAAACCCTCACAATTAACATTATGTGCTTCATCTTCACAGTGGCCTGATGAAGAGGCCAAGACGGGTGTCTCTACTGCTTCTGCCACTAGCGACAGTGATCACTTCTTGGGCGCTTAAATTACCTTGCTTTTGAAAATAATCTTCAATAACCTCCATGATCTACTATGCCAGTGAATAAACAGAGGCTCAGAAAAGTAGAGTGATTTCTGCCCAAATCCTTACTCCAGTAAAACAGTTGAAGATTTTGAGGCTTAAGGAAGTCCCAGGACTTACTGAAAGTCAACCTTGGATACATTTGTCAACTATTCTGAGAAGTCTTGGTTCCTTATTTTATAAACGGGGTTTAAAGTACCTATCAGTATTTTTATAGAGGTAAATTAAATTACATGTATAAAGAAAGGGATAGAATATACATTTCTCAAACTTTTCCTAACACTCATCATATATTTCTCATTCCCCACCCCTGCCACCGTCAAAAACTGCAAAATACACTTAGGACTCAGCTATATTTTTTATGACAGTAAAACTAAGGCTTATCATCTCTAAATATCTGGACCAAAGATGGGGACAGCTGCCCTGGCATGTGAGCTGAGGGCTGGCTGGTGTCAAAACCCACGTTTGGTCCTGTGACCCCACAGGGCTTGACACTTAGCACGTAAGGAAGCAATCCAAGATCTCTGCCTTCCCCTTCCCTTTAGTTGAACTTCTTTCCGGTAGCCCTTTATTTGGCTGTGCCCCTCTATTTAGGAATATTCACCAATGTGTCTGCTGCTGCTGCTGCTGCTAAGTCGCTTCAGTCGTGTCTGACTCTGTGCGATCCCATAGACGGCAGCCCACCAGGATCCCCCACCCCTGGGATTCTCCAGGCAAGAACACAGGAGTGGGTTGCCATTTCCTTCTCCAATGCATGAAAGTGAAAAGTCAAAGTGAAGTCGCTCAGTCGTGTGCGACTCTTTGCGACCCCATGGACTTCAGCCCACCAGGATCCTCTGTCCATGGGAGTTTCCAGGCAAGAGTACTGGAGTGGGGTGCCATTGCCTTTTCCGACCAATATGTCTACACACTGTCAACTCCTGTGTTCATACACCTTTCCGAACAAACAGTGGGAGCCCTCAAAAGTGATTTATGCCAAGGTGTCTTATCAGGCACAGGTGTTAAGACAGCCCCAACCAGCCTGTTGAGACCTTTACAACTACCCTATAATTCAACTTTAAATACCTGCAGGAGCCTGGGAATTTATAGAATATGCAAATTAAAACTCCGGTGAAAAATCACACTGCCATCCAGTATAATGATTTCATTACTGATGATAATGGCAGTTGTATGCCTGTGAGCTCCTCAAAACTTCCAGCACCTTCTATGTTCTGATAGAAACATGTGCTTTCTGCTATGAGACGGGATGGACTCCAAAGTACATATAGTACATGCTAGCCCTTCCCCTTTTCTTTCTCCTCCTGTCCAAACATGGAAGAGTTATCAACTTATTTCTGGGAATCAAAACAATGTATGCTATCTCTTTTGTCTTTAACTCTCCGTTTATCTATTTCTGTCTGCTTGACACTTGGGGAGTAAGGACACAAAATTACAGTGATCCCTAATGAGAGGTGTCAGGTTCCCTGGTCTTGGTGTAAGGATTCCAGGCAGTGAGGACTTTGAAGTGCTAGTTTGGATTTCCCAGCAGGCATCTTTCCCTTGGGCCCACAGAACACTCTTAGAAGGCCTCTGAAAGATGAGAAATGCCCATAGACCGGCACAGTGAATGGATAGGCTTCTGTATTTAACTCTTCTGTCCAGTGAGATATATTTGGAGGGGAGGAGCAAAGCCTATCTTCATTCTAATGCATCATTGTTACTCTTTTCAGAGCAACACTGATACATCACTCTTACAGCTTCTGCCCATCATGCTGTGCTGGGGCACTGATGCCTGAATAAGTGGTAATGGTCTCACACTTGTTTCAGGCCTTGTTATCTAAAGTTTACATTAAGAAATTAGATTTGGCTTAGGTTGATGTGGAGCTAAGTTATAGATTGTTGTGGACATGAGTGCACAACTTGGAGCCTGTAACCTAATATCGGTATGGCAGTAGGGAAATCTCTTTTCTTGATATTAGCTTAAGTTTTTATTTATGGAGTGGGTTTTGCTCAATAACCCCTTGAAGCCATACTCAGCATTAAAAAAGGAAATGCAGGTTAAGAACTTACGCTTGGTTCCCTTTCACTGGATAGAAATACTGGCCAATGCTCCTTTAGCACTATTTTCATTGTCTTTGTAATCTCGAAGTGTCTATGACCTTACAAATGATGCTAACCTGTGGGAAATAGAGTATTTTTTTTTTTTTTCAGCAAGGAAGCTTCTATGCTTGTGCAAGACTGCAACCAACCCAGGAGCTGTGTTTACAGGACACTCAGAATTTTGTTTGCTGGAAACATGCAGTCATATGATCTTTCAGAGAAAAGTAATGCTAATACAGGGAGATCCTGATACAACATGATGTGAAATTGATAACATAATAAAGCTATGTGACATTTCTGCCTTGGCAAGTTCTGTCTGGGAGTCAACCTGCTAAGAAAAAGAATGAAGGTTAAGTGGATGAAGGGGCTTTCCAGGTGGTGCTAGTGTTAAAGAACCTGCCTGCCAATGAGGAAGACACAAGAGATGCGGGTTTGATCCCTGGGCCAGGAAGATCTCCGGGAGGAGCGCATGGCAACCCACTCCAGTATTCTTTTTTTTTTTTTCCACTCCAGTATTCTTGCCTGGAGAATCCTCATGGACAGAGGATCCTGGTGAGCTACAGTCCATAGCGTTGCAAAGGGTGGGACATGACTGAAGCAACTTAGCATGTAAGTGAATGTATAACACTCCCCCCTCACCCCATTTCAGAGTGAATCAGTACAGAGGAAGGTATTGTCCCACATAACTAAAATTGCCTCATCAAATCCTGGCTCTATTTCTTATCAGCCAAGAGACTGAACAAGAAAGGGGGAAAAGTCACTCACAAACTTAGGATGTTGCACGGCACATCCATGAGTCCACGAGAAGCAGTGGAGTGCTTTGTCCAGCAGCACAGGTTCTGGAGCTGAACTGTCAAGATTCAAATCCTACCTCTGCCACTTAGAAGCCATGTAACTTTATACAAGTCATTTAATTTCCCTCAGCCTAAGTTTTCTCATCTTTAAATACAGGCAAGATCATAGTACCCAATCTTTGGGGTTGTGTGAAGTTAATTCTGTAAAGAGCTTTGAGAAGAGCTCAGCACATTGCAAGTACTCAATACATATTGTCCACTATGTCTCAAATATGTTAGAAACCTGCTAGTCCAACATGCAATAATACACTGTAGTTTGATGAACTGGACTGAATCCTTTTTGCATTAATTCAAATATGAATATCTGATCAATGAATTGAAAAATTCAAAGAAATTCTGTTCCTAATGTAGCACTTAATTGAAGTTAGTTTTTCTGTGTGTGCTTTTTATTAGAAGAATGAATTCCTTGAGGACAGAGACTGTATGGTTTTCTCCCATATCCAGAGTGCCTACTGTTATGTGTGACAGGGCAGATAGTCAATAAAACTTGGTTGAAAGGTTGAGTAAGAAATTGACCAGGTGATTTAATGAAAGAAGCAAAGAATGCCTGGAGGGCCCAAACCATTTACAATATATTCAATTTTTCCCTTCCCTTTCCTATGTTTTCATGTTTGTGTGTCTTTCAGAGCCAGTTCCTGCCTTGTTGGGAGCTAATGATAAAAGGGGTTGTTATAAGAAAGGGCCGCCTCTTAAGCCCAGACACTCCCTTTCTCATTGCATCTGCTTGTGTTTATGTAAGTGAAAAAAAAAAAGCATACATTATATTTTTATGAGCCTTGCGATTTATTCTGTTTTGTTGTCAGAGCTTTGGGAATGCATTCTATAAACTTTATTGAGACAAGATATCTAGAGACGTTTGCATATGTCTGAGCTCAGCACAATATTACTTTTTAATGCACTTTTGACTTTGCAGGCAGAGGATACAGTAAAAAATGTAAAACAGCAGTAGTTGGAGCTTTTTTATTACCTGCATTTTGCCTTCCTGGTTTGAAAACAAACAAGTGCCTCATTCAAATGAGGTAGACTAATACGCATTAGTTTGGCATGGTTACAAATGGGATATTTCTGCTGTTGAGTCAGAAATGGAACATCACTCCATGACAAGAGACACAGGGCACAGGCTGCATAACCTTCTCATCAGGGCCAGCTCCCTGCCCCGTATGTTAGGAACAGAGCCGTGTAGGGAGGCACAGGAGGATGGTTGCAAAGTAGACTCACAGGCTCAGAGATGGGAGGAACCTACTTCCATCTGGGGAAGGAAGTTCAGTGCAGGGAGGTTGAAGGACATACCAGGTCATATGTCCAGTGTTGTCTTCTGATCGCATGGTGTGAGACGGCTGATCAGGGCTGAAATGAATGTGTGAGGCTTGTAACATGAGGCCAGGGCCCAGATGTTGAAACAAGGGAATCAGATATGCCGCTGAACACAAAGAAAATGCACTAAGATGATGACACATTAGAGCAAAATGAGCACGAGAGTCAAAACCTATGTAATAGCATGAGGTCAAGTAAGATAGGCGTCAATACGGAAGTAAGGCCTGGGGCAGTGAAACTGGGAGGCGAGTTGGTGCGGAGTAACTCTGAGGCGCTGGGGCTGCTGGCGCCAGGGTCTGGCCTCATAGACTCTGTAAAGGCAGCTACGTCCCAGCCAAGAGCAGGCAGATCTGCGACTGAGGCTAAACTCAGAGACTGGAATTCAACTGATATGCTGTCTCCTGCCCTATGCCTTTCTTCTTAGACCAGACCATCCCACCAGGATGTGAGATACTTTATATATATTTATTTATTTTCTTTCTCTGCTTGAAATACATATTTTCTTTCTCTGCTGTAAATTATTCTTAAGTATGTGACTAACTATAGGTTAACAAAATACATTTTCCCAACCAAGCAAATCAACCCTTGGAAACAGCATCTCAGGAAAGATCTAGCAGAATTTTTACTTTAAGATTTCTAATCACAGATAGATCCCAGGCCTCAGAGAATCAAATAATGAATATTTTAGGCTTTTAAGGTAGTTTTCAGGCAAAATGAGGGGAATAGAAATATCACAGTGATGGGCCTTTTAGGAGTAAGTAAAAGAGAAAAAAAAGTATTTGACACTAATTTTTAACTCCACAGGTAAGAAACTTTAAAGTTTACAAAATACTACCTTATTTAAATACTACCTTATTTTTTTTTCTTATTTTTGCCCTTGATAAAAACAAGGGAGGTTAATTGATGTACCTGTAATTACAAAGCTGGAAAGTGGCAAAACTAAGATTTGAGTCCAGGTCCCCTGAGCCAGTTTGTTAGCTTTTATTCCAATTGCATGGCCCCTGTGAACATTTGTGATTATACTAGTAGGGTGTGAGAAAATCTTGCTCTTCTCAAGAATAAAGAGCTCTGATTTCCTCTTACGTTGGATGCAGAAGTCTGTACCCATTTGAAAGTCATTACTACCATAAATGGAGCGGAGACCACGTGTGGCTCATGGACATTGAATGCTAGCTCAAATGGCCAAGGGTGAAGCAGGTGGGTGGGGAAGAAGGGCAAAAATCACAGTGGTGAAAATAGCTCTGGTTTCAGAATTGGACCATCACGGTTAGTACTGGGGCTCTGCCGATTGATTCATAACTCTGTGTTTCAATGGAGTTAACACCAGGAAGCCTTCTCTGACCTCCTCTTGCCTTCCACTCAACCACTGCCCTGGATGGGTAAGAAGGTCCCTCCTTCAGCTCATAACACATCCTGTATTACCCTTGTAATGTGATTTATCGTAGCACCAGAAAGTGAGTTTCTTAAGGACAGAGCTGTGAAGATTTGTGTTTATATCACCAAGGCCTCGCACAGCACTTGATATATAGTGGTGTATTAGGGTCCTCCAGAGAGACAGAAAACATCTCCCTGAACAAGCGGGGAGAGAGAAAGAAGGAAGAGAGCGGGACAGAGAGAGAAAGAGGAAGAGGGGGGAGAGGGAGGGGGAGAGAGAGAAGGGAAGGGGAAAGATGATATTAAGGAATTGGTTCAAGTGATTTTAGGGGCTGAAAAGTCCAAAATCTATAAGGCAAGCTGGCAGGCAAGAGACCTAGGGAACAGTTGATGTATTAGTCTTGAATCTGAAAACAATCTGGAAGCAGAATTTCTTCTCTGTTCAGAGACCTTAGCAATTTTCTCTTGAAGCCTTCAACTAATTGGATGAGGCCCACCCACACTATGGGTAACAATCTGCTTTACTCAACGTCTACTGATTTAAATGTTCACAACATCTAAAAATTCCTTCATAGCAACATCTATACTGGGGTTTGACCAAGCATCTGGGCAACATAACCTAGCCATTTGACATATGAAACTAACCATCCCAATAGCCTCTTAACAAATATTGGTTTATATGCCACGTATCTTCTGTTTGTTCCTCAATATCTACCCTCCATTTCCTTCCACTCTGCCCTCTGTCCTAGGAGACTGTCCTGCGTGGACCACATGAACAGGACTGTTGTGTGTTCTGGCTTTTATTGGGTTCGACCCATAAGTAACCCCTTAGGAGATCAGTGGGAGGGAGTAAAGTGAGGGTCAGAATGCTTATTTTCTCAGAAAGCTCCTCTGGGATCCCTGTGTGCCTTGATCAAGGCTCACAGTACTTTTCAAGATGGGCTGCTCAACATGCCTCTGTCTCATTCCAGGCCCTAGTAATCCATTCCTCCCCTAAACCTTTCAAAAGTAGGATCATATCTTCTTTTCTGTTTCCCTTGGCTTTCCTCATTGTCCTTGGTGAAACTGTAAGTCTCTCAGTCAGTCTGACTCTTTGTGACCCCATAGACTGTAGCCCACCAGGCTTCTCTGTCCATGGAATTCTCCAGGCAAGAAAACTGGAGTGGGTTGTTATTTCCTTCTCCAGGGGATCTTTCCAACCCAGGGATTGAACCAGGGTGTCCAGCACTGCAGGCAAATTCTTTACCATCTGAGCCACCAGAAAAACAAATAACTTATTTTGTCTATACATTTATAATAAGTTCCATAAACATAAACCCTCTTTGAATTTAAGTATGCATTCACTTACTGACTGATATAGTTGACTGGATAAGATTTTGCTCTTAACCTGTCCTCACTTGTGATTTCCTCATTTATAAAATGGGAACAAAATGCTTTAAAATACCCAGTTATTGAATGATTAAGTCAAATCATATATGTAGCAAGCTTAGCATGCACTGCAAGAGCCTTACATAAAATAAACAATTTTTCAATTATAATAGTAGTAATGATGCTAATAAAGACAACTGACTTTATCAAATTATTGACCCTAATTATAAAGACGTGTGGCAAAATGAGAGCTGGCAGGCTTACTGAGACCTTAGAATGCAGCCATAATTTATTCATTCACATGCCAAATATTCATTGAGTCTACTACCAATACTAAGGATAGATTCTATCCACTCTATTACCATCAGGTTAGCTGAGGTCTTGATCATCACACATTCCTAACTTGTCCTCTGCCTCTACTTTGTCAATTCCTATGTCCCATCAGTTCTCCATAAAATACTCACCAAAGATATAAGTCAGACCTCATCCCTCCCTTTTTAAAAATTCTGTGATGGTTTCTCAATGCTCTTAGATTCAGAAGCACAATACTAAGGCCCTACATCAGCTGGTTTTCACCCAGATCCTTTTTTATCTTCAAAAGTTCTTTAACTTACTTGTTGAATGATAGTCACCTTCTTTGGAACCACCAAGCTCCCATTCACCTGTCTTTTCCCACATTTAAAACTTATTTCCCCCCAATCCATTTATTTTCTGTTTCTCCAACTAGTCAAGAACACTCATCACATTCTTTAACATTCATTCCTTTTTGCAATGAAATTTTTCATATTTATTGACTGATGAGTTTCCCTCACTAAAGAGCAAGCCTACAATGTCAGAAACACCGACTTTTCTTTTCATCATCATGTCTCTTATTATCACATAAGTGTTCAGTGCCCAGGACATGGTCCTGACCTCAATCAAGCCCATTATTTTGTTCTAGTGGCCTGATTCCTGTAAGCCATGGGAAGAAATACAAACTCCCGTCTCTCATGCTAGCCTCTAAGTAGGAAGTGTCCATTAAACGTGTAGAACCTTAGAGAAAAGTGTTGGGATGCTGAAGGAATTTGACACTTAGAATTAGATCTCATGAACTTAAATCCCACCTCTTCACCTTTAAGGCCAAGTCAGCATGAGTAAGTAACTTAACCTTTGACAGCCTCAGATTTTATTATCAAAATGAGAATCATAATTACCAAAGATAGAGGGACATAGACTATCAAGAGCACCCCGTGCAGTGCCTGGCACAGAGTGCTTCATTAACCTTTATATTTTCACTTGTTATGATCACTAGTATTATCTTCCTCACCACAATCATCACTTCATCCCATGAAATGAAAGGTCTGTGGAAATGTGTATAAAAATAGTGGATGAGACAGTTATATATGAAGCAACCGCCCACTATCCATCCCAATGAAATGTCAAAAGCAAGACTTAAGAAGTTATATAGTGTGGTTCGAAATCAGCTTTTTAGACAATTTTCAGTCCTCTGGCATTCATCTAGAGAGTAAATTTAGAATTAGCTATCGAGTCGATAACTACCAGGGCAGGGATATACATAGTGGAGTGTTGGAGGCAGAGCTACAAGGAGAGGAAGATGCCAGAAGAGTCTGTTATAGGAGTTTTAGGCCTCCCAGTGGGATAGTACTTGGTCCCAAGACCCATGATGTGGCCCTGGGCAGGGAGGTAAAGAAGAGCCTGGAGCCAGGAGGAAAATTTTATGCGTAAGTGTGGATATGTGTGTATATGAATGTGTGTGTGTGTGTCTGTGTGTGTGTGTGTGTGTGTGTGCGAATAGTTAGGTGCTGCATACTTGTCAGTCCTGCTTGACTCTGACCCCATGGACTATCGCCCACCAGGCTCCTCTGTCCATGGGATTCTCCAGGCAAAAATACTGCAGTGGGTTGTCATTTCCTCCTCCAGGGGATTGTCCCAACCCAGGGATCGAAACTGCATCCCCTGTGGCTCTTGCATTGGCAGGCGGATTCTTTGTCACTGAGCCACAGGAAACCCATATGTATGTGTGTGGGTACATATATAAAATTTTCTCTTTATTCCCACCAAAGAACAGTGTTCCTAAACATGAAAAACATCATTTGAAGGGCTTCAGTCTGGTGGTGGCTGCTTGGACTTTGCAAAGACCTTCAGGTGCGAAAGCAACAGTGCGGGGCCCACCTGTTAGAAGCCAGGAGACTCTGAGCCATTCATCCGACCACCACTGTAATCACGGCATCTTTAAGGAATGGTTGATTATTTTATTACAATGGCAAACTGTAGCTGGCGCTCAGGGTATAGTGTCTGCCATTAGACTAATGTTTTAACACTCCTCATTATGAGAACCCATCTACATACAAATCAAATCTAAGTTACTGAAAATCATTCAAACACTCAAGTAGGTGTCAGTCATTCAGGGTAAACACATGGTTAATTTCATCTCCCCTGGCACCATCTTCATATGTTTCTAGTCTGTAATGATGCCCTGCACAATGTAGGGTCCAATTATTTGCACTGTTCTCAGTGTGATGCCGGAGAAGGCAATGGCATCCCACTCCAGTACTCTTGCCTGGAAAATCCCATGGATGGAGGAGCCTTGGTAGGCTGCAGTCCATGGGGTCGCTGGGAGTCAGATACGACTGAGTGACTTCACTTTCACTTTTAACTTTCATGTACTGGAGAAGGAAATGGCAACCCAATCCAGTGTTCTTGCCTGGAGAATCCCAGGGACGGGGGAGCCTGGTGGCTGCCATCTGTGGGGTCACACAGAGTCGGACACGACTGAAGTGACTTAGCAGCAGCAGCAGCAGTGTGACGCTGGTAAACAAAAGGGACTTCACAGTCTGCCAAAGCCAGACATGAAATTCAGGCCCACTCCTAACTCACAGGCCATCTCCCTGCTCCTAGTATTGGTCAATATTTCTGTTACATATTCATTAATCTCATTAGGTTGTCTCAAATCCTTAGGGGGCCAGAGACTGAAAAAATAAAGCAAAACATTAATTATTCTGTGACCTTGTGTTATTCTCTTGATTTCTCTGAGCCTAAGTTTCCTCATCAGTGAAGTAGAAACAATACTACGAAGTTCAGTGGGTTATATATTAATACCATATATTAATATTACAGGAATAATTCAGGAAATGGATGCACTTTAGGGATGATAAAATGAGACAAAGAGGGTAAACCACCTATCTAAATGTCTAAATTGAGATATAAAATCATTTCCTATGAATCTTCCTTCTTTGCTCATTTCCCCCCCTCTTCCAGTGAGATAGAAAAAAAAAAAGTAACAACTTCTCTCTGTCTCCCCTCAGTTTCTTGTCTCTTTCAGCTTTTTACTGAAACAAATGCATTGAGTCATTCCTATGTACAGACTTTGATCCTAGACTATGACGTTAACATAAAGAAAGGAAGATCCCTAACGTGAAGACACATAGTCAGCCTAATAAAAAAAAAAAAAAGGTAAACACTTATAGTTTAAGGTGTATAATGACATACTCCAGGAATCACAAGAGAAAAGATTCCCTGGGAAAGGGACATGGTTTCTGGCTCATAATGTGAGGCGGCATGATGCCACTTCTGCTCAAAAATATCATCATGACTGCCGCTTTTTAGTCTGGGGGCACCTAAGGCCCTTCTAAGGTTGATTCATTTCTGGACACAAACCATCTTCTTCTTCTTCAGAGATGGCCAAATCTACCCTAGAAGCAAATGTTTTAGAATTTGTCCAACATTTGGGAAAAGGAAGCTCGTCTGACCCTCCAAGGAAAGCAGATGCCTTGGTGCAGGGATTCTGTCTCCAGCCCCGACCAGGCTGCCAAGTCCCGTGAGGACCAGGCATTGCTGGAAAGTGGTTCGTCCTTTACCCCCTCATTTCTCTCTTTTGTTATATTCAGTACTTTCTTTGCAATCAGAGGGGAAGTTATCTCTGAAGATACTGCAATCTGCAATATTTGAAAAAAGATCAAATCACTATTATTTATTAAAACCGTTCTTCCACTAGCTGAGTCTCTGTGATATAATCTGGATAATGAAATTTCTACTGCTTGCATTTCCATGTCTATTCAAGAGAGTTCTCACCAGTCACTAGCTCTTTTGAAAAAAAAAAAAAAAAAAAGCCTTATATTACAGTCTAACATCTTTATTGATACTCATATTGAGTGGGTTGGAAGCTTGTAGTCATTAAGTCTGCATTTTGGCTTTACTTCTTTTGGGTCTTATGCAAGCAGAAGTCTTATTTGAGACACAGCTGAGTACTATCTACATAAAAATGATCTACATTAATATCTATGTTTATATATGCCTCAGTTACACAACTCTTTTTTGATAATAGCTTCCTAATTCTTGGGGGAAGGTTTCTTGAGCCTGCTATAACCACATGTGAATCTCAGAACCAATCACAAACCTTCCTTAGGAATTTTCAACTTGGAAATCAGGAAAATGTCCTTTTCTTCACAGCGGTCTAACTTGGCAAGATGTAGGACTTCCCTGGTGGCTCAGATGGTAAAGAATCTTCTTGTAATGCAGGAGATACTGGATTGATCCATGGGTCAAGAAGATTCCCTGGAGAAGGAAATGGTAACCCACTCCAGTATTCTTGACTGGAGAATTCCATGGATAGAGGCACCTGGCAGGCTGCTGTCACGGGGTTGTAAAGAGTCGGACATGATTGGACAACTAACACACACACAAGCCCAGGTCCTCTCTGCCTCTCAGTTTGCTGAGAGATGAAGGCAAGATGCAGAAGAAAGCGGGGATGGGGGATGCAGAGAGAAGCCTGGTGGAGCTCCCAATCCTGGTTCTTGTTTTAATAGCGGCCTCCCTACATCCCTGCTCTTCTTCCATTTGGCGATAGGAACCAATAAATTTCCTAATCTAAGTACTCTAGTTTAAGTTGAATGTTTTCAACTTGCAATAAAAATCTTCCTGAAATACTTCTATCATTCCTACATTTTTTTCAGGAGGTGATATTGTTCAAGGTCCAAAGTCAAAGGTAAAAGGTTACCCTAAAATCCTAGAACAAATCAAAGTGCAGTCCTGGAATAGGAAGAGGTTTAAGGTCAAGATAATGGGCTTTAATGGGTTTAAGTACAATATAATGCGCTTTTTTGGGGGGTTCCCTCATAGCTCAGTTGGTAAAGAATCCGCTTGCAATGCAGGAGACCCTGGTTCAATTCCTGGGTTGGCAAATCTGCTGGAGACGGGATAGGTTACTCACTCCATTATTCTTGGGTCTCCCTTATGGCTCAGCTGGTAAAGAATCTGCCCATAATGCGGGAGACCTGGGTTCAATCCCTGGGTTGGGAAGACTCTCTGGAGAAGGGGGAGGCTACCCATTCCAGTATTCTGGCCTGGAGAATTCCATGGACTGTATAGTCCATATGGTCGCAAAGCATCTGACACAGCTGAGTGACTTTCACTTCACTTCAACAGGCTTGTTTAAGGACAAGATAATGGGACAGGGAAGCCTGGCACCTACAGCCCATGGGGTCACAAAGCTCAGTCCACTGAGCTACTGGACTGAACTGAATGGGCTTTAGGGCTGTATTAGTTTGCTGTGTGCTTAGTTGCTCAGTCATGTCTGGCTCTTTGTGACCCCATGGAGTGCAGCCTGCCAGGCTCCTCTGTCCATGGGGATTCTCCAGGCAAGAATATCAGAGTGGGTTGCCATGCCCTCCTCCAGGGAATCTTCCCAACCCAGGGATCGAACCTAGGTCTCCCACATTGCAGGCAGATTCTTTACCATCTGAGCCACCTGGGAAGCCCATTATTTTGCTAGGGCCGCTATAACAAAGAACCAGAAATTGGGTAGATATGTGTTCTATCACTGTTCTGGAGGCCAGAAGTGTAAAACTGAGTTGTTAGCAGGGCCACCATTCCTCTGAAGACTCTAGGGCAAAATCCTTCCTAGTCTCTTCCTGCTTCTAGTGGATCCTAGCATTTTTTGGACAGCATAGCTAAAATCTCTACCCATCTTTATGTGACCTCCTTCCATTTGTGTCTTTCTGTACTTCCCCCACCTCGACACTTAGAGGGGAACTGCCCTTGGATGTCAGGCCGACCTTTATCCAGCATGACCTCATCTCTATCTTTATCTTATTTCCATCTGCAAAGGCACTCATTTCAAATATGTTCCCATTCTAAGATCCCAAGTAGACATAAATGGGGGGTGAGGGGACACTGTTCAATGTACCACCAGGGCCAAACCCAACTAAGGTTGAAGCCTAGATCTTATAATATACTGTTAACTGTGTAACTCTAGGTAAAATCATTTAGAAGCCCTGAACATCAGCTTCTTTATAAATGAATGCAATATTAACTACCTCTCAAGAATTTCTGTTAACTTTAAGGGAAATACAGGAGCCTTGTCTTTCCTATAACACACAGTAACACACATTATGTGATCAAAATGTATAACTGGGCAACTTTTTTACTTCATTAATGTTTTCCATTGATTACCTAAAAAGGAAGCCTTCAATATACCTTTAAATATATTAAACAGTGGTAACTACAATCTATTAGGAAAGTTTCACTGAAGAGGATCATAGTGGGCTTAGTGCAGGAGACGGCATGTTTAGCTGGACTTTAAAAATTAACAATTTCATTAAGTGGAAAAACTACAGATGTGCAGTTGAAGTACCATTCAGGAGAGTGTCTAGGCTGATATGCTCAAAGTCAGTTCCCTCCATGTGATTCTTCTAGTAGCAAAGAGAGTCACATACTTTAGACAAATCATTGGTTGCTAATTTGGGCTTTTATCAATTTCAGTATAAAAGTAATTTTGAGATTACTATCTATAGTAAGAATCTTAAAAGTAGATTTCTATACTGTGGGAAAAAAAGGGTGGAATTTTATACTTTGAAAATAAGCAAATGATTAACTTGACATTTTCTGATGAATATTGAAAAAGCAAAATTCTGACTAACATGCTGACATTTGAAATTTACTTGTTATTCATCTTTTCCCCCAACTAGATGGTGAGTTCCTTGAAGACAGGGATTGCAGCTGCCTATCTCAGTATCTCTAGTGGGAACATAATAAGTGCTGATAAAATGCTTGGGGAATGAGTAAATGAAATTGCACACACATTGTACCCTATGTGAAAATGCTACCAATATGCAATCCTGAATCATGTGCTTCCCTTCTTGTTATTTTCTTTCTCATAATTTTAGTGAGAATCAAGAGGCCCAAAAGTTAGGAGTAAATTGGGATGAAATGGACAATTGGCTTTCCTGCTGCCACCTCTGCACTCTGCCTTCTCCCCCTTCATTACATAGGGGTCATCAGAGCAAGCCTTTTACAATGTCAGATCCTATCACTCTTCTCACAATATTTATTTTTTTAGTATTTATCTTTATTTATTTGTTTGACTGTGCTGCATCTTAGCTGCATCATGTGGGATCTAGTTCCTTGACCAGGGATTGAACCCAGACCCCCTGCACTGGAGGCACAGAGTCTTAGCCACTGGACCACCAGGGAAGTCCCTTTTCCCAATTTCTAAAGGTGTCAGTGATGGTTGGGGGCTTCCCAGGTGGCACTGGTGGTAAAGAACCGGCCTGCCAATGCAGGAGACTTAAGAGACTTGGGTTTGACCCCTGGGTAGGAAAGATCTTCTAAAGGAGGGCATGGCCACCCACTCCAGTATTCTTGCCTAGAGAATCCCATGGACAGAGGAGCCTGGTGGGCTATAGTCCATAGGGTCACAAAGAGCTGAACAAGACTGAAGCAACTTAGCATTCACGCATGCACACATGTGGTGGTTAAAAGATGACTGTACATTCTGGTTATTCCTCTCTTTAAAAGGTAGAGTCTAATTTTCTTTTTCTTCCCCCTGGATGTTTTCTGGCTTTAATGACTCGCCCCACAGAATGTGATATAAGTAATGTTCCAGGATTTGTGAGCCTAAGTTTTATTTTTATCCACACTTATCACTACTAATATTTTACATATTTCCATTGGCTATTCCCAGGATTGCATTATAAGCTTTATGATGCTATAGACTTTGACCACTCATAGCTTTATTACCAGTGCCTAGAAGAGTTTCTGTCATATCATGGACACTCAATAAATGTGTGTTGAATGAATAAATCAGATGGGAGTTAAGCACTGGATCATTAGTACTATGCTGGTGACAATATAGTACTCTAAAAATGTTCCCCTTCCTCAGCAGAGGATAGGCTGATCAACTCAATTGTTTTTTCTTCTGCTTGAATTTCTATGATTTAACTTAATCTTCCATCCATG
Organism: Bos indicus; assembly: GCF_029378745.1. NCBI lineage: Eukaryota > Metazoa > Chordata > Mammalia > Artiodactyla > Bovidae > Bos > Bos indicus. The sequence continues at coordinate 16,250,150 of NC_091788.1, read as the reverse complement.
CCCTTCAAACCTATGTGCCCTTGGTTTAATCAGCAGGATGAGAACTTCTGTACTTCCTTTGCCCTTCAGGCACTAGCAGAAAATGATTGACAGTAAATCATGTCTGAAGGGGACCTCTTCCTCTCTTTTGCCTATTTCTGCATTAAGGTTGAATTAGGTTACCCACTTGAATAAAATGGCCCATATTAGTACATATTCTAAAACTTATTTCTTATAGTCTTTGCATATATATTTCTGTTTCCCCCAGTTTTAAACATGATGACGGTCCTCATAACTTTATAAGGAAAAAAAATGCAATGGAAGAAATAAAGGAGATATAATTGACATTGATTGAATGTTTACTTGGAGAAGGCAATGGCACCCCACTCCAGTACGCTTGCCTGGAAAATCCCATGGAGAGAGGAGCCTGGTAGGCTGCAGTCCATGGGTTTGCTAAGAGTCGGATACAACTGAGCGTCTTCACTTTCACTTTTCACTTTTATGCATTGGAGAAGGAAATGGCAACCCACTCCAGTGTTCTTGCCTGGAGAATCCCAGGGACGGGGAAGCCTGGTGGGCTGCCGTCTGTGGGGTCGCACAGAGTCGGACACGACTGAAGTGACTTAGCAGAATGTTTACTAGAGGTTAGACTCTGTGCTCCAATTTTTCACTTGACAAAATATCGTACCTCTTCTTGCTGGCCTTCCAGCTTCGAGGTCATTTCTGAAATTTAAATCTCTTAATGCTCACATATCACACAGAATTGCATAGCTTAACAGATGTCAATGACAATATTAAGCAGATAATGTTGTCATTTTTTTTATGTTCATGCACACAAATAATGATATGTTTTTCTTTCTTCATTGTAAGTCAGGCAGCCTGGGAACTTCATATTTCCAATAGGTCAACTGACTGTCAAGAATGGAAACTTTACAAGGGTGGGTATTTTGCTTTGTCCAGACATTACCCTGTGTACCAAGAAACATGCCGTCTCCATTGTAGGTGTTCAGTAAATGTTGATAAGCACAATCCAAGGGCCTCCTCATCACTTTTGGTAAAATAAAACACTCAAACTACTACTTAGTCTGTTTCTTTTTATCATAAAAGAAAATTTCTCCCCTTAGATGTCAAACCCATTGATGAAAGTCTATGTGGTCTCACTTTTCTCGACTTGATGTAAGTACTTCTATGTCCACTTCAAAGTGTATTCTTAATATTTACAACTTTTCTATTGCTAAATATGATGATTCCTCTTCTCCTGGACCATTAAATACAGTGGTTGTCTCCCATAGACCATCAAGATCTAATGAAGGGAGAATAGCCCAGTGTCAGTCAAGGAGAACTGCCTGACTCCCTGGTTTCCAGTTCCTAAATTTTTAACTTTCTACCTTTTTATTCTGTATTTCAGTTCTGATTTGATCACAGGTGACCTTCTTTGATTTGGTGCTACCCTTCTACCATGCACACATACTCACAAGCAAATATCATTGGATTCTCAGCTCTCCATTTTCTTTTGCTACTAGTGGAAACTGCAATCCGTATAAAAGAGTGTCTCTCCATTAATTGACTTAGGCATGTTTATGGAGCAACTGCTATTTGTGGATATTGTGACAGGTGAACCTTAGCTTCTGTCCCTTAAAAATGTAACTATTTGAACCAGCTTATGTTTTAAACTACATATCAGCAACCAGGATTTTCTGCAAGAGAGAGTGACCAAATAATGATAACATTTAAAGGAAGAAATATTTGAATGAAATGTCTGTTTTTTTGTGGGGTTTTTTTTGAAGTAAAGCAGTAGTGGGTTTGGAGCAGATTTTAAATGCACGCATTGTTTTGCAAGAACACACAGTTCAGTTCAGTCGCTCAGTCGTGTCTGACTCTTTGCGACCCCATGGACTGTAGCACACCAGGCCTCCCTGTCCATCACCAACTCCTGGAGTTTATTCAATCTCATGTCCATTGAGTTGGTGATGGCAACCAACCATCTCATCCTCTCTCGTCCCCTTCTCCTTCTGCCCTCAATCTTTCCCAACATCAGTGTCTTTTCAAATGAGTTAGCTCTTCGCATCAGGTGGCCAAAGTATTGGAGTTTCATCTTTAACATCAGTCCTTCCAATGCACATTCAGGACTGATTTCCTTTAGGATTGACTGGTTGGATCTCTTGCAGTTCAAGGGACTCTCAGGAGTCTTCTCCGATACCACAGTTCAAAAGCATCAGTTCTTTGGTGCTCAGTGTTCTTTATAGTTCAACTCTCACATCCATACATGATTACTGGAAAAACCATAGCCTTGACTAGATGGACCTTTGTTGGTAAAGTAATGCCTCTGCTTTTTAATATGCTGTCTAGGTTGGTTGTAACTTTTCTCCCAAGGAGCAAATATCTTTTTATTTCATGGCTACAGTCACCATCTGCAGTGATTTTGAAGCCCCCCCAAATAAAGTTGGCCACTGTCTCCACTGTTTCCCCATCTATTTGCCATGAAGTGATGGGACCAGATGCCATGATCTTAGTTTTCTGAATGTTGAGCTTTAAGCCAACATTTTAACTCTCCTCTTTCACTTTCATCAAGAGGCTCTTTAGTTCTTCTTAACTTTCTACCATGAGAGTGGTGTCATCTGCAAATCTGAGGTTATTGATACTTCTCCAGGAAATTTTGATTCTAGCTTGTGCTTCATCCAGCCCAGCATTTCTCATGATGTACTCTGCATATAAGTTAAATAAGCAGGGTGAAAACATACAGCCTTAATGTACTCCTTTTCCTAGTTGGGACTAGTCTGTTGTTCCATGTCCAGTTCTAACTGTTGCTTCCTGACCTGCATACAGATTTCTCAAGAGGCAGGTCAGGTGGTCTGGTATTCCCATCTCTTTCAGAATTTTCCACAGTTTATTGTGATCCACACAGTCAAAGGCTTTGGCATAGTCAATAAAGCAGAAATAGATGTTTTTCTGGAACGCTCTTGTTTTTTTGATGATCCAGCAGATGTTGGCAATTTGATCTCTGGTTCCACTGCCTTTTCTAAAACCTGCTTGAACATCTGGAATTTCACAGTTCAAGTATTGTTGAAGCCTGGCTTGGAGAACTTTGAGCATTACTTTGCTAGCATGTGAGATGAGTGCAATTGTGAAGTAGTTTGATCATTCTTTGGCATTGCCTTTCTTAGGGATTGGAATGAAAACTGACCTTTTCCGGCCCTGTGGCCATTGCTGTGTTTTCCAAAATTTCTAGCATATTGAGTGCAGCCCTTTTACAGCATCATCTTTTAGGATTTGAAATAGCTCAATTGGAATTCCATCACCTCTACTAGCTTTGTTCATAGTGATGCTTCCTAAGGTCCTCTTGACTTCACATTCCAGGATGTCTGGCTCTAGGTGAGTGATCACACCATCATGATTATCTGGGTCGTGAAGATCTTTTTTGTAGCAAACTGGCTGTCTGAGGAGGCCTTACAAATAGCTGTGAAAAGAACAGAAGCCAAAGCAAAGGAGAAAAGGAAAGATATACTCATTTGAATGCAGAGTTCCAAAGAATAGCAAGAAGAGATAAGAAAGCCTTCCTCAGTGATCAGTGCAAAGAAATAGAGGAAAACAATAGAATGGGAAAGACTAGTGATCTCTTCAAGAAAATTAGAGATACCAAGGGAATATTTCACGCAAAGATGGGCTCAATAAAGGACAGAAATGGTATGGACCTAACAGAAGCAGTAGATATTAGGAAGAGGTGGAAAGAATACACAAGAACTGTATAAATAAGATCTTCACGACCCAGATAATCATGATGGTGTGATCACTCACCTAGAGCCAGACATCCTGGAAAGTGAAGAACACACAGTATTCACTTATAAATAGGTCATGCATTATAAGTAATTATATCATTTAAATAATACAAATAAAAATATGGAAAACAGCAGCAAATGTCTACAGTATGTTTGCTCAAGAGAGTGTCCATGATTCAAATGACGAATATTTTAAAATTTGTAGGTCACATTTTGTTTAGATTTCCTGAAACATCATCTTTGGCTCTCTTTTGGTCAATGTGATATGGAGGCAAGAGATGCAGCTGTTAAAGGCATCAATCCATCAATGACTCTACAAGTATTTATTTAGCACCTACTCAGTCTATGGGGTTGCACAGAGTTGGACACGACTGAAGCGACTTAGCAGCAGCAACAGCAGCAGTTGTTTTGAGAGTTGTTTGGACTGCAAGGAGATCAAACTAGTCAATCCGAAAGGAAGTCAGTCCTAAATATTCATTGGAAGGACTCATCCTGAAGCTGAAGCTCCAATATTTTGGCCACCTGATGCAAAGAACTGATTCATTGGAAAAGACCCTGATGTTGGGAAAGGTGGAAGGCAGGATGAGAAGGGGACGACACAGGATGAGATGGTTGGATGGCATCACTTACTCAATGGACATGAGTGTAAGCAAGTTCCAGGAGTTGGTGATGGACAGAGAAACCCGTGTGCTGTAGTCCATGGGGTCACAAAGAGTTGGACACGTCTGAGTGACTGAACTGAAGTGAACTATACTCAATTGTTTGCTGTGCCAGGTACTAATATAGACTAAAGTGCTTAAATAGGATTATTCTGGAGATATTCATGCACAAAATGAAGTAAATGGTATTATACAGGAAGTGACATGGTGCTGGGTGGTAGGGAGCTAGGATCTCAACTAACACATTGTTCTTTCCACAAAGAGTGTACCTTGCTCACTGCCTTGGGGAATTATAGAAACTCAGGAGAGGTAAGCAAAGATGATAACAGGGCACAAAGTATTCAGAACAGGACAGAGAAAGAGATGCTTGTGATGCTAGGCAAACAAAGAGACAGGAGAGCCTTTTGTTAGTTATGAGTAATTAGCATCAAACACATAGAGAATCTTAGAGAAACAGCCCTTCATACACAGTACTGATTAAGATTTGTAATTGAAGTCAACATGAGTGGTGATATTAACACATGCAAAACAAATTGCTAAATGGCAAAAGGCAGCATGGAAGCAGAGATGTTCAAGGCATCACATTCTCTGACTACCTCCTGAATCCTTAGATCACATATTCAAATTCATGACGATTCTGACAGTTCTCGGATCACACTGAGGTCTCTACTCTTTTGGCCTTGTAATTTTCTAAACTCTCTAAGACCCCTTTTGTGTCCTGTCTCTCAAATACCTGATTCCTTCACTCGTTAATGTAGACCTCTGGTTCTGTTTTTCATCATCAGCCTTTGTTTGCAGTCTGCATTCCTTACTACACTATCTTCTACATCTGCTTATGACATCTGCTTGAGTAATAGATTGATACGTTTGCAGGAGTATTGACTCCATTATTTTTATAGTGAGAATGGGACTTGGGGCTTCTTTTCAATGTACTTCTCTCCCTAAACAATCTCATTTGGTCTCATGACTTCAAGTACCATCTATAGTTCTATGGATCTCTAACTGCATCCCAGATCTTTCTCACTTCCATGCTGAGATATTTAAGGCCTCTGAATCATCTTCATTCAATATCCAGTAGTCACTTAAGTTTCAGAATGTTTAAAAAAGTTTCAAAACAGAACATTTGACTCCCTCGTACAAAATGTTCGTTTCTCTAGTCTTTCCTGATTAAAAACAACATATTGTCATTTACTAGGTTGTTCAAGCTATAAACCGAGGATTAACACTAGTTGTTCTCTTTCCTTCCTCTGCCTCCCCTTGCTCCACATTCAGTTTAACATCAGATCCTTCTGTCTCTGAAACAGACTCCCTCTCCCTTTCACCCCCCTGTCCCTTTCAGAAGCACTGCACTGCCATACCGTCTTCATCTCTTGCGGTGTTACTGCAAGGCCTTTCTAACTTGTTTCCCTACATCTCCTCTTGTTCTCCTTCCATCTACTATGTACCTGGCAGCTGATTTACTTTATTTTACTACAAAGTAGCTCATATTTCAAAAACAGAATTTATATTTTATCCCTGTGCAACATAAAACCCTTCAAAGACTTTTCTATTGATCTTTAGAATAAAATCCAAACTCCACAGCAAGATTTTATAGACCAACAAAATATTTCCTCCACATACTGACTACTGTGGCCGGCTTTCCCTTTGTTCCTTTACAACTCAACGATACTGGCCTCCTTTTTGTCCATTTATTCATTCATCCTATGATTAAGCAGCTCCTAATTGCCACTCTAGCAGTGAACAAAAATGTCCCTCCCCAAGTAGCTTACATTTTAGTGAAGGGAAAAAGCAGTAAACAAATATGTATATGTCTACATATATATATATATATATATTTCCTGCACCTAATATATCTATATATATACAACTGCTTCTCAATGGGATAACTGTTATGGATTAACATTAAAATAAGAAAAGAGAATAAAGAGTGAGTGAGGCCACTGTATTTTAGACAGAGTGATATAGAACAGAGATCTTAATGAAAGGAAGGTATTTGCCACATGAATTCTTATAGGTGAATCTTCAAGGCAGAGGGAACAGAAGGGGCAAACATTCTGATTTGGGAGCTTGCTTGTATTTTGGGGAATAGCAAGAAGGCTGGTATGGCTGGGAAAGAGTGAGTAGAAGACAGAGGTGTCCACCCAGGTTTTGTTGTTCTTTGTAATGACTTTGGCTTTTACAGTGAGTGAAGTAGGAAGCCCCTGGAAGATTCTGAGCAGAGGAACAAATGATGCACTCTGGTCTCCAGGAGATGGCATGGTGGTCATGGAAGTGGTCGATGATAAAGGGGCACTTAGGGTAGGTGAGGGGAGAAGGGTGGTGTCTTGGATGAGTAAGGACATGATGGAAGTGGAGAGAAGTCATGAATTTAGGAATCCGTTTAAAGATAGTACAAACATAACTTGTCCATGGATTGTAGGTGGAATGTGGGTAAAAGAGAGGAATCAAAAGTGATTCCATGTTTTTGGCTCTGCCAGCTGGATGAAGGGAGGATGAAACAGGGTCCACAGGGTTCTGGTTCATAATATGAACACAGAATTTACTCAACAAATAGTTATTGGATGTCTATTATAAGCAGGCATAGTGCTGGATATTGGGTGATGAGATGACTTCAAGTCTGTTCGTGCCCCTGCATTATTCAGAGTGGAGCATGAGAAAGAGATTCATACAATGAATGCACAACTTCCATATATCTGCCAGGAAAATATTCAGCCTCAGGTTGAAACCCTGGAGTTACTACCAACCTTTCACACCCAGTCCCTCCAGTGGAAGTTCACAATTCCATCTCTTCTTTTAATTTTCCATAATAGCTACAAACCAGGAACCATTATTTAGTGACCACACAAATGACATACTGTTTCGCATTTAAAAATAGTTCATCTCTTCAATGTTAGTTCAACATCTTTATCGGGAATAGGAAACTGAAGGCTAAGATTACATTGATCTCAATATCTACTCAATTGCTAAAAGGAACACAGATATATTCACAAGTAATGAGATAAATGACTTTACGCCACTAACAGTGAAATCTTTTAACTAGAGATTTCTCTGTAATTGTAATTAAGGACACCTTTCTGGGCCTATACTTTTTGGGTGTGGAAGTCACAAATGTGCCATGAACTCAGATCAATGGACATTTGCCAGCCTCCATCAACTCAGCCTTTCCGGGCTTCTTGTTCCAAGCACAGGAGGGCCAACTTCTAAAAACAGGAAACATTCTGTGCTTCTGAAATATGAGCGGATATAAAGGACAGCAGGTGGCTGAAATTGGATGAAATGTTCACATTTTAATTAAACCATCAATGTAATCACTAATGATAGGAATAGCAACTGTTTCTTGAGGGAATAAATGACTAAGGCTAGTGAAAGTGAAATAAATTAACAGAATTTTTTTGAGTCCATGTTAGGTAACTCACTGAGAATCATAAAAAGTTTAAACTTAAGTCTGTCATCTTCTCAAGCAAGTCTTTCCCCTACTGCTGTGTAAGGTTTCTGGGGTGCTGGTACAACACTCTTCAGTTCAGTTCAGTCACTCAGTCGTGTCTGACTCTTTGCGATCCCATGAGTTGCAGCACGCCAGGCCTCCCTGTCCATCACCAACTCCCAGAGTTTACCCAGACTCACGTCCATCGAGTCAGTGATGCCATCCAGCCATCTCATCCTCTGTCGTCCCCTTCTCCTTCAGCGTTCCTCTATTTTATTTGTAGGTGGAAATTGTGTGTATATAGGGAAGTACCCTTCAGACATATGAGAACTTGATACTTGGAGTGAGTAGACCAGTTTTAAAGGTCCCTGGCAATACTTTCAGTATATGACAATATTTGTCAGGTGCCTGCTGTGGATCACTTTTAGGGCTATAAACACATTATTTCATTTAATCTGCATAACAGACTTCCAAAGGAAGTATATCATTTTTTTTAATATCATTTTATAGATGAGAAGACCGAGGATCAGTAATGTGCGGTGTTAGACCAAGAGCAAGAATATTATGGCACCAGGATTCAGTCTTGGCTTGTGTGTGTTCAAAACCATTCAATGTGAGGTTGGTTCCTTGAGGTCAGAAAATAAATTGGTGGAGTGGAAAGTTGGATACTCATTTTCATCAGTGGTGGCAATATATAGGCTTAGAAATAGAATCATTGACAAAGTACTTTTTCTTTAGCCTACACTAGAGTTTCTCGGAGAAGGCAGTGGTACCCCACTCCAGTACCCTTGCCTGGAAAATCACATGGACAGAGGAGCCTGGTGGGCTGCAGTCCATGGGGTTGCTAAGAGTCGGACATGACTGAGCGACTTCACTTTCACTTTTCACTTTCATGCATTGGAGAAGGAAATGGCAAGCCACTACAGTGTTCTTGCCTGGAGAATCCCAGGGACGGTGGAGCCTGGTGGGCTGCCATCTATAGGGTTGCACAGAGTCGGACACAACTGAAGTGACTTAGCAGCAGTAGCAGGGTTTCTCAAATTTGGCATTGTTGACACATGTGTGTGTCTAGTCGCTCGGTTGTGTCAGACTCTTTGTGATGCTATGGACTGTAGCCTGCCAGCCTCCTCTATCCATGGGGATTCTCCAAGCAAGAATAATAGAGTGGGTTGCCACGCCCTCCTCTAGAGGATCTTTCCAACCCAGGGATCGAACCCAGGTCTCCCACATTGCTGGAGGATTCTTTACTGCCTGAGCCACCAGGGAAGCCCTTGTTGACATATAGGGTTGGAAAATTCTTTGTTTCGGGGGTGGTTTCCTGTGTGTTGTAGGGTAATTAGGATCATCATTGGCCTCTATCCTTTAGGTATCAATAGCATCTCCTCTGGGAGAAGGCAATGGCACCCCACTCCAGTACTCTTGCCTGGAAAATCCCATAGGCAGAGGAGCCTGGTGGGCTGCAGTCCATGGGGTCGCTAAGATTCAGACACAACTGAGAGACTTCACTTTCACTTTTCACTTTCATGCATTGGAGAAGGAAATGGCACCCCACTCCAGTACTCTTGCATGGAAAATCCCAGGGATGGGGGAGCCTGGTGGGCTGCCGTCTATGGAGTCACACAGAGTCGGACACGACTGAAGCGACTTGGCAGCAGTAGCAGCAGCAGCACCTCCTCTATTGTAATAGCATAAAAATCTCCAGATACTGCTAAATGTCCCTTGGTCTACCTTGAAAACCACTGGTCTACATGCAGAGTACAAATGTTGTCTTATACTTTTTATAAGAACAGTGTGTGTGTGTGTGCCCACACACGTGTGTGTGTGTATGAGAGACACAACGTGTGTTTATTATAGGACTCCCTCCAGCTTGACAATAATGAAGTCCACCTGCGAGTAAAGTGAGAAAAAAAGACTTAATGAGTTGCTAAAATGTTCTGAAGTGGATATTTAAGTCAAATGGGATCAGCGTTTTCTTGGAACAAAATGTGAAACTGAACGACGAAAACAAAAGTCTTTGCGAAGGGGTTTCTAGGCTTTGTGAATCAGGCCCTGGAGTCCCACTCCACTAAACTTTACAGCACACATTTTCTTAATGGCAACCAGGGAAACCAGGCACTAATGCTGCCCCTCTGTACACAAAATTTCAGATCTTTTAACGATGCAGAAAGGAGCCATTGTGTGCTTCACAGCTGCGTGAATTATACCATAAATATTCATTAACACCCAAGACTGGAAACACATGCTACTTTTACAGACGACGAGGCAGAAAGCGTCAGAAGGACTGCTTGGCTGAGGTCGCGGGGACACCTTGTACCAAGGAGGAAGTGGAGAGGGATTTCCTGAAATAATTAGGGAAAGATGAGTGTGGGGGTGAGGAGCTCTGTTCACTGAATTTCTCTATATGAGATATGCCCATAGTAGGCACTCAAGAAATGTTTGTCACAGTCTTGCTACATTTTTTTTCTAAATGCAGCATTCATTGAATAATTAATTACTGGCATGGATAAGATAGACCACTCTACATAAATAAAAAGAAACAACTATTAGTCCTTATCAATACATGTGCTAGGCAATGGTGTCTTATTTTTTTTGTCTTATTATATGCTGTAACTCATTTGTGATTATCATAACCCCAAAGTCTGTATAATATCATAATCCTTGTTTTATAGAAGAGAAAGGCAGAACAGAATGACTTGCCCAAGGCCATAAAACTAGTAAAAAGGGGTCAACATTTGAATATAGGTCTGTGAAATCTAAAGTCAATATTCTTTCAGTTATATTACAGTGTAGGGAATGTAAAATGTACTATACTTCATGGTGAATCACCTTAGCTATGATGTTCAAAGTTACTCTTTTTGGCAAGGAGGACAAGCACTGTGATTCCTAACTGTAGAGGAGCAAACCGAGCCTTGGGCTTCCCAGGCGGAGCTAGTGGTAAAGAAGCCTCCTGCCAATGCCGGAGACAAAGAGAGGCAGGATCAATCTATGGGTTGGGAAAATCCCCTGGATGAAGATGTGGCAACCCACTCCAGGATTCTTGCCTGGAGAATCCCATGGAAAGAGGAGCCTGGCAGGCTACAGTCCATAGGGTCTCAAAGAGTTGGATGCAACTGAAGCAACTTAGCATGCAAGCTAAGCCTTGTTCTTATTCCAAAATCATAACATTTTTTTCAGACATTATTAAACTTAGAAACAAAGAGGATCAACAGGATTCCTCAGGCACAGTTGCCCAGACCACAGTGGCTGGGGTCAAATTCTGGGCTCACCACTTTTTAACTGGTGTGAACACACAAGTGCCTTTAATCTATTTGTACCTCATTTCCTTTATCTTAAAAGTAGTAGTAGTAAAAGTACGTGCCTCACAGTGTAAAAGTGAAGGCTAAATTATAATATATACATGAGGAGCTTAAGAGGCTGTGGGACACATAGTCAATAAAAGACAGTTATTTTTATTATTGCTAACATTATTTCAGCAAACATTGATTGAAGACCTACTGTATACAAGATGGGAGGTTACTTAGCATGAGGAATTCAGCAAGTATTTATTGAACAACTACTATATGGTAAGCACTATTTCAAATGCGTGGGTTATATCAGTGAAGTAAGTAAACAAAGCTGAAGTCATTATTGTCCTTCTTGAATAGTACAGCTCATCTACAGATAATGGAGTCTTAGTCTTACCTGGCTAATTTACAAATCAGCTGTTACGGCCAAATCCCTTCCCCTGTTTCTCTTTATCATTCTGTGAAATAAAATTCGCTTTTTGTGGAAAAACAAGAAATATTTAAACATAAAAAGATTCTTCTCTGAACTATGGTGTCTTCTCTCCCCTCTATGGTACATTGTGTATCTATACTAACCATCAACCAAACCTTCCCCATTAACAGAAGTACATGCTCAACCATAAACAGCAGCAATCTCCTAGCATCAACGAGTCAGTTCCTTAAAGATAATATTCCTCCTCAACTTCTTAAAGTGTCACAAGGTGCTTAGATCTGGATTATGCAAGCTGTCAATAAGACGTCATTCATTGTATAGCCCTCTGTCTCAAAATGCTTATATAACTGTGCCTCTTTTTTTTCTTTTTTAATTTTACTTTTTTATTCTGGTTGCTGCATGCTTTTTTCCCTCCATTTTTTAATGTTTGTAGCAGGTGGATCATTGCTTTACAATATTGTCTTGGTTTCTGCCATGTATCAACATGAGTCAGCTGTTGGTATATGTATGTCCCTTCCCTCTTAAACCTCTTTCCCACCTCCCACCCTATCCCACCCCTTTAGCTTGTCACAGAGCACCAGTCTGAGCTCCCGGCATCATACAGCAAATTCTTACTGGCTGTCTGTTTCACATATGGTAATATATATGTTGCAATGCTACTCTCTTAATTCGGCCCACCCCGTCCTTCCCCCACTGTGTCTACAAGTCTGTTCTCTATGTCTGTCTCCACTGCTGCTCTGCAGAAGGGTTCTTCGGTACCATCTTCCTAGATTCCATATATATGTGCATAACTGTCTTGACTTTTAATGGGCAGAGCAGCTCTGTAAGCTTTCTGAGTTGTTCCCAGGTTATAATCCTCAAATTTGTCTCGAATAAAACTTCCACTTTTTGGTAAATGAACTAGTAATTAGTTTCCATTGGCAATTCTTTCATTCCTACTAAGGGTGCCGGGTCTCCAGGCAAGGGCAGAAGCATGGATGGGATTAAGGCAACCACACACAGAGACACACACACACACATATCCACACTAATTATTCAATCTATGCAGATACCAAATTGACATGCTCATGCATTATCTCATTTAATACATCTAATCCTCATCACAGCCCTATGAAATATGTTCTTTTACAGATGAGAAAAGTGAGTCTCAGAGAGGCTGCCACTTGCCTGAAGTCATTCAGCCAGGGAGTAACTTGTTTGCCACTGGAAATAAGTCATCTGACTCCAGAGCCCTCCTGTATGACCTTCTGGTATTTACTTTCTCATTCTAGTCAGGCATTCCTGTAAGTATTGCATCCATACCCTCTTCTTGAGAAAGAGTAATCCTTTAGGAAAGGGAAAACGTAAAACTCTATCTTTTCAAAGGTAAGAGAGCTCTCTTTGGAAGTGAAGGCTTGGTGCTTGTCTGAGATCACAAAACTAGGAAGTGGAAGAGCAATGATTTGAATCCAGATTTGCCACAAGATATTTGCATGTGTATTTTCCTTTCTGATTTTTATTAGCAGCAGTTGAGAGTTAGGGTCAGAAGGAAAATTGGGCACAGGCTGTGTTTGCTTTCTTTCTTTCTCTCTCTCTCTCTCTTTTTTTTTTTACAAACACTCTCCAAATAAAGTCTTTTATATACTCTCTCTAAATGAGGTTAGACATCCAGATACATGGATATACTGGAGGTATTAAAGGAAAATAACATTCAGTGTATATTCCACTGTCAAAACCCACAGCCCGTGGTATACCATGAGTGAGGATTTTTATATGTTCTGTAATTATTCTTGGAATATATTTCCATTTTATCTTAAATGGGTTCATTCATAAAATGTAAACATTTAAAATACATCACAAATTTTATCACCATATTTTGACATTTTGAAGCACAAAAATGCAAATTTTTTTCAGAGGACTATCCATAACGAGAAATCTGACTGAGGGCTAATTATGAGGTTGTACAAAGTTACAGATCAAGTTACAGAATTAGGACCAAAGAGGTACTGGGCTGAATACTGGGAAAGCACAGTGAGGGCAGGTCTGATGCTTGGTGTCATAAAACATTTGGAAGAAAGTAAGAGAAGCGAGAGGGAACCAATAGCAGCAAGAAAGGAGAAAAGAGAGGAAAAGAGAAGACGTTTTGGGTAGGGTACTAGGAAACGTGAAAGCTAGGGGGGAAAGGGCTTGGGTGGATGCAAGGTCTGAGCTATCAAGAAAGAAGGAGATGAAGGAAAATATCTGCAAGCCACACAGTGGTTACATTGAATCTAATTTAATGTCTCTTACAGATGCTACAATGGTAGATTTAGAATGGTAGTCTTCCTATTTCCTTTTCTTTTTAATAACACACTACCCCAGTTAGTGTGAACCGCATGGGGCCTCTACATTTTTAAGTGTTGCATAAATAATCTTTGAGTGGCAATGAATTATGAGTAGCAAAGCCAAGGAAGTAATAGATGACCTAAATATATTCAATATCCATTCAGTTCAATCCTAGTCAACAGCATTTATTGACCATTACTATGGGCTAGACACTGTTGTTCAGAAAACAAAGGTAAAACTCATTCCCTGCCTTTAAGAAACTCAGAGAGTGTTTTTTTTTTTTTTTTTTTCATGATTTGTAAGAGAATCTTCTATCTTTATTTGAGATTTTTTTTGAAGAGTAGTTGATTTGCATTATTATTACTGGTTCAGATGTACAACAAAGTGATTCAGTTATCCATATATATGTGTATATACATCTGTATTGTTTTTTTCAATTCTTCTCCATTATAGTTTATTATGAGATATTGGATATGAATCCTGGTACTATACAGTAAATCCCTATTGTTTATCTATTTTTCACATGGCAGTGTGTATCTGTTAGTCCCATGCTCCAATTTATCTCCTCACCCTTTCTGCTTTGGTAGCTATAAGTTTGTTTTCTATGTCTGTGACTCTGTTTCTGTTTTGTGAAAAAATTTATTTGTATCATTTTTAGATTCCACATATAAGAGATATCATTTGTCTGGTTTACTTCATTTAGTGTAATCTCTAGGTTTATCCATGTTCATCCAATGCCATGAAAAATGGCATTATCTTCATCTTTTTATGGCTGAGTGTATATTTATATGTGCATTGAATATATATATACCACATATTCTTTATCCATTCATCTGTCAATGGACACTTACACTGCTTCCATGTCTTGACTTTTGTAAATAATGCTGCTATAAATATTGGGGTGGCCATACATTTAGAATTACAGTTTCCTCTGGATACCATTCCAACCGCAAGGCAGTGATGTTTACATTTAAAAGTATATTAACTATAAAGAGAGTGGGGCAATTATCTTTGTGTGATGGTGAAAGCTTCAGAGAAATTACCAGACTTCAGTAAAGTGTTAGACATTTGCCAGGCAAACAAGCAAGAGAAACATTCATGAAAGAATTTGAGCAGATGCCCAGAAGCGTGAACTAGAGGGGCTATCTGGGGACAGACAGTCTAGTGCATTCTTTTTTGTTTATGGATGCCCAATAAAAGAAGCTGTGTGCATTACAAAATGGAGACTCCCAGGCCCCACCCTCATCTACTGTATCAGGGGGTGAATGTATGTGTTTTGAAGGAGATATTCCAAACAAATCTGACAAATACACTCTTTTCTGAGAGCTAATTATTTGAGCTTTCCAGCAGATAGAATGTAAATTGTGGAGTAGGCACAAGAAACAAATTATTGTAGAAAAGCAAGCAAGATAAACACAGACATTAAATATAGAGATCCTTAAGCTTTTTTTTCCTGCTTTGAAAGGGTAGAGTAATACAGTTACACTTCTATGTGAGTTACATATTTTATGGTAATTTCATCTAGAGTTTTAAAGCTTCTAATATAAAGAAATTTCACTAGTATATACAGTTTTACATTCTTTACTGTTTTATTAAGGATTATAATAATATTCTTTGGGGAGTTCATAGCCTCATTTTAACCTAGAAATGGGGTAGTTGTTTGGAAGTGACAACAAGGTCTATGAATAACCCCCAAACAATCCCACTAACCTAATTATTCTTCCTGCCCATATGAAGCTTCTCTTATGCTGCCTCACTCTGTAGGACTGTTTGGACAATTAACCTTCAGCTTTATATATTCTTCTTTCAAGCAGGGTTCTCTAGGAAAATGAGAGTAAGGCGCAAATGAACAGGATAGCTGTGTTTCTCATCATTATGTTAAATTGTGGAGAGAATGATAGGGATACAATTTTCATCACCCTTGTTTGGGTCTTCATCATTCTCAAGTTGACGATCTATAGAAACTGAAAATACAGCTCCTGGCTGATGGAGGTGACATCATTTTAATAGATATTAAATGTCATATGCAAAAAGTTGACAACTCTAATTGAGTTTTCTCTGATATTAATCAAATTAACTGACAAGGAAAGTTTCTAAGCCTAATGACCATAGGCTGCTGTCCAAACCAGTTACCATCCAACATGTGCAAAGATGGACAGACCTAATTGTGCTTTATGAGCTGGGCATTTGGGTACTTGGAAAGAAGCTGCTGTTGAAAGGAAGACCTTGGAGCTTTGTGTACTGTAGTTCACTACTTAACGCATCTTTCTCTGCATACAGATAATGAGTTCACAGACGTAAGAGTTGTGTCTCATTATGCACCCTGCAATGCAGGGTCCTCAGGGCCTGCATCTGCTTGTCAAAGAGGAGGCCTTTAGGGAAGGGCTGATGAAAGAACAGATAAATGGAAATAAATTTCTTATAACATTCTCAGGGTTGGAAACTCCTTGTAGCTCTCCTTTCTTCAAAGTCTTTGTTAATTGAAGCTTCCTCCAGGGTGGAAAGAACTTCATCTCTTTGTGTTGTTTAAAGCCCATAGATGTGCTTTAAATAAAGGGTCCGTGCTGACATATTTTGCTTGTCCTTCCTGATCGGCTTTCTACTCTGTCCATTACATCAATAGTCTCCTTATGCTCTGGTTTCTGGTTGGTTTGGCCAATAGATGCCCCAACAGGAGAGGAGAGGGAAGGAGAGAAGAAAGGGAAGATATGGTCCTTACAGGCTCTGTTCCTGCAGGGTCACCCAAACAGGCTTTCTCCCTCTACCAACATCCCTGATCCTCTTTGGAAGCCAGTTCTCTAGTTCTCTTTCCTTCCTGCTCCCTTAATCCAGGCTTAAGGATTGTGCATCTCACTGTCATTAGCCCTGGGAGGCTGTGCTGTCCTGTCCACACCATCTTAAATAGTCCGCTTATTAAGCCCACCTTGAATGATCTAATTTTAACAAGCTCTTCATTTTCTGTGGGGACTGAGGCTGATAAAGTAAAATGATCAGATCTGGTGGCCCAAGTGGGATGTATGGAAGAGACATGATTGTAAAGGAAGAGTCCAGGCAGGGGTAAATATATCATTTGCAGAAAGAAACATCGTTGGGTTTTGCATTAGTGTAGGGCTACTGGAACCACTTATTTTTGCCAGTATATTGTCTGCTCCAGTCTATAGGCAGCTCCTTCTGAGCAAGAATTTTGCCTTCTACCCTCTAACCCCACCTCACTTCCCTCCTCCTTTCATGCCACTTCCACCCAGCCCACCCAGATGGGGGGCTATCCGGAACAAACCTGCCCAGGAGAACAATGAAACCCTAAACTAATGCAAATTTAGATTATTGGTTAATGGTCCACTTCCATCCTCTCAATCGGGCTTACCCCAGCGCTATCATTAACCTTGTAATAATACAATTCTGCATTCTGTGAGGCCATTTAGGAATGCTGATGGAACAAAGGGATGACTGAAGATTGGGAATATGGTACAGATTGCCTGACCTTCAAAAACATGAAGAAATTCCATTAGCTGGCAAAACAAGCACCTTCATGTTCTTATGAAAAGACTACCCTTCACCCACAGGCATTCAGATGACTTATAGATTAAAATTTATTTTTTCAGTGGCTACAACTCAGGGGGAAATATGCAGCTATATCATGCTCACTTCATCAGCCCCCTTTACTTTTTAGATTACAAAATACATACGTATATACATACCTATAAATATACATAAAATCTTCTTTGTTCCAAATTTTATATTTGAGTTCTGTAAGAGAGAAACTAGCACTCAGAGCCAGCACTTCTGACTCCCTGTCTTCCTGAACACTCAGGAGTGTTCCAACTAACCCCTCTTTCCAACTAACCCTGACTCTAAATATTATATTCTGCTTTACTAAAGTGGCAAACTTTAGAAATGGAGGCCCTTTGGTTGATTGAGAAACTTAGTACTCAACAGGAAGGCAAGCTGAATTAGTGCCATCATCAAGCCATTATGAGAAAGAATATATTAGCATAACATCAATGCCTCATTTTTAAAAAAGCTTGTATTTAATAGTCTTGCATTTAACAACCTTCACTCACTTAGGTTCAACCTTCACTCACTTTTCCTTTTCCAGTTCTGGAAAGTGAGGAGTTTTCCTTGGCATAACTGACCAAAAAAAAAAAAAAAAAAACTCATTGGGGAAGGAGGAAAAGGGAGAGAGAAAGAGACAGAGACCAGATAGCAAATAGCTGTAGTACTACATGTAGTATTGGTTTATCTATTCGTTTAAGGGCTCTATGATAGGCACAGATGGGACCGAATTCTTGCTTCACTGTTTACAAGTCTGGGTAACCTCTCTGAGACTCAGCTCCTTGCTTTGTAAAATGGATATAATAACTGCACCTCTCATAGGGATGCTGTGAAGACTAAACAAAATGACATTTGAAACTTTTATGTTCTGCCTGTGATATATGCTCTAACTTATACCTTTAAGTCCTTTAAGTGCTCCAACTGTCTCACAGGTCACAGTCCTGCAAAATGCATGTGTGGTTTCACAAAGGTAGTGAGCTGGGGGCACTCTTCTAACCTTCCTGTGAAAGCTCAGGACCCTCCTTGCTCCCAGTCTCTGCCTAGATATTGACACTTAACCTTGTCTTTTATGGAGAAACATGCATCCCCATTAGAATATATTTTTGGCATTTTGTTTTCCTGCTGTAGAGAGTCTGCTTTACTCTCTAAGGCCAAGAGCTGGCTCCTCCTGCCTCCAGCACCCTCAGGGAGGCAACATGCCTGCATTGTCAACTATTGGAAACCCAATTCTCTATGCCAATGATATTTTAGCTGGAACAGTCCCTGGAGGAAAGAAGACATGCAGATTCACAACAAATACTTTGTGATGGTTGACTCTGAAAATTGACTTACATTTTGAATTATTGTAAGCCCCTTCTGAAGTTCCTTGATACCTTTTTCAATAACATTCCCATTTTACTGTTTATGATTTCTTTGATCTCATAATGGTCCTCAGTGTTCTCTGAGCATTCAGAGCTCAAGAAACTTATGGGATAACTCGATCATGGGGGGAAGACAGCATTGAGCCCTGGGAGCCTTACAGATACACACTGAATACCGCCCTAGAAGTCACCACTCTTTCTCTTTAGCCTCAAGCTATATTTAATGCTCTTCAGGATGGAATTAGATCTATTAAGTGTGAACATTAACTGTATGAGCTTATTTTATTTCTGAAGCCATCAGAGACTCTGTTTTTACATATAAAGTGAGAGAAATAAAATCTACCTCTCAGGTTTGCTGTGAAGTTCTTCATTCCTATAATAACCCTCATTGCCCCTCTTCTGTATGCCTCTCAGTCTAGTGATGGCAACACGAGGGTGAGACCTGATTCCAGCTTGGCAGGATCTTAAAGTCTAGAGCAGGAGAAAGGCAATGAGTGGGACCATTGGGAACTTTGGGATGAGTGCTGTGATGAAGAAGTGTGTTAAGGAAACATTATTAGTCTAGATCTGGGAAGGTCAGGGAAGGCTTCCTGGAGTAAAAGTCTCCAGAGAGGTCTCTGATGAGTTCTTCAGGCAGTGGTGGGAGCACGTGTGTTCTGGAGAGTCATTAAGAAGTTGTTCTGTCAGGGGAAGCACACTGATTGAAACCGCCCACCCTGGCCAGGCACCATAGTAACCATTTGCATGGGTTGTTTTATGACAGGAGATCCTGATAAGGAATACAGAACTAATAAGCCACCACCAACCGGAAGAGTTCGGGAAAGGTCTAAAGGAGACACCGCGTGTCCGTCCACTTCCCAGAATCCCTCTCGCTGGCATCCATCTTGGCTGAGCGATGCATGCACCACCAGGAAAGACTCTGAATTAGAATGATTGGTCAAAGACCACCCAGAAACTAATCCCATCACCCTAAAACCCGACATTGTGAGCCACGCGGCAGAGCAGTTCTCCTGGGTTCCCTGACCCTACTGCTCTCCAGGTGCCCTTTCCCAATAAAATCTCTTGCTTTGTCAGCACATGTGTCTCCTTGGACACTTCATTTCCAAGTGTTAGACAAGAGCCCAGTTTCGGGCCCTGGAAGGGGTCCTCCTTCCTGCAACAGTTCCAAGAAAGAGACTTTAAGAAGGCAAGGAGGCCAAAGTGTATGGGGGTTCAGTAAAGCTGGAAGACAGAGAAGTTTGGTGAGGAGAGGGCCAGCGCTGGTAGGGTTGAAGGAGGGTTGAGAAGAGGGAGGCACATTTGTCTTCTCAGTACACCTTCATTCCTGCTGCCTTGATTTAGACCCTATTCCTCTTCACAGGGGTTTCTTCTGAAAGTCTTCTGGTTTCTAAGCTTGACCATTTCCACAGTTCTGGGAGAATGGTTATCATACATCTCATGGTGTGGAACTGCTATTAGAACCCTTAACTGATCTTTCATTTAAAGAGCTGTCCTGCAAAGCTGCCCCTGGAAATGTTTGTCCTGGGAAATGCTCTGGGGCCAGGAATGGAAGGGGTGAGGGTGGGCTGCTGGGCACGAAGGGTTCCAGGATAAACGTATCTTGGGATCACTCCATTTTATTCCTTCCTTCTGGAATATATACCAGGACCTTAACAGTTCTGAGAAGCCCTGAAGGTAAAGAAACATTTTGATTTAACCTAGAATTTCATAGGCATTTTAATCATGGAATTTGTTTTGTCCTTTCTTTTTTTCCCCAGATTTTTATGCACTGGCAGGAGCTGTTCACAGAGCCCAGTTTGGGAAATGCTGGGAAGTGGGATTAAGTGAGTTAAACACACATTTCTAAGAAAGGCAAACATTAATGACCCAGTTCCTCATCTTCCATATCTTCCAAAATCAGCCTTGTCTTTCATATCTGTGTTTCTCAGCCTATATCTCATCCCACTGAGTGAATTGAGGTTCCCTAAATTTATGATGCTCTTGTGATGATCTGAGAGGCCTCCTGGGAGAGAACTCAGCCTTAAGGGAGGATTCAGTTGCAGCGCACTTGACTCAGGATCAAGACTTCGGGGGAGAGAGAAGCTCTGTGTGCAGCTGCCCTGAGATGATATTCCCAGCAAGCCCAGCAGATGAAAACCAACAGATTCTGGTGTCATCCTGCCAACCAAGAGTGGGGTTCACGTGCTAACTCTGTGTTTGCTCAGTTGTTTACCTTTCTAAGGCGAGTTTCCTCAGCTGTAAAAGGGTGATGACAATAATTCCTGCCTTCAGGGCTACTGAGGGGATTAAATATAAAATGCCTAGTACACTAATTGGCACATGGTAAGCATTCAGTGGGGCTTTCCAGGTGGTTCAGTGGGTAAAGAATCTGCCTCATGTGCAGCAGAAATGGGCAGATGCGAGTTCAGTCCCCTGATTGGAAAGATCCCCTGGAGGATGGCATGGCAACCCACTCCAGTATTCTTGCCTAGAGAATCCCATGAATAGAGGAGCCTGGAGGGCTATGGTCCATAGGATCGCAAAGAGTCAAATATGACTGAGGTGACTGAGCATGCATACATGTAAGCATTCAATGAATCTAGCTATTGCCACTTAGGAGTAATCATTGCTAAATAACAATAATGTTTACAATAGCTAACATAAATATAGTGCTTACTCTGTCTTTGCTCTTCTGACATATTTAAATGTCACATATATTTTCATTTAACATTCACTACAATGCTATGATGGAGAAGGCAATGGCACCCCACTCCAATACTGTTGCCTGGAAAATCCCATGGATGGAGGGGCCTGGTGGGCTGCAGTCCATGGAGTCGCTAAGAGTCGGACATGACTGAGTGACTTCACTTTCACGCATTGGAGAAGGAGATGGCAACCCACTCTGATGTTCCTGCCTGGAGAGTCCCAGGGACGGGGGAGCCTTGTGGGCTGCCGTCTATGGGGTCACACAGAGTCGGACACGACTGAAACGACTTAGCAGCAGCAGCAGCAACAACGCTATAAAGTTGGAATTAATATTATCCCCAATGCATAGAGAAATGAATGACTTTAGAAGTCACACAACTAGTAAGTGGTGGAGCCAGGATTTGATCCTAGGGAGTTTGACTCTAAAACATATACTCTGAACTACTACTCTAAACTGTATTAAACATAATAATAAAGGAACTGTTCCACCAAAAATGTTGTAAGTGATTTGGGAACACACAGAAGCAGTCCTGTTTCAGGCTCTTGATTCTACAAGGCCACCTAAAGACAAAGAGAATGTCAAGGTCCCTCATTCTGCTAGGTCCCCCTGTGCCGTTTGCATATCAGTGACAACACTCAGGAAAGAACAGCAGTGGCTAGCTAGATCAGAATTACTAAACAGCACATGGGGTATAGACTAGAAATTTCCAGAATACTCTAAGGGTTTAGTAGGAAATGGTCTGTTCTGTCCCAGCTAATAGGAACAAACACTACCGCACTTACCTACTCTAGTTACTGTAACTTCACCTGTACCCTGAGTAGATAGTCTGGCTTGTTCCAGGCTCCTTGGTCTTAAGGATGCCATCTGGATTTGTTAGTGACTCTCCCCTCGGGAAGTGCTCCAAGTGAAATAGCCTGGTTGGATTCTTTCACTTTCTCCCTCACGTCTTACTGCTTTTGGCCCTAAACACAAGAGCTCTTCAATAAATATATTTTAAATTAAATTATATTGAAAAAACAAATAAAGGGCCAAGTTTATAATTGAAATTTCAATGACCAAATAACAATTGGACACTTGATACCACAGGGACCTTACTTGATCTTATGAAAACCTGTCATGGAATACATATAACGTACTTTCAAAATAATTTTATGCAGTTTGGAAGTGATACAAGCCAACTTGCAAAGTACCAGTAGTTTGAAATAATACTAATCTTTCAGCCATTCATTACGTTGGCTAAAAACCAATATACTTGCAAAAAAAAAAAAAAAGGTTGTTTTTCTTTTAACTGAGAATATTTCTTCTCCTTAAAACAGAGGAATGGTGAAATGGT
Organism: Bos indicus; assembly: GCF_029378745.1. Classification (NCBI taxonomy): domain Eukaryota; kingdom Metazoa; phylum Chordata; class Mammalia; order Artiodactyla; family Bovidae; genus Bos; species Bos indicus. Next base: position 16,227,359 of record NC_091788.1, on the reverse strand, counting down.
TTGGTCTATTTCAAAGTAACAAAAATCAAGAACTGGAAATTTTAGGCTTGGAGACAAAAGAAATAACAACTCTATTTTAGATAAGTTGGGTGCCTACATATCTTTGTTCCTTTTAAGTTCTGATTTATGAGTTTGTTTGGGCTCCCAGATGGCACAGTGGTAAAAAGTTCACCTAACAATGCAGGAGAGATAAGAGACCTGGGTTCAATCCCTAAGTCGGAAAGCGCCCCTGGAGTAGGAAATGGCAACCACTCCAGTATTCTTGCCTGGAAAATCCCATGGACAGAGAAGCCTGGCAAACTTCTCTATGGAGTCCGTGGGGTCACAGAGTCAGCACAATGGAGTCACTGAGCATGCACGCACCTTTGGATAAGAAAGCAGCTGGTGCAAGGAAGACCGCCTTCTGCTGATGGCTTTAAATATGACCTTCCCGCTATTCACCTCTTTCCAGTGGGTTGACTTTCAAATCATCCAGCAAGAACTTCCTGTGCTCCCACTAGGCGCAGCTACCATGTTCTAGGCACTGTGGATATGGCAGCCACAGATACAGCTGCCTCATCTGGTCTCTTTCCTCCTGGAGTTCACTCTCTAGTGGACTATAGTTAGCCAATTGACTTCTCTAAGACTCACTCTGCTTTATATGAGAATGAGTATAACTCTAGTTTTGAGAAAGCAGAAAGATCTAGCAGAGCACACATCACACTATAGAGGGACACCCTTTGCTTTTTTTTTTTTTTAATTTAATTTTTATTCTATGTTGGGGTATAATTGATTTGCTGGATGATTTGAAAGTCACTGGAGAAGGCAATGGCAAACCATTTCAGTATTCTTGCCTTGAGAACCCCATGAACAGTATGAAAAGGCCAAAAGATATGACCCTGAAAGATGAACTCCCCAGGTTGATAGGTGCCCAATATGCTACTGGAGATCGGTGGAGCTGTAACACCAGAAAGAATGAAGAGATGGAACCAAAGTGAAAACAACACCCAGCTATGGTTATGACTGGTGATGGAAGTCAAGTCTGATGCTGTAAAGAACAATATAGCATAGGAACGTGGAATGTTAGGTCCATGAATCAAGGTAAATTGGAGGGGTTCAAACAGGAGATAGCAAGAGTGATATCAACATTTTACGAATCAGTGAACTAAAATGGACTGGAATGGGCAAATTTCACTCAGATGACCTTTAAATCTACTACTGTAGGCAAGAATCTCTTAGAAGAAATGGAGTACCTCTCGTAGTCAACAAGAGTCCAAAATGCAGTACTTGGGTGCAATCTCAAAAATGACACAATGATCTCTGTGCATTTCCAAGGCAAACCATTCAATATCACAGTAATCCAAGTCTATGCCCCAACTAGTAATGCTGAAGAAGCTGAAGTTGAATGGTTCTATGAAGACACACAAGACCTTCTAGAACTAACACCCCAAAAAGACATCCCTTTCATTACAGGGGACTGGAATGCAAAAGTAGGAAGTCAAGAGATACCTAGAGTAACAGGCAAATTTGGCCTTGGAATACAAAATGAAGCAAGGCAAAGGCTAACAGAGTTTTGCCAAGAGAATGTGTTGGCCATAGCCAGCACCCTCTTCCAACAGCACAAGAGAAGACTCTACACATGGACATCACTAGATGGTCAATAACAAAATCAGATTGGTTATATTCTTTGCACCCAAAGATGGAAAAGCTCTATACAGTCAGTAAAAACAAGACCGGGAGCTGACTGTGGCTCAGATCATGAACTTCTTATTGCTAAATTCAGACTTAAATTGAAGAAAGTAGGGAAAACCCCTAGACCATTCAGGTATGACCTAAATCAAATCCCTTACAATTATACAGTGGAAGTGACAAATAGATTCAAGGGATTAGATGTAAGAGACAGAGTGCCTGAAGAACTATGGATGGAGGTTTGTGAGATTGTACTGGAGGCAGTGATCAGACCATCTCCAAGAAAAATAAATGCAAAAAGGAAAAATGGTTGCCTGAGGAGGCCTTACAAATAGCTGAAAGAAGAAGAGAAGCAAAAGGCAAAAGAGAAAAGGAAAGATATACCCATATGAATGCAGAGTTCCAAAGAATAGCAAGGAGAGATAAGAAAGTCTTCCTTTGTGATCAATACAAAGAAATAGAGGAAAACAATAGAATGGTAAAGACTAGAGATCTCTTCAAGAAAATTAGTGATACCAAGGGCACATTTCATGCAAAGATAGATACAATAAAGGACAGAAATGGTATAGATCTAACAGAAGTAGAAGATATTAAGAGGTGGCAAGAATACACAGAAGAACTATACAAAAAAGATCTTAATTACTGAGATAACCACGATGGTGTGCTCACTCACCTAGAGCCAGACATCCTGGAATGCGAAGTCGTGTGGGCCTTAGGAATCATCACTACAAACAAAGCTAGTGGAGGTGATGGAATTCCAGTTGAGCTATTTCAAGTCCTAAAAGATGATGCTGTGAAAGTGCTGCACTCAATATGCCAGCAAATTTGGAAAACTCATCAGTGGCCGTAGGACTGGAAAAGGTCAGTTTTCATTCCAATCCCAAAGAAAGGCAATGCCAAAGAATGTTCAAACTGCCAAACAATTGCACTCATCTCACATGCTAGCAAAGTAATGGTCAAAATTCTCCAAGCTAGGTTTCAACAGTACGTGAACTGTGAACTTCTAGATGTTCAAGCTGGATTTAGAAAAGGCAGAGGAACCAGAGATCAAATTAGCAACATCTGTTGGATCATCAATAAAGCAAAAGAGTTCCAGAAAAAAACATCTACTTCTACTTTATTGACTATGCCAAAGCCTTTGACTGTGTGGATCGCGACAAACTGTGGGAAATTCTGAAAGAGATGGGAATACCAGACCACCTGACCTGCCTCTTGAGAAACCTGTATGCAGGTCAGAAAGCAACAGTTAGAACTGGATTGGAACAACAGACTGGTTCCAAAATGGGAAAGGAGTATATCAAAGGTGTATTTTGTCACCCTGCTTATTTAACTTATATGCAGAGTATATCATGTGATATACAAGTCTGGATGAAGCACAAGCCGGAATCAAGATTGGCAGGAGATATCAATAACTTCAGATACAGAGACGACTCCACTCTTATGGCAGAAAGCAAAGAGGAACTAAAGAAACTCTTGATGAAACTGAAAGAGGAGAGTGAAAAAGTTGGCTTAAAACTCAACATTCAGAAAACTAAGATCATGGCATCTGGTCTCATCACTTCATGGCAAACCGGTGTGGAAACAATGGAAACAGTGACAGATTTTATTTTCTTGGGCTCCAAAATCACTGCAAATTGTGACTGCAGCCATGAAATTAAAAGATGCTTGCTCTTGGGAAGAAAGGCTATGACCAACCTTATAGCATATTAAAAAGCAGAGATATTACTTTGCCAACAGATATCTGCTTAGTCAAAGCTATGGTTTTTCCAGTAGTCCTGTATGGATGTGAGATTTGGACTGTAAAGCAAGCTGAGTGCCGAAGAATTGATGCTTTTGAACTGTGGTGTTGGAGAAGACTCTTGAGAGTCCCTTGGGCTGCAAGGAGATCAAACCAGTCAATCCTAAAGGAAATCAGTCCTGAATATTCATTGGAAGGACTGATGCTGAAGCTGAAGCTTCAATACTTTGGCCACCTAATGTGAAGAACTGTCTCATTGGAAAAAACCCTGATGCTGGGAAAGATTGAAGGTGGAAGGAGAAGGGGATGACAGAGGATGAGACGGTTGGATGGCATCACCAACTCTATATACATGAGTTTGAGTAAGTTCAGGAGTTGGTGATAGAGAAGCCTGGGGTGCAGCAGTCCACTGGGTTCCAACGAGTCAGACAGGACTGTGACTGAACTAATAGCTGATTTACAAAATTGTGTTAGTTTCTGGTATATAGCAAAGTCGTTCAGTTATACATATACAGGGATCCATTCTTTCCCTTTCTATCTTCCTTTTCTTTCCATTCTCCCATCCATTTGGCCTTCTGTCTGGAAACCTGGTCTTTTCTCTTCAGTCTTTCAGGCTCTGGTTCATCTCCATTCTTGATTGCGTTTATACAACCAGATCCAGATGTTTAGTCCTCTGCTAGGCCTATATTTCTCTTGACCACAGTGTTCCCCTGGAGCCAGTTTCCCTCAGTAGCCCAGTCTGCACACAATTTATCTCTTGCTAACTTACCTTGAGATCCTGGCTTTTATTCCAAGATAAATCCCAGCATCCCTCACCCACTTTGACCCACACTTTCCCTGGATTCCCTCCTCCATGACCCCTGAAAAATCCTGACAAGAAGTTTACAACAGAAAGAGTTTCTTCCTAAAAGCCTCAGTCAAACTCAGTCACTAGTTGGTCCAACTCTTTGCAACCCCATGGACTGTAGCACTCCAGGCTTCACTGTCCATCACCAACTCTGGGAGCTTGCTCAAACTCATATCCATTGAGTTGATGATGCCATCCAACCATCTCATCCTCTGTCATCCCCTTCTCCTCCCACCTTCAATCTTTCCCAGCATCAGGGTCTTTTCCAATGAGACAGTTCTTCACTTTAGGTGGTCAAAGTATTGGAGCTTCAGCTTCAGCATCAGTCTTTCCAATGAATATTTAGGACTGATCTCCTTTAGGATGGACTGGTTTGATCTCCTTGCAGCCCAAGGGACTCTCAAGAGTCTTATCCAATACCACAGTTCAAAAGCATCAATTCTTCAGTGCTAAGCTTTCTTTATGGTACAACTCTCACATCCATACATGACTACTGGGAAAACCATAGCTTTGACTAGACGGACCTTTCTCGGCAAAGTAATATCTCTGCTTTTTAATATGCTGTCTAGGTTGGTCATAGCTTTTCTTCTAAGAAGCAAGCATCTTTTAATTTCATGGCTGCAGTCACCATTTGCAGTGATTTTGGAGCCCAAGCAAATAAAGTCTGTCACTGTTTCTCCATCTATTTGCCAAGAAGTGGTGTGACCAGAAGCCATGATCGTTTTCTGAATGTTGAGCTTTAAGCCAACTTTTTCACTCTCCACTTTCACTTTCATCAAGAGGCTTTTTAGTTCCTCTTCACTTTCTGCCATTAGGGTGGTGTCATCTGCATATCTGAGGTTATTGATATTTCTCCTGGCAATCTTGAGTCCAGCTTGTGCTTCATCCTGGGCAGATTTTTGCATAGTGTAGTCTGCATATAAGTTAAATAAGCAGGGTGACAATGTACAGCCTTGATGAGTTCCTTTCCCAATTTGGAACCAGTCCGAATTCCATCTTCTCCTTTATTACTATCTGCAGCTGGGATGATGTGCCCCTCAGGTGTCCCGCTTTCAATTGAGTCTCAGAGGGGCCTCATTTCCTCAAGACTCAAGTCTCTGAAGTTTTCAGACCATGAGGGGATAAGTGTCTGTAGATATCAGTATCTCTCCTTGAATCAGAAATGATGGGAGTCCTAGGAAGCAGTAAAGTGCCTAGATAGGAAAATCACACAGTGGCACTGAGGTTCAGTGTAACTATTTAGATCTATGAAATTGCCCAGAAAATCAGAGAATAAAGGATTCCAAACCGAATGTGTGGTGTTTCATGGCCTGGAGCCAGAGTGGGCTCTCAAAGTCCAGAGCACACTCTGTAGATAAAGGGGAGAACTGAGGTCTCTGTCTTTAGTTACAAGAGTAGATGTAACTTGTATGAACACTCTACACTGTGATTATTCATTCATTCATTCACTGAGTGTTAATAAATATTTTTTCAGTTTCTTCTCTACTTGCTGTGCCCTACAGAGAACTCTGGGCAGGAAGAACTAGTCCAAGTCCTTTTGTGTCTAAGTCAGGAAAACAGACATCTATGTGAACAAGCGTAAAATAAAATCAGACTGATAAGAGAATAGTGACCAGGGGGTGCTGCTTTAACTAGGATGGTAAGGAAAGCACTGCTTGCTTATTTCCTACTAGGCACCTGGCATTGGACTGCTGCTGCTGCTGCTGCTAAGTCGCTTCAGTCGTGTCCGACTCTGTGCGACCCCATAGACAGCAGCCCACCAGGCTCCCCCGTCCCTGGGATTCTCCAGGCAAGAACACTGGAGTGGGTTGCCATTTCCTTCTCCATTGCATGAAAGTGAAAAGTGAAGGTGAAGTCGCTCAGTCGCAACCTACTCTGTAGCGACCCCATGGAATGCAGCCCACCAGGCTCCTCCATCCATGGGATTTTCTAGGCAAGAGTACTGGAATGGCTTGCCATTGCCTTCTCCGTGGCATTGGACTAGGGAAAGACTTTTCAGCCTTCACACTATTTTCACTGGGGCTACGTGATTCTTTGTAGTGGAGCACTGTTCTCTTCATGATGGAGTGTTTATCAAAGTCCAGATGCTGGCAGTTTCCCCCCTCACACCCTGTGCACAATTGCAACAATCACAAAAGTCTCCAGACACTGACAGAGAACTGTGTGTGCAAATGAATTTTTGGCTAATTTCTCTCTTCCCATCATTCCAGACATGAAGTACCAAACACAGAAGGAGAATGTCCTTTGGCTCAATCATCATAATGAGATTCCATCCTATCTGGTCCCAGTGGAGGGGGAAAAAAGCCTAAACTGGAAGAACTCAGGTACAAGGCACAGATTTAAGTCCTCTCACCCTTTGGTCAGAAGGAAATCAGAACAAAATGATAGAATCACAATGAGTTTCCCACAAAGAGAGAGTGAAAACTCCACATGCTACCCATATGACTTTTGGCCGGTTACTAAGCCTTGTGTGTGTGTTAGTTGCTTAGTTGAGTCCGACTCTTTGAGACCCCGTGGACTGTAGCCCACCAGGCTTCTCTGTCCATGGAATTCTCCAGGCAAGAATACTGAAATGGATTGCCATGCCCTTCTCCAGGGGAGCTTCCCAACCCAGAGGTTGAACCTGGGTCTCCCACACGGCAGGCAGATTCTTTAAGCCTTGCTACTCCTCAATTTCCTTATTTGAAAGTGGTTTTATATTATCTTCCTCACAGGCCAGGGAGGCTTAAATGTTGTAGGCTTAAATGAAATCACATCTGTAAAGGACCCAGATCATAATAGGTGTTGATTAAATGATAGTGTTTATTATCATTACTGCCATTTTTTTCCATGGGGTTCTTGAGGCAAGAACACTGAAATGATTTGCCATTTCCTTCTCCAGTGGACCATATTTTGTCAGAACTCTCTACCATGATCCATTCAATATTTTGGCAACCTGATGTGAAGAACCGACTCATTAGAAAAGACCCTGATGCTGGGAAAGATTGAAGGAAGGAGGAGAAGCGGTGAGCAGAAGATCAGATGGTGTGATGGCATCTCCAACTCAATGAACATGAGTTTGAGCAAACTCTGGGAGATAGAGAAGAACAGAGAAACCTAACATGCTGCAGTTTGTGGGGTTGCAAAGAGTCGGACACAACTTAGCAAATGAATAACAACAATCGCCATTTTGTCATTAACTTGGGGTGTATATTTAAATCTGTTCTCTAATTTGAGCTCAGTCTGAGACCTGCTGCATTTCAGGATTAACAAAATGAAGTTGTTTTCATTTAAACATTTGACATTTTGTTTTGTCAACTACCTTAAAATCTCCAGTAACAGTCAGCATCCCTGGCTTCTGAGAAGAGGCCCTGATTTATCCCCCATCTCTGAGCACTGTGCATGCTGAATGGCTTTTTGGAGTCTGTGGCTCAGGCAAAACCTCTGGCTGGAGCCACAGTGTGAGATGGGTGGATTCCAGTGTAGATCTTAGGTGAGCTGCCTAAAGTTTTGGACTTTTAGCCTAAATAGAGTGGTGCAAAATGTAAGTGTGGCCTCATGGAGCAGATCTTGCAGTTAGTTCAGAAAGCCCCAGACTCAAATCCTAACCCTGCTGTTGACTCTCCATGTTGCCCTCTGCAAGTTACTCTACTCCGAGGGCTCAGTGCCCTTGTCTGGAAAATGGGCATGATAATAATGACTCTCGTCACATGCCCTGGACTTGACCAAACACAATAAATTGATATATTTGTTCTCCTGGAATACCATGTGCTTTCCTTTGCTTTTTTAGTGCCATTGGGAATTTGTAGTATAAGAGCAAAGAGAAATGTCACAAAACACAGGAAACTGTTCGTTGAATTCTGATGACCATAACTTCATACTGAGAATTCAGCTGACTCTTAGGAAGGGGCCTCCTGTAGGAATAGTAGCCCAACTGGCAGAGAGAACATCAGTGCTTGATAAAATCACTTGCTCAGAGCCTTCATAAATGGTAAGAATTTCTATGTTAGAATCCTAGATAGAAAAACCTCAAGTAATCTTAGACCTCATCCATTCCTTTGATTTGCAAATGCTTTTAGCAGTGGAGCCCTTTGCCTGCAATGAAACTTTAATTGAAAGCTCTAGAAGGAAAAGAGACACTGAAGCAAAGGGATGGGAGGGTAGAGATGCCAATCAGGTGAAGAAATAAGACTTAGGTAGTTAACACACTGAGTCAAAGGCAAAGTACAGGCTAGCACCAGCTTTCATTTTCATGGACTGGGCTGTCTCCCTTGGCCTTCAAATGTGTGATTTTCCATCTCAGTGGTGAAGGTGGGGGTTAATCCTCACTAAAAAATAAACTCTTGCAAGTAGCAACTGCCACCACCACCATCCTTACAGAAGGATGGAGACTGGAGAGACTCTTAAGTGAATTCCTTTTACAGGCCTCACTTCACTGTATCTCACTCTGTAAGTAGAGGAAAGCCTTCTCAATTTCCTAAAGTAGCTTCTCCATGTACAAATACCCCTCCTTTTCACCAGGGCACTTGAGCTTTGGGAAAAGGGAAAAAAGAATCTGTTGAATTCATTTTTCAGACCCATCCTCTACTTCAGCCATCTTTCCCCACTTAAGAATTTGTCTGGGAGACCTGGAGATTTATTTATTTATTTTTTCTGACTAAAGTGCTCAGCAACGGTTCCTTGAACAAAGCCTAAGCATTTGCTAAAGCCCATCATTCCACAAGTGTCTCCTCTTCTCTGAATTCTGAGTACTGCTGCAAAATGCTTGCTAAATAAGTGTGAATAAGATAATTATCTACTTCCATTTCCAAAAAGGCTTGATGGCAGGTGGAGTTAGTAAGGCAGAGCTCTCACATTTAATAATAACTTCGTAAACATGGCTTTCTTCTGTTTAGATGCAATAACAATTTCCAGTTTTCACATAAATGTTATCAAGAGGATGCTAAATGACATAAGATTGTCTTGTCATTTACCATCCAGGTAAAATTGTAACCAATTTAAGTCAGCATTATTTCTAGAAGAAAAGAGTCCTACTAAGGGTGTTATTCTGAATTTGGAGCTTCGGAGAACTGAGATGTCGGCCAAATACTCACAGACAAGGTGATACATCACTTTAGTGAAGATAACGATGCTGTCTGATCCTCATCTAACTGCCTCCTTCTTGAATCAAGGCGACACCTCTGTGTCACCTTGCTAATCCTGCCTCAGCAGAGACTGTCACCAGAACTGTAGTTCAGAAATGTCTTAGAGGTGAGGGTGGACAGAAGACCTGCTTATCCAACTGAAAAATCATGGATCACTTTCGTTTAAATTTTTGGCCCTTTGTCAAAGGGAGGGATTTAGAATAATTTTCTGAATCTTTCCCTGGAGTCTTCCTCCCTTGATTTCTGATCTAATCTATATTTCAGAGCATCATAATGTCACAAACCAAATCTAATCCATCTCCTCCTTTTAAAGATAGGAAAATTGAGGTCAAGCCCAGGTGAGGGTCTTCAACCTGGTCAAACTACAAGTTAATGGTTACTTAGAGCTGGAATAAGAAGTGGTCTCACTGTTGTCTTTCCAATGCTCCTTTAGCAAGACTACATTTCACCCTGTATTCTAGAATGCATGGCTTCTCTGTGATCTCTTCATTCTCTGGGGTATTCATAAATGTCCACTGATATTCTCTGACTTATAACACAGAGAAGAGTCTTGTGGTGGGCATAGGTGTGCTGGGCCATTACCTGTACAATTGAAAACAAAGGCTCATGTGAGTGAGCCAGAAGAGGATCCAGCAGGCCAGTCACAGTAGTGGCTCTAGAAGATTTTTCTACATTTTTTTGTTTTAATAATTTTGTGGTTTTGTTTAATGGTCACAGAAATAAAATATTCATATTCATTTAACAGCTGAATAATTTAGAAACAATATTTTCTCATCTTATATATTGGATGATTCACATGGCCCCTGTGTGAAAATGATACAAATTACATAGCCTTTTTACACTACCCCAGACTTGGAATACAGTTCATTTTTATACTCATATTGCTGTTATTTGTTTTGTCGTTGTTAGGTTTTTTATTTTGTTTTATTCCTGATGTTCCTGAGGGGAACCTAGCAGGGCTCAGTGAATATTTGTGGAATCTGTCAATGGATGGACGGCACACGTGACTGTCTCTGCACTGGGCATGAGCCTGAGATGGCAAAGTAAATAGATTGGGGGAGGAGAAGTCAACTGAAACTGGACGTGGAAGGTGGGAGGAGACAATGTGATCATGGAAAGGGGTCATAGAGTTGGGAGTTCAGGAACGAGGCTCTAGATTCCAGGTGCATTGGTTTGAATCCTGGTCTGACTCACTCTTAGTCATGTGAACCTGGACAAGCCAGTTAGCGCCACTGAGCCTGTTTATACAGCACCAAAAAAGTGGAGAATATAATACTAATTCCATAGGCCTGTATGAGGACTTCACCAAACATTTTAACATGGAGAACACTTATTACAGTGCCGGGCATATAATAAGTCAAATACATATTATCATTTTTAATTATTATTAATCAAAATATGCAGAAAAACCTCAATTCATTGATTTCTCCTTCCTCCCCTGCCAAATAAACAAGACAAAAAATGAGTGACCCTGCTTAGATGAAAATCCAACTGACACAATTTTGGAGGATGCAAGGAAATCACGCAGGGATTAACAACACCTAAACACATGTGGATGTGTGGAAGGACAGTTAGAATGGCTGTTAATTTTAATAACTACAGTCCAACAGGCTGATGCATTTTATGCTGTTTGAGAAAAATAGAGCAAGTTATTTAAACCCCTCATTTTTCAGATGAAAATACTGAGGCTCAATTTTATATAAATGGTGAGTATTACTCCGGAAGTTGGTGATGGACAGGGAGGCCTGGCATGCCACTATTCATGGGGTCGCAAAGAGTTGGACATGACTGAGCGACTGAACTGAACCGATAATAGGATATTGTGCAAAGTCTACAGGTATCCACAGCTCTGTACTTCCCCATGCGGCTCCTCACTCTAGCAGGCTACCTCGTGTGAGACAGAAGGGAGGAGGAGAGAGGAGGACCAGCTGAGACACAGCTTAAGACAGAGATGAGGGAAACTGAGAGGAACAGGGTCCAAAGGGTCCCTTCTCCTCAGAAGTGAGAGGAAGCCGTCAGCTCAGAGTGGAGGCTCAAAATAAGGGGCTGACTGGTCAGCGGTGGGACAGAGGAAAGTAGTTGGAATTTGGAATAGTTGTTGAGGAGAATACGAGATGAAGTTAACATGAGATGAGGGGAGGCTTGTCTTATCTGGATCTCTTCAGAGGCTTTTTTATTATTTTAAAATTTTATTCATTTATTGTTGCTGAAATGGCACCATTTCTCATGAGAACGGCACATTTTCTGGGGTTCTCCCAAGAGTCACTCTAAAGTAAGGAAGCCACCCTAAAGTGGCTTAGTAGTGGGTGAGACCCGGAGAGGCAGAAACCTCATAGGCTTCTCTCTCAGCAGCAAGCCCATGGGTGGACTTCCCCAGTGGACCTCACCCTCATCCTGAACTGTGGCCTTCCTCAGGTCAAAATATTTTGCTGAACTTATCTTTGCTCTGTCACCTGCATCTCTGTTTCTCCTTGAGTTTTGGGAGTTGAAGGAAAGTCATTTTTCTGTCCAATCGTATATTCCTGTGTGGATCACAACCAACTGGAAAATTCCTAAAGAGATAGGAATACCAGACCATCTTATCTGCCTCCTGAGAAATCTGTATGCAGGTCAAGAAGCAACAGTTAGAACTTGACATGGAACAACAGACTGGTTCCAAATTGGGAAAGGGGTATGACAAGGCTGTATATTGTCATCCTGCCGATTTAACTTATAGGCAGAGTACATATGAAATGCTGGCCTGGACGAAGCATAAGCTGGAATCAAGATTGCCAGGAGAAATATCAATAACCTCAGATATGCAGATGATACCACCCTTATGGCAGAAAGCAAAGAAGAACTAAAGAGTCTCTTGATGAAAGTGAAAGAGGAGAGTGAAAAAGTGGGCTTAAAACTCAACATTCAGAAAACGAAGATCATGGCATCCTGTCCCATCACTTCATGGGAAATAGATGGGGAAAAAATGGAAACAGTGAGACTTTATTTTCTTGGACTCCAAAATCACTGCTAATGGTGACTGCAGCCATGAAATTAAAAGATGCTTGCTCCTTGGAAGAAAACCTATGACCAACCTAGACAGCATATTCAAAAGCAGAGACATTACTTTGCCAACAAAGGTCTGCCTAGTCAAAGCTATGGTTTTTCCAGTAGTCATGTATGGATGTGAGAGTTGGACTATAAAGAATGCTGAGCACCGAAGAATTGATGCTTTTGAACTGTGGTGTTGGAGAAGACTCTTGAGAGTCCCTTGGGCTGAGATCAAACCAGTCAATCCTAAAAGAAATCAGTCCTGACTATTCATTGAAAGGACTGATGCTGAAGCTGAAACTCCAATACTTAGGCCACCTGATGCAAAGAACTGACTCCTTAGAAAAGACCCTGATGCTGGGAAAGATAGAAGGCAGGAGGAAAAGGGATGACACAGGATGAGATGGCATCACCGACTCAATGGACAAAAGTTTGAGCAAGCTCTGGGGGTTGGTGACAGACAGGGAGCACTGGCATGTGCCGTTCATGTGGTCACAAGGAGTCAGATACGACTGAGCGACTAAACTGAACATATATCCCTTCTTTCTTTTACTTGACAAGTATTTATTGGGTATCAATTTTTTACCCAGTGTTTTTGATATACCATCTAGTTTTCATTTCAACCTAGCTCTTCAGGATGGGTTTTCTTCTCGCATTTTATAGGTTAGGCAGCCAGTGCTGAGATGTGAAGTGATACAGTCACAGGGATGCCCCATGTAAAGCTGCTCTGACCCCAGGCTTGTCTGTCTGCTTCCATGTCTGTGCTCTGGTCCCAGGCCTCTGACAGATTCTCTTCCAGGTCTGCCTGGCTTCTAGGACCCAAGAGACTTCAAGGGCCTGGTACTACTGATCTTGTTCTTGGAGACAGAGGACTGCACCACAGATTCGACAGGACTGGTGGCACCAGACACATCCTTTTGCAACTTTGGCCTCTGTTTCAGTTTTGCCTCAAGGCCCCTCAGAGGTCTCACATTCTGAGCTCTGTGGGAACCTTTAAGACATAGACTTGAGTGGTTTCCAATCTTGAGAATTATTACAGTAATTAATTAATTAATATTTCAATAATTTTGCATGCCTTTACCCCTGCACAACTTGAGCCTTGCTTTTGGGGCTTTGGGGTAAGTTTTAATATTAGGGTATGTGACTTTTATTCACAATGCAGTTTAGCTTTTCGACTGGATCGAAAATACTACATGCTTAAGAAATAAGGAGGTGAGACTGACAAATATAGCCTCCTTTAATTCTCCTTTTTTAATTTTATGATTTGTTTCTCTGCTAAGTTTAGAGCTGCCTTAGAAATTCTGGTCATCAAAGTTTTGGCTACTACTGAAATGAGGGACTCAGAAGTATTTACTAGGAGAGAATTTGGACTGATCATTCCAGGTCACCTGGACTTCTTTCCAGGTAAGTCCTAATTATGAGGGGATGTGTGTTTGAGAGAGAGAGAGAAATAGAGACAGAGAGAGGGAGACAGGGAGACAGAGAAGAGTATGGAGTATGGTACAAAAAAAAGAAGGGAGTCATAGGAGAGAGACGGAGAGAGTGGAAAGGACTCTTCCCTTTCTTACACTACTCCGTACTCCAGAGTGATCTTCTCTAAAACACAAATAGAAACATTTGTGTTCCTCTCCTACTTCATAGTGCCTATTAGTTGAAGTCCAGGCTCCTAGACACTTGGCAACGAAGGCTCTTCCACATCTGGTGTGTCTACCTGTTCACCCCTCCTGTCCCACCTCTGGCCTTCTCTCCCTCCCCCGCTGTATGCCCACCACACCACAGGGCATGCACCCTTCCTAGGAAAGACTTTCATGACCGTGCACCCCAGAGGGTTCTCGTCTCCCAGCATCGGCCTGCAAGCTCTGATGCATCCTCTGAGCCTCACCTCAAACACCACCCTCTCTCTAAAGCCCCTCATTGATCTCTTCAGTCAGACTTTGGCCTTCTTTTCTGTAAAATCACTGCATTGTAAATACACCTTCACTCTGAACAGACTTTCACGTAACATCACGCATGTCTGTTTGCCTTTCTATTTCTCCTAGAAGGTTGTAAACCAAAGAAGGTCAGATCATGTTTCTATTTATTCTATGCCACCAACCTTAGAATAGTAACTAGAGTTTAAAAAAAAAAGTGTTCATGAGCTCTTCAAATATGGGTGGAAAGAAGAAGGAATGGAGGGAGGGAGGGAAGAAAGGCAGACTCATGAGTGAGTCGGTTTTAAATCAGCTGCCCCAGGCCTGTGTTAGGCACCGAGTGGGTGCACTAGAGACGGTACCTTCCTCTGCCCTCACAAGAGCCCTGAAATGTGTTTCCTGTTCTCTCCATCTCAGATGAAGAGACAGATGCTTACACAGGCAGGGTACTTTGTCCATGATCACCATTGGGGATTTCAGAGATGGGATTTGAACCCAGACCTGTCTGGATTCAAAGCATGATTTAGTTCCACTGATACACCTTCCTGCTCAGATGTATTCTCCTTCTACAAGTTGCACTCCTTGGTCTCTATTTGATCAGAAGATATTTTCTTAGAATTCTGAAACCAGTAACTTGCATATTTACAAGCAGAAAAGTCAGGCTTTAATTCCATCAATATTTAAAAAGAACAGAAAGAGCTAATATTTATTGGATGTTGTGATGGCTAGTATTATTTGTCAACTTGGCTAGCCTGGTCCACGGTATCCCATCAAAAGTTATTCTCATTGTCTCTGTGTAAGTGTTTATTGGGTGATATTAACCTTTAAATTGGCTTCCCTGATGGCTCAGTGGTAAAGAACCACCTGTCAATGTGGGCGACCCGGGTTCAATCCCTGGGTAGGGAAGATCCCTTGGAGAGGGAAATGGCAATCCACTCCAGTACTATTGCCTGGAAAATCCCATGGACAGAGAACCCTGGTAGGCTACAGTCCATGGGGTCGCAAAGAGTCAGACACGACTGAGCGATTTCACATTCATTCATTCATTCTAGTATTCTTGGGAAATCCCATGGACAGAGGAGCCTGGGTGGGCTATATAGTCCATGGGCTCACAAAAGAGTCAGACATGACTTAGCAACTAGACCACAACAACCTTTAAATCAGTGGACTTTGAGTCAAATCCAATCAATTGAAAGACTTAATTGAATATAGACTGACCTCTCCCAAGAAAAAAGGTATTCTTGCCAGCAGATAGTCTCTGGACTCAAACTTCAACTTTTCCCTAGATCTCCACCTTGCTGGCCTACACTGCAAATTTTGGGTTGGCACTTCCACAATCATGTGAATCACTTCCTTAAAATCTGTCTCTCTCTCTCACCTCACACACACACACACACACACACACACACACATTGTTGGTTCTGCTTCTTTGAAGAACCCTGACTGATATAAGCTCCTACCAACTTGAGAAACTATGCGATGTTCTTTTTCTCAGCACTTCTAGAACTCTGATGTGCGTGTGAATTACTGGGATCTTATTAAAATGAAGTTTCTGATTCTGTCTGACTAGGATAGGGATTAGGATTCTTCTTCTGCAAGCTCCCAGGTGACCCTGATGCTGCTGCTCAGGGAACTCTTCTCTGTGTGGACGGTTTTAGAACATTGGCTGTGGGACTGAATAACCTGAGTTCAACTCTGACACTGGTAAAGTTGATCTGTTTTTACTCATCAACTGCTTTTACAAACCAAGCTGCTGCTGCTGCTGCCAAGTCGCTTCAGTCGTGTCCGACTCTGCGCGACCCCATAGACAGCAGCCTACCAGGCTCCCCCGTCCCTGGGATTCTCCAGGCAAGAACACTGGAGTGGGTTGCCATTTCTTTCTCCAGCGCATGAAAGTGAAAAGTGAAAAGTGAAAGTGAAGTCACTCAGTCGTGTCTGACTCTGCGTGATCCCATGGACTGTAGCCTACCAGGCTCCTCTGTCCATGGATTTTCCAGGCAAAAGTACTGGAGTGAGTTGCCATTGCCTTCTCCAGAAGATCTTCCTGACCTAGGGATTGAACCTGTGTCTCCTGCATCTCCTGCATCTCCTGCATTGGCAAGCAGAGTCCTTACCACTGAGCCACCTGGGAAGTCCCCAAAGCACTCACTTTATCCTATTTTATTATAAGGCTGTTGTGAGGATGAAATGATAGACTGTTGAAAGCCCTCAGGGCATGTCTGGCATGTCACACATGTACCATAAGAAAGGCAAGTAATTATTATATATTATTGTCTTTAAAACAACCTGGTGGTTCTCAATCATGATCTAAGTGTAGAAGAGGGCCATGATTTTATCCCCTCGGGGATATTTGGCAATATAGAGAAATTTTGGGTTGCTATGAGAGGGTAGATAAGGACTGCTATTGGCATTTAATGAGTGGAGGCCAGGGATGCTCTTATGTGTCCTACAATGTGCAGAACAGCCTTCACAACAATAACTGCGTATGCTTAGTCACTCAGTTCTGTCGGACTCTTTGCAACCCCGTGGACTGTAGCTTGCCAGGCTCTTCTGTCCATGGGATTTCTCAGGCAAGGATGCTAGAGTGGGTTGCCATTTTCTCCTCCAGGGAATCTTCCTGACCCATGGACTAAACCCATGTCTCTTGCATCTGCTGTACTGGCAGGTGGATTCTATACCACTGGCACCACCACAACAATAATTATCTTGACCAAAATATCAGTAGTGCTGAGACTGAGAACTTCTGCAATAAGCCTACAAGTTAAGGATTATTCTCCCCCAGTTTCCAAGCAAAGGGGCTTCCCTGATCGCTCAGTTGGTAAAAAATCAGCCTGCAATGCAGAAGACCTCGGTTTGATTCCTGGGTCAGGAAGATTCCCTGGAAAAGGGAAAGGCTACCCACTCCAGTATTCTGACCTGGAGAATTCCATGGACTGTATAGTCCTTGGGTTCACAAATAGACACGACTGAGCGACTTTCAATTTCACTTTAAATGAAAGCACAGAGATCCAGAGATATGGCTAAATATACATATTTAGTAATATAGAAACCTTTTTTTTTTAAACTACAGACTGGGAGTGGATGGTTTTGGAGTTTCCTAAGTCAGTGTGTATGAGAGCAACACACCTGTGTCTTCACATGGTTGGACTCCCTTTTTAACTTCTAGGGCTATAAACGAGCTTTGAGCCGGTATTGTTCTTGAATTTCAATCAGAACTCAAGTCCCAGAGGAGGCCATTCAGTCATGAACTATTCTTTGCAGAGCCAGTGGAGTCACACACCACTTGTGCAATTCAAATCCCCTCAGACAAAGGCAGGGCAATTATTGTTTCCTGAGAAAATAAAAATCTAGCTGGATTAGAATGAGGGCTTCAATGCATGTTTCAAACCTTGCACAAATGAACAACAGGAGTTTATTATTATTATTTTTCAATCACAGCGTGGCATATGCAACACCCTCTGCAACATACTTCTGTTTTCTCTTCTGATTCTACAAATACTTCTAAACTGTCACAGTTCCTCTAAAAATGTCAGCTGGCTAGAGAATTAGTAGAAATAAAATCTAAATCACCTCAGATTGGCTCTTTCAATTCAAACTAGCAGGTCAACCAATTAAATAAGTAAAACCACAAATAAAAAGCAACCTGTAACAAAACAAAACTGCTTGAATCTTTTTATCATGATGAAAGAGATTGGGCTTTTGTTAACAGGAGTCTGGCTCTAATGCTTACTAACCTTATGACTCCCTTTTTAAAGTTTAACTTTGGTTTATATAAAATGTCGATGCTACAGGTCCATGGCAACCTTGCAAGAAGGGCTCAAAAGAGAAGTAGTCAAGCCTGAATGTATTTGCTCTATAAGATTAGAAAAACTACCACCTAGATGTATTATTCATGAGAGCTCAAAGGACTTTATTTGCTGAAGGAAAATGAGCACTTTGATTATGGGGATACTAGTATTATTGAGAAGTTCAGCGATATCTATTCTCTGAAGTCTAGGGTTAATGGTAATAAATGCAATTACAGAAATGAATTTCCCAAAAAGAACTGAGATAGTAAAATCACAGAACAGCAAAAGCCAAGTGGTAGCACTTGACTTCCAGGACCAAGTGAGTGTATTCATTGTAAGGGAAAATAAGATCAGAATAGCTGCCAGGGGAGCCATGCCTGCAGAGACCTATGGAGCTGACTAATAGAGCATGATGTTTCTGGGGGTAAGATAGATAGGCAATCAACAACAGTGTTGCTTAACATGTACAGGTAAGAGATCAGGAATGAATGAGAACAAAGCTGAAGTCAGCTGAATAGATGGAAAGCAAACGTGGAAAGCCAAGTTTCTAGACATGCTCTAGTTCCTGCATCCAGATGCCATCAATGGAATGAGAGGTAGGGTTTCCATTCATTTATATCATAGTAAATATCTAAAATAGTGACCTACCCAGCCTTTCTACAAAGAAACCTGTAGCTATTTATTGGGTAACTTTAAACTTAGAAATACTGATATCCAGGGTGGTAGGAAAAACAAAGTAAAAACTCCTAAAATCATAATACCTACTCCCATCCTGGCCAAGATACTAAGTCAAATTAGATACTTTGCTTGAGCCCAAGTATCTGCAGGAACTGTTGGCAGGAGCTGCTGCCTAATCAGGAAGACTCCTCCCTGCAGTTAAAACTAGCCATGGCCTAAGGCTTAAAGTAAAATTGTTAGTCACTCAGTTTTGTTTGACTCTTTGCAACCCCATGGGTCTTTGTGACCCAATGGACTCCAGGCCACCAGCTCCTCTGTCCATGAAATTCTCCAGGTAAGAATACGGGAGTGGGTAGCCATTCCCTACTTCAGGAGATTTTCCTGACCAGGGATTAAACTCAGGTCTCTTGTTTGCAGGCAGATTCCTTACCATCTGAGCCACTAGGGAAGCCCGAGGCTTAAAGATATATCAAACCAAACTCAATACGTGAGTGCCCTGCCGAGTCATGGCTGTTGCTGCTACTGCTGCTAAGTCGCTTCAGTCGTGTCTGACTCTGCGCGACCCCACAGATGGCAGCCCACCAGGCTTCCCCGTCCCTGGGATTCTCCAGGCAAGAACACTGGAGTGGGTTGCCATTTCCTTCTCCAATGCATAAAAGTGAAAAGCGAAAGCGAAGTCGCTCAGTTGTGTCCAACTCCTAGCGACCCCATGGACTACAGCCCACTGGAAGAGAATGGTCAGGTGAAACCCTACAGAAAACAACCATAAAATGCTGATATAATTTAAAAAAAAAAAAAAAAAAAACAACCAAAAACACTGGAAATAGGCAAAAACAGACAGATTGGGGAGTTTAAGTTAGAATAAATGCAATTAGAAGGGGCAAGAATGGAAATTTGTGGCTTTCTGGTTCAAGGGCTGTCCAATACATGCATCTCTAGTTGTGGAAACCATGGTAGGGAAAACTGCTGCTCAGAAATGGAAAAGTGGATGAAATTTTCCAGGAGAAGTTCTAGCAGGGAAAGAATTTCAGAAGTGAGACCCACTTCAATTCACAAACTGTCTAATTTGCTAGTTGGAAACCAAACTATGCACACGTGGAATAAAATGCAGGCATCTCTGTGGTTAAGGATAAAATTCCTGAAAGACATCTACTCATGGAATAGAGATGTGTGTGGAACCAGATATGTGAATTTTCTCTTCTCCTTTGTTACGTGGCTTCTTCAACCATGAACTTCTCAAGTGGCAGAAATATAAAATTTGACATACTTGAAGTATTAGAATACAATGCACCAAGATGGCAGAAAAGCTGAAAACTATGGGGGACTTTTAGAGGCAAGGAAACCATAAAGAAGGTAAACACTACTTGTACCTAACTCTTTGTCTAATCTCCAAAGTACTCAAGAAGAAGGAAGGTACACAGGGGAACAGACTAAAAGATCAACAGAGGGAAGGCATAGAAACTAATATCAGTAGTTTCATACTTGGGGAAAAATAAGTCTGCAGTTTAAATGTAAGCAAGCTAGCCAGCTAATAAAACCCAAATAATCCTCAGGAGAACATGAAAAAGTCCTGAGCTAATAGTGTATTATCTGTGTCTTAGAGTAAGCTTGATTGAAGTAAGCTTCAATCAAAGCTTTCTAAACCAGCAAAAGTGAAGTTGCTCAGTCAAGTCTGACTCTTTGCGACCCCATGGACTGTAGCCTATCAGACTCCTCTGGCCATGGGATTTTCCAGGCAAGAGTACTGGAGTGGGTTGCCATTTCCTTCTCCAGGGGATCTTCCCGACCCAGGGATTGAACCCAGATCTCCCTCATTGTAGGCAGACACTTTTACCATCTGAGCCACCAGGGAAGTCCTTAAACCAGCAAAAATTTGACCCATATTTAGAAAAATAAAAAATAAAAAGCATAGTCAATAGAAACTGAATCTGTGCAAAATAAACTGCTTACTTTAGCATAAAGAGACTCTGAAGAACATATTATGAGTATATTTAAGGAAATAAAGGAACAAATGTTGAAGGAACTGAAATAAAATATACTAAAATGAATGAACAGTTAGAAAATACCAATAACAAAATGTAAAATATTTAAAATGGAAAATATAGAGCAGGAAAATAAAATATCTAAAATAATTATTTTCTGGATGGGCTCAGCAATAGATTAGAGCTGGAAGATGAAAAAAAACAGTAAATCTGAAAGTATAACTAAAGACATTTCCCAATTCAAAGGACAGGGGGAGGATCATCAAAACAAAATTAAAAAGACTCTAAGATATCTGTAAACCAACATGGGGCGATTTGACAAGTAATAGTTGAAATTCCTAAAGGAGATGAAGGAAAGAAAATATCATAAATAAAAATAAATTTAAAATTAGATCCCAAAATTTAGTTGAAAATGCTAATTAGTCTACTAATACTAAATAATATTAAAATATATAATAATTCAGACAACTCAATGAATCTTGGGTAGCATAAAAACAAGAAAATCATTTTTAGAGATATTAAAGTCAAACCAGTAAACAATAATGATAGACGAAAATCTTAAAAGAACAACACTAAAAGCAAACAAATAAATTAAAAAGCCCAAAC
Source organism: Bos indicus (assembly GCF_029378745.1). Lineage (NCBI taxonomy): Eukaryota > Metazoa > Chordata > Mammalia > Artiodactyla > Bovidae > Bos > Bos indicus. The sequence goes on along the minus strand of NC_091788.1, from coordinate 16,205,992 downwards.
CAAAAAAAAAAAAAAAAAAAAAAAAAAACCCATAAAGAGGGAACCATAGTAAGAATAACTGACTTCTTATAAGAAATTATGTAAACTGTATTATTATGTAATTTATGTAATATTATGTAAATATTATGTAAATTATGTAAACTTATAAGAAATTATGTAAACTGTAAGATATTGGAAGACTATTTTAAAATGCTAGAGGGAGTAGAGTTGGGCAAACAAATCAAAAGGCAAAAAGTAAAAATAACAAAACTAAACTAAACTAAAAAAAAAAAACCTCTGTTGCTAAAAATTTTGTATCTGGCAAATCTATCCTTCTAAATGAAAGTAAAGAAAATTTTAGATACCTAAAGACTGAAATAATTTATTGACAGCAAATATATATTATAAGAAATGCTCACACATACACACAAATGTTCTTTCTTTACATGACTATATAAAGAAAAACTAATTGCACTAAGATAGGAGATGTTAGAGGAAATAACACTGATGTTCTTACATTTTAACTTATGTAATTAAATATTAACAATTATGTTGATGTAAATTTAAGATTTGTATGTAATTGCAAGAGTAAACCCTAAAATTATAAAAGAGACATAGCTAGAAAGCCAATAGAGCAACTAAAATGGAATACTAAAAGAAACTGAATTAATACAAAAAAAAATAAAAAAGGAGAAACAAAGAACAAAATCTGGATTAGACAAATTAAAAAAAAAAAAGAAAAGAAAACAGCTAGTTTAAATATAACACATTAAAATCACATTGTATGTAAATAGACTACATCCTCCATTCAAAAGATAGATTATTGGGCTGTGTAAAAAGGCAACAATTTACTATCTCATTTCTGTAAGAAACAGACTTTAAATCCGATGCACCAGTAGACTGGAAGTAAAATTAAAAAAGATATTAAGCAAATAGTAAGCATACAATAGCCAGAGTGACTATACTTGCATCAGACAAAATATATTCCAAGTCAAAAAGTTTTCCTAAAAATAAGCAGAAACACTTCATGATAAAAAAGTCAATACACCAGGAAAATATAAAATTATAAATATGTCCTATGCTGTGCTTAGTCACTCAATCATGTCCAACTCTTTGTGAACCCATGGACTGTAGCCCACCAGGTTCCTCTGTCCATGGGGGTTCTCCAGGAAAGAATACAGAGTGGCTTGCCATGCCCTCCTTCAGAGGATCTTCTCACCCCAGGGATCGAATCCAGGTATCCTGCATTGCAGGTAGATTCTTTACTGTCTGAGCCACGAGGGAATGAATATAAATGTATATAAAACAGAATTTCAAAATACATGACACCAAAACTTATATACCTAAAGCAATGTTTGAAGTTTTAAAAACTTACCTCTCAGTAATTGGTAGGGCAATTAGACAAAATATAGATCAATCACCTTAACCAAACTGTCCATACATTATAGAACATGTGGACAACTGCTGAATACACCAAGTACACACAGAATTTTCACCAATATAGATCATGTTCCAGGACATAAAACAATTATTATTAAGCTTTGAAAGATTGAAAGCTTAGAAAGAATGCCCTCTGTTCCCAATTGAATTAAATTAAAGAAAAAAAATAAAGCCTCTAGAAAAGCTTCCAAATCAGGAAATTACAGGTCGCTTCTTTGGAGAAAGAGACTGTATAGGGATATGAAGAAACACCAGACTTGTGGTTAAATGGCCATATACATTTGTTAAAATGCATCAATTTTTACACTTAAAATTGGTAAATTTTACTGTATTTAAGCTACAACTCAATTAAGAAAAAGCAGTATTGGGTAAATGGCAGTTGAAGGAGGCAATACAGGGTTGCTATTCCTTCTCTTTTCTCCCACTATATTCCCTATTCCAGTTTAACTCATGCACTGAACCTAAAGGAATCCCTCAGACTAGTAATAGACTGTCACAACTTAACCAAGATTTAGCAGCATTTTAGCCGCTATGCAAATATTTATCTTTACTAGAGAAACAAAGCCTCCATCCATGGTATACAGTTATTGATCTTGTGAATCCTTTTTCAATAGCTGCCCTGAAGGATGATCAGAAATAGTTCACATTCGTAGAACAACAGTGTACATTCAGGATCTTTTCCTAGGGCTATGTTGATTCTCTGGCTTTCTAAAACAATATAGTTTGAAGAGACCAGGACCATTTAGATATTCTGAGGAATGTTACATTGGCCTGTAACATTAATATTTAAATGTATTTCAAGTACTCTGGATGCCCTGGTGAGACACATGTGCTCCAGAAGGAGGGAGGTAAAACCTACAGAGATTCAGGGCCTGCTATGTCGGTGAAGTGTTTCAGGGTCTCTGTTGGTACCTTGTTCCAGAGGGCAAACTATTCCATGTTGCTCCTACCATCAAGAAAGAAGCCTCATGCTTGGTAGTTCCCTTTGATTTTTAAAGGTTTCATATTCTGCAACTGAGAATATTGTATTAACCCCTTTACTGGGTGATGCAGAAGATGTAAGCTTGAGTGGGGCTTCTTGGATGGTGCTAGTGGTAAAGAATCCACCTGCCAATGAAGGAGATGTAAGAGACATGGGTTCAATTCTTGGGGCGGGAAGATCCCCTAGAGGAGGAAATGGCAACCCACTCCAACGTTCTTATCTGTAGAATCCCACGGACAGAGGAGTTTGGCTGGCTATGGTCCATAGGGTCGCAAAGAGTCAGAGATGACTTAGCACTCATGCAGGCATGCATAACAAGCAAAGCCTATATTTGAAGCACGTTTGCTGCTTGGACCATGTGATTCAGCAAATTCTGTAGTTCTAGAGGTAGCTATTGTGGATAAGATGCTATTAGAAGCTTCTGTGAAGCACTGACAGAAGTGTTGCAACATAGATTCTTATAGTTTGAAACTAAAGCCATGCCATCAGCAGCAAAAATAACTATACATCATTTGAAAAACCACAGCTAGGACTCTAATGAATTCTGTTAGAGACTGAGTATATGCCTATAGACGCTATCAAGAGACCATGTGAACAGTCCACTTATCATGGTCTGGGTACTATAAGACTGGTTCATCAGGCTGGGTTGAAAAGCAAAAGGAGTGGATTTTGGTTAGATGTAGGAAGAAACCCCTTTGAAGATGCTCATCAGGGCAGCAAAGAAAAACAGAGAAAAAGCCCAAAGAGAGGGAGCTGGCAACTGCTGCAGGTATAACGAAGGATGTCTATAATAAGGCAGTAGCATCTCGGGTAGTATGAAGCCCTTGGTACAACCTGAACTTTCAACCCCACTGCCACAGCACATCATTCCAGCCTGAATTCTCCTGCCCTGGGCTCCAGTTGGATTTGATCACTAAGAATCTACTTCTAGTCCCATTTCCTGCATGCGGGATGTCTGCTCTTAAGATTGCTTCTATTTGCTCAACCACAACACACCAAGAAACTCTAAACTTGTTATGAGTTTAAAGTTGGGCTCTAAAGCCCAACAAGGGCTTGTTGTGACACATTAAATAATTAATGAAATTGAGGAAGAGAGGTGAGGTGACTTGCTTGGTGACATAGCCAGTATGGACAGTATGTTATGGGGCCAGGGTTTTGAAGTCTATTGTTCAAACCAAAGAATATTCAGGATGAGCTAGTAGATATAATGATAACAAAAGACTATGAGCTCCTCAAGGGCAGAGATTTTTTTGTTTTTTTGTGTTGTTGTTGTTCAGTCGCTAAGTCATGTCCCACTCTTTCGTGACCCCATGGACTGTAGTCCACCTAGCTCCTTTGTCCATGGGATTTCCCAGGCAAGAATTCTGGAGTGGGCTGCCATTTCCTTCTCCAGGGGATCTTCCTGACTCAGGGATAGAATCCACGTCTCCTGCATTAGCAGACAGATTCTTTACCACCACAGAAGCCAACAGGGAAACCCAGTCCTATGGTAGTTATTCAATAAATACCCACTGAATTTGAATTTATTTTTCATAATATTGTATTAGAACCATACATAATACTCACTGCTGCCATTTTATTACCTAAGAATCTGGCATGAGATCTGGTTCCACAACCTACATATTTTAGAACCCTTAAAGTTCTTTTAATAAATCTATAAAAAATAAACCTTTTTTATCCAGAGTAATATCAAGTTAAGTTGAAGTACATGAATGTAATACCATGCAATTTACTTGTGATAAAAATTACTTTCATTCTTTCCCAAACCCTTTTCTAGAAACTTCTGGATGTATAAGTCATATATAAGCCTGCAGGTTGTACAGATGTGACTTTGGGAAGTATCATTTACATCTTAGAATAAGTGACTGTCACTATCTGTGAGATATTGACTCTGATGTTTCAGGGAACAACATTTACGGCTTTCCAAAGCAGTTCAGAATCTAGAATAGTACATGAAGCATAACGAGAATACAATAAATAGCTTTCAGGTAAATCAACCATCATTCAACAAATTAATGACATACATAAAAAGATCTATTTTACCCTAAAATGTCTCCCACAGTGCCTACATTCACCACTGTAGAATGTTTACAAATGTCACAAGTACTAAGAACCCCTTCAACCAATCCTCAAATACATGTTCAGCCCTGTGCTAGGAACCAAAGGAAGGAAACCACATTAAAAACACGATTCACATTCACTGCCCCATAGAAACTTCCACTGTATGTCACTAGGGACTTCCATGTCACCACATCCACTAATCACTTCTTTGCTCTGATTTTACCTGGCTTCTCAGCAGCAATGAACATTTTTCCTTATTGAAGGCCACTTTTTACTCTTGAATTCTGTATGTTTTTCTCCTGTTTCCAAGATGATTCTTTCTTAGTCTCCTTGGCTGACTCCTCCTTCTATAGTATATTCTGAATGTTGGGAGTGGCTCAGGGCTTAGTCCATGAATCTCTTCTATCTACACTTTCTCCCTAAGTCAGTGGCTCACAACCTCAGCTGGATATCAGAAACTTACACGGAGCTTTTAATGACCCCGATGCTCAGGCTACACTTGAGACTGATGACGTATGGATCTCTAAGGGTTACTGAAGCAACGGTATCTTTCACAAGCTCTCCAAGTGCTTCCTACGTGGAGTCAAAGTTGAAAGCCCCTGGCTGGGTGATCCTGTTCACTCAACAGGTTTAAATGCCATCCATATGCTGTTCATTCCGAGATTTATGATTCCAAACATGGCTCAGATTCCTAGCTCTGATTCCAATGTAGCATCTGTCCCTGACTCACTCCCTACACTTCTGACTTGTTTTGGCTTTAGTCCTTATACAAACTGGATGAGAACTCAACTCTAGATGAAAAATCCCTGGACCCCATGTATTACTACCCAGGAGCTAATTCAGCTACTCATTGCCACCCACCTCTCTCCAAGCATTATCCTAAGTCCCACCAGGGAAGACATTCAAACAGGCTGTTCATATTACATTAGAGGCTTACTTTTATTACCTATCTCTCAGGTGTCATGTGATAGGTGATATACATGGAATTTCATATACTTTATCTAATTTAATTGTCCCTCTTTAAGGGAAGTATTATGCATGATCTTATAGGAAATCAAGGCTTAAAAAATAAGAGCACAATCAAAAACTGGGCAGAAGGACTAAAAAGACATAGAAGGCATATAGATGGCAAATAGGCACATGAGAAAAAATGCTCAATATCACTAGTTATTAGAGAATTACAAATTAAGACGATTGTACAATGAGATACCACCTCACACCAGTCAGAATGACCATCATGAAAAAGTCTACAAGTAATAAATTCTGGAAAGGGTATGGAGAAAAGAGAGCGTTCCTATACTGTTGGTGAGAATGTAAATTAGTGCAGCGAATTCTCCACTATGAAGAATAGTATGGAGGGACCTTAAGAAAACTAAGCACAGGGTTTTCATATGGCCTTGCAATCCCACTACTGGGCGTATATCCAAAGACAGCTCAAATTTGAAAAGATATATGCACCCCATTGTTCATAGCAGGAGTATTTACAGTAGCCAAGACATGGAAGCAACCTAAATGTCTATTGACAGATGAGTGATAAAGAATATATAGTTTTATATATATATATACTACACAATGGAGTATATACATTGAGATACTACTTAGTCAAAAAGATAATAAAACAATGTCATTTGCAGCAATATGGATGGACCTATGCTATGCTAAGTTGCTTCAGTCGTGTCCGACTCTGTGCGACCCCATAGACGGCAGCCCACCAGGCTCCCCCGTCCCTGGGATTCTCCAGGCAAGAACACTGGAGTGGGTTGCCATTTCCTTCTCCAATGCATGAAAGTGAAAAATGGACCTAGAGAGTATCTTATTAAGTGAAGTAAGCCAGACAAAGACAAATATCATATTATATCACTTACATGTAGAATCTAAAAGAATAATACAAATCAACTTATGTACAAAACGGGAACAGACTACAGAAATAGAAAGCAAGCTTATGATTGCCAAGGGGGAGGGAGAGGAGATAAATTAGTAGTTTGGGATTAATATATACATACTACTATATATAAAAGAGAGAAACCACAAGGACCTATTACATAGCACAAAGAACTATAGTCATTGTCTTATAATAACCTATAATTAAAAAGAATATATATATACATATATATATACTTATACATCACTTTGCTGTACACTTGAACTAATATAACCTTGTCAATTAACTATATTTCAATAAAAAAAGAAAGGGTGTGAACAAATGTATCCAAAATCACATGATCAGTAAGTGGAGGAATAAAGACCCAAGCTCAGGTCACTTTTACTCCAAAGTTAGGCATGATCATTAGGCATCTGCTGCCTGTCTCTTGACTTTCAGGCTAATGAACCATACTCCCCTGTGAGAACATATCTGTGCTTCCTAACATTATATGCCATCAAAACTTTGGAGTTCTAGAAAATTAGGCTTGCATGGGGCTGGAGAGTGCTCGGAATTCAATTCTCTCATTTGACAGATGAGGATATCAAGGTCTTGAGAAAGAAAAAGTTACTTTCTCAAGGTCAAACAATTAATTAGTGTCCAGGCTAGGATTTAAATTAGGTCTCCTATGAATCCAATGCTCTCCCCAGAACATAATGTTTCCTCTCACAAAAAATGGAGCATTTCCAATAATTTATTTTTCCCTTCAACTTAGTCAAGGACCCTTCATAAAACAGGATATGCGTTGTTCAACTGCAGAAAATAATTATTTGTTACATTTGCGGCACTCTTTTTACCTTTAATTTGACTCAATTCAAATAGCCATTGCTCGCCAAGCTACTTTAACCACAGAGCCCTTATGAGGTTTATTTGTCACTGAAGTCTTATTTTCTGAGGTAAATTAATGATGTGTTATTCCCAGAGACTTTATGGTGCTTATCACTATATTAACTCACATCAAAAAAATCACAGGGAGCTATTTTTCAAGCCCTGACAAAAACAGCCTAGAGAAATCCTAGTGAATTGGGGGCTTTGAAATATAAACACACGTATGGATCGCATATTTCTCATAAAGAAAATGTTTTCATTTCACATTAGGTACATGCTTTCTTTAAAAAGTTGTCACTTAGCATAGGAAAAGATTCATTCCTTCTCATCTGGGTTTCCAAGAGCAGAAAGACCAGTGGATCCTTTGAAAAAGCAAGAATTATGAATTAAAGGTGGTGGTTTGGTGTGGAGTCAGAGAGACTGTGGTTTGAATTTCTGATGGCTAGTTCTGCATCCTTCATGTAAGGGGTTTGAATCCTCAGTGCCTCATCTGTAAAATGGGTATGGAAATATTGCATTCAAGTTGAGAGAATTGAGTGAAATAAGTTATGAAATGAAATAAAATCCCCTTGGTATCCTGAACCATCATGGAGTTGAATAAATGCCATTTCTCTTTCTTGAGAAGAGTGTTTGTTGCTTAAAGAAACTCAGTCACTTTTCCAAACTATTCTAGCTAAGTTCTACCCTTTTCCTTTTTCATTTACTCACTGCTGCTGCTGCTGCTGCTGCTGCTAAGTCGCTTCAGTCGTGTCCGACCCCATAGATGGCAGCCCACCAGGCTCCCCCGTCCCTGGGATTCTCCAGGCAAGAACACTGGAGTGGGTTGCCATTTCCTTCTCCAATGCATTAAAGTGAAAAGTGAAAGGGAAGTCGCTCAGTTGTGTCCGACTCTTCGCAACCTCATGGACTGCAGCCTACCAGGCTCCTCCGCCCATGGGATTTTCCAGACAAGAGTACTAGAGTGGGTTGCCATTGCCTTCTCTGTCATTTACTCACTAAATACCTCTTAATTGTGCACCAGCCATGCCAAACACTATGTAGGAAGCTCAGTATCATATCACCTCCTAAGAACTTGCAATCTAGTGTGGAGGCTAGACCAGAAAACAGGAGATTGTATTAACTCACCAAGAACTCCGATGGGTGAGTACCAGGCACCGTGCAGCCTCAAGGGCATGTCTAACTAGGTCTTCTTATTGACAGAGATTTGCTGGAGGGAATACCATCTAAACTGAGCATCCCGTAACACCCCTCCAGTTCTGGAACAGACTAACCTACTCAGCTGGTCCCTTGGAAGCTAGGACTGGCTGACAGCATTTCTTATAAAGCCAAAAGTAACCATTAGGAGATACTGTTTACATAATACAAACCTTTGTTCGAAAAAGTTCTATTGAAGTAAGCTTCAAGTAAACACCAGCAGCCAAGAAAACAGAGAAGAGAGTCCAACTGCCTGATAAAGGGATGTGGGGCGGAGGATGGAGACCATGGACTTTTACTTGGAAGCCAAGAACCGTCAGGTCATCTACTTCATACTATTTTCCTCTCTCCTGTCTCTCTCTCTGTCTTTCTCTTTCCTTCTTGTTCTCTCTTTTTTTTAATTTATTTTTTATTCCTTTTAATATAAATGTATTTATTTTAATTGGAGGCTAATTACTTTACAATATTGTAGTGGTTCTTAATCATCACCACAAATTAAGAAGGCTCTGTTATCTTCATTTTAAGTAGGCGAAGCTGGGTTCCAGAAAGTTCATGTTACCTGGTCCAAGGCCACACACTAGTCAGTGGCCCCACACTAATAAGTGAATTCCAGGTAGAGCTGGAATTCACTCTGGCTGGCTGTGCAGGCAGTGGTCCCACTGCCTAGCTATCAGGGTCTCAGCTAAGTAGCCTTGGGGACAGGGCTGCAAGTCAGAGCCCATAACTGTTCCGTCACATCACACAGTAATATACAAACCAACCATCGGTGCTGAGCACACCACAAATCACACAAACAGTGGGGCTAAATTGGGACTCTGCCTTCTGCTCAGTGGTGGGACCTTCACAAAGGGCCAAGCAGGCCGTCGTTGACTCAGGAATGGGCCAGGGGCAGGCAGGGAAAGATCCTGTCTCATGGTGAGGGTGCTGAAGAGGTATTGCAGGGAGCTTAGCATCCCTGGGCCCCTTAGGGTAATCTTACTCAAACTGGCAGCAAGTCATTGGTGGCAAGAAGGATTAAAAGGGTTCTTTATTTAAAAGGGGAAGATAAAGTTGCTGACTGAGATAAATTGTGGATAATGAAGATAGGGTCTTGAATAAAGGGGAAAAAAATGGAGTTGGGATGGAGAAGGTGGCAAGCTGCTGAATCAGCTCTCTGGCAGAAAATGGAATTAAAGGGTTGCCTTTCTCTCTCTGACAGAATGGATATTGAGGCCTTCTTTTTTTATTTCCTTTTCCTTATTCATCTAAAACGTTCTCTTTAGGAACAATGAATTGCAAATGCAAACCAAGAAATCCTGCCAAAACTCTTGACAAGATGGAAGGTGAGGAGGGGGTAGTCACTGATTCTTAGCTTGGTCCAGAAGGAAGAAAAAGTGTTTTCCCCCCACTGGGAAGAAGGAGACATTTTTCATCCCTTGTGTCAGGGATAAACTTAAGATGTTCGATTTCTCTGCCCAATGGAAAGAAGGGAAGACAGAAGAAGCAGATTAATATTTCCTGAGTATTAACCATGATCCAGCAATATACTTAGTAACATATAATATTATGCTTTTTAATCCTTATAGAAGCCCTGTTGGGCATGCCATATTGTATCCATTTTACTGAGAAGGAAAATCAGGCAAAGAGAGGTGGTCCAAGGTCATCCTGCTAATAAATGGCAGATCTGGGCTACAGACGCAGGGTGGTCCAGCCTCAGTGTCCAAATTCCCATCACATGTGAGCAGGATGGTGTCCCTCTCCTCTCTACTTTCATAGTACACGGCAGACAGATGAACTCTCGGATAGTAGGCAACCTTCACATCTCTATCTAATCCACAGAATCAGTGATTTTAGTTTTGCTCCTTAATCAAACATTAACATTTTGGAAAAGAGAGAACAGTTCCAAAATGGATTCTGATATTGAAGATGCCTCTATTTATGGAGCCAGCAATCTCTGCATTTCTCCCTAAACACAAACTAGAAGGTGAACTTGGCTGGTCCTTCCCCCTCCATTCATTGATCCATTCACTCATCCACCTATGTGACAGATGTTTCATCTCTGCTTTGTGACTGCCTTCATTCTACCTAAGGGGCAAATATTCATTCCTTCCTTGTCTTGTGGAACCTGCCTATAAAGTAAAAGGATCAGACAAACGCACACCCACAGTATAATGGGATTTAAAATGGTGAGTTGTATTATGGGAGATTACAGATCTGTTTGAACCCAAAAGAAGAAGCAATTACACACACACACAGGTTGTTAGAGAAGATTTCCCAAAGTGACACCAGATTAGAGCCAAAAGGAGGACCTGGAGTTGGCCAGGTGGAAAAAGAGGTCCGTGGGAGGAGCACACACAGAAGGAAAGAAGGAAAGATGTAGGGAGTTAATAGAACTATAAGTAGGAACTCTTTGGGTGGACATGGATGTGCCCTGAGGCAGGAGAGGCAGACAGTAGGGAGTGGGTCGTGGAGGACTCATGGAACTTCCCAAGAGCCTTAACTGTTACACTGGTGAGGAAGAGCCACTGAGGAACCCACGTCAGGGCCTGATCAGATTAGATGTGTATTTTAGGAAGTTCTTGTTAATACATGGCAAGATGAAAGATTCAGAAATGACCTAAGAAGCTAGGCAGTCTTTAAGAAAAATTTTAGTTGATATTTATACTTATAGTTTGTATTTATTATTTGCATTTATGTATTATTATTTGCACTTATTTATATTCACTTAGGTATTTGTTCATGCATTCATTACATATTTATGGAGGGTCTGATATGTGTCAGATACTGAGCTGGACTCATGAGATACAAAGGTGAGCAAAACCAGGTGTGATTCCTACCAATATATAAAATGAAGCATAGCTTAGAAACGAGAAATTATTTTAAAAACATAGGAATAACATTACAGCTGTCACAAGAGCCGTGTTGGGGAGTACACAGGGCCACAAGAGCCCGGGAGGGACTGCTTTGTCCTTTTCAACTTCCGTGGCAAAGTGATACAATGCCCTGGGTCTGCAGGATCAGCGGCAGTGAAGCAAGAGCCAGGAAAGTTTCAGACAGGTTGATGCTGTGGGAAAACCCTGTTTGGATAGGAGGGTAGAGAGAGTGGAGTGGCTAGAACCAAGAAGGTGAAGGAATGAATCGTAGCTGACAGGATACAAGTGCCTGTGTGGTTCTGCTTACTTTCTCTTCTTCCCCTCTGCCACGGCCAAGAGAACCCGCTCCCTGCAGGAAGATGAGCAAAGCCAAATCACCTCTTCCATCTCAGCAAAAGCCATCCTAATGTTGTTGTTCAGTCACTGAGTCATGTCCAACTCTTTGCGACCCTATGGACTCAGCACTCTAGATTTCCCTGTCCTTCACCATCTCCCTGAGTTAGCTCAACCTCTTGATGAGGGTGAAGAGAAGAGTGAAAAAGCTGGTTTAAAACTCAACATTAAAAAAAAAAAAATTAAGATCATGGCATCTGGTCCTACCACTTCATAGCAAATAGAAGGGGAAAAAGTGGAAGTAGTGATAAGATTTTATTTTCTCTCAAATCACTGTGGATGGTGACTGCAGCCATGAAACTAAAAGATGCTTGTTCCTTGGAAGGAAAGATATGACAAAGCTAGACAGTGCATTAAAAAGCAGAGACATCACTTTGCCAACAAAGGTATCTTGTCAAAGCTATGGTTTTTCCAGGAGTCATGTTAAGATGTGAGAGTTGGACCATAAAGAAAGCTGAGCTCTGAAGAATTGATGCTTTTGAACTGTAGTGTTAGAAAAGACTCTTGAGAGTCCCTTGGACAGCAAGGAGATCAAACCAGTCAATCATACAGGAGATCAACCCTGAATATTCACTGGAAAGATTGATGCTGAAGATGAAGCTCCAATACTTTGGCCACCTGATGCAAAGAGCTGACTCATTGAAAAAGATCCTGATGCTGGGAAAGATTAGGGCAGGAGGAGAAGAGGGTGCAGGGGATGACATCCTGTGCTAGGCAGCAACCAGATAAGCCTGAACCCATGAGATAGCCCAGCTGAGACCAAATTAGCTACCAAACACAGACTGAAGTTGCCAATCTTTGGTCTCCTGGGAAATGCATACTTATCATTGTAAGGGACTGAATTCCAGTGGTTTGTTACGTGTGCATGTGGAGCAAGAGGTGGAGGAGCTAAGAGATGTTCAGAATGATTTTTATAGGGAGGGGGTTCAGGATGGGGGACACATGTACACCCATGGCTGATTCATGTCAGTGTATGGCAAAAACCACTACAATACTGTAAAGTAATTAGCCTCCAATTAAAATGAATAAATTAATTTTAAAAAAATGAATGACTTTTATATTCCTAATTTATGCACCTGGACAAATACTGGAGCCATTCTGTGAGCTAGGACCAAGACTTAAGACAGGAAAAGAACATTTTAGTTGAGCCTAGGAAAACTGGAAGGATGCTTTGCCACAAGGATGGGGATCACATTCTGAAGCATCTTGGGCCAATTTGGACTGTATATGATTCTCAGATCATTCTTCTGCATTGAGTTTAATTGATCTGGGTTCAAATTCTAACACTCAACTTTTATGTGACTAAAGTGAGCTGATTAACTTCTCTGCAGTAAGTTGGAGAATAACAGCAATAATTTGGATTTGCCAAGTTTTCATGAGGACCACTTACGTGGCAGGTGAAGCATGGGCATAGCGTGGCCTTTGTTTCATACCTGAAGCATATTTGCTATTAGAACATGATTATACAAATCTGTGTTCAGAATACTCTCCAGCTGCCAGAATACTCTCCGCACCCCTCCAGGTCCTCTTTGTTCCTAAACTTCTCTCTAGATTCACCAAATCCTTGACGCCCTCCCCAACTATTCTAACACTCCACTGAATCTCACTTTTCTGAGTGTCTGGATCTCTGTACGTTTGTATATATTTGTTCACCGTATATTTATTGAGCACCTACTATGTGCTCATCACAACAAAGAATAATTACAAGACACTGTTTTATCCTACTCACAGGGAGCAAATAACACACGAACTCATATTTTTATTTAAACGTGTATATTCATTTAACTTTCTGGGATACAAATTGCTCTAACATACAGATTTTTACTTCCTGTTCAAAAAAGCTCTGTAGAGAGGCTGGGTGAGTGTCCACATCCTTATTTCCCTTTCATAGATGAGTGTCAGCTACCTGGCCATGCTCCTCACCCTCTTGTTAATTGGTGGGCAACTTTACTATACGAGGGGTTAAAAGATTTTATTCATTTTGTTATGTGTTTGCCTTCCTTACTTATATGGTGGTTTCTGAGCTCAGGGACCTTGGGTTCAGTTCAGTTCAGTTCAGTCACTCAGTCGTGTCCGACTCTTTGTGACCCCATGAATCGCAGCATGCCAGGCCTCCCTGTCCATCACAAACTCCCGGAGTTCACTCAGACTCACATCCATCGAGTCAGTGATGCCATCCAGCCATCTCATCCTCTGTCGTCCCCTTCTCCTCCTGCCCCCAATCCCTCCCAGCATCAGAGTCTTTTCCAATGAGTCAACTCTTCGCATGAGGTGGCCAAAGTACTGGAGTTTCAGCTTTAGCATCATTCCTTCCAAAGAAATCCCAGGGCTGATCTCCTTCAGAATTGTCCTTGGGTTACTTATCTCTATATCTCAAGCGTCCAGCTAAATGCCTGGCAAAGAATAGGTACTTAATAAATATTTACTGTGTGGTCACAGTAAATAAATATTTACTGAGGGTCAGAGAGGTTGAGGGATTTGCTCAAATCCACATGAAAAATCAAAAGCAGACTCAGAGTTAGAATATAGTTCTCCTTCTCCCCAATTCCCTTCCCCCTCCATTACAACACACTACCTTCTGTTATTTTCATATTTCTGTGACAGGTTTTATAAAGCAGATTAAAGATGTCTCAGAGAGAAGGCATGGTGATGGAAACGGCAATCCACTCCAGCATTCTTGCCTGGGAGATCCCACGGACAGAGGAGCCCGTCAGGCTACAGTCCATGGGGTCACAAAAGACTCGAACACCACTTAGTGACGAAACAGCAAAGAGAAGGCAACGTGTTAAAAGCATAGTGTGTGTTCGTAAGAAACCTGCTTAGGAGTGAAAGGAGGTGGGGGGATTAAAGAAATAATACTCACTGAGCATCCACCATTTACATGAAAATAGTATGTTCTTTACTTTTCACAGCAAACTGAGGAGGAGGTCAGCTTTACGTCTGTTTACAGATGAGAAAACAAAAGTTCATAAGGGTAAACTTGGGTCAGGTTCTACAGCAGCTAATCTGTGGCCTGATGACAGAACCCAGGTGGGTCTGAATTTAGTGCCTGCTCCCTCTGTATTACAGCCTGGAGCAAAGAGATGATCGTGTTGGATAAACTGATGAACAAATGAACGGGTGAATTCTGTACTCTTTGAACTGACTTTCAGTGGAGGGAATGGGCCTAAATGTGACAGCTTTTCAAATTCAGAGACTAGGCTTCCTAATCCTCAGACTGTAATTTTCACTCCTGTGGCTTTGTAAATTTTTTTTTTTTGTCATTTCATAAAATGACTCTGATTAGGAAGGGATTGATCATTTCCTAAGACTGTTTTGTAAGAAATGCCCAAAGCCACTTGGCGTCCCCTGTTGGTGCTTATTTCTCTGTGTTTTTGATAAAATATAATTGTCTTAAGTCTCTCAGGATTTATTAGATGGAATGTTCAAAAAGAAAGCTGTCTTATTACTGACCCTGCATCCTTTAGTTAATAAGTTTCTTTTTCTAATTTTACTTCAAAGATGAAAGTTTCTTAATTAACCATCAGAGGTTCTCTGAAGCTAAGTATATTAAAATCATATTATGCCTTCCTGAAGCTCTCCGTAGATTTTTTATTAAGCAAAGCTATTGGAAGTAAAGATATGAGGGTAATCACATCTATATATAATAAAGATACACTTATGAGTTTTCTATTCTAATCAACATCACTGCCACCCTGAAAAAGTCAATTATTTTGTAATATTTAAGAATGCTAATAAAAATGAATGCTATTTAGCTAAATCCTGTTAGCTCTTGAAATGAGAAACATGAATATCAGTATAGAAGGAGAAAAGATCATAGATTAATCCCAAATGCAATTTAGCAAATGTGTATCAAAACAACTGTATTTCAATGGTTATTTTCGATAACTGTTATATACCAATCTTTCTTGATTCTGAAAGGTAGAAAAATTCAGACAATGAGAGTGATTTTGTAACACAGATGGAAACAAACAGGTGCATTAATAAAGACATATATGTACAGCCATTATGTGGTGGGTAACTGGCTGTCATGGGAAAGGGGAAGCCCTGATTTGCCAGTTTCCACAGTGTAAATATTTCTACCATAGCTGAATTTCACAGTCCCAATTTAAAAGCTCCCAATTTGAAAACTGGCTTACAAATTCTTGAGTATTTAACAGTAGGGTCTTGGGAGCTTTATAAACCAGCTTCAACACAGCACCCAAAGTGTGGGGGAGCATACAGGATAACAGCGATGAATGCTGCTTGGACCGGAACAGGGACAGGAGGCAGAGCAGAAGACAGTTGAGCAATGCCTGGAGGATGAGCAAGCTAGAAGAACAGAGAACAGGGAGGAAGAATGTTCCGGGCAGAGGGACGGCCCTGTGCAGATTGAAGCAGGTTGGGCATCGGTGCTGTGCTGGGGGCATGAGCGATCTGAATCACTGAGGCTGGGGCTCTGGAAGCTGGGAGTTACATGGGGGCCAGATTGTGAAAGACTGTGAATGCCACCCTAGGAGTTCTAATTCCTTTCTATAAAAAATTGGAGTCTCTGGAGGGGCTCACAAAATCTATCTGGAGAAAAGCTACTGAAATAGCCCAAGCACAGATGGATTCTGCCAAATGGCCAGGCGTTCTGCAAACACAGTTATTTTCAAAATGACTGATTTCTTGGCTAAATTTTATTGTTTTTCAAAGAATTTGGCTTATTTAATAGCATGGCCATAGAAGGGAAGAGAAAGGAAAGATACAGATAAGAAATTGAAATGCAGCTGTTACAGAAATCTACGAGTATCTAAAAACAAAGCAACGGGTGCTAATGTAGAAAACATGGGAGATACAGGTATGAAAAAGGAGGAAATAATTATCTGTTATCTGCAAGCTGAAGAGTAGCAGTTTTTAGCACTTCATGTTTATCTTTCTAGTATTTTCATGTATATACATACAATGCATGTACTTCTAAAATTGAAAATCAGTTTATATTATACATGCTTTCCTAAAATTACTCATGAACAGTCCCCCAACTCGGCATGTATTATTTTACACCCTCATTCCTAATAATTACATAGTATTCCATTGCATGATGGCAACTTAATTTTTAAATCAAATTCACTATTTGTAGACTTTAAGGTTGTTTATAATTTTTCACTATCCCAAATGGCATTCTAACCCTAACCCTATCAAAAATTCATTTTTATTCTTGGCACACATTTTGACAAAACACTTAAATGGATGTAGACATAAAATCTTTTTAAGTATTTTTAAAAGCAAATTTTAGGGAAATACCAAAATAAAATACTTGTTTGCACTTCCTTGTCCTTAGGCCTCCCTTACTTATTGATAAAATTTATTGTTGAGACATCTTCTGTATTTTACATACAAAAGCAAGGATGTATATAACCTTTCGTGATGCCAGCTAAGCTGTGTGTTCTGTTGGTTTCTCGTGCTCTGCATCATAACTGCAGCATATGTTTTTATGACAAATATCTCTAAGGCCAAATATCCCCCACTGAAAATTAAATATCACACTTGAATTAGTGTTGGTCTCAAGTGTGTGAGGGGTTTGTCTTATAGCTCGCTGGATGTCTGGTGCACTGGTTGGAAGTCACCGAGGCAGGAAGCGGAAGTTTACATAAGCTTATATTCATTGGTTCCCTCAGGGGCATCATGGGAAATAGACTCACAGAACTCATTCTGAGGTCTCAGAATGAGACCTGAGGTCTCACTGTGTGCTGAGTGTGGGTCTTGAGACACTGAAAATTCAGCCTGGGACCAAGCTCTGGATAACCTTGAACTTTAGCCTTAGGCATTTTGACATGAAAGGGTCTTCTAGAGTTTGAAAAGCAGTGCGTGAACCCAAGCACAAGAAAGAAGGCATCATCTCTTACAAATGACCACTGCTTGAGTATTTGGGGAGAATGCTTTTCTTTGCTCCAATTGATATAGTGTACTGTTGAAGTAATTCAACAAATTTGGGAAATATATGCCTGCTGTATAGCATACACACTGTAAGAAATAGGAAGGAGGCAAAATTAAAACCACTGCCTTTCCTAAAAGGAATGCACATTGTATTTGGGAGTAAAGTGCATAAGCAAGCAGTCACAGAACAACATAGCAAATGTCATCATAGAAACACACAAAATAAAGAGATGGAGAGACCAACTGACTGATGTGGGAGCCTGATGGAAGGGTCAAGAATAGCCTCATGCGGTGGTGATGCTTGGCGTAGGTTTTAAGGCATGACTGGAGACTACTTAGGGGGACACACAGCATTTCAGAGACAGAAAATATGTACCAAGGCAGGGAGACTCCAGACAGTCTATATATTTATCATAAAAGGTGTTATACATCACCCAAACTGTGGATTTCAGCTATAGATTTAAACCCAGGGATTGATATACATGGTCAGATCTGAGCTGTCGACAAAATAATTCACACAACCTGTGAAAGATCAGTTATAAGGGGACAAGACTCAAAATAGGGAAACTAGAAATCTAACAGGAGGAAAAACGGTGGCTTGGATGAAAGGAAAGGCAAGAGGGGGAAAGCAGATGGGATAGATATGAGAGGGATTTAGGAGATGCAAATAGAGAGGTTTTGGTCACTAATTAGACGAGAGGATGGTAGGACTTGGTGACTAATTAGAAGATGATGGTGAAAGAAGATAGTATATAGCTCCCTGATTTATGTCTGTGGTGGTTTGATGGACGATGGAGATTTTAGAGATTGAAAACAGCAGGAGAAGCACATTTCATGAGTTCAACTTTGGACATAACGCTCTCCAGATGCTGGGGGTATGTGAGTAAGGATGTCTAGGTAGCCATGGCTTATGTTGTTGTTGTTGTTGACTCAGTCGTGTCCAGCTCTTTGCAACCCCATGGACTGTAGCCTACTAGGCTCCTCCATCCACGGAATTTTCCAGGCAAGAGTACTAGAGTGAGTTGTCATGTCCTTCTCCAGGCTCATATTGTTAGATCTTGCTGAAGATTACTGGGCTACTATGAATCACAAGACAGTAAAAGTTAGCATTTTTTAATGTTCAAATTTTTTTTTTTTTAATCAGGATCATAGCTTGTGTCTTGTACCATGTACAGACCAGAGGCTAAAGGACTTTGCAGTTTCACAGCTAGACTCTATGGATTTTCTTATGTGCAGCAGAATCCTATAGAGTATCTGGAATAACTGCTGAGAACTCAATGTAAGACATCCCCTAATTAAAGATCACTACTAAGTTAGGGATTGCTGGAAGCAGGAGAGGGGTAAAGTGCATTTCTTATCAAACAGAAACCCACATCCGTTCTAGTAGTGATTCCGATTGAAGTGGTAGCATTTGTCATGATTGGCTTTTATTTTTCTTTGGAGAACCACAGTTTGCAAGAAAACATGCCATTGTCTTTTCAGCTTTCACTTTCAGATGAAATGGATTCACCTGGTAAATACATTCATTCATTCAACCAACTTTTATTGGATACCCATTATTTAAGGTTCACCTTTTTTAATGTGAGGGGTCAGAGATAAGTAAGATTTTGTGCCAAATAAGACAAGGCTCTGCATTTCCAGGAACACAAAGCAGTTGTTTTTCTTCATCCTTATTGCTGTAACTATTATGACTTTCACTAGTTAATGAAGATAATGGTTATAATTTGTGGTTGTGGTTGTTGTTTAGTCTCTAAGCGGTGCTCGACTCTTTTGTGATCCCATGAACTTTAGCCCACCAGGCTTCTCTTTTCATGGAATTCTGCAGGCAATAATACTGGAGTGGGTTGCCATATCCTTCTCCAGGGGATCTTCCCAACCCAGGGATCGAACTTGCATCTCCTGCATTGTCAGGTGGATTTACCACTGAGCCACCAGTGAAGCTCCATACTTTGTGGTTAGGATGAATAAAATCTTGGTCTTCCTTCTTCCCAGATAAGGTATATAGATATAGATATAGATATAGATATAGATATATAGATGGGCTAACTCATTATCCTTTTGATTCCCTTCAATTAGGAAGAAATATGATGCAATGTCAAAGTTACTCGAAACCATACTTAAGATCAAATGTGAGGGACTTGCTTTTATGCAGATTCCCAGACTCAAGCTCTGGAAATTCTTAGTCATTAGATCTGAGGTATAAATCTGGCAATTTTAAACTTTTACAAGCACCTACAGGAAACTCTGAACTTTGTTGGGTATGCCTTGAGAAACCCTGGGGTGTTTAACACAATAAGGACTGTGAGGTCTAGCTGACCAGAGTGTCCATTTCAAGCTTATTAGGGGCAAGCAATATGACTTTAGTTTTTGTGAAAACTATTTGAGCCTCAGAGTATTCATCTCAAAAAAAAAAAAAAAAAAAAGACTCTATGGGCATTTTTGTAGGACTAAATGAAATTTTGATTAATGGTTAATATTTAATTGACAGTTTGAAGTTTTCTTCCCTTTTCCCTTTTTGTACTCCTATTAGCACTCTTTTTTTATGCTTCTAACCTCTCATTTACCTGTTCTTCCTTTTATGAGAATTTCTGTGTGTGCCCCATTTCTTTTTCACTGGACTCTGCCCTCCTTGAGTATAAGGATTTGCCTTCACTTTATTTTTATGTCATCAAAATTTGCAAAGTAGGCATACACTAAAGTCCTTTCTTAGAAAGTTATCCTTATGCCCTGGTACTTACTGTCTTTTATGATCTCCTATCAAAATTACCATTAATGTGCTTGCAAGATTCACACTTCCTAAAACTCACTGATTCTTGTCTCTTTATAGCGCAACATATTTAGCAATAAATAGGATCACACATTCTTTCACACTCTCATCAGGAGGAAATGCCTAATTTAAATCAAGGACTGACAGAATCAGATGCTTGTTTGACCGTTCATACAGACTCATTCATTTGTTGCTCATAGAATGACTTGGTGACTTTGGTTATAGCCTGTGGGCTGGTGAATTTATTTACTATATCTAATTACAGATATCACTTCAGGGAATACTTATTGAGCTCATACTGTGAGCCAAATACCGTTTGGGTGGTGGAGATAGAAAATGAATACAACAGTTCTTATGTTCATGGAGCCCATGAGAGAGTAATGATACCAAAGCAATACACAGACAATTTCAACTCAGTGTGGTAGACACTCATCTAGAGGGTAATGCGGGATGCCTGGGGCCTCCTGACGTCCCGTAAATGCGGAGAGACGGTCTTCTGAAGGTGATTACACCCATGATTAAAGCTGAAGGAGTGGCGAGTGGCAAGCTGAAAGAATAGAAATATGCTCCAGGCAGAAGCAGTAGTGTGTGTCAAGACTGGGAGATGGTGTTCCTTTTGGTGTTTTGTTTTAACTTCGAGTGTATTTTACTCAATGATGGGTAACAACATTATCCATTTTGTGTTACTGAATATGCACATCTGAGACCAGCAAGGAGTTTCACATCACCAATACATTTATAATTTTAAAATTTAAGTATATCTCAGCATTCTCCTATTAAATATGTATTAAATATATAAATGTACAACACTTTAAAAATTGGCGTTTTTGCTCAGTTGCCAAGTTGTGTCCAACTCTTTGCGACCCCATGGATTGCAGCACGCCAGGATTCTAACAAGATAAAGAGCATACTAGAATATAGTATATGTTTCCTATAAATTTACATACCAGACTACTAATAGCAAACATTAAAAATAATATCTTATCCATAAACTAGCAAATTTTTCTCTAAAGTATCCAGTTCTCCCATATCCATTCGAATGCTCACCGGGTCTCTGGAGTCTGCGCTTTTCATATAGGAGATAGCGTTCTTCACACCTGGTTATGCAGGAAGAAGTTGGAGAAATAGATGTGAAATCCTGTCATGGAGAGACATTTTGTTCAGGCTAAGGAATTAGCTTTGTCCTGAATGTGAAGGGAAGCCATTAAAAATTCTACATGATGTGACATAACTGTAATTCTATGCTCATGTTTTCTGCCCACCATAAATTTGTGCTTTCACTGAGTTCTTTTTTTAAATCCTTATTACATGCATTTATATATTTTCCTAAGAAATTTGAACTTAACTTTCACAATCATTTGTGGGTTGAATGTCAAAGAGCTGGTAACACTCAATAATGGAATATAATAAAAGTGTCATCTCAAAACAGAGGGATGTTATTTTATCTATTTGAAAATAGCATATTATCTTTAAGATTCCATTAGGAAAGTCTAGAGTAAAACGGCTCCTGGCTGGTATTACCTCTTGCAGCCTCTCCTAATCTTTCAGTATTATTGGTCAGGATGGGTCAGGTTATGTTACAGTAATAAACAACCCCTAACTCTCAGTGGTTTTGAAGAAAAGAAAATAATATCCACCCTTCAAGTCCATTGTGGCAAATTGTCAGTGGGATGGGCTTCGCTGATTCTAATGTCAACTACAAATTGGTGCTTGCCATGGACACTTGCCATCTACCTCTATGAGCATTAAATCATGTACTGTTGCAGCTGCTGACTCTCAGTGCACCCTGAAACGAGTTCAGGGTAAGAGAGCAGAAATGAGGTACTCTGTGCTCTGGGAAAAACTGACAGAACAGATTCTCAGATGGTCAGTTATTTCAGGAGTCAACTTTATGAGCCCAATTCTTATATCTCTCCATATATAAAAAAACACTAAAATCTTTCAGGGTGACAATTGTTCCTGGTGACTACAAGAAACCTTCTGCAAAAAAAAAAAATTGCTTGATTGCATATATTCCCTTTCACCAAAATCACAAATATACTGACCTTCCCATTACCTCTTTGGAGCAGTTTCTCAGAGCTGCCTGGGTGCTGTCTTCTGGGTACTATCACTTCATTTTGCCCAAAATAAAACTTAACTCACAACTCTCACACTGTGCATTTTTTTAAAATTTGGCATTAGTCTTTTGGGTGGGCTTCTCTGGTGGCTCAGATGGTAAAGAAATCTGCCTGCAATGGAGAAGACCTGGGTTCACTCCTTGGGTCAAGAAGAGCCCCTGGAGTTGGAAATGATGGCCCATTCCAATATTTTTGCCTGGAGAACTCCATGGACAAAGGACCCCGGCAGGCCACAGTCTATGGGATCCAAAGAGTCAGACACAACTGAATGACTAACACTTTGACTTTTCACAGTCTCTTGGGCACTTAAGTCAATGGAGAAGCTGCCTTTTTGAAAGTCGCTGACCAGTTAATCAGAGAAAAGTTAGAGCTCTGAAAAAGCAGCGTAGCTCACAGCACACTGTCCAGCTCACAACACATTGTCCAGGATTGTCCTCACTCAACTACAAGGAAGCCAGAAAATTCAAGCCTACCATACACTCTAGAAAGGGGGACATCAAAGCTATTTGACAAAAAAATCATTAATTACTATCACACCAATAAAGCAGTTATGAAGTCTAGGAAAAAAGATAAAGATCATACTACCACCTGAATCCAAGAGTGACCAACATCCTTTTGCTAGAATCTTGGACAAGATTATTCTAATGTGGTAAAGTAACATCGCCTGCCATTCCAGTAAACAAGGAACATTGCCAGTTATTCCAGTTCTACAAGGATCAAGTCAGCAGCCACTGCAGCCACCCCAAGCTCCACCATGGTGTAACCTGGGGGGAACTGAGTAGTGCAAGTCACTCAGTTGTGTCCGACTCTTTGCGACCCCATGGGCTATACAGTCCATGGAATTCTCCAGGCCAGAATACTGGAGTGGGTATCCTTTCCCTTCTCCAGGGGATCTTCCCCACCCAGGGATCAAACTCAGGTCTCCCGCATTGCAGGCAGATTCTTTACCAGCTGAGCCACAAGGGAAGTTCCTTGGAGGGAACTTAGGGAAGAGTAAAGCAATGATTATTGCTTTGATGATTCTGTGCTTTGGATCATAACCCAAGGTAGTTAAGATGTCCATCTAGGGAGTAATTTCAGTGAGCCTAGTCTCTTATATATTCCCATACATAGAAAGAAGCCCTAAAGTCATTAACCTGAGATATCTGGTTTTTTTTAAAGAAGAGAGTAATATTTGATGTTCAACTGTATTTTTTTCAGCAAATTAAAAAAAAAAAAAAACTTTAAAAAATACTATATATCCTGGCTCCTCCTTTAGCTCTTTGGAGCAGTTCCTGAGAGCTATCTGAGAGGCTGCATTCTGGACTATTGTTCTCAGTAAGACTTTAGAATAAAACCTAACCTGCAAATATCAATTAAAATTCAAAATATTCTGTTAATCATTAACTTCTAGAAGTTAATCATGAACAAAAAGATGGGTCCAAGAGTATTTGTTACATTTTTTTTAATTTAGAAAGAGCTCACATATGGATTAATAAGAAATAACTAATATGTTTATAAAATGTAATATCTTCAGTAGTTAAAAAAATGAAGTACTGACAAAAAATGTCAAAAATTGCTAAGTAAAAGAAGCAAGTTGTGTATAATACTCAAAATGTTCAATAACTGTGAATGTGTGGGGAAAAGCATGCTGTAAACTGTTAAAAAACACAAAAGAAAAAACAAAAAAACTCAACCTGCAGGTTTTAGGTTACATGTTATTCTTTAGTTGGTTCTACCTAGAAGGCCGACAATGGCTCATGGTTGGGGAAATTAAATGAGTGACTGTCATCATCTTGGTCATGAAACTGAGCAGCCCGCCTGCCTAAAGCCATCTGAGGTCTCTCCATCATCCCCAAGCTATCTTCCTCTTAGAAAACGGTCCCAGGGTTGTAGCAAACCAAAATCAATAACTGTCCATTCATCTCAAGGTTTCTTCTTTCTGGAGTGTCTTGAGTCCTCTTCCCTCTCACACTTCCAATTTTCTCATATATAATCAGAGGCTGTGAGAAGGCAATGGCCACCCACTCCAGTACTCTTGCCTGCAAAATCCCATGGACGGAGGAGCCTGGTAGGCTGCAGTCCATGGGGTCGCAAAGAGTCGGACACGACTGAGCAACTTCACTTTCCCTTTTCACTTTCATGCATTGGAGAAGGAAATGGCAACCCACTCCAGTGTTCTTGCCTGGAGAATCCCAGGGATGGCAGAGCCTGGTGGGCTGCTGTCTATGGGGTTGCACAGAGTTGGACACGACTGAAGCGACTTAGCAGCAGCAGCAGCAGTGATCACTATAAAACAAAGGAGAACAGAGCAAAAGGTACCACGCTAACTGAGGTGCAAATCTTCCTGGCTTTTGCCTCTAGCCACGCTCCAGTGTAACAAATACTGGTAGCATTCACCAGACTCTCTGTTTTTTTATCCGGGCCAGTAGGGTACCGTCCTAGAATTTATTGTACAAAAGCAAAGCAGTGGTCTTGGGATTTCTACCTGTTCCCAAAGGAATAATTTCTTCTAGCCAGCAAAACTGAAGAGGCTTTGAAGTCAAGTAATGAAAAGGTTATGGACACTCGTATATATGGATTTAAATTCTGACTCATCTGTGTGGACTTGATAATGTTAACCTTTAGTGCCTCAGTTTCCACAACTATCAAATAAAAATAATAATAGAACCACACCATGAGGTTGTTGTGATAAAATAATCTTACACATAAAACATACAGAAAATGCCTGGCTAGGATTTTGCGTGGTATTATCACACCTCACAAGCAGCCAGAGAGTGTGCTTCCTGAGTTACAATCTATTTATGTGTGAACTGTGGGTAAAAAATAGAATTCTTCCTGTAATACCATATTTCCTGGTCTTCCAGGGAGGCCACATGTGGTTATCCCTGACAGCTCTGTTCAGAGATTTGAGTGTTTGTCGCCACTTGAACTTCATTCCAGTAAAAGCCATTTCCAGCTCCTGCTGCAACAGTCAGGGGCTCAAAGACAGGTAACAAAAAATGGTAAAATAACAATAAGAATGTACAGTCATTTTTCATTTTCTGAACTCCCAAATATTCAGGGAGATGATTATGTTCAGGGAGATAATTATCAGTGAACACAGACTGGGTGCAATGTACTATTCTAGTTTTTTCCCTTGTTAGATTGTAAATTCAAGAAATACAACTATGATGTCCATCTTATATAGTCTGGACTTAGAAGTAGATGTTCTGGATCCAAACCCAGAATACTTTGAAATTTAATTGGCATTTGCAAATTGGAGAAATGTAACTATGATGTCCATCTTCTGTAGTCTGGACTTAGGGAGGGGGACTGGTATTCAATAGATACTCAGTAAATATTTGAACAAACACTTTATTGAGTCATCTAGCCTCATGCTGGTTATATGACTGACCTGAAATAGATGCTCACATCACACTTTTTCTGAGCTTTCAGACTCCTTATCTGCAAAAGCAAAGGAGGAGCAAGTCTCAAGGACAGCAAACTCAAATCCTTGGAGTGATCTGGTAAATTTTTTAGTTAATTAATTAATTTGGCTGCCTTGGGTCTTAGTTGTGGCACTCAGAATCTTCCTTGCATCAGGTGGATCTTTTGTTAAAATGTAAGGACTCTCTTGATGTGGTGCTCAGGCTCCAAAGCTCACGGGCTCAATAGTTGCAGCATCGGTTTAGTTGCTCTGTGGCATGTGGGATCTTAGTTCCCCACCCAAGG
This sequence comes from Bos indicus, assembly GCF_029378745.1. Taxonomy (NCBI): domain Eukaryota; kingdom Metazoa; phylum Chordata; class Mammalia; order Artiodactyla; family Bovidae; genus Bos; species Bos indicus. The sequence goes on along the minus strand of NC_091788.1, from coordinate 16,179,867 downwards.
ATTGAACCAGCTTCCCTTGCATTGCAAGGCAATTCTTAACTATTGGACCACCAGAGAAGTCCCTGGTAATGTAAAAATAAATGTGCAAAGGTGCCCGATTTAATGCCAGAAGGAGTGGTGGGGACTGTGGCTAACTAGAGAAATGCCCCAAGGGATTTATATACAACTATTATCTTAACAGTAAGCATACCAGAAAAAAACCCATCCCCTGAAAAATCAACTCATCCTGCAGTCTGGTTGCTTGTGACTGTAGCAGTGATTGTTCAAGACCTTCCCTGCACCAGCAGTCTGTGAGCCAAAGTTCTCTTCAAGCCTTGCTGCCTGTTCACAACTTGGCTGCAGTCAGCCTTGTTAATTCCTAATTCTTTATGAGATGTTGAGAAAAGTTTGCATGTAATTCCAGATGACTTTGTTGCCTTATTTATCAAACATGTCTGTCTCACCAGTAACTGATCTTGAATTCCAGATAACACTAATTTATGTTCAATCCTGGACATGAGGTCAAATGACTCAACTGTGGCTTATTCACTTACATCCCAGATATAAGGTATCACTAGATCCAGAAATGCATTATCCCTAGTGGGGTCTCTTTGACACATGGCTCCGGGAACTCATCATTTAGATGTCAGTCATTCCCTCCTCCTGGCTCTGATGTGTCACAGGTTTCCTGACAACAATTAGGGGAACTAAAATCACTGATAATCACAATCACACCTGCCCTCCTTATTGGCTCACAGGCAATTTACTTCTCTCAGCTCTTCTGTCACATAACACACCCCGGGTGTTACTTTTTCAAGCTTCATTTATAGACATTCAATCTGACAGCTTCCCTGAAGTCATTATTCTGCCCCCTATTTTCTGATATTGATCCCAAATGTTTGGGTAAAAGTGGGGAAAAAAAATGCAGTCAGTCATCCAGATGTTCAGGAAGATGCAGATGTCTATCGTACAGTGACATGCCCCGAGGTGATGGCTGCGATCTTGTAATCTCTGAAATTGTATAGCATCAGAATAGAAATCTTCTACCACCTGCCTTCCTTTGCATATCCAAAATGTATTAACATATCTGCCTACAGAAAGGTCCATTTGTCCCTGAGCCATCCCTTCATCCATTCATGAGACATGTCAGAAGGTTTAAAATTGGGGGCTTCTTCCTTTTCCTCAACTGTTATCTAGAAGTGGACTGGAACAGCTTTGATATTTATCTTCCCACTCATTTGACGCAGGCCGCCATGTTCTCTTGGAAGGCAAAAACAGCTGCTGTCAGTTTTATTTGAAACAACAGTTTTCTTTCCCTGTTTTGACGACAACAACGACCACCACCAGTTCCCAAATATCTAGAATGTATTTGGTACTCTGCTGGTGGCTATAGGCCTCCTGTGATATTTAATCTTTAAACAATTGAGATATTGGTCTTTGGTTCCCATTTTATAGATTAAGAAACCCTAGCCTGCATCAAGGCTGTCTTATTTAAGGTGATACCTACAGGATTCATACGGAATTCAAATGCAGTTTAGCCTGATTCCAAATATAAATATTAACAACAGCAGCAGTAGGTGTTACTTTGCTGTAGGTCAGGCTTCACTATACACTATTTCATTAACCTTTGCAATACCCTGTAAGTTACATACGGTTCTTCTCACTCTGTGAATGAGCTATTATTCACCTGTTTTTTAAAAAATGTTATTTATTTCTTCATTTTGTTTGCGCTGGGTCTCTGTTGCTGCACACGGGCTTTCTCTAGTCGTGGCGGCTACTCCCTAGTCATAGCGCATGGGTTTCTCACTGCAATGCCTGCCCTTGTTGCAGAGCACAGGCTTTAGGGCACACAGGTTTCAGTAGCTGCTGCACACGGGCTTAGAGCACAGATTCAGTAGTTATGCGACATGGACTTAGTTTCTCAGAGACAAGTGGGATCTGCCTGGACCAGGGATGGAACCCATGTCTGCTGCATAGGCAGGCGGAGTCTCAACCACTGGACCGCTTATTTTTATTTTAGTTCCTTCAAAGTTTGTGTCTCTGTGCAGTTTGCTCACTTCCACACTTGTTTCTTAATTTCCCCCAATTGAAACACTGGTTTTATCGGTGTCCCAATGCATTTTTAATTTAATGGTGGTACTTCATGAACACCACATATTGTGTGGGTTTATGCAGATAGATTAAAGAGATTAGATTTCTTGGAACCATTCATTTATTCTTTAAATCTTTCCTATGGAGCATTTCCACAAAACTCTACTTTTGTGTGGGAGTGTCTCGCTTATGAGGTTTCCACTTTCCATATCTTGAGAAAGTGTGATAGAAAATATGGGCCATGTAGAATCTCCTGATTAGCTGTATGATCTCAGAAAATTTACCTACACTTTTGAAATTTAGCTTACTCACTTGTAGCATGGATATATGGTACCTTCATACACACACACACACACACACACACACACACACAGAGTGAGTATAATAGTTCAAATAGATTATAGAGTGAAAATGCCTGTCATGGACTAGCTGTTCAAAAGATGCTACTTCTGGCCCTAGAACACACCCTTTATACACTCAGCTTGGGCCCAGAGGACATCTCTCCCACTGAAGAAATGTCTTGTTGTTCCGTCTCCATCCAAACACACAAACACTTAATAAAGTGTCTGACATGGCATCTAGAACTCAATTCATATTATTCCATCCTTTGTTTTCTCATTTTTTCCTAATTTCTGTAACATGCACATATGCTTGAGAAAAGGAAGCCTTTTGAAAAAGTTGACTACATAAATGAAATAAATAATCTGGGAGCTATGTCCTTTGTGTATTTAATCCTTACAACAATTACGTGAATGGGAGCTATTATCTCTATTTCAATAATGAGGAAACTGAGGCCACTGGTTAATGAAAATCCCCAAAGCTACATAGCTAATGATTTCCAGAGGCAAGGTTTTAGCTTTGGTTTTCCTGTCTTATTCACAGTCCTCTTACCTCTCTAAATAAATGTAAATCTCTCTCTCCATTATCAACATAGCTCAGCTGATTCTGATGTAAAATTTTGATATTTAATCATAAACACATTAATTTTAGAACATTTCATAAAATATACATATAATGATTACTGAGAAAATTTGGCTCCTAGTGAGTGAGACACTCACCTTAGTCCCAGCCCTTTACATAATTTCTCATATAAATGATCAACTATCATGTCTGTGCTCAATCACTCTGCCATGTCTGATTCTTTGCAACCCCGTGGACTGTAGCCCACCAGGCTCTTCTGTCCCTGGAATTCTTCAGGCAAGAATACTGGAGCGGTAGCCATTTCCTGGCTTCCCTGGTGGCTCAGGTGATAAAGAATCTGCCTGCAATGCCTCCAGGGCATCTTCCCAATCCAGGAATCAAACTCCTGACTCTTGTGTCTCCTGCATTAGCAGGTCGATTCTTTACCAGTGTGCCAACTGGGAAGTCTGGTGTTTAATTCATTTATTCATGTACTGTTTAATTCATTCACTCAATCATTCATTCAGAAAACTGCACACAAACCACCTTTCTATATGGTGTGGGTTGTTGGTCTTGTAACCTGGTTATAAAAAGGCCTCTTGTTATGTAGCCTGGGGCAGGTTCAGGAACCCACATTCGAATATTAATGAATGGGAAATGGATGATTTTATGATGCCTGACCTTTCTGCTTTAATCCATTAGGAAGTATAGATTGGTTAGTAGTTAGCGCGACTGGGCAAAAGCTGTCTAAGTGGAAAATTGATCCTGGTAAGTGCGCACACATGGCAGCTCCACCTGTTAATGCTTCCTATTTTAGCTTTCTGAACTTTTGCTCATAGATAACCTCAAGTTCACGTCCCAGCATGCCAAGCTGAATGTGGGGGAGACTTGGCACGAGCTGACAGAGATGTCATTTTTTTACATGTTAATTAAAGGGATGAGTTAAAAGAAATGCCACACAAATCAAAAGATCAGCCCCAGCCTCTCGGAAGCACCACTTGGTGTCTCCTCACCCAGCTCAATTGAGCTCTTCATTGAGAAAGTTTTGCAGATACTTGCAAATGTCAGCGTAAGACTCTTTTTTTCTTGCTCCATAGAAAAATCCTAGGCCTGGTTGCCTCTCCTTCATGGCTAAGGGCAGGGCAGACAGAGGGAACACACTGTGGTCTGGTGGAAAGGGCTTGGGAGACCTCAGTTCTCGACCTAATTCTGTCTTATTCACTACCTTTGTCTGGGCTTTCATTCCTTCATAGAAAAGTGAGATGGTTGGACCAGGTAATCTTTCAGGACCCACCAAGAACTCCATGATGCCCTTAAGCTTGCATTCTAGTTCATGTATACTTTGAGGTCTGCCTTTGCGCTAAGTGAGGGTTAGAAATAGGTTTCATTCCAAGTCCTAAATCCAGTTAATTGGTGTTGTCTGACTGGAGCTCTATGTTGAGAAATTTCTGAAGACACATGTAACTCTAGAAGGACAAGCTCCACAAAGTTCCGTGGAGTCGGGTGGAAGTGGGCATGGGGTCAGAGTGGTTTCCTGAATGCCTTGTAATTGCCTTCAGTGCACTAGATTGAGATCTCATTGAGACAGGAATTCTATCCTTTTGTCTTTATTCTCCTAGTTCAGGACCTTGAAAATGGCAGATATTCAGTATATGTTGAAGGATCCTGAAGGAATGAAGGAACACCACTCATGGAGTTCTGAGACTCTAGGATCTAGAGGATTTTGTTGATAGTGAAGGAGGAAACAGACAGAACAGGCTCCATCTTGAAAGCAGGACTCTATCTTGGGCCAGACTGAGAACGTTGAGCTATATGCCCAGTATCTATGGAAACGACATACCAACTGGAAAACCAGACCCCCAGATGAAAGAGCGCCAGGGCTCATACCTAGACTCTCCTTCGCCTAAAAGAATACCCTAATTATCTGTGTAACTGAATAGAATCATACATTCTATTATGCTTATCGGGGTATGACCACAGGCCTATTGATAATTGTCCACTGTTAACTACCTAGGCCTAAGGCATATGAATCACAGGTTAACTTTGAATCTTTCTTTTCCTTTGTTCAGACTAGTTTCAGGGAATTTGGGGAGGTGGGTTTGGGCAGGTACACTTAGGGTATATAACGTTTTCACAAAAACTGGTCAGGGTCCTTGGCTAAGAGGAGACTCTGCCTTGGGCCCGCCGGTGTAATAAACTGCACTCCACTATCTGCATTGTCCTTCTCAGTGAGGTTGTTTCATGGAACACATGGCTACAGCAATAGAGAGTGTTTATTTTTAATGCTGATACTCCCTTTGCCCAGCCTGAGCCTGAGCCTGAGCCTGCCGTAAATCTCAATAACAAGAGGGTGAAATGATGAATTCTATAGAAAAGTGAATATATTCAAGAAGTAATGATATTTTTTTCTGAAAAATATTCTTGTGTTCAAAGTGCTTGTGTTCAAATCCAAGGCCGATCGTTGGCTAGGTGTTATCCTTGGGCAGGTTCCTTCACTTTACTAAGCCACAATTTCTTCATCTATAAAATGGAGACGATAAAGTACCTGAATCACTGGCAGTTACAAAAAGTGAATAATGTGGAAGTCCATAGTATAGAACCTGGAATATATCAAGTACATATTATCTATTATTATAATTATTAGTTGCTGCTTGACCGTGAACATGTACTACACACTATGCTGAAGCCAAGAATATTTCATGCTCTCCTAGTACTTCTAAGAAAATCAAGGCTGTTTGGGAGAGAAAAAGCAAAAAATATTCTTATGCTTCTAGGAGGTAGTGGAATGTTGGACAGGGAAGTTGCAAGAACAGAGAGAAATGGGAGTCAACACTCAGAGCCTCTGAATTATCTCCAGATGATTTCCCAAAGCCCTTCACTCCCTAAGCCTTATAGATCTGTAAATATTCCCTCTTTGCAGTCAAGTTTAAGGTGAGAGGCACTAAATGATTCCATTCCTGAGTCTTGGATCTAGGCTGAACTGTATTCTCAAAGATACATATGTTCTTATTTAAATGACTGTTTTCTGAAATGCTTCATATCCATCACATTTTTAGAAGACCATAATCTAATCAAAAGAAAACCACTATAGAAGTCAGATTATGGGCTAGTAGAATCACGGAGCCCTTTTCTACTGTATTATCACTATCTGTGAATTCTAAGTGGCACATATGACATACACACAGCAAATTTGAAGGGAGTTGTACAAAACTGTTTGGACTAGTGCAGCAGTAAGGCTAATGTCAGAAGGAAAAGAAACATCATGACATAGGTCAAAAGTTGACTAGTTGCCCAGTGATTGCCCAGTTATTGCCAACTAGTTGCCTGTTTATATCATGACTGGGAGAAAAATCTGAAATATAGTAGTTGATGCATATGTTTTTCATCTCCTTTACCCTATATCTCATGGTCATTATTAACATTAATGATACTCATGCTTCTTACACTTAACTCAAGAAATTATGTTCACAACCTTCTTCATAAACTGTCTTGCTCACTTCTTTCATTTGCTAAATATGAATTGAACTTTCTCTCCACTTACTTAAGACAAACAACATACGTGTTCTTTTCTACACCAGACATGCGGTGCACGCTGTGAAGGAAACAAATAAACCAGATGATGGTCCTATTTCCAACGATTTTAGAGTCTAATTGGTCAAGTGTGGAAACGGGGTTAGATCAACTCAGATCATCATAATACAGAGCAAAAAGTAATCCAGGATCTGGAGGTTTAGACATGAAAATGTAAGTGAGGCAGAAGATGAGGAAGAAAGAAGGAGAAAAAACAAACTAAGATACATTTAGTAGCCACTATATACAAGGTGCTGTTCCAGCCACTTAGCCATATTTATGTCTGTATCTATACTTCACCTCTATCTACATCCATAAAAATTATACCTGTCATCTACAAGTACATCATAAAATATAGGTACATCAGCAAGTTATTATTGTCTCTGTTTCACAAATGAGGAGGCTGAGAGTCAGAGAAGCTAAGCAGTACAACTGAAATGCATTCTTAGAAAAAGAAAAAAACATGATAGTCCGTACAATTGCCCCCATACCTCATCCCTTGTTTGTTTTCCTGGCCTCAATATCATTTCCCCGAATAATAACTTACATTTATTAAATTTCAGTTCTGTGCTCACCTTTTAATACATATTATATTTCTTAATGGGGTTCCCTGGCAGCTCAGATGGTAAAGAATCTGCTGCAATGTAGGAGACCTGGGTTTGATCCCTGGGTCGGGAAGATCCCCTGGAGGAGGCCAAGACAACTCACTCTAGTATTCTTGCCTGGAGATTCCCCATGGACAGAGGAGCCTGGTGGCCTACAGTCCATGGGGTCTGCAGAGAGTCTGACACAACTGAGTGACTAAGCACAGCACATGTTATTTAATGATAACAATAGCCCAGTGAAGGGAATGTGGTTGCCTTTCCTTGTTTCATAAATGAGAAAATAAAGGCTCAGAGAACCTATGTAAGAAGGGATTTCAAAACAGAATTCCAAAATGTGGCATTCTCTGTCATCTTATGCTCCCTCTGCATGATCTGAAAATAAATATGCTTACAATACTTATGTGTGTATGAATGTATACACACATGTGCAAACACATATGTAGACACACACACATATATATATGATATTTGTATCATATCAAATGTCTACTGCTGCTGGATAATTCAGTCAGTGACTTTTTGGAGGTTGCATAAAAGATCCTCTTTCTCAAGTTCAAATATTTGCTTATCCTGGAGGCCTTCATTAGAGATTAACAGGAGATCCAATTTTAAATTTCCCATGTTGGAACTGAGGATTCTAAATAATGACCTGGAGATTTGAATATCAACATTCCCTAGAGAAGAAGTAGCCAAATGACACTCTCTATTGCTTTCAGCAAATCCAATTAGTTGAAAGTTCAATTTACAATGAATCCTGGGAGCAACGTACGGAAAGAATACTGACTAGGAATAAAGACAGCTATGATCAAGTCAAAATAACCATCATAATTAACAATTGCAATCTGCTATGTAGTTTAAAACACATTTCATAGTATTTGCTCTTTCTAATAATCCTATGAGGACATGTTATTATTTTCCCAGAATCCAGGGCCTCATTAAGTCCTGCTGATTACATGCTGTAACTGGATCTGGGTTCTAACCCTCCTTCTCCATAACCTCACTTCTGGATCGGAGCTTTCACCCGTTACCTGGGGTATTTCAGTAGCCTCCTCACTGATCTTCCTTCCTTAGCTTTACACCCTGCACTTCATTTCCTACCTTTATGACAAAAGGCTCTTACTAAATCACAAATATGAATTTCACTCTCTTAGGGAAAACTAATCAAAATCCTATCCCTCCCAATAAGCAAAATATCTTCCCTCTCCTTCCCTCCTTCCTTCCCTTCTACCTTCCCTCTTTCCTTCCTTCCTGTATTTTATTGACCAAATTCTGTCTCGTAAGTGTCACATGAAAATAGCAATGAACAGGGCTGCTTCAGTAGAGGCAGAGGTGAAAAATCCAAACAGAACCTGTCGCCACCCCCCACTCCCCACCCTGCTCTCTGTTTCATCCCCCCCCCACCCCACTCCTCTAATCCAAGTAGTCTATGGAGCACAGTTTGAAATGTCACGGGCTTATAGAATAAAGTTCAGACTCCTTGGGGGAGGGACGAGCCCGCATATAACCACCCCCCAGGCTCTTAGTGAGGAATTAGCCCGAGTGACAAAGGCGATCCAAGAGGTGGTCCTCACCCCTGAAGCTGCAGAGCTAAACTGATACATCAGGGGAAAGAGCGAAAGGTGAATGGCTAAGATATCCATCTGTCAACCTTCTTTTGGATCAAATGAAACCTTTTGCAGTTACGGGAAAGAAATACACATACTTACATTTTAAAATTTGTGCATGGGTTGTTTTTCCAACCCAAATGCCACAAATATTATGTCCTCTGTATAATCTCTCAGACTTCCCTGCCCTTCATGTGGGCTATCTATTTTGTCCTGTACTTGCTTTTTTATACCACTTTATGCTTTACGATATGACATATTATGTTGCACTGAAGCTGCAGTTTCACATCTGTGTCTCCTCGTAGACTTTAAGAACAGGGAGCAGGTTTTATTCATCTTTTAATCAATAACACGGGGGTTGGCACACAGTAGGTATGCCCCCAGTATTTGTTGAATTGAAGGTGAGGATATTTTCACTTACGAGTGAAAATACAGAAAGTAGGCAAACACCGGCTAATGGTATGTTTGAGATTATCACCTGTAAAAGTTGATTATTTTTTAATAAAAGGATTTGATTGACAAGAACTGAATTAACAAATGACTCTTTTCAAAACAAAGCTATTGCATTACAAGGGGTGAGCTGTTACCTCACAAATAAAATAGACTGACTAGATTTGAGGCTGCAAGCTAATTTTGGAACCTACACGGAGTGAGATGATGTGTATGAGCGGAAGAACAGAATAAAGAAGAAACATATAAGCAGGATACAGGGCTTTCTGGAAACTGTATGTTCTGCCTTCAGCGATCTGAGCTTTGGACCAAGAAAATCAATGCATAGCAGTGGCAAGGTGATAGATGGGTGATCACCATAGAAACAGCATGACTCTCAGGATAGGTCAAGACTTGACTGTATCCAAATCAGTATATTATCATATCTTAAGAAAGAACACAGAGACCCAAAGTGGAGGGGTCTCCTTACTAAGGGAAGAAGGAAGGAAAGAAAGTTGACGGGGCACTGCAGCTACCCCCGAGGGAAGAGACACAGACTCAGAAAGCATGAACCTTCTAGCTGCAGACAGAGAAGCTTCATCAGACTCTATCTTAGCTCTGAAGAGAAATCCTTCATGTCTCCATTTTGCTTGGGTTTTCCTTTTCCTTTTTATTCATTTATTTGACACTGGTGTATAAAAGTAAGTCATTAAAAGCATGCACTTTGGAGTCAAACATTCTGAGGTTCATGTCCTAATATTGCCCACAATGAAAAATGGGAACAGGAATGAAACTCTTCCTATCTTGCCTTAGCGCTTTATGTTAGAGTGTACTCCATCTGCCTATGAACTGCTTGTTGCCCAGAACCAGCTCTGCCTGCAAAATTCAGCAAGCCAGGAGGGCTGGAGAACCAGGCCTCCAAACCCACCTGCAGCACACCTCAACCAAAGACTTATGGAAGGTGGTGTATGAAAATGTGAAAGTGAAAATTTTTAGTCACTCAGTCATGTGCAACTCTTCGTGACCCCCTGGACTATACCTCTGTCCATGGATTTTCCCAGGCAAGAATACTGGAGTGGGTTGCCATTCCCTTCTTCAGGGGATCTTCCTAACCCAGGGATTGAACCTGGGTCTCCTGCATTGTGTAGGCAGATTCTTTACTGTCTGTGCCACCAGGGAAGCTACCCCCAATACTTTGCATCTTTGATGGAATAGCTCTCAGATATGTATTCTTTTGACTGCCTGAGTTTTCCCAGAAGACTGAGTTCCAGTCCCCCACCATGGTCTCTGGGGTTTTCCCTGGTGGCTCAGAAGACTCTGCCTGCAATGTAGGAGACCTGGGTTCAATCCTCTGCAGAAAGGAAGGGCTACCTACTCCAGTATTCTTGTTTGGAGAATTCCATGGACAGAGAAGCCTGGTGGGTGACAGTCCATTGGGTTGCCAGAATTGGACATAATTTAGTGACTAACACTTTCACAGTGGTCTCTGGCTGGACAATGCACCCATTATTGCCTGCTTTCCCTTTCCTGTCTTACTTCTTCATTCCCCCATGGATGCTTCCTGGAATCATTTCCCAAATAAACTGCTTACCCCTGAATCATGTTTTGGGAATTTATTTCTGGAATAAATTAGTTCAGAGGAATCTTAGTTCAGAGGAATCTGAACTAAGAGAGTGACCATCTCTGTGAATTTCATTTTCCTTTTCTGAAAATCATGACCAAGGTACATAAATGCAAGTTGCAAATAGTATACAAGATAATGAATGCAAAATACTTAGGTAAGTAATACTTACTTACCTGAGAGCCTTACACTGAAATCTTATAGACATGCCAGCCACAATTTGTATTGTTGTCCTTAAGAGCACAGTATTGCTAGATATGCTAGCCCCCTTGTGAGGTGCTATAGAGAAGGAGGCCAACAAGTTGCTACTCATCTCCGTCCACACAGAACTTACAGTCTCATGGAAAATATAAGTTAACTATTAGTCCTCATGGACTTCCCTGGTGGCTCAGTGGTAAAAGAATCCACCTGTAATGCAGGAGACCCAGGTTCAATCCCTGGGTCGAGATGATCCCCTGGAGAAGGCAATGGCTACCCACTCCAGTATTCTTGCCTGGGAAACCCCATAAACAGAGGAGCCTGGCAGGATACAGTCCATGGGGTCACATAGAGCCAGACATAATTTAGTGACCAAACAACAATTATTCCTCATGGCAGGGGCTATAGCATAAACATATATAAAGTCATATGATAAAGAGAGAAGTTTGTGATATTGTGGGAGCCCATAGTAGACTTCAGCCTGGTATTGGGAGAACACTTTGTAGGCAGATGAAATTTAAGAGATGGACAAGAGTTGGCCAAAATGTGTGTGTGTGTGTGTGGGTATGGAGAGAGTATTATAGGCAGAGAAAATCATATATCAAAAGGCCTGCCATACATGTGAAAAAAAAGGAGGAAGGTAGAAAGGAGGTAGGGAAGAGAGAAAAAGACTGTCCAAAAGTTCCTTTAATCTGATCCCATGTGCATCAAACAACCACTACTTCAGTTTAGCTCTGAAAGTGTTTTTTTTTTTTTTTTTTTTAAATACTAAGAAACCAGTCAGAGGTTCAGTGTGCTAACACTGCCATTAGTCACTGAAAAGACCACCTTGGCTGCGTAGGCAAACGCACTGAGAGGCATTCTGGTCTAATCTGAATCTGTGTCTTGTGAGCTGGGTGACAGTCTGGCAAGCCCATTGAGTTACACCAGTTCTGGGCCACTAACAAGACGGAGTGTATGGAGTTGAAAGGCTGAGATTGCCACCCTGAGGCCGGGCTTATTCCCAGGGTGACGCTCCTCATGAGTGCTCCCGATGGGCTCTCTTCTTTGGGGGAAGGCTTCTTCTTGACACGGTGCCTTATTCTACGTCAGCACCCAACATCCACTGCCGAACCCTCATTCTAGATTGCAGATCTCTCTGTTCTAATGCCAGGAAATGGACACCCTCAGCAACTTTATCAGCCAAGACCATCAATGAAAGGCCAAGCAATCTTCCTTTCTCAAGCCCTGGGCCGTGGAGAAGTTATAAATCAGAGAGTTTTGGTAGGGGTGAATTAAATATTGCATGGTGCAGTTCTTTGAACTCATAGAAGCGAAAGTGCTCAATAAATGCACATTATTATTATTGCTTCTGGCTGCAGACACTAGGGCATCTGAGACCCCTTACTTTTTAAGTGTTTTTTTCTCTCTCTCTTTTTTTCAGTGGTTGTAATAAAACTTATTTGCTTATAGGTATTACCCTGGTAGTCTCTGTTGCCTTTAATGCTGAGTAACTTTGAGAGCCAATGACCATTGGAACCACCACAGTTCAGACATCATCAAGAAGACATATGTTTTATTCTTAATTGGGTGGTATGGATTATTTTTCTTTTCAGTATTACTGGAAAGCAGTATGAGCGGATTTTCCAGAATGGTGCAATAAAAATAAAATTTGATTGATTAATTCAATAACTATGGCTAGGAAGCATCTTGTGCGGCAGTGGGGAGGAAGCATCCAGAGCGCTATAGATGGAGGCTGCATAACTCACGTCTGTTTGAGACACAGACTCCTGAGCGAGATGCTGGCTTCTTAGACAACAGCTCACTCTTGGAAGTAAGAGCCAGGTTGAATGGCTTATTTTTCTCCCGAGCTTCATCTAGTGAGTTATAACCGTGGGGCATCAGGGTAGAGATGGTAAATCATATTTATAAACATCTTCAGCAGTCACCCTCCATTTTCACCCTGATTCTGTTGGTAGAAGCACTTAGCTCTTGCCTGTGGGTAGAACTCAGGGGAGTCCCAACCCCAAGGAAAGGCCTGCTGGAAGGATTATTAATTCATTGCCAAGGTAGGGGATTTCAAGCAGGCATCACGGGACTCAGGATACTGTATGCAGATTTCTTCTGTGCACAGTTTTCTGTGGAAATAGTGATATTAGTTTCTCCGAGATGTCTATGAGTCCCCAAAAGGTTAAAAGCCATGGCAGTGGAGTATATATTCACAGACTGGAGGCACTGGAAGATAGCTGATGTTTCTAAAATGTGTATGTGGGACTTCTCTGGTGGCACAGTGGTTGGGAGTCTGCCTGCCAATGCAGGGGACATGGGCTAGATCCCTGGTCCGGGTGGATTCCACAGGCCTCAGAGCAACTAAGCCCCTGCGTCACAACTACTGAGCCCATGCTCTAGAGCTGTGAGCCACGACTCCTGAGCCTGTGTGCCAAAACTTCTGAGGCCTGCGTGCCTGGAGCCGGTGCTCCACAGTAAGAGAAGGCGCCACAATTAGAAACCCTCACATCACAGTGAAAAACAGCCCCTGCTCACTGCAAATAGAGAAAGCCCACACACAGCAGTGAAGACCCAGTGCAGCCAAAAGATAAATAAAAAGTCAAATGTATTTGTTAGCCAAGAATGATCATTTGATCAGAAATGTATTTTTTTTTTCCATCTGAGGCTATTGCTGCTGCTGCTGTTAAGTCACTTCAGTCGTGTCCGACTCTGTGTGACCCAATGGACGACAGCCCACCAGGCTCCCCCGTCCCTGGGATTCTCCAGGCAAGAACACTGGAGCGGGTTGCCATTTCCTTCTCCAATGCATGAAAGTGAAAAGTGAAAGTGAAGTCGCTCAGTCGCGTCTGACCCTCAGTGACCCCATGGACTATAGCCCACTAGGCTCCTCCGTCCATGGGATTGTCCAGGCAGGAGTACTAGAGTGGGGTGCCATTGCCTTCTCTGTCTGAGGCTATTATTAATATCTAAAACTGACTGGATTTACAAAAGGTATTGAAGTCCGATTTAGGACGGGGTCTGTATGAATGAATCATAGGTGCTGTGGACTCCTACTTAGCCTTCAGGGCTCATTTTAAATGTAATTTCATCATAAAACTTTGCACACATATATTATGCATACTTTTTTTTAAATTGTCTGTTTTCTGGTTAGCATTGAGCTCCTTGGGAGAGAAACGGAGTCATTTTCAAGATTACACTCCCAGACCATATCATTAGGTACATTCTATAAATGTGCAGGGACTGAATAAGTGGAAGGCTCCCTGTGTGTGGGAACTACATCAGCAGAGACCTGGAGGTGAATGTGGATCTCTGGGTTAATCATGCGGCTTTATGTTGTGAAGGACAGCTATTCTATTAGCGTAAGTCAAATTGGGAAATTTACTATTTACAAATGATGGGCAAGAAGGGGACAGGCTAGCTTCAGGAATGATTGGACAGAGAGCTCCATGCATCAAGACCCTCATATCATCATTTTCCCTGCTTCTGTTCCTCCACTGGCTCAATGGGTTCCCACTACAGAGAGATGATTTCCCTACAGTGATGAACAGCTAACTTCCTTTGTCAATGTTTACATTCATTACTTCCTCGGAATGGGCAGCGACTTTTTCAGATAAACAGAGTAAATCAGCTTTCTTTCACCTTACAAGCAAAGAAACAAAATCAAGGGGGTCAACTAACCTGAAAAATGTCACACAGCTAGAAAGCAGTAGAGCAAGAAATAATACCTTTCAGAAAAACTTTCAGAAAAAACGTCTGTGGACATGAGAAAGCCTGAGCTTGAATATTGTTATTGTTGTTTATTCGCTAAGTTGTGTACGACTCTTTCATGGCCCTGTGGACCGTAACCCGCCAGGCTCCTCAATCCATGGGATTTCCTAGACAAGACTACTGGAGTGGGTTGCCATTTCCTTCTCCAGAGAATCTTCCCAACCCATGGATCAAACCCACATCTCATACATTAGCAGGAGGATTTTTTTACCTCTGAGCCATCATGGAATCTAGAGCTTTAATATTACTTACACTCTTATTTAAAGACTGCTGTTCCATTGTCTGAGTGATAGACAACAATTAACCATGCCTTTCTAAGCTTTGGTCTTTCTAGCTGGTAAATAGAGGGCAGAATAACATCAGCTCCCCACAGCTGATTGACATCTATCTATGTGTCTATCTTACACATAATAATACACTATTATGAATATATATGTACATATATAAGTAATGGGTTGGAAAAAATTTCATTCAGGTTTTTCTGTAACATTTTATATACATATATGCATGCTGCTGCTAAGTTGCTTCAGTTGTGTCTGACTCTGTGCGACCCCATAGATGGCAGCCCACCAGATTCCCCCGTCCCTGGGACTCTCCAGGCAAGAACACTGGAGTGGGTTGCCATTTCCTTCTCCAATACATGAAAGTGAAAAGTGAAAGTGAAGTCACTCAGTGGTGTCTGACTCTTCGCGACCCCATGGACTGCAGCCTACCAGGCTCCTCCATCCATGGGATTTTCCAGGCAAGAGTACTGGAGTGGGGTGCCATTGCCTTCTATATATATACATATATATATATGTATATATATGTGTGTGTGTGTGTGTACATATATATATGTGTATATATATATATATAGAGAGAGAGAGAGAGAAAGAGAGAGAGAGAGAGTTGTTTTTGTTAGCCAGAAATTTGCACTTTTATATATATACATACCTAAAAGTGCAATGATGTGTTTGAAAATTCCTGGCACGTATATTGTCAAATAAATATTGACAAAGTCAGGTACATAATCCATTTAGCAATGTACAAAATATAATTATGAAATGTACTTCATAAATACCCTACCATTAGTATAATTTTTATTTGCCAACATTCATTTTCTCTTCCATCTCACATGCATGTATATTTTTTTTGGCGTACCTTATTACATTTTATTTGACATGCTATTCCAAATACAAACCCATATCCTTAGAAAGAGTTTTCTGTCCTTTCATTCATCCAAAAATATTTATTGGGTACCTATTGTAATGGGTGCCTGACACTGGAGGACACAGCAGTGAATAAGACGGATCAAGTCCCTGCCTGTGTGGAGTTTACATTCTATAGGAGAAGCAAATGGATTACGTACTTGACTTTGTCAATATTTATTTGACAATCTATGTGCCAAGAATTTTCAAATACATCATTGTACTTTTAGGTATGTATATATATATAAAGTAAATGAATGCATAATAAACTTTCAGATTGAAGAGATAAGGAGCATTTTTTAAAAAAAGAAAGCGGCAAGGGGATAGAGAATGAGGAGAGGGTGAAATTTTATGTACTGAGTTATTAGAACTTTTTCTAAATGAATAAAATATTTAAAATAAAGAAGAAACTGAATGTTGGGTTAGAAGAATACTTATGGCAGAGAACACAGCAAGAATGCAGGGGTTAGGGCAAGAGTTTGCCTTCCTTTAAGATTTGTAAGTATAGTAGAGTACCTGGGGGAAGGTGATAGGAGATGAAAAGGTGGCCAGGGTACAGACCATATGGGGTCTTGTGGGCACACTAAGTGTCTGTGTAACCTTCCAAGCGCACTGGAAAGCCTCCGGGACACTGGGGAGTCCCTGAAAAGCAAAGAAGGGACTTGTATGATTTTCTGGGTGATGGACAGACTGCTGGGGGCAACAGTGTGAACGGAGACACCAATTTTGGTGCTTTTGTGATTGAAAGATGAGGATGGTTCCAAAAAGGAGTCCTGAAAGCAATGAGAATTGATCAGATTTGAAAAATACTTCTCAGGTATTAGCTGACAGGGTTTGATAATGGAAAGGAGGAGGGTATAAATCTTATTTGCATTTTCAAGGAAAAGAGACAGACACTGAACACTCTGTTTTCTAATAATAGCCAACATTTACTGAGAACGATGTGTCATGCCCTGTACTAAGTGCTTTATATTCATTATGCCAGTTAATACCGGTTCCCCATCACAAAATGGTTTGATTTTGTTTACTTTGCTTATTTTTATTTTAAATTCTAACTTTCTGTTTATGTAGATCTTGATCTTAATGGCTCAGTGTCTCACTTCTTGCCCTAGGCTCAACAATTAAAACTAATGACAGATACAACTTTTTAAAAACATAATGCCCTGAGTTTCCTAGAGGAGCGCTTCCTTACACACTCACGTATTACTTCACTGTTCTCATGTTCTTCAGATAATCACTCTGTCCCTCAAAGCCATGGCCCACTGGCTATGTGGGTCCAGATCCGTGGGACAGGATGAGCACCTCTATTTCTGGCAATCTTGATATAGAGTATTATTTTGTATACTCAGCCTGTATGAAAGGACAGCCATAGTGATTTGCACTGAACTAGAACATTTAAAAACAAAAATTCTTTAAACAGGTCTCAGGTGGAGGCCATTATAATATGTTTCATTAAGTCTAGCTCTTGAAGAATCAGATTAACTCACTAACTGGTTTTCTATACCTGAAGGTTCATGTAGTAAAGTGCTGTTTGTGTCTATGAATACAGGTGAGGGTGAGAACCAAAACTGACATTTACTTTGGCTGTGGCATGATCTTTCAGGTTTAGCTGCAGAACAGCAGGCACTGATCATCCAGTAGAACACAACCAGCCATCTTCAAAAATCAATGCGATTGATCTTTAAAAAAAAAGTGTCTAAGTTACTCAGTCATGCCTGGCTCTTATGCAACCCTATAGACCGTAGCCCATAAGCCCCTCTGTCCATGGAATTCTCCAGGCAAGAATACTGGCTGCTGCTGCTGCTAAGTCGCTTCAGTCGTGTCCGACTCTGTGTGACCCCAGAGACGGCAGCCCACCAGGCTTCCCCGTCCCTGGGATTCTCCAGGCAAGAACACTGGAGTGGGTTGCCATTTCCTTCTCCAATGCATGAAAGTGAAAAGTGAAAAGTGAAAGTGAAGTCACTCAGTCGTGTCTGACTCTAGGGACCCCATGGACTGCAGCCTACCAGGCTCCTCCATCCATGGGATTTTCCAGGCAAAAGTGCTGGAGTGGGGTGCCATTGCCTTCTCCAAGTGAATTACTATTCCCTTCTCCAGAGGATCTTTCCAACCCAGGGACTGAACCTGAGTCTCCTGCATTGCAGGCAGATTCTTTACCATCCAAGCCACCAGGGAAAGTCCCAAAATCAATGCAATTGCTCTTTACCTATGCATAATCTACTTCTCACTCTTTCAAGTCACTGTTTAAAGTTTTGCTAGTTTTCATATTCATTGGATCATGGAGAAAGCAAGCAAGCTCAGAGAAACATCTATTTTTGCTTCGTTGACTCTGCTAAAACCTTTGACTGTGTGGATCACAACGAACTGTGGAAATTTCCTAAAGAGATAGGACCACCTTACCTGTCTCCTGAGAAACCTGCATGCAGGTCAAGAAGCAACATTTAGGACCAGACACGGAACGACTGACTGGTTCCAAATGGGGAAAGGAGTACAACGAGGCTGTATATTGTCACCCTGCTTATTTAACTTCTATGCTGCATAAGTGAAAGTGAAGTCACTCAGTCGTGCCCGACTCTCTGTGACCCCATGGATAGTAGCCTGCCCCAAGCTCCTCTGTCCATGGGATTTTCAAGGCAAGAGTACTGGAGTGGGTTGCCGCTTCCTTCTAAGCTGCGTACATCATGTGAAATGCCCAGGTGGATGAATCAAAAGCTGGAATCAAGATTGCCAGGAGAAATATCAACAACCTCAGATATGCAGAAGATACCACTCTAATGGCAGAAAGTGAAGAGGAACTAAAGAGCCTCTTGATGTGAGTGAAAGAGAAGAATTAAAAAGCTGACGTGAAACTCAACATTCAAGAAACTAAGATCATGGCATCTGGTCCCATCATTTCATGGTAAATAGAAGGGGGGAAAGTGGAAGCAGTGACAGATTTTATTTTCTTGGGCTCCAAAATCACTGCAGATGATGACTGCAGCCATGAAATTAAAAGATGTTTGCTCCTTGGAAGGAGTGCTATGACAAACCTAGACTGTATTAAAAAGCAGAAACATCATTTTGCCATACAATCAAAACTATGGTTTTTGCAGTAGTCATGTAGGGATGTGAGTTGGACTATAAAGAAGGTTGAATGCTGAGAATTAATGCTTTTGAATTGTGGTGCTGGAGAAGACTCTTGAGAGTCCCTTGGGCTGCAAGGAGATCAAATCAGTCAATTGTAAAGGAAATCAACTATGAATATTCATTGAAAAGACTGATGCTGAAGCTGAAGGAAGCTCCAGTATTTTGGCCACTTGATGGGAAGGGCTGACTCATTGGAAAAGACTCCAATGCTTGGAAAGATTGAAGTCAAAAGGAGAACAGGGTTCAATAGCATCACTGACTCAATGGACATATATTTACGCAAACTCCGGGAGACAGTGGAGGTCAGAGAAGCCTGGCATGCTGCAGTCCCTGGGGTCACAAAGTGCCAGACATGACTTAGCAACTGAACAACAACAATCTTCATATGAATAATAAAGCAAATAAGTAACACCCTCAGTTGGGTTTTGGGCAATGCTTCATAGCGAATATATGTAAACTGAAGGAAGACTAAAGGATCACTGATAGTGCTTGTGATAGCTCTTATCTTTCACTCCATTGTATGTGAAGTCTAAGAACTTTATTGATTTGATGACACATTCCTAGAAACTTGGCAACCATATCCAATAGGCCCCTGGATAACATGATGCTCTTGGATACCAACCCATACAGCGTGGAGGGCATAATACTTGGAAGCCAGGAGTGGGTGGTGGTTCTGACATCAGTAAAGAAGTAAAATACGTGTATGATGGTCCATTGCTCTTTTTATTTTAAAAAAACAATCTATTAGCTAAGCTCATTTAGCTAATAGATTGTCTTTTTAAAATAGACAATAAAATAAAAACAATAAAATATAAATAAAAAATAAAAACCAAGTTGAGCTTGGTTTTGTTCCTGACTCTTTAACTTTATAAATTATTTTACCAGCTGACAATTCAGTTTTCTTATTTATAAAATCAATAGACAAGACCAGATAATCTCTCATGTTCTTTCTGTATGTGATTTTCTGGGAAACTAATTGTTCTTAAAAGCAGAATTTCAGAGATAGCACAGTGAAAGATGAATTGACGAACATTTGGACCCAAATCAAGTATCTTTGATAATGAACTCCTAAGTTTAAAAAAAAAAAAAAAAAAAAGACATTAAAAAAGAAAATAAAAGCCCTCATTTATTCTGCAGTGTAAAGACATATGCATTCACAGCTGGGCAGGATAAACACACCTCCCGCATTAACTTCTAATCTTCTCAATCTAATAAGAAATAATCAAGATTGGAAAGGTACAGAAGAAATAGAAAATAAGAATAGACTAATAACAGAGGAAGAATCATAGAAAGCTCTTTAAAAACTGTCTGCCTAAAACACATTTGACCCAGAGAGATTTAATGGTGATTTAATTCAAGCATTCAAAAATATCTAATACATAATTTATAATGTATTATCTCATAATTTATTATAGAGAGTAGGACATAGAGAAACTATCCAATTCATTCCACAAGATTTGATCCTGATTCCCAAAGGTGATAAGATACTATGCAAAAGTGAAAGGGAAACAAAATCATCTAAACCATGAACATAGATTCAAACTTGGAAATTAACTACTTTAAAATTGAGTTTAACAATGTAATATTGCTGATTCAATAATCCAATAGGAATAAGCCCAGTTTCAATATAAGAAAATTGAAAAATGCAATAGAAATTTATCAGTAGGATAATAAAAAAATAAAGGTAGATGATTATTTTAATATTCCCTAAATACATTTGATGAAATTTAATAACATTTTCATTTTTCAGGGTAGAATAAAATAATTCCTTCTTAATATAATGAATATTCCCATTTTAGACTCTCAACTAAGTGATTCTTTACTAGCGGACACAAGACACAGATCTCTAAATTAGAAATAAAACAAGTTTATCCACTCTGTTCACCCTCATTTAATATTACCTAAATGTGTCTGCTGCTGCTGCTGCTGCTAAGTCACTTCAGTCGTGTCCGACTCTGTGCGACCCCATAGACGGCAGCCCACCAGGCTCCACCATCCCTGGGATTCTCCAGGCAAGAACACTGGAGTGGGTTGCCATTTCCTTCTCCAATTAAATGTGTCTAGCTAGTATAATTAAGCAAGCAAAGAAGTAAAACTAATACATATTAAAAAGAAAGAAAAAAAATCATTATAAGACCTTTACGCTTTGCTTGCAAATCTGATATCCAAAATACTCTGAAAACTAAACATTTTACATTACTCATTTGATGCAAAATCTGATTTGAGCTTCTATAAAGCCATTTAGTGTGACTGTACTGCTGTAGAAATATTACTATGTTTTATTAATATGCTTCTTCCCAAGTTTCTGTTGGGGGTGTCATGTTGCATATATAGGATATGCAACATATTACCATTCAAAATTCTGAATTATAAGATATATCTGGCCCCAAGGATTTTAGATAAAATGTGAATCTCTATTATGTGCAGACTATACATCAAGGGCATTTTATAAGTCAGATTGTATTTGTTAGAATAAAATAAAATTAAATTAATAAAACATTTTATGTAAATGACTATAGAAAACAAAGTCAATGATAAAATGCTTATTTACATATCTGTTTACCCCTTACATGGGTAAAGTGCTTGAGAGAATGGGTTATATTTTGTTCATTTCACTATCACTTGTACCCAGAATATTACTTGGCATGGAGGAAGTAAATAGATATCTTGTTTTAAAGAAGAGATGAGTGTATAAATAAGAAAATTGTTATTAAGTTTTCCAGTTTTTATTTTAATGTGTAAATTTTATACAATTCTAATCAATATTCCAACAAGAATTTAAATTTGATTTGATTTGTTTTAATTTCAAAATCTAAGAAAAGGCTGATAAAACTTTCGTTTGTAAAACAAAACTGGCAGAAATAACAAAAACATTATTGAAAAGACAAATAACTAAAACAGAAACCAGGCTCATGCTGGAAAATTCTCCTTACCCTTAGAGTGACTTTTGACAAGTGGCTTAACCCCTTCTAAGTACCAATGTTCATGTGTAAAAGATAATAATCAATAGTTAGATACCACCAGAAAACAACTAGAGCTCATCAGTTAATTTGGTAAAGTTGCAGAATAAAAAATTAATAGACAGAAATCTGTTGCATTTCTACATACTAACAACAAACGATCAGAAAAAGAAATAATAAACTATGAATAAACCTACCTAAGGAGGTAAAATACCTAAACTTGGAAAACAACTAGACACTGAATAAAGAAATTGAAGACAACACAACACATAGAAAGATATAACATGCTCTCAGACTGCAAGAACTGATGCTGTTAAAATGGCCATACTACCCAAGGCAATCTACTGATTCAATGCAACCCCTATCAAGATACCAAAGACGTTTTTCATAGAACTAGAAAAAATAATTTTAAAATTAGTATGGAAACAAAAAGCATCCTGAATAATCAAAACAATCTTGAGAAAGAAGAAAAGAGCTGGAGGAACCATGCTCCCTGACTTCAGATTGTACTATAAAGCGATGGTGATAAAAAGAGTATGATACTGGTATAAATGATATGGACAGCTATATATAAAAGAATAAAATAAAAAAAAAAATTCTAACACCACATATAGGTCTTTTACCTAAATGTAAGATCAGATATCATAAAATTCCTAGAGGAAAACACAGGCAGAACACTCCTTGACATAAACCATAGCAATATTTTTGTATGATGCACAGAGTCTAAGTCTCTGATTTTCATTGTTCATATATGATAAGGCCAGGATTCATGTCTAGAGTCCATTTTCCTACCTTGTTGGAATACAAATGTTTTCCATCAATTGCTAACATGAACTGCTTAAACAAAATAATGCTGGCAAAGCACCTCAGGTAAAGCCTTATCTATAGAAAGTAGCTGATGCTTTTTCAACTACAAACCGAGGAACAAAGAGACTGAGTTGATACATCTGGAAAACTAGCCATGGACAGTGATCTCAGAGAAAACAGGACACAGGAGGCAAGTCTTAGGCTCAGAGAGAGTAGACTTCATGTAGAAGATGGAGCATCTCTTCTCTCTTTTTTTTTAATGCAACTTTTCCATAACTGGATAAAAGTCAAGTTTATTTCTTCCTGCTCTAAATGCTAAGCAGAATCTCAAGAATTCAATGTTGATCCTAACTACTTACTATGCTTCCCTAAATGAGGGTAGGGCCTGTGGGAGGGAAAAGGCTATGCTTTCTTAAAGAAGCTGAATAGTTAAAGTAGGCTCAGCAGTGGTACCTAGAACCAGCATTTCTGACAATTACAGTGTTCTCTACCCAGTGATGAGTTAATCTGCAAGAATTGGATCCCTCCTCACCTACAGTGGCCCCACAGATCAGATCAGTCGCTCAGTCGTGTCCGACTCTTTGCGACCCCATGAATCGCAGCACGCCAGGCCTCCCTGTCCATCACCAACTCCTGGAGTTCACTCAGACTCATGTCCATCGAGTCAGCGATGCCATCCAGCCATCTCATCCTCTGTCATCCCCTTCTCCTCTTGCCCTCAATCCCTCCCAGCATCAGGGTCTTTTCCAATGAATCAACTCTTCACATGAGGTGGCCAAAGTACCGGAGTTTCAGCTTTAGCATCATTCCTTCCAAAGAAATCCCAGGGCTGATCTCCTTCAGAAGGCACTGGTTGGATCTCCTTGCAGTCCAAGGGACTCTCAAGAGTCTTCTCCAACACCACAGTTCAAAAGCATCAATTCTTCGGCGCTCAGCCTTCTTCAGAGTCCAACTCTCAGATCCATACATGACCACAGGAAAAACCATAGCCTTGACTAGACGAACCTTTGTTGGCAAAGTAATGTCTCTGCTTTTGAATATACTATCTAGGTTGGTCATAACTTTCCTTCCAAGGAGTAAGCGTCTTTTAATTTCATGGCTGCAGTCACCATCAGCAGCGGCCCCACAACCCCTGTTATACTGTATGCATGCAGATTTTCCTTGCTTAGTGCATAGCCCTCTTCTCAGAGGAGGGTCCTCCCTGATCCAGTCCCAGGACCTCATGGTTAAAATCCCTTCCTGTTCCCTGGTGTTTTCCCAGAGCATATGTAACCATCCCATCCCGTTTCTTCCCACCACTCTTCAGTGTCCCTTCAGGAGAATTTGCTGAGTGACTGCCACATTCCAGCACTGTGCCAAGTCCCAAGAAAATGGTGACAATTTACAAACAAAGATCCAGCTCCCAAAGGTCTCTCAGTTACAGAGAGAAAGACACACAACACGGGATTGCTTCAATCTTCAGAATAAGTATATGCTGAGGAATTTGAACTTTAAGGTAAGGGCAATCAGTAGCCACTGAGATTTTGCACATAGAGATGGTTAAACAGGTCTTCCTGCTTCAAGCTCATATTGAGTCTGACATCAACCATGTCTCACGAATAGCATGGGATTTCCTTTTCTGTGCACACCACACCTGGTTTGGCCGGAAATGGCCTTTGGACACTGTGTCCTTAATGGTCCAGCTTTCCTTTAAGGCCAGACTCAGCAGCAGGAGGCTTTTCTCCTTGCCCTCTTGCCAGTGCCATATTGTTACCCAGTTTGAGTCAGTTCTTAATACTAATGGAAGATCCAGGAGCCACCAACATCGATATCACCTGGGAGCTAGTTAGAAATGCAGAATCTCAGGCCACATTGAAGAGCTACCAAGTAAGAATCTGAATTTTAACAAGATCCCTCAGGAGTCCTGTACCCATTAAGTGTGTTTCAGTGAACTAAGTAGGTGTCACTATGGAGCTTGTTTGCAGTGTGACAGAACCCCATCTCTCATGCACCAGGCATTCACAGAGAAGAGGACAGATGTGTGGAAGGAAACTGACATCCTGTGAACCAGGTTAGTTAATGCCTGAAGTTTGTGGGGAGAAACACTCCATGTAATTTTATCTTCTAGCAATCTTGCTGGGGGATTAACAGCATTCTCAGCTCACAAATAAAGTGAAGCTCAGAGCATCTAGAACCACACAGCCAGGATCACTAACCTCACTCATTTTTTTCTCCACAGCTCTTTGTGAACCCCAAGAAGCATGAATCCACTATCTCAACTGATCCAAAATACAGGAACCTACCCCAGTAAGGAAAGATTCTTTTCAATCCTTCAATGATCAATTCGCTGTTCTGCCAGACTAGAATGGCCCTCTCTATCTCTGCCAGGCCCAGTCTTCAGCTGAAAAGCAAAGGTCATCTTACAGGCTTAGAATTCCCTCTGGGGTCCCCTCCCTCTCCACTTGCATTTTGCCTTTTCCTCCTACACAAACAGCACTAGTAGATTTAATATTCCATACCTCACACTTGACTTCCAGAGTCTCGGTTAGCACAGTCTTATTTCAGAGAGAGAAATCAAGCCACCGAGAAGCAGACTGCTCCCAGAGAGGGAGGGAAAAGCAGACAATTTGACATAACTGCCTAACAAAGTGTATTTATGAACATCATTGGAACAAATGTCTCCCCATAATCGCAGTCATCGTCTCCTAATGTCACATCATGGAGATACTGGGAAACAAGACTTAAACCTGATTTTCTATCAGCTGGTAGTGGCACCACCCACCTCCAGCTTCCCTAGCTAAGCAGCATATGACTCACAGCTTCCTTCTAACTTCGAAAGCACTTTGGGGCCAAAAAGGAAAGAAAACTATAAAAAAAATAACAAATACATTCCATCGGTAGCTTGTTTCTTAATGCATCAGGAAACTGATCACCACAGATGCTTTAAAAGGTGCTGACATGCATTACCAGGGGCTTAAACTCCTTGGAAATTGATCTGACAGTAGGGGAAATGCAGCCATTTCATATGGAAAATTCAGAGCTATTCTTTGAGTAAGTAGAGCCTTGATTTTCCGAGTTTCTTAGCAGTCGCCTTCCTGACGATGCCCTGAGCTCCCAGCTCAAATACCCCTTTCCTCTATCCCCTTCTCTCCATTTCTGCTGCCCCTGCCCTTATCTACCTCCATCTTCCTCTTCTCATTGAGAATGCTGCCAACATTTATGTGGGTTTCTCTGACTCAAAGCTCTTTTCCCTCCAAGCTGTGCTCTGCTCAGTATTATTATTGTTCACCTACTTGTCTGTTTACATTTTTTTTTTTCATTAAGACCACGAACTTTCTACAATTAGGGACCAGCCTTGTTTCCTAGTTTCTACCTATAGAACCTAGCGCGGAACATGGCACAATGCTATGGAGTGGAATTAAAATTACTATTCAAAGAATAAAGAGCATCTTATAATGGTTGGCCTTTGAGTAAAACTGTGTCCCAGGGAACTCAGTACAGTACCAGCCCCTTCTGATGAAGACAAATTTTGCAGGTCATACTAAGCGATATCCTCCCCGTCATCCTAGCTCCCCTTCTTCTCTGCCAGTCAGGGCTCATCCTGGATATAGAGACACAGGGGAAATCACACAATTTTCTCCAGGCGAAATTCTACTAAGTAAACATCAAACATTAAATGTGTGACAAGGAGGCACACGAGCTCTGCTGGAGGGGCTGCGAAGGTCCGAGAAGTGTCCATCCTGTTAGCCTGATGAAGCAAAGCATCTACAGGTTCACCATATGTATTCAATTCAAATCTGCTTCATGGGCTGTAGACGTATTTATTTTAGGTGGTAAATTTCATGAATTCTAACATTATAGAATTGCAGTAATCTCTTCCCAGCTTGAAGTTCTTATTAAATACAATGTCAATTTACTTCCTTATACTTTCTAAAAAAAACCTCAAGAACCTCTGTTTTAAGTTATATGTTATATACTTGTCAATAATAAATTTTCTTATGATTTATTAACAATGTGCCAGGAACTGTATTAAAGGCATATGTTGTATAGTTGCTCAGGCGAGTCTGACTCTCTATGACCCCGTGGATTGTAGCCTGCCAGGCTCCTCTGTCTATGGGATTTCCCAGGCAAGAATACTGGAGTGGGTTGCCATGCCCTCCTCCAGGGGATCTTCCCAACCCAGGGATCAAACCTGGGTCTCGTGCTTTGTAGGCAGATACTTTACCATCTGGGCCACCAGGGAAACTCATATTAAGGGCATGCTATGTTCTAAATGTTTGTGTCCTCCCAAATTCAGATGCTGCAATCATAACTACCAAACATGGTGGTGCTGGCACGTGAGGCTTTGGAAGGTGCATTAAGTCATGAAGTAGAACCTTCGTGAAAGGAATTAGTGTCTTATGAAAGAGGCTCCAGAGAGAGCACTAGCCCTTTTACCTGTCTGGACACTGAAAATGTGCCAGTTATAAACCAGCAAGATGGCCCTCACCCAAGCATGTTGGCACCCTCATCCTGGACTTCCCATTCTTTGAATCTGTGAGAATTCAAATTCTGTTGTTTATAAGCTACCCAGTCTGCAGTATTTCATTATAGCAGCTCATATAGATTGAGATGTATTTTAATCTCATGTAACTCTACAAAAATTTAAAGATACGTACAGTATAATTTCATGACAAAAATTCCCCATGGTAACACAATTTCATATAATATGACTGGTTATTAGCTCTCATTATCTGCCCAACCCCATTTCAAGACAGACACAGGGGTCAGATTAAGTTTTTGTTTTTTGCATATGGAGGTAAGATTGGGCAGTGAAATGTCAGTCAGCCTTGTTCTGAAACTAGCAAGGTTGATGGATCCCTGAATCTGCAACATGCTCTTTGGCTCAACAAGCTGACCCAAGACAGGCCACAGTGAAAGTGAAAGAGCCCCCATCCGTATTTCAGCTACAGGGGATGATGCCAGCCACCAGAGGGTGCCAGATCACGTCAGAAGCCTGACGGGTTAAAGTTGCCCAGATAAACCCTCCGACCTTCTGGCCAGCCGACAAAAAAAGGCTCTTCCCCCATAATTTCAAAAATGCAGCCCTTTGTTTTATGCGATTGAATTTTCATGCCCCACTTATCCTGTTAGGCCAGGACTTACTGTACTATTAGCCTCATATTATAGCTGAGGAAAGCAAGGTTTAGAGAAGAAGCTTTGCTCAAAGTCTTATGGGTTGTAAATAGTGTATCTGGAAAACAAAGTGGGTGAATCTCCTTCTTTGGCTTCCCAACCACCATGACTCCTAAACAGGATAATCTCTGAGCAGAGTCTGTGTGTCTGACATTTTGCTAAGAACTTTGTATACACTCTGTCACTTAATTCTTACAACCACCCAACGGAACTGAAGTTGTATTTCCCCTGTTTTCAGATTCTAGAACTGAGGCTTTCTGTGGATAAGTAAGAAGAAAGAAAGTTTACTCAGTCCTGTCTTTGTGACCCCATGAACTGTAGCCTACCAGGCTCCTCTCTCCATGGGGTTTTCCAGGCAAGAGTACTGGAGTGGGTTGCCATTTCCTTCTCCAGAGGATCTTCCTGACCCAGGGATCGAACCTGGGTCTCCCACATTGTAGGTGAAAGCTTTACTGTCTGAGCCACCAGGGAAGTCCAAGAATTCACAGCTAGTAAATGTCAGAGAAGGGCTCAAAGTGAGGGCCCCACAACTCCAGAGCTATGAGGAAGTCACTGGGGGCGGGGCTAGATGACAAAGCTCGAGTTCACTTCGAGGCAGAATAAGAATGATGGCTTTTTCAAATAAGTGTTGAGAGAGAAAAAGGAAATTAAGAGTAACCTACCCTGCTCTACCTTCAAGGGGCAGGAGTAAAGTACTGAGGGATGATGTCAAGAAGCTGATAGCACATGATTTGAGCCTGTGTCTTGGGCACATATGGGACCCAGGAGGTCAGCATAATCATTTCTGAGCCATAAAATCAGAAGGGCCCTGGATATCTAGGTGGAGGACTGACACAGAAAGACTTAAGTTCCGCTTTGCAGGCACCAGCCCACAGTGAGGAAAACAAACACATAATTTAAATGTTGCTCCTGTGGAAGACACGATACATTGAATCGACTCGTTCCATCCTCCCATTTTAAGTTGGAGATAATTAAGATGTCTTTGACATGGCCATTTTTTGGTTGATTTAATGATTTGATTGAATACAATGTGTTTCTGAAGGAAATGGCAACCCACTCCAGTGTTCTTGCCTGGAGAATCCCAGGGATGGGGGAGCCTGGTGGGCTGCCGTCTATGGGGTCGCACAGAGTCGGACACGACTGAAGTGACTTAGCATAGCATAGCATAGCAATGTGTTTCTGAGGGCCTCTACAACCTCAGGCCCCTACACACTACTTTTTTTCTTGTACTGACTTAAGGTCATGAACCTTGTTGACACAAGGAATCAGGAATGGCCACAGGAATTTGTCAGGACCTAATCCTATGGTTAGGGACAGGCTGCTGCCCTTGTATCTATTTGGAGTGAGAAACATGCCCCGAAGCACTGTGACTGCTGTGCGGAGTCTCCAGCAGCCTGCAGGGAGGCGGGGTCTTAAACGGAGCTGCAGGAAGCTGGGCCAGCACCCCTGTTATGCCCTGTCAAGCTGCATCCATCGGATTAGGTTAGGAGTTAAGATGTTACACAATGTGACCAAGGGGATCAGAAGCAATCACACAACCTGTCAGCCAGAGCTTTCCTGATGATTCCCGGGGAAGAAGATTGCCTCCTTGGATGCAGAGGAGGGAAGGGGCAGCACCTCGCATGGGGTAGGGGGGAAAAGGGCCTATTTGGTTCCTTATGTAGTTGAGCTTGGTGAGGAGGGAGTGGTAAGTCAGTCTTATTTCCCTAGTCTGACTTTAGGATTTTTGCCTGCAGGTCACAATTCTAGAAGCCTTTTCTTCTAGGACAAGAGTCACAGACTCTTCTGTAGAGTTTCAGTCTCCCGGGAGCCAGACCAGAGAGCTCTGTGAGGCCTTCTGTTTCATAAAGGCGAGAGGGGGCTCACCTCCACCCACCCTGCCCTCAGACAAGGCCAGGAAATGCGACTGAAGGTTGAGGACACTCGGCGCCAGCCTGGAGGTGATTGAATCATGGCTTCTGTTTGCCGGCTACAGGGCCATGGAGCTAGCCCCAGCCTGGCGCCGAGAATACCCTGATGTTGGCAGACAGGAAGTGGATGCAGCTCAGCTTCTGTCTGAACCATGTAGATGCTACCTTTGAATGTGTCTGCGGGGACTGACTCCCAGACGCATTGCCTGACAGATACTCCAGTGACAGAAAATGCAAATAAGGCAGGCATCTTCAGAGAGGGCATCTCATACTCAGAACTATGATAAGCACCAAATTGGCAAGGGATCATTGTCCAAGAATTCCACCAGCTGATTTCCTTTACCCTTCTTCTGATATCAAGCCTTCTTTACACACACAGAACCAGAGAGGCAAACTAAGGACTTGACTTTATTTGGGTGAATCATCCTAGGTTCTCTTTATTTGCTCAAACCCATTCCTTTGAAACTGCACGGGCAATATATAGCATCACCATTGTGAAAATGGTCTCTAGAGCCATATTTTACCCCAGTCCGAATCCCACCTTCACAGCTTTCTAACTGTGTGACCTTGGGAAAGTGATTTGAGTGCAGGATGGGGATCCTTGTTAGTATCATTTTCATTTACATGAGTTAATTTGTAAATATCGATCAGTGCATGGTACTTAAATGATAAGTTCTCATAAATGGTAGACATTCTATTTCTGATCCTGGGCTCTGCTTCCTCTTTCTGCTTCTAAAGGTCAGTCTTGCCCTTTAGACTTAGGCTCTTATTTGGTTTATATTGTTGAATGCCTGACTATCTCTCAAGGATGTTTTCTTGGAGCTCCACGGTTTGATTACCAAGATAACATCCCCCTCTCTTTCTATACTGCCTTTGGGAGATCTGATTTCTAGCATTAACCTTCTAGACAAGCTGGTTCCATGAAATCAGACACAGGTTTCACCATCCAGATATCTGTGGTGGAGAACTCTAACCCAAGTCTATTCATTTGGAGGCTTCTTGACATAAGTCACATCTTGGGGTCTTTCTCCCATAAACTGGCTTTTTCTGATTCAAATGATCAGCCTGGAGACTTCTCAGCTGCCTTAATTCTTAAGGCACATGGCGGGCGCTTAATAAATGGCTTTGACTAACTCTCTGGTTTCTTTGACTAACTCTCTGGTTTCTAGACCTAGTCAACTGGTTGCAAAGTGTTTTCAGCCTCTGATTTGTGAGAGAAGTATCAGGTTATTCATTTGCCCTCTGGCTGGGGACAGTTTCCTCATAAAAGAGAGTCACCTCCTGAGCATCCTTGACAACTCATCGAGGTGGCATTATCCTGAGTTCACACCTTGTCTCAGTGGGCTTGGCTGCCTATTGGCTATCACCTCACAAGCTTCAGCTCCCTATCTGGTAAACCTAGGCAAATAGAACCCTTGGCATGTGAGAACTCTGAATAAAGTGCTATAGAAAGATGTTCTTGAAAACACAGTCAACAATAACAAATATTGTGTCCACAGGTGGGAGTCACACATGGAAACTATGACCCTGGTCAGTGGTTCTATACATCGTCCAGGTGGCAGAACACCTGGAGATCACAGAATACCATGAATGCTGCACAGCTCCAGTGCAGAGACACGGTTAACTCCAGCATCTGAACCAGGTATGGCTTTTATGAGCAGAAAATATGACTAGATTGCTGTGTATAGATGCAACAAAAAAACCAGAGCAAGGTAAAACAAATCTATTAAAAAAAAAAATACGTCATGACCTAAGCATGTTCACCTATTTCTGAGTCTTTCCACTGACATCATTTGCAAATTTTCATTAATTTGGTCCCTGGCAGGTGGACAGGAAAGGCTGAATAAGAGCAGGTCCCAAAGTTTGAAGAGAAAGAGGGGGAGGGTAAAGTTTTGAAATGAGAAAACTGTCTCTGCATTAATTTATTTTTTACGCAAAAGAAAATGTCTGGTATTATTCAATTTTTACAGAGGAATACTTTAGAACAAGAGGAGAAACAGCAGTATTTGCCCTCTTAGAATGCTCCATGGCCTACGAAGGTGGGGTAGAGGCAGAAGAGATGGGAGCAGGGTAATCTTCATCAAGTTCTGACCCATTCTCTGTCTTATGTTTCCCCTTCAAGTCTCTTTTACTGTGGGCCACTCTCTGATCCTTTGGATGACTCATTGGTCTAACTGAAGTTGTCTTCATGGCTGATCACAGACTATGGACCTCTGATTTGTAGAAAAGGACATCTCATTGTTCCTTCCGTGCTCCCCCAAAGAATGCGAGTCTTTTCTTGAAGTTAATCCTACAGAGAGCGCAAGGCTGCCTACACTGCACACTCCCTGGACCTTTCTCTTCTTAAGAATCTCCTTTTTGTTCCTTCATGAATAGCCCTCCTTTTTCTTAAGTTGTCTCTTATGTTGCTCCTTATGGTATAAAGTGGTAGCTTGCCTTTATTCTTCAAGGCCCGAGTTTGTGTTTTCCTATTCAATGGAAGACTTTCTACTGGACTAGTACACATAGGTTTCAGTCATATCCTCACATATAAACCAAGGGAATTCTGCCAATGTAGTATTCCTAAAAGACATTGCAATGCAAGGGGAATCAGCAATCCATAGTCTGATGCATGGTGCACTTCAGCATGGCACAAAAGCTACAAAACAGAGAGCAGCAAGGCCACTGTAGGAGTGGGAGTGGAGGGCAAAACTCCTCTCCATAACAAGTATAGAGAACTTATTACAGTCCAAGCTAGTTCCCAGTGGTTTTAAAGGTTTGGCAAGATGAAGTGGTCTGGCTATAACTTTGGATCACAATTATATGCTGAATGTTCTCATTTTTCATGAAGTCTGACTATGCTCTTGCTCAGATGGTTTCCTCTTTTGCATTATTTATTTTTCAAGATGTTTTTAAAATAATTTCCCATCAGCTCATGTAACTAAAGTATTTCTCTCTCCTCTGTAACCTGAAAGAGTGTCACCATCCTAGGGACATATGACAAAGTCTCATTTAGAATTGTCTTTCTTAGATGTAAGTTGTAGTCTAAATCAAAAGCCGAAATATGAAAAATCAGAGAACACCCAGTAATCTTCATGAGCTCCTGTTACAATAGGATATCGTATTTTCAAATATACCGCACAAAGTACTGACCATCCTAAGCCAAAAAGGTCACAGACTATAAAAGGTTAACAGAATAAAAGACCAACAAGGAAACATCTTCTGATAAATTGTAAGGGGACCCCCTAGGAACACCAAAGTTGGTATAGAGATTATTTTAAGCTGAAGACATTTGAGATTTAAAAGATTCAGAAAAAAGCCATCTTCGAGTTTTCCTTACCTAACAGAAAAAGGGAAAAATCAGAATAAAGCAAAATGTCTGAAAATGAGGACTTCCGTCAGTTCCCTCTTCAGGGTGTGTCTGCTTCCAGGAGAGAGGCCAAGAGTAAACCTACGATAAATCTCCTCTCCTGGGGAGTTCTATGACCCAAAAGAAGATGGAAAGACCTCTCACACCTGTACAGGCAAACATTATCACAAACTTTCTTATCGCCTAGTTGTTCTTCTAAAAGAACTCATTTGTTTTTCTTAAAGAAACCTATTTGGTCTTCCCATAGGAGTCTTTCCTATGAAGCTGAGTATAGAAGCCCCAAATAAAATCACTTCTTTGAATTAATTATCCACGTGTATACCAAGTGAATGTGCACACCAGATTTTTCTCCAGTTAGTCTGTTTTTTCTGTCAGTTTAAATTGCAAGTCCTAAGCAATATACCTAAGAGGGTAGAGGAGAAGTCTTTCCCATACCAAACAATTTACATAAGTTCACTTAAATATAGCCCATCCTATGTTCAATGATAACTATTTCAGTTAACTTAAACAGAGGAACTCTGATTTATAAGAATTTTCTAAGTGTCAGAAGTTCACTATGCATTGCAAATAAAGGCTCCTCTTTGGCTGTCTCCACAGATTAAAAACAATGCTTCACAAAGAAGAAAATCAACCCATTCAAGCCAAAGAGATCTGCACATTTAATATGAGTCACCTGTACCAACTGTGATGCACCTTACTTAAAAAATGTCTGTTGAGAATGCCATTTCTAATCCACAAGATTTTGCTCAAGACAAAGCAGAACAGAACAATATACAACAGTTTGTGCTCTCCACCTCCCTCCAACCACCAAAAGACTTCTTCCAACACAAACTTGGAGTAAGTATAAGAAAACTTAATCATATATATGTATATGATTTTTTACCTTAATTAGACATTCCCATCAGTGTCCAAGAACATTATGACTCAAATTTTCTTGTGAGCAGCAATAGTGTTTATCCTAGGATAAAAAAAAAAATATGTAAACTCAGAGACTGCCTACTTTTAAATTTAGTAATTCACAGTTTATAGAAAGAAGCAAAATAATGGGAAATGCAGGAAAGTTCTTCATGGGAATGGTCAAAACAACGAACAGTGATAGTTTGCCTAAAAGCTAAGTAAACCAGTAACAGGTGTTTTCTTTGATCTTCTAAAGATATTTTGGAATATAGGCTGGTTCTTTTAGAAACAGACATATTCTATGAATTCCTGGCAGGCAATCACTATATCTTGGAAAAGAGAGGAAAGAATTTTTCTATGTCAGAAATGCCTTGGCCAAATGATTTAATGACTTGGAGTTTCATTTTCTTCATCTGTAAAATGAAGGTGATAATACCTGCCCCATAGGCTGTGATGAGGATTAAGAAGAGGATGTGCAAAGTGGCCGCACATTGCCTTGCACGCAGCAGACACTACATATACACTAGAGCTCCTTCCCGTTACAGTCCCCTCCCCTGCAGCCTTTTGCTTTTCTTATAATTACTTCCAACACCTTATCAGTATTTGCTCCATGTTATTTAACTGGAAACAAAACTGAATGACTTCAGATTAAAAGTGAGCAAAAAGGAGATGACATCAACTTCACGTTTACCAATCAAAACAGCTCAATGGATTGAACGTTCCTTATGCTCTAGGCTCTGTACTAATGATTGTATGTCAATGATTTCTTTGGTCTTCACAACAACCACAGAGAAGGTGCTGTTAGAAAATTGAAGCGTGGAAGTGTTAAGCCCTTCTGTTCAGACTGCACATCTCCTAGGTTCTGCAGAGCTGGCATTTGAGTCCATGGGATCTCACCTCAGAATCGTCGCCTTCACCACCCCTTCACCCTGGCTTGGCCACTAGGAAACTCTCTGCATCACAGGACTGGCATATGCTCCAAGTGATGTCACACACTTGATTCTTCTGTCTCTTACCTTCCCCTCACTTTCCTTCCTTTACCTTCTCTCCTCTTCTCTTGTTTCCTTCAACCTTTATTTTTGATCTGATTTCACTCTTTTGCTTCTTTTGTTCCTCTGTTTTGCTCTGACCAACTGGGACAGAATATTAATCACTATAAGTAAAGTAAAGTAAAGTATAAGTAAAGTACTATTAAGTGCCAACAGAGATATGGGAACTTTACATATATTATCTCACTTCATCTTTCACATCAAATCATCACCTTCCCTTGATAAATGAGGAAATTGAGGCACAAACTAACATTACTTGCCCAAGACATAGAGCTAATAAGTAGGGGATCTCTTGAATCAAGAGTGACTAAAAAGCTAGCTGGGTCTTCCCTGGTGGTTCAGACAGTAAAGAATCTGCCTGCAATGTGGAAGACCTGGGTCTGATCCCTGAGTTGGGAAGATCCCCCAAAGAAGGGAATGGCTACCCACTCCAGTATTCTGGCCTAGAGAATTCCATGGACAGAGGAGCCTGGCAGGCTACAGTTCATGGGGTTGCAAAGAGTCGGACACGGATGTTATGATTTGTGCTCTCTGGCATGTGGTAGTTAGGTTGCACTATCAAGTTTAAAAGCTGCAGTTATGAATACTGGATGAGAAAGTAGAGAAGGTTAGTGTGAGGGTGACCATAAACACAGCCTTGTCGTTTAGGAATTCAGACTCCAGCAAAGGAGAAGAGCAAGACTTGATTTAGAAAGATTAGCCAGAGACTGCTGGGACCCTGTCTCCTGCACCGTCTCCCCATGAAAATCGCCAGCCGTTGTCATTCTGACAAGGAGAAAAGAAGTGACGAAGTGTATTTCAAGGGAGGCTGGTTGTCAATGAGGTGTACAACACGTCCTTCACACTCAGGGAGTCAGACCTCTGTGCTGTCTACCCTTGGGCAGGGGGACATCGAGCTCCAAGGACAGAGAACATAAAGGAAGCAGTCAATGAGTGAAAGAAACCTTCTTTAGGCAGCCAGATCCAGATTCGTCGAGAAAAAACTGCTTTCCAGATGCATTCTGAACACGAGGGCGTGATTAGGATGGAGAAGGCAGTCAAGTCCGTTTGGCTTCTTCGGGGGATTTGTTTGTATATTCTAATTGCATCATCATTTAGCTTTATTTCATCTGGAACCTGGCTGCCAAATGAGCATATTGATTACCTGTCACAGATGCATATTTCTCAATTACAAGCCATCAAAGCTTGTAAAATCTCAACCGTGTCAGGACCCAGGAGTGGATTTTAGATTGACTGTGTGTTGTCACATTAGTTATCTTCCAGTGAGTATCAGCTACAAGGCTGGCAACTACCCACTGCACATGCCACCTTGCTTAAATGTCATAACCCCCTGCAGGCTAGACATCATTGCCTTCCTATCTCTTAAATGAGAAACAGAGGCCCAGGATGATTAACAGTTCTGCCCAAGGTCACACAATTAGTAAGAGCTGGAGTAGGGACTTG
Source organism: Bos indicus (assembly GCF_029378745.1). NCBI lineage: Eukaryota > Metazoa > Chordata > Mammalia > Artiodactyla > Bovidae > Bos > Bos indicus. The sequence goes on along the minus strand of NC_091788.1, from coordinate 16,143,232 downwards.
AACTCGTGTATAACTTCAAACTCCACAGGCTTCTCTGCCTCATACAGGCAGTGAGTGGATGCACTATTTCAAAGCGTGGACTTTGACGTCATGCTGTCTCACTTGAGGTCCCAGGTCTCTCTCTTCCTAGCTCTGTGATCTTGAGTTTCTTTTTTAAAAATGTTTATTGAAATAAAGTTGATTTACAATGTTGTGTTAGTTTTAGGTGTACAGCTAAGTGAATATATATATGTATATATATGCACATATATATATAGGTTATTATAAGATATTGAGTACGGTTCTCTATGCTATATAGTAGGTTCATGTTTATCTATTTTACATGTCATTGTTATTTAGTCACTCAATTGTGTCTGACTCTTTGTGACCCCATGGACTGTAGCCCACCAGGCTCCTCTGTCCATGGGATTCTCCAGGCAAGAGTACTGGAGTGGGTTGCCATTTCCTCCTTCAGGGATTTTACACGTAGTAGGTGTATATTTTAATTCCAAATCCCTAATTTATCCCTCCTTCCTCCTTTCCCCTTTGGTTACCATAAGTTTGTTTCCTGTGTCTGTGAGTCTCTTTCTGCTTTGTAAATAAGCTCGTTTGTATTATTTTTTGCTGTTGTTTAGTTGCTAAGCTGTATTGGACTCTTCTGACCCCATGGACTATAACCCACCAGGCTCCTCTGTCCATGGGACTTCCCAGGCAAGAATATTGGAGTGGGCTGCCATTTCCTTCTCCAGGGGATCTTCCCAACCTAGAGATGGAACCATGTCTCCTACATTGGCAGGTCTACTGAGCCACTCAAGAAGTCCACGTATAAGCGATATCATATGATGTTTGTCTTTCCTAGTCTGTCTTACTTTCCTTGGTATAATAATCTGTAGGTGCAACATTGCCACAAATGGTATTATTTCATTTTTTATCAGTTCAGTTGCTCAGTTGTGTCTGACTCTTTGTGACCCCATGGACTACAGCATGCCAGGCCTCCCTGTCCATCACCAGCTCCCGGAGTTTACCCAAACTCGTGTCCATTGAGGTGGTGATGCCATCCAACCATCTCATCCTCTGTCGTCCCCTTCTCCTCCTGTCCTATCTCTGTGTAATATTCCATTACTCATTCCTTTCCACGTGGTGTATAATCACATCTTGTTTATCCATTATCTGTTGATGGGCAGTTAGGTTGTTTCCATGTCTTGAATACTATAAATAGTGGTGTTATGGACAGTCTCCCCAAGACGAACTTTTAAACATTAGGTGAGTTTCAACCCACCCGTGTAATCATTGTCCCTAATTTTTACCTAATGAATATATATTTTACAGAACCCTCTCTACATTCCACATCACTGCGTGTTGTGTAGGCAGAGGTGAACACAGGCACCATCTCTGCATCAGTCTCACAGCCTAGGGGGGTGATCTACAATTACACACTTGAAATGTCCTAAGAAGGAAATGATAAAGATGCAAGGATGGAGAAGATTGAGGGCCGCGGGCCAGTGGATGGTACAGGAGCTCTCTGAGAAAATGGCATTGAAGCTGAGGTGACAACGAGAAGGAAGCATGTGATGATGAGTGGGTGAGGGGTTCCGGGCAGAGAAGGAGAGTGTGCATAGATCCCAAGACAAACAGGAGCATGGGAACCAGAAGAAAGCATGGGAGAAAGGGAAAGAAGAGGGTGGAGATGGGGTAAGGATTGGTGGGAGAAGTTGAATGAATGGGCTAAGGCCACAACATTCAGGGTCCAGTGGGCCACTGTGAGTGCTGGGTTCTGAGTCCTACACAACCTCGGGTAGCCTTTGTTGGCAGAAGGTCATTCTCACATCTCACTGTCATCATGTGCTTATGGATCTGTTTCCCCTACAAGACCATGAACTTCTTAGGAGCCTAGGAAAGTGCTCAGGACAAGGCACACGTTCAGCAAATTGACTGAATGAACAAATGGCATCTGAAAACACTGTAATTCTATATGATTCTATTGAAAGATCTGGACAAGGCAATGGCACCCCACTCCGGTACTCTTGCCTGGAAAATCCCATGGATGGAGGAGCCTGATAGGCGATAGTCCGTGGGGTGCCTAAGAGTCGGACATAACTGAGCAACTTCACTTTCACTTTTTACTTTCATGCATTGGAGAAGGAAATGGCAACCCACTCCAGTGTTCTTGCCTGGAGAATCCCAGGGACCGGGAGCCTGTTGGGCTGCCATCTATGGGGTCGCACAGAGTCGGACATGACTGCCGTGACTTAGCAGCAGCAGCAGCTATTGAAAAATAGATATAAGACTGGAGTAAAATAAGAAATAAACATTTTTGTTCCTGGCTAAGAATCAAATCAATCTGATATATTTACATATAAATTTGCACTTATGTAAAAATAGATAGGCATTACATTTTAGTAATTATAGCCACCATTAATAGTTTGGCACCAGGCTCAGTGCTATATATGCAAACTATTTAATTTTCATGAAAACAAATATGAAGTAGTTATTGTTAACTCCATTTGAGAGAAAACACAATAGCAAAAACCAAAACAAACAAAAAGGCAGGGCAGTTTAAATAAATAATCCATGATGACAAAAGTAATAGTTAACAGTGCTGGAATTTGAACCTGGGTATTTTACTCAAAGCCTACATACTTAGCAACTTTTTGATATGTTCTTTAAGGTAGTTATCCTTGCTAAAGTTTAAACATTTACAACATAATATCTACAAATAATTGTCACTGAAATGAAATGAGTTATAGTAAACATTACAGAGACATAGAATTTTTAACAATAATTAATGGTTAATTGGGGCTTACACAGTGACGCAGCAGTAAAGAATCTGCCTGCAATGCCTGGAGACCCGATTTCAATCTCTGGGTCAGGAAGATCCCCTGGAGAAGGAAATGACAGCCCACTCCAGTATTCTTGCCTGGAAAATCCCATGGACAGAGGAGCCTGGTGGGCCATAGTACATGGGGTCACAAAAGAGTCAGACACGACTTAGGGACTAAACAACAAAATGATTAAATAAAAATACAAAATTTGACAGAATCTCATTAATAATGATTAGAATATAATACAGAAAAAAATAGCATTCAGTGCATTAGAATGCATTTTACAGTTGCTTTTTTGTTTTAAATTTCTTTGTTTTTGTCATGTGGCCTTACATTACACGAAAATTAGCAGCAACAGGGAAGCAATGGGAGGTAATTTCCTAGGAATGACTGACCAACAAGGTGGTTAAATAAGCCAATATTTGTATTTTTCATACTTTTTCTATTACTAGCCCTGTGTGTGTGCTAAGTCACTTCAGTCGTGTCTGACTCTTTGCGACCCTATGGACTGTAGCCTGCCAGGCTCCTCTGTCCATGGGGTTTTCCAGGCAAGAATACTGGAGTGGGTTGCCATGCTCTCCTCCAGGGGATCTTCCCAATCCAGGGATTGAACCCATCTCTCTTATGTCTTCTGTGTTGGCAGATGTGTTCTTTACTACTAGCACCACCTAGGAAGCCCTCGTTGACCTTGACTAAAAGGCCTTCTTTCTTCCCCTGCTTTCTGAATAACTCCCATTCATTTTTCAACACCCAGATCAGATTCCTCTCAGACTGGAAAGCCCTTCTTGGCCTTCTGGGGTCCTACTACCACATCCATCTCTTTCCTACAGTTTACAAATTTGTTTCATTCAATGCAGAAATCAAAGCCCTATACTTAGTAGGTGTTTATTAATAGTTGTTGAACAAATAAGCAAGTGAATTATTTTTTCGATCATTCTCTTTTAATGCAAAGGCTGCCAGGTTGTAAGTAAAGGGAACAGAAATATATACTTATTCAGATGTGGCAAACCCTGCTCTGGACACGTGGCTTGAATGACTGACTACATGTAGTATTTATAAGGGATATCTCCGGTGGCTCAGCAGTAAAGAATCCGCCTGCAAGGCAGATAACGCAGGAGACGCACTTTCAGTTCCTGGGTCAGGAAAATCGGGAGGAGGAAGTGGCAACCCACTCTAGTATTCTTGCCTGGAGAATTCCATGGACAGAGGAGCCTGGAGGGCTACAATCCATGGGGTCACAAAGAGTCAGACACATCTGGGCATGCAGGCAGTATTTATACTAGCATTTTTTAGTATGTTCCTCTATTTCCATTTAATAGATGAGCGAAACAGGCTCAAAGAAGATAAACTATTCCCAATAGACAGGAATTAGTTTTCCTAGGAAGACAGTTCATGTCATGGGAAAAGAGTATTTTCCCATGGGGAAATGGGGATTTGGAGAGAGATTTAAAATAATAACAATAAGATGAAGTGATGCTGAGCAGCATTTGGAGAGAGTCTAGGATGAAATCTCTGCTCCCCTGCCCTGGTTTCTCTATGGGACAGGTGAGCACAGGGGTTAAGAGCATAATGACTGAGGCCAGCCCACCTTGATTCGTATCTTAGCTCTTACCACTCTCTACATATGTGACCTTGGGAACTGAGTAACCTCTTTGAGATTCAGTTTACCCATCTGTAAAATGGGGATGATGATAGTAACACTTCAAGGGGATACTATGAGGACGGAATGAGGAGAATCAAGCTTCCATTGTCCTCAGCACTTAGAAGGCTTATGGATGTGAACTATTACAATTCAATGCTTTCATCGGGAACAAAGAAGCAAAGTTACACATTAAATAATGAGTATTGCCTTGGGGGATACAGACAAATTGAGGCCTGACCAGAGAAGGGTTAGTAGAAAAGAGGAAGACTATCCGTATATTAAAGGGATCCTGGAAATGTTATTTATTGTGGAAGCAGAATATTCAGGAAGGACATGGCAGCTGCTAATTAGGCAACACTTACTCACCACAAGGCACTGAGCCAAGCTCTCAGCACCCTTACTTTGTTCATCCTTACAGAGCCACTATGAGAAAGGCCACTTTTAAACCTTTTCTTAGAATTTGTACTGTTCATTTTATACCAAGGAAATTTAGGGTCAGAGGACAGATATGACTTGACCATGGTTACAAAGTAAGTAAGCACAGGATGCAGACCTAGATCTATCTTGTGCAGAAGCTGGTGTCCTTGGCACCATGCTGTGACACCTCACAGGTCCCCTCCTTCCTCCTGGTTTGTCAGAAACCAAAGGCAGAGGAAGAAGAAATTAATTTATTCTGTGTCGTTCCAGAAAGCAGAATGAACAGAGTATATAAGAAAGGAACTTTAGTTCAACATTAGACAGGATCTTTAGCTCTACAGAGGCACCTGTGAAATCAGGGAACTACCTTAAGGAATCACACAGGCATTGAACTTTGCCTCCATTTCTTAGTAGCTTGGAAACCATACATATACCGACATTCTCTAACATTCAGTTTTCTCTTCTGCAACGTTAATGTAAGAATCCTTAGTTTGCTTGGCTGTTTGGTGAATAAGATTATGTATGCAAATTGCTGATCACCAGCCTGTGTTTGCTCCTTCCATTTACCCCATTTTTTAAGCAATTGGAGCTGTTCAGTAATGCAGTAGGAGGTAATGATTCATATTTCCATTCCCTGCCCATGGAAGTGTGTAAGCAAAAGGTGTGTTGGTAAAATGATTGGACTCTATAATGCCAACTCAAGCCTCAATAGATAGAAGAACTTTGCAAACCTCCAGGTCTAAGAGTCTACAAAATTAGGAAGAACAGATGATTTAAAAAAAAAAAAGATCTTACTAATTAGATCAGAGTGTTAACATTAAGGCTACAAAATTGAACAGAAGTAAACATGAAAAGGGAGAAGGAAATGGCAACCCACTCCAGTATTCTTGCCTATGAAATCCCATGAACAGAGGAGCCTGTCTGGTTATAGTCTGTGGGGTTCCAAGAGCTGGACACGACTCTGGGACTAAACCACCACCAAACATGAAAAGAGGAGCTCTGCATTTAAATGTAAAAAAAAAAAAAAAATTAAAAAGCAATAACACCAACACAATCTTGCTTGTAGACAATGAGGAAGTAGAGTTTGATCATGGTGCAAGTGAGAACATGCTGGGATCTTCTTTTGATCACTAACTTAACATGTGACTTGATTTCTAAAACAAACACAGTGGCGAAGAATAACCCTAACTATTTAGGCTATATTGCATATTTAGAGGTTCAGGATCTAGGCTGGGGTCTTATTGTCCCACTATATTATGTGCATCTTACTGGGAGAAAATTCCCTTTTAAAGCCAGTCTACAAGTGAAAAATTTCATATAGCCACAATTAATTTTGAAAATACTAAATTTTACACATAACGTAGAATATGCATTGTTTAGGGCATACAATCATGTTAGGCAATTCATTTGCACAATAGAATTAAAGCCCTGCATGACAAATTATGTTGAAATTAAAAGTGCAACCACTTTGTTTTTTTTTTAAAGATTTAAAAAATTTATTTTTTTAATTTAATTTTTAAAATAAGTATTTATTTATTTGGTTGTCCTGGGTCTTAGTAGTGGTACATGGGATCTTCAATTTTTGTTTCCACATGTGGGGTCTTTTGTTGAGGCATCTGGAATATAGTTCTTTGATCAGGGATTGAACCTGGGCCTTTGCATTGGGAGTCTGGAGTCCAATGGTTAACCATTGGACCACCGGGGAATGGAACCCCCACACCACTTTACTTTTTAAAGTTTAACAAAATTCTAAAGGAGAATGAGAAACAGGTGAAGGATTTTAGTATTACGGCTTGTCTTAAAGTTTTACTCAATTAAAAAAAATCATTAATCTAGTTTATAAATAGATTGTTGTACAGATTAAGTGAGATAATATATATTGATCTTAACTAATCATCAAATTTTAAGAGGTAATTTGATCAGTCAGACTGGTGCACAAGGTTGGGTTGGATTGGGGGCTGTGTCCTAAAGCAGGGTTCAGCAAACTATGACCTGTGGGCAGTATATGGCCAGCAGCCTATGTTTGTACACCTACCAGTAATCAGAGGTTTTTACATTATTAAAAAAAATGGGTAAAAAAGAGAAAAAGAAGAGGAAGAAGACTAAGCAGCATATCCTGTATGTGGTCTGCAAAACCTCAAATGGCAACACTCTGGCCCTTTATTAAAAATATATGTATATATATAATATATATATTATATATATATATATATATATATATTGCTGATTCTGGCCATAAAGGAATGTGATTGCCACTTCTAAGGAGAAGATGATCTCTACCTCTGGATTTAGGTTCACGTTCCTTGACGCGCCTCCCAGTCCCCTTCCCCTTGCTACCTTGTCCAGATTGCCAGCGCCATCTCTTGCCGTGGAAATACTGACGGTTAGCAGTTCTCTAGCCCTAGGGCACTGTTTCACTCTTACGGGCCTTCATAGGTGCTGCTCCCCAGTAAAAGTCACTCTCCCTTGACATTCAAGTTTTTCCCACTATTTACTTAGCTAAGTGGCATACTCATTGGAGAAGGAAATGGCAACCCACTCCAGTGTTCTTGCCTGGAGAATCCCAGGGACGGAGAAGCCTGGTAGGCTGCAGTCCATGGGGTCGCACAGAGTCGGACACGACTGAAGCGACTTGGCATACTCACAGAATTTTTTTCAAGTGATCTAACCTAATTTAAAGCATCTGTTCCTTCATGGGCTCTCCTTCTAGAATCAGGAGTCTAGACAAGTTCCTTTAGCACAGGGACACAAGTTATTCATCTTTTTAATTTCTAACACTGGGCCTAGAACCTGGTGGGCTCTTAGAAAATGTTTGCTAAACCAGGGTAAATATGTTCAAATATTAGTACAACCGTTGGTGCAGGAGGGAATGGAGTGCTGGGAAAAGCTTTCAGAAAGCAAAAATGAGAACAAAGAGGGAAAGTTATAGTTAAAAATGAAACGATTTGTCTGAATTCCTATTGATGATCAGGAATAAAGGGACTGGTGTTATCATCAAGACCTGACTGAATCTTGACCACATGTCTGAATTTCAATCTGAGACTTTTAACAAAGGAATTCACCATTAGAGTCAGTTTTCTCATCTCTCTCCTGGAGATTTTTAACACCTGCCTGATAGGAATATTGGAAAGAGTAAGACCATGTACATTAGAAAGACTAACACAATGTCCTTCAAGGAGCAGTTGGAGTTTCCTGTCACTCCTCCTGAATTCTTCATGCCCTCAGCTTCCTCCCCAATGCCACATCTTCCCTTACTGTGTCTGAAAGGAGCAAGTGAATTTCCACCAAACTGCTCCAAACATTTCATCAAAGTTTCCCCCTGACTTAATATACCACCCCCAGAAGACAAACACTAGGGTTCTGTTGACAGAGACAGGCTATGCATCCAGAGAAGACAGTTCATAGTAATTTTGTCAGCAAAATTGTAACAATAAAGGCCCAAACAACACTTCATCTCCCTGTCAGTTGTCTTGAAAGGGCAGATTACTTTTTCCTCAATCTTGGCACATCCAATTAAGGTAGACTTACAAGCCAGGCAGGTGTAAAGTGCAAGCCAGCACTTGTTCCCATTAGCAATTATCACTGGAAAACTACACGAATGCAAAGTCTTGGCATTACGGTTGCCCTGGCAACCATCAACCTGCAGAGGCCCAGCGGACACAGACATGAAAACTTGACACCACTGCCCTTAAAAAAAAAAAAAAAAAGCAGCTTATCTTCTATTTTCCCTGGTTATTTTATGTGTTTGTCATTGCAAGCCCCAAAAGAAAACACTTTGTATCATCTACCTGGCATTTCAGAATCTATCTAGGTGTTAGATTAACACTTGTATGTTTCTGATGAATATACATTGAGCACCTACTATGTGCCAGCCGCTGTGGAAAATAAACCAATTTCAAGTGAGAAAAACTAATGTAGTTTTACTTCCTTCCTTTTTCTATTTTTTCCTTTCTTCCTTTCTCCCCTCCTTCCTTTATCCATTCATTCAATAACGTTATTCAGGGAGTCATGCAGAGCAGTCACTCTGCTTGACACAGCTGATGCAGAGATGCATGAGAATGACTTCTTACCCTGAGGAAGTCTCCATGTAGCCATGCTGAGAAGCCATAAGAACACAAGACCCACAGGTAAAAGCAAATGTGGCTATAAGAAAGGCGAAACAATCCCATATAAGGACACTATAAGCCAAACTAAGAAAATGCTTCAGAGGCTTGACAAGACATAGAATGATGTAGATGTCGAATGCAAAGCATTATTCTTTTTACACACAGATTTTTGGTGATCTAGTTGGTAAAAGAAGCCCAGTAAAGAATGACACATTTAGAAAAGACTGAATAAGAAAGAGCAAAGATGGCGAAGGACAGGCTAGGGGACACCACTTCTGATCATATTTGACATTTAAAAACTTAGCAAGCCTGTTGTATGTGTCTTTTCTTCTTCTCCATCTCCCTTTTCTTTTCCTCCCCTCCTCCTTCTAATTAATATTACTATTACTGTCAATCCGACTCTACAGATGATCAGATGAGGAAATTGTTGGTGAGGTTAATTCACTGGGAATCAACAATGCTTACATTCAACCAAATGTCTGATTAAAATCCTGTGCTCTTGTTGCTATGTCATGAGGGAGTGAGAAAATGCAAATTTATGAAATGCAGACAGAAAGAAATGCACCAGAAACATGGCACTTGAGGAAGAGCTGATAATCAGTGGCACTCAGGGGTACCTATTTCCTCTGGAAAGCCCTGACTTTGGAATATTTAACCTTTAATTTAGCAGAGGCTTTGACAACCAAAAAATACCAATTGCCTCTTGACGTTGTTTTTTAAGTTCCATGACAATCCCTGTAGAAAAAGCTTTCAAAGAGACTTAAAAATAAAAGGAGAGGTAACATTAGCGAAAGGAAAAGAATTATTTAAAAAATAGAGCTGCCGAGCACCGTTAGACTTGTGGTCTACTGAAGCCACACACAGGGACCCTGTGGAGGAAACAGGCAGGAACTGGTGCAGCACTTCTTTTCTGGATAAGAAAAGTGGGCTCGGGGAAGCTAGGAACTCTTCTCAGCTCACGTCTCTTGCTTGATTAAAACCACCAGCACTTCCTTTTTCATATCTATTAGCAGAGAGGAATTTGCTGGTGAATTTTAATTCAGGAAAATGTGGTTGTGCATCATTTAGGTAAGAGCTGTGCAAAAGTTTAGGCCCAGAATTAGTACTGAAGGATCTTACTACTCAAAGTGTGGTCCAGGGAGTGGTAGCATTACCTGGGCACCTGCTGGGAATGCAGATGCCCTAAATCTGTGTTTTCCTAAGATCCACAGGTGATGCCTGTGTACATTACAGTTTGAGGAGCCCTGAGAATAAATGACATATGCTATAAAAAGAAGATAGGCTTTGGGGTAAAATTCATCTGGATTGACATCTCAACATGAACATCAGTCATGGCCATGATTTTGATAGTTAGGAAAGAAAGGGAACATATTTCAAGGAGAAATAGCAGTTTGGGTGAAAGTACAGAGGTGTGACTGGACTTAACCTGTTCAAGGGACAGCAAGTGGCCTGATGTTTTTCCCAAACCGAGAAGATAAATTAGAAATAGGACTTAGGAACCAGGATGAATATTCAACTGTTATTCTCTGATGGATAGGAAATAATTAATGTCTAATACAACAATCACAACAAAAGCAATTCTTTGTGTATATTATTATAGAGTTTAACTGTATCTGATACATAGGTACTTAATAAATATTTGCTGACTGACTGAATCAACATAAAATATTTTTTATGCCCGTGATTATTTCATGGGATATTTCCAACACCTCTGAGAAATAAAAAAGAGAAGAAATGATTTTTTGAATTCTTATTACTATCTTCTTCCATTTTGCAGAAAGTCAACGTTTGGGTGGAGAAAATACCCTGCATGAAATGATACTGCTAGTAGCTGCAGTAACTAAATCACAAATTCAGGTCTTAGGACTCTAAAATGCACCCACTTTTCAGCCAAAGAGGACTCAGTTCTTTGACTTCACATTTTCTCAGTTTACATCTAAGATCTTATTTGAGAACTAGGTACGCACAGAGTGTAAGGGAGTCAGATTACGTCCTGATGTGTCATGGTTACCAGCCCTCTTCTTTTCAGAAGTCTCCTGCATGCCTTTCTGTGCTACAAATCCGCGAGTCTCCCAAAGGTGGAAGTGTGGCCTCCACTAGTCTGCACTAACCAGCTTCTGTACACACCTTGCTTTGCCATCATGCTGGGCACTGTGTCTTCAGAAAATTGGATAACCAGTCTCTTTTCCCCAGTTTAAGTTGATAGTTCCTGGGTTTTATTTTTCCATTAAGAGATAAATATATTCTTCAGCTTCCCTGGTAGCTTAGCTGGTAAAAAATCCCCCCTGCAATGCAGGAGACCCCCGGTTCGATTCCTGGGTCAGGAAGATCCACTGGAGAAGGGACAGGCTACCCAATCCAGTATTCTGGCCTGGAGAATTCCATGTACTGTATAGTCCATGGGGTTGCAAAGAGTCAGACACGACTGAGTGACTTTCACTTTCACACTCCTGGAACTTGAAATACTTTAACCTATGGGAAGACTTACCAAGAGAGGGAAAAATTAGCAAAGCAAACGATTTAGTGACCCATGGGTAGACTGACTCTGGGGCCACATGTCATTTGTCTAAAGCCAATTTCAAATGACTGATGATTAAAGGTGCCTCTCTCAAGTAAATAACTAGTGTCTGGAAAGAACAAATTTCCAGGGTAAGAAATTGTGATTCTAGAAGATTCTCTGGTGTAATGCAAGACCTGGACTTGGAATTGAAACTGAAGCAAATGGCCAGTCCTTGTATTAATACCAGCACCACTGCCCGCTAACTAACTGGTTAACATTTACCAAACATGCACACTGTTTCAGGAAGAGTGTTCAGTGCCCAGGTATCGTTTTCTTTAATCTTCACAGCCACCCTGTTTTTATCCCTCTTTTGTAGCTGAAGATGTAAAGTCTTGTGTTCAAGAGGCTTCAGAAACTATTCCAGTCACACAGTTGTAAAGAGGTGGAATTTCAAATCCAGTCTCATCCATCTTTAGAATTCACTCATTTGACCATTATATTATGGGTCTCCTGTATAATTTTGATGACTTAGAACCATTTATTTAGCCTGCTTCTCAAGGACATGGTTTCCCCAGTTTAAAACAGGATGATAATGTACACAAAGATCAATAGCTAACACAGGTGGAAGTGCTAGAAGAGTGGATGGTGCAAAGTAGGTACTCAAGAAATACTAATATTTTCCTTCTATTCCTCTTGAGAAGTCCTAGAAGGAAAAAAAAAAAAAAAAACCTATTATCTAAACATCACTTCTGTAATGCTTGCAATGGTTTTGATCACACCATCATTTTTCCTGGAGCTGGTCAACAGGATTTTGAGTTCTCAGACTAGCTTTGTAGGCAGTCCTGATGGGAGACAGGATCTGTTACTGGCGAACTCTTTTTTTCCTCCAAGTAGGAGTTAATAGCAGTTTAGTACTGGAAAGAATCTGTGGTGCCACATACTTGCTAAGTTACACCAAAAATACTATTGGCAGGCTTGGCAAAGCAACCTCAGTTGGAATGCCTCTGATGTTTACTCTTGGCTCTAGGTTGGGCAAAGTCTTCAGCATCTTCATAACTCTTTTCCCTTCAATCTACTTTACTTTGGGAGAGTGAAGTCACACAAAGGAGCCACTGCCAGAGCTTTTCCATCTGCAGCAATAAAGCAATTATCTACTCTCCAACCATGCTGTGAAAAACAAATGAGATAAATGCTGTTGCATGTGTAACTCATCATGGGTGGTTGCATGTCTAACTCATCATGGGTAGACACGTAAAGTAATGAACACTGAAGCAAGTGAGATTGTTTCTGGTGGTAGCTAGTCCTTAGTTCCAGTTTTCCAAGGTCTTAAGTCACAAGAGGTCAAGAACCAGCTCTTTGTCTGTAGAAAAGTTTAGCAAATTATCATTCCTGGGAAGGTCTATTTTGCTGTGCAAATGAGGAGCCCAAAGATAGCCTTCCCATGCACTTGAAGATGAGAGCTGATGGATGAGATGATGTCCAGATAATTTTTCAGAAAGTTCATGAGAAGGCTTCATAAAGACCAGAGTTAATAAATGGAATTCAAGGGAAAAGAGAGTTTCAAGAAGGATTAAGTCTAGAGAAGAGGTACCAGGAATTTCTTTGCTATCCTTAAATACATGGGCAGTTATTCCAAGAAGAAAGCCAAATTTGGAATGCACTTATTTACAATAGATAGAAGTAAAGACAACTCAATCAGTGAAACATGGTTATAGGGTATGAGACAAAGTGAAAGAAGACTTTCTGAGTAATGTGAGTGATTACATCCCAACATAATTTAATAAGGACGGTCAGAAACCATGTACCCCTGAAGTGCACCTGTAACGTACAAGAAACAGCCCTCATCAGGGAATTTTAAGATTTTTGTTTGACCCCCAACTCTGTCTTTTCAAACCACTATGACTTTTGTAGCCTCCATTATTTCTCATCAGTTTATTTCTCATCTATAAAATGAGGATAATACAGAATGTGATGGTTTATTTTGGTGCTTATTATGGTGAATTTTCAGGTATTTTTTTATATATGGTCTCACTGAACAAATGTCTAAGATAGTTATCCCTATTTCTGGATTTTATATGAGAAAGTGAGGCTCTGAAAGTCATATAACTTTCAAAGTCCCACAGCTAGCAGATGGTAGAGCCTAAATGGACAGTCCAGATTGTCTGACTCTAAAATTTGTATTCTTTGCATGATATGACACTAAGCCTTTCAGAGAGTCACATAAAATAATGAACACAGAAGCAAGTGGGGTCATTTCTGGGACATCACTGGAATTCAATAAATGTTTGCCGAATCTGACGCCAAAATGATAAAGAACCACCCATCTTAAAAAAAAAAAAATAAAGAATCACCCATCTTGTGTTACATGCCACATACAATTAACTTTAAAGTGACATAGATGATTTGGCAAACATGCTATGAATGAAAAGTAGTTATCATGGGAGACGAGACATTTTTTCTAAAGATCCACCCTTGTGCAAGGTATTGCTAGATTCTTTCTGGTGAATCGTAATTGGATTTTGAAACACAGACCATTATTTGCTTAGATGAGAGTACATTTTTATTTCGGGGGAGGAAGCTGGGAAATTTGAAATGGCCATTTTGCCAATTAAGGTGAATAACCTGTGGGTAGATCTGGGAATGAATGAGAGTTGAGGAAGGAGAAGCCAAACTAGAAGGGAATGAGATGACTCCACAGTCACCAAGGAGTTGTTTTTAATGTACTCAAGTCCTTCCTGAAATCAAAAAGGCTCTACTTTTAAGAAGATATTTAATGAACCTTTGTATAGCAAAAATTGGCTTGGGCTTGTGTATCAGAAAGATCAGAAGGGAAATCCCATCTCCATTCCACGCTGAGCTGTGCAAGCTCATTTCCCCTCTGTGTCAATTACTGTCGAGAGTGATAACAATTTCTTGCTTGTTGGATTTTTGCGGATGTTAAATGAACTGATGGATAGGAAAGCATCCCTCACACAGTGCCTACATGGAAACGATTCAGACACTATCTGTGGCCTGACTTTTTTCTCGTGTTCCCTGATTCCTTTTTGTGAAAACAATGGCTCCGAGGCTCTGACAGATGTCCTGACCTTTCTATCACTCTGCTTCTTTTTGTGATATGATTCACTAGTCATTTTGGAACATGATTTAGTTTTAAAAGTAAGATATTGTGTGTACTTGAGACTCAGTTGAAGTCATTCAATCAGAGAAAGGTCATGTTAACATATAAATATTGAAAAGAATGATAATTAGCCAGGGAAAACAGCAAAACACATTAAAAAGGCATGGAACAATTTTTAAATGTTAACATCCCAAATTACTGATGATTACAGTACATTTAATAGTTTTATTTCAAGCCAGATTTCTGGTATAAAAAAGAAGGAAAGGATTGACTTAGAAGCAGTTCCAGAAATATACATACACAAACTCTATTATACACATACCTGTACACAAAGGAATGACTGTTATTTGGGGATGTGACCATCGTTAATGATTCTCACAGAATCATTTATACAATAAACTTCAAACAAGTTCCACCCCCCCAAAAAACACCCACACTGGAAAGAAAACAGGACAACGTAATAAGCTGTATTTCATTTAGCAGTTGGCAAAGATTGCGGGAGAAATATCAATAACCTCAGATATGCAGATGACACCCACTCTTATGGCAGAAAGCAAAGAAGAACTAAAGAGCCTCTTGATGAAAGTGAAAGAAGAGAGTGAAAAAGTTGGCTTAAAGCTCAACATTCAGAAAACGAAGATCATGGCATCCTGTCCCATCACTTCATGGGAAATAGATGGGGAAACAGTGGCTGACTTTATGTATGGGGGGCTCCAAAATCACTGCAGTTGGTAACTGCAGCCATGAAATTAAAAGACACTTAGTCCTTGGAGGGAAAGTTATGACCAACCTAGACGGCATATTAAAAAGCAAAGACATTACTTTGTCAACAAAGGTACATCTAGTCAAAGCTATGGTTTTTCCAGTAGTCATGTATGGATGTGAGAATTGGACTATAAAGAAAGCTGAGTGCTGAAGAATTGATGCTTTTGTACTATAGTGCTGGAGAAGACTCTTGAGAGTCCCTTGGACTGCAAGGAGATCCAACCAGTCATCCTTAAGGAGATCAGTCCTGAATGTTCATTGGAAGGACTGATGTTGAAGCTGAAACTCCAGTAATTTGGCCACCTGATGTGAAGAGCTGACTCATTTGAAAAGACTCAGAGGCTGGGAAAGATTGAGGGCAGGAGCAGAAGGGGATTACAGAGGATGAGATGGTTGGATGGCATCATTGACTCAATGGACATGAGTTTGGGTAAACTCTGGGAATTGGTGATGGACAGGGAGGCCTGGCTTGTTGCAGTCCGTGGGCTCGCAGAGTCAGACATGACTGAGCGACTGAACTGAACTGAAATCTTAGAGGTTCAGTAATCTAGTCTAGATATTTTACATGAAGCCTTTCAGTTTGAGAAATAAACCTTTGGAAAACAAAGCACAGGTTTTGTGATCTATATATCAGGCTTTCACTGTATCATTCATTAGCTGTGCTAGTGATTGAACCATTTGAGCCTCTGTATCCTCATCTGTAAAATGAGGATAAAATTGACATGTGTATTACTGTTGCTATTGTTTAGTCACAAAAAAAAAAAAGATGTCCTTTTCATTATAGGGGACTGGAATGCAAAAGTAGGAAGTCAAGAAACACCTGGAATAACAGGCAAATTTGGCCTTGGAATATGGAATGAAGCAGGGCAAAGACTAATAGAGTTTTCCCAAGAAAATGCATTGGTCATAGCAAATACCCTCTTCCAACAACACAAGAGAAGACTCTACACATGGACATCACCAGATGGTCAACACCGAAATCAGATTGATTAAATTCTTTGCAGCCAAAGATGGAGAAGCTCTATACAGTCAGCAAAAACAAGACCAGGAGCTGACTGTGGCTCAGATCATGAACTCCTTATTGCCAAATTCAGACTTAAATTGAAGAAAGTACAGAAAACCACTAGACCATTCAGGTCTGACCTAAATCAAATCCCTTATGATTATACAGTGGAAGTGAGAAATAGATTTAAGGGACTAGCTCTGATAGAGTGCCTGATGAACTATGGACTGAGGTTCGTGACATTGTGCAGGAGATAGGGATCAAGACCATCCCCATGGAAAAGAAAGGCAAAAAAGCAAAATGGCTGTCTGAGGAGGCCTTAAAAATAGCTGTGAAAAGAAGAGAAGAGAAAAGCAAAGGAGAAAAGGAAAGATATAAACATCTGAATGCAGACTTACAAGAATAGCAAGAAGAGATAAGAAAGCCTTCCTCAGCGATCAATGCAAAGAAATAGAGGAAAACAACAGAATGGGAAAGACTAAAGATCTCTTCCAGAAAATTAGAGATACCAAGGGAACATTTCATGCAAACATGGGCTTGAGAAAGGACAGAAATGGTATGGACCTAACAAAAGCAGAAGATATTAAGAAGAGGTGGCAAGAATACACAGAACAACTGTACAAAAAAGAGCTTCACAACCCAGATAATCACGATGGTGTGATCACTCACCTAGAGCCAGATACCCTGGAATGTGAAGTTAAGTGGGACTTAAAAAGCATCACTACAAACAAAGCTAGTGGAGGTGATGGAATTCCAGTTGAGCTATTTCAAATCCTGAAAGATGATACTGTGAAAGTGCTGCACTCAATATGCCAGCAAATTTGGAAAACTCAGCAGTGGCCACAGACCTGGAAAAGATCAGTTTTCATTCCAATCCCAAAGCAAGGCAATGTCAAAGAATGCTCAAACTACCACACAATTGCACTCATCTCACACTCTAGTAAAGTAATGCTCAAAATTCTCCAAGCCAGGCTTCAGCAATATGTGAACTGTGAACTTCCTGATGTTCAAGCTGGTTTTAGAAAAGGCAGAGGAACCAGAGATCAAATTGCCAACATTTGCTGGATAGTGGAAAAAGCAAGAGAATTCCAGAAAGACATCTATTTCTGCTTTATTGACTATGCCAAAGCCTTTGACTGTGTGGATCACAATAAACTGTGGAAAATTCTGAAAGAGATGAGAATAACAGACAACATGACCAGCCTCTTGAGAAACCTATATGCAGGTCAGGAAGCAACAGTTAGAACTGGACATGAAACAACAGCCTGGTTCCAAATAGGAAAAGGAGTACGTCAAGCCTGTATATTGTCACCCTGCTTATTTAACTTCTATGCAGAGTACATCATGAGAAAGGCTGGGCTGGAAGAAGCACAAGCTGAAATCAAGATTTTCAGGAGAAATATCAATAACCTCAGATATGCAGATGACACCACCTGCCGGGGTCCTCCCCTGGCTGATCCAGGGTATTCGAAGCGGGGACGGCGTCGGCGACCTATTTATTTATTTAAATATTTTATCAAAGATATAAAGAGTAATAGGATGAGGATAGCTCAGTAGGAAAATTCAGTGGAGAAAAGAGGCTGAGTGGCTTGGTTTACGCCGGAGACCAATAAAACTTCAAGACAAGAAGTTTGCACCACTTACGTAGGCCGCAGGCGTCCTTCCGTTCTCCCGAAGGAGAGGAGACACTGAGGCCTCCCCGGTCGGATCTTAGAAGCCCAGGCATAATTAGTAAGCATGGCGGGTTCCGCGCTCCAGATGGAGACTCAACCAGAGTGAGAGAGAGAGCGACATGGGGAGACCAGTATTTCGAGAAACTGATCCCAATTCTTTATTTTCCAGAGTCTGTTTTTATACACTGAGATGTTATACAAAAGTCACGTGGGGACAGCAGTCCTGACTTTTATTAAAGTCAGGTGCTTCACACAAATGTATACAGAGGTCTTAGGGATGTTACATCATCTTCTGGCCAGGGGGGCCTGCTGACAATTTACGACCCTCTCCTTGTGACAGCGGTCAGTCAGTCAGGACACTTATTTCTCCAGGGCTGATTAGTCTCAAAACAGACGCCACCCAAATAAGGTTACATTCCTACAGGGTGAGGGTGTAGTGGGTTTTAGTTAAGGAAAGAATTTACTTAGCCTAAGGTCTAACGTGATTAATATCAAAGGTTAATACTTATTCCTTCTATATATTCATTAATGTGTGTAAGGGCAGGGGATATGGAGACTTAGCAACAAACGTTGGCTCAACAAATGAAAAACCCTTCACCAACACAATTTCTAATTAGCCCACTATACTTATAGTTTTCTAACTTCTCTAAAGAACCTGTTTTTAGAGGGTTTAAAGCATCTCGTGCCTCTCACGGTTGGGAGGCTGTGAGCAATCACATGTGGCCCGACGAGCCTGTCAGGCAGGCTAGAGAACCTTCAGAGGAGTTTGTAGGTTAAAACACTCTTATCACGCCCAGGAATTATTATTAACTGGAGCTCTAGGTTAACTCCTTCTCCGAAAGAGGTCATGGGGGACAGCCCCCCGTAAAGTCAGAGGTGTAGGTAAGAGCACAAAGTAGTAAAGTAGGCAGGCTCTAGTTATGGGGGTAGATGCTCGAGGAGTTCCAGGGGGACTCCTGAGGCTCAATCCCGCCTTTGCGTATGTCGAGCCTCCTTCCTCATGACCTTTGTCACGGGCGGAGTACCTCACTCTGGCCCCCAACAACCACCCTTATGGCAGAAAGTGAAGAGGAACTAAAAAGCCTCTTGATGAAAGTGAAAGAGGAGAGTGAAAAAGTTGGCTTAAAGCTCAACGTTCAGAAAACGAAGATCATGGCATCTGGTCCCACCACTTCATGGCAAATAGATGGGGAAACAGTGGAAACAGTGTCAGACTTTATTTTGGGGGCTCCAAAATCACTGCAGATGGTAATTGCAGCCATGAAATTAAAAGACGCTTACTCCTTGGAAGGAAAGTTATGACCAACCTAGATAGCATATTCAAAAGCAGAGACATTGCTTTGCCAACAAAGGTCTGTCTAGTCAAGGCTATGGTTTTTTCAGTGGTCGTGTATGGATGTGAGAGTTGGACTGTGAAGAAAGCTGAGCGCCGAAGAATTGATGCTTTTGAACTGTGGTGTTGGAGAATACCCTTGAGAGTCCCTTAGACTGTAAGGAGATCCAACCAGTCCATTTCTGAAGGATCAGTCCTGGGATTTCTTTGGAAGGAATGATGCTAAAGCTGAAACTCCAGTACTTTGGCCACCTCAGGCGAAGAGTTGACTCATTGCAAAAGTCTCTGATGCTGGGAGGGACTGGGGGCAGGAGGAGAAGGGGATGACAGAGGATGAGATGGCTGGATGGCATCACTGACTCGATGGACGTGAGTCTGAGTGAACTCCGGGAGTTGGTGATGGACAGGGAGGCCTGGGGTGCTGCGATTCATGGGGTTGCAAAGAGTGGGACATGACTGAGCGACTGAACTGAACTGAACTGATTGTTTAGTCACTAAGTTGTGTCTGACTCTTTTGAGATCCAATGGACTGTATCCTGCCAGGCTCTTCTGTCCACAGGATTTCAGAGGCAAGAATGCTAGAGCAGGTTGCCATTTCCTTCTCCAGGGGATCTTCTCGACCTAGAGATTAAACCTGCATTCCTTGCTTGGGCAGCGGATTCTACCACTGAGCCACCGGGGAACATGTGTATTTATTACAATTGTGTTCAAATAAAACCACAGGTATAGCATGTGGCAAGGCTTCTGCGGCAGCTTGGCGGTAAAGAATCTGCCTGTAATGCAGGAGACAGTGGAGATGCGGGTTCAATTGTTGGGTGGGGAAGATCCCCTGGAGGGGGAAATGGCAACCTACTCCAGTCTCCTTGCCTGGAAAATCCCACGGGAGAGAAGCCTGGAGGGCGATAGTCCATAGGGTCGTAAAGAGTCGGACAGGACTGAGTGACGGCGCACACACTAGCAAGAGGCATATAGTAATTAGTTATAAATGTTATTTCTCTGCTTCGATCTCCTTTTCTGAGATGCCAGGAAGTACTTATTTTATCATGCCCATTGACTAATCCTTTTAAACATCTGCATGTAATGAGTAATATTCATGTTTAATGTTACATGATTTTTATGTAACACATTATTTAGTGTGAGCAACACTTCCACATCATAATCTAAATTGGTCTTCATCAAGGCCCTGTGAATAAATTAAATGAAGATTCTAATACCAATTGGGCAAATAAATAAAGCATAGGATATAGGTTGGAGGAAATCCATAAAAAGACCCTAAGTCTCCCAGTTCTTGGAAACATAGTGATTCTTCTTCTTCTAGCCATGACAGACTAACTGGTACTAAATCTGTCTTCCTACTGAAAAGTCCATAGGGTAGCAAAGAGTTAGACATACACACACAAAACTGGATGGGTTTTACAAAGACACTGATCTCAGACACTGGAGAATAGGCGATGCAAGACTGTGGTCCTTGAGAGATGAGGGGGCCAAATATTTGCTCTAGACTGCCTAGGTACATTTTCTGCACTGAACCCAGCAAAGTGGAGTCCAAAATAGAGCATGGCTAAGGAGAGGCAAAGACCAGATTTGGGGCTAATTATTTGAGCAGGTATATATGAGGCTCATGGTAATTGAGAGCCTGAATTTGTACAGGGGTGAACCACAAAAGTGTGTGGGGGAGTTCCTCATTATATGTTAGGCTGTGCATGATCAGAACAAGCATACAAGCCTAGAGGAGTAGCTGTGCTGTAGATATGAGAAGTAAATAGAAACTGTTGTGATTCCACAGGACAGAGGATGTTAAAGTTTTGTCCCTTGCAGTGGGCAGATATTGCTGTGCATCCAACTGAGACCAAAAGGATTATATGTAGAAGCAAAAAAAAAAAAGAAAGAAAGAAATCAATGAAATTTTCAAAAATAAAAGAGAAATTGAACTAAAATTCAGTTCCTAGCAAACATTAATCAAATTGATAAACCCCCATCAAGACTGACTAAAATTAAAAAAAAAAATGAGTTAAATGAGACAGTTTTATACCCCCTGCTTTTTCCCTACACAATCTGTCTCATTAATAGAGAAGGAAATCTGGAGGCAGGACTTTCCTTAATGGCTTATGACTTCTCAAGATATTTCCCCATGGACTAAAAGTATAAAATTAGAAAAAAAATTCTAATAAGGCCCTGAACTTCTCTGGCATCATAGATCTAGATCACTCTTCTACATCATCCCTTGTGGAGCTCATAGTTTCCCTGCAAAGAAAGAAGAGCAGATTTCCATCTAACAGAGAAGCTAGTGGAGGTTCAGAGACTCCAGTTTCATGGACAAGTTCAAACATCTGAAAAACCACTGAGGCAGAACAAGGACCACATTTTAACTATTTTCATATTTTTTTTAAAAAGTCAGAAAAGCAGTACTGCAGACTTTTCCCCACCATCTATTAGTGATTATTCTTGGCTAAGAATGATTTTGTTTCTTTGAAGATAATTTGCTTATTATTAAGGGAAGAACATTTCCATTACTTTAAGCAATCAACATGCACCAATAAACAGGGCTCTTTGTCTGAGAAAGACTGCAAGTTCTTTGTCTTTTTCGTTTCAAATTAAATCAAATATAGAAGCAAATTTTAGGGGTTGCTTAACTTAAATGAAATGTAAACATATATGAAACTAAAGAAAATTAAAACTCCATCTAGATTCCTTTATTTCAATGAGCTCATTAGTCAACAGAAATGAATGAAACTATAACAAGGTAACATGAGTCACTAAAAAAAATAACATATCAATCATTTTTAATTAGCATACTTTTTGTAACCTTAAATAGTTTCCTTCCTGTTTCAAAGGAGTCCTTTCAGCTACTTTATAATTTTTGTTTTGAATTCAAGTGATAAGGATCTTAATTACAGTTTATTTTTCAGTTCCCCCCCCCCCCCCCCGCACCCCCCCCCACCCTGTTTTAAGAGTAAAGGAAAGGAGAAAGGGAGGGTCATATTTCTCACCCAAGATAAACCCTCAGTAGAAAGAAGAAAGAAGGTTAGAACGTTTGGCTCTGGTTCTGAGATATTCATTCCTGGAAGTGCTTAGTATATCTAGAAGATACTAATCCCTCATCATCTCTAATTCCTCCTTTCCTAGTTCTTATTTCAAAGCACGTGCCGGAGTCAGATTGCTTGGGTTCAGATCATTACCAGCTGTACAACCTTGAGCAAATCACTTAACCTGTGTGGGCTTTACATTTTTGCCTTTATAGATGGGCTGCTATGAAGACTAAATGAGTTAATACATGTCAAGTTCTTAGAAGAGTATACAGCTTGGTAAGTATTTGCTACTGATATTATTGCTATTAATCAACTTCTTTGCAAATTTCTCCTCTTATCCTGGCACCACTTTAATTCAGAGAGGCCTCTGGGTAAATAATTAAAACCTTGGGTTTGGCATCAGAAAATTTAGGTTTGAATTTTGGCCACACTACTCATCAGCTGTGTGATCTTACTTTACCTTTCTGAATTTAGTTTCATTACTTTTAAACTGAAGATAGATTTTGTTTCTGTCTTGGAGGGATGTTCTTCTACTTTGTTCACTCCAAGCTATCCCTTGACTCTGTCTAACCTTATTCTATACACTCATTAAGGCAGCTTTGACTCAAAAGTTAACTCCAGTGTACAACTGTCTCAATATCTCTTTTTTTCTGAGTACTCATAGCCCTATCTCAATCTATCTCTCCTCTTACCTTGGTTTACAGCTGTTTATGAAGTTAACATGTTTCTTTTCTGCTAATCTACAAGCCACTTGAGGGAACAACTCAAGTGATATAACTTTTAATCAAGTCACTATTGCTAATTAAATTGACTTGGTCCCATAAGACATAGGCAGCATGGAAAAGGTCATGGGTGCTGCCACAGAAATTCAGTGACCTCAAGTGACCTTAAAAATGAAGACATATAACACCTTGTGTCACTTCCCAACCTGCTTGTTCTGATGAAAACTGTATCCTATGGCAAGAGCAACCTTCCACAAGTATTTCACCTAATACTGACTTTCAAGATCATTTTTCATTTTAGTTTCTTTGTTTTTTACCATGCATATCCCCTCCTTCATATTCAAATCCACTGGAAGAAGTTTGCTAATTTCTTCCTTGGACCTTCCCATTCATCCATCCAATAATTGATTGTCACTCTTCTATAATGCAAAAGACTGTACCAGATGATAAAAATATAAAAATAATATCAATACACACCTTCCTAGCCCTCCAAGAGGTACTGAGGTAATTTAGTGTTGTTATTGAGATGCTCAGTTGTGTACCAGTCTTTGCAACCCCATGGACTGCAGCATGCCATGTTTCCTTGTCCTTCACTATCCCCCAGAGTTTGTGCAAATTCGTGTCCATTGAGTCAGTGATGCCATCCAAGCATCTCATCCTCATTGCCCCCTTCTTCTCATGCCCTCAATCTTTTCCATCAGGGTTTTTTCTAGTGAGTCAGCTCTTAGCATCAAGTGGCCAAAGTACTGGAGCTTCAGCTTCAATATCACTCCTTCCAATGAACAAATTAGTGTAGAAAAAATTAAATCCAATTCATTTAAAATTGATTGAGCATATTTAGTTCTGGGGAGTGAAGAGGGGTAAAATATCAGTCTTGAGTTTACAGCCTAGGGAGGGAAATCAACCTTTAGAAGGTCTTGCAAGTGTGACAGCTGTTGATATGCAAATATTGGACAGATACAGAATACATTGCATGCTCTGCCACCTGAGGACTGGGTGGCATGGAGAAGTTCCTCAGCTGCTCTACTCTTCACTTCTCTTACTTGTTAAGTGGGGTGATCCAGTATCACACAGTGTTGCTTTGACACCAAGCAAGATCATGTGGATAATGAACTTACTTTTTATATGGAAACTGTTTTTAGAATTCTTATGCTGATATTGTTCTTGTAGAATGACTGTGAAAAGCAAATGGAATAATGGGTGAAGCATCCAGCACATAGCAGATGTTGAATACTTGCTAGGTTTCCTCTTTTTTTCCCCAGTAACTCATTTGGTCAGGGTAGTTGCCATATTCTAGCTCCTAAAAGGGATCCTTGAGGAGTTCCTTGACCACCTTATCATCTTCTCTCTCTCCAGGTTTCTGCATGCAGTAGTTCAGTCTTGCTGTCATCTCAGACTCCCGCACTATTGTGAAACACTTGATGGACTAGTCCTTATCACAGAGTAAGACAAGACCATTATTCCAACTCCTGGCAAGTCAAGTACCACAATATAGTCCTCTGTGGCCCCACCTCCTGGACCGCATCCACACATTGGTTCCCTGAGAGGTAGATTAAGATGTGATCAGCAACCGGGCACATCGCATCAGTGTCTTCAAAATCAAAGTTACAAAAGGAAGCAGAAATCACCCAAGGAATGGAAATTGGGAGGTGTGTGGCTCTAAATTTCTTTTAAACCAAACACAATCTGCCTCTTCAAGTATTCATTTTTTTGTTCATCATATACAATAATTTATTCACCATACATTAACTGAGGGTGCACTATAGGCTTAGATTTGTACTTAGTGATGAAGAATTAGAGATGGAGAAGGCACTATCTCAGCTCTCAACGACCTCAGAATTTAGTAGAAAAGACTAACAAAGAAATATTAAAATTCACTTAAGTGTTATATGAGAACATACAAGTTGGAATTCTCTCTGGCCATGTAAGGAAAGGTTTCATTAAAGATGTAACATTTGTTTCTTGCTTTGGAGAGTAAGTAGGAGTTGAACCTATTTCATTTAATAAATATTTATTGAGCAACTGGCAATATATATTGACAATGTGCTAACTTTTGAGCTACAAAAATTAACATGACATTGTCTGAACTATCAAAGGAGCTCACAGTCTAGTAGTTGATCATGTGGTTATTTCTAGAAAGAGAGGAATTCAGAGCTGTTGGAAGTGAGGTTGACATCTGATTCAAGGTGTTCTATACTCCATGCTAAGGTACTTAGAGGAGAATTTGGACATTAGCTTTTTTAGAAAACAGACAACCATAAAGGTGTTTTAAAGTAGGAGTCAAAGCTATGGTTTTTCCAACATTCATGCTTGAATGTGAAGTAGACCATAAAGAAGGCTGAGCACTGAAAAATTGATGCTTTCAAACTTGGTGCTGGAGAAGACTCTTGAGAGTCCCTTCAACAATAAAGAGATCAGACCAGTCAATTCTAAAGGAAATCAACCTTGAATATTCATTGGAAGGACTGATGCTGAAGCTCCAATACTTTGCCCATCTGATGTGAAGAGCTGACTCATTGAAAAAGACCCTGTTGCAGGGGAAAATTGAGGACAGGAGGAGAAGTGGGTGACAGAGGATGAGACGGTTGGATAGTATTACTGACTCAGTAGACATGCGTTTGAGCAAACTCAGGGAGATAGTGATGGACAGAGAAGCCAGCATGCTGCAGTTCAGGGGGTTGCAAAGAGCTAGCCAAGACTTAGGACTGAACAACAATAAGATGAATACATGCTGCTATTCCTATTCCCAAATGAGAGAAGGGTGATCTAGAACAGCTTCTTTAAGTGGAGTTCATGAACCAGCAACACAGCATTAAGTGGAGCTGCTTAGCAATGCAGAATCCCAGGTCCAGCTCAGAGCTACTGAATCAGGATCTTTCTGTGAACAAGATCCCCAGTGAACACACAATTCATGAGCCTGTTAAAGTCTGAGAGACATTTGCCTATGAATTCAAGCAACATACTCATGGCCACATAGCTGATCAATGGTCAGACACTGATCTCCTGACTTTCCATCTCAATGCTCTTTTCCCTTCCAAGACCATTCTTCAAGTATTTCTATAACCACTTAACAATGACGAAGTGGGGCAGGACTTCTAGTTTCCCCTCCCTCAAGGCTTGAAGAGGGAGATCAGGTCCCTCTGGCAAGGACAAGTCTGATGCGGAATCCTATCCTGGCCAAAAGAGCATTTGGCAAAAATATTTAGTATCCCGAGATTCCTCCATATCAGTGGTTGTTTCAATTCCAATTCCTGCATTGTCCCAACAGATATTTTGTACTTAAAAAAAAAAAAAAAAAGTCTATCTTTAAAGCAAATAAGATACTAGTTCTGAAGGAATTTAAATTATCCTGATGAGCAGATATTTCCTTCAGGAACAACTCCAAGTCCAAGGTTTTACCCGTGGCAGAAGAGAGGATGACTACGACAGTGCCCTGGGCTTGCATGCAGCAGTGAGAGGGGGGTGACAGAGGCACCAAGACAGGGGACAGAGCCGCATCTGCGGGAGCAAGGAAGTCTTTGGCAGAGGAAGGTGAGGCTCTCTCACGAGTCTCCGGGTGCTTGAGAATGGCTGGGGACACAGGATTTATAAAAAAAGGTTGCGTGAGCTATGTTTTCCTACAATCCCTCTAAATGTTTGCAAGTTAAGTAAATCTTGGAATTTCTGTCCAGGATAAGCTTCTTTACATATGCTGATACTCCAGAACTGAGCCATGCATTTTGTTATACACAGAATTAAAAACAAAACACTTTTCTTAAGACTTTTGTTTAAACTTAGAGCTGGTTTTTAAGAATGTGCCTCTCCTCAGTGAACCATGCCTCCCAGGATTCATGTGTTTGTATAGTTCCCTAGATCTAGGCTGGCACCATGGCTCGTTCTTGACCAGTAGGATCCAAGAGGAGTGTTGCTCTGTGATTCTGAGAAGCCTTGCAGCTTCTGCTGGTATTTTTTGGAACATCTCTTATGAAGCTTTATACAATTCCATTTAACGTTACCACATTCCTATGAATGAGTGAATTAAGTACAAAAAAGACAATATCCTAAAGTCGTGTATTACAATGAGGAACAAAACAAATAAGACTGCTGCTCTCAGAGAGCTCATAGTTGACTCCCTCTACACCATCTCTCCTAAGCATCCTCTTTTACTTCCTTGTCGTATCATCTCACGAAGTTTAGACAGGACCTTAAAACCCCATACCTCAACTTGTACACAGCCAGCTAGAATTCTCCCTAACCTTGGGTTTTTCACCTTCTAGTACGCTTAGCATTTTGCTACTCATCACCAAGTTAATCACCCTATAATACGATCAAGTCTGGGCTACTGCCATGAGACCAATGTGATGCATTCGATGATCACAGGTGAAGTCAGAAGGTGTTGATTGACTAAGAACCACTGTTGAGATTGTCAGTGAGTTTAGGACAGTAGGCATCATTCAGCATAAGAACTAAAAGCATAAGAACAAAAGGAACATCATTCAGCAAAAGAACTAAGAACTAAAAACTAAAGAGTGTACAATGTCTGGATTTGATACAACAGAATAGAGAAGTTCCAGTGGTGAGGAGGTCCAGATCCAGATAGCGAAGATGCATATGGATGGAGTTAAATGGAACCAATGTCACTGAAATTTGGGAAGTTTAAGAGATGATAACAGGATGTTGTGTGTTAGCCACTAATAAATATGTCTGTGTTAAAAAAAAAAGTACCCCATAGGATAATAAGACTTGGGGTGTAGAGTAAAATTATGAGTCAAGTACCAGGCATCTCTGATGAGTGTGGTGAAATAACCAGGAAGACACTGGATAAGCCTGGAAGATATCCTAGATGGCAGAGTAAAATTAGTTTTGGAGGAGGGTGGGGAAGTCATGGGGCTTCCCTGGAGAAGTAATGATTAGGGAGGAGCTCTATGCAACTAGAAGGATTTGAACCTCTTTATTCTCAGGCCTGGGATGTTTGCTTACTAGATGCAAAGACCTGGATTGGGTTGAAGGAGGATAAAGCAGCCTTCAGTCAGAGGTGTCCTTGAGAGGGAACATCCCGAAGGGAATAATTTCCTCAGAATCAGACCCTACAGAGCAGTGCTTATGGTAGATGATATTTCCCCCACAGAAAACAGTTTTTTTTTACTGATACTTTATTTTTTATTTTTTTAACTGTGCCATACAGCACGTGGAATCTTAGTTCCCCAACCAGGGATCAAACCCGGGCCCCTTGCATTGGAAGCTCAGAATCTTAACCATGAGACTCCCAGGGAAGTCACTCACTGCACACTTTCTTGATCACATTTATGGGAATTTAGTTTCACAATCAAGAATCTTTGAGGGAAAACAAAGTAATTTTTTCTATTGCCAAGCCATCGATTCTTTGTATTTTTAATAGCTAGGTATTACCATGGTGGCTACCTTGTGATTTTTCTTGTTGCCCTACCTCCTGTCAGATTTGCTGACATTTGTGTCTTCAATATCTCCCTCATTAGAAGGCAAAACACAAAACTGAAAGAGGGGAGTAACCATGTTGCTGTGTGTTGTCTATTTCTTGATCTATTCCTTTCAGATCTCTCGTCTAATTTGATTTTTGTAATAAGCCTGAAACCTTACCAGCGCAAGTCACTGGGTGAGATTTTTGAAACAGACTATCCCAACCCCAGAAATGATGCTGTAGTACCCCTGCGGTAAGGCCAAAAAATTTGCATTTCTAACAACTTTCCAGGTGATGTTAATGCTGCCAGTCCAGGAACCCCCACTTTGAGAATCACTGGTATACCTAATTCAGGGGATATGTGAGCAAATCTAATTACATGGCCTTAGGAAAGGTACTTAAACTCTTTGACTCTGTTTCTTTATCAGTCATAGAGGAATATAAACAATGACTTCCTCTGCATATAGTTGCAATGGTTAAGGGAATTAATGCATGTGGAATCTCTTTGTTAACCAAAGGCTATAAAAAAATTAGACTCCCTCTATTTTAAAGTGGGAAATTCAAGAAGAAAATTTGATTACTTTTAAAATTATGTGAATTATGATGTGTTAATTGATAAGGGTGGGAAAACGGCACTGAAATTAGATCCCAGTTTTCTCACTCTAAATTCAATGATATTTTCCATAATCCTTTAACAAACACATAAGCTGAACAGAAGCAGCTCATATGAAAATATTTGATTCTGCTACTGCTCTATCATTTGTTTATTTACTATTTACACTTTGCCAAGTGACTGAAGACTTCCACATTTTTAATCACTAACATATTCTCCTTATGGAAACTCAGGATTTATATAGTCAACTACCTTACTGATTCAACTGGATACACTTAACTATTTCACATACACCTTTACAAAATCAGAAAAATTCAAACTATTGCTTTTTCTCCCACTTCCACACCTAGACTCCCCCATCAGTAATACCACTCTCTTCCTAACTGCTCAACCTGAACAATTTCCTTTTCCACATCTCTCATTTAACCATTAGTCAGAAAGTGTCTACCACCATCTTATCTCCCCTAAAATATGACAATAGTCTTTCAAATGGTGTCAGTATTTTTGCTTGTTGTCATTGGAGCAGCCAGGGTTATGTTTTAAAGAGGTGATGTTGGATGATGTTCCTCTCTTCTTTAACAATATGCAAAGGCTTCTCATTAAAGTCAGAATAGAATCCACACTTTTTCCAATGGTTCTGCCTGCCTGCGCACCAGCTCCTTGCTGGACCACTCTGCCTTCTTGCTTACCACCTTCTCATCGTTTTGCAGTTTTTCTCTGTTTGTCAT
Source organism: Bos indicus (assembly GCF_029378745.1). Lineage (NCBI taxonomy): Eukaryota > Metazoa > Chordata > Mammalia > Artiodactyla > Bovidae > Bos > Bos indicus. The sequence continues at coordinate 16,113,366 of NC_091788.1, read as the reverse complement.
AAAGCATTATTTTTTTACTGTTTTTTTAAGTGTAATATTTGATAAGTATAGAAGAATAAATGGCAAATATGTTATTAAGTAATAAATACAAAGAAATCCACTACATTATTTAAGAAATAGACCATTTGCTCTTACTTTACATTTCTCCTCATCCAAATTGCTCATCCCCACACCATCACTACTCTCAGACTTTTCATAATTTCATAATTGTTTATAATATCACTGCTAAAAATAGTGTTACCATATCTATATCCATATCTATATTGTTTGCTTGATTTTAAGCTTTATAAAAATGGTGCCGTGTGGTAAGTAATCTTCAGCAATTTGCTTTTTACCTTGTACTTTATGTCCCCAAAATATATCCATTTTGCTACAATCACTGTCAGTCTCTCATTTCATCTGCAGATAATATTCCTGCAGATATAATGAGTTTCTGTAAGTATACTGTAGTTTATTCTACAGAAACTCATTTTGTTGTTGATGGACATTTGGGTTGTTTCTACTTTGTATGAACAATGCTTCTATAAGCTTTTGTTTTTAAACATTTCTCTGGTGCATATAGGTAAGGATCAATGAATTGTAACTGTTTATTATGAAGAAAGCAAAAGTTCTTTACACAATGGTGCCAAATTGTTTTCCAAATGGTTCTGTCAATGTGTATTCCCACAGCAGCATAGGAATTCTCTTTAAATCCCATCTATTTCAAGCCTGCATATATTCGAATTCTTAATTTTTGCCAGTTTAGTAGGTACAAATTAGTATCTCAGTTTAGTCACAAATTATGTTTCCCTTTAATGATAAGATTAAGAAGATTGGGCATAATTTGTGTGTATGTTAAAAAAAATATGACACGATATTCACCCTCTTAGCAAAATTTTAAGTGTACAGTACAGTAGTGTTAATTATACAGATTTATTATACAGTTCAGTTCAGTTGCTCAGTCATGTCCTACTCTTTGCAACCCCATGAATCGCAGCAGGCCAGGCCTCCCTGTCCATCACCAACTCCCGGAGTTCACTCAGACTCACGTCCATCGAGTCAGTGATGCCATCCAGCCATCTCATCCTCTGGTGTCCCCTTACCCTGCCCCCAATCCCTCCCAGCATCAGAGTCTTTTCCAATGAGTCAACTCTTCGCATGAGGTGGCCAAAGTACTGGAGTTTCAGCTTTAGCATCATTCCTTCCAAAGAAATCCCAGGGCTGATCTCCTTCAGAATGCACTGGTTGGATCTCCTTGCAGTCCAAGGGACTCTCAAGGGTCTTCTCCAATACCACAGTTCAAAAGCATCAATTCTTCAGCGCTCAGTAGATCTCTAGAATGATTCCATCTTTCATGAATGAAAGCCTATATCCATCAAACAGCAACTTCCCATTTTCCTTTCCATACAGCCCTGGCACCAGCCAGTCTGCTATCCGCCTCTATAAGTGGAATCATGCAATATCTGTCCTGCTGTGACTTATTTTGTTTAGTGCGGTGTCTAAAATGTTCATCCACGTTATCATATATTTCAGAGTTCCCTTTATTTTTAAAATCAAGTAATATTCCATGGAATACATATGCCACATTTTCTCTAACAATTCATCCAGTGAAGAACATCTTGGCTATTGTAAATAGTACTGTAATGAACAGAGCACTGCTAATATATCTTCACGATGTTGATTTCAGTTCTTTCAAATAAATTCTCAGAAGTGGAACTGCCAGATCATATGGTAGGTCTGTTCTCAATTTGATTTTGTGGGGGTTGAGGGGGTTCCTTACAGTTTTCCTTAGCAGAAACACCAGTTTGCCTTCCCATGAGCAGTGTATAAAGATTCTAATTTCTCCATATCTTCACCAAGTTCTGTTGTATTTTTTAAATAGTCCTCATGAAAGATGTAATATGATATCTTATTTTGGTTCTCATTTGCATTGCCTTAATGATTAGTGACAATGAGCATCTTTTTTATATATCAGTTGGCTATGTATATACTTCTTTTGAAAAAAAAATATCTATTCATGTCCTTAGCCAATTTTTAAACTAAGCTATTAGTAATTTTGCTATTTAGTTCCAGGAGTTCCTTTTATATTGTGGTGATAGACTTCTTATTAGATATATAATTGTATATGTTCTCTTCCATTCCATAGGTGGCCTTTTTGTGCTGTTAGTTAGATATGCAGTTTTCTCAACTCCATTTGTTGGCGATACCATCCTTTACTCATTTTGCAGTTTGGTACCCTTGTTGAAGATCATTTGACTATATATGTGAGTTTATTTCTGAGTTCTCTATTCTGCTTCGCTAATCAGTATGCCTGTCCTTATCCAGTATGGCATCATCAACTCAATGGACATGAACTTGAGCGAATTCTGGGAGATAGTGAAGGACAGGGAAGCCTGGCATGCCTAAGTCCATGGGCTTGCAAAAAGTTGGACACAACTAAATGATTGAACAACAACACTACTGCTTTAATTACTGTAGGCTTTGGTTTAATTACTGATATACTTTGATATCAGGAAGTATGAAGCCTCCAACTTTGTTCTTCTTTCCTCAAGACTATTGTGAGTATTTGGGGTCATTTGTAATACCATGTGAATTTTGGTTTTTTAAAATTTTCTAAACAATATGCCAATGATATTTTGATAAATACTGCATTGAATCAACAAATTACATGGTGTAGTGTGCATATTTTAGCAATATTAAGTCTCCAATCTATGCACACAGGGCGCTTTCCATTTATTTGTATCTCAATTTCTTTCAGCAGCATTTTGTAGCTTTCAGTGTACAACTCTTTTACTTGTTTATTCCTAAGATTTTTTTTTATTATTTTGGTTCCATTGTAAACAGGATTGCTTTCTTAATTTCCTTTCAAGATTGCTCACTGTTAGGTTATAGAGTGAAACTGACTTTTGTATGTTGATTTTGCAGCCTGTGACCTTGTTTCCATCTACTTTTTAATTCATTTATTAGTTCTAATAGCTACTTTGTGGAACTTTAGGGCTTGCTACATATAAAATGACATCATCTGAAACAAAGTAATTTTACTTCTTATTTTCTGATTTGGATGCTCTTTATTTCTTTTTTCTTGTCTAATTGATTGGTAAGGACTTCCAGTACTGTGTTGAATGGGTGTGGTTGAGAGTAGACACACTTGCCTTCCTGATTTTAGAGGAAAAGCTTTTAGCTTTTCAACCCTGAGTATGATGTTAACTATAGTTGTTTTTTTTTTTTTTTTTTTTAATATATTGACTTTATTATATTAGTATGTCTGCATTATTTTCTTCTGCTAAATCTGGGCTTAGTCTTTTCTTTTTTCTAGTTTCTTGAGGTGTAAAATTTGTTCATTTGAGATCTCCTTTTTTAAAAAAAATTCGTGGGAGTATAGTTGCTTCACAACGTTGTCTTAGTTTCTACCGCACAGGAAAGTGGATCTGCTACACATATACATATATCCCTTCCTGTTTGGCTTTCCTTCCCATTTAGGTCAACTTAGAGCACTGAGTAGAGATCCCGGTGCTATGCAGTAGGTTCTCATTAGTTATTCATTCTATATATGGTATCAGTAGTGTGTATACACCAATCCCAATCTCCCAACTCATCCCAGATCTTTCTTTTTTTAATGTTGATGTTTACCACTGTTAAGTTTCTTCTTCTTATTGCTTTAGCCACATCACATAGATCTTGGTATGTTGTATACACATTTCATTTGTATTGAGATATTTTCTTTTGTTTCTTCTTTGACTCATTGGTTGTTGAAGAGTATGTTGTTTAATTCACACGTATTTGTGAGTTTTCCAGTTTTCCTTCTGATTCAGTAGCTTCATTTCAATGTAGTCTGAAGAGATCTATGGTATGATATCACTCTTCATAAAGGCTTTGTAAAGACTTGCTTTGTGTCCTAACAAGTGATCTACACTGGACAGTGTTCTCCATGTGCTTGAGAGGAACTCATATGTTGCTGCTGTTGGGTAAACATCCTGCATATGTCTGTTAGGTGCGTTTTTGTCTCTAGTTTTGTTCAAGTTCTCTGTTCCCTTACTAATCTCCCGTCTCGGTGTTGTACCCATTATTAAAAGTTGGATATTGAAACCTCTTATTATTTATGTGTTGCTGTAAATTTTCCCTTCAGTTCTGTCAATGTTTGCTTTATGTATTTGAATGCTTTGATGCTGAGTACATATATATTCATAAATGTTAAATCTTCCTGGTGAATTAACCCTTTTAGTCATTGTATAGTAATGTCCTTCTTTATCTCTTCTGACTAACTTTGATTTAAAATCTACTTTATCCAATCAGTATGAACACTGCTGCTTTCTTATGATTACCATTATTACCATTTAGATGTAATATCATTTTACATCCTTTCGCTTTTAGTCTATGCATCTTTGGTAATACGAAGTTATTCTCTTGTAGATGGCTAGATACCATAGAGTTGGATTTTGATTGAACTGTTTAATTGATTTACATTTCAAGTGATAACTGATAGGAAAGAACTTGCTCTTGTCCTTTTGTTTATTATTATCTGTCTGTCCTGCAGCTTTTTTGTCCTAATTTTCCTCTGCTCCTATCTTCCTATGTGCTTTGTTAATTTTTTGTAGTGGCATGTTTTTATTCTCTTCTCATTTTCTTTTCTGAATCTTCTACAGTTATTTTCTTTGTGGTTATTTTGGGACTTAACATAAAACATCTCATAAAAATCTATTTTAAGTTGATAACAATTTATGTATAAAACTTTACTTTTTATTGCTCCTCTTCCCACAGTTTATTTTATTTATATCACAAACTTCATTTTTATATTTTATATCCATTAACATTTTAATAGTTATTGTTTTTATATTTGTGTTTTAACTTCTATGCCTGAATTAAAAGTGATTTATACACTTACATTGCAGTATTATAGGATTCTGTATTTGTCTATATATTCACCTTTCTCAGTAAGCTTTATACTTTCAAATGCTTTTTGTGCTGCTGAGTAGTGTCTTTTCATTTAAACTGGACAGCTCCCATTAACGTTTCTTGTAAAGTGGGTCTAGTGTTGATGAAATCCTTCAGCTTTTGTTTTTCTAGAAAAAGACAATTTCTCCTTCATTTTTGAAGGGAATTTTGCCAGGTTAAGTGCTCTTGGTTGGCAGGTTTTTGTTTTCTTTTTTTTTTTTTTTTTTTAATTTCCTAGTACTTTGAATATATCATCCTACTTCTTTCTGAAATGCAAGGTTTCTGCTGAGAAATGTGCTGTCTTATCAAGGTTCCACTGTATATAACAAATTGCTTTTTTGTGTTTTGCTTTAGAATCTATCTTTGTTTTGAATTTTGACGATTGATTATAATGTGCCTCAATGTGGTCTTAACTTTAGTTCATCTCATTTGAAGTTCTCTGGGCCTTTGAAATCTGAATATCTATTACTTTCCCTCAATTTGGAAAGTTTTAACCATAATTTCTTAAAATAATTGTGTTGTCCCTTCTCTCTCTCTTCTCCTTCTATGAAGTCCATAATGCTTATTCTTTTCTTTCTTGAACATTTATTTGTGTCCGACTCTGTGTGACCCTGTGAACTGTAGCCCACCAGGCTCCCCTGTCCATGGAAGAGGACAAGAGTACTGTAGTGGGTTACCATTCCGTTTTCCAGGGGTATTTGGTATTTCCAGGGGATATTTCCACCCCAGGGATTGAACCTGGGTCTCCTGCCTTACAGGCAGATTCTTTACCATCTGAGACACCAGGGAAGCCCTCATAATGCCTATCCTGGCTCATTTTATGATATTCTATAAGTCTCTTAGGTTTTCTTCACTGTTTTTCTTTTTTTTTTTTTATTTCTCTCACTGGATATTTTCAAACAATCTGTCTTTGGATTAGCTGATCCCTTCTTTTCCTTGATCAAGTCTGTGGTTGAACACGTTCAGCAAATTTTAGAATTCAGCTATTTCTTTCTTCAGTTCCAAAATTTCTGTTTGGTTCCTTTTTATATTTTCCAACTCTGTTGATAATATCATTTTGTTTGCATATCATTTTCTTGAATTTACTGAGTGTCTTTATGATGATTATCTTGAACTTTTTGTCAGATAATTCATAGTCCTCTGCTTCTTTAGAGTTGATTTTCAGAGATTTTTTCTGATTGGCCACATCTCCCTGTTTCTTAATGTGCTTCACATTTTGTGCTTGTATTCTTACATTTGAAAAAACCAGTTATCTCTTCAATCTTTATAGAGTGGTTTCTTAGAGAAGAAAAGCTTTGCCAGTCAGCTCAGCTAGATATTCTGGGGGCTACTCAAACATTTTCTTTGGGTTTATGCTAAATTCCCAAGTACAGGAATTTGCCAGTTTCCTCTTATTCTCTCTGGTGTCTGTTTTTGCAGTACTGCAGGTTCTCTGAAACTGCCCCAAACCGGCCAGCTCTGATTTTCAGAGGCCCCCAAGCTTCTAGTGTATGCTGGGCTCAGTCTCCACTCTGAGTCAAGTGAGACAGAAACAAGACAACCCACACAGAACGTTGAATACACACTCCACTCTTCTTTTTCCCCCCTCCCACAAAGGAGAGGCCACCAAGCTACATCAGTTTCTGTCCACTGCAGGTCTTCTGGAGCAGCAGTAACTGCCCAGCTCTCTTTTGTTCTCATGGGACTCCAAGGATCTAGTTTCCATCTGTGCTCCAAGACAGGTGAGAAAGAAATTAGTCCTACAGCCAGTTTTTTGAAAATCTGAAACACTGGACAAATGCTTCAATATTTTCCCTTCCTAGGGAGATACTTGGAGTTGGGTGTTTTCTTCCATTTCTTTCACGCTGAACTTACGGGAGGGATAATGGCAAGTGAATGCCATAAATTTTTCTACTGACTTGATCCAGCTAGCTTTAAGCTTGCCTGGGATACAGATAATCTTAACTGTTTTTTTTTTTTTTTAATTTCTCACAAATGGAACTGATCTAGATATTGTTGAATTAATGTCTTTTTTGGAGGAAAGATGGTCTAGGGCTTTCTATTCTATTATTGTGGTGTCCATGGTTAAGCCTCTTTTAGTAATGTTATTCAGCCTCAGTGTTCCTACTTTAGCAAAATGCTTATTTATTTCTTTTTCCAGTTCATTTAATATATTGGAACCTCTATTTTGTCATCTATTAAATGCATAACAAACTTTTTATTTTCCATACAAGGATTCTATATAACTGAAGTTTACTTTAAAACAACAGTTCCTGAACATCCATCCTTGGACAAATGCCTAGTTAGCAGTGTCAAAACTGGAGGAAGATGGAAGTGAGAAAGTGGTAAGATTCACTCTCAACCCTAATGTCCCTCTAACAGGTGGAAGTGAGGACTAATATGACAAGAATTTATCTATATTTAAAACTCTTATAGTTAGCAAAGTTTTCTTATAGCTAGCAAAGTTTAAGTCTTACAGCTGTATGTAAATGCAAATTGTATTTAGGTTGACACTACTATCGATACTATTGAGAAAGTAGTATTAACTGCAGTGCTTGCAGAAATCAGAGTGGAGGGGTTACTGAAGATGTGTTCTAAGAACCCTATATATTTTGATACAGGTGACTTTAAAAATTAAAATCAATGAGAGATATTTTTATGAATTTATAGAATCAATGAATATATACTTCTTATTGGTAGGTATTTTATGACCATGAGATAATTAGCACCTAACACAATTCCTGGCATGAAGTACATCCTCCAGAAATGTTAACTGAGGACATATGCATGAACCGAGGCTGCCCATCCTTAGGGACAGATAGGCATGGGTCAAGGAAAATGACTGCAGTGTAAGAAGATGCTTGTAATTCTTTCATTCCATTATAAATCTATGCCTATTTCCTCCAGAACATCTTACAAAAGTCCCCTCAACATAGATCTTGCATTTTTTGTCTTTTCTCTTTAAATGATTTTTCGATCATAATTACTGTTATTACCAAAAATGACCATGTTTAAAATGAACTAGTGCATTACTGGATATTTTGATTGTATTTGTGGCCTATTTTTCCAGTTGTTTGAAACCTCACAGCATTTCCTAATGACAACAAAGGGGAGGTCGTCAGAGCCCACCATCCACCATAAGCAAGAAGCATTTTAGATGATGGGATCATTATTTGCATATGACAACGAACAGAACGTCCTTGTACAGATGAGAGAAACCACAAAACATCTCCCAGGAGTCAGCAAGAACATAGACTAATTCATTCATCTGTCACACTAACTAGGATGCTAATGATTTCTGATATGGTAGATAGGAGACTACAGTTTCTACCATGACATTCATGAACTGCTTTTCTTAGGGCAAGTCACTTACTGTGAAAAGGACGTTTGGGGGCTATGGGTCTTAGGGAGCCCAACTCTTTTTTTCTACCTCCTTTCAATGACAGATTTGTTTACCAGGCCACAGAGATGGGCACACAACCCAGTCTGAGTCAATCATAGAATGTCCCATCTCACAGTCACAGTGACCTTTGGGCCTGGACATTTTATATGCAAGAGCAGGCAAAGAGAAGTCTGTCTATTACACCACTTGGCTGGCAGGCTGAATGAACGTGATTACAGCCTCCTGTCACGTCCCCCATGAAAAAAGGAGAGAGGAAGCATGCTAGGGGAGCTGGGCCTGCCTCTCCCCTAGTTTCCCAGACGGAGTCCTCTGCTTTCATGCATCTCATCTTCAGATTCTATGAACCACCCACATTCCCTTCTGTAAATCTCTTTTTCTTGATCTCTTTGGAGTTGACTTTCTGCTACTTTCGGTGGAAAGAGTCCCGCCTAATACTCTGTGGAACCTGCCAGGCCTTGCCAGCCTTTGGCATCTGCTCTTGCTCTTCTTCTTCTTTGGAATGTTCTCTCCAGAAGCTCCATGACTCTTTCTCTCTCTTCCTTCTAGTTGGATTAAAAGGCCACCTTCTCAGTGAGGCCTCCCCTGGCCATTCTCTCTGAACTATGCTCACACTTTACCATACTTCCCTTATCAATACCGACTATATCATGTGATTTACTGAATGACTTTTTGATTGTCTCTCTCTTCAACCAGAATGTAGGTAGGTATGTTTGACTGTTTCATCCACTGCATAAGCCTGGAGCCTAAAAAGACATACAGATAGATATCATGGGGTTTCCCTTTAGTGATTCAGTGGTAAAGAATCTACCTGCCAATGTAGGAGAACTGGGTTCTATCCCTGGTCCCAGGAATATCCCCTCAAGAAGGAAATGGCAACTGACTCCAGTATTCTTGCCTGAAAAATCCACTTGGATAGAGGAGACTGGCAGGCTACAGTCCATGGAGTTGCAGAGTTGGACATGACTTTGAGATTGAACAACAAATAGATATCAGAGATTAACAAATGTTCATTAAATAAGTGGAAAAATGAATATCAAATATTTACTGTGCAACAGACTAGTTCCAAATAGGAAAAGGAGTACGTCAAGGCTGTACACTGTCAGCCTGCTTATTTAACTTATATGCAGAGTACATCATGAGAAAGGCTGGGCTGGAAGAAGCACAGGCTGGAATCAAGATTGCCAGGAGAAATATCAATAACCTCAGATATGCAGATGACACCACCCTTATGGCAGAAAGTGAAGAGGAACTCAAAAGCCTCTTGATGAAAGTGAACGCGGAGAGTGAAAACGTTGGCTTAAAGCTCAACATTCAGAAAACAAAGATCATGGCATCTGGTCATATCACTTCATGAGAAATAGATGGGGAAACAGTGGAAACAGTGTCAAACTTTATTTTTTTGGGCTCCAAAATCACTGCAGATGGTGACTGCAGCCATGAAATTAAAAGATGCTTACTCCTTGGAAGAAAAGTTATGACCAACCTAGGTAGCATATTGAAAAGCAGAGACATTACTTTGCCAACAAAGGTCCATCTAGTCAAGGCTATGGTTTTTCCAGTGGTCATGTATGGATGTGAGAGTTGGACTGTGAAGAAGGCTGAGCGCCAAAGAATGGATGCTTTTGAAATGTGGTGTTGGAGAAGACTCTTGAGAGTCCCTTGGACTGCAAGGAGATCCAACCAGTCCATTCTGAAGGAGATCAGCCCTGGGATTTCTTTGGAAGGACTGATGCTAAAGCTGAAACACCAGTACTTTGGCCACCTCATGTGAAGAGTTGACTCATTGGAAAAGACTCTGCTGCTGGGAGGGATTGGGGGCAGGAGAAGAAGGGGACGACAGAGGATGCGATGGCTGGATGGCATCACTGACTCGATGGACATGAGTCTGAGTGAACTCCGGGAGTTGGTGATGGACAGGGAGGCCTGGCGTGCTGCAATTCATGGGGTCGCAAAGAGTCAGACCTGACTGAGCGACTGAACTGAACTGAACTGAGACACTGTACTCAGAGCTTGATATGTGGAATTTTGTGTAACTGATTTATTCTTTGCCTTTTTTTTGGTAAAGCTGATCTCACGGAAGTGACATATCACATTGACACCATTGAGTTACGAAGACTCTCACCTCCTTGAGGACAGGGGCTATGTCTGCCTTTTCAGTACTGATCCCCACTGCATATTTTAGTGCCTAGAATCTGGAATATATGCAACCATATCCCAAATCTATGAATATGAAATATAACATATCTTAAACCTAGCTGTGCTTCCCTTGAGTCATGGATCTTTTATAACCTCATGAACATGGCATGGCACAGGATATGACTGCCAGGGCTTCCCTTTTAGGGTTGGCTACTGGACAGCTTTGAGCTAAATGGAGCCCTTGTTTTTAGCCATGGAGTTGGACCAACTCCCCCATCTGCCCGTCTTGCTCTTGTTTCTTTTCTCCCCCATTCTTAAATCATATTACTGTGCCCTTGTAAGCCACCTTGAATCCTTTCTGGAACAAGGCGGAGAATAAGTTAATTAATTCACAGATTCATTTAATTCTCAGAGCAACACAGTGAGGTAGGTATTAGCTCCCTCATTACATGGGAAAGGAAACTGAGCCTCAGAGATATTAAGCAATTCATCCAAGGTCACACAACACATAAGTGTCAGGAATTAGCTCCAAGACAATGTATCTCCACAGCAGATGCTCCCTCACCTTTCTTAAGACCTGTGATGTCTCAGGGCAGCTCTGAGCTGAGGGCTAGTGGCAATGATATTGGGCAAGAAGACAGAGCCTAGGTGTCAATTCCAGGCTTTTCTGTTTTTAGGTCAGTTTGGGGTGTTACATATCTTCTAAATCTCAGTTTCCCCATTATTCAATGGGAATAGTAACGCCTCTCTCCTCTACACTGTCAAAGTTCCATCTGAGCACCTTCCCTGAAGAAGGGGGTGTGTCTAGAGATACTGGTCAGACTTCCAGAGCAGAGATCCCGATTAAGAATTGGCACACCGACTTCCCTAGTGGCCCAGTGATTAAGAATCTGCCTGCCAATGCAGAGGACACAGGTTCAATACCTAGTCTGGGAAGATTCCACATGCTATGGGGCAAAAAGCCCGTGTACCACAGCTTCTGAAACCCATATGCCTAGAGCCCATGAACCATAAGAGAAGTCACTGCAATGAGAACCCCATGAGCCACAATGAGAGAAAGCCTAGATACAGCAATGAACATCCAGCACAGACAAAAATGAAAAATAATAAATTTTTTTAGAAGTTAAATAAAAAAGAATTGGCAAGCCATGTCTATAGGACAGCAGTCTTATACTCACCATCATTTGATATGCACAACAGGTAAAGCTGGATCATGATTATGAGACTTGTCTGACATGATTTTAATATTGTTCTGTGCCTGGGGCATAAAAATACAGTGACTCATAAATTTGGGAGGCTTTGGGTATAATGGACAGAGAAAAGGTTTTGGACTGAGACATAATGTGGGTAAAGCCCCAATCTGTGTGCTGTGCTCTGTGATTTTGACCTACCGAATTCACCTTTCCGAATGTGACCTCTTCACTGAACAACAACAACATAAATCAAGACATACAGGAAAATCAGTCACAATATTTATCATCCATAGTTTCACATTTTGGATTCATTTGAAAAATGAAGCCTTTAAGAATGGCCATGTACATATCATAGCTAGCCTTTCTTGGTCATATGCCTTTTCTTCTCAAGTTTCTTGCCCAAGAATCACACTATTCTCAAGACCCCTCAGGAGCTGGCCAGTTTCTTGCAGAAACAAGATACTTCAAAATGTTTAATTTGTGGAAGGTGTTACAGATATTCTTCCTCCTAACATATAAATTCGGAGGGAGCTTCTCTGTGACTGAGACTAAAGCTCGCATCCCCCACACATTTCATGTATGCATTCATTCATTCATACCACAAGCTTGCTGGAAGTCTGCTCTGTGCCAGTCACCAGGCTTGACATGAAAAAAATAAAGCTTTACTCCAGTTGTGGGACAAGCAAGCCTATAAGAAAAAGTATGACTGGTGGCATAATGAGAGGTTTCCCTGGTAGCTCAGATGGTAAAGAATCTGCCTGCAATGCGGGAGACCTGGGTTCAGTCCCTGGATCAGGAAGTTCCTGGGTGCCATGATAGAGGGCTTCCAGGGCAGAGAGAAGACCCAGTTGAAGGGTGCAACCCTTTAGCACCACAGCGACTCAACGCATGGGTGAGCCTGCTTCTGACTTTGGACTCCAGAGAGCATTAATGTCTGTGTTTGGGATCTCTTGATCTTCCAGAAGTTTCTGCCAAGGGTTTTTCTCATCCTCTTACCATTACCCTCAGAATAAATCCATGTAATTCATTTGGTCTTGGAGCTTTTTCAATATTTAATGGTCCTAATTGTCTTGTTATCTGCTTCTTTGCAACGGTAAAGCCTTTTAATATTTTGTTTTCTTCCTGGGGATGACAAACTATGTCTTCATAGAATCCTTACTGTCTCTCTTTTGCATTAAAGAGAAAAGGAGGTAGAGACACTGCCCCATGCCACAGATGCCCCCAGATATGCCTACTGTATACTGCGCACATCCCACAACTAGATGGCTAGACTCTTAGGACTGCTTCTCAATTTCAGCTCGTGGAGTTTGAGATACAGAGAGCGGGATGGTCTCAGCTGAGGGTCTCCTGACTTCTGCGTCTCACCACACCAGCCCATTTTCTCTGAATCTCCAGGGCTCAACACAAGGGCTCTCTCCAACCACTGTATCTAATATACTCTGTGGTCCTCACCCTGCCTAATTCACTCTTTCCCTATGACTTCTTACTGAGCATGTAGGGGACATGAGACAGTGTTCTGTTTCATGCAGTGTTCTTTAGATCACAAACCTACCTCTGGCACTTGCTAGAATAATGCTGTTGCAATGGAAAATTTTAAAGAAACCACATGTAGAGGCCAATGAAATCTCTTTGGACTAACAAATAAATCTGAGCTCTTAAAAGAAGGCAGCACATCATTTGCAGAACAGAGACACCACGGAGCCTGCCACTCCCACCCAGGCTGTCTGCTGAGTCTCAGATTCACAAGTTCAAGTGCCAGATGAGCAATCTCACCTTCCCTCTCTCCATTAAAAGTAGCACTATCCACCCACTTGACCGAACTGGAAGCACTCTAGATATTTGACTTTCCCCAGTATTGAATTTGTTTTCAAATGTGGGTAATATAATCTTTAATCATCTCTATTCTAATTGATAGTCATCCCTAGTTAGAAAAGATCTGTAACATGCCCAAATTTACACAGAACTAAGAAAAATGAGGAATCACCCCAAGGGTTAGCCTGTTCTCTTCCCCTAGGTCATGCAGAAAAAGAAATTACTAGGGTCTAGCAGAATGGCAGCTCCCTTCTTGTAGTCACTCATTCAGTTTCTCTGGTTTAATTTCCCTGAACCTCAGGCTTTTTTCCATTAAAAAAGAAGGATATCATCTTTCCTGCTTATTTTATGCTAGAAGGCAGATTAAACGGAAACCATGCTTTGCACATTTTAAAAATAACTTTTTTCTAGTAATTCTAAACAAACATCCATTTATTTTTTACTAGACGAGAAAGGCAGGATCTAATATTTTAAATCAAAACATTGAGTCTCAGAATGCTGACAGCTGGCAGTTTGGGAACAAATTAGAGCCCAGAATCAAAGATAAATGGAACGCATTTACAAGCTACATGATCTGGAAAATGGGAAGAGAGACTCAGGTTTTAAAAAGAAGGGAGGAAATAATTGAGTGAATAATTAGAAAACAGAAACGACATGTTACCAGCCCACCACAGAGAATAGGACCAATGGTGGATTCATTAGAGGAAATTTTTTTTCCTCTTAACACAGAGAAGGGGACAGAGGTAAGGGAGGGAGGTGTGTGTGTGCATCCTAAGTCCCTTCAGTCATATCTGACTCTTTGTGACCCTATGAACTGTAGCCCTCCAGGCTCCTCTTGCGATCCTATAGACTGTAGCCCACAGGCTCCTCTATCCATGGGATTCTCCAGGCAAGAACACTGGAGTGGGTTGCCGTGCCCTCCTCCAGGGGATCTTCCCGACCCAAGGATCAGAGCCAAGTCTCTCATGCCTCCTGCATCGGCAGGTGGGTTTTTTACCATTAGTGGCATCTGGGAAGATCAAAAAGTGGAAGGGACAGACTGCTAATAAAGGAAGCAGAGAAACTGAACAGGAAAAACAAACAAAAACAAAATCACATTGTTTTGCATTGCAAATTCAGAGTCAAACAGGGTTCCTGATGTCACACAAATGGTGGCAGAATAGACTTGCTGGGAAGGAGAAAAAATATTGCTTCAGTCACTACTGACAAATCAAACCCAGAGGAAACTCAGAGGTCTCTCCTTTTGGGCATGCTGCAGGCCTCAGTTCCCATTCAGACTCCTTTGTGGCTTTCTCTACGGCTGTTTCTCCTGAGTGGTCTTTTTTGCTTCAACAAGCCTGGAGTTAGGAGACCTGGATTTTAAACCTAGCTTTTCAATTAGCAATCTGTGTGACCTCAGGCAAATCATATACCACTCTGAAACTGTCTGCTCATCTATAAAGTGGTCATTCTAGCTCCATCCTACTCATCTCTCAATACTGTCTTGAGAGTCAAGAGGGAAGCAATAGGTGTAATGGTTAAAAGCATGGATTCTATAGCAAGGCTGCCTGAGTTTGAATCTCTGCTTCACCAAATGTATAGCCTTGAGCAAGTGACATACATTTTCTGTCCTCAGCTTCTTTATCTGTACATTGGGGATGGGGCTTCCCCAGTGACTCAGATGGTAAAGAATCTGTCTGCAATGTGGGAGACCTGGGTTCTATCCCTGGGTCAGGCAGATCCCCTGGAGATGGCAATGGTTACCCACTCCAGTTTTCTTACCTGGAGAATTCCATGCACAGAGGAGCCTGGTGGGCTACAGTCCACAGAGTTGCAAGAGTTGGACATGACTCAGCAGCTAACACTTTCACTTCACTTTTCATAGTACCTATACCATTGAGTTGTTTTGAGGATTGACTAAGTTAGTACAGGTAAATTGCTTAGAACAGTGCCTGACACTTAACATCAATGTGTTAAATATTATTTAAAGAAATTCAAAGCTGTTACAAGCCTTGTCAAACATGAGATAGTGAGGAGAGAAAAAAAAGAAGACATTCTTCAAATCAGTGATCTTTGACATCTGCCAGTATCACTAAACTCTTCAGTATCATCAGTTGATCAAAGAATGAATTCCAAAGAAAGGAAGAAAGGAGAAAAAACAGAAAATATGAAAAATACGAGAGAGAAAAAAAAAGTTGCTTAGAAAATGTTGCATAAGAATTGGCACCTGGCAGACTCTTATTAATCTTCTAAAACCCATCTCAGGCTTCACTTTCTGAAGGTAGCTTTGTTAAAGGGGAAAAAAAGAAAAGATAAGGAAAAAGAAAAAGATGAATTAGGCTATGACATCAAACTGTCTGGGATTATAACCTCAGCTATGCCATTTACACGCTATACCAACCAATTTAACCTAACTTTGAGTCTTCTTACTCTTCCATAAAATGAGGATGATGACAAATATTTAGCTCATAGGTTTTCACAAGGAGGAAATGAAGTCACTAATAAGGCATTTAGAACACTGTTGAGCACTTTTTGCACAATAACAACCAGTAGATGTTATCCCTGACTCCTGAAAGATGCCAGATAGTGTTCATAGTGTTGTACAGGTAAGCAGTTAAAGTCTCAGTATAATCAGCCTCAGAGAGTAGAGCTCAAGGGTGTTAAGTTATTTGCTCAGAACCTATAGCTCACAAGAAGCAGAGCTGGGATTCTAATCCAGCCTTTTCTGCTTCCCAAGACCAT
Organism: Bos indicus; assembly: GCF_029378745.1. NCBI lineage: Eukaryota > Metazoa > Chordata > Mammalia > Artiodactyla > Bovidae > Bos > Bos indicus. Next base: position 16,097,211 of record NC_091788.1, on the reverse strand, counting down.
GCTCCACAGCCTCCCAAATGAATCACCAAGTGTAAATCACATTCATTCTGCTGTAAAGCACATCACTTAACATCCCAAAATAGGGCTTTTGCATCCATTAAAGAAATGGCAACATTTTACAAAAGCCCAGGTTGTTATTTTAAAGCCAAATTTGAACAGCTAATAAAAATTAGAGTAACTATGGCTTAGTAAATGCTGAATATTTGACATACATCATAGCATCAGCATCATTGTCATCATTTATTTTATTGACTGTTTGTGTCTGATGCTGTGCCTAATGTTTTCTGTGTTTCTCAAACTTTACTGAGTAAGAATCAGTTGGTGCTCTTGCAAAAATGCAGATTCTGATTCAGAAGGTCTGGGGATAGCCTGAGAGTCTACATTTACAATCAGCTCCCAGCTGATGCAATTGCTGTACTTTTGTAAATTTTATTAAGAGGAGCAACATTTTATAGCATTTTAAAATTAATCCTCACATTAATGCTGTTACAATAATTTTAGAGAAACTATTGTGTTCACTTTACTGAAGAAAAGACTGGCTCAAATAGTCTATGCTCCCTGGCTTGGGATTTAGTGACAAAGAAACAGAGCCAGAATTCAATCTGCCATCTCTCTCAGGCCAATGTCCTTCCAGACCTTCCCTCAAACACATGGTAGAGTATATATAATCTGCTTCATGATTTAGCACTTTCAGGTTTTCACATTTATTTTAGAAAGAAAATGCTTTCCATTAGCCAAGTGTTCATATGTATTAAAAAAAAACAACTTAATAAGATATCGAAAGATGATAAATATCCACCCTTGATCTCTATAAAACTAGTCTAGTAGGAAGGCAGAGAAATCAACAAGCACTTAAAATATAATATAAAAATAATCAGTGCAGGCAAGGGCATAGGAAATCAAGGACTTCAATACAGTCTCATGGGAGTTCCAACTGGTCCAGTCTTTCTGGTGGGCAATGCAATAATACATCAAAATTTAACATATATGTATAGATTTACATGGCACTTTCACTTCTAGGCATTTGTCTTAGAAAAACAGGGAAAGAAATACACACCAGGCTCCTCCGTCCATGGGACTTCCCAGGCAAGAGTACTGGAGTGGGGTGCCATTGCCTTTTCCATTCACACACACACACACGCACACACACACACATATATATGTTCACTACAGCATTATTTAAGTGTAGTGAATAATTGAATACAATTAAATAACTGAATTTAATATTCACTGAAATGATTATCAGGGGGTGAGATAAAGGTATAGGCTTTCCCTTTTTTCTTTATGTAGTTATATCTAAACATTTTCCAAGTGGACATACTGTTTGCATAACTGGCAATAACTACGAGGATATTATCATGGTTGAACTTAACATCCACTCTCAGAAATACTAGTTTAGAGGGTGTTCAGAAGGTCACTGTGAGTGAGAAGTGGGAACTCCTTTCTCTCTTGGACCAGGTTTGGGAAACTCTGTAGAGAGCTGATCTCCCAGGCATATACCTGTGGCGGATTCATTTTGATATTTGGCAAAACTAATACAATTTGTAAAGTTTAAAAAAAAAAAAAAGAAATCTGAATAGTATTTCCTTAGAGGTGAAAAAAGGAGAAAAAAAAAAAAGCATCTGAAATTAGAGGGGCAATTTAGGCAAATCATTGTGACTTGGTGACACCAAAATGAATAGATCCTGGTCCTATCTGCCCTCAAGGAGCTTCCAACCAATGTCAGAAGAGAATGCAAACATAAGACAATCAACTACACAAAGAAGACAATGCAGGTGCTAAAAGGGGCGATGACGGTTTGGACAAGAACTTTTCTGAGTGAGAGCATTTAGTTATTTCTATAGGGGTTCGGGGTTTCCCCAGGTGGATCAGTGGTAAAGAATCCGTCTGCCAATGCAAGAGACAGGACTTTGATCCTTGAGTTGGGGCAATTTCCTGGAGGAGGAAAGAGCAACCCACTCCGGTATTCTTGCCTGGGAAATCCCATGAAGAGAGGATCCAAGCGGGCTACAGTCAATGAGGTTGCAAACAGGAGGACATGACTGAACAACCGAACAACAACAACAACAACAACACAGGTTTCTAAATTTTTCCTCAATCCCAACATATTTGAATAGTAGGAGACATTTCAGGCTTCCCTGGTGGCTCAGATGGTAAAGAATTAGCCTGCAGTGCGGGAGATCTAGGTTCAGTCCCTGGGTTGGGAGGGTCCCCTGGAGGAGGGCATGGCAACCCACCCCAGTATTCTTGCCTGGAGAATCCCCACGCACAGAGGAGCCTGGGGTCGCAAAGAGTCAGACATGACTGAGTGACTAAGCATATAGCACAGCACAACAGGACACATTTCATCATAATAGTGACACAGAAGGGTAAGAATTCATGAGGAAACTGGAGGCTGAGCATGTCAGTTTCCCCTTGAGAACTCTTGGCAGAGAAAGGCTGTTTGGAAGGGAATGCTTGAGGGACACTGAGTAAGCAAGGTTGGTGAAAAACTACTTGGTTTGTAGAATTTTAAGGACTTAGGCTGAGTGAAAGGTTCATATCAGGTCACTCTCTAAGACTAGATCCCTCTCCAGGAGTGGCTATGAATAATGCAAATGACACCCAATTGTCTACCACTTGTTTTCTGGTGTGCAAATGTTGTAACACAAAAGTAATATGAGTAGAAATGTTAAAAAAAAAAAACACTCATCTTCCACCAGTTTAACTTCATACACTTTGTATTGATTATTAAGTCTTTGTCCGTAAGCATATATCTTCTTTAATAGTAACAATATGGGCTTTCCTGGTGGTTCAGTGGTTAAGATCGAGCAATGCAAGGGACACCAGCTCGATCCCTGGTCTGGGAAGATGCCACATGCCACGGAACAACTAAACCCAAGAGTCACAACTACTGAGACGGTGCTGGAGAGCCCGAGAGCCGCAACTACTGAGCCCACACACTGCAACTACTGAAGCCTAGAGCCTGTGCTCAGTGATAAGAGCAGCCGCCACAATGAGAAGCCTACCCACCCTTACAAAGAGTAGCCCCCTCAGCGCAACTAGAGAAAGCCCACGTGCCCAACAAAGACCCACCATAGCTAAAAAAAATAGCAATAGTACATATAAGCATTCTGTTCATTGATTATTCGATTGATCTTTGTTACTTCATACATGCACATTTCCCCCTGTAAATACGTAGTCCATAGTTGAAATTTTAATGATTGCATTAAATCATCTAGTGAATTGATGTACCATAATTTATTTACCCAGTGTGAGACAGTTAAACTGCAATGAGTAATATGGTTTATTGGGTGGGCCAAAGAATTCATCTAGAGTTTTCCACAAGCTGTTCCAAAAAACTCAAATGACTTTTTCAGTTCAGTTCAGTCGCTCAGTTGTGTCTGACTCTTTGAGACCCTATAGACTACAGCATGACATAGGCAACCCAATATATCTTCTTTTTATATTTCCCTCATTTTTAATAATGAATTACCCAGAAACAGATTGTTGAGTCAAGAACTATAAATCATCATCTTGTCTCTCAAAAAGGTCAAATTTCCATGATCACTTAACACATGTTTATATGGAGTTTCATAATAATGTCACTATTACCCTGTACTGTTTTTTCTTTTTTAATTTAATTTTAAAGAATGCAAAAGTCTGACTTGTAGGGTGTGATTTTTTAAGGTCTTCCATTGCAGTTGTGAAGTTTTCATTCTGTGTTGGTGTCAAGGTTATGAGGACTTACTGGGTTACAGGCTTCTCTGTACGGTGGCATGCTTAGACAAGATGTTTATTTATACGTATCGACACAATGGGGATGATAATAGAACTTATCTCGTTGGACTGTTGTGAGGATTAAATAAATTAATACATATAAAGCACCTAGAAGGATGCCTGGTACATGATAATCACTGAACTTATGTTACATATTATTATTGTCGTTGCTGTTATCTGGAAGATAAGTAGTGGTTTTAGATCAATAGATGTAGAGGAGTAGGATTTCTATTTCCTATTATGAGGATTGATGGTGCTGATCATTTGGGCTATAGTTCCATAATTTATTTATATATATACTCTTCGAATAAATACTATTTCTATATTTACATGCTGCTGCTGCTAAGTCGCTTCAGTCGTGTCTGACTCTGTGCGACCCCATAGACGGCAGCCCACGAGGCTCCCCCGTCCCTGGGATTCTCCAGGCAAGAACATTGGAGTGGGTTGCCATTACCAATATATTTACATATTACTGTGTTAATTATTATTAAGGGCATGTAGCTAGCTACCTGTTAATGGATAATTTCAAGGAGGTACTTTGCCTCTTTTTGTCTCCATTTCTTCTAGCAACAAATACAAGAATGGACATAACTTACACGACTTTTGTGAGGATTTGAAATAATGTACATAATTAGACAGAGAAAATTTAATCCTCTTAGAGGCTAATGTAGGAAATACCTCAGGAAGAGGGCCTCCTTTGTTCAAAAATTGCCATAATAAGCCCACTTGAGGTGGGCTTCAAGGCTTTAATGAAATAAAAGAAACCATTTTTTCATGAGATAAGGGAGAAAATTGTTTCTGAGAAAGAAGGAAGAGGAGAGTGACAGAGGAAGCAGGAAAAAATACAACAAAGGCTTTGTGGTGACATCCTTGTCACCCTCTGATATTCCACAATCTCCCTAAAGATCCTATACTCGCAAAATGCCCACACAGGGTCCACCTGATCCCCAGACCAGAGTGTGCCATGACCCCCAGTTTGTGGAAGGACTTGGATCCTGCTATTGTCATAACTTTCCATCAGCCTCGATAAGCAAACATCATGCGCTGCTTTTCACTTGCAAAGGCACTGAACAAGGATGCTCGTGTTCACAGGAACAGATGACAAATGTTCCTTTCCAGTCCTAGCTGCTCTTGGGCTCATCCTCTTTCAAGACTTGCAACTCTGGACTTGCTGCTTCTTGCCCTGCCATCTCCCAGCCTTCCCCTGCCAGCAGGTCCCCACCTGGACAACTCCAAGTCTTCCTCCAAAACAGGCTCTGATACCCCTCCTCTGGGAAGTCTCCTTTCCTTTTCTCTAGCCTCTTTTACATTTATTTCCTGAGAAAATGATCACAGTGGGTTTAAAAAAAAATCCTATACTCACAAAATATATGGAGTGAGTTCATTTTATGGGGAAGGACTGAGCTTGACATAGGACAACAGAGAGCCCTTAGAACATTGCTAAGATGGCATGTAAAGATGGATTTCTCCCCATTTAGGTTTTTGTTGGGATTTCCCTAGCAGTCCAGTGGTTGGGATTCTGTACTTCCATTGCAGGGGGTATGGGTTTGATCTTTGGTCAGGGAACTATGACCCCACATACAGCACAGCTAAAGGAAAACAAACAAACAAAAAAAAGGCTTTAGTCATCTTTAGAGAGATATTAAGGTGCAGGGAGGCCTCCATTAGCACTGGGATTATATTAATTTAAGTACTCAGTGCATAAGACTTGCTCAGTAAATTGTAGCACAATTTTTAACATAAACATTTTTATTATGTTTTACAGTTGACTAAGCATTTCCATACACATCATCTCATTTAATCTCATTTAATCTTCACAGCAATTTCTTTTGGCATATTTGGGGAAATACTTTTCTCAATCTGTTGTTTCCCTTTTTATTTCTGTTATAATATTTTCATTGTGCATACATCTTAAAATCATATGGAATTGAATATGTCAATCTTTTCTTTGTGATTTCCTTTCCTATTTCAAATCTCAGAAAGCCATCCATCCTCCAAGAAACTATATGTACTCATTGTATCTTCCACTCATCACCTGATGATTTTTTAAATATCTTTTGAAAACTTCACACTGTGCATTCATGAAAGAAATGGGAAAGATCAAGAGATTAACACTTGGTGTACCTCTACACAATTTTACAATAACCAGGTGATTTACAAGTCATAGATATGTAATGGCTACAGTAACTTTGCAAGTTAGGTTTTATTGTACCTACTTTATAGCAAATAATGCCAAAATACACTGAGCCCTCAGTTTCTGCAAGGTTCTCTTTCAAGCACTTTGCTATTCATCTTTGATAGATGCCCTCTCACAGAAGTATGGCCATCATCCTTGGTTCACATACAAGGAAAAACAAAGGTAAAGAGCAGTTAAGTCACTGAGCTGAGGTCACATCACAGTAGAGCAGAGTGGATATTGACACCCTACCAGTCTAATGCTGCAGCTGTATGCTGAGCCACCATCTAACATAGAAGACCCTACAGCTCAGAGAGTTTTAAGTCAGTCACACAACTATTAGGTGGGTCTCCTAATGGTCCAGTCCATGTTCTTTTAACAACTATACTCTCTGCATCAGTCTGCCTCAGACTGAATTGTCAAAATGGCAGTGTCATCAGCAGACAGACACCTGTTAATTGCACTCACCTTTTTGAGATCATAGATAAACTAATTTATAAGACAAGAGTGAGCAATACCCTCAGAAAAACAGGAGCTTCGATGAGTGCTAATATGCTTCTCAGTGCTATTTCCACCAAGGGGTTTATATGCCTGGTAAAAATTAAATGGCTGTGTGATAAATTGACCATGAGATAAAGCAATTTTCAAGGGAATAGTGAGGGGAGGAACAAAAATGATTAAGAAAATGGGACTAACTGGGTGAGACAAGATTAAAGTAGTTAACTGTATAGCTGAGCTTGGTGAAGGCAACAGGGAAAATGAAACACCAACATATATCCATGCTTAGAAAGGTGCAAGGTCATTCCAAGGGGTGGCAGGACAAGAATGGTTTTGTATAATTTAGGCAACATCTAAGTCAAAGAACAGATTAGAAGAAAAAGAAGTAAAATCAAAGTTAAAAAAAATCATAAAATTATTACTTAGAATGCATATTACAACAAGGTCCTATAAAATTTCCACATGCTAGCAAGGTAATGTGCAAAATTCTTCAATCTAGGTTTTAACAGTATGTGAACTGAAGAACTCCTGAAGTTCAAGCTAGATTTAGAAAAGGTAGAGGAACCAGAAATCAAATTGCCAACATCTGCTTGATCATAGAAAAAGCAAAAGAATTAAAAAAAAAAAATCTACTTCTGCTTCATTAACTACCCTAAAGCCTTTGACTATATGGATCACAACAAACTGTAGAAAATTTTTCAAGAGATGGGAATACTACCATACCTGCCTCCTGAGAAACCTGTAATGCAGGACAAGAAGCAACAGTTAAAACCGGACATGGAATGATAGCCTGGTTCAAAACTGGGAAACTGGGAAAGGAGCATGTCAAGGCTGTATATTATCACCCTGCTTATTTAACTTCTATGAAGAGAACATCATGCAAAATGCCAGGTCTGAAGACTCACAAGCTGGAATCAAGATTGTTAGGAGAAGTATCCACACCTCAGATATGCAGACAATACCACTCTAATGGCAGAAAGCAAATAAATAAAGATCCTCTTTATGAGGGTGAAAAAGGAGAGTGAAAAAGCTGGCGTAAAACTCAACATTAAGAAAACTAAGATCATGATATCACTTCATGGCAAATAGATGGGGAAAAAAGTAGAAACCATGACAGATTTTATTTTCTTGAGCTCCAAAGTCACAGTGGACAGTGACTGCAGCCACAAAATTAAAAGACACTTGCTCCTTGGAGTAAAAACTATGACAAAACTAGATACTATATTAAAAAGCAGAGACATCACTTACTGACAAAAGTCCATAGTCAAAGCTATGGTTTTTCCAGTAGTCATGTATGGATGTGAAAGTTGGACTATAAAGAAAGCTGAGCACCAAAGAATTGATGCTTTGGAATTGTGGTGCTGGAGAAGACTCTTGAGAGTCACTTGGACAGCAAGGAGATCAAACCAGTCATTCCTAATGGAAATCAACCTTGAATATTCATTGGAAGGACTGATGCTGAAGCTGAATCTCCAATAATTTGGCTACCTGATTCGAACAGTCAACTCATTGGAAAAGACCCTGATTCTGGGAAAGATTGAGGGCAGGAGGAGAAGGGGGCTGCAGAGGATGAGATGGTCGGATGGCATCACTGACTCAGTGGACATGAGTTTGAGCAAACTCCAGGAGATAGTAAAGGACAGGGAAGCCTGGTGTGCTGCAGTCCATGGGGTCACAAAGAGTCAGACACAACTAAGCGACTGAACAACAAACAACAACATAACAAATAAGAGCAGCCAAGGAAAAACGGGGAAAGTAGGAGTTTGCTGTGCTTTCCCTTCAATAGTAGGCTTAGGTCTATCAAGGAGCAGACACAGCTTCCAAAAGCCTCCCCTGTCTCACATATAGCTCTGTTCCCCCTCTTCTGCCATGTGTCTCCTTTGTTCTTCATTCAGCTTCTTGACCAAAGCCTAGCATATGCCTCCCTTGGGGCTTTCCCAACTGCTCTTCCCTCTTCCTAAAATAACACTCATCATTGTCACCATCATTATCACCACCACCACCCTCATCATCATCTCCAATCCGGTCCTCTTCTAACTCCTTTATCTCATTTATTTCCCAAGACTCTTTCTAATATGTTTTGTTATTGCTCCCTTTTTACAGATGTAGAAACTAAGGCACAGAAATTTTAATAGCTTACTCCATCCCAGACAGCTTGATTGCTTTTGTTTATTTTTTCTTCATTGCTTCAACTCTTATTCCTTCTCTCAGTCTCAGCTTTTAAGATCATTTCCTGAAGGAAGACAGACCTGACCACCACATCCCAACTCTTGCACATGTCAAAGTAGTCTTCACATAATTATCACTAATGCAGTGATAGCTTTTGTTTGTTTGGTTTCTTTCCTTCAGGTTGCAAGCTCCATGGGAGGACACTCACTTTTCTAAGTAAAATGCCTGGCACACTCCAGGTGCTTAATGAATATTTACTGAATGACTGGATGTGAATGAATGAATAAGTACTAAAATAATAATAAAAAGGATGACCTTGCTCACTCTTTGTGGTCAGATATGGTTTCTATACTTAACATATATAGTAAGGTAAATGTTGCTCAGTCGTGTCCGACTCTTTGCAACCCCATGGACTGTAGCCTACCAGGTTCCTCCATCCATGGGATTCTCCAGGCAAGAATACTGGAGTGGGGTGCCATTGCCTTCTCCAAACATATATAGTAAGTATTATAATAAATATATACATGTATACATCTCAGTTTAGTTCAGTTATGTTCACCTCTCTCACACGTGTTTTTTCCTTATGCTCATCTAAACACTCCTTGACCCTTAGAACATACTTAAGCCATACTTCTCTAGGAGACCTTTTCAGATCTCTCCAACCTAGAGATCTTTCCGAATCTTTTCTGATATCCTCAGACTCACCTTAGCACTAAATTAGATAATGCCATTGAAAGCAACATGTGATATATTTTGTTCAAAACAACATATGATATATTTTATTTCTCTAACAACACTACTTTCTAATTGAAGCCTGGCATTCATGCATGCATGTGTTTTTTACTGGGTTGACAAGCCAAAGCATTTAAAAATACATTTGCTATATAATATGTTATTTATCAATATTGCCACTCCTTCCAGAAAGGATTTGAGATAGACCATTTAAAAATGTCAAACATAAAGATTTCTGAAAAAGAAATAGACACCCATCTCAAGTTCTGAAAAAGAAATAGACACATCTCAAGTTGTGGAAAAGAGGAAGCATCAAGTATGCTAGCCAGGAGGGTTAATATTGGGATGAACATGAAAATTGGTTCTGAGTCTCTTGGTAGACAAGGAGATAAACACATGATATGTTACATAATCTCTTACTATCTGATGAAGTGTTGTAGACCTGTTCTTTTTCCTCTTTCTCATACTAAATTCCATTGGAAACTTTATCCCCTGAGATGTTATACAAGGGGTCACTAGGTAAGACAGTGAATAATGCTTTCAATGTATTTTACAACTAACGCATATGGATTTTTCTTCCGATGTTTGCTGAAGACCAAAACAGTACCTAGAATTGAGACTACTTAAAGATATAGATACATGATGCAGTACTTAGGTAAGCTTCCTTCAGTATTTATTTTCTCAGCTTGGCTTTTGAGATAGACAATTTAAGGTGCTTTTCAGTGTCTCCACTCTGCCTATCTTATGATTTCTGAAGCTCAGTTATTGGAATCATCATCAGTACATTCTCCATTCTTATACCTTTATATTCATTTGACTTACACTGGTCAGTATTAACTAGACAAATTAATATCTATTTAGTGCTTTAGAGTCCACAGAATACCTTACTTTTCATATAAAATATGTTACTATCCATTACTGAATGCGACCCTCACAAGAACACCAAGAGTTATCACTACCTTCATATCTTATGTGTGAAAACTGACAGCATAAGCAATGAAGAACAGATACTTGAGTTCAATCTATAATGCATGCATAATGTATACATTAATTTGGTGGGGGTGGTGATAGAGAGGGTTGGAGAGGAGATGATGTATCCCTTCTTGTCTAAGATGATCCATTTTGAAATCGCAGTGCCATCTAGTGGTTATTTTAGACACCAAAGCATAAGGATGTTTCAAGATGGCCCCTGGACAGTACAATCAACATTTTATGCTATCCTGACATGCGTTATTTGAGCTGAGAGCATTTCCTGCTAGTTGACAGATTCTGACCTTTCAATATGGAAAGTGTACCACATCTACCCAGAGTCAGTCAAAGCTATTGATCCTGATAAATGATTTGACCTCAGCCAGTGGTTCTCCTCCAGTTATTTAATGCTTAAGAAAGCGAGCGATGTAATCTGAAGAGGTCAAGAGCACTTGGGAAGGACTGTTGACACAGTATTGGAAAGAAGCTGACTAGTAGGTGTGTGTGAGAGAAAAAAAAAAAAACAAGACGTGTTCTTCTGTATGTTTCCCAAGAAAAAGGACACTGAAATATTGTCCCACAGATAAGACAGAGTTTGTGGATAACAATAATAACTGATACCTGATGTGATGCCTCACATTTTAAAGGTTATAAGACCATCTGACCTACATTTTTTCACGGCTTGCCTCCAAAAGTTCACAGGCAGTATATGTCTCTCTGTGTTGGCTCACATCGTCAGTTTTATTTGGAATGCTCTGCTTAGTTTATCACCTGGTACTCTTACTTTTCTTTTTATCCAGGCCTCACTGGACACTAACGTCCACTTCAACCTCTTATCTTTTCCAGACTCATTTATATCATTTTTCTCCTGTTCTGTCTCATCAACAAGACCAAGAAGACTTTGGGTATCTTAAGTTTTATTGGTTATTTGAAAGATACACCCTGTAACTGGCCTAGGTCCTATTATCATGACCCCCAGAGCCTCACAGGTGGCTGACCCTTAATCTAATTCTCCGGATCAAAGGTTAGGAATGCCCATTGACCAGTGTAGTCAGCATGAGAAGACTGGGTGATAAATGAGAATTATGTACAAGGTGGAGAGTATAGTGCCATACTATACTCTGCTAGTCATGCTCTATGTTGCATAGTCCTATTTTGCACAGAACTGCACTAATCTTATATACATCAGTTTGGTTCAGTGGCTCAGTCGTGTCTGGCTCATTGTGACCCCATGGACTACAGCACGCCAGGCTTCCCTGTCCATCACCAACTCCCGGAGCATACTCAAACTCATGTCCATTGAGTTGGTGATGCCATCCAACCATCTCATCCTCTCTCGTCCCCTTCTCCTCCTGCCTTCAATCTTTACTAGCATCAGGGTCTTGTCTAATGAGTCAGCTCTTTGTATCAGGTGGCCAAAGTATTGGAGCTTCAGCATCAGTCCTTCCAATGAATACTCAGGACTGATTTCCTTTAGGATTGACTGGCTAAACTTGGGCTGTAGATTGGGCATAATCGAACTTTTTATAGCTTGGATCTAACTCCACTTGTTCAAATATCATTTGAAACTGTGCTTCTTCCAAGATTTTGAAGTTGTAAACCCTCTATGTAATGCTGCTGATTCCTCTACCATCTTTACTGCACCGACTTTCTTTTATGCGTTAGATAATCCAAACTTGATTGACCTATCCAAGTGATGCCTGGAATGTTCTTCATGCCAATCTAAAGCTATTCCTGTTAGCAGTAGCTTTGCCCTTAGAATATTTGGTTCAGGGTATTAATTTCATATATGATTCTTGAATAAACACACAAATAAATGAATAAACTCATGAATTACCAAATGAATAGAGGAAGGAATGTATGCAAAAAGGATATGAGATGATGCCGTATTTTATTTTCATTCATTGTACAGACATTTAAGAGGTGCTTCTGAAATGCCAACTTCTCTATAACGTGTTGGGGGCAGTGTTTGGACACAGGAGTCAAGTGTAACCAAAGTTGTATAAAAGTATATGACTAGGATGCTGTGTGCTTCCTTCTATTTCACAGGACACAGCTCAGGTACCCAGCGAGTATGACATCTGTCCGTGTCTATATCAGGTAGTTGGAAGGTGGCCTAGTGTAATAGAGAACTGTGAAATCAAAAGCACAGAAAAACACCAAGAAAAAAGGCAAGCAGCCATGGTCCCACCACAAAGTTAAACATCATTGACATTTTAGTACATCTAATTCCAAGAATTTTCATAAAGCAGAAGTACATACATGGTAATGTTAATGGAACTCTTAAGATAGGTTGGACAATGGGTGTTATTTTTCTTTGCAAGTATCATATTATTTCACTACTGTTATAGATATGTTGTACCTTCCAGAGCATCCCTTCAGAATTGAAGGACAGATTTTTTTTTACTGCTGGGAAGCATGGCTTGTGGACAGTGCTTAGCAGTAAAGAACTGCCACCCAGCAAGCTCCCTAGCAATCCAATGGTTAGGATTCATTCAGCAGTTTCACTGAGGTTCAATCGCTGGTGAGGGAACTAAAGATCCTGCAAGCTGTGTTCAGTTCAGTTCAGTTCAGTTGCTCAGTTGTGTCTGACTATTTGTGATCCCATAGACTGAAGCATGCCAGGCTTCCCTGTCCATCACCAACTCCGGGAGCTTGCAAAAACTCATATACATTGAGTTGGTGATGCCAACTAACCATCTTATCCTGTCGTCCCCTTCTCCTCCTGCCTTCAATCTTTCCCAGTATCAGGTCTTTTCCATTGAGTCATTTCTTTACATCAGGTGGCCAGAGTAATGGGGTTTCAGCATCAGTCCTTCCAGTGAATATTCAGGACTGATTTCCTTTAGGACTGACTGGTTTGATCTCCGTGCAGTCCAAGGGACTCTCAAGAGTCTTCTCTAGCACTACAGTTCAAAAGCAAGCTGTGTGATGCGACTCCCCCAAGGAAAGAAAAAAAACTGCCTCCCAAACTCACCATTTCCCAGAGTCAGTCTGCTTCCAATAGTGGCCAACATGGGGGATAAACTGCTATCCTCTCTTTGCCCCAACTTGGGACCACTCTGAAGAGAAGGTTGGGAGCTCCTCCTGGGGGGTAATTTTGTTGTAACTTCTCTCTCTGATCAAGTCAGCTGCCATCTTTCCTCCAAAGGTGCTGATTCTGAGAGGAATCCTCAATAAAATTTTACAAGCTTATGTCTGTCCCAGCTGGCTTCCCGGGTGAACTCCCAACCTGGGATTACTACTTGGGGGTAGGTAATATTATTAGGTCATATTTTAAATTCCCAATTCATAGATAATGAAACTGAAGCAGAAAGACAAAAGCAAGTTACTCTTGGTCCTAGTGAAAGGAAAGGGCTGAACAGGGTTCCAGTATCATCTGACTGTTGAGATCCAGGATTGCAGCAAGCCAGTTCAATAATTAAGAAAATAACTGATTTTAGCATCAATTTTTCCTATCTAAATAGAAAAGACAGAATTGTGTCTCTTGGGGTATGAGCTTCTCCCTTCCACCTTCTTCCGCTTTCTCCTACCCCACAACTCCTACAGATACTGCTTTCTAGCTTTAGGATTTCAGACTCAGAGAGGAACACTGCTCTGCTGCTGCTGCTGCTGCTAAGTCACTTCAGTCATGTCCGACTCTGTGCGACCCCGTAGACGGCAGCCCACCAGGCTCCCCCGTCCCTGGGATTCTCCAGGCAAGAACACTGGAGTGGGTTGCCATTTCCTTCTCCAATGCATGAAAGTGAAAGTGAAGTTGCTCAGTCATGTCCGACTCTTAGCGACCCCATGTATTGCAGCCCACCAGGCTCCTCCATCCATGGGATTTGCCAGGCAAGAGTCCTGGAGTGGGGTGCCATTGCCTTCTCCGAACACTGCTCAAGGTAGTTTAATTCCTATGACAAGAGGCTAGTGCTTGGAGTTGAGAGTTTGCAAGAGGTCCCTACCTTGGAGACTAAGGTGCCCTGAAGCTGAGGAGAAGACTAAACCCTTAAGGATTTGCAAATTCTTTCCATGTGCACACACACGTGCTCAGTTGCATCTGATCCTTTGTGACCCCATGGACTGTAGCCCACCGGGTTCCTCGGTCCATGGGGTTTTCCAGGCAAGAGTACTGGAGTGGGGTGCCATTTTCTCCTCTAGTGGATCTTCTCGACCCAGGGATCAAACCTACAACTCTTGAGTCTCATGCTTTGGTAGGAAGATTCTCTACCACCTGCACCACCAGGGAAGCCCTTCTTTCCATAGAACTCCTGTGAGCAAAAGAAGGACCTCAGCCTGTGGGGTACAGATGCAGGCGGGAATTCCCACCCAGAGCCATGGTTTTAGAAGTGGCAGCAAAATATCCTCAAGTTGAATCTGTAGAACCACCAGCTTTTGTAAGAAGAAATGAGCTTGGATTGCGAGCATCTCTAAACTGGTGTAGGAACCTTACAACGGCACAGAAACCTGAAGTCCTCGTAGCATCTCATGGGTGCCATTCACTGATGTCTGAGAAAGAATGTAGCACCATGTAAGTGGTGGATGTTGTAGCAGGGCTAATTTTATATAAAGAAACACAGAACTGTAGCACGTCCTACTTTTAAATGTTGTGAAATAAAATATAATTGCTTTACAATAGATATAGACAACTAAAATAAATAATATGTTATACTTTTAAATTAATTAGTTTTCCTTTACAGAATATGTTTCATTGTCTGCATATATACCCATTATGTGGGTTTTTAAAAAATTACTCTTAACAATCAGTATAATTAACTAACCCCACCTCAAAACTTAGCCACTTAAATTAACTAATTTTTTTTTTAATAAGTGACATTGCTATAAACATCCTTGGACAGTGTTTTTGCTCACATCCAATATTATTTCTTTGGGATTAACTCTTAAAACTGGAATTGCTGAGTTTTACAGAAAATACATGTTGTGAGGGCTTTGATACATACTTTCTATTTGCTCTCCTGAAAGTTTGATCTATATTTTAACACCCTATCAGCCCATGTTCCCACATACTGATTAGTAAGGATTTTTTTTTTCTTTAGTCATTACAAGTTTTATGTACAAAATGGCTTTAATTGTTCTCAAGGGTCATATTCATAGCTTTCTTTGATTTTTTTTGATTTTTATAAGACGACCAATATAAACTCTCAAGGTAGATAAGTTTAAAGAGGTCACATTTGCAGAGATCCAGTGCTTTCTGTAGATTCTTTATTTCCACCCCCTGCCAACTTTGAATGTCTTATCTGGCATTCCTCAGGAAGAACAGACAAGTCGGGTGAAAATAATAAATACAACTAGGTTAGATAGCCTCCCTCTCTTTCCAAATCAAAGCTGTCTCTCCTTGCATGAAATCCTCAAAATAAAAGGCAACAAAAGACAACATCAGGGGCATTGATCTTGGAGTGTGGATAGTTCAGAACAGCCTAGAAAAGCATACATCAAACCTTCTCACCCTCCAAGGACGGACTTGACCTTTACAATAATTGCTATCATTCTTCTCGAGGTCAGCATCTCTGTTTTTTTTTTTTTTCTTTGCAATAACTGTGACAATGCAATGGAAACACTTTAAAAAAAAATTCATTAGTTCATTTATTTAACCAAGATATTTATACTGAGTTCTTATTTTGTGTTAGACTCTAGACCCAGTTCTTCATTTTCATTTAAACTTTACTTTAAAAAAGTCAAATGAAGCCTGATAATGTAATATTAATAACCACACTGCTTCATAGGGGCTGCTATACAAAGTACCACAACCTGAGGTGCTTAAACAGCACACACTCATTGTCTCACCGTTCTGGAAGTCAGAGGTCCAAGGTTAAGGTTGGGTTTGTTCCTTCTGAGGGCTATCAGGGAAAATCTGAGCCAGACTTTCCCCTAGCTTCTGAGAGTTGGCTGGGAATCTTTGGTGTTCCTTGGCTTGTAGATGCATCACTGGTACCTGCCTTCATCTTCAAAGGATGTTCTCCCTGAGATTTTGCTTGTGGCCAAATTTCCCCCTTTTTAAGGATATCAGTCATGTTGGATTTGGGGACCATTCTACTCCATTATGACTTAATTTTCACTGGCTATTTTACAAGGACCCTCATTGTTGTTCAGTTGCTAAGTTGTGTCCGACTGTTTGTGACCCTGTGGACTATAGCACAGCAGGCCTCCCTGTCCCTCTCCATCTCCCTGAGTTCACCAAAGTTCATGTCCACTGAATCTGTGATGCCATCCAATCATCTCTTCCTTTGCTGCCTTCTTCTCCTATGGCCTTCAATCTTTCCCAGGATCAGAGTCTTTCCCAGTGAGTCGGCTCTTTGTATCAGGTGGCCGAAGTCTTGGAGCTTCAGCTTCAGTATCAGTCTTTCCAATGAACCATTTGGTGTGGAACTACCTACTTTGAAATACAGTTGCATTCTGAAGTGCTGGGGATTAGGTCCTCAGTATATGAATCTTGGGAATACACAGTTCAATCCCAAACAGTATCCCATTTACAAGCATGAAAGTTGAGACTCACAATATATGACGTACGTGAGGCATACAAAATGAGTATTAGCTGTATACAGGGCACTGTTTTGGTCCATGAGACAACCAACATATGAAGTCATCACATTTTCCAACACACTGATAGAGCCTGCAATTCCAATATCATATACATCTGACAGATCTGTGCATGACACTAAAAATGTAGGTAAGCGCCAAAATGACAGAGTTTTGAAAGTCAAATAGAGATGTTTGGTATTAATTCTGGAAGGTGTTATGAAAGATTTATGAGCAAGTAAGTGAAATAATTGAATATGTGTAACTGATGGTTAAGTATTGAATACGGTCTATATTCCCCAGAAAAAAAAAAAAAAACAAACTTTTATAGTCGGTGCCTTATCTCTCTAGTATTCATTATTATGGTTTAGCTTAAATTAGGGTATAATTTCCTTAGTGACTTCTCTGATAGCTCAATTGGTAAAGAATCTGCCTGCAATGCAGGAGATCACGGTTTGATTCCTGGGTTGGGAAAATCCACTGGGGAAAGGATAGGCTACCCACTCCAGTTTTCTTGGGCTTCCCTTGTGGCTCAGCTGGTAAAGAATCTGCCTGCAACGCGAGAGACCTGGGTTTAATCCCTGGGTTGGGAAGATTCCCTGGAGAAGAGAAAGGCTACCCACTCCAGTATTCTGGCCTGGAGAATTCCATGATTATATAGCCCATGGGATCACAAAGAGTCGGACACGACTGAACAGCTTTCACTCTCCTTGGTGACAGGTGTCATAACTAAGGTTCGTGGTAAAGCCAAGGATAGAATCTAAGACTTCTGAACTTTAGGAAGTTTATCTTTCTCCTATACTTATTGCTGCTGTCTGATTTTCTGACACCAATAAGGTCTTCAACAGTTCAGTCTTTTTCTGATATTACCAGGAGTTAGCATCGAACTCTACACATTTAAGGGCTCAGCCCCACATCCTTCAGGTGCCAATAGCAAGTTCTGGGCCCCCAGGTTACCCATACTTCTGTCTTACTTGGCTACAAATCTTGCATTCTCACGACCCTCACTCGGGTTAAATAATGGCTAAAAATGACTTACAAAGCTCAAGAAAACACTTTGGTTGTGTTCACTGGTCTATTATAAAGGAAGCAACTCAGGACCAGCTAACTGGAAGTGATGCACAGGACAAGGAATGGGTGGAGGGGGACAGGTGAGCAGACGGTCCATGGAGCAGTGTGATTTCCTCTGTGCACACGCCTCCCTCCCAGCCCCTAATGGACCCACCAACCTGGAAGCTCACTGGACTTTATTGCTCATGAGTTTTTATAACTTAATCTCCAGCTCTTTCCAATCCATGGAGGTCTGAGTGAGGAAAGAGGCTGAAGGTTCTCACTCTATAATCTGGTGTTTGGTCTCTGATGACCAGCCAACATCCTGAAGCTCTCTGGGGCCCTCACCCTGAGACATCTCATTAGCTCTGATTTAGCTATATTCCAAAGGCACTGATTATGAATAACAAAAGACTCTCCTAACACTCAGGAAATTCCAAGGATTTTAAGATCTCTGTACTAGGAAACATAGAAACAGATCTTTTTTATATGACAGCAGCCCTAGAGTGATAAAATATATTATTATTTTTTAAAGGGGCTTCCCAGGTGGCACTAGTGGTAAAGAATCCACCTGCAATGCAGAGACGCAGGAGATGGGGGCTTGATCCCTGGGTCGGGAAGATGCTCTGGAGAAGCGCATGGCAACTGACTCCAGTATTCTTGCCTGGAGAATCCCCTGGACAGACGAGCCTCGTGGACTACAGTCCATAGGGTCACAAAGAGTTGCACAGGACTGAAGCAGCTGAGCACACATGAATTTATTATCTTTTAAATCAAAAGCATTTCCACCTCACAGTTATTCTCTTGGGCATTTTCAAATGAAGAGAAAAATAGACTATGAGTTATTATTCAAAAGATGCTTTTAAAAATTATTGCTTATTAAATAGCTATTCAAATTTATGTGCCAGGTAATGTACAAAGTGCTGGGAATAACAAGTAACATGTTCTGATAATGGCAGTTCATAATTCCAGGTTGTTTAGTCTCCCAGATACTTTTCCTGAGTCTTCTGTCTCAGGCAAAACAAAACAAAGCAACAATAAAACTAAGAAAATAAATAATAATTTTACATTTGTCCAGCACGTTACAGTACATTTCATAACCTTTATCCCCTTGGAACTTCTACCCTGACTCCTGACTGATCTCATAGACCTTATCTCTTCGGGTTTATAGAACCTATTTGCCTTCGTTGACTTGGTGGAATATAAACTTGCATCCTTAGCAGTCTCAATATTTTTTTTTAAGTAAATAAACAAACATGACAAAAACCTCTTTTTTATTTTCCAAGATATAGATGACTCCCATAGACCTCTGCCTGGGCTGCCTTCCTGAACCTTCTAGAGGTTGTCTTTCTCCTCACCCACCTCCAAAATCTAGGCAGGCTCTCACCTCTGCCTTGTGGACAGCTGTAGCCGTTCTGTGTCACAGCAGTAATGAAGAGCGAACAAAGTCCTGCTAGGGTATTTATGATTAGAATCAATAAAACCATCCTTGTTCATATGATCTGTAGCCCATGATCAAAGGCAGCCCAGAGGAACAAACTAACAATAGCTCCGTGGGACAAGTAGATGCTGTAACTAACTGGACCACAGGGCTTCATGGTGTGAACCGCATCAATTCTGATGGGTTACTACCTAGCTTCTAGTGAGGCACATAATGACAGTGAGATGTCAGAGCACTTCCTGATGACAGTAAGCTTGATCTTCAGGGCCAGTTAGAATATACTCAGAGAGGATGAACTAGGTCTTGAAGGAAACCCAAACCATACCACATACGGAATGCTTAGCTTATAGGAAAGACGTGGTCTCTACATTGTCAGGAGGGCTGTATAGGTAGTAGGTAGAAGTGAGAGAATGAGACCCATGGTTTTCTGCTGCTCAGAGGTGCCCAGAGATGATCCTGGGTGCATTATTGGGTAATGAGTTCCCTGTTCTGGATAGATTCAGTGAGAAACTGGGAGAACTTTTAAAATGAATGTTATTGAGGAGATCCAAAATAAGATGGGCTTTTGTCCTATATAACCGTGAATTTCTCTTTGATTCTTGAGATTCTGCATTTCCAATATCCCCTCATCTACCTCCAATCCCAGTTATATGTGCATACAAAAAATGGTAAATATATATATATATATATATATATGTATATATATATAGACTTAAACAAAACAAAAAGCCACCTGGAGAACAATATGTTTCTGAATTGCCTGTGGCATTGATAGGCTCACCCTTTTGACCCTGCTGTCTCCCTCTGGTCTCACTAAGCCCTGTGTCTCCAGGACAGTGGGTCCCAAAGAATGCTGAATGCGGCTTGCTCGGAACATGCCACTCACCAGGCAACACTGATGCAGCTGACGTACGAGACTCCTGCTTCCTTGCTCCATCAATCACCAGCTTCTCTATTATGGAAAAAGTATACTAGAGAAATGAAAATGGAAACACAAAGTGAAACCAGAGGGGAGAATGAATTGTCTAACCATCTGACTGATGGCTTGTAAGATTCCAATGTCTCTGGGAGGCCAGGAAAAAGCTGGCAAAGAGGACTCTTTCTTGGGAATGACAGAAGTTACTTCAGCAAGCTGAATTCAGGAAAGCAGATTACTATGTTTGAGAGACTATGATAATCACACAAACCACTCTTGAGGGGGAAAAAAAAAAGTCCACACTATAAAATTCTCCCGTCAGTGGACATCCATCTGGAATAGTTCCAGGTTTTCTGTAACACACACACGCACACACATACACACAAACCCTATAGATAACAGATGACAAGCCCAGCGTTTCCATGTGACTAGTGCTGTGAAATATGTCTGGCTATTCCCACAGGTCCTGGTACCACTCTGTGTCTCAATCAGAGGCAATGTACTGACCTCTCTAGTCTGTATTGTTTCAATTACACCTCTGGCTGCCTCAGGAAAGCATGGGACAGGCTAGTATTTCACCCCCTCTTCACTTGTAGTCTGTGTTATCACAGTATTTCTTGATGAACTTAAAGTTCGATGGGATTCATAAGTGGCCAAGCGCTAACTCTACCCTCTGTATTAGGGCTGTGGGATTACAGAGATGAACTGGAGAAAACGTTTTCCTTCCAGAAGGCCAGTGCAGTCCAAGAAAAAGATGGAGAGAGAGAATATTCTAATACAAGGTCGTACAGGCTAAGCCTGGGCTGGGTGATACAGAAGTGTGGGGAAGATCACTGATTCCAGTCTGGAGCTTGAAAAAACATTTCTGCTGAAGGATGAAATGGCTGGGTATACGGAACTCATGGATATTCTTGTTCATGGAAACTGATGCTGTTACTACCACTACCTGTTATCTGATATCAACTTTCCGTATCAACCTCTTCTCTAATGTTAGCGTAGATTATGTGTATGAGTTTGTGTTCTCTTGACAGATTTGACAGGTAAAGAAACTAAAAGTCAGTGACTTTCAATGACTTGCCCATAACAACACTGGGGCCAGACCTTGAGTCTAGAACACCTGGTAATAAATTTAGGAGTCTATAGTAAAGCCATCCATGGGCTATGCACTGTTTTCTTTTCTTTTTTTCCATTTTCTTTTCAGAAATGATTGGTCTGCAATCTGAAGGCCAGCCTTGTGAGCAACAAAAAGGAAGCAGCTCTTGTAGAAATGTCATAGGAAATGTGTGGAGGGCCCATGAATGACCCTCCAGGCAGCTCTTTTGCTTCTTCATTTGTGGAATGAAAATCCTCTCTCTGGCCTACTTCTCACCACTGACCAGCCATAGCGACCTCCAGTCCCTCAGAGTTGCTCTATGCCCTCCACTCTGCATGGCCACCTTAGTCATCCTCCGCCTTTCTGTCTTCTTTGGAGAGAGTTAGCCATTGTCTCACAGCCCCAGGCCCCTTCCTGTCAGCCACTATTTTATTTTTCTGTTTCTTCCACTAGCTGGGACTGCACTCACCATCTTCACACTGTATCCCTGGTGGATACTCCTGTGCTAGGTCAGGCACTGCAGGTATGGATAGATACCTGACTTTTAGTTTCTTTATCTGTCTTGAGAAGAGACTCTTATACATTTTAAGGTAAAATTGTAGCACAAATGCAGCATTTACATTTGTAATTCATCTAATATTAGTGTATTTTGTTTGAGCGGGCACTCGGTACATCAGGATTTAAAATCTCTTCGCTCTTTGCCTGGAATCCACAGGCCATTTCCTCTGGCCCCTACCCTGACTGGTCCTTTCTATCACTTCTGCTTTTATTCTCTGAGCACGCTCTTTCTTATTCCTCTTCTGATCCTGAGATGTACCATTTCCATTAAATTCTGCCAACGACAAACAGTTATTCTAGGACTTTCGGGGCATAACAGGTATTTTGGATAGAGGTATTAAATGTGTGCAGATAACAAAAACCAGTTTTTTGCTCTCAAACCATACCTCTGAATGATGCTGTCTTATAAAAGGGGCTGGCTCAGGAAAGACCAGCTTGGCTGAACTCTTCTTCTCCATCTGCCCTGCCTTAAAGTCCAGTAAGGAACACTTACTGAACCCCTGCTGCTGCTTAGGTGCTCAGTCATGTCTGACTCTGTGACCCCATGGACCGTAGCCTGCCAGGCTTCTCTGTCTGTGGAGATTCTCCAGGCAAGAATACTGGAATGCATTGCCATACCCTCTTCCAGGGGGGTCTTCCCAACCCAGGGATTGAACCCAGGTCTTCCACACTGCTGGCAGATTCTTTACCATGGGAGCCAACAGGGAAGTCCTTACTGAACCTTTAGGGTATGCTAGAAACCATGCCCCGGAGTACATGATGAACAAGAAGATACCATCCTGTCCCTCGAGTGACTTGAAATCTTCTGGAGGAAACAGTCAGGCACACAGAATTCCATTGTCCACTGTGCTGGCAAGTAAACACTGGAGTGGGGAAAGCCTGGAGTCAGAGATACCAGTACAAAGGCTCTGCAGATGGTAAGATGTGGGATGGTCTGAACAAACATAGTATGTATTGAAAAGGAAGACTGAGTCCCATAGCAACTCCTGAGATGGGCCACTGAGGATAAGGGGGGTGTACACATGAGTCAGGTGGCACTGTGAACAGACATACCTACAATCAAGGCTGGAAACTTGAGAGGAGAAGTAGGTTGGGATGACTATGATGAAGCCAGGCTTAGAACTCTTCATGTTGAAGGCTCTTGAAATTTAAGTGGAGCTGACCAGTGGGTAGTTTGAGATTACAGTATTGAACTCTAGGAAGCCTAGTGCCTAGGGTGAGTGAACCCCATAAAAGAGGCTGAAGATGGAATAACTGATCATGTTAAAGTACAGTGTCCTTGCTTTTGAAAACATGAGCTTCATCTTCTGTAACAAATATATGGTATGCCAGTATCTAAATGCACTGCCTTCTGGGCATATTTATGATCAACCTCTTTATCCAGACTATCCAGGGTATGGGTATATAACAGAAATAAATAGATATTTTCTCCTATCATTAAAATGGATCAGAAGAAGCATGATAAAATGTTATGAAATAAAATGAGACAGAATTACAGAGGTGAGAGGGCCATTACATTATTTCATCTAATTCTGGACTTTCTGGCAAACCCTCCAAAACTCGGCTCAGTCATCACCTCTGTTTTGAGGTCTTGTCTTACCTGACTTTCCTTCCCTTCAATCTTCCCCAACCCACACCCACTCCTGAAAGAAATACACATATTTTCTTCTATGTGATTTCTGTACTTGGCATGGACTCAGAACCAGAAAGATCCTGGGCTTCCGTGTCGTAGTTGTATAACCATGGCAAACCACTTAAGATCTCAGAACAATAATATTTTGTAATAATATATAAAGTATGTGATAGTGCATTGTTGTGTCTTAGCTTGCTCAGTCATGTCCGACTCTTTGCAACCCCATGAACTGTTTCACCCACCAGACTCCTCTGTCTGTGGAATTTTCCAGGCAAGAATGCTGGAGTGGGTTGCCATTCCCTTCTCCAGGGAATCTTCCCAACCCAGGGATCAAACCTGGGTCTTCTGCATTGCAGGCAGATTCTTTACCATCGAGCTATCAGAGAAACCAACCAGTGTATGCGATGCCTGCTAAGAATTAAATAAATGTAGTTAGAATGAATACATTTAATTTAATGGAGATATTATAAGAAACAAAGACAATGACAGAAAGCGCGGACTCCAGGACAACTACAGAGCATCATAGATCTGTCTATTATTGTATCCATCTTGATCTCTTAGAAGTGTTTTGCTCTCCTCTTCTGTCTCACTCTGAAGTATGAACTCCTCATGCGCAATCCTATTTATTCATCTCTGTGTTCATAGTGCTTGTTTCTTAGTAGATGTCCAGTGAATATTAGCTGAACCGGCCCAGTGAGGAAGAGCCAGAAGCCCTTGGTCTGGCTGTCTTTATACCTTGCAGATTCACAGTGCTGAGTGAGAGAGGCTGACCCAGATTAGATGGGCAGAAGGAGAGAGAGAGAGAAGGAGAGAGAGAGAGAGAAGGAGAGAGGAAGGAAGGGAGAAGGCACCAATGATGGAACACATTAAAATGAGTCTGTTTCAGGGCATTCTCCTCCATCAAGCAGGAACTCTGTGGCTAGCATATTCTGTCCCTCCCACTCCCCAGCCATCAGACAAAGTTCTTGCTTATTCCACAGTGTCCTCATGCCACAATTTAATGATCCATCTCACTGGCCTCTCTTCCTCGAACGCTCCCTCCTCTGGCCGCCTTCTCTTTTGAGCTCATGGTCACACTTTATGTCACATAATTACAGCTCAGGTTGACTTCTCGGTTCCCAGAATGCAGAGGTTACTCTTTTAATTGCAGTGAATTCTTTTAAGTCCCTGCTTACTTTTAATTATAAATGCCTGCAGCTGGCTTGCCAGGGTGTAACTTTCTGCTGCGGAAGAAAACAAGCCCAAGAAGCAGAGAAGTAATAGGAATCCCATTTTTATGCAAATTTCCTCAATAACAAAGAAATGAGGGAAAAGAGACTCATTCCTGCATTCCTGAGAGGTGACACTGGCCTTTGAAAATGTCCAGCTCCACAGTTAGAAGAGATTTAGATAAAACTAGCTCATTATATCATAGTTTCAGGCTTTATAAACATATCAGCTACTCAACTCCCTTGTCTGTTTATGGCTCATTTCTGATATTTTGACTGGCAGGATGGGCCTTAAGCAACACTTTTATTTAAAAAAAAAAAAAAAAAAAGACCTGCCTTCAGGAAACCAAATTCCTCAACCTAAGACAATATCCTTTCTGTAAAAAGCACCAGTAGCTTCTACCCAGGTACATAGAGAATCTTCTCTTCCCACATGTCCCTGTGGTTGCTGCTGGCAGATAATACTTCCTTTATTTCCTATGTGCTTGGTACAGTGTCAAACACCACAAATGCAATTTTTAAATTATTATGATTTAATTAATAATTGCTTTAAAGGATCAACATTAATTAAAATACGATTAAGTTAAACTCTCTCCCAGATGGCACAATTGGTAAAGAATCCACTAGCCAATGCAGGAGATGCAAGAGACACAGGTTTGATCCCTGGGTCAGGAAGATCCCTTGAAAGAGGAAATGGCAACCTGTTCCAGTAATCTTGCCTGGGAAATCCCATGGACAGAGGAGCCTGCTGGGCTAAAGTCCATAGGGTCCCAGAGAATCACACATGACTGAGCTACTGAGCACATGTTAAGTTAAACTATTTCATTATTGATTATTATAAACCAACTTTCAGTCAACACAAGTCTATCAAGTACCTTAAGTTTACCCCTGCCAAATTCCCCATTACTGAGAGCTGGAAGCTCAGGGCTGTGGCAAGGCGGGTTAAGCTATCTTTGCAGTTACTGTGGACTAGGTGACGCCTCCTGCCTCCTGCCTCCCTCTGCTGCTGCAAGGCCTCCTGAGGGGGGTGAGGTGGGTGGGGAAAAGGAGGAATCCCATCCTGACCTAATACCTGCCTGTACCACAGAGCATACTAAGTGATTGATTCATAGTCTTTCACTGAAATCTGAAATGATGGTAGTTTTCAGAGAAGAAATCACTTTGCTGTGCAGTAGAAATTAACACAAAATTGTAAATCAACTATAATAAAATAAATTAAAAAGATAAAAAGCTCAAAAAGGAAAAAAAAAGAAAACTGAGGCTCAAAGAATTCAGGTGATTATAAGCCAGTCTTTATGTTTGGGTTCCCCAGAGCAGATGCTGAGATAAGGAGCTGATTACAGGTGGATTATTTTGCAGAAAACCTCTGCAGAAATGGAGAAGAACACAAGGGAGTGAGGCAGTGATGAAAGACACTTTACGAAGCCAGCTGTCACCAAGGTCCACTGGGGCTCACTGGAGCTCCATCCAGGGGTGAAACTCTGGTTTCACTGTGTTGTCCCACCTGAGGGATATGGCAGTTGGAATATCATTCATAAACCTCTGTCAACCACTGCTTAAGCTTTACTCCCAGAGAGGTAGCTTCCTGCCCCTTATAGTCTGCCAAAAACCTGGGAAGAGTGTTCCTTTTTCTACTTTAGAGAAAATTGTGTCTCAAAGAAATGCACATACAGTCATCTGGAGTCAGTGGGTACCCACAGAAGCAGTGAGGCCTAAAAGATAGAAGGAACGCAGGGGGCATCAGGGTCGCTACAGCCACCTACCTGACTCATAAGGACCAGAAAAGGAAGTCAAACCCAGGAGGATCTGGCTCCAAAGTCTACAGTGATTCTCCTGTCATGTACAATATCATATGCCTGCAGAGAGGTCAGGAGTAAACCTAATCAGAAGATATCTGTCCGTCTGTATTCAGGATCTATACGGTGCATATGCAACAAAGTACTAAAACGGACAAGTGTTCAGCACACACTCTGAGGTCATAACCTGGTAAAGATGGGTGTGTTTCCTCCCTTCCAGCCATCACTCACTGCAGGAGAGAACAGATCATTTCAATGTCCTGCCCAACACATCACCCTGCTCCAACCTTTGGTCCTGTCCTAGCCTCTGTGGAGTTAGCACACTTGTTTTGGCTGGAAGGGAGGAGAACCTCAGTGGCTACTGAGGCTTCTAGCTGCCTGAGAAATCAGTATGTTCAGAAGAGGACTTCTCTCATCCCCTGGGCTATCACAGCTCCAAGAACTGCTGGAGGGAAGATTTCCCCCACACGTTCCAAGTTAAACAATTATCCTCCTCCTTCTTGATACTGTTAGGACCCTTGACAGCATCTATCTGCCCTCCTTTCTGCTTTGCGTCTGCTATCACCAGAGCACCCCAACTCTACCCCAAGTTCTACAATCACTTAGTTTTCCCATTGTGCATTCTGGTACCCATATTCAGCCGGCAGCATACTTCTCTAATTGTTTAGACTACTTTCTCAAAGTTCCCATTCCATTCATCTCTTGTTTTACCTACTAGCACTGCTTTCCCCTGGGCTTCCCTGGTGGCTCAGATGGTAAAAGCGTCTGCCTGTAATGCGGGAGACCTGGGTTCGATCCCTGGGTTGGGAAGATCCTCTGGAGAAGGAAATGGCAGCCCACCCCAGTACTCTTGCCTGGAAAACTCCACGGACAGAGGAGCATGGTGGGCTACACTCCATGGGGTCGCAAAGAGTCGGACACGACTGAGCACCTTCACTGGTTCATTGCTTTCCCTAGAACCATCTTCAGTGTGGCTATATTTGCATTTATTCCCAAGGTCAACAACTGGGTCTTGGCTGTCCTTCTTTCACTCCATTCTTCCAAACATTTCCCTTTTCCCCCTCCTTCAGAAACCTGACTCCTTTGAAACGGAAAGGATTAGATTATGTCACCTGCCCTCCTTCCCACTGCTGCCAGCTGCCTGCTTCCCCATCAGTCCTTTGCATTCACCGATGATTCAGCACCTTCTTTGTTGCTGTTCTCAATCTCTGTTCCCATCGCCAGTCTAGTGTCCCTCCTCTTCCTGTGTTTTACAGGATAAGAGTTAAGTGGGTGGGCTCTCGAGATAGTAGCCCTTTGGCTTTATGTCCCAGTGCTGCTAACTTAACAGCTGTGTGACCTTGGGAAAGTTACCTAATCTTGCAATGTCTTGATTCTGTCATCCAAAAAGTGAGCATAACAATCGTACCGTATCTCTTAGATGTCTTATGATAATTAAATGTATAAATACATGCCACATTTGAATTGTGCCTGATAGAGTAAGTGCTCAGTTAATGTAGGCAATATTATGATGATGATATTGACTGCTATTGACTCTATGGTAGTAGCAATATTAAAATCATTTCCTTAACCACTAAGCATCATCTCAGAAAATGGAATAGCCCTCCTTGCATTTTCAAACCTTTCCCAGCTCTTAACTCTGTTTGACCTACAAGTATTAATAGAAGTCTCCTGGCTCTGGAGAATTCTATTCTTCTCTATCCACACTCTCTCCTTTGGTGATCTCGTATAAGCCTATGAATTTAAATAATCTCTATGTGACTATAGCTTCTAAACGAATTCTCTACTGAGCACTGGTACACTGGACGCTTGCTTGATAGCGCCACTTAAATGTCTAAAATGCATCTCAGACTTGACAGAATCACTAACAACTCCTGCATGTGTTCCCAGTAACTTCCAAATCCTTAGCAAATGGCACAACCATTTACCTAGCTGCTTACATGTATCTGAATTGTTCTTGATGTCCCATTTCTTCTTTCTTTCCATGGTATCGATCAAGCATCTGTCTTCTCAAAATTCGTTGAAGTCCTAATGCTCAGTGTAATGGTATTTGGAAGTGGGACCTTTGATCTCTGAGATATTTAGAGTTAGATGAAGTCACAGGGCAGTGGTGATGAAGGGGGTGCTTCCCAGGCGATAAGAACCTGCTTGTCAATGCAGGAGGTACAAGAGACCTAAGTTTGATCTCTGGTCAGGAAGATCTCCTGGAGGAGAGTACGGAGACCCTCTCTAGTATTCTTTCCTGGAGAATCCCATGGACAGAGGAGCCTGGAGGGTTATAGTCCATACAGTAGCAAAGAGTCAGACATGATTGAAGCGACTCAGCGTGTATGCACGAGGTCATGAGGATAAAGCCTTTGTGATGAAATTAATGTTCCCATAAAGAGAGGAAGTAGAGACAGGTTTTCTTTTTCTTTTTCTCTCTCTCTGCCATGTGAGGATACAGAAAGTAGGTGGCTATTGGCAAATCAGGAAGAGAGTTCTCACCAGACACAGAATCTACTGGCACCTTGATCTTGGATTTCCCAACCTCTGGGATTGTGAGGAATAAATGTTGTTTATTTGTTGTTGTTGTTTAATTATGGTTTATTTTGTTGTTAACATGTTGTTGTTTAAGCCACCCAACCTATGTCATTTTGCAGCACTAGCCTGAGTCAGCTAAGATACTATACTTTGAATTAATTTATTTCCTCAGTCAATATTTATTGAAAACCTAGTAGGCACTAAGGATAGAGATATTAACAAAACATAAACATTCTCACCCTCATGGGCTTACATACTTGCATATTGACCCCATCTTGAATATGTTCACTGTTCCCCATCTTCACTTCAACTCTGAACCACCATCCTTTTTCCTTGGAACAACCACCCTGGCCGTATTCTTCCCCTGATTCCATACTTGCCCATTTATAAGCCATTCACTGCATAGCAGTAGAATGACCTTGTGAAAACTCTGTGTATTTTCCACAAACTTCCCATTTTTTGTAATAAAATTGAGTAGCCTTACCTGACCCATCTCTCTAACACCCCAAGAAACTCTCCCTTGCTCACTGGACCCCAGTACACTTGCCTTCATTCCATTCTACTTTAGAACTGTTGCGCTAGACTAAAGGTCACCTTCTCAAAGAGACCTTCCCTAGTCACCTAATATAAAGTAGCCCCAACCACTTTCTCAAGAGACACCCTAATATATTTTCATTGGTGTCTCTCTTAAAAAGCCTTTGTACCTTTCTCAGGGCACTAGTGTTTGAAAAATTTTATTTCCTCATTTCTATGATTAATGTGCTAATATTCTTCTCCCCAGACTTTCAGTTGGTTAAGGCCAGGGTTTATGTTAGTTTTCACTGTTGTGTCTTTCATTGCACCTCAGGCAGTACTCTGCACACTGTAGAGACAAGATAGCATTTAAAAAAATGAGGGGGGAAGTAAAAGAAAAGTTGGCAGATATAAAAATAAATTACTTTGGACTAGGGGTGAGAAATACATTATTTGAGTGCTAACTTTGTCACTAGCTTCAAAGTATGGCCCTTGAGTACACTGTTTTGCTGGGACTCATTTTCTTTTCCTAAACTAAGTAATCAGTTAGTCTAGAGATAGAGCCACATACTGGCTGTAGCGTAAACAGTGGAACCAGAAAGACCTTGCTTTTGAATACTGGCTTTGTGTCCTACTCAGTGTAAGTCTTTGGGAATCTACTTAACCCTACCCTATCTACTTGGAGAAGACTCTTGAGAGTTCCTTGGACTGCAAGGAGATCAAACCAGTCCATCCTAAAGAGAATCAGTCCTGAATATTCATTGAAAGGACTGATGCTGAAGCTGAAGCTCCAATACTTTGGCCATCTGATGCGAAGAACTGACTCATTGGAAAAGACCCCAATGCTGGAAAGATTGAAGGCAGGAGGAGAAGGGGATGACAGAGGATGAGATGGTTGGATGGCATCACTGACTCAATGGACATGAGTTTGAGCAAGCTCCAGGAGTTGATGATAGACAGAGAAACCTGGTGGGCTGCAGTCCATGAGATCACAAAGAGTCAGACATTACTGAGCGCCTGAACTGAAAGACTGATCTACCCCAAGAGTGGTAAGAATTAGACAAACAGTGGGAAAACTTAGCATGTGTGTGTGCATGCATGCTAAATTGCTTCATTTGTGTCTGACTCTGTGTGACCCTATGGACTGTAGCCTGGCAGGCTCCTCTGTCCATGCATGGCGACCAGCATATGTGAACAATCCAGAAATTCAAATTCTTTCATCTTTTTCTGCTGTAAACTATAATAAACCAAGTTATTGAACTCATCAAACCTTAGCTAAAGATGTATAGAATGATTGAAGAACACATGAACTGATTACAGAAATTTGTTTTTCTTTTTTCCTCATTTCCAGGCAAAGTAAGGTACAAAGGACATTCCAGCTTTGTTCAACCCCAATCTTGAGTATATTAAACTAATTAAAACAAAGAAAGAAAGAAAAGAACCTTCCCAAGTATGCACATAGAACAGGTGCATAATATTTGCTCTCCGCAGAAGGAGGTTCGCACTAAACTTACAGAGCACGAGCTGCTCCTCCTTCCCAGTCTAGGCGGTGTGGGGGAGGAGTGGGGGAGAGACAGGTGTCCTGACTGGGAGGTTTCAGTGGGAACAGCAAGGGTCCTTCCTCTCCTGCCATATCGGGCAAGATGGCACTGATGGAGGCATCTGATTCCTCAAAGGGCTTCATATTCACTACAGATGCTCCAAGAGCCCTTACCTATTTCCTTGACATTGCCTCCTCTGGGGAGAAGGGAGTCTACATTTACTGAGTCCCAACATCTGTCAGCCACACTCCTGGGTGATACATCAGCTTCACAACAAACCTTCAGGTCGGTAGCACTATTTGACATTTGACATTTGTTGACTCTGTCCTATGTGCCAAGCTCTCTGACAGGCAGGCCTCATACTTCATCTCAATCTTCACAGCAATTCTGGAAGAAGACATAACTCTGCACTTTGTGCCAAGGAGAAAATGAAGCTTTGGAGTGGCTGAATGACTGTGGGAAGCCCCTTGACTGGGGATTGGTAAAGCTTAGATTGAAGACAAGTTCTCTGTGACTCAGAGACCCAAAGCAAGAACCAGGTTAATTAAGCTGAAGAAATTACAGACCCCAGAATAGAGTTGATACATGTGTGTTTCTATGATGCCCCTACCTGATTTTCTTTCAGGTCATCTTGATGAAATAGTTTCTGATTTCCCGATATCCCATAAGCTTTCTCTCTTTAGGGTCTTAAATTTCCATTGTTTACTACTCCACTGAATTTCTGTCTCCCTTTTTCTTTGCCATCCTCAAATGTGCATACTGCACTTCATTCTGTCAAGGCCCAGATGGATTACAACAGGTAATATCTCTTGGTAGGTAAGAGATGAAACTGTTGGGATAGATAATCAGTTGGAGGATGAAGTGAGAAAATGTAAAGTGTCTAATACACTGAAACTTTCAAAAAGGTCAGTAGTATGTATCACTATTACTATTATTTACATCAATTCTACTTCCCTTGGAAATAGTCTTGTTTCTTTCTAGGTAGAAGCAAGGACTCCCACCTACAGGATTCTAAAGAAATTTAGCAGGACTTCAGAGATCAATTTCCAGCATCTGCTGGATCATTGAAAAAGCAAAAGAGTTCGGAAAAACATCTATTTCTGCTCTATTGACTTTGCCAAAGACTTTAACTGTGTGGATCACAAAAAAACTGTGGAAAATTCTGAAAGAGATGGGAATACCAGACCACCTGACCTGCCTCTTGAGAAATCTGTATGCGGGTCAGGAAGCAACAGTTAGAACTGGACATGGAACAACAGACTGGTTCCAAATAGGAAAAGGAGTATATCAAGGCTGTGTATTGCCACCGTGCTTATTTAACTTCTATGCAGAGTACATCACGAGAAATGCTGGACTGGAAGAAGCACAAGCTGGAATCAAGATTGCTGGGAGAAATATCAATAACCTCAGATATGCAGATGACACCACCCTTATGGCAGAAAGTGAAGAGGAACTCAAAAGCCTCTTGATGAAAGTGAAAGAGGAGAGTGAAAAAGTTGGCTTAAAGCTTAACATTAAAAAAAAAAAAAAACTAAGATCATGGCATCCAGTCCCATCACTTCATAGGAAATAGACGGGGAAACAGTGGAAAAAGTGGCTGACTTTATTTTTGGGGCTCCAAAATCACTGCAGATGGTTATTGCAGCCATGAAATTAAAAGACGCTTACTCCTTGGAAGAAAAGTTATGACCAACCTAGACAGCATATTAAAAACCAGACACATTACTTTACCAATAAAGGTCCGTCTAGTCAAGGCTATGGTTTTTCTAGTAGTCATGTATGGATGTGAGAGTTGGACTATAAAGAAAGCTGAGCACTGAAGAATTGATGCTTTTGAACTGTGGTGTTGGAGAAGACTCTTGAGAGTCCCTTGGACTGCAAGGAGATACAACCAGTCCATCCTAAAGGAGATGAGTCCTGGGTGTTCACTGGAGGGACTGATGTTGAAGTTGAAACTCCAATACTTTGGCCACCTGATGCAAAGAACTGACTCATTTAAAAAGACTCTGATGCTGGGAAAGATTGCGGGCAGGAGGAGAAGGGGATGACAGAGGATGAGATGTTTGGATGGCATCACCGACTCAATGGATATGAGTTTGGGTAAACTCCAGGAGTTGGTGATGGACAGGGAGGCCTGGCATGCTACAGTCCATGGGGTTGCAAAGAGTTAGACATGACTAAGCCAGTGAACTGAACTGACTGATCCTGTGATAATCACCTTTTTTTCACTGGTTTATACTATATTTGTTATTTTCTCTTATTTTCTATGAAAACTGTATTTTCCTTGAGGATGTGATCTGATTGATCTATTTTGTCCCTCATTATATCTAGACCATGGCTGTGTGCACAATATAACATCAGGCTATATTTGTGGAAAGGAGAAAGGAAAGGAAGGAAGGGAGGGAGGGAGGGAGAAGACAGATGAAAAGAAGAAGAGAAAAACAACAGAAGGAAGGACAGAAGGATGCAGAACAAAAAGTGTGAATACATTAGGCACATATGCCTAAATCCAATGGGCTTTAGCAAATAATAACAAGAACAACAACAATAGGACTAACTGTGCCGAAGAATTGATGCTTTTGAACTGTGGTGTTGGAGAAGACTCTTGAGAGTCCCTTGGACTGCAAGGAGATCCAACCAGTCCATTCTGAAGGAGATTAGCCCTGGGATTTCTTTGGAAGGAATGATGCTAAAGCTGAAATTCCAGTACTTTGGCCACCTCATGCAAAGAGTTGACTCATTGGAAAAGACTCTGATGCTGGGAGGGATTGGGGGCAGGAGGAGAAGGGGACAACAGAGGATGAGATGGCTGGATGGCATCACTGACTCAATAGATGTGAGTCTGAATGAACTCTGGGAGTTGGTGATGGACAGGGAGGCCTGGCGTGCTGCGATTCATGGGGTCACAAAGAGTCGGACACGACTGAGCGACTGATCTGATCTGATCTGATCTGATAATTGATATCACTATGCCAGCAATTATAACACCCTGCATTTGTGAATACTCATCACACCAGACACCATAGTATCTCAAGTAGGTATTGTCTTAATTTTGTAGATGAGGAAAGTAAGGCATGAGAGCTTCAGCAACATATCTGAGACCCCACAGGTAATCATACAGCAGTCTGACTCTGGAGTCCCTCCTCGTACCACTATTCTCTAGGTTCTTTCATCTTCAATTGTCTGGCAAGTTCTAAGAAATGATACGTTGTTTTGAACATTCACAATAATTCTTAATTTACCATTATCACCCCAACTTTACTGAACCATAGAAAGTTGAGTGACTCTCCCACAGGCCCAGAGCAGGTCAGCTGTGAAAGAAGGACTCATCTTCAGGATTCTTGACCACAGTTCCAGCAGATTCTCTCTGCTTGCCTATACAGGGAAGAATATGCTCAGTGTCTGGAGAAGGGGCAGCAAAGGTGCTGTAAATTATCAGTGTTTGTCTGAATCATCAATGAAACCCATTTCTTCCTATGTCATAACATCAACTCTGGGGTCTTGAAGGTTTATTTATCTTGGTTACTTCTTATTTTGTAAGACTTTATTTTTTAAAACAGTAGTTTTGTGTTCACAGCAAAACTGAGCAGAAGATATAAATTTCTTATTTTGATGTTGTTTAGTTGCTAAGTTGTATCTGACTCTTTTGTGACCCCATGGACTGTAGCTCACCAGGATCTGCTGTCTGTGGGATTTCCCAGACTGGAATACTGAAGTGGGTTGCCATTTCCTACTCCAGGGGATCTTCCCAATGCAGGGATTGAACCCATACCTTCTGCGTTGGCAGGCAGATTCTTTACCACTGAGCTGCCTGGGAAGACCCATCGATTTCCTATATACCCCCATTATCACCATACCTCACCCAAGTGGTACATTTGTTACAATCTGTGAACCTACACTGAAATATCATAATCACCCCCGATTCATAGTTCATGTTAGACTTCACTCTCAGCACTGTATACTGCATGAGTTTAGACAAATGTATAATGATATGTTGGACAAGGCAATGGCACCCCACTCCAGTACTCTTGCCTGGAAAATCCCATGGACGGAGGAGCCTGGTAGGCCGCAGTCCATGAGGTCACTAAGGGTGGGACCCGACTGAGCGACTTCACTTTCACTTTTCACTTTCATGCATTGGAGAAGGAAATGGCAACCCACTCCAGTGTTCTTGCCTGGAGAATCCCAGGGACAGGGGAGCCTGGTGGGCTGCCGTCTATGGGGTCGCACAGAGTCGGACACGACTGAAGTGATTTAGCAGCATAATGATATGTATCCACCTTTATAGTATCATACAGTCATTTCATTGCTCTAAAAATCCTCTGTGCTCTGCCTATTCATCCCTACACCTAGCCACAGCCTTAGTTAGTTTTTTATTTGCAAATCTCACCTATTAGAATTCCTCGTGATCCTTGTGTGTTTGTAGTCACTCAGTTGTGTCTGACTCTTTGCAACCCCATGGACTCCTCTGTCCATGGGATTTTCCAGGCAAGAATACTGGAGTGAATAGCCATTCCCTTCTCCTGGGGATCTTCCCAACCCAGGAATACAACCCAGGTCTCCTGCATTGTAAGCAGATTCTTTACTGTCTGAGCCACTGGGGAATGAAATGTGGCTTGGTTCCTTGGAGGGATAAAAATGTGCCTTTTTCATTTCTGTACCCCAATTTACAGTACAAGGCTTGGCTCAGAACTCCACAGTTATTTTAGTAAATGAGTTAGTTGAGTTTCTAATGAGTGTGCTTTCATAGTGCTTAGGACACTCATGCATATTGTCATGGAGAAGATAATATCTGTGTTGGACTTTGAAGGAGAAAGATGAGGAGGACTTGAAAAGGGGGGTTCTCATGACTTAGTGCTCTGAGTTTTCTTTTTAATGCCTCCCAAATACCACACGGACCTTTATTTCATTGGCATTATAGTCTCTCTATCTACCTATTGATCTATAATCATATATAGCTTTGTATGCAAATTCAGGAAAGGTTTGTTGGACAATGAATCTACATTCCCACCACATTTTCTCCCAGTATACACCCATGCCAAAGTCTCATTCTATTGCACAGGATTAGCACAGGACTGAATGAGAAGCACATGCCAGATGTCAGTGCCAGAAAAGTAGTAACTGATCACTGAACAGTGTTAGTCATCCAAGAGGTGGGCATGTCCAGTATTATCAACGGGAGCTGCTGCAAGCCAAGCAAAGAAGGAATGGCATCAAGAACAAGCTGAAAACAGGATTTTGCATAACTGGCAAAGGAGAAGAAACAAAGTAATGAGCACAGCCATTGAGGAAGTCATCCTCAAAATGATCCACTGTCCACATGGACTTACTGCCGTCTCGGTCAGGTCTCTCGAGTCCAGTGCCATTTGGAAAATACTGACGACGCTTTCCTGTGCTGTCACTTCAAGACTTTGCTGCCCAACTGTCAACATTTACTGTTGTACAGTCGCCAAGTTCTTATTTCACAAAATGAAAAATGGAATCTATTTTGGACCACTCCTAGGGTTCCAGAAATTGTATTTATACAGCTGGTGAGCATCCAGTTAACATGTGAAAATCAATCAGTCCTCATACCTTGTCAGCGGTGGGCCATGAGTTATGACGAGAATACCGAGGCACATTTTCTCTCTGGTTCCTTAGTAAATCAGTTCCACACTTTGATGGACATAAACTCTTTGTCCCTTGAGTGTGTCTATAAAATACATTTGTCATGACACAGTGGAAGAATGGTTTTGGAGCCAAAATACTTTGTTCAAATTTTAGAATTACTATTTTCTAGGTATCTGTCCTTAATCCAATTAGTTGACCTCTCTTAGACTTGGTTTCCTCATATGAAAAATGGGGATAATTACACAATAAATAAAAGGATTAAATTAAGCAATTTGTGATGAGTGCCTAATAATAATCTTGCTGCTGCTGCTGCTAAGTCGCTTCAGTCATGTCTGACTCTATGCAACCCCATAGATGGCAGCCCACCAGGCTCCCCCATCCCTGGGATTCTCCAGGCAAGAACACTGGAGTGGGTTGCCATTTCCTCCTCCAATGCATAAAAAGTGAAAAGTGAAAGTGAAGTCGCTCAGTCATGTCCGACTCTTAGCGACCCCATGGACTGCAGCCTACCAGGCTCCTCCATCCATGGGATTTTCCAGGCAAGAGTACTGGAATGGGGTGCCATTGCCTTCTCCAATAATAATCTTGGCTACTAGTAAAAACCTTATAACTATGAATTGATAATATTTTTACTCTTACTTTCAAGCAGCAGCAAATCAGGCTGTTGTAAAATTTTCAATCTCTTGCTTAAAATTGGAATTAAGCATTCCTTTTTCTTTTCCTTTCTTTTTTTCTTTCCCCTATCCTCTTCTTCTTCTTCTTTTCTCTCTGTCTGTCTCAGGCCATGTTTAAAAGAAAACAGTGTACTTTGATTGTTATGGCATTGTAGCATCCTTACAAATAATCCTCTAAATTAGATATTATAGAAAATGAATTGAAACAGAAAAAGACGAGGTAGTGAGGCTCATTAAGAGACTATGAACATCACCATTACACTGGAATTTCCTAACATGGATGATGGTTCTTTTATCTAACTAGTCTTTAGGACCAGATGCCTTTGAATCTTGTGCTGTGCTTAGTCGCTCAGTTGTATCTGAACTTTTTTGACCTCATGGACTGCAGCCTACCAGGCTCCTCTGTCCATGCAATTCTCCAGACAACAATACTAGAGTGGGGTTCCAAGCCCTCCTCCAGTCCAGGGGAATCTTCTCAACCCAGGGATTGAACCCAGGTCTTCTGCATTACAGGCTGATTCTTTACCTAATGAGCCTCCAGGGAAGCCCTAGAATCTTGAGTCATCCTCAACTTTATTCCCTCTGTCATCCAACCCATCTAAGCATTTACTGAGTCTGGACCATTTAACTTCTTAAACATCACCCCTAGGCCATTTGAGCCTGTATACATCATAGAGCAACTTCTGTAAGAGTTTCCAAATTTTCTCCTGCTGCCTGTCCTATTTACCATCCAGGTTTTACTGTAGCCAAAGTGGTCTTTGGGAAGGGAAAACAATCAGAACCCTCCTACATTTAAAACATTTAAAAAAACTTTATTGCCTTGAGAATTAAGGCACACTTCTATAGCCTGGCAAGGAAATGTGTATGGTGGTAGGTCTTGCATATCCCCAGAGCCTTGTCTCACACTTTCCCATGGACCACTTGCTCCCACACTTGGTTTTCCGAAGTTCCTCCTATTCCCCTTAAACCCCGTGATTGTGTCAACCTTTGCACATGGTGATTCCTTCCACCTATAAGTTTCCTACTCCATTCTCTCTGCTATCTCTTTCTGTTTTTGGTGAAGACCTGCCTCCTTTATAATTCTTCTGAATATAACAGCAGGGACTTCCTCTGTATTCCTTTAGCATTTTGCATGAAACTCCATTAATTGAATTTCATCTCAGTATCTACACGTACAAGTCCAAATATCATGGAAAATGACACTTAAATAGTGGTATGATCTTGATTTCTTCATACCTTAAATTGAGACCACAATTGTGTCTATTTTGTAGAGCCATTACAAGGATTACAGTAAACATACATTAAGTACTTAGAATACAGACTCGGATCAGATCAGATCAGATCAGTTGCTCAGTCGTGTCCGACTCTTTGTGACCCCATGAATCGCAGCATGCCAGGCCTCTCTGTCCATCACCAACTCCCGGAGTTCACCCAGACTCACGTCCATCGAGTCAGTGATGCCATCCAGCCATCTCATCCTCTGTCGTCCCACTTCTCCTCCTGCCCCCAATCCCTCCCAGCATCAGAGTCTTTTCCAATGAGTCAATTCTTCGCATGATGTGGCCAAAGTACTGGAGACTAGCATTAGTCAAAAATATATATTCATAACTGTGGCTTCTGGTTTCCTATATTTAAGCATAAATGTGACCTGGGATTTGTGTCGAAGTTTCTCATCCCAACTAAACTGTACTTCCTATCTGCCCTCAGCAAGACTGAATGTTCCCAAACTGAAGGCCCTATTCCCGTAAGTCACTCTTCCATGAAGAGTTCCTTAATCTCATCAGGAAATGTTTCTTCCATCTTAGTGCTTCAGAAACACTTTGCCCCTGTGTTCGCTCCCATATTCTTAGCCCCCACTCAAAGTTATATCGTAGAAGCCTTCTTTCCTCAAGAAAGCTTCCTTTCCCGAGGGCAGATCCTGGCTGGGTCATCTTTATCCACTTCTTCCCCAGGCACCAGTGCAGAGCCAGGCGTCCAGTCAGGGCTCTGGGAGTATGCTGGACGGACGACACTCACAGGTGTCCTAGTCTGTTTGGGCTTCTATAATCAAAAAACGTCATAGACTGTGTGGTTTATACATCAGAACTTTATTTCTCATAGTTCTGGAGGCTGGGGTTTTGATGTCTGGTGACAGCCATCTTCCTAGTTCATAGACGGTTATCTTTTCTCTGTCTCCTCACATGGTGGAATGAAGGGGCTAGAGAACTCTCTGAGGTCTCTTTCATAAGGGCATTAATTTCATTTATTAAAATTCTACTTCATGATCTAAATCACCTCTCAAAGTCCCCACCTCCAAATACACCCACACACTGGGGACTGGGTTTCAACATATGACTTCTGAGAGTACACATTCAGTCTACCTGACTGGCTTCCCTCTTTCAGGGTTTCCCATCAACGTTGTTAGTAACAGCCTGTGGCAGTGAACACCGGGAGACACAATGACTCTGTGAACAGGTCTGCATTATCGCTAATGCCTCGGGATTCATTCTCCTCCTTTGTAAGTAGAGATAACGGAGGTACCCGAGTCTAAAGCCATTCACTACCTTGGTGCGGGGAAGCAGAAGATCTGAGGAACATTTCAAGAAAGAAGTGTTTCTGAAAGCAGGAAAGGGAGGGAAAAAAAAAAAGCCTGAAATCAATAAGGCCTGAATTCCCATTTGCAATAGCAAAAAAGAAACTCACTTCTTGTGTGCATCCTTGAAGGGATATAGGTGGTGGGGACCAGGAAAAGCTTTTGGACTTCCTTTTGGAAGGTAATGGAGCTGTGTGGGTGTGTTGGGGCAAGAGGAGAGGAGACCCTTTTGAGGGTAGCAATGACTCAGATCTCTGGAGATAAAATACTTTCCTCATCAAGTTTTCTTCCTTGTCAACAACACCACTGCCTCCATCTTGCATTTACACAGCACTTTACACTGAATAGCTTGTGCTTTCTAGTCTCTATGGCATTTATATAGCAGAATATGCCACCCCAAAGTATATCTGTTTGGCATTTTATTTTTCTCAGCTGATTATTTTCAGCTGACTGAGAAACTGCAGACACACTAGAAGCTCTGAAAGAGAGTAGCAATTACCCTTTTGTAAGGGAAATTTACACTAGAAAGCGGAGCTATTACCAGAGATCCCTCACTTTTTTGCCCGAGAGACTTGCCCCAGGGCAGGCAGGGCCAATATTTGCCTATCAAACATTTCCTCTCCTCACCTTCCAGCAAATTGCCTGCTCCCCTTTGAAGCCCCAGGGCCCAGTTCCCTTCCTTAATTCAGGATTATAGATAAACCTCAGTAGTCTGGCTTCCTTCAAGTCTCACATCTTTGAGGGACTCCTGTATGTATGTAGATACTTTTTTTCCTCCTGTTAATGTGTTTTTGTACTATAAGTGGGGGTGGGGTCTCAGCCAAGAACCTAGAAAGGAGAGGAGACATTATTTTTCTCCCCTACAATCTCTAGTTTAAAATTCTGTGAAATAGATACAATGATCTCTATCCTACAGATTAGAAAATGGGGCTCAGGGATGCCCCAAATCTGGGGATTGATAGAGCCAGGTCCCTTTTCTTAAGCCAGACCTTGAAGGATGGGTTAGATTCTGGCAGCCAGAGACACCCCCACGCAACCACTTTTCATGTCGCCCCTGTTTATTTTGGGGGGTGGGGGAGTTCTACTTTTAACCTTCTGTCCTCTTAGGAAGCTGTTTAGTCCCATCTCATCACAGAATTCTGTAGAGCAATGGCCTGGCAGTGAATGAGCCCTTGAAGGCATGGTTTGGACTCTTTACACTTAGCAAATTATTATTCAACTTTAATCACTGTGGCATCTTTATGTCTCCTGATCTGCCCCCGAATGCTCGGCAAATGAGTAACCACTGTGTTAATGCTTTAATGATGTTTAAATCCCTCTTTTAATTTGCCAAGTGGAAACTTTTCGAACCAACAAACTAATGTTATTACCATCTTAATTTTTTCCCCTCAGAAAAGAGAACAGTGAGGGATGGAAAGGTAAATGGGGAAATTGCTAAATCGTCTGGGTTTTATTAAGCAGTCAGTATACTAATCCCAAGGATTACGCATATATCTAGTAGCATCCTCTGTGCATGAGATGGTGTATGAAGATTTGGATAAGTGTAGGGAGAAGAAAATACATGTGTATCAACAAAGTAGGCCCTGACTTATAACTTCTGCAACACCAAATAATCCTTTATGTGAGAAGACAGGAACATGAAAAAAAAAAAAAAGCTCTAATTTAAACATCCAAAATTAAGCACACTCTAGAAGGCGTCTCTTCTTATTCCCCTTGTTTTAACACCTGACTACGATCATGTTTAGTAATATTGGTCTAGAAAACGATGTAAGGCAGTTGGAAGTAAATGGTGATATTTACCATCTTGATCAAGTAAAGGAACGTGAGATTTGTTCACTCCCACCTGTTTTCTTCCTTCCCTTTTCCTTTCTTCCACCCCTCCCTGACTCTTCTCTTTATACACCACATCTTTAATTGAGCTCCGTTTCAGTTTCCTAGGGCTGCCATAACAAAATAGCACAAATTGGGTGACTTAAACAATAGAAGTGTTTGTTTTCTCACAGTTTGGACTAGAAGTTCAAGATCAGGTGTCAGCAGGTCTGATTACCTCCAAGACCTCTCTCTTTGGCTTGCAAGTGGTCACTTTTACACTACATCTTCATATGGCCTCTCTTCTGTGAGCATGCATCTGCAGTGTCTTTCTGCATGTCCTGATCTCTTCTTAAAAGGATAACAGTTAGATTGGACTAGGGCCCCACCTTATCCAGTTAATAACATCTCTAACCTACTGGGTTTAGGGCTTCAACAAAGAAATGGAGGGGAGCACAATTCAGTCCATGACAAGCACCTAAAAAGAGCTCACATAATGTCCTTTCTTATTTCTTTTCTTACTCTCTTTATTGTCTTTCTAGTTTCCTAAGAGTTCCTCTCAGAAGCTTTTGAGAGGGTTTAAGATCTTCCCAGAAAGATTTTCCATCTTTCCTCTTTGCCTTATGTACATATGATAACTTTTATCACAGTTGCTTTTATTACCTAGTACTTGGGGTATTTAGTAAAAATACTTTCTAAAAACCACAATGATAGTGTGGCCTATCACCATCACCACGGCCACTTTATACAAAAACTACTGTAACTACTCCTGTTACTTCTCTTTCCTCTTTTTCGCCTCCTCTCCTTCCTCCAATGATAAGAATATCTCTCAGGAATGCTGTCAGAATACAACAGAGCAATATGTGCACAATTTTTTTAAATTGCCTGGATACTAAGACAAGAAGGAATGGGGCAGGTCACAACCATTTAACAAATGAAACAACAATTAAAAAGAACAGGATTCCACAAAAACTGGTTAGAACCTACAAGCCCCAGGATGGCAGAAGATTTGACTTCTGGTAGACCATGAGCCTCATTATGTCTTCACTGTGACACATTAACTTCTAAATGGCACACCTGCTAGGTGCCATGACAGTTCTGAAGCCAACCATAAAATGCCCCAGACTGGATGCCCCAGTTCCTGGAAATCCCTGCCCCTTCTCCAGCATAGAATCTTCCTCCCACCCGTTAGCATATGAAATCACCCAAACCATAAAAACTAAGCATCCCATATTGCAGAGCTGCCTCTCACCTTCTGAGACGGCCCACACTCTGTCTATGGCATGTGCATCTCCCTGAATAAACCTGCTTGCAGTCTACTACGGCTTCCTCTTAAATTCTTAAATGCATAAAGCCAAGGATTCTCACTGGTGGCCTGTCCCAGGGATTCACTTGAGACCTTGTGAAAGTGTGAAAACGTTAGCTGCTCAGTCATGCCCAACTCTTTTCAATCCCATGGACTGCAGCCCACCAGGCTCCTCTGTCCATGGGATTTTTCAGGCAAGGATACTGGAGTGGTTTGCCATTTCCTTCTCCAGGGGATTGTCCAAACCAAGGGATTGAACCCAGGTCTCTTGCACTGCAGGCAGATTCTTTACCAACTGAGCTCCCAGGGAAGCCCCCTGAGACCTTGGGACATGACTATTTTTCCTACAGTACAGCAAGTCCCCTACATAGGAACCTTCAGGTTGCAAACTTGCAAAGATGTGAATATACATTTGCATGTTCAATCACGTTATTTCACGTCTGGCTTACACTGTCACACGTGTGCATCCTCAAAAGTGACTGTGCTTTTGTGTACTTTACTGTGCAGTACTGTATAGAGTACAGTAGTACAGTAGCTTTATTTCAAGCCCAGGATGTCCGGAATCGAGAGGGTAGATGGAATTGAATCCAGCAAGGACCCAGAACCTGTGCCATCAACGTCAGGCATGAGTGAAATTGCAGGTTGGCCTCCATTTCCCATTGCTGATGATCCTTCAGCTCTATCATCTCCCACCCCCTCTCTTGCCCTCCAGTCCGTAATTCTTCTTGCCTGTTCACTCAATGCCAGCCTTTGTATGCCAGCTGTTGTATTATACTACTATGCTTTTCAAGGTACTGTAAGATTAAAAATGTTTCCTTTATTTTGTGTGCTATTTTTAATATATATTATTCATGTGAGAAGTATTACAAACTTACTATAGTATAGTAATATACAGTTGATTGTGTTAGTTGGGTGTCTAGGCTACCTCTGTTGGACTTACGAAAAATTGGACTTATTAACACACTGTTGGAATGGAACTTGTTCACATGTAAGAGACTTAAGGTACTCTAGCCAAAAATGTCTGTATCTTCTCTAATGAGTGAAAGAAGAAGAAAAAAAAATTCAGGAGACAGTTCATCCCTCTCTCATGTCTCATTCCTTCTTTGCTTTGGTTTTTGGCTTATGAAAGGGTTATTTACCTTGACTTTTAGGCCCCATGGAAGGGTCTGGCCAACTCAGAGCTGTTAAGCTATTTTGAAGAACCTGCTCCCTTGCCCTCATCCAGACCTCTCCAGGACAATTACCCGCTGCATTCAGAGGCACAGCAGCACATTCCATGGGTGGCCAGACCGGCCACTTGTGACCCAGATGGCTTTGATTGACTTGGCAAGGGCTTGGCCACTCCAGTGCAAACCTCAGAACTTTGGTCTTTTCGTCCCCCTCA
The DNA here is from genome assembly GCF_029378745.1 of Bos indicus. Classification (NCBI taxonomy): domain Eukaryota; kingdom Metazoa; phylum Chordata; class Mammalia; order Artiodactyla; family Bovidae; genus Bos; species Bos indicus. The sequence continues at coordinate 16,052,762 of NC_091788.1, read as the reverse complement.
TTTTCTGCCTCCTCACTGGTAGAGCCTGGGCCAAGTCAGACCTTTTGTGCTTTAATAAACCTGCTTGAAGGGGAAGGAGATGCTGCTTACAATGAACCAAACCTGATCACGCTCCTTAAGGACTTTTTAAATCACAAAGGGGGACAAGGAAGGCTGAATGTAGTTTTCTTCTCCCCTTCCTTCCTCCCTACCCTCCCTTCCTCCTTCCTTCGTTTTCTTTTTCTTTCCCACTCTCTTATTTCTCTTTACCTTCCTTTCTCCCTTCCCCCTTTTTTCTTGACATTCTTGTTCACCCTATTTCCTCAATCTTTCTCTTTTTCTTTTCCCTTTCATTATAATAATTGTCTCAAGTATAAGTTGGGGGAAATATCCCAAGATATTCATCATATGTGACTCCAAACTAAAGCAAAGGGGGGTTTCTATACATGTTCCTGTTTATATTTATAAAAATATTGGTAGCTGAATTAGTATAAAGTAGCCAAGTCCTTCTGATGAACAGAGTTCAGATTTTCTTCCCTGATCATGCAAATTTTCTTTCTCTTTTAAACTATGTTGTATTTTGTTTGACTGCTGCTTCATTTGTTCACCTCAGTCACATGAGAACATAAGTCATATTTTCTCAGTTGACACATTATTATGCATTGAATTAATGGAGTTCCTACTACAGACCACCATTGTCTCTGGGAATGCACCCCAGTTGGCTCTGATGTATTAGCCGGTGATAAACCATGGAATTCTCTTTGCTTTGAATTTATATTGGTTTTGTTTTGCATTAATATACAAGAGAAAGATTTGTCCAAAGCTTTCTGCATTTGTGTCAGTATCAGTATAAGGCTTGTCAAACAAAGATTTGAACTTTATACCGGCATCCTCCGCTGACTGTACTTCAGATAACTGAAATGGCTGCTTCTTAAAAGTTTGAGTCAAGTCATCTGACCCTGAGATTTGTTAGAACTACATAATTAGGGGTGTGCTGGTGGTCAATGTTTAATAAATGGTTCTTCAGGAGGAATAAAAAATTCTCATTTGTAGCATTTCCTGATTTCCATTGTAAATATTCCCACCAGGGCTGATTTCAAGTCTATTAACACGATGTCATTGAACTTGAAGGTGGGAAGAAGTGCACAAGCCTCCTTCACGAATCAGGGCCAGACAGCGCCAGCTCACGCTGGGTGTAGATATTTGACAGTTTTGGGTTGTATGCTTGGGTTGTCTGGTCCTTAGGAAGTCAGCTTTGCTGACATATTTTCTTAGAAAATCATTCATTTCATCCAGATGTTCAAAAATATTAGTCTTGCAAAGCACTTTTATTAGGATTCTTTTTACTTCCTTGATATCTCTGATGTCCTCCACTCCCATCCTTTCCATTCAGATTTTGAATATTTGAATTTTCTCTCTTTGCTTTTACCAGGTTCACTGGAGTTTCTGTACTTGTGAATTGTTTGTTTTCAAAGAAACCAATTCTTAAATTTGCTTGTTGGTTTTATTATTTTTCTGTTTTCTAATATATAATTTACCACCTATCTTTATCTCCTAGTGTATGTGAACTTTTTACAAAGTTTTGAACTTTTATAAAGTACCAAGAATGTAAAGTATACAATAAATAAATAGCATTTATTAATATGATATACGTGAGTCTGGGTGAACTCCGGGAGTTGGTGATGGACTGGGAGGCCTGGCATGCTGCGATTCATGGGGTCACAAAGAGTCAGACACAACTGAGCAACTGAACTGAACTGAATATGATATAAGCATATTTACAAGTAAATTATTACTTAGGGTATATTGGTTTCAGATATTATGCTATATATATATATATATAAAATTTTGAATTGGATTCCTTAGTTATAGAACATCCTTTATACTCTTTATAAAACAATAAAAACTCACTTCATGTTTTTGCTTCTGCAATCCCATCAGGGTGTTAGAAAATATCATTTAGCTATCTCTTCTGTTTCATCCATGCCACTGGCCATCCCTTCTAAGCCCTCTCTGCCTTGCATTGCTGCTGAGTCTCTTTTGCTTTCCAACTCCCATGTTCCTAATTTATGTCCTCATTTCGGTCAGATCTTTTCTTGCCACCTTTCTCTCTCTGATGACAGGCTGCCTCCAGTCACTCTGTGGGATGGGGAATGTAATTTCCTATAATTATGGCCTGTGCAGTCTGTGATGGTTTGTATTAAGACCAAGCCACTTGGATATTTTCTGGGATACAGAAACAATCTAAAATTTACAATTGTCAAAGAGCTCTACTTTCTGCAGATAGCCTGAAGAATTGGGTCATTTACTTTTAGAACATATGGGCAATGAAGGACTTTGCATTAAGTGTTTGGTATTTGTGGAACTTGGTTTTTGAGCAATCCACGTGAAGGGTAACTTTAGGTCAGTGGAGAGGAGGTGGATTGGTGACAGCTGGTTAACATGCTCCACTGTACAGAGAGGTATGAGTATAGAGTCCAAGTGAAGAGTGATTAAGGCAGAAGAAAATAGATGGTCAAAAGCATTTTGGTTAGTCCTTACCATGTGGCAGGCACTACTTATATTAACTCAGTGAATGCTTTGAACATCCATATGAAATCTATTACTTCAAAATGGAGGCTTAAAAAAGTAAAGTCTTATCCAAAGCCATACAACTAGAATGTGAGGAAGGCATGATTCAAAGTCTGACTTATGCCTGGATTCGTATACTCCCAATGCTATTTCAAATCCTGAAAGATGATGCTGTGAAAGTGCTACACTCAATATGCCAGCAAATTTGGAAAATTCAGCAGTGGCCACAGGACTGGAAAAGGTCAGTTTTCATTCCAATCCCAAAGAAAGGCAATGCCAAAGAATGCTCAAACTACCACACAATTGCACTCATCTCACACGCTAGTAAAGTAATGCTCAAAATTCTCAAAGCCAGGCTTCAGCAATACGTGAACCGTGAACTTCCTGATGTTCAAGCTGGTTTTAGAAAAGCCAGAAGAACCAGAGATCAAATTGCCAACATTTGCTGGATCATGGAAAAAGCAAGAGAGTTCCAGAAAAACATCTATTTCTGCTTTATTGACTATGCCAAAGCCTTTGACTGTGTGGATCACAATAAACTGTGGAAAATTCTGAAAGAGATGGAATACCAGACCACCTGACCTGCCTCTTGAGAAATCTGTATGCAGGTCAGGAAGCAACAGTTAGAACTGGACATGGAACAACAGACTGGTTCCAAATAGGAAAAGGAGTACATCAAGGCTGTATATTGTCACCCTGCTTATTTAACTTCTATGCAGAGTACAGCATGAGAAACGCTGGACTGGGAGAAACACAAACTGGAATCAAGGTTGCTGGGAGAAATATCAATAACCTCAGATATGCAGATGACACCACCCTTATGGCAGAAAGTGAAGAGGAACTCAAAAGCCTCTTGATGAAAGTGAAAGTGGAGAGTGAAAAAGTTGGCTTAAAGCTCAACATTCAGAAAACGAAGATCATGGCATCTGGTCCCATCACTTCATGGGAAATAGATGGGGAAACAATGGAAACAGTGTCAGACTTTATTTTTTAGGGCTCCAAAATCACTGCAGATGGTGACTGCAGCCATGAAATTAAAAGACGCTTACTCCTTGGAAGGAAAGTTATGACCAACCTAGATAGCATATTGAAAAGCAGAGACATTACTTTGCCAACAAAGGTTCGTCTAGTCAAGGCTATGGTTTTTCCTGTGGTCACGTATGGATGTGAGTTGGACTGTGAAAAAAGCTGAGCACTGAAGAATTTATGCTTTTGAACTGTGGTGTTGGAGAAGACTCTTGAGAGTCCCTTGGACTGCAAGGAGATCCAACCAGTCCATTCTGAAGGAGATCGGCCCTGGGATTTCTTTGGAAGGAATGATGCTAAAGCTGAAACTCCAGTACTTTGGCTACTTCATGCAAAGAGTTGACTCACTGGAGAAGACTCTGATGCTGGGAGGGATTGGGGGCAGGAGGAGAAGGGGACGACAGAGGATGAGATGGCTGGATGGCATCACTGACTCGATGGACGTGAGTCTGGGTGAACTCCGGGGGTTGGAGATGGACAGGGAGGCCTGGCGTGCTGCGATTCATAGGGTCACAAAGAGTCAGACACGACTGAGCGACTGAATTGAACTGAACTGAACTGAACTGAAGGCTCACCTGCCCCTTTTTGCTCAGTATTGTTGTTGTTCAGTCACTAAGTCCTGTCCGACTCTCTGCAACCCCATGGACTTTAGTATTCCCTGTCCGTCACTATGTCCTGAAGTTTCCTCAAACCCATGTGCATTGAGTCAATGATGCCATCCAACCATCTCTTCCTCTGTCATTCCCTTCTCCTCCCGCCTTCAATTTTCCCAGCATCAGGGGCTTTTCCAATGGAGTTGGCTGTTTGCATTAGGTGGCCAAAGTATTAGAGCTTCAGCTTTAGTATCAGTCCTTCCAATATCCAACCCAAATGAATATTCAGGGTTGATTTCCTTTAGGATTGACTGGTTGACAGTATAGTTCTAGGTAATTTGTATTTTAATTCTCATTGCCATGGAATGTCCGTATTGAGGGTTCTAAGAGCATCTTAATTTGTTTAATGCTCACAATGTTTGGGAAAGTCTTTGAACCTGTATAAGTGGCATTTCATGACTTTTGACCAATGCACATCAGGTATCACTGATGTGCTTTGTTTTGTCTTCTTCTAATATCATCATTAGCATTGTCAATAGACATCATTTAGAAACTGCCCCACCCAAACTTAGCTTTTCAAGTGTTTGTAATTTTACTCACTGTTGCTGCCTAGGTGGAAAACATGGTTGAGGCAACCCACACCCACTGAATAATATCTGCTATAATTCTACCAATGCTCAGTATTATGGTTCCTGACCTCTTTCAAGGCCTTGGATTGTATACTGATTCTAACTTTGTGTAATCATAGATGTTCTGTCTTAAATATTTTTTTTATGTAGATCATTTTTTTAAGTCTTTTTGAATTTGTTACAATATTGCTTTTGTTTTATGTTTTGGTTTTTTCAGCTGCAAATAATGTGGGTTCTTACCTCCCTGATCAGGGATCAAACCCACATCTTCTGCATTGGAAGGGGAAATCCTAACCGTGGGATAGCCAGGAAAGTCCCTCGGATGCTTTGTCTGAGGTGATACTCATCCCCAGGTGTAGGCCCAGCTGACCCTCACAGCTCCCCAAAGTCTCTGGGAAGAAACCTAGTGCCTCTCTTTCACTTCAATAACTTTTCCCCAGTGTATGTATGTATGTGTGTGTGTGTGTATGCATGTATATATATATATATATATATATATATATAAATATATATATATATATAGTGGCTCAGCTGGTAAAGAATCTGCCCGCTATGTGGGAGACCTGGGTTCAATCCTTGGGATGGGATGATCCCCTGGAGAAGGGAAAGGCTACCCACTCCAGTATTCTGGCCTAGATAATCCCATGGATTGTAGAGTCCATGGAGTCGCAGAGAGTCGGACATGACTGAGCCATTTTCACTTATTACACACACACACACACATGTGTATATATATGTGTATATATATATATATATATATGCCAACAACCAAACAAATATATAACCAAAAAAAAGGCAGAGTGAGGGAGGGAGGGAGAAAGGAAGGAAGGAAGGAAAGAAGAGAGAGAGGGAAGGAGGAGAAAAGGAGAAAGGAAGATAGAAGAAAGAAGGTAGGAAGGGGGAAGGAAGGGAATACCTTACAGCTGTGTTGCAATCACTGGCTAAAGTCTCCTAGGGCCTCTCCCTCTGTATATTGGGACCTGCTGCTTTCTTAATTTTGCTATCATTTCTTGCAGAGTTAGAATAAATTCTGTCACATTTCTCCTGGATTTCAAATCAAAGTAGAATCTAGAGTCCCTGATTTTAGGGAGTTTACTAAGATGAAAGCTGTAGAAGTGACTTATTTGGACTCTGTTCAGCTTCTAAGCCTCAACTCTTAAAAAAATGTCCTATTGGCTCAGGTTCTAATCTCACTTTACCCAGAAAGTATACTTGTGCTCTGTGATTGAGCCCTCAGCATAGCTAGTTAGAACACATGGTCACTTACAGAGGGGAAGATGGACAGATTTGTGTTTTGTAGTGTGGATAGACCCTAAACTTGTAAAACTGAGCTATGACAGTTTCCTGTCATGTAGGGTGCAGAGAAAGATGAGCTGCAGAGAGAGAAGAATGGATGAGACATGCAGACAAACCCAGAAATGTATGTCCTAAGAGTTCATCATAAATACACTTGGACCTTTCCTGAACTTCTGCTGAATCCTAGCCCCTGGGCTCCATGAAGCCCCGTACCCTACTTTTCTTAGACTACATGGAGTAGGTTCTTTTTCTTACAATTCTTGTCTGAGCAGCTACACTCCATTATAGAGAGGTGGCTAGACACAGTAATGATAGGACCAGCTTCCTGTAGAACCAGAATTTCTGGAATTGAATCTTAAGTCCAAAACTCAGTATCTGTGATAGCTTGAACAGCTGCTCCCCAATATACCTGGAATTGAATTGCTTGAACTTATGAGTATTACCTTAGGTGGCAAAAAGGATTTTACAGATGTGATTAAATACCTTGAAATTGGGAGATTATTTCAGATTATTTGGGTAGGCACTAAATGTAACCATAGGTGTTTTAATAGGAAGAGAACAGAGGGAGATTTGACATGGAGGAGATCATAGGAGAGGTGAGGTTGGAAGCAGAGCTTGGAGTGATGCAGGGAAGAAGCCATGAGCCAAGGCATGCAGGAAGCCTCCGGAAGCTAGAAAAGACAAGGACACAGATTCTTCTCTTGAGTCTCCTAAAGGAACTCACCCTGTAGACACTCCAACTCAAGCTTACAGAAATGAATTGCAACCTTCCTTCTGCCCTTCAGAACTGTGAGATAATAAATTTGTGTTGATTTAAGCCACCAACTGTGTGGTAATTTCTTACATCAATAAGAAACTAATACAGCTGCTTTGTGCCATAGGGAAAGTTACCTAATCACTCTGTGCTTCAGTTTTACCATCTGTTATGTAGGAAAAAGGAAAATTTCATCCGGTTGTTGTGAAAATCAATGAGTTGCTTTGTTGTCTGCCATGCAGCAGGCACTCAGTAAACATCTGATAATTCAATGCTTGCATTTCCTACACTTGTAGTCATATAGTTAGTAGCAGAGTCAGGACTTAACACACATTTTTCTGACTCCAGATCCACTATCAAGGAAGTTGGTGAAAAACTATCAGTTAACAGATTGAATATGGTGTGATCCAACATTTCTTAGCTTGTCTTTAAAAGTGATCACTACATAAGGAAAATGCTACTTTCTGCCACTTTGTGGTTTTAGAAAAGCTAACTTTACCTTGAGTCAAAGTTCATTCCTTCTCTGCTGAAAGAAATGTAAATAGCTGCCTTAGAATCCCTTCATTTACTACTTAATTTGTATATTAATAATTATTTCGAGCTCTCACACTTTACTTTTTGAATCATCTAGTAGGTAATCTTTCTAAAGGCTTTTCTATTGCTTTGTTTATCTCTGCCTCATATTTGGGATACACAACTTAACTCACAACTTTTACTAAATGTCTACTATGCATAGGTGTCATCCCATATACTTACAGAAGGCAGCCCAGTTTTCATGTCTGTCCATCCATTCATCCATCTATCCATACATCTATCCATTCATCTATCTGTCCATCTATCTATCCATCCATCTTTATACCCATCTGATTATTGATTCAACAGGCAAGCATCCTTGGATCACTAATCTGGGCTGTTTATGTATGTGTTAGAGCCTGGCTCAGATGATAATTTTCAGTCTCTGCCCAGAGAGGATCTGAGTTTTGGGGCCAGATACATGATTAAAATCTTCAAAGAAATATGGCAAATACAGTGATCAAGGTCTGCCCAGAGAATGAAAGAAAGGGGAGTGGAGGGATGGTTACATCAGACAGGAAGCGGGGATTGTTAGGAAGTCTTCACAGAAGAAATGGGGGGCTGAGGATGAGGGGTTTAGTGAGAAGGGTGTCAGAAATAGAAGAGCTTTACATAAAAGTGTTGGGAAAATTTAAAAGGAAAAGATGATGTGAATAGATTAGACATGGCATTTCCTAACTTACAGTCAAAGAATATTCCTTTGCTCCTCCCAGATAAGGGTATAGATTGGCATTTGGTTGTCTGATGGAAATAATTTAGAATAACTTGCCAGGATGTTATATATCAAGGCAGGCAGCTTTCTGAGATCCGGCGCATGTATTCCTTTTCTTTTTTCTTTCTTTCTTTCTTTCTCTTTTTTTCCCCTGAAACATTACTGACAGTCACTGCTACAGTCCAGCACTCTTAAAGTTGACATATGCTGAGTGACAGATCCAAGGTAAGAATAAAATACATTTGAATCTGCCAATAAAGAAAAAAAAAATGGGAAAGGGATGAAATTACAGAGATAGAAAGGTGTATCTTTAAAGCTCTTAGGAGGACAAATTACTAATCAGGACTAGAACTGTATAGAGGCTTGGTAAGTTCAAATGCAGAAACCCTTCTGGGATGGAAAGTCTTTCTAGCACGTAGCAGTTTTATAAGAAGTCTAATGAGATCTTTTTGAAAGTGCTGGCTCCATTTTGTGTGAAGGAGAATTGTCAAGAGATTTTCAAATAGCTGAAAGATCAGTAATAAGCCCAACAGAGCCAAGGTAGGGTGTCTGATTGGCCAACTGTCATGAAAGCCATCTTTGAAAATTCATCACCTGCAATAGTCCATTCTGTTCCCATTAATTTCTGATAAATGGAAACCATCAGCAAGGAAACAACACTGACATTGATCAAGTCAATCACAGCTTGGATTTACTAATAACTCATAGTTTCAGTATTATCTTATCATTTTATGCTCATTGAAACATGTTTGTACATACATGTGAGCACACACATCCCCCCACTCATGGGTATTTAAAAACCATAAGTAATTTCAACTCTTATCCTGTCATCAATTTTGAAAATAATAATTTCTTCTAATAAAAATAGTTTCTTCAATTGTTTATTTTTTTTAGAAGTTGAAGTTACTAGCATGTTTATTATTTACTTGACAGACATATTTTCTCTTCTCCAGGCTCCTTAGACCCTTACTATAGAGGGATGACAAGCTGATAAGAATTTGTCCCCGTACTCATAGGCATGATTGCTTGATTTTGGAGCAATTACCTACCCGAAATGAACCAGTACGAGGATCTCCACTTGGAACTGGGAAAAGGATAAAGTGAATTTGCTCAGTCATGTCCAACTCTTTGCAACTCCATGGACTGTAGCCTATCAGGCTCCTCTGTCCATGGAATTTTCCAGGCAAGAGTACTGGAGTGGGTTGCCATTTCCTTCTCCAGGGGATCTTCCTGACCCAGGGATCGAACCCAGGTCTTCTGCATTGCAGGCAGACACTTTACCATCTGAGCCACCAGGGAACACCCAGAACAGAAGCCCATTCAAAGCATTCAAGTTACTCAGAGTTCCTCACCCTTAAATCTTGGAATCTCAGCCCTTTGATGACTGCTGATGTGGGTCTGTTTGAAAAATGTTCCTTCCAACATCTGTGGAATAGTTTAAACTACAATTTGCTAAATATGGAAATTGTAGCAAATTTGCTACAATGGTTGCCCTTACACTTCGAATGATAGCAACATAGATATCCAATGAACATTTGTGGCTGCTCAGTCATGTCTGACTCTTTGCAACCCCATGGACTATAGCCTGCCAGGTTCCTCTGTCCCTGGGATGCTCTAGGCAAGAATACTGGAGTGGGTTGCAATTTTCTACTCCAGGGGATCTTCCCGACCCAGTGATCCAACCTGTCTCTTGCATCACCTGAATTAGCAGGAGGGTTCTTTACCACTGGTGCTACCTGGGAATTAGTATTTTGGGGGGCTCCAAAATCACTGCAGATGGTGACTGCAGCCATGAAATTAAAAGGTGCTTATTCCTTGGAAGGAAAGTTATGACCAACCTAGACAGCATATTAAAAAGCAGAGGCATTACTTTGCAAACAAAAGTCCATCTAGTCAAGGCTGTGGTTTTTCCAGTAGTCATGTATGGATGTGAGAGTTGGACTATGAAGACAGTTGAGCGCTGAAGAATGGATGCTTTTGAACTGTGGTATTGGGAGTAGACTCTTGAGAGTCCCTTGGACTGCAAGGAGATCCAACCAGTCCATCCTACAGGAGATCAGTCCTGCATGTTCATTGGAAGGACTGATGCTGAAGCTGAAACTCCAGTACTTTGGCCACCTGATGTGAAGAGCTGACTCATTTGAAAAGACCCTGATGCTGAGAAAGATTGAGGGCAGGAGGAAAAGGGGACGACAGAGGATGAGATGGTTGGATGTCATCACTGACTCAATGGACTTGAGTTTGGGTAGGCTCTGGGAGTTGGTGATGGACAGGGAGGCCTGGCGTGCTGCGGTTCACGGGGTCACAAAGAGCCGGACACGACTGAGTGGCTGAACTGAACTGAATCTGGGAAGTCACTCAGTGAACATACAGGCACCCAAACTCCTCCTGAAAGATACTTCAAAACGTTTTTGATAAAAGGTTAAGATCATTTTATTTGCCCCACAACTGCCTTTCCATGTCCTTTACCAGCTTCAGAAATTACTTGCCAAATGACCCATTCCTGAGAGAAAAGTCCTGCAGGCTTTTAGAAGACCAAAGGAATATATCTGGTCTTTATCCTCAGATCTTGCCATAAAGCAACTGAAATTTTCTAAGTGATAGGAGTGTCTTTTAGTGTTCATCAGGAACTCATTTGGTACACTTGAGTTTCAGCTAATGCAATGACATCCAGGGAGACCTCTAGCTCGTCTCATGATGGGGCTGGTCACCAGAAAGATAAACATTAGGCAGTAGAAGCTCTTTAAACTTTTAAAGATATTGTTGATATTTTCAAAATCTCCAGGTCATTTATTTTGTAGACTGTCCCTCAGTATGGCTTGATTATTTTCTCATGATTGGATGTAGGTTAAACTTTTATTTTTCCTGAACGTTACACACATAGGTGATGATGTATTCTCTGTGTACCACCCTGAGAAGCTGTTGATACTGACTTGTTTAATTCTTCTATCTGTAAGGGAGAGTTTGGAATTCTGCAGGGGCAAATCCAACCTCAATTCCCTGTGCTAGGTTTATTTGCAGCACACATTTTGACATCCTGCAGTTGCAATCAAAAGGTAACTATTTTCATGATGCTGCTGATTTCATTCAACTGAAATTCATAATGTATGTCCAGTCACTCAATCCTGAATGGATGGCTCCTCCAAGAAATAGTGAAAAATAATCTTTTTCTTAAAGGCTTTTACATGCGAGACTGGAGATTATATCTGTATGGGAGTTTTGACATACTACTCAATTATAGTATCTCCAAAATGGGTCTTTCTTGGGAGGAGGGGAGGTACCTTTGGAAATTAAAAATACTAAGTTTAGGATGAATCAGGAAATTTCACTTTCTGCAGGGGCTGCAAACTTGTAAAGTATGTTGCTTTCATTGAATGATTATGGACCAATGTCTTGACTTTTTTAGGTACAGTTGACTTATTTTAAAATGAAAGAAATAGACAATTTCTAAATTCTCTTCCTTTTTCTGTCTAGTTTCTGAATAAATTTGTTAATATCTTAAGAGAAAGTTTAGATAAATTAATTGAAAACCAATTTATAATGGGTTAATAATGAAGCTAGGATGCTTGAAAATCCCTAACGTCTTAATTAGACATCACAGAAGAATCACCACAGCAGGCTCAGCGTTACCACTTACCCTGACCTGCTTTCTGTTCACTTCACAATCTGGTGTGGATCTCTATGACTTTCCAACACTTGATCACTTCTACACATAGGGTTATACTTTATCCTCCTTTTTATTACTTCACCAACTTGTTCTTTGACTTTTGATCCCTACCATGTTTTAAATTTGCTCTTTGACTTTGCTGCTGCTGGGTGTTGTAGTTAAACATTTCACCTGATCAGCCTCGCTCAGGGTCATACAGAAAATAAGAAATGGGGACAAGAATAGTGTTAGTTGACTGTAGAGTGGGCTCTAGATGGCAAGATCAGTCTGATCTGATATACCAACCTTGTATTCTTAATTGTTAAACACAGATGCAGACACACTGATGTTTTCAATGCTAGCATCTCATTCCATGTGATTAATTTCCACTTTCTGGTATATTCATGAGGAAACCAAAAGCAGAAGCAACACTAAAAGTTGCTACAGAAAAAAGGGAGAGAGAACTGGTAAATTTAAATTATTATGGGTTTAAGAACAGGACATGTAGATGCCTTTTCTGAATGTGTTTAAGTGATAAAGTTCATTCATTCACTTACTCATTCATGATATAGTGATAAGAAAGAGAACAGATTCTGGAGCTTGACTTCTTAAGTTTGAATCCCATCTCTGCCACAGACCAGTAGGGTAAGTCATTTAACCTCTGTGTGCCTCAGTTTCCTTATCTGCAAAAATGGGGATGATAATGGTAGCTTCCTCAAATGATTAATCAGTTAGTGCATATGAAACCTATTAGAACACTATTTGGCATGTAGCATGTAGCCACACACACATATACTTATATGCTATTATTAATCTATAGTTATTGATTACCTATTACATATCTAATACGAGGAATCCCACTTGCATTAAGTAATTTTTGTTCAGTTGCTAAGTCGTGTCTGACTCTTTGCAATCCCATGGACTATAGCATGTGAGGCTGCCCTGTTCTTCACTATCTTCACGTCCAGAGGTTAGTGGAGGCTATGAAGGATTTGGTACCTTTCCACGGGATTTCTTCCTAATATCATCATTATCATCATCATGGCTAAACTTTTTAGTGTTTCTTTGTGTCTGGCACTTTTGGGTATCTTTCATGATTTTTCTTAGTTTTTCTGTAGTTTTCATTTTACAGAAAGGTTAACTATTTGCCAAAGGTCATATAATTTGAAAATGGTAAAGTCAAGATTGGATACAGGCAGTCTGACTCCAATATTCTATGCTGTTAAGAACACTGTATGTCTATAGACTATATGACAATATGCAGCATGCAGAGTCTCTGTTCAACATACACATATAGCACATTATCAGGGGGCAGAGACTCTTGCCATCAAATATCACTTGCCATCAAGAAGATCAGAGGATCATGGTGAGAATATGAAGATGAAAACGACAAGGTGCACGGTGTGCTCTGACGGTGATATTCACAGGTCAAGCAGAATGACCAGCATCTCAGTCTGAGGGAAGGTCAAGGAGGTGTGGGAAAGGATGACAGTCTTCAGCAGTGGCTAGCATGAAGAGTAGCAGATAAATAACTGTGAAGAGACATTCGAGGCAGAAAGACAATATGTAATAAAAGCCTTGATGCACGTGGGGCTCTGTGAGACTTTGTGGCTGGCGAAGACTAAATGAGGCCGTGTGACTCCCTGGTGGCTTGGATGGGAAAGAATCTGCCCACAGATGCGGGAGATCTGGGTTTGATACCTGAAGTGGGAAGATCCCCTGAAGGAGGCCATGGCAATCCATTCCACTATTCTTGCCTGGAGAATCCCCATGGGCAGAGGAACCTGGTGGACTACAATCCATGGCGTCACAAAGACGCGGACATGACTGAGCGACTAACCCTTTCATTTTCTTTCACAATACAAGAACTACAGAGGAAAATGAGGGCATGACCGGGGAACCTTTATTCACTCATGTGAAGCATTTGACATTTAACGAGAAAGCTTCAGGAGTCTTTGAAAATATTTAACCAGCAAGAAAACAGGATCAACTTTGCTTGGCAAAGATCATTGCACAAAAAGTATTAAGGGGTGTTTTTACCATGTCTTCAAATTAATGGCATGTTTTATTAGAATCTATCTGTATTAGCTCCTCTTGTTTTTGTGGATTTACATTAGTGAATTTCAATAGGTAGCATTATTAGCACTGCTTACTACTAATACCTACTTCTTTCCTAATTCTTCAGTTTATAGCATGCTTTTAACTCCATTAGCTCCCACATATTTTAACTACCTTATTTTTTTTTTTTTATTATCATTTCCATTACAGAGGATGAAACTGAGGCTGAGCAATGTTAACCTTCACAGGCTTGCCTCAGACTCAAAATCCTGGGAATAAACGTGAACACAGAAGCCTTAAGTGTTACTATGTGAGCATCCTCCTCTCCCCTGTGACATCCTACAAAGGACCCCTCTCCCAAATCCCAGGTGTAACTTGGACATGCCTCTGTGTCACCAGGGTCAGTTCTGACCCAACCTACCTGTCTCAGGCCATTTGGGCTTAGACAGTTCTATAGGCACAAGCTTAAATACCAAATGTTTATTTTTCACAGCCCTTGAGGTTGGAAAATCCAAGATCGGTTTAAAGAGATTGTCTTCTCGCTGGTCTTCACAAGGCAGAAGGTGAGCAAGCACTGTGGGGTCTGTTTTATAAAGGCTCCACCCTCATGGACAAGTGAAAGTTGCTAAGTTGTGTCTGACTCTTTGCGACCCCATGGACTATGCAGTCCATGGAATTCTCCAGGCCTGAATACTGGAGTGGGTAGCCTTTCCCTTCTCCAGGGGATCTTCCCAACCCAGGGATTGAACCCAGGTCTCCCACAATGCAGGCAGATTCTTTGCCAGCTGAGCCACAAGGGAAGCCCAAGAATACTGGAGTGGGTAGCCTATCCCTTCTCCAGGGCATCTTCCTGACCCAGGAATCGAACATGGGTCTCCTGCATTGCAGGTGGATTCTTTACCAACTGAGCTAAAACCACGTCCCAAAGGCTTTACCTACAAATACCATCATGTAGGGCATTACTACAAGAACTGTGGAGGACACAAATATTCAGTCTATAACACTATAAAATGCCATTTTACTTTCGTCCTGGATAATGAACATTGATTGCATTCTGGAAGTATTTTTGGCCAGTGAAATATAGGGGGAATTCTTCTGGAAGGCCATTAAGAAAGATTTTTCTCTGATAAAAGCATAGTGTAAGATGATAGTCCCTTTGCTTTCTGGTTTTGTGTGCTCTTGTGTGGAAATGTCGTGTTTGGAGCTGGGTAGGTATCTCATCAACTCTGAAATCTTTTGAGGACAAAAGGCACATGCTGAGGATGGAGGAAGGGAAGGGCACAGTGCTCAGGTCTCCATGGTGGATGCTGGGAAGTGTTGTTCAGATCTCAAGGCAAGATTGAAAGACAGTTGCCTCTGTTACTGGGAATGCTGCTGGCAGGTGGCACTGGATGGTCAGTTCCTTTGAGACATGTCAAGTGCACAGTTACCTTGCCTAAAGCCACGTCCCTTTCCTAGGGTCCCCAGCATTCCTTGACTGAGGGGCTCAGAGGCTGTGCAATCCCAGCCTTATCATTGCAATAGAAGAGAGCTGTGAGAGGTCACTCAACTGACAGACCCCTCATGGGGTCAGCTGGGGGTGCTCCTGGGCCTCTGTGACAGCTTGGCTTCACGCTCTGCTCAGTGGTGCCTCTTTACTTTGCTCTCCACAACATTGATCTCAAAAATAATTTCTTTAATAATCTCTGATAAATTAAAAATAATCTGAGTCTGCTTTCTGGGGAAACCAACCTCAAATAGTCCCTATGGCTGTTTTGGCTGACAGAACAAATCATGAACCATCTATATTTTAGTAAGCTAAAATTTATCCCATGGCTTCAACTATGATTATTTGGCATTTATCACACTGTTTTGTCCCTTTGGTCAAAGCTAGAAAAAACTACTGGTTTTTCCAGTGGTCATGTATGGATATGAGAGCCGGACTATAAAGAAAGCTGAGTGCCGAAGAATGGATGCTTTTAACTGTGGTGTTGGAGAAGACTCTTGAGAGTCCCTTGGACTACAAGGAGATCCAACCAGTCAATCCTAAAGAAAATTAGTCCTGAATATTCATTGGAAGGGCTTATGCTGAAGCTGAAACTTCAATACTTTGGCTACCTGATCCAAAAAAAACTGTCTCATTGGAAAAGATCCTGATGCTGGGAAAGATTGAGGGCAGCAGGAGAAGGGGATGATGGAGGATAAGATGGTTGGATGGCATCACTGACTCAATGGACATGAGTTTGAGCAAGCTCCAGGAGTTGGTGATGGACAGGGAAGCCTGGCGTGCTGCAGTCCATGGGGTCACAAATAGTTGAACACAACTGAGCGACTGAACTGAACACTGTTTTGTACATATACTCTAATGTCTTCAAAAGTGTTCATTGTGCTTTATTCCTCACCATGTCTGTGTCTCCTCTCAGATTCATAATAATAATTGTAGCTTTATGGACACTCAATATGTTCTTGTTAAAACCTATATCTATTTTAATGGACCTCCCTGGTAGCTTTACCAGCTCAGCTGGTAAAGAATCTGCCTGCAATGCAGTAGTCCCAGGTTTGATTCCTGGGTCAGGAAGATCCCCTGGAGAAGGCATAGGCTACGCACTCCAGTATTCTTTGGCTTCCCTGGTGGCTTAGGCAGTACAGAACCTGCTTTCAGTGTGGAAGACCTGGGTTTGATCCCTCAGTTGGGACAATCTCCTGGAGGAGGAGGGCATAGCAACCCACTCCAGTATTCTTGCCTGGAGAATCCCCATGAACAGAGGAGCCTGATGGACTACAATCCATGGGGTTGCAAAGAATCAGACATGACTGAGCAACTAAGCACAGCACTGCTGCTGCAGCGAAGTCGCTTCAGTCGTGTCCGACTCTGTGCAACCCCAGAGACAGCAGCCCACCAGTCTCCCCCGTCCCTGGGATTCTCCAGGCAAGAACACTGGAGTGGGTTGCCATTTCCTTCTCCAATGCATGAAAGTGAAAAGTGAAAGTGAAGTTGCTCAGTCTTGTCCGACTCCCCATGGACTGCAGCCCACCAGCACAGCACATAGCTATTTTAATACCTGATGGTCATGGCCATGTTCTAGTAGGTGAACTATTTCTGCAGACCTACATTTTATACATGGTCATTTATCTAAATCACATTTTCTTTTTTTTTTTTAAAGGAATTTCACTAAATACACTGAAATCCATCCCATAGCATATTTAAGTTTTCTAACAATGACATCCATCCCAAATTGAAACTTAGCATTTAGACGTTTAGAAAAGAATTCTATTGCTGGTCCAAGAGGACATATTTCACTATATCAGGGTTCTCAATGAAAGGTAAACCAACACTGAATGTCATTCTCTAAAAAAAAGGTAGTTCCCTCAAAACTAATACATATATATATATATATATATATATATACATATATATACACACACACACATAAATATATATATATACACACACACACACCTGCATGCATGCATACTAAGCCACTTCAGTTGTGTCAGACTCTTTGTGAACCCATGGACTATAGCCTACCAGGCTCCTCTGTCCATGGGATTTTCCAGGCAAGAATACTGAAGTGGGTCGCCATGCTCTCCTGCAAGCGATCTTCCTGAGCCAGGAACTGAACCCATGTCTCTAATGTCTCCCTGCATTGGCAGGTGTGTTCTTTAGTACCAGTGCCACCTGGGAAGCACTGAATATATACATACATGTACATATCAATAATTATATATTTTTAATACATATATATGTATTTCTGGAAATAATATAAAAGGTAAAAATAAACAAAATGCTCCTCTGTCTAGGAATTCTCCAGGAAAGAATACTGAAGTAGGTAACCATTCCTTTCTCCAGGGGAGCTTCCTGACCCATGGATCAATTCTGGGTCTTCTGCATGGCAGGCAAATTCTTTACCATCTGAGCCACCACCAAAGACCAATACAAATTCTTAAGGCAGCCAGAGAAAAAAGACAAATTCCCTTCAAGGAACAACCTTTATACACTGAGAATAGATTTTTCAACAAAAGCAATGGAAATAGAAGACAATGTAATAATATTTTCAAAGTGATGATAGAAAATAATTGTCAACCAAAAATTCTATACCCTAAAGTGAAAGTACTCTTTAAAAATGAAAGATGTTTCCTGACAAACAAAAGCTAAAAGAATTCATCATCATCAAGTTCATAAAAAAGGATGTTTCATGAAAAAGGAAACCAAAGATGGGAAGAAACAGACAGAGTGACATTACACACCCACCCACTCTCACACACACACAATGTTACTTTAGCAACAACTGACTAACTTCATGGTCCTTATAATGACCATCTCAAATGCTAGAGATATTAAGCTAGTGCTAATTCAATATCGCATCCCAACTCACTACATGTGTTAAGACCTCTGCATGGGAAGTTCAATACACTATTGAGAGAAATTTAAAAGACCTAAATAAATAGAGGGATATGCTTAATGTTGTAAAAATGTCAAAATTTCCCAAACTGATGTATACGTACAATGAAATTTTAAGAAAAAAAAATAAACAAAATGCATAAAAAAGCAATAAACAACCATCCTAGGACAAAGTTCCATCTCTGCCACTTATAGCAGTATAATCTTGATCATATTACTTAAGATTTTGAGACTCAGTGCTTTAAGCTATAAAATGGGCAAAATCAAATGCTATAAGGCTGCTTCAAGTTTCTTTTAAAGTTGTAGTTCAGGCATTTACTCCTAAGGTTTTCTGTGCTCTCTCTCTGTTTCAGGATCTAATGCTAATTTTGGTCTAGAATATTTTATCCGGATGTTGTTTTCTCTCTTTGTTACTACACTGTCTCTCTGTTATTTCCTGAGACCCATGATTATTGCTCTGCCTGCCTGGAAGATGATCTGTATTCGACAACTAATGTTTCCTGTTAGAATACTTCTCTTCTCATTCATAGGTATTCTGTTTCATTGTTTTCATATGGGCTGCATTGAGTAACTGTTTTCCTGCCAAAGAGGTCTTCTGGCAAGCAAGTAGGTGTTCACATTTTTATGTAAAATTTAATGTATGCAAATATTTTTTAAAAACCTTACCATTTATTGTCTTCTATGAGCAAGGTAAAGGGCTTCCCTGTGGCTCAGTGGTAAAGAATCCTCCTGCAATGCAGGAGATGTAGGTTCAGTTCCTGGGTCGGGAAGATTCCCTGGAGGTGGTCATGGCGACCCACTTCAGTATTCTTGCCTGGAGAATCCCATGGACAGAGGAGCCTGGCGGCTAGGGTCCATAGAGTCACAAGGAGTCAGACAGGACTGAAGGGACTGAGCACAGCACAGCACGGAGCGAGACACTTTAGATACTCCATAAGCTTTAGTCTTCCCAGCAACCTTACAAAGCGAGGAATCATTTATTCATTTTCCAGATGGAGAAAGTAAGGCTTAGGGCAATCAAGTAAGTACTCAATGTAGCTCACTTCAGTAGTGAGTCAGGACTGACAGCCAGAACTCCATGACCCCCAAGGCTGTATCATTCCCTCAACACCACTTGGCAAACGGAAAGATAGAGAAACAGCAAACTGTGAACAAAAAGATAACTGTTTGTAATTCCTCACTCAGAGATAAGCTAGACATACGCTTTTTGTTTTGTTGTGTTTGTTTTTTATGAGAATCAAGGTCTCCAAGAGGCTTAATTAACAGTGATATATTTTGAAAATCACTTAACATAAACTTAATAGAAGAATGATCGGCACTGTTTATATTGCAACCACATTTTGAAAAGGAATTAGTCATCCCTGTGACCTTCTTAACAACTGGAAAATATGAAGTACTTGATAATAATTTAAATTTAGAGAAAACTTGAAATGATTGGACAGTAAAAGATTTGCTGTGTTTTGTTTTTTCAGAAGAATCAGACCTAGGGAAGAGATATAGAAACATAGCATTTCATTTTCCCCAATTGATTGATCAGATAACATGTCAACAACATGGAGGACATTTATATTTGGAATATTTTTAAGAAGAGCATACTGCCAGCAACACAGGACCTTAATAAATACAATTTGATAGAAAAAGACACCGAAGTTCAGCTTTTGCTCCTAAGAGTATAGTATAACCCAGCTTTATTTGGTAAAGAATCATTCACGCAGACTAGAGCCTCAATTCACAGGTCATAAAGGAACAAAAACTATTGAATATGAGAAGAAAGATGTATTTTCTTTTTTTTTTTTTTGAAAGATGTATTTTCTAGTGAGATATTAAAGTAATGACACAGGCTGAATGATCAGGGAGGAAGGAGGTTTTAGAGGAGAAAGATGAAGGAATACTTTCCAGCATGAAGAAAAATATCATTTTTTAAAGTGTTTTTAAACTAAAAGGGACATGGTGACCACTAATATGCAAAAATGTGTGTTGGGGGGGGGGGTCAGGCACATTTAGAATTTACTAATTGTTGGCTCTATCCTGTGATGTAAATATTATTCTCTTTTTACTGGTCAGGAAACTGAGGCACCTCTGGGTTAAGCGACACACACAGGAGTTCCACAGCTGATGAGTGATGGGTGTAGGCATTAAGCCAAGAAACCCAGCTTCAGAGTCTGGGCTCCTAACCACATCCTTGCCTGCCATTCATAGAACCTTCCTTGGGATTCTTGAATGTGGCAGGAAAGTTAAACTGGTTTTTAAGTATCTGACAGACCCTTTACCTATATTTTCTTTGATTCCTATCACGACTCTGAGAAGTAGCTAGTATCACCCATGTTTGAAAGAGGAAGAAGGAGAGAACCAGAAAGGATGAGCATTTTGTGCAAGGCCACCCAAATCATAAATTATATAGTTGAGATTCAAGCTCAGGCTGCGTCAAAAGTTGACACCATACACTTGCTACCTTTGCTTTGACTCTCTAAGTACCCATCATTTTTATGATAAAGTGGTAAAGACAAAGAATCTCCCAATTTATCCCTCCCCTGCTGGTAGGCTGCAGTCCATGGGGTCGCTAGGAGTCGGACACGACTGAGCAACTTCACTTTCACTTTTCACTTTCCTGCGTTGGAGAAGGAAATGGCAACCCACTCCAGTGTTCTTGCCTGGAGAATCCCAGGGACGGGGGAGCCTGGTGGGCTGCCGTCTATGGGGTCACACAGAGTCAGACACGACTGAAGTGACTTAGCAGCAGCAGCAGCAGCTCCCATTCCCACCCCTCCGGGTAAGTATTCTATGCATGTTCACATGAGTCCTGTGAAGTAGGGACTGTTACTGTTTCATTTTACAAACAGGGAAACAAAATTTCACAAGCTCAAAGAGAGAATGCATTATGCATAGTCACACAGCTAGGAAGTCATGGAATTCAAACCTATCTTGACTCCAGCGTTAGAGGGAAAAGCCACTATTTTCTATTAGGTATATTCCAGAATCTCACTACAGGCTTAAGGTACCTAAATAGTCTCCTTATAGTACCCTGGGTTGACAGAAATGTAACTAGTATGTACAGAATGTACAGTCAATGCTGGAATCAGAAAGTTAATTTCTTCAATTATTCAACATTAAATAAACATGCACAGAATCCTCTTTATGTGCAAAACACTGTTTCAAGAATTAGGGACACAGTGGTAAACTGTGAGCTATGTTAGTTGTAAACCATAGTGAAAGGGTGAAAAGATAAAGTATGTACTCTATGTATATGTTCTGTGTGTGTTCAGCCATGTCCAACTGTTTGTGACCCCATGGACGGTAGCCTAGGAGGCTCCTCTCTACATGGGAGTATCCCAGCAAGAATACTGCAGTGGGTTGTCATTTCCTCCTCCAGGGGATCTTCCCGATTCAGGGATTGAAACTTCATCTCCTGTGGCTTCTGCATTAGCAAGTGGATTCTTTACCACTAGGCTGACTGGGAAGCCCGTGTAATAAATGATACAGTGATAAGCGCTTTGAAGAAGAAGAAAACAGGATATTGTGTTTCAAAGTAGCAGGGAAGCAGAGCCTTGTTAGAAAACAAAGACGAGACAACACCGGAGGAAGCACCTGAATGAAGGACAAGGGAGAACATTCGGGAAAGGCTCCTCTGAAGCCACGAGGAGCCAGGTGTGGGGGTGACATGGTGCGGATGATGTAGCAGAGGATGAGGGTGACTGAAAAGGCAGAGAGAAGGATATGGGGATGGGCAGGGGCCAAACCTAAAGGTCCTGTGGGCTGTGAATTTTATTTTGAGTGTGAACCATTTAGGGGCATTTTGAGCAGGAGGGTAACATGATCTGAGTCAAGCTTAAAAATTTCAGCTTGGCTCAGCAGGACCTTGGGGCAGGAGGCCATGCAGCTCTCTAGGTGAAGGTTGGCCGGTAGCATGGACTAGTGCTATAGCCGTGGAAATGGAGAGGAGTCGGAGAGGTAATACTCTGAGATTAGGAAGTTTGCATTGGAGTCATCATCAAAGTCTCTCCCTGGAATCAAGCTACACGGGAAACAAAATCATCATCAGGGAGCACTTCCACGTGTGCTGTGCCAAGTCACTTCAGTTGTGTCCAAGTCTTTGTGACCCCATGGACCGTAGCCCTCCAGGCGCCTCTGTTCATGGGATTCTCCAGGCAAGAGTACTGAAGTGGGTTGCCATTCCGTTCTCCAGGGGATCTTCCCAACCCAGGAATCAAACTGACGTCTCCAGCGTTGCAGGCAGATTCTTTACCGCTGATCCACCAGCGAAGTCCCTCCCTAGTTTACTATGAATGATTACATTGATGCGATCTGAACTTCCTGTGACTGGAACATGACTTCCTGACGTCAAGCATGATGAGCCTAGAGATAGTCTAGAAGGTGGGTTTGTGGGCATAAAATCTGGACTGAGTGAAAGGAACTGGATGCTGGGGAACACCAGCAAACAGCCCTCTTGAGTATGTTCTCAGTAACGGTGGTCTTGCCAAGGAAGTACATGAAGTTCAGGGGCCACATTGCTATGCGTCCGTCTCCACACCAGGAATCAACTGCCTTTCCGATCACTGCTCAGAGTGGCCCAGCGTGTTTGCAACTTAAAATGTTGTTTTGCTGTACTCCCAGAGCTAATAATCTCTCATTATTACTACAATTTGATGATTATATGATTGTGCAGTAGGGCCTAACATTTATCCATTATTCCCTAGGTGTGAAAAAGAATGGAGCTATTATTTTTTTTTTTTCTATGAATGATCAAAATATTCTTACAAGCTTTTATTCTCAGAAGTGGAGGGGGTGAAAGGGTGAGACCAATAATCACTACTTTCTTATTTGAGATAATGTGGGTTTTTTTTTTTTTTTCACTAAACTTACTCTCTTTGGAGAGATAAAAGGATGAAATTCAAACAATCCAATGGGCTGTTTCTTTCTTTCTTTTTTTCCCCTCTCTCCCTCTCCATGACATGGCATTTTGGTGCAAGAGAAACTCACATAATGTCAATCAAAAGGGCATTCTGGCTGGCATCATGCCTTCACTGGTGTGGCTGGTTTGGTCTTTATGTACCTGTTTTGTTTTGGGATTTTTGTCTTTAAAATTAACAAAAAACATGTCTCTACATATGACCAAATTTCATTCCTTTTATAGCTGAGTAATATTTCATTATATATATATATATATATATGTCATACACACATTATACATATATATATATATATATATATAAAATTGATGCTTTTGAACTGTGGTGTTGGAGAAGACTCTTGAGAGTCCCTTGGACTGCAAGGAGATCCAACCAGTCCATTCTGAAGGAGATCGGCCCTGGGATTTCTTTGGAAGGAATGATGCTAAAGCTGAAACTCCAGTACTTTGGCCACCTCATGTGAAGAGTTGACTCATTGGAAAAGACTCTGATGCTTTGAGGGATTGGGGGCAGGAGGATAAGGGGACGACAGAGGACGAGATGGCTGGATGGCATCTCTGACTCAATAGACGTTAGTCTGAGTGAAGTCCGGAAATTCACTGTGGTGATGGACAGGGATGCCTGGCGTGCTGTGATTCATGGGAGTCACAAAGAGTTGGACACAACTGAGTGACTGAACTGAACTGAACTGAAAGAGTCGGACACGACTGAGCGACTGGATTGAACTGAACTGATATTTATATATCGTATCTTCTTTATCCATTCCTCTGTCAATGGCTACTTGAGTTGCTTCCACGTCCTGGCTATTGTAAATAGTGTGCAATGAACATTGGGATGTATGTATTTTCTTTTTGAATTATGGTGTTCTCAGGGTATATGTCCAGGAGTGAGATTGCTGGGTCATGTGGTAATTCTATTTTTAATTTTTAAGGAACCTCCATGACATATATACACACACCACCACAGGTAAACCAGATAGCTAGTGGGAAGCCGCTGTATAGTACAGGAAGCTCAGCTCTACACTCTGTGACGACCTAGATGTGTAGGATGGGGGGCAGTTGGAGGTCTAAGAGGGAGGAGATATATGTATGCATACAGCTGATTCACTTTGTTGTGGAGCAGAAACTAAGACAACGTTGTAAAGCAACTCTATCACACTTGAAAAGAAGTGTGTATATAGGCATGTCTTCATTTTAAGCACGATGTTGGCACCTACTGTTGAAATCTGTCATGCTAGACTATTGCATTATCTCTTATCTTGAGGTTCCCCAGAATGCGTAGACTCATGCTGGCCACAGACTTGTGAGCGTCCACCATGTGGTTAACACCTCTGGTGGTCCCTGCCCATTTGGAAAGCCCTAGGGCTTTTGCAATTTATGCGGAGACTTTTCTCTGCATGCTTCTCATCTGCTTGCTGCTCTCCAGCCCTGTCCCACCCCCAGATCATCCAGATGGAGCAGGGAGGGCAGAAGACACATCTTCTGTTCTCCTACCACCTCTCTGGGGTTCCTTTGCTGTTTTCCCTTTCTAGCCTCCCCTTTGGTCAGAACTCTTTGAGGAAGGTGGGCAGCATATCTCATTCACCTGAAGAACCTCCAACTCGTTATCCTTTTGGCACCACAAGGAGTGGTGTCTAGGATTAGAAAGGTCTCTAGTCCTCCTCCCCACTAGCCTCCATCTCTTCTCCTTTATGGCTCTAGTTTTCACCTTGCCTCTGGAATTAATGGCAGAAAGGATGCCTGGAACAAAGCCCATTTACAGATGTAGAAAAACACGTGATGAGGTGCCCTTTAGATATGATGGCCTTTCATCAGGCAGCCATGGAAACAAGCAAGTGCCTCCTGCTTATCTCTGCTCTAAACTATGTGCGGTTGGTCTCACGGTTTCATTCCTAGGAGGCAGTCTACTTCCCATCTGTCAAAGTTCTTACAGCTTATGTGCAGCCCCAGAGGACAGTTAAAAAGTACAGAGCATGCTGGGTATGTAAAAGAACAAGACAGGGATAACTAATATTTTAGAAGAGTTTATGTGCTAGAGACTGCTAGGAGATTTACACACATTTTCCAAATTAATGCAACTAGATGCAATCTCTCCATCAGTAATTCAGTAATTACTGAGACTTCCAGAGTCTCAGTTCAATATAGTTATACATTTACTGAAGTCCCACCGATACTTCAAACCCCAAATGTCTACCCTTCTCTGTACAGAATATTCTCATTCCTCATCCCCATTTTAGTAGATGTCAAATTAGAGGCTTGGATTATTGTCAATCAAATCATAGGCTTAGAAAATTTGTAATCATACTGCACTGCTTCCTTCCACCTAAGCAGATATTATCTTAAAGTTTCCACCACCTTAATATATTTCACCTCTTCATCTTCGTTCCTCCATCTACTCTGTCACTGGCTTGATTTAGACATTTATCAACACCCATTCTGAAAAATCTAATAGAAGCCTAATTGGTCTGTTTCATTTCCTTCTCCACACACCATAAAGTGAGATTTCTAACACAGAGATTTGATGCTATCATCTGTTCACACTTAATATTCTTTAGTGGTTCTCTGTTCCTCCTTTATAAAGTTCATCCCCTTAGTGTGGCTTGAAAAGCCCCCTGACTTCCTCTTTGCAGCCTTACCACAATGCTTTCTGGCATTTGACACTTTTGTGCCTTTGCATTTGCTTTTCCCTTGGCTTAAAATCTCTTTTACTTATTTCTCTTTCCCTGTCATTCTACTTATCTGCCAAAGTGAATCAAAGAGTAAAGCCTTTCTGATGTCGCAATTAAGATCAACCCATCTTCCTTTGTGCTTCTACAAAACCATGTATCACAGGATGTTGCATCCAGAGTTATCCAGTGATATTTGTGTTTGGATCACTAATGCCCAGAAAAGTCTCTGGCTCTTAGTTAGAACCAATAGATATTCAACATCCACACCAAAAGAAAGACAAAGAAGGAGAGAAAAGGAAAGAAGAGACAAAGGAAAAATATAGATAGTGATGGGAAAGGAGGAGAGATGGAGGATAAAGAGGTAGAAGTGGAGGAAGAGAGAAAGGAAAGTTTAGGAAGAGGAAAGACAGGCAGACTGTAGGATTATTAGTCAAGATCGTTCTGCCTACATTATAAGAATGCCACTCTTGTTCTGAGAGTAAGAGGAAGGCAAGCATGAGATCTGCAAAGCACATTTGAGTAGTTATCAACCCTGGAGCACCTCCAGGTCATTTCTCTGGTTGTCCCACTTAAGCCAAACCAAGGCTTGCTGAGCATCCTCTGTACAAATCACAGTGAGAGAGGAGCTGCGGTAAATGTGCTTGGTTCTATTACTGTTATTTTCAAGAGAGATGAGTCAAAATACCTGCTATCCACATCCAACCAGTTATCAATCCCGGCAGCTCCCAGAAGGGTTGCCTGACCTCCTGGATTGCCATCTGGGCGCTTGCCACACATTTTGCTAAAGCAGGCTCCCTGCCTGACCATTGAATTCATTGGCCTGGAGACCCAAGCACTGAGCTACTCAGAAGCCAGGCACCATTCATCACAAGCTTAAACAAGAGCTGGAAGTCAGATGCTATGGTAGATGTGCGACTACAAGGAAAAGGAACTATGTGAACAAAATAAGGCTATTGATTTGATTTATGGAAATAAAATATTACTTTATGATTCTAGAGCTGCTCTTGTGCCATATTGACCTTGTCTCTTCTGCAACCCCTCTTCCTTACAAATATTTATCCTGGAGCTAACATAGATCAGATAATAATAATAATGATAATGTGAGAGTGTCAACCACAGCAGCAATGGCAGTCAATAGTAGAGAGGGGACCTTATTAGGAGTCAAATACTAAAGACATTGTACAGAAGAGGGAACGAGATTGTCAACATCAGTTTTCAGGATGGGCATTAGTATGTCCAGTTTATACAAGAGGCAATCTTGGAGAAGTGGGACACACCTCTGTGCTTCCAGTTTTGTTCAAGGTCACATCAGAAGTAAACATGTTGGGTTCCACCCCTCTGTGGGTTCCCATTCCCTTAGAGTAAGTTCCCTCATTCACAAATGGCTCTGGGGGCCTCCACGACTTTACTTGTAGCTGCTTTCCTGTCTCATCACCGTGCTCTCATTATGCCAGTGACAAGCCTTTGGCTTTTCGTTTGTGTCTTGCTCATAAGTGTCTCGTAGACCTTTGTGCTTGCTGATCTTCTTGCCTAGAGCATCCTTGGTCCTTTCCATGGCTGACTACTTCAATTCTGCTCACGCCATATTCTCAGAGATGGCTTCTTGGCCACTCAGTCTGGAATAAGCTCATGACAGTCTGCCCACCCTCCTTCCAACTCAAATGGCAGATAGCACCATCAACTCTGGCATTTTTAAATCAGATTTTAAAACATACACTAGATTGTGGGTTTTTATAATCACTTGGAAAATAGAAGGAACAGGCATTATCTCTATTTTACTGATGAGGAAAGTGAGGCTAAGAGGATGTTTTAGCAATCAATATAGAAAATTAATAAATGTAGATCAATATGGGCTCAAAATTTTCCTGCTGGGCACTTCCACTGCCTCACCACATACAATTTGTAATCTCTGTTATAGGACCTCACACCTAAGTTTTTAATTTCATGTCTAACAATAATTCCAGCCACCTTCTCCTGTGGTGTCAAAATAATCACACAAAATTTTAAGTTTTCAAAATATCACTCATCTTGTCTGGTTTATACACAGTCAGAAAATAAAGGAACTTATAATTATATACATATATACACACACGGATAAATTTATGTCTCTCTGTACACACATACACACACCATACACACACACACACGTAAACTATTCCATTACTGCAAATATTTAACTTGATGCTTAAATAAACTCTTTCTTTTAAAAATATATATATCCTTGTTGCTCATTTATTTGTTGGCATCACCACATGGCTTGTGGAATTTTAGTTCCCCAAACAGGGATTGAACTCAGGCACTCAGCAGTGACAACATGCAGTGCTACACTGAACCACCAGGGAGTTCCAAAAAACTCTCTTTTTTTGCTTGAAGAAGGCAGCTCATAGATTTCTGCATAATGTTAAAACTGATCTTTGTCTGTTACCTCTTGAAATTCCTTCTAGCTTTTCATGATAATTGAATGAGATTTTGTGATGTCTTTCTCAGATTCCTATCTGTATCTATATATCTATACATACACGTGTATTTGATGTAGATGATTCAAGTGTTGGGTTGAGAATGACAGGCCAGCAAAAAGGGAGAGAAAGATAAAAAGCCTAGTTTATTTCTGTGTTGTCTTGTTAGTTTCTCAGAGAGTTCTCCATTGACTTGATTTTAATTAAGTTTTCTTTAAGCCTAAGAGTTCTGGGAAGCTAAGTGAGTGTGGGTGCCAGGTGGGACTATGCCAGGAACTCCCAGATCTAATTTTTAAAATTCTTCTTCATAGCGAACATTCACTACACAGATCCTATTGACAAATGACCTGGATCCAGCTGAGAGTGTCGGTTGATCACTTGTGTTTGGTGTTGTCAAACGTGTCAGTGTTAGCAGGAATGCTGAATTGTCACCTGGCCCCTGGGTCAGAGAGGCAGCCTGATGCGAGGCAGGGGCCTCGGCTGGACTGGGTGTTAGTAGAGGTGAGTTTTGCTACTAACAACCTGTGTGACCTTCAGGATGCTGGTGCAATTTCCTAAATTTCACTTCTGTCAGTTGTCAAGTGAACTAAATAGACAGTGTTATAGACAAAATGAAAGGAATGAAAGCTCTATGCTTCCGGAGTTTTATTTAAAGCAGGCAATAAGCTTTATACTTCTCTGTGTTTTTGTTGTTGTTCAGTTGCTCAGTCATGTCCGACTCTTTGTGACCCCATGAACTGCAGCACGCCAGGCTTCCCTGTCCTTCACCATCTCTCTGAGTTTGCTCAAATCCATGTCCATTTGGTTGGTGCTGCCATCCAACCATCTTATCCTCTGTTGCCCCCTTCTCCTCTTACCCTCAACCTTTCCCAGCATCAGGGTCTTGTCTAATGAGTCAGCTCTTTGCTTTAAACAAAGCGAAATAAAAGTAAGATTTGTTGTAAACACACAGCTCTTCCTCCTGTCTGGAATCTATTTCACCCTTAACTGTCTGGGTAATTTCTACTCAACTCTCAAGACTCAACTCGGAAAGCATTTATTAACTGCATCAGTAACGCTTTCACTTTCTTCACGTTGCCCTAGTTGGCCCTATCTCTGTGCTCACAGTTTTCTATGTCTTATCTGAGACTGTCAATTACTTGAGGTCAGAGACTACGCCCTTTGCTATTTCTGTAAGCCTGGTACATTGTGCAGAATTGCCTCTATAGTCGATGAACAATCGATATGTGTAAGTAAATCAATGTAGGGATAAATGGATGCTAGATAGGAACAGTAAGGAATAGAAACAGGTGTCTTACATTTTCACAATGCCTTAAATTTTCTATATTGTGAAATCTGTTTGTTTGTTTTGGTTCCTTATACAGATAAGAACAGGGAGGATCAGAGACAATCTAAGTCACCCAAGGTCAAAGTCATATCCCAGGTCACCGGCAAAGGCGGTGGACAATTCCGGTCGTCTGGGGCAGGACCTGCTCTCTTTTCTAACACCAGGCCTCAGGCCATCTACAGTAGTTCTCAGCATCTCATGATGCAGGTAACATTCCACCTTTCAGGAAAGGACAGGTAGGTGCCCTGAAAATGGCGAAGGCCTGACCACTGTGCTTGACATTATACTGGGCTGGCCAAAAACTTTGTTCTGGTTTTTCTTTACACTTTTATGGAAAAACCTGAATGAACTTTTTGGTCAACCCAGTGCAATATATTAAACTAAAATAGAGTCAGGCTGCTTGGCTGACTCAAGCATGAATTTCCATAGGAAAGGCTCCTTAACATTTGTTTAGTATTTCAGAGTGTTCAAAATGTATTAACACATCTGTTTTTGCTTTGTTTTGTCATTGTAAAGCCCAGAGAAATGAGGCCTGAGTGAAAAGTGTGGTCAGGGCTGCAAACTGATCAATATCCAGACCTTGAACCCACACATCTCCTGGCTCCTGACCTTACTGCTTTGTGGGCACAAAAAGTGCCTGAGAGTGAACTTAACATCTCCATTCACCAGGAATGACCTTGCTGAATAGTCAGTGTAAGTGTCCTGGTCTGGGTGCTGGATTATTTGGTCACCTGCCTAGCCCAGCAGACATGACTTTTGTGAGTTCTTCCTAACTTGTAGGAGGAGTGGTGGAAAGGTCAGAGTGGCCTAGAGACACAACTCCCAAACTTCAAGAAGCAGTTTCCAGCCTCCTCCTGTGGAGTGCATGGTCCAGGAAAACACTTTCACATAAAGCTGTGGAAACAATCTTATGTTTAGCCAGTGGTTGGCTTCAGTAGTCAGTAAAGGCTTGTGAACAGAGAAGGAGCTTGACCTGATCTGAACTCTACAACTTCCTTCAGATTGTTCAGGAAAAAAAAAAAAAAAAAAAGTTTGTTTGTGTATACGTGTGTTATGTGTGGATAGAAAGAGAGACGAGAGAGAAGAATGTTTAAAACAAGTATGTCAAGATGTTTATAATGAGTGAAACTTAAGTGAAAACAAAAGTACTATTTTTTCAATATTTTTTTAATAGATTTGAATACTAACAAAATACAAACCAAAAAGTAAAAAAACACTGAAAATTAAACATGGATAAAATTACTCGGGGTTGGGCTGTGAAGTCACCCATTCTTGTGTGGGCATTTAGAAATTAATGAGACAGCCCTTTAAGCTCACAGGCAGATGGCCCGTGTGCCAGTCACATCTGTAAAGTGGCGGGCCCACGAGAGCTAGCACCTCAGAAGGGTTTGCCCCTCCCGGCGTCTCCAGCTGGCCTCTGATGACTTCTGCACAGCCATCACCACTCTGCAAACTCGAATCCACCTCTCCACTTTCTCAGCCTGCTGCCCCTGATGTATATAACAGTGGAACTCATTTTGTCTGACTCCAAAGCCCATTGCATCCCACTGGATTAGGCTTTCTGATAAAGACACACTGGGTAACCACTTGGGGAAAAAAATGCTAAGTGGTGGACACAGTATACAGATTCCAGTGTTGGAGAAATGTGGGCAAGGGTGAGGTTGGTTGTGCTTGGAGATCAAAGTGAGTGCCCAGAGCTTGACTCTAGTGTCCCTGGTTACAGATCTGGTCACAGCAGATGGAACCAGGGTGAGGAGTCAGGGAGTCACACAGGATAACCAGGCAGGTTGGGAGTCCCAGACAAGTCATTCTTGCTCAAAAGCACCAGCAGGACTGAACCTTCTTATAAGTAGGGATGGTGAGGAGTCAGGGGCCAGGAGAAGAATGCAGGGGACAGGAAGGATGCAGGGTGAGTCTGGCTGACGCTAGCTGCATTGAATCTGAACCCATCTGAAATGAAGTGGTCGGCTTTGTCAGCAAAGAACATTTGCGTTGAGATTCCTCCATCCTCCCTCTGTTACTCTATTACGAGAAAATGGAACGCAGAGTGACACAGAGCTGACAACAGCCAACTTATCTAAATGTTAATGATGATAATTACTGGCCTGGAGAAAATCTTTTAGTTCAAGTGAAATATTTCACAAACATCATTGGCAGAATTTGTGTGAGGTTAGCAGTTCTCTTACCAATCAAGGGCCCTTTTCATTCCAAGAAAAGAATTAACACTCTGCAGGCAGACTGTGGATTTGGTAGCACGAGACAGTCTAAGCATGGCTGCAGAAGAGAGAAGAAGGGAGGTCCTGTGAAGGTCAGGGTGTCACAGACTGAGACAGGAGAGGCTGGGTAGCACTGTAGGGTGTGATTAACCAGACTGTGTCCTTGACTTTTATCAGCCCATTTCCCATTTAAGTGCAAGGCTCACTCAGCTGACAAACCATTAACTCATTTTGGGATGCTTTTACTGACAGTAAAATGGTTACAGTGCAGAGACAAGGAAAGGATGGGGTCTGTGGGCAAGGGGACAGGTACACATCTAGCTAGTCTGGGGTTGAGAAAGTGCCTGGGAGATAGTGAGAGAGAAGACTTTGCAGGAGACTCTACAACAAAGACTCTCGAAGTGTAATCTCCAGACCAGCAGCAGCAGCATCACCTGGGAACTTTTTGAAATACATATTCCCAGGCCCTGTACCAATATCTATTGAATCAGAAACTCTGAGAGTGGGGCCCAGCCATCTGTATTTTAACAAGCCCTTTCAGTGTCTTTGATGTGCTCTAAAGAAAGAGAACCACAAGTGACATGCAACTTCTAAGTTCCTGCAAAAGGCCAGAGGTGGCATCAGACCCTGAGGTTCAGGAAGGCCAAAAGAAGACACAGGGACGAATAAAAAATAATTTTGTTCAAAAGAGCTGGAAGAAATGGGCCAGAAAAATTGGGAAAGGAGTACATCAAGGCTGTATATTGCTACCCTGCTTATTTAACTTACATGCAGAGTACATCATGATAAATGCTGGGCTGGATGAAGCACAAGCTGGAATCAAGTTTTCTGGAATAAATACCAATAACCTCAGATATGCAGATGACACCATCCTTATGGCAGAAAGCAAAAAACAACTAAAGATCCTCTTTATGGAGAGTGAAAAAGTTGGCTTAAAACTCAACATTCAGAAAACTAAGATCTTGGCATCTGGTTCCATCACTTAATGGCAAATAGATGGGGAAACAGTTTAATTTTTTGGGCTCCAAAATCACCACAGATGGTGACTGCAGCCACGAAATTAAAAGGTGCTTGATCCTTGGGAGAAAAAGTTATGACCAACCTAGACAGCTTATTAAAAAGCAGAGACGTTACTTTGCCAACAAAGGTCCATCTAGTCAAAGCTATGGTTTTTCCAGTAGTCATGTATGGATGTGAGAGTTGGAGTATAAAGAAAGCTGAGTGCTGAAGAATTGATAATTTTGAACTGTGGTGTTGGAGAAGACTCTTGAGAGTCCCTTGGACTGCAAGGAGATCCAAACAGTCCATCCTAAAGGAAATCTGTCCTGAATATTCATTGGAAGGACTGATGCTGAAGCTGGGACTCCAATACTTTGGCCACCTGATGCTAAGAGCTGACTCATTGGAAAAGACTTTGATGCTGGGAAAGATTGAAAGGCAGGAGGAGAAGGGGACAACAGAGGATAAGATGGTTGGAGCCATCACTGACTCAATGGACATGAGTTTAAGTAAGCTCTGGGAGTTGTTGATCGACTGGGAGGCCTGGCGTGCTGTAGTCCATGGGGTCGCAAAGAGTCTGATACGACTGAGTGACTGAACTGAACTGAACTGAGGGGTAATCGTGGATAGAAAGTAGAAGAAACCTGAGAAAGAACTCTAAAAAATTCCAACTTTTAGAGAACTGGAGCATTATGATAAGCCAGCAAAGAAGGAAGTAAATGAAAAAGAGAGGAAAGAATGGTGTCTTGAGAAGAAGCAGTGAATGCGATGTTTCATGGAACAGAGAAGAATGACCTGGGTTAAATGTTGCTGATAGATGAAGTCAAACTAGGACCAAAGAGGGACCTCTGGGTTTAGAACATGCAGTTCCTGGTGACACTGGTAGGACCTATCTTATTGAAAGATATCCATTCAATAAGATGGATATCTAATTGAAATTGGTCAAGAGACAATGCGAAGAAGGAACTGGTCACCATATCTTAATCATTTTTTCTTGGAGTTATGATATGTTGTAGAGTTTCCCTGGTGGCTCAGTAGTAAAGAATCCACCTTCCAATGCAGGAGACATGGGTTCAATATCTGGTTGGGGAAGATTCCCTGGAGAAGGAAATGGCAACCCACTCTAGTATTCTTGCCTGGAAAATCCCATGGACAAAGGAGCCTGACAGGCTACGGTTCATAGGGTCATGAAAGTTGAACATAATTTAGTGACTAAAACAACAATATGGTATGTTGTACTCAATATGCAGTATAATGCAATGAGTGTGAGTTATATGTGACCTATGAATTCATCTTAGAGACAAAGAACTTATTTCTAAGATGCCATAATTCACTCCATCCTTTTCTGAACTCTAATATATTCAGGAACTTAAAAATCATAGTTTCTCCCCATTTCAATATTCATTTATTTGGCACCCATTATATTTTTAACCACAGCCTTATAAGGAAAGTACTGATAAAACAAAGGCACCGAGAGCTGAGGTAATTTGCCCAAGGTTGCATAATGAAGAAGTACCACCACCTTCTAAAGGAGGATGAGCATTTGGGAAATTTAGGGGTTTCTATTTCTTAGTCCCTTGGGGCTACAGCTTCATCTTCACCAACTTTCTTCTGATAGTGGGCTCAGAAGTAGGATAGTTTTCATTAGAGATCAGGAGATTTTCTGAGCAGATTCCTACAGCTGCAAAATAAAATATATGGTGCGTGCTCCTGCATTTGCCTGCTCCTGGATTTCCTCTAGGTTGGCAAATAATTTTTTTCTGTCTTTCACATACACCTTTATTTTAAAAAGCTGGAAGAGAAAGCTGTTTTTTAAGTAAAAAAAAAAATGTGGTATATCTTTTATAAGGAATGTGTGTGTGTACACATAATGTTTCATGGTAAAGTAAATAAAATAGCAACAAAGAGAATATTGAGGGAATGCAAAATATTTAGTCTTCTGCATTTGATTTCAACATTTTCTGTCCCAGGAGATCTGTTTTATTTCATTTTTGATTCACTACTATTAAACACTGTAATGCAAATTATTTGCCTTTTCACCAGCTCCATGTTCTTTATATGATCATAAATAATAAAATAGACATTATCTCAGACCTATCCTGATCCATAGGATGGGATAAAACTTGTAGTCAAGCAGCCTGGATTTAAGTTTCAGCTCAACCTTTGCTCTTATATCTCAGTTGCTTTTCTCTGGCCTATTATAATGAGCTACTTACACAAAATCAAATAAGACTAAAGAAGAGAGTTTGTGCTATTCTGTCTCCTTATTATTCATTCTCATTATCCCAGATCCCATCCTCTTTTTTCTGAGACACTGAAATAGCCTCTAAATTATTTTCCTACATCACACTTGCCCTCCTTCAATCCATTTTTCCATACTATGGTCCAATTGACTTTACAAAACACAAAACCTCATCATGTCACTCTTTCAATTTAAATATTTTAAAGGTGAATATTCATTGAATTTCAAGAACAATGTATTTAAATCATTCTTATTCTGGCCCTTTCTAATTTTATATCTTTATCTGCATCCTCTCTTTAGGACTCTGTCTACACTGGCCATGTTGCTTTTTCTGACTTCTCATGATGTCCCATCTGTCTGGAAAACTGGTGGACCTATCCCTCATTTATTAATTAATTGCTACCTATTTTTTGATGCTTGCTCCTTGGAAGGAGAGCTATAACAAACCTAGATAGCACATTAAAAAAGCAGAGACATCACTCTGCTGGCAAAGGTTTGTATAGTCAAAGCTATGGTTTTTCCAGTAGTCATGTACAGATGTGAAAGCTGGACCATGAAGAAGGCTGAGTGCCAAGGAATTGATGCTTTTGAACTGTGGTATTGGAGAAGACTCTTGAGAGTCCCTTGGACTTAAAGAAGATCAAACCAGTCAATCCTAAAGGAAATCAACTCTGCCTATTCATTGGAAGGACTGATGCTGAAGCTGAAGCTCCAATACTTTGGTCACCTGATGTGAAGAGCTGATTCACTGGAAAAGACCCTCATGATGGGAAAGATTGAAGGGAAAAAGAGAAGGGACAGCAGAGGATGAGACAGCTAGATTGCATCATTGACTCGACAGACATGAATTTTAGCAAACTCCGGGTAGATCCATTCCCCTTTTTATATGGTCTATACCCTGACCTTATTTCTAGCCCTTGTAAAAACTAAGATTACATATTTGTTATGTGATTATTTACCTGACTATAATCTCTGGTAGAAAGAAATCTTTACAAGTTAAAAATTGTCATTTTCTGTCCCTTAGCTCCATGTCTGGCACTTAGTCAGCACTCAATGAGTGTTAGTTTAAAGAATGAAATCAAGACTCTCATTATACACATCTGTGGAATGGGAAGTGATTTCTACTTTGCTACCTTGCAGGGGTCTTGTGAGGTCTGGACATGCCATATACCCTTTTTTTTTTTTTTTAACTTTGAAATGATTTCTTTTTTTTTTATTTTTTTTTTATTTTTAAACTTTACAAATTGTATTAGTTTTGCCAAATATCAAAATGAATCTGCCACAGGTATACATGTGTTCCCCATCCTGAACCCTCCTCCTTCCTCCTTCCCCATACCATCCCTCTGGGTCGTCCTAGGGCACTAGCCCCAAGCATCCTGTATCGTGCATCGAACCTGGACTGGCAACTCGTTTCATACATGATATTATACATGTTTCAATGCCATTCTCCCAAATCTTCCCACCCTCTCCCTCTGCAACAGAGTCCATAAGACTGTTCCATACATCTGTGTCTCTTTTGCTGTCTTGTACACAGGGTTATTGTTAGCATCTTTCTAAGTTCCATATATATGCATTAGTATACTGTATTGGTGTTTTTCTTTCTGGCTTACTTCACTCTGTATAATAGGCTCCAGTTTCATCCACCTCATTAGAACTGATTCAAATGTATTCTTTTTAATGGCTGAGTAATACTCCATTGTGTATATGTACCACAGCTTTCTTATCCATTCATCTGCTGATGGACATCTAGGTTGCTTCCATGTCCTGGCTATTATAAACAGTGCTGAGATGAACATTGGGGTACACGTGTCTCTTTCCCTTCTGGTTTCCTCAGTGTGTATGCCCAGCAGTGGGATTGCTGGATCATAATGCAGTTCTATTTCCAGTATTTTAAGGAATCTCCACACTGTTCTCCATAGTGGCTGTACTCAGGACACAGTGACACCTCCTTCTATTCTTCAAATTACCCCTCTTGTCTCTTGATGAAATATTTTCAGGGAGGTCCATTTTCAGTAGTCATTTTTGTACTCAGATCACTGCTGGGTGAACCCCAAACTAGGCCAATCAGGAGCCATTCATCAGGAGTTTGGAATTAAGCCAAAGAGATGCCAACTCTTTTTAGACTCATTTTTGAATAGAGGGTATATCTGTATTTATATCTATAAGCACAACAGCAGAAACAAAGGCCAAAACTAAAATTAGAGAAGTAGAGAAGTGGACGTTTTCCAGACATTGGAGCCAATAGTGGAGAAAGTTGATATGCAGGAAAAATAAAACAACAGCACAGATGTGGAGAGAGAAGTTGAGGTGGAGAGAGAAGTTGAGATTGAGAGAGAAAAGTCCCTGGGTTGCTTCTGATTCTCCTCTCTTCTAGTTCTGTTCCCTTTGTACATCTTGGCTGCCTGCCTGCCCTTGAGCTGGTTCTGTGAGATAGTTCTGTATCCTTTATAATAAGTTCTCTTCCCTGCAGAAACTAGCTTTTCTGTGTCTATTGTTTACAAGGAAAGGATTCTAACTAAAAGTATATTTTGAAATACTGATAGAACGTAGTAGGCACACTGTAAATGGAGATTGATATAGTTATGCTTACCTCAAATACCATTGCCCAAATGATACTTGTACTGGTTGATATTTTTTGAATATTTCCTACTTGATTGGTGCAAGAGCTTTATAATATCTTAAATCATTGCAAAATTCTTGTAAGGCAGACTGATGGATGCCTTTTATGTTATACTAGAATCTGTCCTACTTGTTCCACTGCCCTTTAACACAGGCAAACAAGGCAATAAGAGAGACTCTGTCATTCTCTTTTAACACTGGCACCTTGGACAGCTCCTCATATATTAATATGCATGAAGTACCTGCTTGTTGAGTGAATAACTGATGACGTATTTTTAAGTTTCTAAATCTCTCTAAGCCATTATTTCCTTAAGTTTAAGTAGGGGTTTATATCTGCCACAAACAATTGCTTTGAAAATTAGATGACAGATGTGAAAGTTACCTGAAAACATTGAAATAAAGCATTAATTACTGTTAACATTCTTAGTATTTTGGCAGGAAAGACGCCATCAACCATGTATTACAAATGAGAATCCCAAGGCCAGAGAGGTCAAATGACATGCCCAAAGTTCACCAGTGTTAAATATTAAGGAGAGCATTAAAAAAACTACCTACCAAATTTAAATACATCCAAAATGGTTTAAACAAGGTAGGTCTGAAGGAAAATTTACTTTAGAAGTAGGGAAGATATACATTTATTAGTAAGAAACAAAATGTATTCAACTTGTGATGTTGGGATAAACAGATAAAATAAAAATGAAAGAGGATCTGACAGAATGAGGTGAGCCAAAAGCAGAGGAGAGATTTGACAAATAAGGCTGAGTTAGACTCTGATGTTGGGAGGGACTGGGGGCAGGAGGAGAAGGGGAAGACAGAGGATGAGATGGCTGGATAGCATCACTGACTCAATGGACGTGAGTCTGAGTGAACTCCCGGAGTTGGTGATGGACAGGGAGGCCTGGCGTGCTGCGATTCATGGGGTCGCAAAGAGTCAGACACGACTGAGCGACTGAACTGAACTGAACTGATACCAGTACCACTTCAGGATATGGACTCCAGCTCATTATAATATTACCCCAAGATAAGCCACTGAGTATCACATGGTCTCAGTCTGTTCAGCTTGAGAGAAAGTATGGGAATAAACTGAGGTGGATTTTATGCACAGGACAAATGATGCTTTGATGAGAGAGTGTACACTTAAGTTGTTAAGCCTATGAAAATGGAGAGCATTATGGCTCTGAAGACCTATTCAGTGTCTCACAAATGTGTTTTCAGTCATTAAAGAAGATTATTTGACACTTGAGGCCTCATCTCTTCTATTTGGTAGTCAGCCATTGGCCAATAGTTATCTCTTCTTGACTACAAGTATAATATCTCACATTTAGCGTGACAAATACATATTTCTTGACCACCATTACACTCACCAAGACAAAAGTGAACCACTCTGCTCCTCCTGCAGTCCTACTCATGTCAACTACTCACATAACTACAAAAACAAAATTTTTTGATTTTTCTATTTCTATCCTATTGTAGTCGTTCAAAGGCTAGGTCATGTTCAACTCTTTGCAACCCCATGGACTGCAGCACGACAGGCTTCCCTGTCCTTCACTATCTCCTGCAGCTTGTTCAAATTCATGTCCATTGAGTTGGTGATGCTATCTAACCATCTCATCCTCTGCTGTTCTCTTCTCCTTTTCCCTTCAATCTTTCTCAGTATCAGGGACTTTTCCAGTGAATATGGTCTTCATATCACGTGGCCAAATTATTGTAGCTTCGGGTTCAGTATCAGTCCTTCTCTCCTACCCACAGTCAATCTATAAGCAAATTCTGTTGGCTTAATCTTTAAAATATGACCAGTTCCTAGTAATCCAGTCCTAACACTCTGACTCAAGTCACCATCAACTCTTGGCTGTAGGCAATAGCCCCATCCTGGTCGTCTGGTATCTTCCCTTGCCTTCTTTAAGTTATAAGTTTAGAGGACCCTTGTTCTTCAATAGCTTTTCATCTCATCTAGAGAAACTGCCAAAATTCTTACAATGGCCAACAAGACATGGCATACTCTATCCAAACACAGTCTATATGTGTATATTGGAACAATAGGTTTCCATTTATTGAACTGAAAGGAATCTTCAACATAGTTATTTTTACTTAAAAAATAACAGATTAAGAAAATAGCATGGAAGTGCACATAAGATAATAAAGTTGATAAAGTTGTTTCACACAGAGTTAGGGGGGGCAAGAGTTATAAAAGCACTATACATGGAAACTAAAACTGAACGATTAAATAAATGGATGGAGGAAAGTTGGAGTGATTGTTAGAGTGGGAGGGTAAGAGGTAAGCAAGAGGATGAGGCAGCTCTGAGATGTATCTGGTAATGAATTAGAGTTGGAGACATCATTGTGAGATCATTTAGTTTAGTATACATGAGATAGCTACATATAGAAATATATATATATAATAGCTTATTGTATATATAATTATTATATATATAAACACATATATTTGGTTGGGTACAAAGTTCATTCAGATTTTCTGTAACATTTTACAGAAAAACCTGAATGAACTTTGTGGCTAACCTAAATTTTTCTTGTTATTTTAGCAGGGAGGGCCTGGAAGCAATGACACACTAGTAGTGAAAAACAGACCTATTACCCAGTCATGGTTCATAGCATCATTCAATAAGTGGAATCAGGGTTCATTGGAGAAACGGCTAATTCTAGGACAACCGCTAGAAATATACAAACTATGCTTGGTGTATATTATAGTGTCAGTAAGGAGGAAGTGCTAAAATACACACACATGTATATGTGCACGTGCGCACACACACACACACACCCATTGATGGGGGTATGGCAAGAGGACACAGCAGCCAACTAACTGACAGAGTGACTCAATGACCAAAGCTGGGACAATCCGAGCAAGGAAAACTAAAGTAGTATTATAAAAATAAAGTAGATATATAAAATAAATATTCATAATTCCATACAAAAAAAAACTGACTTGAAAATACAAAATCCCATACAAAAATCTTGAAAAAAGCTGGCTTGAAATTCAATAGTAAAAACTAAATGCTATGCTATGCTATGCTAAGTCACTTCAGTCGTGTCCGACTCTGTGTGACCCCATAGACAGCAGCCACCAGGCTCCCCCGCCCCTGGGATTCTCCAGGCAAGAACACTGGAGTGGGTTTCCACTTTCTTCTCCAATGCATGAAAGTGAAAAGTGAAAGTGAAGTCACTCAGTCGTGTCCGACTCTTAGCGACCCCATGGACTGCAGCCTACGAGGCTCCTCCATCCATGGGATTTTCCAGGCAAGAGTACTGGAGTGGGGTGCCATTACCTTCTCCGAAAAACTAAATATATAAACTAATATTTTGGCATCTGGTTCCATCACTTCATGGGAAATAGAAGGGGAAATAATGGAAACAGTGACAGGTTTTGTTTTCTTGGTCTCCAAAATCACTGTAGATGGTGACTGCAGCCACGGAATTAAAAGATGCTCCTTGGAAGGAAACTATGACAAACCTAGACAGTGTATTCAAAAGCAGAGATATCACTTTGCTGACAAAGGTCCATATAGTCAAAGCTATGGTTTTTCCAGTAGTTATACATGGATGTGAGAGTTGGACCATACAGAAGGCTGAGCACCAATGAATTTATGCTTTTAAACTGTGGTGTTGGAAAAGACTCTTGAGAGTCCCTTGGACTGTAAGGAGATCAAACCAGTCAAGCCTAAGGGAAATCAACACTGAATATTCATTGGAAGGACTGATGCTGAAGCTGAAGCTCCAATACTTTGGTCACCTGATGCAAAGAACTGACTCAGTGGGAAAAAAACTCTGATGCTGGGAAAGATTGAAGACCAAAGGAAAAGGGGACAGCAGAGGATGAGATGGTTAGATAGCATCACCAACTCTAGGGACATAAATCTGAGCAAACTCTGGGAGACAGTGGAGGACAGAGGAGCCTGATATGCTGCAGACCATGGGGTCACAAAGAGTCAGACATGACTGAGTGAGTGAACAGCAACACAACAATCCTATATGATAAATGATAATTGCAGCAGAAGAAACAAAGTTCCCATGTAGAGAAGTCCCAGATAACTCATGTAGATACTCTACCCTCAAGAGGTGCAACATTACTCCACATTCCTTAACTGTGCGGGCTATGCCGTAACTTCCATCCAAAGAGTACAATACACCAAGAGGGAGGGAGAAATAGTAACTTTATAGTGGTGGTTTAGTGGCTTAGTTGTATCCTATTCTTTGTGACCCCATGGACTGTAACCTGCCTGGCTCCTCTGTCCATGGGATTTCCCAGGCATACCGGAATGTGTTGCCATTTCCTTCTCCAGGGGATCTTCCCAACCCAAGGATCAAACCCGGGTCTCCCGCATTGCAGTCGAATTCGTGTTTTCCTAATGCATGGCTTCCTAGGTACTTTATAGTTGTGCATTATTGTTGCGTTAGTGGCTCAGCTGTGTCCTACTCTTTGTGACCCCATGGACTGTAACCCACCAGGCTCCTCTGTCCATGGGATTCTCCAGGCAACAATACTGGAGTGGGTTGCCATTTCCTTCTCCAACTTTATAGTAGAGAAACTCAATAAATACTATTCCCACCAGGTTATCACATTTAACATCAATAATCACGTCATGTTGATATTATGTACTCTGGATGTGCTGTGAGGTTATGAAAATGCATTTAACTTCTGTGGTCTTCCTTCTCAAAACCCATAACTCCAGTCTATGCATGATAAAATGAGACAGATGGCAATTAAGGGGCATTCTATAAAATATCTTAGAAGAACTCCTCAAAGTTATCAATGTTTCCCAAGTCTAAGAAACTATCATAGCCAAAATGAGATTTAAAAAACATGATGAGTAAACACAATGTATGCTGCTGTTGCTAAGTCGCTTCAGTCGTGTCCGACTCTGTGCGACCCCAGAGACGGAAGCCCACCAGGCTCCCCCGTCCCTGGGATTCTCCAGGCAAGAACACTGGAGTGGGTTGCCATTGCCTTCTCCAATGCATGAAAGTGGAAAGTGAAAGTGAAGTCGCTCAGTCGTGCCTGACTCTTCGAGACCCCATGGACTGCAGCCTACCAGGCTCCTCCGTCCATGGGATTTTCCAGGCAAGAGTACTGGAGTGGGGTGCCATTGCCTTCTCCAAACACAATGCATACTGGACAGCAAAGAGTTGGACACGACTGAGTGACTGAACCGAACCGAACTGGTACTGGATAGCATTCTAGAATAGAAACAGACAAGACCTTAGCTATGAAAACAACAACAACAACAAAAAACAAAACAAAGAACAACCAAGCAGAAAACCCATACTAAGTCAATCTGAATAAAAGAAGGACTTTAGTTAACAGTAATCTATCAATATCGGTGCATTAATTGTGACAAATGTACCATATTAGCAATAAGATTTTAATAATGGGAGAGACTAGAGGTGGGGTATATAGGAACTCTTTATATTAACTTGGCAGTTTTTTTTTTTAATTAAAACTAAAATAACAAGGTTTATTTTTAAAATAAACAAATGTGGCTCTATTTACATAAAATTATATGTTATTGTTTATATACCCATAGATGTCTTAAAGGATATTCTTGAAAACATTGGCATTGATATGATTTAAGAAAGTATTTCACTTATTTTTATTCTGCTTGATTATTTTTAAAATGTTATTAAAACATGTATTATTACATTAAAAAAGCTATTCTATCTATCATCTACTGTCCATCTAATTCTTAGAGACAACCTGTCACTTTCCTCTTACAGTGTATTTTTCTTAATTATTAAAAAGAATCAGTCCCTTTTTTCTTTGCAGAAAGGTGCATTGGCATCTCCAACAAGCAACTGTTTTTAGTCTGGTAGCATACCCTAGCTTTAATTGTTTTCATTCCATCAGGATAGATTTTAACAGTTTGAGAGAGTAATTGCTGAATCTTAATGACCAGAGCTTCACATGCCAAGCATTTTCTCCCAAACTGGGTTATTTAGAGTCCAATGAAGCTGGGGATAAATATATAAAACTAAGTAATTTGGGGAGATTGAAGAATTTTCAGAAAATGTCTTTCACTTGGAAGCATGAAATTACATGCACTACAGCGGAATGAAGTCAAATCAATCAGCAGCTTGGAATCTCTCAGGCTCTACAATCAGTGAGAGTTCAGAAGCCTCTCAACTGGAAAAGCAGCTGAGGTTTGTGCAAAAGAACCGGGCACTAAAATGCAAAGAGACTGAGCCCTTGTCCTCTGGGAGACTCTATTTTGGTAGCTGATGAGGGGTGTGGACAGGAGGATGAAGGTTAATCCGATAAAAAGTGAAGTTGGAGTGATTGCCCTAATGTCCAACTTTCTAGCCTACACTTCCCTGGCAGATTCATTCACTGGCT
This sequence comes from Bos indicus, assembly GCF_029378745.1. Taxonomy (NCBI): domain Eukaryota; kingdom Metazoa; phylum Chordata; class Mammalia; order Artiodactyla; family Bovidae; genus Bos; species Bos indicus. The sequence continues at coordinate 16,008,767 of NC_091788.1, read as the reverse complement.
CCTCGTTTCCTTTGGTTAAAGTCCAAACTCCTTAGAGTAGAATATAATTTTCTTGACCATCTTATCCTTACCTCCCTCTTGAGCCTATTTCCATCACTTCTCCTATTACCCTCAAGTTCAGCCTTATCAGCCACATATATCTTCCTGTGAATTTTTGAATGGCAGTGCTCTCATGGGCCTCTGCCTTTCCACCAGTTTGCCCAGAACACTCAGAATGCTTGTCCTCTGCCTTATAGCCTGGCAAACTCAAATTTCACTTGCTGTCTCAATGCATTCATTCAAAAATAGGTGACCAGGTCTTTGCTCCCAAATAGGCCACACTGCATCCATTATAGTACACATCATATCAGGTTTTCTTGTCTCTCTTTACCCAGGACTGTAGGTCTTTTGAAAATAAGTCCCCACCCTCTGCCAGGGCATCCTGAGCATATAACGAAATCTAGCACTTAGTGCTGCCTGTGGAATGATAAATAGACAAATGCAACAGTTTATAGAAAAATGTTAAAATTTAGAATGCACTACTTAGTTTAAAAAATACTGGGTGAGGATTTCAAACATTCATAAAACTTTGCTGAAAGGCATCTATAAATGCACTGAACACTGCAGCCTGAAATGAATATAAAACCTAGCCAGAAAGGAAAAACAGGAGACATTTTTAAAATTAACCTATTACAAATGCCAGCTTTTCTAATACTTTTTTCATGATTTGCTAACAATGTCCCCAATGCATCAAGGAAGAAATAGAGGCAGAGGACATTTTACACACACTGTAAATCAGCTTGAGTCTCTGATAATCAGGTGCTTATCTGTCTGAGAGAATGTCTTCTAGAATGCATCAGTAATTAGGGAGCTAATGGAAAATTACAGACCAACAAAATCTACAAGCATTCTGAGGACAGTAGAATCACAGGTCAAGAGTACCCCAAGTTTATTAAGAACAGATCATGCCCAAACATTTTGATAGCTTTTTTTGATATTGGCTGCTCAATTCCTGTCATACGTGCTGCACTGGTGCTGCTGCTGTTGCTGCTGCTAAGTCGCTTCAGTCGTGTCCGACTCTGTGCGACCCCAGAGACGGAAGCCCACCAGGCTCCCCCGTCCCTGGGATTCTCCAGGCAAGAACACTGGAGTGGGCTGCCATTTCCTTCTCCAGTGCAGGAAAGTGAAAAGTGAAAGTGAAGTCGCTCAGTTGTGTCCGACTCTTAGCGACCCCATGGACTGCAGCCTTCCAGGCTCCTCCATCCACGGGATTTTCCAGGCAAGAGTACTGGAGTGGGGTGCCATTGCCTTCTCCACCATTAGCTCTACATTGCTTCTAAATCAATTTAAAATGCCTCTTTTGAGTTGACCTTCAAGGCCTTCCATTACTTGGTTTATTACATTTCTTCTCTCCTCTTCCCCCTCATTCTTCCCTGTGGGTTCCCTTTCTTTTCTTATCTAATCTTCCTGGCTTTGTCTTGGATCACCTGCTCTGACTTTGTGCAGACTCTCTTGCAGCTATGTCTTTACACTTGGTACTGGCTCTACAACAAAACACATTCCCTGTCTAGTCTATCTACTAAAGTTCTGTACATCCTTTAAAACTTAACCTGATGGTACCATCTTCAGGGACTAATACTGTTCTTCCCAGCTTCCAACGTTAGAGGTAATCTCTCACAGTTTGTTACTCCCACCTATATGCATCTATTGTTTACCTATAATGTAATTGATTTGTGCTTATATCTTTCTCCTATTAGGTTATGGATATAGATAGTAGAATGAGAATTCCAGTAGGATAGGGGATTATTGTCTGTTGTGTTAACTGATGCTGCTCAAGCGCTGAGAACACATCTCCCCCAATATACACATACATAAGCACACACATATACTTTAATAAATAAGTAAGTTCTCTCACAGTGAGTCTTATGTAACATCATAGCACATAAGCTGACATAAAAGATCTGCTTAATAAATGACTGTTTTATTACTGAAGTGGTGTAGAATGAAAGGGAACAAAAATAAACAGGCTCAGTCCTCCAAACAGCATTTACCAACTAGTATAATACAAACTCCCTATCCCACAAAATTTGAATAATTATGGTTTATAGGAAATATCTCCGGAGAAGGCAACGGCAACCCACTCCAGTACTCTTGCCTGGAAAATCCCATGGACGGAGGAGACTGGTAGGCTGCAGTCCATGGGGTCGCTAGGAGTCGGATACGACTGAGCGACTTCACTTTCACTTTTCACTGTCATGCATTGGAGAAGGACATGGCAACCCACTCCAGTGTTCTTGCCTGGAGAATCCCAGGGACGGGGAGCCTGGTGGGCTGCTGTCTATGGGGTCGCAGAGAGTCAGACACGACTGAAGCAACTTAGCAGCAGCAGCAGCAGGAAATATCTCTGGGTGCTCTTAGTTATTTTCATGTGTCCATTCATTGATTTATTAAGCTATGTGGAAAAAAACCAAAAAACAATTGAGAACATTTGAAAGCTACTACCCAGCAGGGATGTTAGTGCACCTCATCACAGCCTCAAAATGATAAAGGTTTAGACTTCCCATTTGGTTTTTGCTGGCGTGGGTGAATCTAGGATCCACTGTTTTTTCTGTGGTCTTTGTCTGGAGTAGAGCAGTTACGGTCTAAAAGCATTCTAGGCTTCAGCTTTCGAGGTCCTTTGCCAAGAGAGAGCTTTGTTTCACTATTTGGCCTTCATTGCTAACATTTTGAGGTTGCCAGCTCCTTCAGTTCTAAGTCTTGATATATGAGATAAAATTAAAACCCAGGGACCTCACCTTCGTGTTGTTCTTTTGTATCCCAAAATGCCTAGCTAGCCTACCTTCTTCTCCCCATCCTTTAGAGTCTCCTTGTTTGTTTTACATTGTCTGGGGTTTTGAGTTTTGCTTAGCAGGAGTACTCAGGTAAAGTACGTTTACATCATTTTCTCAGGAGCAGAAATTCCCCTGAAGTAGATGTTACTGTGATTATTTAAAATAATTACAATTATTATTGTGTATTTTTATTATTAATATTATATTTAACCTCTCTATATGTATGTATTGGTGTCATCATCTGTAAGAATGCACATAAGCTGGTTCTTAATACAAGCTTGTTCTTAATTATTTTCGAAAAGCTCCATATGGTCAGCTGAAGCTTTCCCATTTGGAGGATGTCCATAACAAGTGAAATGATAAAGCAAGTTAATGACCACTAGAATATAAATTCCATGCAGATGGGGGCTTTGAGTACGTTACTATCTCTGTTACATAGAATACAGTCAATGTGTAGCAATCACTAAGAAATCTTTATTGAATAAAAGAACAAAGTGATATATTGATTCTCGAATGATATTCAGCATTCGTGAGCACTAAGGCCTGTCACAGCCTGTGCTGTGCCATCATTGTTCTTTCTCCAACAGTTTTCTCCTAGTAATGTTGAATATTATTGAGGGATTCCTTTATCCAAAGGGAACGTCTATAATCTCTAATTTGCTCTAATACTTTTTTGGCCTTTACCAGATGCATGACAACTGTACTATACTGTGGTGTGAATTCCAATTATGTAATATGACAGATGTCTGCCCTTTCCCATAAAGCTCAAAGCTTTATGAACTCTCAATGTAAATTGCATTGCAGGTCCATAAGTAGACATTTTATTAAGTGTGTGTGTGTGTGTGTGTGTGTGTGTGTTTAAATCACTCAGTGAGTTGGATATTACTTGGACTTCTGAGTTGGACTACATAGAAAATGGATACATATTGAAGTATATTTAATACAATTGTATAACTCTATAATCTGACAATCATCAAACAAGGAGCCAAATAACAATAATAAAACTTGGGTTTTGTCATTTGGCAATGACTGCCAAATATAAGTCATGTATTACCCAGGAAGCTAGATTTTTTAAGATGAAGCTCTGTGTAAAAAACATTTAACCCTATGATTAGCTAGATTCAGAATTAAACCCTGTCTCCACTATCATTATTATGTGATCTGGAGCAAATTATTTACCTTGTCTTCCTTTGCTCATATGAAACTTCAGAATAATGATGATAATAATTATATATCAACTACCACACCCATGGTGCTTACTTATGATGCCAGACAGTGCAAAGTCATTTCAGGTAGACTTATGTTTCTACATGAAATTATTATTAACATCAACCCTTTGAAAAGACATTTTCCTGCACAATTTAAAGATGTCTTCTTCACAGGTAGAATTAAATGCCTTATTCATGGAAAATTCTATGCAATTATTAATGTGCTGTACATTGTTATCTGTAATTGTTTCTTTGTAGCATCATGGGCAATGACATTCTTTATACAAAATTATACAGACAGACTTGGTTTAAGTTCAGGTGCCACCATTCATTATCTTTTGACCTTGTAAATATACTTAAAACATTCCAAGTCTCAGATTTCTCATCTGTCAAATGGGCATGATACAACACCTACTCATAGACTCTTTTGACGACTGAACAGAGATAATGCCTGACATATTTGCTCAGTAATTGTTAGTTATAATGACTGATAGAGCTGAGGGTGAGGATGGATGCATCAGTGAGAAAGCAGAGTGGAATACGTGAAATGGTGTTACTCCCTTAGATGACTTGTATGACATTGATGCTATTTCAATGCATGGAAGTTTTTATGTACTTATCCTACCAGCCTAATTACAGTGCTATAGTGCTACCAAGTGATTGCATACTATGTTTAATTCTTTTAGCCCTAAGTCCACTCAGCTCTGTTTTACCTTGTTTTCCATTAGATCCCTGAAGCCTAGCAAGGTTAATTGTTGCATTAGTGTGATATATGTGAATCTGTTTAAATGATAAGTTTCTAAATTCTAAGACAGCTGAAGTATTCACCAGAAATATCTGCAAATAAATAAATTAGCAAATATTTAAGGCACTGATAATATAAGTTTTATAAATCTTCCAGCATGGAAGATTTATTAGACACAAATAATTACATCTTCAACATTTCAAAAAAAGCAATGCAATAATTTAAATTGGAGTGAGAAACCGGAGATATTTAACCCATCTCCTTTTGGAGTTGTTTTCAAATGACTTTGAAAACAGAACTCATTATCTTTCTACCAAAACTCACCTAAAAATCACCTAAAATCCTGTGTCTTGCATCTCAAAAAATGATTCTTATGGACTGAACCAGAAATGTCAGCACCATGTTTGAACTCTACCTCTTTCTAATATCACAGTGCTAAACAGACCTCACAAGCCTCCTTCTTTCAGACTCTTCTCTTCATTCTCATCACTGTGTACCTTATCACGGCCTTCTTTATGTCTTACCTGTGCTTCTGCAACAGCATCTCAGTTGAGCGTTAACCCCTCCAATCCATTTAACATCCTATAACTAGAGGGCTCTTTAAAAAGAAAACAAGAAACAAAAAAATCTTGAGAAGATAAGATCTTCTTGAAACTCCTCAATACTATTGCCCCTGCAATACTGTCAAATTTGCCATCATGGTCCACAGTCTGCCCCTTGCTTGCATTTCAAACCACATGAAACCTCTTCCTTTGCCTCACTTCCTTTCCCCTTGAAAATACAACATTCTAGATTCCATACATATTCATTAACATACAACACTTGTTTTTTCTTTCTCACTTATTTCACTCCGTAAGACAGACTCTAGGTCCATCCTTGTCTCCACAAATGATCCAATATCATTCCCTTTAATGAATGTGTAGTATTCCATTGTATATATGTGCCACATCATCTTTATCTTTTCATCTGTTGATGGACATTTAGGTTGCTTCCATGTCCTGGTTATTGCAAATAGTGCTCCAGTGAACACTGGGGTGCATGTGGAATCTAGAAAAAACAATGCAGATGAACCTATTTGCAGGGCAAGAATAGAGATGCAGACATAGAGAACACAAGGGTAGACATGGTGAGGGGGATAAATTGGGGGATCGGAATTGACGAATATGCACTGCCAAGTGTAAAACAGGTAACTGGTGGCAACCTGTACAGCTCAAGGAGCGCAGTTTGGTGCTCTGAGGTGATGCAGATGGCGAGGGGGATGGAAGGTGGGGTGGGAGGAAGAGGGGGGGACATTATGTATACATTTAGCTGATTCACTTCACTGTACAGCAGAAACTAACACAATGCTGTACAGCAAATATACTCTAATTTTTTTTTTAAAAAAGAACATTTTAGCCATGAATGTCCTTCAATTCTTCAAAAGTGCCAATGCTCCTTTTCCTCCACTGTATCTTGAACCAGGTCTTGATTTTTCCCAGAGAAGTGTACTTCTCATCTTTCACTTTGGTAATTTCTACTCAACCTTAACTTTAGAAAAGGGCAGAGGAACAAGAGATCAAATTGCCAAAATCCATTGGATCATCAAAAAAGCAAGAGAGTTCCAGAAAAATATCTACTTCTGCCTTATTGACTATGCCAAAGCCTTTGACTGTGTGGATCACAACAAACTCTGGAAAATTCTTAAAGAGATGGGAATAGCAGAGTACCTGACCACTTGAGAAATCTCTGCAGGTCAGGATGCAACAGTTAGACCTGGACATGGAACAACAGACTGGTTCCAAATAGAGAAAGGAGTACTTCAAGGCTGTACATTATCACCCTGCTTATTTAACTTATATGCAGAGTACATTATGAGAAATGCTGGGCTGGATGATGTCCAAGCTGAGATCAAGACTTCTGGGAGAGACATATCGATAACCTCAGATATGCAGATGATACCACCCTCATGGCAGAAAGCAAAGAAGAACTAAAGAGCCTCTTGATGAAAGAGGAGAGTGAAAAAGGTGGCTTAAAACTCAACATTCAGAAAACTAAGATCATGGCATCTGGTCCTATCATTCCATGGCAAATAAATGGGGAAACAGTGGATACAGTGGCTGACTTTATTTTTTTGGACTCCAAAATCACTGCAGATGGTTGCAGCCATGAAATGAAAAGATGCTTGCTCCTTGGAAATGTTATGACCAACCTAGACAGTATATTAAAAAGCAGAGACATTATTTGCCAACAAAGGTCAGTCTAGTCAAAGCTATGGTTTATCCAGTAGTCATGTATGGATGTGAGAGTTGGACTATAAAGAAAGCTGAGCACCAAAGAATTGATGCTTTTGAACTGTGGTGTTGGAGAAGACTCTTGAGAGTCCCTTGGACAGCAAGGAGATCCAACCAGTCCATCCTAAAGGAAATCAGTCCTGACTATTCATTGGAAGGACTGATGCTGAAGCTGAAATTCAATATTTTGGCCACTTGATGTGAAGAACTGACTCATTTGAAAAGACCCTGATTCTGGGAAAGATTGAAGGCAGGAGGAGAAAGGGACAACAGAGGATGAGATGGTTGGATGGCATCACCAACTCAATGGACACGAGTTTGAGTAAACTCTGGGAGTTGGTGATGGACAGGGAGGCCTGGCGTGCTGCAGTCCATGTGGTCACAAAGAGTCGGACACGACTGAGCGACTGAACTGAACTGAACTCAACCTTACAGGATCAGTTTAACAATCACTCTGTAGGAAGCCTTCCTCAAATCTTCAGCCAGATTATGTGATTCCTTTATTTATTCCATAGCATTCCTTGTTCACTCCCATCGTAATGCTTAACTTACTGAATTGCAGGTCTCTTTCATTTCTATATTCTCTATTCAGATTTTTGAGGACAGTTCCTGTGCCTCATTTATTTATTATTACATCCACAGGACCCCTCTCAAAACAAAGGCACAGATTAGAAACTCAACACAAATTTGTTAAATGCATGAATAATTAATTAATAATAAAAACGATTCATGAACAAAAATAAAGCTGTGCCGAAGGGTAAAATGAGGAGGAACTTTAGATAAAGTGGTCCGGAATGAAAATTATAAGGAAGTGTCATTTGAGCAATGACCTCAAAGCAGGGAAAAGTGAACCATGTACATATCGGGGAATAGAGTTTTCCAGCCAGAGGGATTAGGTGGAGCTTCTGAGGTTGGAGAAAGCAATGGACAGGCTCACATAACTAGAGAGCAATGAGCAGAGCAGGAGAGGGAGAGGTTAGGGTTAGATCACGCAGCATTTTCTAGGCTATGATATGAGCTTAGATTTTGTTCTGAGTGCACTTAGCACTTGGAGGGTTTTAAATAAAGAATGCCAAGATTCTAATATTTATTTCTTGAATACGCTTGTTAACAAACCACCCTGGAAGCCTATTCTGGAATTTCCAAGTGAACAGATTTGAAATGAATGATATGCAAAGACTAGGTATAAAGGTATAAAATCACAGATCATTTCATAGTCAGGTAATTTAATCCAAGGGAGACTGATTATTTTACCAAGACGATGCAGGAAATATATGGCTAGTTGAGATGAGAAGCCATGACTTTTGGTTCCCTGCCTAGTTCACTTTTACATGGATGAAGAGATACATGAGTTACTTGAGACCATGTATCTGTGCTCCTAAATGGCCACCATAAATATGAAAATTATCTTGAGTTAGCATTGAACTTCTCACATTTCACAGATCTGTTTCATTGTTAGTTTCTGACTAGAGTAAGCATTTTCAAGGCAAGTGCATAGTTGCAGTCATTCTTTCTATGCCTTTTACCATGTGCCACAAAGACTGGTTTATCACCGTGCATTAACAAGGAAGCTCATTGAATCCATGGTTCACTTGATGTGAATTCTTCCTAAAATGATACAAATTTTATTTTTCAAGTATTTTAGAGGCACTATTTTGTGCAAACTACGATGTTAGGTATTGATGTGACAAAGATGAATATAACATGGCACCTGTCCTCAATGAACGTGCATCTTAGCTAGGATGGCAGACAAGGAAGCAGATCACCATTTGGTGCAATACAAGAAGAGTAATACTGGAGTAGGAAATGGCAACATGCTCCAGTATTCTTGCCTGGAAAATTCCATGGACAGAGGAGTCTGGTGGGCAACAGTCCATGGGGTCACAAAGAGTTGGACAGGACTGAGTGACTGAGCATGTCCGCAAGCATGCATGCATAAGAAGGTTCATAATGAAATGAATAGTTTATCAAAACAATTATAGCAATCCTTCATAGTCACTATCCACTTACTCATGTGCATTATCTCATTTAACATTCTTAACACTCTTTTAAATATCATATGGGTCATAAAACTTGCTCCTCCCCTTTATGTATTTGTTTTTTTCATATGAGGAAACTGACTACAGAAAGGTTAGGTAGCTTGCTCAAGATAAGTCAGGTGGTCAGTGGTGAAGCTAAGAGTCAAATATTGGCCATTTGACTCCAGAGTCTCTGCTTTCAATCACTCACATCATTTTGAGAGATACCGGCTTATTTTTAATTCTCACAGAAAATCTGTGAACCTGGTTTCATTTTGTTATCACTTCATAGGCAAAGAAACTGGCTCAAAGGGGGTCAGGAACATTTCAAGTTTACTCTCAAACCCAAAGTGAAAAAGTAAAAGTGAAGTCGCTCAGTCATGTCCAACTCTGCAACCCCGTGGACTGTAGCCTACCAGGCTTCTCTGTCCATGAGATTTTCCAGGCAACAGTACTGGAATGGGTTACCATTTACTTCTCCAAGGGATCTTCCTGATCCAGGGATCGAACCCAGTTCTCCCACATTGCAGGCAGATGCTTTACCCTCTTAGCCGACAGGGAAGCCCTTCAAACCCAAAGTAGACTCCTTTGATTTTAAGTCCTACCTTATTTCCACTAGCACATCCCTTTGTATACATTTTTGCATATTTCAGAGAGCCAAAAGAACACATTAATTCTGGTTTCACTGGTGTGGAGGTGAGTGACTTCATTAAGGAGTTACACATCCCATATAGGACTACTGGCCTTATTTTAAAATGTCTCTAAGATCATTTGCCACTATGAAATAGTAAGCATTTTCCAGATAAATACTACTTCTGGAGAATGCAAATTAAATTGTTCAGGTTAAGCTACTATATTCTGGAGACTACATGCCAATTGATTTGAGTACTCTTTCTCCACCATTGCCAGGCTAAACACTCTCAAACAAAAATGTAGCAAAGTATTCTCTTTGAAGCAGAGGTCTCTGACATTTACCTGGGACTCTAACTAAATATTAAATAAGTAGAATTCTAAGTGAAATGGGAAAATATAATGTCAAAAAATTTATTGCAGTATTTTATTGATAAAAATAGCAAAAGCAACATTATGAACTATATGCTCATTACTACACTGCCTGTTTTATCAATATTACAATCTCTAATCCTCACAACAACCTAGGAAATAAGTATACCCATTTTTCATAGGATAGCATTGAGGCTTTGAGATAGTAGATCACAGAGATAAGTGGCCAAGGTGAGAACTGAATTCAGGTTCATATAAAATCAAAATTATTGCTCTTTCTACATATTCCTATTCCATGCTGAGCAGACAGAGGAGCATTCTAGGAGACTGAACAAAGTCATGGTTGAGTAATGTATTAGTTGGGTATCCGGTATGGACTCATAGGGCCTTGTGTCAGACTTATAAATTTAATTACACATTCCTGTGTTTAAAGTATTAATATATATGAGAGGTTAGTTACTTCAGTCCCATAGTGAGGAAACAAATACTGTCAATTATTTGATAGGGTCAAAACGAATCCTCATGCAGATTAAGCTTGTTTGAACCCCATGCCCTGTATAACTTTTTCTTTCTAACAAAAGCAGGGCATCTTCTCCCCTTAGGGAAGTTTATGGATGTAACAGCAGCCAGTATTCAATTTACAATCACATGCTCAGTGACAGTATGAGTCCCCCCAAATCTATGAAGAACATCCAATATTCAAGAAATGCTTGAGACTCCTGTGTTTTCACATAAGATTATTTCTGTTCTTTAAGCCAAACAAGAATAGGTCCTATTTATAAAAGATTAAGTGAAAAAGTAAGTGAAACATTGGACATAAGTCTTGGAACATAATTTTTTGGACTAAATATTGAAACATAATTTTTCCCCAAATAATGCAATTCACACTTGCAACATATATTTTTACTAAACATTTACTATGTGTGGTATACTATGGTGATTTTGTATATGCTTTAGGTTTTACACAGAATTTTTATTTACTGAGGGAATATACTGTGTCAAGCACTATGTTAGGCAATTTAGACATCATCTCATATCAATCTCACAGTAGAACATTAGAACCTAATTCCTCGCTGGGAATGAGGAAACTGAAGGTCAGTTATGTGACATCACTTTCCCCCAAATCATGTAATAATTCTCATATGTGAACATCATCATGCTCTATGTGCACGTGCTGAGTCGTTCACTCATGTCCAACTCTGAGTGACCCTGTGGGTTGTAGCCCACCCAGGCTCCTCTGTCCATGGAATTTTCCAGGTGATAATACTGGAGTGAGTTGCCATTTTTTACTCCAGGGGATCTTCCTGATTCAGGGATTGACCCGCGTCTCTTCCATCTCCTGCTCTGATAGGCTGATACTTTACTATGCCACTGTGAACCTCATACTGGCCCAGAAGAATAAGTGCGTTGGACTTCTGGGTGTGTCACGTCAACCTCCATCCCAAATTATTTCTCTCAGGAGAGTTTGAAAAACTAAGCCAAAAAAGACAGTTCTTTACCTGTAGTATTCTGGGTGGAAAGAAGTGCTGTTGGTTGTATTTTGAGGTGTGAAGTCAGGACTGAGACAGAAGGCATTTTTCATCTCTCTTTCGCCGTGTCTGCATGGGAACACTGTTGGGGGGACATGAAGGTTCCATGCAGCCGCATCCCATGCCCAGCTTCCTGGGTGGCTGGGAGAGGCAGCAAAAACAGTGGTGGCAGATACTCCTCGACACAATTTCTTATTCCCTGGTGTGAAGACACTGGATAACTCTCTCCATAATTTGGGTGTCTGCAATGAGGACACCAATGGTGACAGGTTCAAAGTATGAAGTTCCAAAAGTAACCCCAGTGTTACTTTCCTGTGGGTTAATTACATGGTTTGCGGGTATTTGCTGGAGACCCAGATTACACTTCATCCCTTCAGCCTACTTGATGAATTTACAGCCTCTAGTTCCCTGTACTAAACCCATTCTTGCTTAAAACATCTCTAGTGGCACCTGTTTTCTGTATTTCATTTTGAATGATACAGTGAATAATGGTTCCTACTTGTTCAAACATGTTTTTCTGAGAACCCGTCTTGCAATGAGAGAGGAAGGTGCTATCAAAATCTTACGTCATGCTTCCACAATGTTAATGTAAATTCTGGGCGGAATGGGACAGATTTATGATAAAAATCTCACTACCACTTCACATATTAATAAATGAGCAAGTGAACTAGTTCCACGCCCAACAGTGCATTCACATTTTTTTCTGGTTTCTTCAGCATTTTTTTTTTCACTTTAATTAAACTTGGAAGATGCTCCTACTTTTGGAGTGTCTAATATATACCAGTTCAGGTTCGATGCACGATACTGGATGCTTGGGGCTGGTGCACTGGGACGACCCAGAGGGATGGTACGGGGAGGGAGGAGGGAGGAGGGTTCAGGATGGGGAAGACGTGCATACCTGTGGCAGATTCATGTTGATATATGGCAAAACCAATACAATATTGTAAAGTTAAAAAATAAAAAAAGAATTAAAAAAAAAAAAAAAAGAAGTAGGGATAGAAACTTTGATAAACTGTTGTTAATCTTGATTGCTGCTGCTAAGTCGCTTCAGTCGTGTCCGACTCTGTGCGACCCCAGAGACGGCAGCCCACCAGGTTCCCCCGTCCCTGGGATTATCCAGGCAAAAACACTGGAGTGGGTTGCCATTTCCTTTAGGACTTTATAATTATTTATCTATCTACTTATTTATTTGTTCCAGATGAATAAGCCCAGGTTCGGAGAGGTAAATCTGGCTGAATCCAAGTTAGCCGAGGTCCCTTTCTAACACGTGCTGTTTGCTCATGAACCTTCTCCTTTATCTTTCCCCTTACAAAGACTTTGAAAGTCACATCGGCTATACTGGGTCATCATCATGCTTGTGCTCAGCTGTGTCCAGCTCTTTGTGACCCCATGGACTGTAGCCCCTCAAGTCTCTCCATCCATGGGATTCTCCAGGGAAGAATACTAGAGGGGTTTGCTGTTTCCTTCTCCAGGGAATCTTCCCGACCCAGGGACTGAACTCAAGTCTCCTGCATTGGCAGGCAGATTCTTTACCACTGAGCCACCTGGGAAGTTATACTGGGTGAAAAATTCACTTACAATTGGAAGGCCTGGTGTGACTTCAGTTCCAAGATGTCCTAGCAGTGAAATCTGGGGTACAACACTCACATATTCTTCATCTCAGTTTCCTCATCAGTAAGATGAACACATTGGCATCTCTCTTGGCTAGTGCATAGGTTCCTATATAACTTCAAAGCACTTTCAGCATCTACTAGAATGCTGAAACAATTATAAAATTTATACATCATCTAGGAGTAAACACCTAATCAAGCCATTCCTCCTCTCTTAGTCTGCTCTTCATCCACAAAGGTAATGTAATAGTTACATCTCGCTTATTGTGAGGACTAAACAGAATATAGTAACTAAAGTGCCTAGCACTCTGCTCCTACATGGTAAGTAGCTAATAATTCTACGTTTTAATATTTTTATTACTCGTAACACAATCATAAGTTCAACTGAGTCCTTTTATCCAAGTAGCCTTCTTTACAGCATTGTTGATAAGTTCAAGAGGTCTTAAGAAACAAAACCAATTAAACCCGGCTGTTGACTTAAGCAGTGCCCTGAGTCTAGTTTATCTGGCAGTATAACTTGTATTCTGAAGAGGAGGAGGGAAGCCTCCTGCCAGTTGGCTCTGTGCTCTGGTTGGAAGGCTGCTTTCCCCGTGTCCTCTTGGCTGTTGAGACGGACGAGTGGATTTTCCATCCTTTGGTCACTGCCAATGGTTCAGGCCAGAGGAACAGATGTGAAAAGCAGAATTGCTATCCCCTCTTGCCACTTCACCAAGAGAGGAGCCCTTTCATGTCTGGTCTCCCTGGCAAGAAGAATGGATGAGAGACAGCAGCCATATGCCAGAAACTATGGCAGATACTAGGCAACTACAAATCCACCACGAGGTCACTTTGTGTTTGCTCGCCCCCTTTAAGCCAGAAGCAGTTCCAAAGTCTATACAGAGTCATAGGGATTGAACCTGAGTCTCCTTCATTGCAGGCCAATTCTTTACCAACTGAGCCACCAAGGAAGCCCAGATCTTATAGGACTAACTTTAAATAATGTTCATTTACTGTTTGGGTGGTATACAAGTTACAGGAATAGTCTAATATCTTATTTTTTTTGGAGTTTCTGGCTTCTTGACCTTTTGCATATTTCACTGAGGCATTGGTCAAAGCCCCCAGAGACCACTTTTCAAACCAATCTATTGTTTATTAGGTATATATCTACTTCTGTTTTATTGACTACACCAAAACATTTGTCTGTGTGGATCACAACAAACTGTGGAAAATTCTTTAAGAGATGGGAATACCAGACCACCTTACCTGCCTCCTGAGAAATCTGTATGCAGGTCAAGAAGCAACAGTTAGAACTGGACATGGAACAACAAACTGATTCCAAATCAGGAAAGGAGAACATTAAAGCTGTATATTGTCACCCTGCTTATTTAACTTCTATGCAGAGTACAGCATGCAAAATGCCAGGCTGGATGAAACACAAACTGGAATCAAGGTTGCTGGGAGAAATATCAATAACCTCTGATATGCAGATAACACCACCCTTATGGCAGAAAGCAAAGAAGAACTAATGAGCCTTTTGATGAAAGTGAAAGAGGAGAGTGAAAAAGCTGACTTAAAACTCAACATTCAGAAAACTAAGATCATGGCATCTGGTCCCATCATTTCATGGCAAATAGATGAGGAAAAACGGAAACAGTGAGAAACTTTATTGTTTTGGGCTCCCAAATTACTGCAGATAGTGACTGCAGCCATGAAATTAAAAGGTGTTTGCTCCTTAGAAGAAAAGCTATTACAAACCTAGACAGCATATCAAAAAGCAGAGACATTACTTTACTGATAAAGGTCCATCTAGTCAAAGCTATGGTTTTCCCAGTAGTGGATGGATGGATGTGGATAGTATGGATGTGAGAGTTGGACTATAAAGAAAACTGAGCACCAGAGAATTGATGCTTTTGAACTGAGGTGTTGGAGAAGATTCTCAAGAGTCTTTTGGTGTGCAAGGGGTCCAATCAGTCCATCCTGAAGAAAATCAGTCCTGAATATTCATTTGAATAACTGATGCTGAAACTGAAACTCCAATACTTTGGCCATCTGATGTGAACAACTGACTCATTGGAAAAGACCCCGCTGCTGGGAAAGGTTGAAGGCAGGAGAAGAAGGGGACAACAGAGGATGGGATGGTTGGATGGCATCACTGACTTGATGGACATGAGGTTGAGCAAGCTCTGGGAGTTGGTGATGGACAGGGAAGCTAGCCATACTTCAGTCTATGCGGTCGCAAAGAGTCAGACATGATTGAGTGACTGAACTGACTGAAGTACATATACATTTCTAGTTGCTTTCAATGGAACACTGGACTTATCTCCTATGGTGACAAAAATGGTAGGAAAAAAATAAGAAAGAAACATGTCTGTTCCAAGGAGCATGCTATTGAATACAAAGGAGAAAATGTATATATTTGCTTAGAGACTATATGTTTGCTTAGTCTATCCTAATGAAACACTGCACCTCATTCTCTTTTCAAGACAGCACTGAAATTAGTTATTTTTATTTGACACATGGAGAAGCCGACATTGAAAATGTGAAGTACCCTATCCTCAGTGACACAGGGAGCAAGTGGGAGAATAAAGATTTAAACCCAGCTGAATTTAGAGTTCCTCCACTCCTCTGTCCTCACAGGTCTCAGTTCATATTTGATCCTTCTGTTTCTTGCCTCCCATTTCTAATCAGCACCTCCAACAACAGAGAAAGTCGACTATCTTACATCTCTCCCACTAATCTCTGAGGGTGCTCTTATCTAGATTTTCTCTCCATTTCCACTAACAGCAGCTCACAGACCATGGTGGTGGTGGTGGTGGTGGTGGTGGTTTAATGGCTAAGTCGAGTCCGACTCTTGCAACCCCCTAGACTGTAGCCAGCCAGGCTCCTCTGTCCGTTCTCCAGGCAAGAATACTGGAGTGGGTTGCCATTTCCTTCTCCATCATAGACCATATCCTGAACCAACTGGGTGATCTCTTGACTATTCTTCCCACTGCTGGACTTCCCTAACATCCATTATTTGTGGTGCTGTGAGATTAAACTCCCTAAGTAAACTTGATTATATCTCTTCATAAATAATAATAAAAATCACAGTGGTTCTTTGAGGCATTCTCAGTTATAATTATGCTCCATGTCTTGAATTTTAAGCTTTCTATAATGTGACTACAGTATATGCTCCAAGTCTTATCTTCAGCAAAGGACTTATATCAAACTCTATTTAATTCAAAAAAGAGTTGTACACTGTAAATAATTCCAGCACTTAGATTTCACTTGAAGCATTATCTTCGTAAGGGTCACTTTTCTCCAAATAATACTCCCCTTTGAAGTCCACCTAAAATGGACCACTTTCTCTGTAAGAGATACTAGAATCTCTGTAAGAGATTCTAGATACTACCAACCAAGCAACACTTTGCTTTTATGGATATATCTACCTCTGGCTTGGGTGGTGAGAGTTGTAAAGAACTTGCTTGCCAATGCAGGAGACATAAGAGATGTGGGTTTGATCCCTGGGTCAGGAAGATCCCCTGGAGGAGGGCACGGCAATCCAATCTTTTAATCTTGCCTGGAGAATCTCATGGGCAGAGGAGGCTGGTGGGCACAGTCCACGGAGTCACAAAGAGTCAGATTTAAGTGGAGTCACTTAGCACGTGCGTGTAGGTTGGATGGTAAAGGAGAGAAAAAATATATATATATATTGTCAACTGTGTGCTAAACTTGTATTATTTTTTCTCATTCAATTTTCTCCATAAACTTAAGAGTTTTAGTAATACTCTCTCTACATTCTACAGGTGAGCAAAATGGCGCTCAGAGAGACCAAGTGTGCCCAGTTTCCTAACTCTAATAAGTGGAAGCATGGAAATATAATCCTGACCAACCTAATTTCAAGTATACAATCTTTACTTTATTTCACATATGTTTACTAGAAGACCAATACTGTAATCTGTTCCACAGATATTTTTAGTTTGACTTTCATAATTCTTTAGGATATGTGGAATATATGAATGGGTGGAGAGATAGACAGAGATATAATTATTTCTCAACTCCGACAAGAACACATAAAAACCCACATTTTTAGATTTTTTTGAAAAAATTCAGAACATATAGATACTTTGCTTCCATATCCCTCCCCCATGATGCTCTTTGGTTTAATCTATTTACTGATACTCTACATGGGCAAAGGTCCTCTAATTTTCTGTGATTCCCACTCTGCCCACTCCAAGGTGTACCGTTCTGATGTCTAAAGATTTGCGTGGTTTCCCATAAGAGTTTATTTTTAGGAACTCTTGTTTCATTTGTTATTCTTTTATTTATTATTTCATTTGTTATATAGTGAGGAATTCACTAAAGAAGAGAGGAATTCAAAAGAGAAGCAACATTTAAAAACATAGATGTTTGGTTTCAGAGATAAGTTTGTATTTCAATTTTATTTCTAAATGTTAGGCAGAATGCTTAAACTCCATTTGTCTTAGTTTCCTTCCAGAGATTGTGTGTGAACTATATAGCACCTACAAAGTAGTTAATAATGTATAACTGGCACATTATAAGTGCTCAATATGTATTAATGATTATAATGGCTAATACATCTGAAGTTTCTACAAGTTGAAGTTCTCTTCCATTAGCATTAAAAGAAGTAGCAAAATGAAAAAAAAAAAAGGTAACTAGTAATCGTCTGCCCTCTTATTGAATGGATCACATAGAACAATCTTTTTTTTTTTTTCCCCTTTTCCTCATTTTTCACAGGAGAAAAAGTCAATCAGAATCTGCTAGAGCAGAGAAAAGCAAATCACTTTGGCACCCAAGCAACAAAGCAATGTTAGTTTATTTTCTTTGTAAAAAGTCATCTGTTCGCAAACCTCTTTTATGAAATACCTGTCATAGTCTATTTTATTGAACGTTACTCACTCTGCGTTTTTTGGCCTCAAGGTCATTCCATTATCAGTTCCTACATCACCTTCAGTATTGGAAATGGACTGGGAGAGATGGAAAGGAAAACACACACACACACACACACAGCACACTCACCAGACGGAGGGCTCAGAGGATAAATGTGATTTCAACCCCATGGCAGGCGGAACATAGATTTGTCCCTATTTCAGATGTAACCAGCTCCAGCGACACTTCCTGACAGATGTGGAAAGATATCTCACTATCAAAGATGCTGGAAGCCAGGAGAAGCTTTCAATCTGATCACTAGCTCATACACAAATGTCTTTAATGTGCTGTTTCATTTTTTAAAAACACATATTTGTTTCATTCATTTTCAAACAAAAAAAAATCCAGCCAAACAACAACAACAGCAAATGTACTCAAATACCTTCCCCATCCTGAGAAGTACCCCCAAGATCCCCAGAATACTGTCCAAGATTGCAGCCATATTTTTCTATGATCTTAACAGGGCTGGTCTGATTAATTTCTTATGTGGTACTTTGATTATCATGTGGTGTTGTCTAAAAACAAATTTGGAGATGGATGGGTTCTGTGATTTACCCTTATTTCTGCCCACTTTCCTTTCTTTTAAAGTACGCTCAAAGACCTGCAAGCATGTCACAGATAAAATTTCTCATTCAGGCCTCCAAGATGGGAAGGGAACCAGTCAGCTTTCTGTGTTGTAGGCACTGGTGTTATGTCGTACCAACATTCTCTCATCACAGAACTGTAAAAAAATCCTGTGATGTACCAATGATAATGATGACAATGTCCACACCAAGGACAGTAATGATGCTGCTGGCGGTGATAATGGATGTTTTATAAATTAGGAAATTAAAGCTTACAAGTAATAAATAACTGTAATCAATATCATGTAGCTAGTAAGGATCTACCCAGCATTTAAATCTAGGCCTTTCTCACACTATTCATTCTGTCCAGTTTTCCCCTGACTTAACTCTCCAGTTTTTTCCCAGGACTCTCCAGTTAGACCTGGAGGAACAAATGGTACCCCCTCCAATATTCTTGCCTGGAAAATTCCATGGACAGAGGACCCCGGTGGACTGCAGTCCGTGAGCCTGCGAAGACTCGGACATGGCTGAACTATTGAGCACGCTCCAATTAGAGCTTCTGCTTGACCATTGATCTCCAAGCATCCTTTGTGCTTTTCCATTTCTGCCTATTAAGCATTCCTGTTCGTTGAGATTTTTACTACAATAGCTTTTTTCAGTATTTCAAGACCTGGCACAAAAAGGAAATTGATGCATGCAGGTAGAATGGAATTAAATTCAGTGAAGAGATTGATTTTCCAAACCCTTTGACTCTGTACATATGTGAATGGATTGTGGTCCAAGCTGCACAAATAGAGCCAGGTTATAGAGTCAGAGTCTGTATCTTAAGGTCTCAGTGAGGTCGAGGAATGATATTCTGAAATATATTTTTCAGAAATGATATTCTGAAAGAGCAGATGATAATTACAGGCCAAGTTAGACAGATATGTGTTTAGTAACCTCTTTCTTTTGAAATTACATCATGACTGGATAACATACCTCTGAATGAGTGAAACACATGACCTTAGTTATAGAGAACCTAGATGTATTCTTTTTCACATTGAATTTGTATATTTATTATTATAGATAAAAGTAGCCATATAGACATTTGATTCTACTATCTAATGAGTATCATAAAGAAGAATTTAGACTAACTCCTTCGTAGTGAAAAATTTCAGTTGCGGTAGATGTCCTCCAAACTTTAATAGCTTTGACTAATACCCCTAAGAGCAAATCAATTCCCTTAGTTACCTAGGAGTATGTATTATAATAAAGATGTGCAAGAAGGAAAATCTTTACTGTTTACCAACCTGTTATTGATAAAGAGAAGGCAAGTGTCAGCTTCTTTATCACATGAACATGGAAATATAGCTTTTTTAAAAAGTAAAATTACCTGGATGTGTCTGAAATATTTGTTTTTATCTAGGTACTAATACAATTTATTCATTCAATAATCTTACATTTTATTTACTTTATCCTGATTTGGCTGTTAAAAATACTGGAGTAATTCAAAGAAATATATATATATATATATTTTAAATTTCCAGCAATTCTCAGTGAGAGATTGAGCAGGTACTTAGAAGGTTACCTCCAACAAGCCACTAATGACAATGAGACTAATAAATCTTTCCTTTAAGTAGCAATTTAATGTTTACAAATTACTTACATAATCATTCTGCAATTGGATTCTTATCAGAATTTATTTGGCAAGTTAAGGCATGTTATTTTTCTCATTTAAAAAGATGAGGAAATTGATGTTCAGAAGGGTTAAGTGCATGCGTTTCTGAAGTACATGTAACTCAAGTGGTGTTCATGATGTATTTCTAAAGTAGATTTATCAACTAAATAAGGATAACTTTCAACTCTAGCCCAGACTCTCCTCTTAGATGGAAATCTTATCCAATTGCCTTTTAAGTACCTTCAGTCAGACATGCCACAGTTACATCCCACTCAACTTGTCTAAAAATGAACTTGTTACCATATTCCAAACCTGTTCCTCCCATTGGGGGTACCCAATTTTAGTGAATGGTATCTCCAAACACCAAGGGAATCAAGTTACAACCTCCCCTCTTTTATGCTTCTCACCACTCTGATGTCCAATCACTCATCACTTTCAGGCAATTTTATATTCCAAATGTCTTCATAATCTGTTCACTTCCCCCTCCTTCTCTAGGTTACATCATATTTTTCTCTTACTTGGGGTGATAATGGTTATCTTCCAACTCTTCCATACTTCAAACAATGTTGCAAATCCAAATGCCTTACACATGAAGTCCAAACACTTCCTTTAAAGAGTGGAGATAATGGTATCTGTCTCTAAGGGTCATTTTAAGGAAATAATTAGATTCTGGATGTAAATGCAGAAGGCATTTAAATTGTTACTTGAGTAAGGCAAGGGATGCCTTTGAAGACAACAAAAGCTTCTGATTTAAATGATATCATGTCCATTTTAAGTGCAGGAAAAGTGAGGTTCAGAACAGTGATGAAATTTGTCCAGGGTCAGGTGATAAGGAATACTTCAGAGATTTTCTCACAAAACTGTCAGACTCCAAAGTTGTGATCTTTACTAAATCCTGGGTTCAGTCCTCTGGGATCTTGGGAGGAAAGGCTGATTTGGGTTAACCTGGCTACTCAGAACAGGATTTGATACATATTTTCCAAGCATATGATATTTATTTCATCTTGGTAGTGCCTTTTCTAAGCCTTGGGTAGTGGAACTGAGCTGCAGTCATTGGGAGTATGAGATGCTTCACTTACTCATTGGGACGAGTGAGAATGGTAGCCCAGGAAGGACCACTTCAGTTCCATTGTTGGCTCAGACGGGTCGTTCTGCATCAAGCCTTGGGTCTGTGAGTTCCTGGGTGATGCTTCCCCTGTGCCTCTCATCCTTTTTTGACTAACGAGCTAATCTGGAACATTGTCTTGTCACAATGGCAGAAGCATCAAACCCTTAATCAGTTTGTTTTTACCAACACCCCGTTGGCCAAAGCATGCCACATGAAAAAGTCCAGTGTCAAGGGGCAGGGAAGTACCCTTTGCCCATGTATATGGTCTAGATGGCTAAATCACATGGGAAGGGATGTGGCAAGAAGCGAAGAACTAGAGCCCATAAGGCAGTTTATTACAGGGTAGTTTCTAGTCTAAGACTATTAAAAACAGTGCTGCCAGGAACGTACTTGCATATGCCTTTTGATGAATATATGTATGGATTTTTTGGGGTACAAACCTAGGAATGGAATTGCCAAATCATAGGGTGTGCATGTGTCTAGGTTTAGGAGATAATGACACATAGTTTTACAAATTTTACAAAGTGGTTATAGCAAAATACACTGCCATTAGCACCGTATAATATTTTCAGTTGTTTTATATGTTTGCCAACACTTGGTATCATTTGTCTTATTTGTTTTAGTCATTCTAATAATTAATAATGGTAGTACATTCTGGCTTTAATTTGTGTTTCTCTAATGACTAGTGATTGTTAAGCATTCTCCCTTCCTTTTCGATTGAATTGCTTACATTTTTCCTAATAATGCACAAGAAAAATGATGTATTTTGGATTCAAGGTTTTTTGTTTTGTTTTTAGGTTTATGTATTATAAATAACTCCTTACACTCCATTGCTTGCCTTTTCACTTTAAGTATCAAAGTTCTTAATCCAAATGTAGTAAAGGTTATTAATGTCTTCCTTACACTCAGTATTTTTTATGTCCTGACCAAAAATGTTTTGTTTACTAAATTGAAAGCAGTATGGAATGGTGCAGGAAAACTGTGTAGCTTTTTGGTGTTTGATACGAGTTTAAAACTAGAAAGGACTATTACTAGTGGTGTGGCCCAATGAAACAGTATTCCTGTATCGTCTGCCCCAACCCACAGGTGATTTTTGGTTCCTGTTACCAGTTTCCTTGTGGCTCAGCTGGTAAAGAATCTGCCTGCAATGAGGGAGACCTGGGTTTGATCCCTGGGTTGGGAAGATCCCATGGAGAAGGGAAAGGCTACCCATTCCAGTATTCTGGCCTGGAGAATTCCATGAACTGTATAGTCCATGGGGTTGCAAAGAGTCGGACACTATTGAGCGACTTTCACTTTCACTTTTCACTTTAATGCATTGGAGAAGGCAATGGCAACCCACTCCAGGACTCTTGCCTGGAGAATCCCATGGACGCAGGAGCCTGGTGGGCTGCCGTCTACGGGGTCGCACAGAGTTGGACACGACTGAAGTGACTTAGCAGCAGCAGCAGCAGCAGGGTATATGTACACATATTAGGTTGTTGATGTTTCTCCTGGAAATCTTAATTCCAGCTTGTGAGTCATCCAGCCTAGCATTTCAAATTAAGTACTTTGAATGTAAGTTAAATAAGCAGGGTGACAATATACAGCCTTGACATAAACCTGTCCCAATTTGGAACTAGTCTGTTGTTCCATGTCTGGTTCCAACTGTTGCTTCTTGACCTGCATACAGGTTTCTCAGGAGGCAGGTAAGGTGGTTTGGTACTTCAATATCTTTAGCAATTTTCCACAGTTGGTTGTGATCTGCACAGCCAAAGGCTTTAATAGAGTCATTGAAGCAGAAATGGATGTTTTTCTGGAATTCCCTTGTTTTCTCTATGTTTGTTGGCAATTTGATCTCTGGTTCATCTGCCTTTTATAAATCCAGCTTGTACATCTGAAAGTTCTTGGTTCATGTACTGTTTGTTGAAGCCTAGCTTGAAGGATTTTGAACATTACCTTCCTAGCATATGAAATGATTGAAATTGTGTGGTCGTTTGAACATCCTGTGGCATTGACCTTCTTTGGGATTGAAGTGAAAACTGACATTTTCCAGTCCTCTGGCCACTACTGAGTTTTTCCAAATATCCTGGCATATTGAGTGCAGCACTTATAACATCATCTTTAGGGTTTGAAATAACTGGAATTCCAACCTCCACTAGCTTTGTTTATAGTAGTGTTTCCTAAGGCCTAATTGACTTCATAGCTCTTTAAATTTCACATATTAATTTAAAAATAAATAAAACACCTTGCAAAAAAATTAACTTTAATAATAGAAGCCATAACAGTGGTATGTCCTATGGGTTACTAATTGACAAATAGCCTTCTTTTTTTTTTTTTTGATCATAACAATTATTATTTTTTTATTACAAATAGCCTTCTTGTTGCTGAAAATGTTCTATATCCTGAATCAAGTGATGGCTGTCTGGATATATACATATGCAAAAATTCATCAAATTGTATACTTAAGTAATGGACATTGACTATGACTGCATTATACCTCAAGTAGAAGTGAACATTCCTTGAAGTGTCTTCTCCACAATGAGAAATGCAAATATCCCTATTCTACTGACCTCATAATTCTCAGGAAGCTCGTGTTTCTCCAGTAACCTCATACTTTATGCTTCTGTGAGGTCCCTGATTCTCTCACCATCCATTCTAGATGGTATTCTTATCTCTCCACTCAACATGTTTATTGAGTCAAACAAGCAGCAAAATGACCTTTTTTTGATTTTACCAAAGCAGTGTTCATAAGTGGTAAGGGATAAACAACAGGGAATTTTGATAATTATTACACATCTTAACACCCAACTTAGAACACCAGATGTTCCTATTTGCAAAGTCCCTTGTGTATACTTGCCCTTGACAATTATTACCAGTGTCCCCCTAGAATTCAGTCTCTTAGCATCTTGCTTTATATTTTTCATCAAAATAACCCTTTTCTTTCCATTTCCTTGATTCCCTCACCTCTGTGCTACCTGAATGCAAAACTGAAAACTTGTCTTACTTCACCATTTAATCTAACTTTACTATCTCTTCGTGCCTCTAATGATGGGCTGACAACTTGTCTTACTTCACCATCTAATCTAACTTTACTATCTCTTCGTGCCTCTAATGATGGGCTGACAAAGGCTATCCTTGGCCAAACCGTAGTCAGGCCCTTCTGAATTCTCTTCCCAATTCTCTTCTAAACTTTTGGACTTTTGTGTCAGTTTTTACATCACCCAGTTCCAGCCAGAATTCTGCAAAGTTGACTTAACCTGATTCCCCACATACACAATATCAGATCACTCTTCATATCTGATCAGGTTTCATACCCACCCCCAAGTAATGTCTGATAATTCTGGCCTGCCTTCAGTAAGAATCCATTCAGGTTGGTCAAGCTAGAAATTCGCCATTACCTTCAATCACATTCCTTGGCAATAGATTCCCACTTCTCCTTGTTGTAATCAGAATTGAGGTGAAATCTTTCTACCACACTGAATAATGCCAACTTAGTAGTCTCTATACCTATTGCAATAGTCCTGAATAAAATCTGCCTTACCATTTTAACTCATCAGGAAATTTTTTTTCTTTAATAAGGCCATGTGCTTAAGTGCTGTTTTTCTCCAAAATAATGTATCAGGGTTGTGTGTGTGTGTGTTTTTTTTTTTAAAGAGAAGCCACAGATATGTATTTTTAGAAAAAAGTATCAATTATCTCTATTCATTCAGCATTTTATTGCAATAGTGTTACTTATTAGGAAAGATTCCATACTCACTGTCTACAGTGTTATTAATAATATACAATCCCTAACAGACCCATATTTTAAATTTAAATATATGCTATATACAGTATAAACTATATAGACTACATATATGCTATAAAGTGTGTTTATATGTAAACACACATGTATATATAAACATAGAGTAATAAAATTATATATATATATATATATATATATACACACACACATACCATAGTTTCTTGATTTAAAAATACCTGTTTTTCATTTTAAAATATCTGAAATTGGGATTTATTTATAATTTCTGTGAAAAATAAAAATGCAGCCATTAGGCAGAGTAGTGTATGGTGAAATTTTTGTCTTGCCTATGAGCTTACCAGTTTGTTATATTCATATTATTGTTACTTGAGTTGGATTACTTTGATTACTAACATTGCACAGTTAAATTCTGACTTAAATTTGGATACCTAATTGTCATTTAAAGTGTTTTCAAAAAGATTATACAGTATTACAAAGTTTGACTGAAATGAAAAGTTATTGTGTATGTCAAAGATTGTCTATCATACAGCAGGCATTGCAATTAGAGTCAGTAGAACCAGTCAAATTTCTGGGAATAGATAATCGTATTTGCAGCCCAAGGAGAGGTTAGTGTGACAAATTTATACACCATGAAGGACTACCTACTCAGGAACATAACATCTATCTGTCAAAAGCCTTTGGCTGACTTGCAAAAGTACTATTTCACTTCCCATAATGTGTAATCTAGTTACAGAAATTTCAGAATGTCAAGTCCATCCAAATGTGGAAAATCTTAGGTATTTTTTAATTTGGCTCAAAATTATTATATCAGCCTGAAATATGACAAAATGGTCTGGATGACAAGCAGAATTTATGAAAAACAATATACTGTCACCATGATATTATGCACAGTGATTGGTGTCTAAAAGTGATTCTTGCATAAGACTTTTTACAATGCAAAGATTTAGACTAAAATGTTGAAAGTCATTCTGAAGAAGAGTATTGTTTGTAATTGTGTAGATAAATTTATACTACTATTGTTTCATTTGATAAAAATTAAGTTTATTATATATATATATTTTTTCTCTATCCCTTTGCTCTGAGTTGTGGTTAAATTGATGGTGAATTTCAGAAGTACTGGCATCTTAGAATTAAATACATAAAAATTTTCATATTAATGTTGAATATATGTAAGATAGACCAGCAGGCTGCTGAAAACATAGATAGGAGGGAGAGAGAAAAAGAAGGAAGAGTACAAAGCTCCTCTTTTCTTTCTTTCTTTCTTTATTTTTATTTTATTTTTTAACTTTACAATATTGTATTGGTTTTACCATATATCAAAATGAATCTGCCACAGGTATACATGTGTTCCCCATCCTGAACCCTCCTCCCTCCTCCCTCCCCATACCATCCCTCTGGGTCATCCCAGTGCACCAGCCCCAAGCATCCAGTATCGTGCATTGAACCTGGACTGGCGACTCGTTTCATATATGATATTATACATGTTTCAATGCCATTGTTCCAAATCATCCCACCCTCTCCTTCTCCCACAGAGTCCAAAAGACTGTTTTTTATCAGGACCTTTTTAATCAGTCATAGATCTACTGAAATAATTGATATTGTCAGGTATTTTGATCAAATCCCACAGATTTTAATTTCTACTCTGTGTTTGATAGACGGAATGTTTGTTTCCCCTCAAAATTTATATGTTGAAATCTAATACCAGAGGAAAGGTATTTGGAGGTGGAGTCTTTAGGAGATGATGTGGTCATGACAGTGGAGGCTTCTTGAATGAGATTTGTACCTTTGTATGAGACCTCAGCGAGATCCCTGGCCCCTTCTACCACGTGAAGACACAGAGAGAAAGTGCCATCCATGAACTAGGAAGCAGGCTCTCTCACTTGACCCTGGGTCTACTGGTACCTTGATCTTGGACTTCGTCCTGAGAACTATCAAAAATTAATTTCTGTTCTTTAAGCTACTCAGTGTATGGTAGTTTTTTTTATGGCAGCCTGAATGATCTAGCAACTATGGTAAAAAGTGTTGGAACACAAATGATATTAGACACATCTCATTTGCCCGTAAGGAACTCACACAATTGACCTCTGAATGAATAAGCAGAAATATCAGTAGGACATATCTACAGGAGAGAAGAGATTACTGTTGGGCATTAACATAAAGGCTCTATGAAGAAGTTACTCCTCAAGACTTTGGAGATAAAAGAAGAAATAATAAAATTATGTAAAATGTACACTAGCTGCTTTTAACATGCCCAGGGTTTGAGGCAACAATCATTATGGTTGGAATGGTTTAAAAAGACAATATTAGCAATTTCCTTCAGCATAATTAATCTGGGTCTATATTTTTATTATTCCTGGATTTGTCCATAATAATAATAGCTACAATAAATAGCCAATAAATCTTTTAAGTGGCAAAATAAACTTATTGAGTGTATTTACATTCATTTTATTAGTAAGGATGCTGAGACATACTAACTGATCTAAACCCATTCAGTCAATAGAGAATAAAGCTATTATGTATAGATTTTACTTCTCATCTGTGCTTGCTGCAAATTCTCTAAAGCACCAGTTCTCAAAATTTGTGAGTTTATGGTCTCAAGATGCTTTTACATTCTTAAAAATTATTGAAAACTTCAAAAATCTTTTGTTTATGTGGGCTCTATCAATATTTGCTATATTAGAGATGAAAACCAAGAATTTAAAAATAATTTGTTAATATATTTTAAAATAACAATCAACGGCCTATTATATCAGCATGAATAATGCACTTTTATGAAAGATAACTATGTTTTAAAAAACTTAATAAAAAGGACTAGTTTACATTTTCACACTTTTGAAAAATATAAGATATATATAAAATATTCAAATATATAACAATATAAAACAGTTAAGCTCTCATACCTGCCTCTGTATTCAATCTGTTTTGATATGTTGTTTGCATTGAACTATATGAAGGAAATTCAGCCTCACAAATATGCATAGTTGGAAAATGGAAGAATATTTTAATAGCTTTTTTCAAATAATTGGTACTGCCCCAAAACTAGACAAGTGGAATTTTTAAAAGGTTATTTGCAGTGTAGCATCTAAAAGCATGTCAATGAACCTTTAGTGTTACGTTAAAATCTATTGGTCTGTTCTGTACTTTGACGGAATTTTGACCCATGCATGATTTTATATTAGACATTAGGCATTTAGAAAAATATTGATTCATTGAGTTATGCAGATCTTTTAAATGTCTATATGACATTATATAAGATGAAGAAATTGCATTTAGTAGCAACACTGTTATCTCAACAGAAAGTCTTCTGGTATTAGACAATGTCAAGTTGACAGTAGTGAAACAAGGTTCCTAAATACCAACTTTTACTTGGAAGTTTGAATTTTACCAATGGCAACAAATAGTGTTTTCTTTGAAATGACAGGTTTACTTCTTTATCTTCAAGAAAATGTCTATCAAATACATAAGTCTAAATAACTATAATTTTGTTTGCCAGTTGGTCTTTCAAGGATAAATGATGTCCCTTGAAAACATGACTCATTCAACTCATAAGTCAATCAAACCCGTGCTTCCATCACTGAGTCAAACATCATACTTCAAAACACAACAGGAAAGTATCTAATTCATTGTGTAAATAAGCAAAACGTACGTTCTCTGGATTCAAGATTTAATGAAACTAATGATTTTTACTACATCATCAAGGATATACTTAAGTGAATTAACTTTAAAAAATAAGAGCGACTGAAAACGATGCTAAAAGGATGCAATGACACTTGCATAGTTTGGTACCATTGCCTTGCTTCATGCTTAAGTTCACCGACTTTAAGCACCACTGATTTTGCACCAGCAATACAAGTGTCAGCACAGTTTAAAAGGCAAATGATTTCTTTGTATTAGCAATATTTTCTAGTAATTAGTACTGCTGCTGCTAAGTCACTTCAGTCGTGTCCGACTCTGTGCGACCCCATAGACAGCAGCCCACCAGGCTCCCCCGTCCCTAGGATTCTCCAGGCCAGAACACTGGAGTGGGTTGCCATTTCCTTCTCCAATGAATGAAAGTCAAAAGTGAAAGTGAAGTCGCTCAGTCGTGTCCAACCCTCAGCAACCCCATGGACTGCAGCCTACCAGGCTCCTCCGTCCATGGGATTTTCCAGGCAAGAGTACTGGAGTGGGGTGCCACTGCCTTCTCCAGTAATTAGTACTATTTCTTAGTAATTATAAAAATAGTCTTGACCTCATGAAGAGCCTGAAAGTCATAAGGACATTCGTGGATCTACAGGTCACACTTGGAGATGTGCTATCTTAGTGTAAAGCACAGCAGATCCTGTATATATACATTCATAAATGTCTGCATAAAAATGTTTATAAAATAAAAATATTTTAAAAACCCTAAAGGGAAATAACCCAATAATAAATTTTAAAGGATCATTAGATGGCAAAAATATAAACCAAAAGAAAACTACTAATGTATTATGTATTTAACCTTTAAAACATTAATTAAAAGTAAATTTTCTGGGAAAAAAATATTTCAAAAATTTAAAGTAAACCAGACTTTAGTTACGATATCCCACGGAATAGTACATTTATAAATTGGTTCTTCCCCTTTCATCCCATAAACCAAATCATACTTTGAGTCTATCAATATGGAATTCAAATCTGATAGATAATTTTAAATAGTTCAGAAAACACTGTGAGAAGATTGAAGTGTTTCTGGGAGCAAAAGGAATTAATTTCTGTGATGCATCAATGCTGCTGCTGCTGCTGCTGCTAAGTCGCTTCAGTCGTGTCCGACTCTGTGTGACCCCAGAGACGGAAGCCCACCAGGCTCCCCCGTCCCTGGGATTCTCCAGGCAAGAACACTGGAGTGGGTTGCCATTTCCTTCTCCAATGCATGCAAGTGAAAAGTGAAAGTGAAGTCGCTCAGTCATGTCTGACTCTTAGCGACCCCATGGACTGCAGCCTACCAGGCTCCTCTGTCCATGGGATTTTCCAGGCAAGAGTACTGGAGTGGGTTGCCATTGCCTTCTCCATGATGCATCAATAAGAAATAATATTAAGAATGTTAACAGTTACTCTTTATTGCTTTCCATGTATTATGCAGTTTAATCCCACATTATACTTGTGTCTTAGCCTCAGAGGAGAGAACAGGTTTAGGTCATCTGTACTCTGGCAAGAGTGAGGAAACTATGAGTTCAAATCCACGGGTGTCCCTGACTCAAAGCCTAACCCTGAAAATCAAGGAGGAAACACATCTTTCTGCCTTCCCCAAACCTTATATTTCCAACCTGAAATATAAAAGATGTAGCAATAATGACTAAACAGAAAGACATCTTAAAATCTTTTTCTAAAATATGCACTGAGCCAGCTTTCCCTTGAAAGAAAAGGATGAAGTAGAATATTGCACATCTAATTAGCACTCTTAAGAAAGTGAATTAACACCTTCTTTCTGATATGTTGCAAGCCAGACACAGTTGAATCCCCACCCTTCAGAGCTTTGGAGCCTCATACGGAGAGGTCAGTAATGGCAAATTTCTGGGATGCATGGTGCAAGGCATCACCTAAGGCACCCTGGTGGGAAACTTAGATTTCTCCATAAAGTGAAAGGGGGAAAACAAAAGCAGATCGAACACCCAGGTTAGTTAGTCTTCCCACTAGCTTGTCAATTCCTTTGAGGTACGAGTTTTATATAATCCATTCATGAATTTCTCTAATGGCAGAATGCTCAAACATATGGAAGGCACTCAATATTTATTTTTTTCAAAGAAAATTGATTGGGAACAGAAGTTTACTGTTATTAAAAAATATAACCTATGTATTTGAGAGTTGCGATGGTGGTCGTGGTTTACTCGCCAAGTAAACCTACTCTTGTGACCCCATGGACTGTAGCCTGCCAGGCTCCTCTGCTCATGGATTTCCCCGGCAAGAATACTGCCATGAGTTGCATTTTCCTTCTCCAGGGGATCTTCCTAACCCAGGGATTGAACCCAGGTTTCCTGTATTGCAGGCAGATTCTTTACCAACAGAGCCACCAGGGAAGCCCATATTTGAGTGTTAGTATCTTCTAAATCTTGTCCTAATCTTGTATCAAGCTGTTGGCAATTAGTAAATGCTCAAAAACTGTTTATTGTGAAATTAGTAAAATTATTTGCTCAAACAGAACCTGATGTCATAGATGCTTCTTAGAGCTTTTTCATCAGTGAATTAAGCTGTGCATCTTGTAGGAAACATCTGTCCCCGAAAGATTTGTCAATTCTTTCCTCATAGAAGAGACAATGTATTTTTAAGGTTACGTTAGTTACTACACACAGAAGAGCACACACATACTCACAAGTGTATGCCACACATATATGTATGGGCATGTACATATATACATGTATTTTCTATATGTATTCACATATACATTTTATGTGTGTGAGAAATGGAGTATTCCTGCCATATCAGTAAACAAGTGTGCCACAGTCATCAGTGATTCAGACCCTCCAATGTGCATTTCTAAGCCCTAAGGGCACTCACAAAAGAGAAGAATACCTGCCATCTGGCAGCCGTTAGGCTGCAGCCACTCCCTACAGTAAGCTCTGAGTAACTCAGGATGTGAAAATGCAGGATACTGGCTCCAGATAGCTGAGATGCATATGAAAGGAGTGATTCCAGTGAACCCAGGTTCTTGCATCTTCCCACACATAGCAAAGCACTACATTCCTTAAGTTGGGATATCTGGTTTTCTTTAACTCACAAAAATAGTTTTGATGTTCAGACTACCTGGCCTTTGTAGCCAACTTCTATATAACCTGACTTCTCCTCCACCTCCTCAGATTGTTCTCTCAGAGGTACTTAAGATGTTATCTCCTGGGCCTGAAGTCCTAAAATTCCCACTGAATAAAACATAACTCTCGACATTTAGGTTGTGACTTTTTTTTAATTGACATGTGTATATATTTATTGTAACACAAAAGTATGGCTGTGTGTAGCACCTCTTCTTTAGTGTGCATGTGTGTGTGTGTGTGTGTGTGTGTGTTAGTTGCTCAGTCATGTCTGACTCTTTGCAACTCCACGGACTGTAGCCCGCCAGGCTTCTCTGTCCATGGAATTCTCCAGGCAAGAATACTGGAGTGTATTGCCATTCCCTTCTCTAGAGGAACTTCTTTAACATACCCATCCGTAAAAAGTCGCTATGTAAAACTAAATCAAAGAGGTTCTAAAAACCTAAACCATTAACTTACACTGTACATTCCCTTGGTTATCTTCATCTTAAGAAGTCTTACCAGGCGATCCCTACATATGCAAGGAATCACTGTCATTAAATTGGCACCAGTCACCGGAAATATGGCACAGTGATGACAGGGGAATTTGTGTCTTCCATCATTCCTGCCTAACAAACTTTCAGATTAATGGAAAATATTTTTCACATTATATATTTCTACAAATTTGATTCTACTTCCTCCAAGTATCTAGGTCAAAAGATTCTCTCCACCCACAGGATGTTTCATAGAATAGATCATATAGTCATCTTCTGCACTGTCACTGAAGACTGTCTTGTCTCTGCATTCATCCTGGAGTCTACCCTGGAGGCTTCCAAGCTGTCCACTACTACGCTCTGCTCTGTGACTCATGTCCTTCTCCTCAGAGGTCCCTCATGGCACTGGACCTCATGACCAACAGATTAGCAGATCAGCCTACTGAGATTTCGTATTTGGAAACTATGGTTTATTTACCTAATTAATGGGCAGTTCTCCTATTTATTCACCTGGCAGTCTCTGGAAACACACTGATAAGAATATGAATTCAAATTGCATCTCAGTCATTTCTAGCTTCTTTAATCACAAGTACATTACTTAACTGCTCTAAGAGTCATCTTTCTCATCTGAAAAATGGCTACAAATGTAATACCTATTTTATTTCTCTGTCTTCAAGATAACTAAATTAGATATAAAGAGTCCTCAATGCTAGTTGCTGTAATAGCCAAGATAGGATAGGGTAGGCTAGGCTGTGGAAATATACAGCCTCTGAAATCTCAATCTTAACCCAACAAAGGGTTGTATCTCGGTCAAGTACAATTGGTGTGAGTTGGGAGGCTTTTCCCAGCATTTCTCAGAGTGATGACTCAGGCACCCTGGCTGCTCCCAATCAATATACCATCTCTATTGTGTCTTCTGATGTCACCACAGAACGTAAAAAGAGGAATGAAGAACTGTATAGGATTTTTCCAAGCCCGGTTTGGAAGTTATTTGAACCTGCTTTACCCTCATTCTATCTGCCAGACGTCAAATAAGCACACACAAGGGAAGCTGTGAAATGTAGTCCTCCTTGTTTTTGCTACATATGCGAAGGATGCTGGGAAATGTAATCGTCTTATGTGTATCCCAGGAATGAAATGATATGGTAAACCATTGTTTTCAGTGTTTATGGCAGCATTTTCCCTGCCATAGTTACTAGTATTATTACTTTTGGAGTTACATCACATCTACATTAACTTTTACGTTTTTTTATCCAAAGGTGATTAACTATATTAAATATTGCAATGATGTGTCATGCATAATGATAAGTTAAGATATGTTAGTTGCCCAGTCATTCTCATCAGAAAAATTGCTGATCATTCCAACAAGTGCACAATGGTGCAATCCTATATTTTATGGAATTAGTTTTTGGCTTCTAGTTACAACACTATGCCTAGGCT
This sequence comes from Bos indicus, assembly GCF_029378745.1. Lineage (NCBI taxonomy): Eukaryota > Metazoa > Chordata > Mammalia > Artiodactyla > Bovidae > Bos > Bos indicus. The sequence continues at coordinate 15,974,926 of NC_091788.1, read as the reverse complement.
TTACTCACTTTAGAATATCTTTTTGAATGTACCAAGAGTTCCCAAAAAGTGCAGTTAAATTTACTCTTCTAATATAAGTGGAACTAAAAGGGATTACTGATGAATAGATAAATGGCTGCGTAGATAAATGGCATTACCATGAATCAATTTATGATGGTATATAAAGAATGAGAATAAGATGAAGCCAGATATCTGAAATTCACATTCTGATTCTCTCTCTTATTAACTTAATAACTCAAGATCTATGTTTCAGTTTCCTTAAATGTACTTTAGCTCTTTATAAAATGTGAAAATAAGGCAAGCAGTACTAATAGTTATCATCCTGTTTGGTACCAAGCAATATAGAAATATTACCATATTTAATTATTAGAACAACACTATTAAGTTGATACTATTTATGTTCATCTTTTATGCAAAAGTAAGCCAAAGTTAAATAACTCACCCATGGTCACACCACAGGATTTTAACCCAGATGTGCATGACTCCACAGTCCAGAATCCATAATGCTGCTTCTTAAAGAGCTCTGTCATTTGTAAAATTAGCTGTGCTATTGTTATTGTTATGGTTATAATTTTACCAACAACCTTGGCTTTTTTCATTTTGTGTTGAGAAGACTTTCTTTTTTTAGTCATTTAAAGCAGTTTTTGCTATAAACCACTTGGAAAATGAAAAGGCAGATAATTCAAGACACTTGATATAGTTATAGAATCAGCGAAACTATAGAGAACATTTAATTTGCAATTCAAATGGCACTTCTGGTGCCACATATGTGATACAATAATAAATATGGAGTGTAGCTAGGTTCCTGCCTGATGCCTTCTGCTTCAGGTAGGCTAAAAGTCAAAGCCAGACCACCTTCATTAGAGTGTTAAGTATGTTTATACTGTTTGCTTTTCTTTATAAATTTGTTTTCTGAAATCTCCGATTTCAATCCAGGCTTTTAAACATTATTCACCAACAGTTTCCCCCCACCACAGTTTGAGAGAAAGAGAGACAGAGACAGAAAGCCCTATATGAACCACTATATTTTTCTAATTCTGACTCTACGACATTCTATATCAACACATTTTTCTCTTCTACTGTGAGTAAAACAGCTTTAAGGAAGAGAGAATAGACGATTGTATCAAGATAGTGGATAAGACGATGTAGAGCTCATCTCTCCTCAGGAACATATCAAAAATACATCCACGCATGGAATAGTTATCACTAAAAATTAACTGGTAACTGGCCAAAAGATTCCTGCACCACTAAAACTGTAAGAAAGATACACACGTGATCAGGCAAGAAGGGAAAACAAAAAAGTGAATGGGTCAAGAACCTGGCCCCTGGGAAGGGACTTAAAAAGAAGGCAGGGAGACCCCATGAATGGACACCTGTCATGGTGAGTGAACAGTCTGAGACACAGATTGGATGCCCCAGTCTTGAGGTCTTATGTGAGGAAAACCTACCCCCTGGCATGGTTAGAAGACCACTGGGACTCACAGAAGAACTTCAGAAAGCCTGAATTCCACTTGTGAGAAGACTGTGCTTACAGGCTAGCCCCCAAGGCAGCAAGGAGAGAAGTCTCTTCTACTTGTGGCCGGGTTTCCTCCTACTGCCCGCCATGGGCCCCAGCCTGAGTGGAGTGAACGCTCTACCGCTATCCCACTCCATGTTACGGTGCAGCACTGGAACTATGGTAGGCACAACTGAGGAGGACTTGACTGAGGGGCACAGAGGTGATCTGTTCTGGGGGTGGAGCCTGGGAGGGGCAGCAGTGACCAATGTTGGCATTTACTCAAGCAGCAAGTCAGAAGTAGTCCAGACCTGAGGCCAGCTACCACAGCTCATCTCCCTGATTCCACGATCAGAGTAGCTGTGAGCCCTACCTGCACTGTAGATTGATTCTACATCTAGGCAGAGGTGGTGAGAGCTAGGGGCAGTGAATCGTTATGATTGGTTATGGGACAAAGAGGACTTGCACTGGAGGCTGCCTCTGAGCAGAGCTGTGCTTGCCCAGGCCCTGAATTGCCAAAGCAATCTTGAAAAAAATGAACAAAGCTGAGCGTATTATACTCCCTGACTTCGGAGTATACTACAAAGCTACAGTCATCAAAACAACACTGGTCTGGTACAAAAACAGAACACAGAATCGAGAAATAAGCCCATACCTCCATGGTCAGTTAATCGATGACAAAGGAGGCAAAATACACATTGGGGAAAGACAGTCTCTTCAGTAAGTGATTCTGGGAAACTGGGACAGCTCTTTGCACAACAATGCTATTAGAACATTCTGCACAGTGCATACAAAATGAAACTCAAGATGGATTAAAGACCTATAGATAAACCTGAAATCATAAGATTCCTAGGAGAGACTATATGTAGAACATTCTTTGACATAGATTGCAGCAATATTTTTGGATACGTCTCCTAGTGCAAAAGAAATAAAAGCAAAAGTAAACAAATTGAACCTAATTAAACTAAAAGCATTTGCACAGCAAAAAAAAATTATCAAAAAATCTAAAAGGCAACCTACTGAATGGGAGAAAATATTTGCAAATGAGATGATGAAAAAGTGGCCAATATCAAAAATATATAAACACCTCATACAATTCAAAACCAAAAAATCAAACAGTGCATTGAAAAGATAAGCAGAAGAACCTGGATAGAGAGTTTTCTAAAGAAGACATACAAATGGCCAACAGGCACATGAAAATATGCTCAATGTCTCTAATCATTGGAAGAACACAAAACAATAATGAGATATCACCTCACACCTCTCAGAATGACTATCATCAAAAAGTTTATAAATAACAAATGTTGGAGAAGAGTGGAGAACAGGGCCCCCTTGTATGTGGTTGATGGGAATGTAAATTGGTACAGCCCTGATGGAAATTAGTATAAGACTTCCTCCTAAACTAAAAATAGAACTACCATGTGACCGTTGGGTATATACGACTTCTGGGTATATATCTGGAAAAAGTGAAAACACTAATTCCAAAAGATACATGAACCCCAACGTTCATAGCAGCACTATTTACAATAGCCAAGATGTGAAGTTAATCTAAGTGTTCATCAACAGACAAATGGATAAAGAAGAATATACTCTGGAATATTATCCAACCATAAAAATAACGAGGTTCTGCCATTTGCAGCAACGTTTATGGACCTAGCAAATAGTATTTTAGTAAAATAAGTCAGAGAAAGACAAATACTATATCACTTATACGTGAAATTTAAAAATAATACAAATGTACAAAGCAAAACAGTAATAGGCTCACAGGAATAAGAAAATAACTAGTGGTTATCAGTGAGGAGGAGGAAGTGGTAAGGTGTATGTTGGGGTACAGTATTAAGAGAAACAAACCACTAGGTATAAAATAGATAACTAAAAATGATATACTGTATAGCACAGGGAATTACAGCTATTATCATAAGCTATAATGGAGTATAATCTGTAAAAATACTGAATCATTATGCTGTACACCTGAAACTAATACAATATTGTAAACAATGATACTTCAAAAAATAAATAATAAAAATCTATCTTCTAGGATTGCTAGAGGAATTAAGATTATGTATTTAACTTATATGCAGAGTACATCATGAGAAACGCTGGACTGGAAGAAACACAAGCTGGAATCAAGATTGCCACGAGAAATATCAGTAACCTCAGATATGCAGATGATACCACCCTTATGGCAGAAAGTGAAGAGGAACTCAAAAGCCTCTTGATGAAAGTGAAAGTGGAGAGTGAAAAAGTTGGCTTAAAGCTCAACATTCAGAAAACGAAGATCATGGCATCCGGTCCTACCATTTCATGAAAAATAGATGGGGAAACAGTGGAAACAGTGTCAGACTTTATTTTTCTAGGCTCCAAACTCACTACAGATGGTGGCTGCAGCCATGAAATTAAAAGACGCTTACCCCTTGGAAGGAAAGTTATGACCAACCTAGATAGCATATTAAAAAGCAGAGACATTACTTTTCCAACAAAGGTTCATCTAGTCAAGGCTATGGTTTTTCCTGTGGTCATGTATGGATGTGAGAGTTGGACTGTGAAGAAGGCTGAGCACCGAAGAATGGATGCTTTTGAACTGTGGTGTTGGAGAAGACTCTTGAGAGTCCCTTGGACTGCAAGGAGATCCAACCAGTCCATTCTGAAGGAGATCAGCCCTAGGATTTCTTTGGAAGGAATGATGCTAAAGCTGAAACTCCAGTACTTTGGCCACCTCATGCGAAGAGTTGACTCATTGGAAAAGACCCTGATGCTGGGAGGGATTGGGGGCAAGAGGAGAAGGGGACGACAGAGGATGAGATGGCTGGATGGCATCACTGACTCGATGGACGTGAGTCTGAGTGAACTCCGGGAGTTGGTGATGGACAGGGAGGCCTGGTGTGCTGCAATTCATGGGGTTGCAAAGAGTTGGACACGACTGAGCGACTGATCTGATCTGATCTGATCTCTAGATTTCAGATCACCTACAGTTTCATACAAAGTTTTCAGTAAATTATTATTACTTAAAACAGTAAAAAGGAGAGCAAAGTAAGAATGAAAGAGATGAAAGAGAGTGAGAGAGAGAGAGGCTTATTTTAAAGGGCTCTGATCTTTTCCCCAAATCTCATCTTTTATCACTCGTCTGCCTTATCCATGGTGAGATGTGACAGGTCCGCAAAGAATCCACAAATCCAAATGGTGAACACTTTTGGGTTTGACAATAATTTATTTTATAGACTGTTAAGATATTACAAGGTTGAACTCATATTCCTGAGAAATATCATCATATAAATTCCTAATAGATTCAGATAATTATGGTGTCTTTGACAATGATTTTATTTGTGACTGGTTACCTGTGCATGATATCAGATCCTTAATGAAAGACCATGTTTAGAAATTTCCTAGTCTAGGAAGAAAAAGAGGGAGAAAACCATTTTTAAAAAGTCTTTTATGTGTTGAAAATATGAGATTTTGATAGCTCATGAAAATATATCTTCCTTTACATAATAGCATAGGCAAGTGGTGATCTCAAGGTATCTAGTTCTCACGCAATTAAACTGAGACTCAGAGCATAGCAGCTAAGAGCTTGGGGCTGGGGCAGGCTTTGCATGTCCTCTCCCTTTTGCACCTGAATGTACACAGTCTGGCTACTGCAGTAACCTCGGTCACACTTCCCCATCTTGAAAAGTTATTTCTCATTAAACTTACTAATATGTTCAGCTTCCTCATTCTCACTCTTCATCATTCAACAATTTTAAAGCAAATGTATGTGTGTGTGTTTTGCATACATACAAACTGACATATTTACACTTTTATCTGGCAGAAATCTTCATATAAGAAACTACTGCATTCAGGTTCGTTAGGGAGAAAAAAATGAAGAGGGGAATTTTTGGATTAAAAAGTTGGAAAACAAGGACAGGTAAATGATCGTTATTTTCTTAAAACTTACTCAAAGGAAAATAGCATTTATGGAACACATTCCATGCTCAAGGACTGTGTTTGCAAACATCTGTTTTTCTGTCTTAACACCAGTCTTATAAGGTGAGCATTTTTATGCTCATCTTCATAAACAAAGAAGTTGTAAACTGTACAGTTAAGTAATAGTTAGTGGAGCTGGGACTAAAACCTAGGTACACCTAATTCTTTGCAGCAAATTGTGCTGCCTCTTCTTTCTTATATTTTTAACTAATAACACTGCTGGGATTAATGAGCTCCTTAACTTTATTACCTACCAGGTGAAGCAGCAGATTTGTTTAACTATCCTAAATTCACCTCTTCCAAGCTTCATTTAGCATTTTCTTAAGTAACAAGATAGTATTTGCTCCTTCGAATTACCACATGTATTTGTAAATGCCAATCTGTAAATTTCTTCAATACTTTAATTTGAACTTGAAATAAACTTGCGTTTTTAACCATGACATGTGGAGAATAAGTGAAATTTCTATTTTCATTAGATGAGTCCTCATTTCCTTGGCTAATACTGTCTAGCCTTGATAATCTATGGCCTTGACAAACAACAAAAAGCTATAAATTAGATCAATAAATGTCACAAGATACAGAGGCATATTCTGGTTTAGCGCATTTTAAAAACAGGGTATTGTGTGCAGTGAACTAATTATTTCTATATTTTATGAATGAATTTTATGTTTGTAATTTCTCTGTTTTTATTAAAGAGATTGATTACATTTCATAATTTTTTGGTGCCCTCTGTGCTCACCTAATGATATGCTGCTGAAAAGAAACACACAAGGGAGGTATCACTGGCTTCCATTTGCTTTTATAACAATGCGTGAAAAGGTGGGGGCTTTACACTGATTTAGCACCCTCAGTTCAGGTCAGTTCAGTCGCTCAGTCGTGTCCGACTCTTTGTGACCCCATGAATTGCAGCACGCCAGGCCTCCCTGTCCATCACCAAATCCCGGAGTTCACTCAGACTCACGTCCATCGAGTCAGTGATGCCATCCAGCCACCTCATCCTCTGTCCTCCCCTTCTCCTCCTGCCCCCAATCCCTCCCAGCATCAGAGTCTTTTCCAATGAATCAATTCTTCACATGAGGTGGCCAAAGTACTGGAGTTTCAGCTTTAGTATCAGTCCTTCCAATGAAATCCCAGGACTGGTCTCTTTTAGGATGGACTGGTTGGATCTCCTTGCAGTCCAAGGGACTCTCAAGAGTCTTCTCCAACACCACAATTCAAAAGCATCAATTCTTTGGCACTCAGCTTTCTTCACAGTCCAACTCTCACATCCATACATGACCACAGGAAAAACCATAGCCTTGACTAGATGGACCTTTGTTGGAAAAGTAATGTCTCTGCTTTTTAATATGCTGTCTAGGTTGGTCATAACTTTCCTTCCAAGGAGTAAGCGTCTTTTAATTTCATGGCTGCAATCACCACCTGCAGTGATGTTGGAGCCCCAAAATATAAAGTCTGACACTGTTTCCACTGTTTCCCCGTCTATTTCCCATGAAGGGATGGGACCAGATGCCATGATCTTCGTTTTCTGAATGTTGAGCTTTAAGCCAACTTTTTCACTTTCCTCTTCCACTTTCTTTCTTTTTTTAATTTTTTTTGCTTATTTTTAATTTAATTTAATTTTTTAACTTTACAATATTGTATTGGTTTTTCCATATATCAAAATGAATCGTCCACTTTCATCAAGAGGCTTTTTAGTTCTTCATTTTCTGCCATAAGGGTGGTGTCATCTGCAAATCTGAGGTTATTGATATTTCACCTAGCAATCTTGATTCCAGCTTGTGCTTCCTCCAGCCCACTGTTTATGATGATGTACTCTGCATATAAGTTAAATAAGCAAGGTGACAGTATACAGCTTTGACGTACTCCTTTTCCTATTTGGAACCAGTCTGTTGTTCCATGTGCAGTTCTGTTGTTTCCTGACCTGCATACAGGTTTGTCAAGTGGCAGGTCAAGTGGTCTGGTATTCCCATCTCTTTCAGAATTTTCTCCAGTTTATTGTGAGCCACACAGTCAAAGGCTTTGGCATAGTCAATAAAGCATAAATAGATGTTTTTATGGAAATCTCTTGCTTTTTCGATGATCCCCTACCTTGGACCAATTTCATGGAGTTTCTCAAAGTTACATTCTTTCATCCTCCCAATACTTGTGTTTGACATTTTTATTTCCATTTAACAAATAGGTTCATAGTGGTTCAGTTCAGTACAGTCCAGTTCAGTCACTCAGTCATGTCCGACTCTTTGCGACCCCATGAATTGCAGCACGCCAGGCCTCCCTGTCCATTACCAACTCCTGGAGTTCACTCAGACTCACGTCCATCGAGTCAGTGATGCCATCCAGCCATCTCATCCTCTGTCATCCCCTTCTCCTCCTGCTCCCAATCCCTCCCAGCATCAGAGTCTTTTCCAATGAGTCAACTCTTCACATGAGGGGGCCAAAGTATTGGAGTTTCAGCCTCAGCATCAGTCCTTCCAATGAGCACCCAGGGCTGATGTCCTTCAGAATGGACTGGTTGGATCTCCTTGCAGTCCAAGGGACTCTCAAGAGTCTTCTCCAACACCACAGTTCAAAAGCATCAATTCTTCAGTGCTCAGCTTTCTTCACAGTCCAACTCTCACATCCATACATGACCACAGGAAAAACCATAGCCTTGACTAGACAGACCTTTGTTGGCAATGTAATGTCTCTGCTTTTCAATATGCTATCTAGGTTGTACAGGAGACAGGTATCAAGACCATCCCCATGGAAAAGAAATGCATAAAAGAAAAATGGGTGTCTGGGGAGGCCTTACAAATAGCTGTGAAAAGAAGAGAAGCGAAAAGCAAAGGAGAAAAGGAAAGATATAAGCATCTGAATGCAGAGTTCCAAAGAATAGCAAGAAGAGATAAGACAGCCTTCCTCAGCGATCAATGCAAAGAAATAGAGGAAAACAACAGAATGGAAAGAGTAGAGATCTCTTTAAGAAAATTAGAGATACCAAGGGAACATTTCATGCAAAGATGGGCTCGATAAAGGACAGAAATGGTATGGACCTTACAGAAGCAGAAGATATTAAGAAGAGGTGGCAAGAATATACAGAAGAACTATACAAAATAGATCTTCATGACCCATATAATCATCATGTTGTGATCACTCACCTAGAGCCAGACATCCTGGAATGTGAAGTCAAGTGGGCCCTAGAAAGCATCACTATGAACAAAGCTAGTGGAGGTGATGGAATTCCAGTTGAGCTATTTCAAATCCTGAAAGATGATGCTGTGAAAGTGCTACACTCAATATGCCAGCAAGTTTGGAAAACTCAGCAGTGGCCACAGGACTGGAAAAGGTCAGTTTTCATTCCAATCCCAAAGAAAGGCAATGCCAAAGAATGCTCAAACTACCATACAATTGTACTCATCTCACACGCTAGTAAAGTAATGCTCAAAATTCTCCGAGCCAGGCTTCAGCAATATGTGAACCGTGAACTTCCTGATGTTCAAGCTGGTTTTAGAAAAGGCAGAGGAACCAGAGATCAAATTGCCAACATCCGCTGGATCATGGAAAAAGCAAGAGAGTTCCAGAAAAACATCACAGTGGTTAAGTGATGTGTTTTAGATTATTCACTTGGTGAATATATTTGATTTCAAAGTCAAGAGAACCTATGCTCTTAAACCAGAGTTTCTCAAATGCATCATTGAAAGCATTCCCATGTTGAAGGGGTGCAGAGGTCTACACTGAGGCTCTGGGGCTATAGACCAAAGAGGCAAACTTAAAATTCAAAATACCTTTATAGTTTTGGGTATTGTTTAGACATGTATTCAAAAATGTACATCTTCTTCCACAATGCACATGTTTATTTTAATATAAACAAAGGGTTGTGAATTACTTTTTTTTTCAATAGATGCCACAAAAACAGTCACCTTGCTTTCTTATGGATTCTGAACCCTGCTTTCCAGAGGCAGCCTTCTGTCTGAACCCTCACTCTTCTCTGTGAAACAGTCACTCCCTCCAGCATCAACGGGTCACTTCTGGTGGTGGTGGTCCCACTTCTGGGAGCACTTCTGGTTAGTCCTCTTACAATATAGGATGCTAGCTCAGAAGTCTTCAGTACCAGCCTCCATCCTAACTTGTCAGCGAACCTTCAGGTGTCAGCTCAAGCTGCATCATGGCTGCCTCTATTCTGCCACAACAACTCTGTCCTTCACATCTTTTACTAGAAGTCCTGAAGTCAGAGGCAACTCAAAGAACCTGGCATTAGGTCAAACTTACATCTTGTACAACTCTGGCCTGAAACTATACTCTTATTATTAAGAATAACCATAACTACAGGAACTTTTGGATCAATACATGCATGGCAGGCATTTTCAAGTGTAATCTTTATAGCAACTCTATAAATATTATCATTATCTCCATTTTCAGATTAGACATCAAAACGAAGACAAAAGCTGTCACTTCGGCTTATGACTCACCAAGGTCACAATGTAGTAAGTAGAAAAATCAGTAAGAAACACACACACACACACACACACATCTATCTGTTCTACCTCCTAGTATACTGACATGATATCCACTGCTCTTGACAATATAGAGGGAATTACCAGCTTGAACTCCATATTAATAGCTGGACTTTTCCCTGCCACTCTTCACTCTCCTAACCTTGCCTTTGTCCTCTCCAACCTAGTTGTCTGTTAGACAACTAGGAAGCTGTTAGATCTCTTCAATTATGGAGCCTACTCACATGCTTGAATCCTGAGTTCCAGTTGCATGAAAATTATTGGAAATGATGTTAATAACTAGCAGGAACATTTCCAGATATCAATGCAGAAGGCTCTCCACTATTTATGGAAGAATTTCTAATACTTCTTATTTATTTAATCATTCATTGATTCAGAACACATTTATGGAGCACCTGCAATATACTATACTGCAATAGTACCATAATATTCTACTTCCATCTTTGCGCTGGGTTCCTGGGCTCTCCCATCTACCTTGCTTCCCTTCAGTCGGCTTCAGTGCTACAAGGAATGTTGAAGGCTTTGAACTTCATCCCCCATAAAATAACTTGTCCACTACCTAACTAGGTGTAAGAATATCATTAACAACATTACCCTCATTGGCATTATTTAATATGCAATAACAATTGTAACTTTAAAAGTAAAACCTACACTTGTGAACCTATTTCAAATTTAAGTGATATTATACAAATTAGGGTAAGGCAAACATTAATCCATTTCACAGATGAGAAAATTTGACTTTAAAGAGGCTTTGCAATTTCATGTTGAAATGATCTCTAGTCCAAGGCCAGTCATTTTCTCTTGCACTAATTCCTCATTTTATTATAAATAGCACATAAGCCACCTTTCCTCACAAAGCATACACAATGTATTAACTAGCAATATAATATATATAGCGATATGTGTTAAAATGGCAATGACAATAAATAGTATAAATGGTAATACTAATGCTCTAAAAATAAACAAGAATTACTATCATTGATTGTTAAATTTTGCTCTAAGCATCCTAGCTGCCAAGAAAAGCAGAATTTAAATTTTAGGAACCACTGATACTGCTAAAAGACATCAGACAAATATTTTGAGGAATGATATTTCAGGAACTTCTTACAAATAAGCTATGTTTTCTGAGTTGTAGTCTCAGCTCAACTTTAAATGAGATACCTGGGTGAGGTGCCCATTTGGAGCCCCGGTGAGAGATGATCCAGGCAGAAGACTACCACACCCTCAGCTTCAGAGGGACTAGGATGTCAGACAAAGCTCTAGAATATAGCAGCAAGGGTTCCACTCTAAAGATCTTAAGTCAAGGAAATTGAATGGAGAGAAATTTCAAAGAAATAGGTTTAATTGGAATGATAAGAGAGTGTTGTGGTGTCCAGGAAAGGACAAGCAAAAGCAAGCATATTTTCCCATGATTATGTCAGAGAGATCAAGGGGACAAAAGAGGGTCCCTGTGAGAGTCAGAGCCGTGGTGGGTGTGTGGAAGTTTACTCACCAGCAGCTATAGCCACAGAGGGTGAAGCCACTGCTAAACCCAGGTCTCAGATGCAGGAAGAAAGGGAAGAGAGATACTTTAACCACTCTCTCCATCTAACAGACCATCTCCCATGATTGTGTCCCAGGGCCCAAACCGTACCAGAGACCAGAGAACAAAGATCCCCTGAAGATATTGAGCCTGCCCAGGTCATAGAACACCACAGAAGACTGATAAGGGGTGGAGAATAACCAGCCCAACAGCCTTAAGAGTCTTTACTGCTCCTCACTCACTATAAAATTAGGCAAATTACTTCACCTATCTGAATCATACTCTCTAGAATGGGTAACTATAATACAACAGAAGACTTTTACATGAACATTAACTGATGAGAACGTAACAGGTGTTCTGTAAACATATGCCAAATATAAACCTGAGTTACAACTGTTGTGCACATGTGGTGGCTTTCCTAGTGGAGCTTTTGCCATCATTAGAGGTAACAAACATACTAGCTCTCAATTAAAAGAGAAATTGTAGTGCCTATGGCCCTGAGATGGAAGAGTTGGGTTGACAGCCTTGTAGCAAGGTGAGATCCAGGCACAAGGCTCCAATTTCCGACAGAGCTAAGCTGAATAGATTAATGTTCCTCAACAGCTAAATTACACTTCAGACCTAAAGATCTAGGATCTTTAGATTCACTGCAATGAAGCCTTTAGGGATCATCTAGTTGGAATCCAAAGATTCCAACCAAGAGTTTGAAAAAAAACAATAAGCTATATATTTTATCTTTGGCACAAAGAAGCTAAAGAATATCCATATGCTCTCTCACCTTGAACTTACATGACATACATTAGCTCTCTTCAGGTGGCCTTGTTTACTGACTCTGGCCAGAAGGAAATGAACACAGGTGGGTGCTGGACTTCTCTTGGGTCAGCCACCTTTTGTGGTAATGGTCTTTAGTAGAAATGGATGGGTCACACTGTGTCAGAATATGCAGAGAAAGTCACCTAACCCAAACTGAGCTATTCTGATTCTTTTTTTTTTTTTTTTCTCCCTAAAGGGAGAGATGGAGTGACCTAGAAACCAAGTGGGGCATGTTTATTGCAGTATTTTCAAGAGAAAAGCCCAGGAATTCTGGTTACTGAGACCACTGAACAACTTTCCACTTTAGAGTCTGGAGTTGTTTAACTTTAATGACACAAGATATTTTAATACTCTTCCGTTAAATTGTTTTTAAAAGTGTAAAGTAGCTTTTGTATTATGTCTAGCAAACTAAAAGAATGTAGCTAATATGATATCTTCTACTCTCATCTATTCCAGACCTTCTTCTTTGGTGTTACTAACATTTTGGATCACTCTTTGTTGGGTGTGGTGATTGGGGCAGAGACTGCCCTATGCATTGTTAAGAGGTTTGGCCAAATTTGTGGCCTTAACACACTAGATGTCAGTAGCAACCCCCAGTCATGACAATCAAAAATTTCTCCAAGCAACGATAAATGTCACTGTAGGGAACACAATCACCCCCTATTGAAAACCACTGATTTAGATTAAGAGGAAGCTACATGTGTACAAAAAATACTATTTGTTTAATACCTTTTTGTATCATTTGGCCTACCAAGGTCCTTGGTAAGAATTCATGTTTTAAAACTGGACAAACAGGTTTGAATTCCAGCTCTGCATGCATGCATGCTAAGTTACTTCAGTCCAACTCTTTGCGATCCTACGGACTGTATCCCACAGGCTCCTCTGTCCATAGTATTCTCCAGGCAAGAATACTGGAGTTGGTTGCCATGCCCTTCTCCAGGGGATCTTTCTGATTCAGGGATTGAACCCAGGTCTCCTGCTTTCCAGCCAGATTCTTTACCATCTAAGCCACCAGGGAAACCAAATCCCAGCTCTACCACTTACTATATGATCTTGGGTAAATCAATTAGACTCTCCTAGTCTCTGATTTCTCACTTTTAAAAGAGGATAACTATACAAAACCAACTAAAAGTCAGGAAGATTTAATAGTATGACATATGTATAAAAACAGCCAAACACACCGCAGGGCCTCATCTAGAGCTTGTTCAGGCTCTCTTTCCTCAGTACCAATCAGAGTGCATTCTGCTTAGAAAGAATTCAATCACCTTTCTTAAATGAATAAATCATGTAAAAGCCTATAGTTGTGTGCATGCATACGTATGTGGTCATTTCCAATACTTCTGTTTGCTTATCATGAAATTTCAATTAAGTAAGAGAGACAAAAACTTCTGTTTGCTCACAAATATCAGGGCAATTAATAATTATGGAAAACAAATACCCTGGCTTTTAATAGCAAATTTAGCAAAATATTATATTTTCTCTGTTTGCCATATGTAGATATGGCTTTCTAGGCAAATATAAAAAGATGCATGTGAATGACTTATGTGCAGAATTTCTAAAACAATAAAGTCATGATCTCCTCAATGCCTGAACACTTCCAGCTAGTCAGCTGGGTACAATGACCCTTTAGTTCCCTCTACTGAAGTGTTCTTTTGAAATGGATTTTTTCAGTTTCCCCAAGGAATATGTTAGAATCAAAAAAGGATCCTAAGGAATAATTCTGGTGGGAGGTATTTGGTGTGTTGATAGGGTGAATTTAAGTCAGATTTTGCAATGGAACAGCCCAAGAGGAATGGGTTTGCTAGATTACTGGCTTGATAAATAAGCTAGAAATCCAATTTTCTTCTCTCTCTGCTTCCCCCCACCTCTTTTTTTTTTTCTCTTCCTTAAGCCTTTTGGGAAGAGAGGAGAGCTATGATTGGTATTATGAAAAGAAGGGAAAAATTCACAGCTTCAATCATTCATTCAGCAAACATTCATGGTGTGTGTGGTCTGTGTTAAGTGTTAGTTGGTTGGTTGCATTTGACTTTGCAAATCCATGGACTATATAGCTTGCCAGGCTCCTCTGTTCATGGGATTCTCTAGACAAGAATACTAGAGTGGATAGCCATTCCTTACCCAATGCAGAGATTCTAAATGCAGAATCTCCTGCATTGCAGGCGGATTCTCTACTGTCAGAGCCAGCAGGGATACGTGGTTTGTACTGATCACCTGTTAACTGTTTGGAATATAATAATCACAGACTACAGCTGGAATATATACAAATCCCAGAACTGAATTACTATTTAACAAATACTACTTGAGTTTCTCTTCTGTCAGGTACTGGCCTAAGTCTTCCTCACTATATTTCAAACTCCTTGGACTAAGGATGTGGTAAAATTTATTGCTGTAGCCTTAAAACCTGACACATTGCTATAAACATATTAAAGATTCAATAATTTGTTTAAATAAATTAATACATAGCTGTTACTATTCTTGGGATATGTATTTTCAAGCACTTGTATTTAGGTAATTATTAGATAAACTTAATTTAATGAAAAATTAAATATTTTCAAAAATAAATTTAACAACTACCTTGCCCTCAAGGTACACAGCTAAGAACAAAAGACTAGGACAATTCTACATATAAGGGATATTGTATGGTATTTGTCTTTCTCTGACTTATGTCACTCAGTGTGATAATCTCTAGGTTGATCCATCTTGCTGCAAAAGACATCATTTCACTCTGCGACACACCTGAAACTAATACAACATTGTAAATCAACTATACTTCAACAAATTTTAAAATACCCACATATTATTGCTTTAAAACAAAGACTCAGAAGAAAGTGCAGGTAGCAAAAACAGATTCCTGAAATCTTAGGGCTTATACAAAGGTTCAAAGCAGAACTAGGCATTTTGATTATCCAGAGAGCTGGAATCCTACTATGGCCAGTTCTGCAACATAATAACATTTCTTAATTTGGACAAAGCTCTGGCAATATCGTAAGGTAGCCTGGTGGACACTGACATGCAACCGTTGTTACTCATTTCCAAAACTGAGGCTACGGATTTTGTCTTACATTTTAAAAGCTGTGATGGAGAGGTATGTTTCACCTCTGCAAATATCAAAAAAACTCAAAAAAAAACTTACATTTCTTGAATTAACCCTTTGGGATGACTATTGCTTTAAAGACAATCTGCTGACTGCCTCGAGCAGCTTGTGAGAGCTGTGTTTGGCAAGTTGTTTTGCTCACATGAATAGAGGTGCCACCTTCCTGTTCCCTCTCATTTTCATTTCATAGTCCCCTTTCCGATCTGATAGGAGGAACAGACATAATTACTCAGCAAGGTTCCATTTTTTTTCCTCTAGAGAAGCATTTAATCTTTGTATTTTAGCAAGATAAAACATCATTTGTGTTCCACTATAAACTCTCTTAGCCTCCTTCTGTAAATGTAATCACTGCCCTCAACCTTTGTAGGATAAATTTGTTGAATACACTTAATAAGTAATTTATTCATTAAAAAATGTATTTATTCAGTCCACCTTCTGCACCAGGATTCATATTTAATACTAAGCATAAACTTCAAAGAATGGAGGTGAAGGTGTGGAGCAAGGAAACACAAGATCTGTGAAGTGAGCACCAAATAAGAAAGCAAAATGGGGATTATTCTGGAGCTTGCAGAGTGGTGATCAGTGAGACTAGACATACAGGCTGAGATTTGATCATCTTGGAATGTAAGCCTTATTGAGGAATATGGACTTTGCATTGAGAGAAATGGAGTCATTCAAACTTGAATGAATGAATGAAGCTTTTAAACAATTGTTAGCAACAGAGGAGAAGGCAATGGCAACCCACTCCAGTACTCTTGCCTGGCAAATCCCATGGTCGGAAGAGCCTGGTAGGCTGCAGTCCGTGGGGTCGCTAGGAGTCGGACACGACTGAGCGACTTCACTTTCACTTTTCACTTTCATGCATTGGAGAAGGAAATGGCAACCCACTCCAGTGTTCTTGTCTGGAGAATCCCAGGGACAGGGGAGCCTGGTGGGTTGCCGTCTCTTGGGTCACACAGAGTCAGACACGACTGAAGTGACTTAGCAGCAGCAGGAGCAGCAACAGAGAGCCATAATATGGCATATGACAACCAGCAGTCTGATCCTCGGGTTGGGAAGATCCTCTGGAGAAGGGCACGGCAACCCACTCCAGTATTTTTGCCTGGAGAATCCCAGGGACAGAGGAGCCTGGCGGGCTACAGTCCACAGGGTCTCAAAGAGTCGGACACTACTGCAGCAACTTAGCACACCCAAACACAGGCAGCAGTTCCATTAAGCACTTAAAATGTGAATAGTTGGGATTGGGACGTATTTGACATATGTTATAAATGATACTATCTTGCTCGTGAGTGAGTGAAGTGAAAGTCACTCAGTCATGTCCAGCTCTTTGCAACCTCATGGACTATACAGTCCATGGAATTCTCCAGGCCAGAATACTGGAGTGGGTACCTTTTCCCTTCTCCAGAGGATCTTCCCAACCCAGGGATCAAACCCAGGTCTCCTGCATTGCAGGCGGATTTTTTTAACAACTGAGCCACAAGGGAAGCCCTATATCTTGCATCAGTCAGTCAGTCAGTTCAGTCGCACAGTCATGTCTGACTCTTTGCAACCCCATAAATTGCAACATTCCAGGCCTCCCTGTCCATCAGCAACTCCCAGAGTGCACTCAAACTTACGTCCATCGAGTCAGTGATGCCATCCAGACATCTCATCCTCTGTCATCCCCTTCTCCTCCTGCCCCCAATTCCTCCCAACATCAGAGTCTTTTCCAAGGAGTCAACTCTTCACATGAGGCGGCCAAAGTACTGGAGTTTCAGCTTTAGCATCATTCCTTCCAAAGAACACCCAGGACTGATCTTGCATATAGTGGGCTAAATAAATGTTATATTAGTAGTACCTGGGTTTGTTTGTATTTGTTTTTAATATGGCTACTATAAAGTTAGAAATTACATATATGGCCT
Organism: Bos indicus; assembly: GCF_029378745.1. Lineage (NCBI taxonomy): Eukaryota > Metazoa > Chordata > Mammalia > Artiodactyla > Bovidae > Bos > Bos indicus. Next base: position 15,957,651 of record NC_091788.1, on the reverse strand, counting down.
ATATTATATTTCTCACAATATGTTTCAGAACCTGGAGGTATAGATGAGAGATGAATGAGGCTTGCTGCTGCTGCTAAGTCGCTTTTGTTGTGTCCGACTCTGTGCGACCCCATAGACTGCAGCCTACCAGGCTCTGCCATCCCTGGGATTCTCCAGGCAAGAACACTGGAGTGGGTTGCCATTTCCTTCTCCAGTGCATGAAAGTGAAAGTGAAAGTGAAATCGCTCAGTCGTGTCCGACTCTTAGTGACCCCATAGACTGCAGCCCACAAGGCTCCTCTGTCCATGGGATTTTCCAGGCAAGAGTACTGGAGTGGAGTGAGGCTTAGACATAGCAAAATGCATGAGGCTGAAGTAGAGTGATTGGCTTATTTTATGTTTATTTACAACAGTGAACTTTTTTAAAAAAATACATTTTAAAAATTTTACTTATTTTAATTGGAGGACAATCACCTCACAACACTGTGGTGGCCGCTGCCGCACGTTGACACGGACCAGTCACAGGCACACGTGCACCACAACAGTGAACCTTAAACTAGGATTTATATATGCCTGGATGACCAAAAATGTTTCTGAAAAGCATCTCTCATTCTGGTAGAGATGTAAAATGGCTGAAGCCCAAACAGAATAAAAGACACGCATGAGGATGAAATAGAGAGAGTGGATTAATTTACGTCTACTTACAACAGTCAGCTTTAGGTTTTGCATATACTTGGGGGCCAAAATTTCTAAAAAACAGGAAGGTTCACAGGTGCTTTGTCTTAGCTCTCCTGTAGGTCTTTCCTAAATGCCACTGCCTAAGCAAACTCCTGGGGTTAAGGGAAAAATCAAACCAGTTCTCTTATTTTACCTTCCCTTGAGAAAACACCTTTTTTTTTTTTTTTTCCTATAGAAACGAGAGGACCTCTCATCTACCTTACCTTTTTCTAAAGCACATTGTTCCAGCAGGAAAAACCTCAGGGCCCTCAGACAAAGGACAACTGGAAAGACTGGTGAAAAGTTGTAAAGTGAAAGGATAGCACGCAGGTAATAAATCCTCTGACAATGGGATTTTCTGCTTTCAATGACATTGAAAGAGACCTACAAAAGTGGCAACTGATGTAGCATTAACCATAATTTTTGATGAAGGATCTTACTATTATCTTTGGGGTACTATTCAGAAGGAGATAAAAATCAGGGAAGATGCTATAACAAAATCTGTTCAATCCCAACCACCTATATATGTAAAATAAATTATTTTCAGTAATTACATTTAAAAATAGAAAAATAATAAAATTGATATTAAATACCATTTCATATTATCCATAAGTAATATTCATCCACGGATATATGCACTGATTGAAAAAAAATCATCTCTCATTGAGATTCATTTTTCAAAAAAATTTGCTTTTATCTCAAATAATTATTTGCTAATTTTAAAATATATATGTATGTAGCTTTAATCAATGTATGAATAATAATTGTAATAATAACTGAATCTAGAAGAAAAAATTAACACTTGGAATTTTATGTCCCAGGAAATGAGAATAATCTAATTTACATATATATTTTTGTTTCAGAGACATTTGATAGGTTGATCAATAAAAGACTTTCAAGCATAGCAAATATATTACATTAGGATAAAACTCTCTAAGGGAAATGGATTGGAAATAGAAGTTCAAGGAAAAAAGTAACAAAGCAAGATTTCTAATTGTTAAAGAAGAGCTTGCTCATGTAGTATTTTTAAAATGGATTATGTGTGGATGTTAAAATCGCCATAGTATTTAGAGTCCATTGAATACATTTAGAAGAGTGATGTAACAGTTTTACATTTAAATGTTAGTTTTTACAATGTGCTATAAATTATATCCTTTGCAACTATTTACATTTATGATGAAAAATTGTAGATGTCAAGTAAAAAATGTGTGAGAGGGTATTGAGCTATTTTTCTTAATTTTCCCACAGGGTGTGTGAACCAAATGGCTTGAAGACCATTGATTTAGGTGATAGATTCAGAGGGCTTGGTGACCTATTTACCTATTTGGGATGGAGGAGAGGGTATGTATTGGGCTCTGCTTTGCATCTCATCACTGCAGATGGTGACTGCAGCCATGAAATTAAAAGATGCTTACTCCTTGGAAGGAAAGTTATGACCAACCTAGATAGCATATTCAAAAGCAGAGACATTACTTTGCCAACAAAGGTCCATCTAGTTAAGGATATGGTTTTTCCAGTGGTCATGTATGGATGCGAGAGTTGGACTGTGAGGAAAGCTGAGCGCTGAAGAATTGATGCTTTTGAACTGTGGTGTTGGAGAAGACTCTTGAGAGTCCCTTGGACTGCAAGGAGATCCAACCAGTCCATTCTGAAGGAAATCAGCCCTGGGATTTCTTTGGAAGGAATGATGCTAAAGCTGAAACTCCAATACTTTGGCCACCTCGTGCAAAGAGTTGACTCATTGGAAAAGACTCTGATGATGGGAGGGATTGGGGGCAGGAGGAAAGGGAGACAACAGAGGATGAGATGGCTGGATGGCATCACCGACTCGACAGACATGAGTCTGAGTGAACTCTGGGAGTTGGTGATGGACAGGGAGGCCTGGCGTGCTGTGATTCATGGGGTCGCAAAGAGTCGGACACTACTGAGCGACTGAACTGAACTGAACCGCACACATTCCAGGAGACAAGCCTGGTTTAGCTACAAAGTTACATTGGTGTTTTGTCCAGTGCAATTTTCAGGGTGAAAAACAATGCTAATCACCCCTGGCTTGCAGATACTAAATGCTGGTGGTGATTCCTTTTCCTCAACAAGATACCTCAAAGAACCCACATATTTCCAGCTATCTCCTTGAACAGCAATCCTTTCCCTGGCTGAGACTCACCAGAGGAACTATTTCCACTTACTTGTGTTTCATCAGATAAATTGTAGAGGCCTTGAAGGAAGATTCTGCCACTGTTTCTGGCTCCAGCTAAGTCTGCCAGGGGGTCTGTCAGGAACCAGCACATTGCTCTCTCACACCAGAATCATAATATGACATGAGAGAGACAGCTCTACGTTTCCATCTAGATTGTAGTGGAATTATGCTCTTGTAAAGGACCTGGAGTTTTAGACCATCATTTTATTTGCACCCTGGGAAGCACACCTGCTCCATCCATCAATATTTGATGGCTATTGAAGAGAGGATGGAGCTGACATGCTGTCGGAATTTATCAAGTAAAGAACAAGAAGCAAGTCTGAAGTCGCACAGGGGTTGCCCATGGGGAGTCTGGGTAATTGCGAGATCACCCTCTTCAGCTGGACCAGGGTTTGATGTAAGCAGCCTGCAGGGGGTACAGGAGGTCTATGAATGGGCAGAGGAGGAGGATGAGGGGGAGAGGGTGATTGCATGTCTATGAAATCCGGCACAGGGAAAACACATCCAAAATAATATGCTCAGTCCAAAATAATATGCTCAGTTTCTGTGATTTATGTCCTGGCTTCAGCAGCTAGGACTCATTTAATATGTTAAGAGGAATTAAAAAAAAAAATTCTGGCTCATTCCTGTGCATCACTTGTCACTTTCCCTGATACTGTATCTATACCAAGCTGGTTTGGGAGTCCTACTCCTGAACTTTCTGATTTCTTCTGTAATACTACTGTTTATACTCTTGGTGTACAGCAAATCTGATGGGATAAAAGAGAAAGGAAAAGAAAATGATAATATTCTATAAGGTCACAGGCAGAAGTTGGAAAGAAATCGCAGCCACTGATTCACCCAACTACTTATTCGCTGTGGTTTTCTCACTGCTTGCTCTTAGCTCATTTTTCCCCCTTTTTTTTAATGTTTGGATATTTTCCAACCACTTCCCTGATAGCTCAGTTGATAAAGAATCCTCTTGCAATGCAGGAGACCCCAGTTTGATTCCTGGGTCAGGAAGATCCACTGGAGAAAGGATAAGCTACTTACTCCAGAATTCTTGGGCTTCCCTTGTGGCTCAGCTGGTAAAGAATCCACCTGCAATGCAGGAGACCTGGGTTTGATGCCTGGGTTGGGTAGATCCTCTGGAGAAGGGACAGGTTACCCACTCCAGTATTCTGGCCTGGAGAATTCCTTGGACTCTATAGCCCATGGGGTCACAAAGAGTCGGATATGACTGAGTGACTTTCACTTTCATTTCTCAACACATACAGTCTACAGGTGTTTGTTGTAAATACAGTTACCTAACTAAATGTTTTGAAATTGAGGAATTCAGGGCAGTGGGAGTCCTTGCTGGGTCTCGGGGCTCTCTAGAGACTACAGGTGAAGGAGGGACTCATGAAGTCAACGATCAGCTCCCCGTCACACAAACTACATGTCAGGCAAACTTGGCACTGAATGCATAATATCAACAAAGGAAATACACAAGTTATTGAGACAGAAGCTATGATGGGGAAAGGTAACAGATTTATAGACTCATGCATCTAGAAGTACCTACAAAAATATAGCAGAGACTCAGCATACAACTATGGAGAGGACTAAGGAGTCAAAAAATTGTGTACTTTCATAAACTGAAGTAGTCTTAAAACCCACTGTATGATATATTTAAAAAGCATGCCCAGCTCATGCATCTTTCTTGGGAAGAGCCTCCATGGTTGCATTCCTAGCATGTTTGTGTCCAGTAATTTTTGGCCACCATCTCACAGCTTCGTGAACATCTGATCCAAGCTAATCTAGTTAAATTCTTTCCCTCCTCAGTACTGGGATCAAAAGACAAAAACTGAACAAAAGATTCTGGGTGGGGGCCTGTAAGACCGTGGCAGATTCAGAGGTGACAGCCATTGTCTGTCACAGGTAACTAAGGGGAGAAAGTCAGTCTGCAGAGGAAAGGTACCAGTGAAGCAGAGATGGAGAGAGGCGGGGGTGAAAAACAGGGGTCTCCCATCCCCCCAACACACAAGATGTGTGAGGTTCACAAAAAGTTGTGAGACCTGAGTTCCCGCTATGTTGCCTGATACTGTGGTCTACAAGCTTCCCCTGTACTTTTCCAATAAACCTCTTTTGTTTATGGTTGTATCAGTAGGTTTTTGTTTTTTCATCCAATAAGAACCCTGGCTAAGATGGTCATGCCATTCAAATCTCTTATTTTTAGAAAGGGAAACAGTCCTAGAAAAGAAACATGATTTATTTAAACTCTTAATTAGTGAGAAAATCAGGCCAGGCATACAGATCTGGGTTTCCTATGCTACAAGCTGGATTTCTCAGTAGAGGAGCAATCAGCTTTGGAAGAGGTGGGTGGTGGTGATTCTTCTGACTCCCTGTTCCAGGTCTATAATGCACATCTGTGTCAAAGGAGATGATAGAAGATCACCACAGTCCAAGTTCTGAACCGATGCTTAGTCAGTCACTGAGTTGTTGGGGAAAAAAGTGTGTATGTGTGACTATAGTTTCACTTATTGATTAAAACATCTATTACTTGTTATTTCTACAGGTCAAAAACAATTGCGTTTCATCATCAAGGTTTAGAGGGCCAAGACCATCTATCAATCCATGGTGCTCCCTTGAATTCTTAGGCCAATAACTGACCTTTAGGAAACAAGCTCCATGATGATCTGACCCAGGAGTGCCATTTCACCATGGCTTATTTTGCCTTTATTTTTAAATTTTATTTTTTTTCTTTGTTAATTTCCTTTTTAATTTATTTATTTTTAATTGAAGGATAATTGCTTTATATCATTGTGTTGGTTTCTACCAAACATTAACACAAATCAGCCATTAACCCATTCTGTGAGAGAGGCTCCCAACTGAATTAGGGCCCTGTAGGCCCCCTTGTGGAAATAGTAGGAGCCTTTATCATAACTGGGGCTCTGACTGCTCTGAACAACCATGTCCACCCTGGGAGTCCACATTCCAGACAATGATCCTTGCTTACACCAGGTTCTTCAGGTCCTCTTGGTAAATTTTTGGTCAAATACCATTTCTTCTCTGTGGGACTTTTCTCCTCCTGGGCTTCCTTCCTTCACTAACCAGCCTGGTCCTGACATGGATCATCTAAATCTAAAATCTTCACCCAAGCACCTTCAAATCTCTTTCATCCTTGCTGTTCTACCACTTTTTACCCATAAAATCCCACCTGAGAGAGCACAGTCACCCACTTCCTCTATGCCTCCACCTTACAACTGAGTTCAACTCTTCTGACCATCACTGATTACACCTAAGGTCTCCAACCTCAACTGAGTTCTTGGCCATGCCAACTGCTTTTCTTTTTTTCCTTTATGCTTATCAACACCTGCTTATTACAATCCAGTTTAACTCAATCCTAGAAAATGACTAGAGTCTCTTACTTCACTGGGGATACCTGAGGACCTCGAATTCCATTTACTTCCATTCCCTACTCTGCTGCTGCTGCTGCTGCTAAGTTGCTTCAGTCGTGTCCGACTTTGTGCGACCCCATAGATGGAAGCCCACCAGGCTCCTTTGTCCCTGAGATCCTCCAGGCAAGAACACTGGAATGGGTTGCCATTTCCTTCTCCAATGCATGAAAGGGAAAAGTGAAAGTGAAGTCGCTCAGTCATGGCCAACTCTTAGTGGCCCCATGGACTGTAGCTTACCAGGCTCCTCCATCCATGGGATTTCCCAAGCAAGAGTGCTGGAGTGGGGTGCCATTGCCTTCTCTGTTCCCTACTCTAACTCCTACCATACTGTCATATCCATACCTTGTGATACCTCTTCCAACCCCAGAGAGAAGGCTATTCTTCTATTCAATGATAGCTCTCATTCATCTGAGAGGCGAATACTTCAATCATTACCTAGCTGTACAGTAGTGTTAGACTCTTACATTGCCTGAGCCTATAAGAAACTCAAGTTTCTTGTAGCTGGTCTCAATCCATCCCTGACAGAGCAAAGCTCAAAACCCTCAGGCATCAATTGCATCGAATGAGCTACTTTTGCTCTCGTGCAAAGTTTCTAGATCGAAACTGTGCCTCCTAGGTTATCCGTGACCAGAAACCTATCAACAGATGGTTCTCCAGGAAAAGAAAAACAACTTTGTTTATAGCATTTGCCAGTTTCCAGGATAAAAATATTCCTACCATAACTGATCTCAAGCTTTCAATATAATGGCATTGGACATGGAGTTAGGGAGAGATGCTCAATAGCACAATATTATAATACTTCCACCATATGGATATGAGATGTCAATAACCTCAAAATCATATATGAGTAAAATGCAGTAAAATTAGGAAGTGACAAGGTTGGCATATTTATTACCTCTGTTTTTAAATGATGTTTAAGTTTAGATCATTTCATTTTTCATAATGACTGTGCTTAACAACTGTCTTGTTGGTTGTCCAGTGATTAAGAATCTGCCTGCCAATTCAGGGGACACAGGTTTGGGATCTGGGAAGATCCCACTTGCTGAAAGGCAATAAAGCCAATGTGCCTCAACAAAGACCCAGCCGAGTGCAGCCAAAAATAAATACATTTATTTTTTTTTAATTTCTGAAAAATGTAATAATCAGTTTACTCAAGCCAGTGCTAGCAGCTTTAGCACATCATTACGCATGTACCTGCTTTTTTTTTTTTTTTGAAACCTGATGTTTCTATACATTCTGTAATCTACATAAAGTCTCTTCATATTTACCAAATGACATTTATTGTTGTTGCTGTTCTCCATGAATTCCTTCTCTTCTTTCCACTTGAGAATATTGGTGTGACCAAAAGTTTTGTACTCAGTCCACTGAAATTCTCCATTGCTTTTTTTCCTCACACTCTCTGATACTACTTCTGAATTCCTATTTCAATTTGGTTAATGGTACCATCATCCACCCAACTAAGATACACCACTGCAATCATCCTTGAATCTTTTTCATTCTTTCATATCCCACAATCACATCTTACTTCACATCTTAATTATATCATGTACCCTTTCCATTTTTTTTTCATTTCTCTGACTGTTGCTTTAATATAGGTCCTTATCTTACTAAAACAGTTAACAAGTAGATTCAGATTTCTCTCTCCTTATTCATCCTTCTCAGCAGCTACCATAGTGATTTAGTATAATTCATTTTTTGTTATGATATTCCTTAACTAAATCCTATGGATGGCTCCATATTTCCCACTGGATAACTATATTGCAACATAAATTCATTTTTTATTTGGTTTTTGCTTGACCTCACCAGTCTCATCTTTTACCACTTCCTGCTTTATTTGTTTTTTATGTCCCACAAATATTACACTGCTAATAATTGCCTCTGTCAGCAGCACCTTGCACTCCTCTGTGATTTAACTCAAGCTCTACCTCTTCATTGGAATAACTTGTCCCTTATCAGCTTCTATCTGACTGTCTATGGATCCAGCTCTTAAGTCTTAGATCAGGTATCACAGCTCTAGGCAGAACATTTCTGATCTCCTATAACAATCTAGTTATTTGGGGCAACCGTGAAAGTGGGTCACACATTTCCTGCTCCAGGGAGCATGTTTGATTCATGGCTCTGGGTTTTATTCCTTTGGATTTACCAGTGCATTCCTGTCAAGGTCACGCTTTGTGAAGATTGTTCCCAGCCAATGATGGAGCAGTTCTGGGGTAAAAGCAGGCCCGTTCTGATGAGAATCAAATATCTTCCACCAGATATCTTTGGCCTGAGGATTCCCTGTGGCTCTGGCTAAATGCTTTGGGAATTATGATGCTGTCTGAGATGCTTCCTAGCCCACGTCTACTTCCTCCCTTTCTTTCCATCAGTGTCAGATCGCATTCTGATCTAAAGCCTTACCCAAGTCTTTCTCTGGTGTTTTCTACCGATAAATCTCTTCTCTGTCTAATGCTGCCTTGATGCCCTGCCTCTCTGAGCAATTTATCTAATGCAATGTTCTACCTTTCTACAAATTTCTATTAATTTTCCTACAAACTATATATTAACACTCTGTGTGTATGTGTGTGTGTTTGTGTGTGTGCACGCACCCAGTGAAACTGTGCAATCATAAAGGCAGGAACTCCGGTATTCCTCTTTATATCAAAGTGTATAGACACATCCTAGTTGATCAGTAAATGTGCATTGACTGAATAAAAACAAAAATTGATGAAAATTTTCTCTCTGCAAAATAAAGGTGCAGTGTGATTCTCAGAGTAATTTACTGTGCTAGCGTTTTTCAGAGCATGAAAATATGTGATATGTCAGAAGTATGGCAATTTCATAAAAGGTATTAAACCACTATGTCACCATTTCAACTTAATTGCAGTGTATAAAATAACTGTAGCTCTGAATTTGGAAGCAGTCAATGTGAAAAGAATGACACGATATTTTTCACAAGTCTGCATCCTATAGTAAGTTATTTCTTCTAAAATTGATCTTGAATAAATGCTAGTTAGAATTATCCCAAGGAACTTTAGGAAGAAAGAAAGGAAAGGAAAGAAAATATTCTCACTTAGGGACTCTACAAATACACACTAATTTAGAAAGCTACATACAGCATAGGGAATGTCCCTCCTTAATTTCAAGCATACCTGCTTCATTTCACATACTCTCAGATAGTATGTATTTGAGTGTTTATGTTTCAGACATATAACAAGAGGTGGCCTGTGCCTATGTAGCTCATGAACATTCTTGAGAGCCTTAGAAATTAAACGTGATTCAAAAACTTGATCTTTTTTGTGACTTCATAGTACCCTCATCTCTCTATATTTTCAAGTATCTAAATATCTTCAAGGACATATACTATGCTCTTACACACTGAAAACAAAGTGGATGCATTGTCTATTTGCTCATGACAGGATGGGCTTTTGAATAAAACAAAGGGAGAAAAATCCTTGGCATACTTGTATTGTTAAATAGATTAAAAAACTGACATATAAGTGTATTGCTGCTACTGCTATTCTTTGGTGTATTAGTTTTTTTTGTTTTTTTTTTTTTTCCCCTAATTGACCTGCTGTAAGAAGCAAGATTCTCAGAAGTTTATATTCCTGAATGTGTGGAACCACATAATGTTGTCTTAAAAGGAAATTCTAAGTCCATATATAGTCTGAAGAAATAAAAATGTCCCCTTCCAAAAAAAATAAGTTACTTGTCCAAGGACACTTAGCAAGTTCCATGATAGAATTAGATTTCAATACATTATATGACTGATTGTTTGATTCATTAAATTTTTATTTTTTTGTCACTCATGCAAACATGAGCACCACCGAGACATTGCCAGTGGGTCACTGGGGATGTCCTGGGTTTTGTTAATCACAGAGACGTGGAAGCTTGAGCAAGGTCCTAGCTCTCAAGTGTGTCTTTGCCCTTACTGTTTTCTCCTATCTTTTGTCCTTTCTCCTTCTAGTGAGACTCCTATCCATAAAAATTTTTGCTTTTTTTTGGTCTCCAATTAGCCCCACCCTCTTGAAGGACAGACACTCCAGGAGCAGAAATCTTCCTGATTTCCTGAGAAAAGTAATAGGCTTATCCTGTCCTACCCTACCCCAGGTTTAGAAGAGCATTGGCATGCCTCTTTTTTGGAATACAGTGAGTGTGTCCAGACCATGAGTAATTTGGAATCAGAGCACTTAAATGGAAGATGAGAGAAAAGCATTCAGAATTAGATACAGTAGTCCCCCAACATTTATGCACATGTTAATTTCAATAGGTTTCAGGAGCTTGATTTAAGAAGGTATTTTTGCTTGGGTCACTTGTATATAGTTTTAAGACAACTAGGACCAAGAAATGTCTTTGACAAAAGGCAGAAGATGTGTTTGATGTAAGTCAAAAATCCCAGTCAATCACACTATTAGGAGCTGTGCATCATGTACTTTTCCAAGGTCAGGGTTAGCTGTGACCAAAGGGCCAGTATTCGCTCAAAGGATCACAGTGTCTTTATGTAGATAGAAGTGCAATCTGTTATATTCCATATCCCCAGTCCTAAGTAGCTCCAAGCCTTCATAATGAAAATTGCCCTTGTGTAATCCCGGAGGCATTTGCCACTTCTCTATTCCTACTCTTTGCACTTTACTGAATATCTTGATGTTCCCTAAATGGGCTGGGCTGTTTCATTTTCTTCTCCTGAAATACCTTTTGCTTCTTTTTATCTCTGTAATAACTACTCATTTGTCACTCACACCTCTCTCCTGAAAGGAAGCTTCCAGGATTCTAAAGTCTTTTCTATGTGCCCATGTCTTTGGAATCTTTAATCAAACTGCATTAAAATCATCTTTTTACTTTGCCTCCTCGGCTGGCCCTGTCAAATATAAACATAATGGTGCAGGTCGCCTATACAATTTAAAGTTTTCCAATAGCCACATTAAAGAAAAAGAAACAGAACTAATTTTAGTAATATATTTTTACATAACCAATATAATTTCAACATGCAATCAATATATTATTATCAATATGTTGCATTTTTGAACAAAGTTTTGAAATCTAGTGTGCCTTGTATACTTATAGCAGATCTCAATTTGCATTAGCAACATATGGTTGCTGAATATGCTACCATATTGAATGGTGCAGTTCTAAATCCTAAGCTCTTTCAAATAATAATTCTGTTTTTTAGGTTTTATAGCCTCAAGACCTATCATATCTTATGACAGGATTATTGCAATAGAAGGAAGTTTTGTGTAATATGGTGGTAAAAAGTTCTGAATCCAGACAGATCAGAAAAAGTGGCTCTGCCACTTACTTTCTAACCTTTAATCTCTCTGAACATTCTTAATTTAACCATTCTCACCTGTCCTTGTCAGTAGAACCAACTTCTGTAGCATAGATCTTATTGTGCTTCTGCTGCTGCTAAGTCGCTTCAGTCATGTCCGACTCTGTGTAACCCCATAGACGGCAGCCCATGAGGCTCCCCTGTCCCTGGGATTCTCCAGGCAAGAACACTGGAGTGGGTTGCCATTTCCTTCTCCAATGCATGAAAGGGAAAAGTGAAAGTGAAGTCTCTGAGTCTTGTCCGACTCTTAGTGACCCCATGGACTGTGGCCCACCAGGCTCCTCCGTCCATGGGATTTTCCAGGCAAGAGTGCTGGAGTGGGGTGCCATTGCCTTCTCCACTTATTGTGCTAATGAAAGATAAAATGTATGTAAAGTACCAGGGAAGGGCTCATGGGGCATGTGATGATTATTGCCTGCTCAATTAATATTATTTGATTGAATAATTTGAGATGTTAATTATTTCCCCTGCTTACTTCAGCATTTGAAAATTAATTATCAAGTTAATTAATAATAAATGTATGAGCTTATATAAACTGAGAAAAATAACTATCTGTTAGTCATTGCATGGCAATCACTTCATGGCAAAGAGATGGGAAACAATGGAAGTAGTGACAGACTTTATTTTGGGGGGCTCCAAAATCACTGAAGATGGTGACTGCAGCCAGGAAATTAAAAGATGCTTGCTCCTTGAAAGAAAAGCTACGACCAACCTAGACAACATATTAAAAAGCAGAGACATTACTTGGCCAACAGGGGTCCATCTAGTCAAAGCTATGGCTTTTCTAGTAGTCATGTATGGATATGAGAGTTGGAGTATAAAGAAAGCTGAATGACAAAGAATTGATGCTTTTGAACTGTGGTGTTGGAAAAGACTCTTGAGAATTCCTTAGACTACACGGAGATCCAACCAGTCCATCCTAAAGGAAATCAGTCCTGAATATTCATTGGAAGGACTTGATGCTGAAGCTGAAACTCCAATACTTTGGTCACCTGATGCGAAGAACTGACTCATTTGAAAAGACCCTGATGCAGGGAAAGATTGAAGGTGGGAGGAGAAGGGGATGACAGAGTGTGAGATGGTTGGATGGCATCACCAAGTCAATGGACATGAATTTGAGCAAGCTCTGGGAGTTGGTGATGGACAGGGAGGCCTGGTGTGCTGCAGTCCATGGGGTCACAAAGAGTTGGACATGACTGAGTGACTGAATTGACTGACTGACTTGAGTCATTGCATCAAGAGAACAGGTATAAATAATTTTATTTTTACCAAATTTGGGACATATTTTTGGTGTGGTATGGTATATAGAACAACTATAAGATATATCAAAAGTTCCCTTTTGGTTCCTTACAAATGAGGTCTCCATATACAAGCTACTCCTCGTAGAAGGATGTACGAGGAATTCCCCGTGAGTGGCACTCATATTGCACAACAACTGATCTGAGGTAGAGGGATAGACTGTGTTACTGTGGATCATACACATCAGGCCTTTAGGGGTATAAGAAAACAACAGTCATTTCAAATAAGAGCTGCATAAGAGAAGTTACAAAGTTAAATGTTAGGAATTATGGGATGTGTTTGCTGTTGAATCCTTCTTGCTTAGGCAACTCTTCAGGGCTGTGCCAAGGTGAATAGAAACCAGATCTATTTCCTTAATAACTGGTAGACTCTTGAATTAGTGAATAAACACACACACAGAAACATTACAGACAATTGCTAACCAATTACCATATGACAGACAGGTCAGGTGCTTAACATTTTAGCTTTTATCTCACAAGCCTTGCAAGGAAGGTATGCTTGTACTCATTTTACAGGAATCACACTGAAATTCGAGGGGTAAATGAGTTGTTCTAACTTTCAGGGATCAGCTGTAGAACTGAAATCTGAATCCTGACCTTCTGATTGAAGCCTAGAACTCTTTTCATTCTGTAGCTCGTGTTTCCTTCATTTCTAATGTGCAATAAGTTTATAACACATAATACCTATTTTGCAGGATGAGTGAGGGAAGCACTTAAGGTGCCTGCGAAAAATGGGACAAGTTAAGTATATGTCTCTCCTCCTCTTCAGCCTTCATTTTGAAGATGAGAGCACTAGCCACAGAGAGGTTTCTGAACTTGCAGGGAGTCACACAGCTCTCCATGGGCCATGACTGCTAACCTTATCATGACCTCACCAAGTAGTATGAAGGATGGTGGAAGAGAATCGCCCAAGATGACAGCAGGGTTTTGAAAGTGGGCAGGCAGCAACTGGGCAACTCGGGGCTCTGCATGCTCTTCAGTGAGGGCACTTGAGTAGAGGACAGCAAATGCAGGCAGAGGGCCTGATGCCAGAATCATTTTTTCAAAAGCTACCCTGGAATTGCACCACCTAATCACTTCAATCTATAGCACAATTACAGTGCATGGCATATTTGCACTTGAAACACATCAAAGTCTAAAAAGAAACAGATTTTATGAGGCTCCTCATGTTGAAGTGGGGTTAGACTTACACTGTACAGAACATAATTGGAAAACAAAACAAAATCAGGCTGGTGGAGAGTTTTTAAAGGACAGTAAATTGAAACACAGTATAAGAATTTTATAACCACTTAGGTATATAGTGTCCCTCTATAGGGTTTTTGACCTCTCATCTTTCTTCAGAATTCTGTGCCCCCCACTTATCACCCTCTGCATGAGCTCAGGAGCAGCCATCAATCGGTGCAGCAGCTTATTGTTTACCAGATCATCTTTGGGACAACTTGTACCTTTAAGTGATATTCTAAATGGATGTAGAATGTCCCTGGTGATTGAGCCTGGAAGGTACAAACTTAGGAGCACACATTTTCTAACACGCAAAGAATGCAAATCTGCAGCATAAGAAAATACTTGAATTAATTACCAGGGGGAGAAAATACAAAGTGGGAAAATGGTGATGTTGTTTGGATCCCTGTCTCAGTTCCTGCAGTGTGGTTCCTCCAGGAGAGTCTGCACTACGTAAATAATTATTTTCTTTGTTCAAGATGGATTTAGTTGGGTTCCTTCTTTTTTCAGCCGAAGAGTTCTGGCTATTGTAAGTGCACTCTTCTCATATAAAATGAAAGGAAGAAGAAGAAAAAGAAAGAAGGAAAGAGAAGGAGGAAGAAGAGCCACAGTTCCTATATTTGGACCAGCTGCAAGCCAGGCATGACTTGAAGGGATGAAGATATTTGTTAGACTTATTAGAGGTCCTGAGAAAAAATTTCTGCAAAGCTGGGATATACGCGTAGGGTCTTTGAGGTATACATTCATATCCCATGCTCATAAACAGAAGCACATACTCATATACATGGTTGTGAATTATGTATTTAATTTGACCCTTTTCAAGCACTGACACATTGAGATAGATGCTACTTTTCCTGAGACAGAGTCTAATATCCTGATTTTGCCAATGGAGAGACTGAGCCTTCAATAGATCATACACTATAATCCAAGCCACAAAATGAGTTAGTGGCAGAAAAGGTCTTAAACTGTCCTTTGAGCACTCAGCTCAAGTCCTCTCTGGCTCCCAGCAGCTCCCAGATATCATTCAAGCTGAGACTGGCTGGCTATCTAGCAGGAGTTGCAGGTAAGGGGATTTCTTCTGGGTGTGAGAGATGGGACTGAATGATGATGGCTCCTCTTCCCAATGTTTGTCTCTTAAGAGACACCAAGCCCTGACTCTGAATGGAAATCTACAGCGAAATGCAGTTCTCTACTGCAGAGTTTGAACAGTAATTGGTATTATAGGCAGGAAGCATAACAATGAAAAGCATTTAAACCTCCTGTTGTTAAGAATCTTTAGGTCAATAGCAGCATTTTAAAATCAATTTGAGGATTTGCTGGAAGATACAAAATAGAAACTACAATCAACCTAATAAGGTTAGATAACCCTAGTCATGTTAATAACTACCTAAAGCTTGACATCAATCCCTTACATTGATTCTCACTTACAGTTTAAAAAAAATGAAAAAATTAGGAAGGACATGCATAATACATAATATCACTGAAGCATCAAATTAGTATAAATGATGATTAAGAGTAATTGCTGCTGTTATTGGAAAGCACGTCGAAAATGAAGTTTCTAAGATATCTGCTGACAACAAGGATAGGCTTGGGCAGTTTTGGAATTCAGAGAAGGGAGAGGTTAATTGGTATTGCAGAAGTACACTTGTGATAGGGAAACCAGCCTGCCCGGAGAGAGAGAGAGAGAGATCAGATGGACCCTCCCCAAGAAGGAGCTGCTTCCCCATCAGTGTTGGGAGGACTGACACCACCCGCTGCTTGACACTGCACCAGGCATGGCAGGGGCGGCAAAGGAGATGAGTTTCCAAAGCTTCCATAGCTGGAGTGACGACGGTAAGGGGGAAGCTGAACTTGAGGTCAAAATCCTATGTTTGCAACCTTCCTCCTCCAGTTGTAAGCCCTGCTGCTGCTGCTAAGTCGCTTCAGTCGTGTCTGATTCTGTGCAACCCCATAGATGGCAGCCCACCAGGCTCCCCCGTCCCTGGGATTCTCCAGGCAAGAACACTGGAGTGGGTTGCCATTTCCTTTTCCAATGCATGAAAGTGAAAAGTGAAAGTGAAGTCTCTCAGTCATGTCCGACCCTCCGCGACCACATGGACTGCAGCCTACCAGGCTTCTCCGTCCATGGGATTTTCCAGGCAAGAATACTGGAGTGGGTTGCCATTTCCCTCTCCTGTAAGCCCTGAGTCTTCTGTATTTACCTCTCTAAATCTCAATTTCCTTACCTGTCCCAAGAAATACTCTGCTTTCTCCCAGTTTTTTGGGAGAACCAAGTAAAAAAGTCTTATGTGGATGTTTCCATCAAAGGGTACATAAAAGTTAGTTTGGGGAGTTTTTGCTAAGGTTAAGTGAATTGTTCATAGCCAGATAACTAGGAAGTAGAGGGCCAGGTTTCAACCCAGGTTATCCTGATATTGGAGCCCAACTGCCCTGTACACCAGGCATATTTCACAGCCTTAGCAATTACATAAATAGTCCAAGGGCTCTAAATACAGTGTGCACTGTGGTCCCTTTGCTACCATCTTATCCATATACAATATGCATGCAGGCAACTCAAATTTTTCAACTACAGATACCATGAGATTAACCAAGTGAGTAGAATTTACTGAGTTGATTAAATTTTGGCCTCAAAGCAATAAAGTCAATGAGTTGTCAATGAGAATGCCATGGACAGGTGGATGGCACTCATTGAGCTGTTGTTCAGTTCAGTTCAGTTCAGTTGCTCGGTTGTGTCTGACTCTTTGCGACCCCATGGACTGCAGCACACCAGGCTTCCCTGTCCATCACCAACCCCTGGAGCTTACTCAAACGCATGTCCATTAAGTCAGTAATGCCATGCAATCATCTCACCCTCTGTCATCCGCTTCTCTTCACTCCTTCAGTCTTTCCCAGCACCAGGGTCTTTTCCAATGAGTCAGTTCTTTGCATTAAGTGGCCAAAGTATTGGAGTTTCAGCTTCAGCATCAGTCCTTCCAATGTATATTCAGGACTGATTTCCTTTAGGATGGACTGGTTTGACCTCCTTGAGATGTTGCAACTACTCCCAAATATCTTGGACTTAGAATGAAACTCTAAGTCATGTGGGGACAAGCACTACACTTGATTTTGTTTGTCTCTGTAGCTCCAATATCCAGTACTATGTTCTCTGCTCAATCACATCCGACTCTTGGCGACCTCATGGACTGTACCCCACCATGTTCATCTGTCCACA
The DNA here is from genome assembly GCF_029378745.1 of Bos indicus. Classification (NCBI taxonomy): domain Eukaryota; kingdom Metazoa; phylum Chordata; class Mammalia; order Artiodactyla; family Bovidae; genus Bos; species Bos indicus. The sequence continues at coordinate 15,940,311 of NC_091788.1, read as the reverse complement.
GGGAATAATACTGGAGTAGGTTGCCATTTCCTCCTCCAGGGGAACTTCCTGACCCAGGGATTGAACCTGCATCTCTTGTGTCTCCTGCATTAGCAGGTGGATTCTTTACCACTCGCATCATCTGAGAAGCCCATGCTGCTGCTGCTGCTGCTAAGTCGCTTCAGTCGTGTCCGACTCTGTGCAACCCCAGAGACAGCAGCCTACCAGGCTCCTGGGGTTCTCCAGGCAAGAACGTTGGAGTGGGTTGCCATTTCCTTCTCCAATGCATGAGAGTGAAAAGTGAAAGTGAAGTCGTTCAGTTGTGTCCGACTCCTAGAGACCCCATGGACTGGAGCCTATCAGGCTCCCCCGTCCATGGGATTTTCCAGGAAAGAGTACTGGAGTGGGTTGCCATTGTCTTCTCCAGAGAAGCCCATAGTGGTCCTCAATAAAAACTTACTGAATGAGTAAATTTTTAAAAAAGCAGTGAGAAAATATTCCTTTAAGATTTTATCAAAACCCTGGGTTGATTACAACATAGCTACTTGACCTGTCTTTTCTTAAAGATAAGAACTCCACGGACCATAGAGGACTTGACTGAACTGGCTCATGGAAATGTCGGAGCAGGGGAAAAACTTTAGTACTCTGACTGCGGGCTGGGGATGCTTAAATCCATGTAGATATTTATTGGTTTATAAGAAGGGAAGACAATGGAGAGACTGCTTCACAGGAGAAGCCATCAGAGAGCTGCAGAGGCTGCCCTTGAATATGCCTGGTTCAGTTTTTATATTTTCCTCATTGATTTTGAGTGATGGAGATGGAAACTGTGCTGAATGTTTTTGGAGTCCTCTAAGTTTATTCTGACTGACACGCTGCAGAATTGCTGTGATTAATATGTGAAGATGTGTTCAACAAAGGTCAGTTAAGTCAAACGAATAAGTGGGTTTAAGGTTTTTTTTCCATATCTGGTTAGGCTGAGGCAGTTATATTAATATATGGATTTTTTGCAAATATACAAACCAGCTCTTAAATCTGCTTTAGGACTTTTGCTAGGAATAGCAATGGTATGCCCATGAATTTTTTCAAATGTTTATCTGTTCATTCTCATATTCTTTCAAACTACAATCACACACATGCATAATTTCATCCATTTAAGTATTAATTCACTCATTCATTATTGCATCTGTTTGGGGACTTGCAAATATGCAAAAACACTGACCTGGCCATTCCAGTTTGTCTAAAGTGAAATGCTTTATTACATATTTCCCAAGGCTTATTCGATCCTCTGAATGTACATTAAATGTAACACACCCTAAAGAGCATCTTCCCATCTCAAACTCACTTATCTCCTATGGTCCTTGTCTCCATGATTGCCACTCCCATCTACCTACCCATTTGTAACAACATGAAAACCTTGGTTATTTTTTTCATTTTCTTTCCCACTCTTTATTTAATTAATTTAAAAAATTCTGCTAATTCTACCATCTGTTTTCTAAACTCACTTCAAATACCACTTCAGTCAGTTCAGTTCTGTTGCTCAGTCGTGTCTGATTCTTTGTGACCCCATGAATCGCAGCACGCCAGGCCTCCCTGTCCATCACAAACTCCCGGAGTTCACTCAGACTCACATTCATTGAGTCAGTGATGCCATCCAGCCATCTCATCCTTGTTGTTCCCTTCTCCTCCTGCCCCCAATCCCTCCCAGCATCAGAGTCTTTTCCAATGAGTCAACTCTTCGCATGAGGTGGCCAAAGTACTGGAGTTTCAGCTTTAGCATCATTCCCTCCAAAGAAATCCCAGGGCTGATCTCCTTCAGAATGGACTGGTTGGATAATTTGCTATACCAGTCATGTCTCCCACCTTGATATGATCTTCCCATGCAATGAACTGGTGCCTTAAGTCTTATTCGTGATGGAAAGAGGGGAAGAGGTGTGGTAGAAAGTGAAAGAACAAGAACAATTAAGAAGGAAAATGAAAGTGTGAAGGTGGCATTCCTCTGCTTCAAACAATGCATCGTTTACCCCTGGCTCTTAGGATTAATTCCTTAGCACGGCTGGCAATGTGCCTCAACTAACATTTCTACCCTCACCTCTATTTCTTTTTCTGTTCATTGCTTTTCTCCTTTTGTAAATTATCTAAACATGCCATGTGCTTGTGTGCTTTTGTGGCTTCATTGATGTGCTTGGTCTTTCTGTAATATCCATTATCCATCTTTAGGCTGCATTGAATAAATATTTTAAGTTCCAACTTTAAAAATAATTAGTATCATTTCTGTTCGGATTTACCACCCTCCCTCCAAATCTGTTTAATCTCTTCTCCTTTCTCCTCGCTTCTCCACAATCATGGCTCTGCTTGAGAAGTTAACGTATGGCAATATATTCTGACCCCTTATAAAACTCTGAACTAACAAAAATGAGGTCACCTCATCAGAATCACATCACCTCTAAGAAGATCGACCTTTGGTTCCCAGGACAGTGCCTGGCCAAAAAGAACATGCTCTATAAAACATTTCTGACTAACCTCATGAGAACTCGGATGTTGGGGGACCAAACTACTGTAAGAGTGATATTTGGCAAAACTAATACAATTATGTAAAGTTTAAAAATAAAATAAAAAAAAAAAAGAAAGAAAATGTGAAAGTGTTAGTTGCTCAGCTGTGTCCATGCTCACTAATAGCTGATTAAAATTTGGGCTTGTATGTACTGGGCCTTTTACAAGTTTTAGCTAATTTAATCTTTGCTATCCCTGTGAAATATTACCATCCCATCTTACAACAAAGGGAACTGAGGCACAGATAAACCAAAAACACTCAAGCACATTGCTTTTAAATTGCAAAGTAAGGACTGAAACGCACATAATTTGCTCTCATGGTATGTAGCTCCCAACTATTCTAAACACTGCTTTTCTACCAGTGGGGTCCCTGAGATGGGGCAAAGCCTGTGAGACTGTGGGCTTTGTCTTACTGAAACCTAGTTTTTGCACTAGTGATATAAAAATACCAAAGTGTAATTTGCAAGGTCGCAGCACCCCACTCCAGTACTCTTGCCTGGAAATTCCCATGGACGGAGGAGTCTGGTGGGCTGCAGTCCATGGGGTCGCTAAGAGTTGGACACGACTGATCGACTTCACTTTCCCTTCTCCCTTTCATGCATTGGAGAAGGAAATGGCAACCCACTCCAGTGTTTTTGCCTGGAGAATCCCAGGGTTGGGGGAGCCTGGTGGGCTGCTGTCTATGTGCTCACACAGAGTCGGACACGACTCAAGTGACTTAGCAGCAGCAGCAGCAGCAACAGTTCAAATCAGTAGTGAACATGAAGTACTCATCCCTTTTCCTGGTGGGTTGAATTTCATTAACAGAGAAACTGACTTATGGGCTAGAGTTACACGATCGCCCTGATAATTTAAAGTAATGTAGCCTTGAGTTTATCGTCTCATAGATTTTCCACAATCTACCTCATCCCATGTTCCTTAGATTCAAGTTAAGAGAGAAGACAATGTTTTACTCCATGAGAATTTGCTGCCGAATAAGATGACTCATCAGCCTATGGCTGGACTTCAGTGTGGGAGGTCCGTGTCTCCTTCCAGGCCAATGCCTGTTCTTGTGAATTAAGTAGCTCCCTAGCCCTGAGAAATATTAACTGCTCCTGGAGAATAAACTAGCAATGGAATTCTGATTCCTTTGCAAGAGAAAACAACAAGCCAAAATTGTCCAGATGTGGGGGGGTTGGGGGGGGTGGGGTGGGGGTGGAAAAGTGAAGGAGAGGGAAAGTATGCTATTCATTCCTTACTGAGAACTATTAATCATACCTTCCATTTGTATATCATTGACAGTTTACAACTCATTTTATGTGAATGTAAACCCTTCCAACCCTGGCTAGGGTCAATATAATTATTTTAACTTCAGGATGAAAGAATCAAGGATCCAAGAAATGACATCCTAGCAGAAACTAGTTAGCAAAAGACCCCAGTTCAGCATCAAGGTCTTATGTCTTGGCCCCAGGCTCCCTTTTACTGTACCTCCTAGCCAGTCCAAGTTGATGTCCAACAAATGTTATTAGAAGAGGTGGCACTGGAATTCCCTTAAGGATTAAATTATTTTGGGTAAAAAAAAAATAAAATAACTTGGAGAAAGGTCTGTGGGGAAGCATGAACCAAGATGAAATTTGCAGAGCGCCAACAAGAAATATAATTGCTTCTACTCATTCTTCTCGGTATTTGTTGTTTGCTTATTTTAGCCATTGTACTGGGAAAAGAAAAGCCAGTATTTGATACGGTCACAAGTACGCTGATGGCTGTAAAGGACAGATCCAGAGATTGACTTACTGAGTGAAATGTCAGGCAGAGAAAGACAAATATATGATTATCACATGTGGGATCTGAAAAAGGGTACCAATGAACTTATCTATGAAACAGAAATAGAGTCACAGATGTAGAAAAGGAATTATGGTTACCAGAGGGTAAGGAGGGCAGAGGGATAAATTGGGAGACTGAGATGGACATATATACACTAATATATATTATATATATATAAAATAGATATGTAATGAGAGCCTATTGTATAGCACAGGGAACTCTACTCAGTATTCTGTATTGACCTACCTGGAGAAAGAATGCAAAAAAGAGTCCATATGGGTATATATATATAACTGATTCAGTTTGCTGTACCCCTGAAACTAACACAACATTGAAATCAACTATACACCAATATGTTAAAAAAAAAAACAAACTAAATATGACTGATTTTGCAAATTTTTCTTTCTTCATCAATAAAATCTACTTTTCTGGTTTATTTTTTAATAGAGAAAAACAACCCAAACTGCCCTAAAGTCCCTGGTAAAGCAGAATGCAGCCAGATGGTCCAGGTGAAATAAAGAGAGAGAGAGAGAAGTCCGTCCAGGCTTAGACTGAGTGCCTCTGAAATAGGTCTGTCAGTGTTCTTACTGACAGTAAAGGCCATGAATTTTTCTTAATTTCATTTCCTACTGTGTACACTACAGGAGAATCTCTCTACAGTGTAAATTCCTGTTTTCAATATAGTCTTGGTCATAAAGAGTCACTCAGCCTAAAACTCCCAACCATAAGCAGTATTTTAGCAACAGTCCTGGATCTGGTGTCAAGAGATGTGGGCTTAAATCCTGCCTCTCCACCCAGTGTGAATTTGAATGATTTGCTTCATCTCTACAAAGCCTCAGTTTTTATGTCTATAATAATCTGGGGATTTTAGCTAGAATTCAGATGTCTGCATACGTGAAAGACTGGAGTCACAAGTCTGCTGGGAGTTTGCCTTATTAGCTAATTAACAGAAAGATTAACATCTATCCCTATGTAGCCTTTAGGAATGAGACATGGTAGGGGAAAGAGTTTGAAAAAAATATGTATCCCAGATCAATGGTTCAGCACCAGCCTCTCCTGGGGGCCTGTTAGAAATCAAATCCTCAGGCCCCACCCCAGACTTAATTATGACTTCTGGCATGGAGATCCACACTTGCGTTTTGTCAGACCCTCCATATGATTCTGATACAGACTCAAGTATAAGAACCAGAGTCCTAGAAGCAAGCTGAGATGAAGCGGATAGTTAGTACTGTCTCTGAGTTCGGCTTCTTGCCCTCATGCCTACGGCCTAATAGAGAGGGTTGTAGGCAGACACTGGAGGAGCGTTTACTTCAGTGTGTCTCATCTAATGCTGTGTTTGAACCTAAAGAATGTTATTCCTCCCTTTGGTGTTTTGTAAGTATACTTGAAACCGTGCCATAAAATAAATCAATGCAATAATCCATTACATGGCTCCTGAGTATACATACTCACCTGGAGATTTTTGCATGCCCGTCCTAGGGAATCTTTACCTTCTCCCCATCCTCAACTCCAAAATTTACATGTATATTCCACTCACAGTGTAGTGTGCCCATAGATTCTTTCTCATTTCATACTCACTACCACCTCTGAAGATGCTAGAGCCTGCAGCCTAGTTGCATCCCAACAGATTGTCTAGATACCTGTATGCTTCCCTATTTTTTTCTAGGAGCAATGCAGTTCCAGCCTTGGTTAATGGTAGGAGAAAACTCTTCACCTGCAAGGGTGGTTTTACAGTACCTAGTTTCTAAGGGTCACAGCACACAGGAGCTTATAGGACTATTTTTGCACATTTGTTCGTGTAAGCCACGTAGTTAGTTATCACAAACACTTTCAAAAACACTTAGGATATTACTTTCATATGCTGTATACAGCTCATTGGTGGCAAATCTAGTCTCACTTGACTGCATTTCTTTTCAGAATGGAAATTGCTAATAAGAGTCAAAAGGTCCAAAATCAACCTAAAGCAAACCAAAAATAAGGCCCAAACCTGACACTCACACAACATAAATAAGAAGCAATTTCCTTGAATTAAAAAGTCATATAATTATACCAAGCATAACCCAGAGGACTGATGCCAGATTTGGCATTTCAGAAAGCAAAATGTGTGGAAAGAAATGAAACCGATGTTATGAACGGTCAATTTATATGTGCACTGTTTCTGTATACTGTATGTCATGCTGTTGTACTATTTCCAAGTAATATTTTGCAAACAAAATGCATATCATCGAATGGAAGAAGTTTTGTTCAAGTCATTCGGTGTGGCCAGTTGGTCACTGAAAGGAGCAGTGGCCATGCCTGGACATGTTTTCCCAGCATCCAGGTCTGGGAGGTAGGTACTCTCATCACCAATCCTGTTTTATAGACGAGGACATTGGACATAAAGAAAATTCACCCTCTCAACACTACAAATCACTCAATGGAGTGTGTTAGTAGTTTCAGGGCTCCCAAGCAAATAGGATTCCGAGTTAGTTTTCTATCCTATGATTGATAAACAACTCTTGGATGAGTTTAGGGAAACCATTCTCTAGGCATTTTTCCAGTGCCTGCCTTTGTGTTCAGACCAGACATATGACTGAACTTTTTTCTTGATCTGCATTTGCTCTAATTCCTTTCTTCAGGACCATAATCCTTCATTTAAACTCAACCTACTTCCCTGCAGTTTAAGTCTCCAGTCCTCAACTTCAAACTGGCAGCTGAAGATTAGATGCTACCCTTAAAGCAATGCTATTTTAAAAAATGGCTATACCTTAGATCAGACACCCTTGGATGTCAAAGCTTGTCCAGACCAAACACAAGTTTTCAAATCCCTCTGGATACAGACTGGTGTCCTTTAACCTGTGCCCATCAAGTCAAGCATGGCACCTTTCCCCATGACTGAGCACGTCACAGGCTTCTCTCTGAAGCCTGGCCAAGCTTCAGCTCAAATAGCATAATTTTCAGGGACCAGTGCTGTTGTCCAAAAAGAGATTTCATTTTCTTTTGACATTTTCCCTTTTAAAATACAGGAATACAACACAACCTACAAGTTTTCCAGTGCTTTGCAGGAAGCCAATTACAGTATGTTCTAACAAAGGGTATAGGGAAATTAAAATAAAAAATGACCAAAAATCAGATCCCTAAGAATTGTCACTTGCAATATTGCCCTTACCTTTTAATGAAAGAAAAGATCAAGTGTTCCAACCGTCACCTCACTCCTTCAGAAAAACAGCTTCTGCCAAGAGATGATTAATGACTGTTACTTATTTGCCTCAAATGACTGAGTTTCAGGGCAGTCAGAAGCATTTTTTTAATCATTGACTTATTTCCTAATACAACTGGTTTCAAAGCTAAATCCTACATTTCATGAAATCACAGGCAGAATGGTGTATGTACTTTCATGGATGTTAAGATATCTTGGTCTCCTGCGGGGCTCCAAACTCAGTATCACTTGCTTATTTTGGGGGTTAAAGTTTAGCAGGCAATAGGAAGATGATTAAGACCTATTTATGCCATACTATAAAGTCTCATGTTTAACCTCTATGAGATTTACTCGGAAGCTTTAAGCAGTGAAGCATTTTTTTGAAGTATACTTGATATACCATATTATGTTAGTTTCTGGTGGCTCAGTTGGTAAAGAATCTGCCTGCATTGCAGGAGACCCAGGTTTGATCCCTGATTTGGAAAGATATACCCTGGAGAAGGAAATGGTAACCCACTCTAGTATTCTTGCCTGGAGAATCTCATGGACAGAAAAGCCTGGTAGGCTACAGTCCACTGGGTCACAAAGAGTCAGACATGACTGAATGACTAACACTTTCACTTTCAGGTATACAACACGATAACTCAATATTTTTATAGATCGTACTTAGTGAATAAATTGATTACAAAATAATGGTTGTATTTCTCTCATGCATAATATATCCTTGTTGCTTATTTATTTTGTACATAGTAGTTTGTACCTCTTAATCCCACATTATTTTACCTCTCCCCCGTCCCTCTCCACACTGGTAACCGTTAGTTTGTTGTCTATATCTGTGAGTCTGTTTTGTTAGCCACTGTGTAAAATAGGTTCCTCAAAATAGAACTATTATATGATCAGGCAATTCCACTCCTGCATATATATATATATGGTTTATATCTGAAGAAAACAAAAACATTAATTCAAAAAGAGATATACACCCCAATGTTTAAAGCCAAGATACGGAAGTAACCTGTGTCTATCAACAGATGAATGAACAAAAGAAGATGTGATATATATATATATGCTGTTGTTTGGTCACTAAGCTGTGTCTGGTTCTTGTGTGACTCCATGGACATAGCCCGCCAGGCTCCTCTGTCCATGGGATTTCCCAGGTAAGAATACTTGAGTGGGTTGCCGTTTCCTTCTCCAGGGGATCTTCCTGATCCTGGGATCGAAGCTGTGTCTCCTGCATTGCTTGTGAATTCTTTACCACTGAGCCACCTGGGAAGTGTATATATATATAATATTTCTAATATTCCATTGTATATGTATACACATGCAATTTAATATTGCGAAGAACCAACTCATTGGAAAAGACCCTGATGCTGGGAAAGACTGAAGGTGGGAGCAGAAGGGGACGACAGAGGATGAGATGGCTGGATGGCATCACCAACTCAATGGACATGAGTTTGGGTAAATTCCAGGAGTTGGTGATGGACATGGAAGCCTGGCTTGCTGCAGTCCATTGGGTCGCAGAGAGTCAGACACAGCTGAGCAACTGAACTGAACTGAACAGTCATAAAAAGGAATGAGACAATGCTATTTGCAGCAAAGTAGGTGGATGTAGAGAGTATTTTGCTTAGTGAAATACGTGAGACAAGGAAAGGCAAATACGCTACATTATTACTTATAAGCAGTGAAACATTTTTGAGGAAATATGCTGAGAACTGTGTGAGACTGGCCTGTAGAGACCGTAAGTGGTGTAAGGAAGGCCAGATAGAAAGCTAGCAAATATTCTAGGCCCAGACCCAAGAAGATGAGGCTAAAATTACAATGATGGTTGTAAGGGCGGGCTTGAGCCATGTATCAAAATGAGTGCTCAGTAAATATTTGTGGCTAAAAGGGAAGGAAGTTGGGAGGGAGAGTAAGAGGGAGGAAGGGAAGGTTAGATAGAGGAAAGGAAGGAAGGGAGGGAAAGAACAGGGAGCAGGATTAGCTAAAACCCCTTGAAATTCTCCTAGGTAGTGTATAATCTTGGTAACTGTATACAGTATTTAAAAACCACATTCTATAACAGCAGTTCTCAATGAAGTGTCACATTAGAACCACTTGAGTAACCTATAAAATCTTGATGCTATGACTATATTCCAAACCAATTAAGTTAGAGCCTCAAGGGGTAGACCCTGGGTCTCAATATTTTTTTAAATTCTTCCCAATGATTCTAATGTGTAGTCAGGACTGAAAAATCAGTGCTCTGTAGACTGCCTGCCTCTGGAATCAATCTCTGCCTAATAATTGGTTGCCATGGAAATTTATCCACTATTTTGGTGAGGGTTGTAAAACCTCCAGGTTACTTTAATTCTAAAAATAGCTGATACACTTTTCAGTCATTGGGATAACAAAGTCTTCTTATGATCCATGGCCAAATTAAAAGTATTGCAGTAGGACCCACTTTTTCTCTATATGGACCCATTTAGATCAACTCAGAGAACTCGAGTTAGGCTCTGGTTCTAGCTATGCATTAAACAACACCAGAAAAGTCACTGGACATTTGCTTCTCATTTGCTGGATAGAACCACCTCTAAGGTTAACCTCCAAGGTTAACCTCCATGTTACCTGGGAGTGATGTGGACAATAGGCTTATGTATTGTTCTTGCTGTTTTATTAGCTGTTACAACACTGGGGAAATCACTTAACCTGCAGTTTCTTATCTGCATAATACAGACACTCATATCTCAAATTTGTTTTTGAAGATAGAACGAGATAAGACATTTGTCAACTTGTCCATTTCAATTATTATATAATATGATATCTACAATAACAATGGGCTTCCCTGGTGGCTCAGCTGGTAAAGAATCCATCTGCAATGCAGGAGACCTGGGTTCTATCCCTGGGTTTGAAAGATCCCCTGGAGAAGGGAAAGGCTACCCACTCCAGTATTCTGGCCTGGAGAATTCCATGGACTACAGTCCATGGGGTTGCAAAGAGTCAGACACAATTGAGCGACTTTCACTATCATAGGAATAGATGTTTCTTCTGTCTGTTAATATCCATAAAGATGTACAGAAATTTAAGATTAAAGACAATTTATGTATTAGCTTTCCTTCATTCTACCAGGTTTTTAAATATCAGCATCCAATGTGTACTCCCTTCTCTTTCAAATCACAGTGCATAACAATAATTCGGGGGACTGCCTTGGTAGTCTACTGGCTAAAACACTGTGCTCAAAATGCAGGTGGCCTGGGTTTGATTCCTGGTCAGGGAACTAGATCTCACATCCTGCAACTAACAGTTCACAGGCTGCATGCAACTAAAGAACCCACATGCCATAACAAAGATTGAAGATCCCAGGTACTGGAACTAAGACTTGGAGCAGCCAAATAAATAAACATTAAAAAAATTAGAGCAAAACAAAAGCAATAATTTGGGTTGCCAAAACCTGTGACATGTATGTTACACTTTTCTGAAGGTTGAAGGGAATGTTCAAACTGAGTCAAACAAAGATCCTCATTAACAATTGTCTGTCCTCTGGGGTGCAGTGACTGACATGACTAGAATCTCCACATTCTTGCAGGGAACATAATCACTTTATGAAATCAGTGTCATTCATGAAACACCTCCTACACATACATAATTACTGCAATTGACAAGTGTATCTCAGTGTTAATACAGATGCTGTTTTATCTAAAAGGCAAACTTGGAGAGGAAAAAAAAAAGCGAAACAATTCATTTTCAGTCTAATTAAAGTCATTATAAACAGCCTCCTGGTGCTTAACCTTTTTTCCTCCAAAATCCCAGTCTTTTAGTTGAATGCTCAGATCTGGAGCTTCGTTGAGGTTTTCCTTAATTGCCTTTCCATCACTAATGGGATTCACTTCATTATTACCTCTGCCAAAAGCTGCCTCCAACTTTCAGCTCCCATGCTGAGACATTTACATGCCTATTTATAATGTTAAATGCTGAAGTCACACCACCGTAAAGTTTAGGTAACTAAATTGGAGTGTGACTCCACTGACTGGGAAGCATTGACTTAGATTATATTTTCTTAGATATCTATAAACTGTCTCCAAATGCCTCTTTCTGCTCATTCATCCCCTGAATTTCGTGCTCGCCTTCCTTTTTTCCTTTCTTCCTCCCTCCCATTTTCCCTCCTTTCTTTCCCCTCTGATTCTTTCTCCTTCTCCACCTCCTTTCCTTACCTTGTCATGTCCCATGTCCATCCTCACAATAATCTCCCAGAACCATCTTACTATTTCAACAATGTCTACGATCGTATCACCAATCTTTTTTTTTGTTTGTTTTTTAACAGATAGCTTGCCATCTATCTTTGCTGCTAAGTCGCTTCAGTCGTGTCTGACTGCACGACCGCACAGTCGGCAGCCCACCAGGCTTCTCTGTCCATGGGATTCTCCAGGCAAGAACACTGGAGTGGGTTGCCATTTCCTTCTCCAATGCATGAAAGTGAAAAGTGAAAGTGAAGTCCCTCAGTTGTGTCTGACTCTTAGCGACCCCACGGACTGCAGCCTACCAGGCTCCTCTGTCCATGGGATTTTCCAGGCAACAGTACTGGAGTGGGGTGCCATTGCCTTCTCCCATCTATCTTTAGTTAACTTTAACAAAGTCTGTGTACTCAGTTTCAAGATCCCAGTTTAAAGCTGAGCGGACTAAAGGTCAAGAGAGAAAAATAAGATGATGAAGAAGACCCAGTTCACATGAGAGTAAGGTAGGACTTGAACCCAGCCCTTGCCCTCTGGGAAGAATTGGATGAATCAACATAAATGAGGTGTCACATCATAGAAGGGGGGTGACCCAGAGATGAACAGTGTACCTCTAAGGCCTCTCAGTGAGTCTCTAGGGGAGGAACAGCAGGAAGTCAGACTTACCAACCCCCATGCCTTGTTCTTTTTATCCCTTTTCACAAAACCTCCTTGAGCTGCATATTAAGTAGGAATCATTGTGGTCTAGTCAAAGAGAATGTTAGCAGGGTTAGAAGTGGCTCAAGGGTAGGGACATATTCTTACCTAGTGTCAGAAAGAGGGCAGACAGTGTTAGATAGGGCGTCAGGAATTTTCTGTTGGTTTGCTGCTTTGTTGCCATGAAGCTTTTCTGTGCATATAAACACAGAGCTGTTGGGGTGGGAGCTATGAGGAGAACATGGGGATATTTGGGGGAAACTGGAGACTCCTTCTCACTTAAGGGGTTTCTGTCCCATGTCTACCAAACCTTGACAGGTCATATGTGTGTGCGTGCATATGTGTGTGAGTGTGTGTGTGTATCTGCGCTAGTGCACATGGGCATTAAGCGCTAGTAGTGATGCTGAGCAGGGCCCTGTGGGGCTCCTGGAAACAAAGCCTCCCCCATTTCTCTGATCATAGGAATCAGCCTTCATTCAGCCCCCATGACCTTCCCTGAGTTCCAACGGGCCGATTCAAGAGTTGCTTATTAGGGAATAGAGGATGTGAGACCAGGAGGAAATGAAGGGTCAAGAGAAAAACATTGCAGCCTTCCAGCAAAGTCCTGGTTCCCCAAGAAGGGCCACCCGCAACAATATTTTTGAGTTGTTTTGCAGACACTGAAACCCCCAGTAGGTAGAAGAAGTTAATAGTTAATGACGGTATGCTGCCCACAAGATGTTGACCCCTGAAGGTTAATGATACTGACTCCTACTTACCTTACCACCAACCAGTCAGAAAAATGTCCACAAGCTAATATGTCTCTTTGAATCACTACTCCCAAACCTTTCAATTCCCTCCCCAAGTTGGGACACACAGCTTCGAGGGCATTAGCCTCCTGTAGCCCTCTTTGACTGGCGAAGCAATAAAGCTATTGTTTTCACTTCACCCAAAACTCTGTCTCTGAGATTGATTTAATTCAGTGTTGAGGTACAGAGGCCAGATTTGGCTTCAGCAGTAAAGACATCCAGAGAGGTGTGTTTTAACATAGCCTCTGGCCTTCAAAGAGTTTACAGCTCAACCAGAGAAACTGGCTAACACTGAAATAATGAACAAGATACAGTTTAAGAATTTTTAAATGCAATAGAAAGACGAAGTCGATTACAGCCCAGCTCCAAGAACAAATATTATGAAGACTTTAGAAATGGCGATTATGCAAATATTTACGGGATGCCTATTATTTGCAAGACTCTGCTTGCTACTGTTTAAATGTTCAGTGGGAGATGGCGTTGTCTTGTCCGTAATTTTAATCAAGTATAAAATATCTTGAGGTGAACATGGGAAGCAGTGAGAACATAGAGGGGAGAGCAGCCCATTCTCACTTCCTTGATAAGGCAGCATCTATGCTGAGGGCCAGAGGATAAACCCAGATTAGGCAGGAAGGGTGGTTATTTTCTCTTCAGCTTCCCCTTTCCTGTCTGTTCTCTGTCCTCCTCTGACCTGCTGCTGCAGACTCAGCAGCTGACATCTGTATGGTGTAGTACTGTTGCTTCCTTGCTCTTTGATCTCTGCTTGGGGCTTGGCCAGCAAGGAAATACTGATAGGAAATAAGGGGTCTGGTGGAGAGAGAAATGGAGTGTTTCTCCCTCCCTGCTGGAATATCCCGTCTCCAACAGTTTCATCTCTCCATGATCACAGCGCTTGCCAGGAGGCTCTTCTTCTGGGATTCTAGGTTCTGGTCCTCAGCTGGCCCCAGACTACTTGGCCCTACAGGGATAAGAACTTCCCAACTTGCTAGTTTCTGAACATCTCACTATTAATTTCCTCAGCATCCTTTTCTTAAGCCAGCCTAACATTCCGTTCTGTAAGTGGTTCTTATATTAAAAGCCTCTTCATGTGAACAATTTAGGGTGGATTCTGTTGCCTGCCTATAAGCTGGCTGATGGATATACCAGGTGAAGGCAGAGGGAGAGGTGGGTTGGGAAGGGTGTAATGCCCAGTGACCGTGTGTTGCTCCACATGGATGGAGTAGAGGATGACATTGTGGTAGAGAGTGGTGAGACTAAAGAGGGAAGCTGAACATAAAGGGCTTTGCATGTTGCACTGGGAAGTTTCTACATGACAATATAGAAAAATGTTTATGATATATTGCTGCTAAGTTCCTTCAGTTGTGTCCGACTCTATGCAATCACATAGACGGCAGCCCACCAGGCTCCCCTGTCCCTGGGATTCTCCAGGCAAGAACACTGCAGTGGGTTGCCATTTCCTTCTCCAATGCATGAAAGTGAAAAGGGAAAGTGAAGTCCCTCAGTCCTGTCCGACCCTCAGCGACCACTTGGACTGCAGCCTACCAGGCTCCTCTGTCCCTGGGATTTTCCAGGCAGGAGTACTGGAGTGGGGTGCCATTGCCTTCTCCGTTATAATATATTAAGTAACAGTAAAAAACAATTTTGAAATGTTTATGTGTACATTACAATTTTAACTGTATTCTACTTAGGGTAAATGATATAATAAAATACATAAAATGAGAGTGGGGCTATCTTATGGTATTTACTATATCGGGGATTTGTTTTATCTAGTGAATTTTCTGAATTGGATTACATTGATTTTATGAATTTTAAAACACACTTTTAAAGAGCAAATATCCTGAAGCGCTTGTTCAGTGGAACTCCCTTAAGTACAATGGATAAAAGGCGCATTCCTGATGAGCTCAGCCTGGCTCACAGAATTCGCAATTCTGTGCAAGTGGGCTGTGAGCACCCCTCTGAAGGTAGCCACCGAATGGGGTATAGACAGCGGAGATTTCATGGTGGAGCACAGTGGGAGACACCTTTTTTCCATATAAAGGCTGAGTCTAGGGAAACAAAGTTTCCCTGAAAACAGGATATTTCACTAACTGTCCCAAAGCTAGGGTGTTTCAGGGAATAGAAACTGCTCCCATATATTGAAGCAATTTTTTTGTAGGTTCTTGAATTAAGAGATCAGTATTCCATAACCCGTGAATATAGCAGGATCAGACAGGCGATCTACCACAAGCCAGTGTCAGTGGTTTGGCTTTGCCTGTGTGATGGTGAGTGGACACAAATTTGGTTTGGTAAAGAATCTGACTGAATATCACACTCTTAATGTTCCTCATTCTGGCCTTTTCCACCACCAGCCTTCTAGTAAATATTTTGTAGAACAGGTCACAGTGAAAGATGAGTTGTGGCCTGACTTATGCCGATTTGAATTTCTCGTAACTGCATCTGTCATTGAGGATTAATGCATTTGATCCTACACACTGCTGGGGAGGAAAAACACTTTCTCTACCATTCTAGGTTCCTCTGGCTGATCTAAGACTTAAACTGACATAAGACAGATTAACAGGAGAAAATCAAACCATGTTCAGTAACATGTATACACGAGAGAGGTTCACGGAAACTAACTTGTCAAATGGTCAAAAATCTTCATTTAAATGTCATCTCTAGATGATGACAAAAGAGAATGTTGAGGGTAGTGCTTTGGAATTTCAAAGGGGAGGAAGGCAATTGGCATTGAGAGGAAAAATCAAATGTTTGGTAATAAAGGTGTGCTGGGTGATGCAAAGATAACGGGCCACAGAGTTAAGTCTGATCTCTAAGAGCTTCCTTCACCACACCCAGCCCATGCTTGAAAGTATCTCTAGTGATAGCTGGATTCCTCTATCTAAATTCTTCAGGCAGTTAAGGGGAAGGTCAAAGTTTGCTCTTGAGTCTTTTGGACCTTGATTATCTTCAGCTCAAAATACTCTTCATGCCAAAGAGATATCTTGGAGTAGTAAGTTTTGCACCCCTACAAACAACCTCCGTGAGATTGGTTTATGCAAATCTGTTTCTGAAAGAAGGCTCCACCTACACTTGGTTAGGCGCCTCTAGGAATCTCCCTTCTATACCCCTAGTCTGGGGCTCCTCTTTTGGACTATTCACTTCCAGTGGGATGATGTCTAGGACTTGGCCTGGCCAAGGAGCGAGCACGTCCGTGACTAAGGATGGTTGCATGCACCGCCTTATTTCTTGACCAGCGTAAGAAATGTCAGCACAGATGACATTTTTCAGCCCTCAGAAAAATATTTCCTGATAAAGGGGAAAATCTGCAGAGCAGCTCCCAAAGTTGTAAACATCTATCAGAGGCAGAGAGTAAACATTTAATCAGCTCCCAGTCTTTGGGACCTTAGATCACGGCCCTGTGCAGTAGCAGCCTGGACTTATGGTACAGAAGAGAAGGGAAAGACTGGTGATAACTGGCAGGTTACTGGGAGCTACCCTACCATCCGTCTTCCTTTGGATTCTCTAGTCCCTCTGCCTAGCTTTGCTTGTGGGGCCAAATCTAGCTCTAAGACAAAGAGAGCCCCTCATGGCCAGGGGGCCACTTGCAAAAGAGGACAGTGCACACTGATAATGTGCCTGCCACAAGGGCATCTCTCAAAACTACCACGGTGACAATCAAACTTTGCAACAAGAAGTTATGGTTCTTAGGGAAGAGGGCTGGGCCACGAGTTCTGAGAAACAGTATGTCTCAGCAAGTCTCGTGAGTCAGGCTTATTAGAAATCAACTCTTAGCTCTGCCACTAACTCTCTGTGTGACCCTGGGCATGTTACTCCACCTCTGTCCTAATTTCATCATTTGTAAAAGTAGGTTACATGAAACCTATCTGTTAGAGTTAACTTGGTTGCTAGATGACTAGCAAAGCATATCTCTGCTAAGTCACGTCAGTCGTGTCCGACTCTGTGAGACTCCATAGACGGCAGCCCACCAGGGTCCCGTCCCTGGGATTCTCCAGGCAAGAACACTCGAGTGGGTTGCCATTTCCTTCTCCAATGCATGAAAGTGAAAAGTGAAAGTGAAGTCACTAAGTCATGTCTGACTCTTTGAGACCCCATGGACTATAGCCTACCAGGCTCCTCCATCCATGGGATTTCCCAAGCAAGAGTACTGGAGTGGGGTGCCATCACCTTCTCTCAATATAGCAAAGCATAAGCACCTATATTAGACTAATGTAAGCAACACACGTTACTTCCATTTAAAATTCTTCTACTCAATCTCCTCTCATTTCTTTCATGAGAAAATCAGTGCTCAGAAGGGAGAATGAATGTTTTTACCAACGTTACATAGTTGCTTTTTGGTAAAAAGTGGTACACCGGAAAACACATGGAATCAAGAAGAAATAGGTTTAAATCCCAAGTTTATTTTTCAATGTGATGTTGGGAGAGTTGCTTAACTTCTCTAAGCCTCATTCATGGATATAAGGGGTTAATGATGCTGCTCTGCCTTGTCTCTGCCATGCAGTTATTAATAATTTATGTTCTACTAAGAAAGAAAAATGTTCTAGCTAAGGAGTCTGATAGGAGACCCCCACATAAATCTGGGATACCAAAGGGTTATGCCCTCCAGGTAAGTGAAATAATGACATCCCCAGGAAGTGTGTATACCTCAGCCCTGGTGGCAGAGGGTGCATCTTTCTTAAGAACTTAAATCATATGTGTTCAGGCCATCATGCCTTCTGGATTTACACTGCCAGTATAGTCCCCCATTTCCAACAAAGAGCAAAAAACCCTGGTGCAAAAAATTTAAAATTGGCTCGATGCCCCCACATGACAATTGGAAGCCAACTTTTCTAGAAAAACTAATAACAGTCCATAGAGATGTTAATATATTTTAAGATCCATTCCAAGTTTCAATTTGTGAAAGTATGAAAAAACATGCATCTTAGAATTGATGAAATATGATAAACACAGCAGTACCCTCTCACATGATTAAGGAATAATGATTGCACATATATATAATCATATATGATTACACGTGTATGTGGGGCTCTGTGTATGTATCTTCTTAATTGTGTGTGACTTTGAGTGGGTCTCAGAAAAGGATGACATCTGTGGTTCCTAAGAGCCTCTTTACTTCTGCTTTAATGGTTTATCTTAGAATATTGCATGTTGTTTTTATTTATTCCCAAAGATTTACTTCTGTCACGTCTCAGGCTCAAATTAAGGCATCCTTGACTGTACTTGAAATGTCCAACAGTTTAATGGCTCAATTTTCTGAAGAATTAGGGGAAGGAAATGCTTCTACTAAATTCCTCTTTATCACCTACAGTTTCTATTCTAATCACCTGATATTGTTCATTATCTCCTTTAACATTGAAATATATTACTAGGCCAACAGTCTCCAGCTCTGAAATCTAGCTTTGGCCGAAGGTGGCAAAGAAATCCCAGAAGAAGCATTTTTCCATTTTTGGATCCTAATAATAAAAATGGTAATAAGCTTGCAATCTTTTGTTTTTATGCCACCGTAAGATACTTCATGAGGGATTAATTTATGAAAGATCACAAAGGTGCATATCAATACTTTTTAACCATTGTCTAACTCAATGAAACTATGAGCCATGCCGTGTGGGGCCACCCAAGATGGACAGGTCATGGTGGAGAGTTCTGACAAAAAGTGGTCCACTGGAGAAGGGAATGGCAAACCACTTCAGTATTCTTGCCTTCAGAACCCCATGAACAGTATGAAAAGGCAAAAAGATAGGACACTTAAAGATGCACTCCCCAGATTGGTAGGTGCCCAATATGCTACTGGAGATCAGTGGAGAAATAACTCCAGAAAGAAGGAAGAGATGGAGCCAAAGCAGAAAAGACACCCAGCTGTGGATGTGACTGGTGATAGAAGCGAAGTCTGATGCTGTAAAGAGCAATATTGCATAGGAACCTGGCATGTTAGGTCCATGAATCAAGGCAAATTGGAAGTGGTCAAAAGGACGGAGGCACAAAAGGGCTTTTGGTGGGAAGAGAAATGAGGAAAAGGGAGGAGTCAGCAAGCCTGCAGAAGTGCCCGATGCCCACCCTTTTAGCACACCTGTGCTTCCTTACCATGCTATCTACTTCCCAGTTCCCTTGCTCAGTGAGTAGGCTGGACTACGAGGAGCATGTGAAAGCAAGATTGAAGTCACATTCAGACAGGTTAATCTCAAAATCTTTTAACCAGTCACACGTGACAAACTATGGAAGCATTCTCTGAAAGCAAGGGGTCTGGGCAGGAAGGAGACCAGTGAGAAAGTTGAATGGTATAGAAATATGTATTTGTCACTCATTTGTTAATCCAGCAGCGCTTCCCAGGTGGTGCTAGTGGTAAAGAACCTGCCTGCCAAAGCAGGAGACATAAGAGATGTGGGTTTCATCCCTGGGTCGGGAAGATGCCTTGGAGGAGGAAATGACAACCCACTCTAGTATTCTTGCCTGGAGAATCCCCATAGACAGAGCAGTCTGGCGGGCTACAGTCCATAGAATCACAAAGAGTCAGACACTACTGAAGTGGCTTTAGCGCTTATTCATCCAGCAACAATATACTGAGTATAATCCAAGCACTGTACCCTCAGCTAGGCTCAGAGGAGAGGGATAAAGTGTCTTGTTATGCAACTTTTTGGTCAGGGAACCCTAACAACATACATCAGGAGTGGAAAGAAGACCTTTCTTCAAATGAATGAGTACATCCTTCCTTTCTTCCTTCCTTCATTTGCTTTTTGGTTCAATAAATATTTGTGTGCAAGACACTATATTCCACGACAGTGAAGGAAATCTACAATCTAGTAGAAACATACATGTTTGTTTTGAGGGTGTACTCAAAGGTTCTGTTCACAGTAGGTGCTCAACAAATCTCTGTCAGTAATACTAGCGACAAGGATGCTGACTGAGCCCTTAGACTCTATTTTCGATATGTTGAACATTTAAAAAAATATTTGATATGAATCTCAATTAGTTATTAATTATCTATTTTAATATAATGACACTCATTTCAGCAAAAGATTAATTTAAAAAATGTCAAGTGATTCGTTAGTGTGTAATTGTTTCTTCCTCAATAAGTTGAATACTAATTTCTTTCTTTTTCTAAAAAGGAAAGAAATCTGAGTGTTTTGAGTAAGTCCTGAATAAGATTGGCAAAGAAATTAGATGTTAATTTAGATACTGCTTAATAAAAATATGATTTCACAAATTGAAACTTCACTTTATATTCTACCTGAAAGCTCCCTTATGAAGGATCTGGGAGACTGGAGTCTATGGAAGAAACACATTAATTTTAAAAAACATAGGTTCAAGGTTGTAATCTCAACTCTTATCTTTGCATTAAACACTCTGAAGCCCTGTTCAGAAGGAAGGAATAATTTGCACCAGTCTTGATTATAAATAGAGTAGTAACCAATTAGGGTAGAAAACCAGGAGATTAAAAAGTAGAGGCTTTAGCATCAGGAGAGAGACAGTGATACATATTATGCCCCCAATTTAAAAACTGAGAAGACAGACTTGATAAGGCCAGTCACTTCTCTAGGTTGAGATGGTCTGAAAAGAGTCATCATTGAAGATTTAAGTCTAGGGCTGTCTAATCTGATGACTATATCCCTTTTCTGTTGGCCCCTTCAGCTGGGGTATAGCCAATGTCCCAGAAGAGAGATATTTCATAATTTGATTCTCATTGTATCTTTTAGGCTTAAGACTAAATTTTCCAAGAAATATGGAGGACAACAAGATAGAGAGCCTTTATCTGTTTCACACGATGTCTCTTCTGAGAGCTTCTAGGTGCACGGGGAAAAATGTTCACAGCTTTCAAAGACTAAGGATGTGGAAGGGTTAGAGGCAGTGTTTTCCAAGCCAAGATTCTTCATGGTTGCGCAGGAGTCCAACAGCCTCAAGATGATGATGCTAAAGTGATCGTTTAGGAAACATATTGCAGCCTGGGCTCTGGAGCTAGACTACTGAGACCCCCTTTGTTTAAAAATACCACTCCGTATTTTTTACTAGCTGTTTGAACTTGAGTAAGTTATTTCAGCTCTCTAGGTTTCATTTTGCTCTAATAATAAAATGGAAGTAACCCTAATTCACAGAGACCATGTAAAGAACAAATAAATTAGTCAGACTAAAATGCTTAGTCCAGTGCCTAGCACATAGTAGGTACTCAATAAATCTTAGCATTTCTTAGCATAATTTTTGGCTCTTATTTTTCAGTCTACCATTAGAAGGAGAAACAGGTTAACTGTCAAAAAAAATCACCATGGTTTAAATATGCATGAGAAAAATCAAAACTCTGTGTCCACATATTTGTGGAAAAAGAGAGCTGTTGAAAAATAAACATCTCAGCTGTTTCTGAATTTTCTCATTAACATTTGTTTGCTCTTTTTGATTCCTTTTGTTTTTGCTAGCAGACAAGTGGTAACAGGTGCCAAAGTTTAAGGAAAAATATGCGAGAAAAAAATGTAAATGTGATTATAACTATCTATTCATTAACTCTTTTTTCCCATGCAAATTATGGGGGGGATGTGAGTAAGAAAATGCAACTCAGGGAACCAGTGCAGCCCCCTCATCTGCATAACGTGTTGGGCTGCTGGAAGGCAGGGCTGAGGCTGCCCGCAGAGATAGATAAAGAGCTTCCAGTGGGGTCTGAAGCCCCAGGCCGTGAGTTTTAACAAACTGGGCCACGTATGGGATGAATGCTGGTCCCAGTTCCTGGGATATTTCCACTTTTAGCACTGAATGTGTCACACGCTGGAAAACTTGGCACTGAAAAACCAGGATATGTGGTCAGTTCTAGTGAGAATTAGATTCAGCAGCAGGTGAGATACTAGACCCAACTAATCATTGTTGTCATTGTTGTCTAGTCGCTAAGTCATGTCTGACTCTTTTGTGACCCCATGGACTGTGGCCCGCCAGGCTCCTCTGTCCATGGGGTTTGCCAGGCAAGACTATTGGAGTGGCTTACTTCCCTAGTGGCGCAGTGGTATGGAATCTGCCTGCCAATGCAGGAAATGTGGGTGTGACCCCTGATCTAGGAAGATGCCCTGAAAAAGGAAATGGCAACCTACTCCAGTACTCTTGCCTGGGAAATCCCATGGACATAGGAGCCTGGCGGGCCACAGTCTATGGGGTCGCAGAGTTGGACATGACTGAGTGATTGAACAACAACTAACCATGCACGTCTGTAATAGACATTTGAATTAAATTCCCACGTTCTACCTCGTGCCTTTGTTCACTTTTAAAGGAACTAGGCACAGTCACTCTACAGTCAAACCCACCTAGCTGGACAGAGAAAAATGGCAAAAGGGCAGAGATTTTCTGTCTTAAGTAGACTCTTAGTTCCTCTCCATCATTTGTTCACATGCAGAGTATATTTGTGGGGCTAGTTTTCCTTTTGCAAGGAGAATAACTGAGCTGTGCTAGTGGCAATGGTGGCAGCAGGACAGGGCAAACCTGGAAAAAAGATGTCATGGATGTGGTTCACAGTGTGACAAGTACCAAGTAGGTAGAGTGCACTCAGAGTGACTGTCTACACAGCTTCAATAAAATGAAGTAGCATGGAAACCTCATTCATTCTAGAAAATGCAATCTGATATTTTGCAGAGAGCCTAGAAAGAAGAGTACTTTCATAGTCTCTTTTTTGAGCACTTAGAAGTGCCATGCATTTATTTATACGTGTTCTCATGTAATCTTTTAATGCCTCTGTGAGGTAGTGTAGACCAGAAAGACGGAGGCTCAGTGACAAGTCTGTGGATGGAGAAAATAGTTTTCAGTTCAATCTGTGTCAAAAAGTAGGTAGATCACCTTGGGTGTGTCTTTTTGCTGCAGTGAGAATACACCCCTACATATTCATTTATCAAATAGGTCCTCCTGATTCCTTAGGGTAAGTTTCAAATTTAGCTAAGAGAATAAACATGAAGTTACTCTGTAAAATGGTATCTGGGTACAATCATACCTCCTCCTAGACGCACGCGCACAAACTTTCACAAACATACACATACAGATACGTATACCCTAACGCACCTAGTAACTCTAGAAAATTTGTTTATTTAGTATTTGTGACAATAGCTAACCAAGAAATGATGTGGGAGTGGGGAACTTTAGTTGTTGTCAGTCCTGCCATGCCCTCTGCAAGCCACACAAAATACATATGATGTTAATACAAAGTGCAGTGCCTTTCAGATGCAGCTTCCTCTGGGTCCCTCTGAATTAGAAATTCCTTACTCCATCCTTGCTCTATGCTGTGGTTTTTACATCCATACATCTCAATTTTTGACTGTTTGCCTATCTATTGGAAATACAGACACAACTGAAGTATTTGTGCTTTGAATACTGATGACATTCCAAGTATCTGTGAATATTAACTAGGATGTGTTATCACACAAAGAGAAATGGTTAAAATTATAATTTGTATCTTGTTATCTTGTGGGATTTTGTTCTTAATCTTTCTAATTTCACACAGTCATTCTGGAGTGATACTCCTAGTTTTTGTTTGTTTTTTTTTTTTTTTTTACAATGGGTAAACAGCTTGTTTTATACTTGGTAGCAGCTCATTTTCTGTCATATATCATGAGGATTTTGTATATCAGAGCAAGCCAAAGCATTAAAACTTCTGGGCAATTTGGCATTTGAAGAATTCAGTTCTTGACTTTGAAAGTTTGCATTTAAAGCAAACCAAAATGCTATTTGATGGAGTCCTACACCAGCAGTATATTCATGTCTGGTTCAAAAGAAAAAAAAAAAATCTGTAAAGTCCTACTTTATTTATACTAAAAAACAAACAAAAAAGTTTTAAAAATTGACTTGTCTTGAAAAAGGCCATCTGAAGTTCACAGTTTCCCTTTAGAAATAATAGTACTGTTTTGCCAATGGCAAAACAAATCCAAATATCAAAGGTTTGATGATGTTGAAAACTGAGATCCCAGGAGGTCTGAGGGACTTTGAGTTAGATATATATATTCTGTTATCTTTTTGAGGCTTGAGATGCCCATCCAAAAATCACAAGACTATGTTATTGTAGAAGCTTTCTAATATCTTTAGTGCACTGATGAATAGAAATGAGTCAAATTGCTCTCAAGACACTGCTGGAAAGAAACATGGCTGTTCCTTGGAGAGTTTGACCAACTCAGGAAGGCTCAGCAAAGTTCGAGGATACACAGGTTCTAACCACACTTCTCACCTTCATATGGATCTCATTTTTCCCTTGGATCTAGTCTTGCTGCCTTCCCTCAGTCCCCAACATTTAAGATCTTGTATCAAGGAGTCACAGAGACTGATGGCTGAAAGGGAACTTTAAAATTTAAACTAAACCTTTCAGGGCTTCAATTCCCTCTATAGACTCTGAATCACGTGTTCATTTCACTGATAACTAAGAACCTGCCATGATTAAGGCTGTATCACCTTCAGGGTAGTCCAGTTCTTTGAATGGTTGCCCTTTGTTCTCATCTAGATGCATTTCTGCCTTCCTTTCTTCTTCCTCTCTTTTCCTCATCTTCTTTCCCTTGTATTCTCCTTTCTTCCTTCTGTCCTTCCTTTCTTTTTCTTCCTTTCTTTCTTTAAAAAAACTAATCACGATACCAAGTGCTAGGTGCTAAAATGTAGGAAGTCATACCCAAGGGCAGGATTAAAGTTTGTTTCTGCTCTCAAATATCTGAACCTTTGTAGTGATAGCAGAAAATACAATCCTGTATATGTTGACGCAGAGAAGAAAAACAGTGCTGTGGGAATATGGAAATGGCATTCAACCCATCCTGCCTCCTCGTCTCCTAATACATATGGGTTAATCAAACAATGGGGAAATTCAGTGGACATTTCTTAGGGGAGGGTCGGGTTGCTAGAATTCATTTCTTTGACAAAAAAAAAATAAATAAATAAATAAACTTTAGAAAATCGTCTTTCCACCTTTGTGAATCATCAAATCAAGGTGACCAGAATCCTCCAAGGGGTGGCGAATGACTGATATGAGCAAGGCCAACTACAATCCTTCTGTAGGTATTCTGAATCTTAATCAGAGTAACGAAGTGATAGAGAAATCTTTCAGAGTAGATATTTTTAAATAAAAAATATTATATTGAGGCCTCCCTGGCGGTCTAGCGATTGAGAATCTGCTTGTCAATGCAGGGGACACAGGTTGAATCCCTGGCGCGGGAAGATCCCACAGCAGCTAAGCCTCTGTGCCACAGCTACTGAAGCCCGCCTGCCTAGAGCTCTCACTTTGCAATGGAGAGAAGCCACTGCAATGAGAAGCCGGAGCACCACAATGAAGTGTAGCCCCCACCTGCTGTGACTAGAGAAAGCCCATGAGCAAGAATAAAGACCCAGCACAGCCAAAAACAAATAAACAAGCAAATAAATAAATCTTTCTAAAAAGCACATTGCGACATAGTTGATATACAGTCTTATGTAAGTTTAAAGTATACGGTGCACTGATTTGGTACATTTACATATTGTAATATGATTACCGCTACATATTAGTTAATACTTCTATCATATCACTTTATTATCATGTATATTGTTTGTGAATATTTAAATCCAGTTTGTTAGCAATTTTAAGTATATAATACAGAAACATTTGGGACATTTCATGAATTTGCATCTTTGCCAGCGATCATTGCAAATTTCTCTATCCTTCCAGTTTGGTGTATGTGCTGCTGAATTTGGGCTGGGGTAGATTTGTACTATGTAACTTACATAAGAGGGAATAGATGATCAAGGGTTTCGTGTTGTCCGTATTCACAGTGCTGCTCTGGTTTTGTTAATACTATGAGTTATGAACACCTTTCCAATATATTTCAATTATTTTTAATCTAGCAAGAGGTAAAATCAGTCATTTTTAGTCAAATAACTAACTGAAACATAAAGGCTGTGAAACAGAGAAGATATATATATATATATATATATATATATATATATATATGTGTGTGTGTGTGTGTGTGTGTGTCTATATATGCATGTGTGCATACCAGTTGCTTCAGTTGTGTCCAACTCTTTGTGACTCCATGGACTGTAGCTTGCTAGGTTCCTCTGTCCATGGGATTCTCCAAGCAAGAATACTGGAGTGCGTCCCCATAACCTCCTCCAGAGGATCCTGAGAAGCCTATCTATCTATCTATATATATACACACATACATATTTGTGCAGATATATGTGTGTGAAAACCTAGAGGGACAATATAACCTGAGTGTATATCGGGAGGATGAGGTTTGAGGAAAGAGGTGAGGATGTCAGGATAGAATTATTGGGAAACAAAGTTGGAGAGATCAGAAGAGAAATTCTGACTGGATGTCTTGTGCAATCTTCTCAAGAGCTGAAGAGTCAAAACATCAAGAATTTTATTCCTGACTCTCATCTCCATCCTGATTTTTAAAGAAGTGGACAATAATATCCAAAGAGCTTAAACCACTCTCCATAATGTGGTAGCTGGTGCTGGATATGAGCACAAATTTGTGATAGAAGATTAAATCCACACTATCATGATATCCTTCACACCCTTTTGATGGAAATTAAGAAAAGAGGAAAACAATTTGGTTTCTCAAAACAGATATTACAAAAACAAATAAAATGAAAACAAAAATATAGAAGTGACCACAGATAATGTTTAGTAAGAATATTTCAATATTAGAAAGCTTGTTGATGCAATTAAATAAAAAAAAGAAGCCTCTCAATAGATTAGAAAAAAATGACAATATTCAGCATCTTTATCTGATTAAATATGAAACATCTCTAGGAAAGGTGTGTAAGGAACTCTTTTACTTTTTAATGGCTACTTACTAATAAAAAACACAGAAATTACACTTAAATATGATAATACAGGACATTTACTTTAAGCTTAGAGACATGATATCTATTCTCTTACTAATATTGTTCAGTGTGCATTGAACAATGCAAAATGTAAGAGAAAAAGAAATGAAAACCTGGAAGACTGAAAAGAGTCAAAAGTATAATTAGATACAGATGACAGAATGATGTATGTAAGATACCAGGAGTCACCAGAACTAACATTGAAACTAATTTCAAAATGTAAACAAAATTTCTGGTTACACATTCAATACAGGCATAACCTTGTTTTACAGCACTCTGCTTTATTACGCTGTGTAGATATTACCTTATTTACAAAACTGAGGGTTTGTTTCAACCCTGCATAGAGTTAAGTCTCTCAGTTCCAACTTTTTCAAAAGCATTTACTTACTTCCTGTCCCTATGCCACATTCAATAATATTGTAGTATTGAAACTTTTTCACTATTATGATTTTTTATGATCTGTGACCAGTGATCCTTGATATTACTATTGTACTTATTTGGGGGTGTCATGAACAATGCTCATATACGTTGGTCAACTTAATAGATAAATATTGTGGTGCTTTGACTGTGCTACCAATCAGATGTCCCCACCACCACAGACACACATCCCTCCCTTTTCTCAGATGTCTTTTATTCCCTGAGATGTATCAATGTTGAAATTAGGCCAGCTGATAATCCTACAATGGTCTCTCAGAGTTCAAGTGAAAGGAAAAGTTGGACATCTCTCATTAAAAATAAAAACCAGAAATGTTTAAGTTTAGTAAGGAAGCCATGCTGAAAGCCAAGATAGGCCAAAAGAAAGATTTCATATGCTAAGAATTATCTAAGCTGTGAATGCAAAGAAAAAGTTCTTGAGGGAAATTAAGAGAGCTACTCCAGTGAATGCAGGGATGATGAGAAAAGGAAACAGCCTAATGCTGATAGAGAGCGAGTTTTAGTGCTCTGGATAGCTACAGCATTCCCTTAAACCAAAGCCCAATCCAGAGTAAGGTTCTAACTCACTTCATTTCTATAAAAGCTGAGAGCTGTAAGGAAACTTCAGAAGAAGAGTTTGAAGCTAACAGAGGTTGGTTCATGAGATTTAAGGAAAGAAGCCATCTGCATAACATAAAGTGCAAGGTGAAACAGCAAGTGCTGAGGTAGAATCTGCAAGTTATCCAGAAAATCTAGCTGAGATGATTAATAAAGGTGGCTACACCAAAAAACAGATTTTCAATGTAGATGAAAACAGTCTTACATTGTAAAAAGATACCATATAGGACTTTAATAGCTAGAGAGGAGAAGTCAATGCTTTGTTTCAAAGTTTCAAAGGGCAGGTTGACTCTCTTGTTTGAGGCTAATGCTGCTGCTGACTTCAAGGTAAAGCCAAGGCTCCATTACCATTCTGAAAATTCTAGGGCCCTTAAGGATTGGGCTAAATCTACTCTGTGCATGTTCCATCAGTAGAACAACAAATCCTGGATAACAGCACATCTGTTACAACATGGTTTACTGAGTATTTAACCCCACACTTGAGACCTACTGCTCAGATAAAAAGATTCCTTTCTTTTATGACTGCTCATTGGCAGTGCATCTGGTCACCCTAGACTTCTGATGGAGATGTACAACAAGATTCATCTTGTTTTCATGCCTGCTAACACAACACCCATTCTGCAGCCTGTGGATCAGGGAGTAATTTCAAATTTTAAGTCTTATTATTTAAAAAATACATTTCATAAGGTTATAGAAGCCATAGATAGTAATTCTTCTGATGGAGGTCAACGAAGTAAGCCAAAAACCTTCCTGAAAGGATTCACCATTCTGCTGCTGCTGCTGCTAAGTCGCTTCAGTCATGTCCGACTCTGTGCGACCCCATAGATGGAAGCCCACCAGGCTCCCCAATCCCTGGGATTCTCCAGGCAAGAACACTGGAGTGGTGTCTGGAGTTCTGGAGTTCTAGTGTCATTAAAAAGATGAATTCATGGGAAGATGTCAAAAATATCCACATTAATAAGAATTTGGAAGAAGGAGTTAATTCCAATCTTCATGGATGACTTTCAGGGTTTCAAGATTTTGGTGGAGGAAATAACCTGCAGATGTGGTGGAAATGGCAATAGAATTAGAATTAGAAGTGGAGCTTGAAGATATGGCTGAACTGCTGCAATTTTATGATCAAACTTTAATGGAGGCAGAGTTGCTTCCCATGAATGAACAAAGAATGTGGTTTCTTGAGATGAAAACTACTCCTGATGAAGATGCTATGAAATGACAACAAAAGATTTAGAATAGTACATAAATTTAGTTGATAAAGAGGCAGCAGGGTTGAGAAGATTGATTCCAATTTTGAAAGAGGTCCTACTGTGGGTAAAATGCTATCAAATATTTATAGCATTGTACATTACAGAAAAATTATTCATGAAAAACATAATCAATCAATGTGGCAAAGCCTAACTGCTGTCCTACTTTAAAAAATTGCCACAGCCACTCCAGCCTCCAGGAACCATCACCTTGATCAGTCAACAGCCATCAACATTGAGGCAGAGAAAGCTTTGCCTACATCCGCTTCTTGAATTTTATAGGTATCTTGTCACATATATGTCTTTAAGCCATTTTGAGTCTATTTTTATGTATGATGTGAGGGTGTGTTCTAACTTCATTGGTTCACACGCAGCTGTCCAAATGTCCCAGGACCACTGCTGAAAAGACTTTCTTTTCCCCATTGTATGTATATTCCTCTCTCCCTTGTCAAAGAATATTTGTCTACAGGTGTGCTTATTTAACTTATATGCAGAGTACATCATGAGAAACACTGGACTGGAAGAAACACAAGCTGGAATCAAGATTGCCAGGAGAAATATCAGTAACCTCAGATATGCAGATGACACCACCCTTATGGCAGAAAGTAAAGAGGAACTCAAAAGCCTCTTGATGAAAGTGAAAGTGGAGAGTGAGAAAGTTGGCTTAAAGCTCAACATTCAGAAAACGAAGATCATGGCATCCGGTTCCATCACTTCATGGGAAATAGATGGGGAAACAGTGGAAACAGTGTCAGACTTTGTTTTTTGGGCTCCAAAATCACTGCAGATGGTGACTGCAGCCATGAAATTAAAAGTCACTTACTCCTTGGAAGGAAAGTTATGACCAACCTAGATAGCATATTCAAAAGCAGAGACATTACTTTGCCAACAAAGGTCCGTCTAGTCAAGGCTATGGTTTTTCCAGTGGTCATGTATGGATGTGAGAGTTGGACTGTGAAGAAGGCTGAGTGCCAAAGAATTGATGCTTTTGAACTGTGGTGTTGGAGAAGACTCTTGAGAGTCCCTTGGACTGCAAGGAGATCCAACCAGTCCATTCTGAAGGAGATCAGCCCTGGGATTTCTTTGGAAGGAATGATGCTAAAGCTGAAACTCCAGTACTTTGGCCACTTCATGCGAAGAGTTGACTCATTGGAAAAGACTCTGATGCTGGGAGGGATTGGGGGCAGGAGCGGAAGGGGACGACAGAGGATGAGATGGCTGGATGGCATCACTGACTCGATGGACGTGAGTCTGAGTGAACTCCAGGAGTTGGTGATGGACAGGGAGGCCTGGCGTGCTGTGATTCATGGGGTCGCAAAGAGTCAGACATGACTGAGTGACTGAACTGAACTGTGCATGTTTATTTCTGCACTCAGCATTCTGTTCCTTTGATCCATATGTCTGTTTGTGTTCCAATTTTAATTATTGTAACTTTGAGGTATTGCCTGAAGTCTGGGAAGCTTATGTGTCCTGCATTGCTGTTTTAACTCAGGATTTCCTCGACAATTCTGAATCTTTATGGTTCCATATAGATTGTGACTATATGGACCTTTGTGGGCAAAGCTATGGTTTTTCCAGTAGTCATGTATGGATGTGAGAGCCAGACAAGAAAAAAGGCTGAGCACCAAATAATTAATGCTTTCAAGGTTTGGTGCTGGGACAGCAAGGAGATCAAACCAGTCAATCCTAAAGGAAATCAACCCTGAATATTCATTGGAAAGACTGATGCTGAGGCTGAAGCTCCAATACTTGGCCACCTGAGGGGAAGTACCAACTCATTAAAAAGACCCTGATGTTAGGAAAGATTGAAGGCAGGAGGCGAATGGGGTGATGGAGAGTCAGATGGTTGGATGGCATTACCAACCCAATGGACATGAGTTTGAGCAAGTTCTGGGAGATGGTGATGGACAAGGAAGCCTGGCATGCTGCAGTCCATGGGGTCGCAAAGAGTCGGACATGACTGAGTAGTCGAACAACAACATTAGATGTTAGAATTATTTGTTCTAGTTCTATAAACAATGCCATGGGTAATTTATTAAGGACATTAAATCTGTAGATTGCTTTGGGTAGTATGGTCATTTTAAAATTATTAATTCTTCCAATCCAAGAACATGAAATATCTTCCAATTTCTTTGAATTATCTTTAATTTCCTTATTAATGTTTTATAGTTCTCAGCATATAACTCTTTAGCATCCTTGGTGAAGTTTATTCCTAAGCATTTTATTTCATTTTTTGATGTGATTTTATATAAGATTGCTTGTTTACATTCCCTTTCTGATGTTTCATTGTTAGTGTAAAGAAATGAAAGTGATTTCTGTATTTTTGTATTTTGTGTAATCTTGTATTCTGCTACTTGCTAAATTTGCTTATCAGTTCTTGTACTTTTCATGTGGAGTCTTTAGGGATTTTTATGTATAGTATCATGCCATCTGCATATAATGACAATTTTCCTCTTCAGTACCAATTTGAATATCTTTTATTAATTTTTATCTGACATAAATAGTACCAATGTCTTATTAGGTAAATCTTCTAAGGAAATTGATATAATAGCAAAAATAAACAAATGGGACCTAATAAAACTTATAAGCTTTTGCACAGCAAAGGAAACCATAAACAAAATTAAAAGATGACCTACAGACTGGGGAAAATATCTGCAAATCATGTGACCACAAAAGGCTTAATTTCCAAAATATATAGATACCTCAGAAAATTCAACAACAGCAAACAAAAAACCTCATCAAACAATGGGCAGAAAATCTAGATGTTTTTCCATAGAAGACATAAAGATAGCCCATAGGCACATGAAAAGATGCTCAACATTGCTAATTATTAGAGAAATGAAAATTCAAACTACAATGAAGTATCTCTTTATATTGGTCGGAATGGCCAGCAGTAAAAAATCTACAAATAATAAATGCTGGAGAGGGTGTGGAAAAAAGGAAACCCTTTTACACTATTTGTGGGAATGTAAAAAAGAGACATTACTTTGCCAACAAAGGTCCATCTAGTCAAGGCTATGGTTTTTCCAGTAGTCATGTATGGATGTGAGAGTTGGACTATGAAGAAAGCTGAGTGCCGAAGAATTGATGCTTTTGAACTGTGGTGTTGGAGAAGACTCTTGAGAGTCCCTTGGACTGCAAGGAGATCCAACAGTCCATCCTAAAGGAGATCAGTCCTGGGTGTTCTTTGGAAGGACTTATGCTGCAGCTGAAACTCCAGTACTTTGGCCACCTCATGTGAAGAATTGACTCATTGGAAAAGACTCTGATGCTGGGAGGGGTTGGGGGCAGGAGCGGAAGGGGACAACAGAGGATGAGATGGCTGGATGGCATCACTGACTCAATGGACGTGAGTCTGAATGAACTCTGGGAGTTGGTGATGGACAGGGAGGCCTGGGCTGCTGCGATTCATGGGGTTGCAAAGAGTCGGACACGACTGAGCGACTGAACTGAACTGGACTGAACTGAAACTGATGCAGCCACTTTGGAAAACAGTTTCAAGATTCCTCATAAAACTAAAAACAAAGTTGCCATTTTATCCAGCAATCCCACTCCTGGGCAAAACTATAATTTGAAAAGACATACACACCCCTATGTTCATAGCAGCACTATTAATAATAGCCAAGCCATGGAAGCAACCTAAATGTCCACTGACAGATGAATGGATAAGGGAGATGCAAAACGTATTTACAATAGAATACAACTCAGTCGTAAAAAAAGATGAAGTCATGTCATTTGCCACATGGATAGATGTAGAAATTATCATACTAACTGAAGTAAGTCAGAAAGAGGAAGATAATAGCATATGATATCACTTATACATGGAATCTAAAAATATGACACAAATAAACTTATCTATGAAGCAGAAACAGACTTAAAGACAGAGAACAAATTCGAGGTTGCCAAGGGGAAGGAGGGTGGGAGAGGAAAGGATTGGGAGTCTGGGGTGAGCAAATGCAAACTCTTATATATAGAAAATAAAAGTAACAAGGTCCTACTATATAGCACAGGGGACAATATTTAATGCCCTGTGACAAACCATAATGGAAAGAATATAAAAAATTACATATGTATGATATATACACATATATGTATGAGTCATTTTGCTGCACAGCAGAAATTAATACAACATTGTAAATCAAGTGAACTTTGATAAAACTTTAACAATTTTTAAAAAGTCAAACCAGGACCTTCCTTCAGCTAAAAGCTTATGACTCGATGAAGGCTCATAGATGATGGTTAGTATTTTTTAGCCATAAAGCATTCTATAATTAAGGCATGCACATTTTAAAAGTACACAGTGCTATTGTACTCTTAACAAGGTACAATATATTGCAAACATCAATTTATATGCAATAGGAAACCAAAAAATCTGTGGGACTTACTTGATCATGATATTCTCTTTCTTGTGCTTGTCTGGACCTGAATCTTCAATGATGCTAAGACATGTCTATTTATGCAATCAAGAGTACTTCACTATACCAGTAAGCAATCATGAAGTGCAAAAGACAATTAATTTATATTACAAAAAATACTCTAAAGTATCTAAGAATTGAACTGAAAATAGACAATCACTTTAAGAAGATAAAAAACAAAGTTCTAATAAAGAGTTTGTTGCTGCTGCTGCTGCTGCTAAGTTGCTTCAGTTGTATCCAACTCTGTGCAACCCCAGAGATGGCAGCCCACCAGGCTCCCCAGTCCCTGGGATTCTCCAGGCAAGAACACTGGAGTGGGTTGCCATTTCCTTCTCCAATGCATGAAAGTGAAAAGTGAAAGTGAAGTCGCTCAGTCGTGTCTGACTCTTAGCGACCCCATGGACTGCAGGCTACCAGGCCCCTCCGTCCATGGGATTTTCCAGGCAAGAGTACTAGAGTAGGTTGCCATTGCCTTCTCCGAATAAAGAGTTTAAATAAGACTAAATAAATAAATACTATATATTGGTATAAAAGTACTTAATCTTGTGAAGAAGAAAACTCCCTAATTTAATCTATTAATTCAAGGCAATTTTGCTCAAAATTCCAGGGATGACCTTGGAAAATGTCTTCAAAGTATAGCAAATACTAAAATTATGTTGAATAAAAAGAGCAAAATGGGAGACTGGCCATATATTATGAAATATTACAAGACACTTCTGCTTTCTACCAAGATAACAATAGGAATTGGATTTATTATCCTGCCTAAAACAAGTTATCAGAGAGAGACAAAAAGTTTCAGTAAGAGTTTCTGGTTCTCAGCCACCAGCACAGGACTGTTACAGCTGGGAAAGTCCTGGGGTTGCCTCCCCATTTGGCCTGGAGAGAGTTTCCAGAACAGTGCACTGTGAATGAGAACCCAAATGGATCCTTGACCAATGCTATGATCCTGGGGTCCCAAATGGAGAAGGCAATGGCACCCTACTCCAGTACTCTTGCCTGGAAAATCCCATGGATGGAGGAGCCTGGTAGGCTGCAGTCCATGGCGTCGCTAAGAGTCAGACACGACTGAGCGACTTCACTTTCACTTTCATGCATTGGAGAAGGAAATGGCAACCCACTCCAGTGTTCTTGCCTGGAGAATCCCAGGGACAGGGGAGCCTGGTGGGCTGCCGTCTCTGGGGTCACACAGAGTCGGACGTGACTGAAGTGACTTAGCAGCAATGTATTAATAGCTACAGTTCTCCATAGTACTCCTGGAAAGGACAGAGCTTCTCAGAAAGAATAATAGAGATCTGCAGAATTTACCCCAGAGTTTTCAGCTGAGTTTTTCTTTTTCTTTTTTTTTAATTGAAGAGGATATTAAATCTTTACTGATTATACCTGATAATGGATGATACACAAGCTTCATTCCTATCTATAATTTTATCTGGTACCATAATTCAATTTATATATATTACATAGGATGTGCCAAAATTCATAAATAACCAAAAAAAAAAAGAAAAGAAAAACTCCATGACTTTGCATGGGCGACCCTTTTAACAGTGAACTCCAGGTCACAACACAGTAACTGTCAGTTGAGCTACACCAAGGTTTTCTGAAGATAACAGCTTCTCCATCAAAGCAGGTTGTAAATAAGTTTCAAATGGAACCTGGCATCATCCTGAAGGAATTCTAACTTCACACTGTTGGGGTAGTTCGCCAAAATGGCTTCAGAGTAGACTAACTTTACATAGCACAATAAAGTAAAAAAAAAAAAAGACATCTATTTAGCATCATGATCAGACTATTACATTTAGCAATTAACAGCATGGGTGCAAAAAAAGAAAAAAGAAAAATCTACATTAAAACCCTTTGCTAGAATGCTTTACACTTTCCACAGAACAGAAACTAAAGTGACTTGTTATGTAGTTAGTCACAAAAAACCTTGAGGTTTTTTGGCCATACACATTAGTATTGTCTAAAATGTATCTTTTTTGTCACTTTAGCTGAGTGACAAAGCTAAGCTAAGAACATGCTTATAAGGGAACCACAGAAGCCTGGGAAAGAACCACCATGAAAGACTAGACCATTCTGGGGCTTAGTGGTGATGGTGATGGATTAACCATGGCTTAACCACCATCCTGGGGCTCATACAAGACCAAGAACAGGCATTCCACATCAGTGAGTCGATATTCAGTTGTTTATTAAAATGTGTTAAGAAAATGAATTTGGAAGCCTTTCTTAACCACTTATGACAATAAACTTCAAATAGATTCAAAGTAATAGCTGGTTCCTGAAAATGTCTGATTGTCTTTAAGACCACTGGAGTTTGGAAAGAGTTCTCAAACAAATTAAACACACACACACAAAGGTTTAAAGAAAAAGTTTTAGGATTTGATTAAAAGTGAATTTTTCTATTGGACAAAGAACATCATAGATAGATAAGAAGCTGCTGAAAGTCCTTGAATTAACTAGATTTAATAGAAATAAAACTGAGAAAATAAAGTACCTCTTATGAATCAGGATAAATAATAAGCTGAGATATTAATAACAGTAAAATAAATTTGTATTTTTACAGTGACACACAATGATACCTATTTTAAAATTTTAAATTTAAATGGTAAATACATATTTTCAATTATCGTAAAGTTGTTTAGTCGCTTAGTGGTGTCTGATTCTTTGGGACCCCATAGTCTGTTAGGCCTAATCATCACGTTACCCAGAGATAATCATAGTGGAAAGTCTTCCTTTCCTTCCATTTCCACAGCTACACAGTTCCCCTACCACTGCCTTCTGACACAGTGGTTGTTAATTTCTTATATCTCCTTCTGGAAACATTTTATGCATTATAGAAGCAAATAAAAATATTTAATTTTAGTTTAACGATACTTCTGGAAGATAATTCCATATTAGTACTCAGAAAGCTTCTTCATCTTATGTTTCAAAATTGGGTCTAGTTGCTACATGCTGAGATGGTCACCATACAATCAAATTTTGCCAAGACAACACTTTTATTTTTTTCTCAATTAAAAAAAAAAAGACCTGGTTGATTCAATTATGGTATATTTATGTAACAAAATGTTATGAATTTTTTAAAAAATTAACTGTTATTTCCACATAGAAGTTCTCCCTTGTTTAGTCAATAGCTTCCTGTATTATGCATGATGGGTGGCCTCTGTCTTTGATACCTTTCAATGCTTCCCCATCACATAGAATGCTGCACCAACACACAAGCCCCACAAGAGCAGGGACATTTTTCTATGTTTTTCCTAGTATCCCCCTCAACAACTCGGATATTGCCTTGTCAATGGCAGGTTCTTTTTTTGTTTTTAATTATTATTATTTTTTTATTTATTTTATTTGACTGTACTGGGTCTTAGTGGTGGCATGTGGGATCTAGTTCCTTGACCAGGGATTGAACCCAGGCCCCCTGCATTGGAGGCATGGAGTCTTAGCCACTGGACCAGCAGGGAAGGCCCAATGGCAGGTTCTTAATAAATATTTTTAAACGAATATCCTGGGGACTTCCCTGATGCTCCTGTGGTTAAGAAGCCACCTTGCAATGCAACAGTCCAACATGTGGTGGATCCCTGGTCAGGGAACTAATATTCCACATGCCACAGAGCAGCTAAGCTTGCACACCACAACTATTGAAGCCCACACACCACAACTGGGAAGTCCATGCACCACAGCAAAGATCCCGCATGCTACAACTAAGACCCTATGCAGCCAGACAAGTATTTAAAAATTGAATATCCTGATACCGACCACAACTCACAGTGTAGAAGTGAATCTGGAGAATTAGTTGCTATGATTAAAATGGTTGGGTCTGGAATTAGAGTTTTGAAGGGTATTGCCAAACCGCTTCCATATACGTTGCACTAATAACTATACCAACAACGATGAGGCTATTTTTTTCCTCGCAGATTTACTAACAGTGTTTTAAAATGTCATTATTTTTCTGAAGCTGACAGAAGATACTGAAGCATTAAAGTAATTAGTACTGTGTATGTATATACATACACAACTAAAAGTTACCACTTGATAGTCATTCAGTGTGCAATAATTATAAATTTTTATGATATAAATGTGAGGAAAAATGCTTTTATGTTCTGCTTCGAAGAGTATTATCAGCTAGAAAAAGATGCAGGCATTTTAGAGCGCACAATTGAATAACTTTTTGAAATTGAGTGTGTATATACTTTAAGACAACCATTTGCTGTGGCAGTAATTGGTTTTGGAATAAAATGTGATTGAATCTTAGTCAATAAGGCCAGAGAGAAAATCTGCTGAGAAGTATCTAGAAATAATTTCTGTAAGAGGGGACATACAGAAAAGACATTTGCACTTCTGTCAACGACTGGCCTATCCCGAAGTGTTTCTTAAGTAGGTGTTGGGAAAACATGAGAAAAGCTATTCTAGTTTCACAGAGCAGTGAGGTGAGAGGGTTGAGGACATGGGTGAGCTTGGAACTACTCTAATGTACAAACTGACGTAATAGTAAGAAAAGAAAAGTTGTTACTGATTAAACTATTGCAGACGCTGCATTTTCTTTGATGTATCTGAAGACATCCAAAATGACAGGGGATCCATTGAGCTTATGCCCATTTTTCAGATGTTTAAACTGAGGCCCTTTTCTGGGAAATGGCTACATTTAGACTGTTGAACCTAAGCCTATAAATAGGATAGCTAGATATCAGGTACAGTTTGTTAGCTGAATAAATAGAAATAGATCTGCCTCAGACGTGATTATCAAATTCTGAATCTAGTCATGATGTTTTAATGGCTTCCATATTGGTCCACCATGCTGGTAAGTCCCATAGGATGACCCAGTAGAGAGGCCTAGGAAGTAGAGTCAAATGACCTAGACTTCTATCCTAAGCCTTTCACTATAGGCTGTGTGATTTCAGGTAAGTCATGGAATTTACTGAGAATCAGTTTACTCTTCGGTTCCATGAGGTAACAAACAGGATTTCTCTCACTGGCTTTAGAGTTGCTGAGAGGCACAACTGTTTCATAGCTGGGATTGGTTGGAACACATGATTTGCAAACTACTAAATGTATACTCAATCAAGAGGTAACTTTACTGTTAATTTTTTGACCTTGAGAACTAAGGTAAATCATTTAAATTCCTTAAGCCGAAGTATTTTCACAGTTCCTGAAATAGAGGAAAATAGATATTCTCTAGGTTTGGGGGGCTCAGCTGATTTTTATACTATATATATACTAATATATATATATATATATATATATATATATATATATATATTTCTAGTTTTCTAAGCAGAACATATATTATTTTTGCAATCACAAAGAAACCATTAAGTATTATTGAAAATAATTAGCAAAGCTTTTCCCAGCACAGGTGATTTGTGCTCCCATTTCAGTAGCCCAGTGTGTTTAGGCTAGATAAGGAAATTGTTTCTCCAAAGGACAATTTCATTTATATGTTGCATGAATCCATGTGAAAGGCAAGAGGATACCATTTAACACAAGCCAGTTTAGACACACTCTGATTCCAGCAGCCTAGCAGCCCAGAGGTCGGAAGAATTGGAAAAAAAAGTAAAATATTTCTATGCTAGGACATATTTTAAAAAAGCAAAATGGCTGTCTGGGGAGGCCTTACAAATAGCTGTGAAAAGAAGAGAAGCAAAAAGCAAAGGAGAAAAGGAAAGATATAAACATCTGAATGCAGAGTTCCAAAGAATAGCAAGAAGAGATAAGAAAGCCTTCTTCAGCGATCAATGGAAAGAAATAGAGGACAACAACAGAATGGGAAAGACTAGGGACCTCTTCAAGAAAATCAGAGATACCAAAGGAACATTTCATGCAAAGATGAGCTTGATAAAGGACAGAAATGGTATGGACCTAACAGAAGCAGAAGATATTAAGAAGAGATGGCAAGAATACACCGAAGAACTGTACAAAAATGATCTTCACGACCGAGATAACCATGATGGTGTGATCACTGACCTAGAGCCAGACATCCTGGAATGTGAAGTCAAGTGGGCCTTAGAAAGCATCACTATGAACAAAGCTAGTGGAGGTGATGGAATTCCAGTTGAGCTATTTCAAATCCTGAAAGATGATGCTGTGAAAGTGCTGCACTCAATATGCCAGCAAATTTGGAAAACTCAGCAGTGGCCACAGGACTGGAAAAGGTCAGTTTTCATTCCAATCCCAAAGAAAGGCAATGCCAAAGAATGCTCAAACTACTGCACAATTGCACTCATCTCACACACTAGTAAAGTAATGCTCAAAATTCTCCAAGCCAGGCTTCAGCAATATGTGAACCGTGAACTTCCTGATGTTCAAGCTGGTTTTAGAAAAAGCAGAGGAACTAGAGATCAAATTGCCAACATCTGCTGGATCATGGAAAAAGCAAGAGAGTTCCAGAAAAACATCTATTTCTGCTTTATTGACTATGCCAAAGCCTTTAACTATGTCGATCACAATAAACTGTGGACAATTCTGAAAGAGATGGGAATACCAGAACACCTGATCTGCCTCTTGAGAAATTTGTATGCAGGTCAGGAAGCAACAGTTAGAACTGGACATGGAACAACAGACTGGTTCCAAATAGGAAAAGGAGTCCATCAAGGCTGTATATTGTCACCCTGTTTATTTAACTTATATACAGAGTACATCATGAGAAACGCTGGACTGGAAGAAACACAAGCTAGAATCAAGATTGCCGGGAGAAATACCAATAACCTCAGATATGCAGATGACACCACCCTTATGGCAGAAAGTGAAGAGGTACTCAAAAGCCTCTTGATGAAATTGAAAGTGGAGAGTGAAAAAGTTGGCTTAAAGCTCAACATTCAGAAAACGAAGATCATGGCATCCGGTCCCACCACTTCATGGGAAATAGATGGGGAAACAGTGGAAACAGTGTCAGACTTTATTTTTCTGGGCTCCAAAATCACTACAGATGGTGACTGCAGCCATGAAATTAAAAGATGCTTACTCCTTGGAAGGAAAGTTATGACCAACCTAGATAGTGTATTCAAAAGCAGAGACATTACTTTGCCAACAAAGATTCGTCTAGTCAAGGCGATGGTTTTTCCTGTGGTCATGTATGGATGTGAGAGTTGGACTGTGAAGAAAGCTGAGCACCGAAGAACTGATGCTTTTGAACTGTGGTGTTGGAGAAGACTCTTGAGCATCCCTTGGACTGCAAAGAGATCCAACCAGTCCATTCTGAAGGAGATCAGCCCTGGGATTTCTTTGGAAGGAATGATGCTGAAGCTGAAACTCCAGTACTTTGGCCACCTCATGCGAAGAGTTGACTCATTGGAAAAGACTCTGATGCTGGGAGAGATTGGGGACAGGAGGAGAAGGGGACGACAGAGGATGAGATGGCTGGATGGCATCACTGACTCGATGGATGTGAGTCTGAGTGAACTCCGGGAGTTGGTGATGGACAGGGAGGCCTGGCGTGCTGCAATTCATGGGGTCGCAAAGAGTCGGATAGGACTGAGGGACTGATCTGATCTGATCTGAACTGATGGTCATTTATCTGTTCAAAAGCAAATTTTACAAATATTAACTTGCATTATGTATACTATTAATGTTTAATGTAGTTAGTTCAGTTCAGTTCAGGAGCTCAGTCGTGTCCGACTCTTCGCGACCCCATGAATCGCAGGACGCCAGGCCTCCCTGTTCATCACCAACTCCTGGAGTTCACTCAGACTCACGTCCATCGAGTCAGTGATGCCATCCAGCCATCTCATCCTCTGTCATCCCCTTCTCCTCCTGCCCCCAATCCCTCCCAGCATCAGAGTCTTTTCCAATGAGTCAACTCTTCACATGAGGTGGCCAAAGTACTGGAGTTTCAGCTTTAGCATCATTCCTTCCAAAGAGATCCCAGGGCTGATCTCCTTCAGAATGGACTGGTTGGATCTCCTTGCAGTCCAATGCACTCTCAAGAGTCTTCTTCAACACCATAGCTCAAAAGCATCAATTCTTCGGTGATCAGCCCTCTTCACAGTCCAACTCTCACATCCATACATGACCACAGGAAAAACCATAGTCTTGACTAGACGGACCTTTGTTGGCAAAGTAATGTCTCTGCTTTTGAATATGCTATCTAGGTTGGTCATAACTTTGCTTCCAAGGAGTAAGTGTCTTTTAATTTCATGGCTGCAGTCACCATCTGCAGTGATTTTGGAGCCCAAAAAATAGTCTGACACTGTTTCCACTGTTTCCCCATCTATTTCCCATGAAGTGATGGGACCAGATGCCATGTTCTTTGTTTTCTGAATGTTGAGCTTTAAGCCAACTTTTTCAGTCTCTACCTTCACTTTCATCAAGAGGCTTTTGAGTTCCTCTTCACTTTCTGCCATAAGGGTGGTGTCATCTGCATATCTGAGGTTATTGATATTTCTCCTGGCAATCTTGATTCCAGCTTGTGTTTCTTCCAGTCCAGTGTTTCTCATGATGTACTCTGCATAGAAGTTAAATAAGCAGGGTGATAAGATACAGCCTTGATGAACTCCTTTTCCTATTTGGAGCCAGTCTGTTGTTCCATGTCCAGTTCTAACTGTTGCTTCCTGACCTGCATATAGATTTCTCAAGAGGCAGGTCAGGCGGTCCAGTATTCCCATCTCTTTCAGAATGTTCCACAGTTTATTAAGGCAGGTATTATTATGGTTGCTTTGTTCTTATTGTTGATAATTTTTCAGGAAAGAAGGTGTCCAAAAAAAGTAATTATCCAAAATCACAAAGTTATACAAGGTAAAGTGTGATTTTAAATTCAGGTTTGTTTTTTCTAAGTAAAGCAAACTGTCCAGTCAAATAGTAATGAGAAAGATAGCTAACAGTTATTGGTCTTCTAACATACTCCATGGATACTAGTGAAGTGAAGTCGTTCAGTTGTGTCCGACTATTTGCGACCCCATGGACTGTAGCCTATCAGGCTCCTCCATCCATGGGATTTTCCAGGCGAGAGTGCTGGAGTGGGGTGCCATTTCCTTCTCCAGGGGATCTTCCCGACCCAGGAATCGAACCCCGGTCTCCCGCATTGCAGGCAGACACATAACTTAAAACTGCATGATAAGCCAATCAAGCAAGTACTATTTTGCATTTGAAGAAAGAGACAAAACCTGAGAAAGTGAAGAGATTTGCTTAAAATCAGACAATAAATGCTATCAAGTTGCATTTGAACACAGGTTTATCTGGTCCTTTTTGCTCAGAATAAGCGACCATACTGCCATCTTAACGCAAACAATTAGTTCATCTGCCTTCTTCCACTTCATTTCAGCATTGTTCTATGCTTTTCTGAGTCTCTTTGTAATAACTACTACATTACATTATTTTCCATTTTGTTCCCTGATGGAATCCAGCCCTCTAGACAGTAGTATAATAAGGCAAAAGACATTGAAATACTGGCCTGGCCTAGGTTAAAGATCATATTCTGTTGCTATTATCTGTGTGCAAAAATCACTTGAGAAATCAATGAACCACTCTAAGCCACAGTTTATCAATATAAAAAATGTAGATTAGCAAATCTGCTCATACTACAGGTTTATAGTGAAGACAAAAGTAGGTGGTAAATGCTTGCCTCTTTAAACTATAATTTTATAAAGATATAGATGTAATTCACTTACAGTACTATTATTTATGACAGATTTATTTACTAGACTAATGTACACTTTCCTATTCAGGGTACTAGGCTTGCTAGATTTACATACACTATCTTCTGTACAACACTGAGAGGTGAATGAAATGTTCCTCCCTTTGCCTAAGAGGAAACTGAGTCTAGTTGTTTGAATAACTTATCCAAAGTCATAAACTTGTCAATAACATTTTTCCTTCTCTGTGATAACCTAATTTATATGAACCAATGGCCCAGAGTAACTTCACAGAGGGAGAGAAAAATATGGCAACAAATGTTACTCATTCTGAATAATTTCAGAGAAACATGCAATTTAATTATAGTGCTGTGACTTTATGCCAACATACTGCTTCTTTGTGATATGAGAGGGAGATAAATACCAACCAGTCTCTGAAGCCAAGACTGGACAACTTGACCAAGCTGAGGAATTAGTTATTTGCTTGGGGCATCAACAAAGGATTTTCATCACTGCTGCTCAACCTTTTATAACCAGTATTCTTTCATTATCTCAGATGTGAGCCACAAATGTTTATGCTGTTTATTCATTAATTCATCTGCATAGGAAATCTGTCCTCTAGGAGGGTCTTTTAAAGGACAGACTATTCATTTTAATCACAGCATTGATACAATTTGGATTTTGTTTTTCCTCACATGTCACTCATTCATTCGTTTATTGAACAAATATTTATTGAGCATCAATTACATTTAACACAAATGATTCAAAGACCATGAA
This sequence comes from Bos indicus, assembly GCF_029378745.1. Taxonomy (NCBI): domain Eukaryota; kingdom Metazoa; phylum Chordata; class Mammalia; order Artiodactyla; family Bovidae; genus Bos; species Bos indicus. The sequence goes on along the minus strand of NC_091788.1, from coordinate 15,896,308 downwards.
TAAAGATACAGAACACTAAGGGGTGGTTTGTAGATAAGAATTAGTGCCCATCCCCCACTTTTTTCCACCTAGTGTTCAAAAATCAAAAATCACCTCATTTGAGACTCATAAACAAATCTATAAGGTCAGTTACTCCAGCCTCTGAATACTGATTCTGAATCTTCATCATTTTAGCTGTGAAATCAGTGGTTTGTGATCAGTGGCTCACAATTCACTGGTTCCATGAACCAGTGACAAAGGAGCAGAGTCTCTTGGGTAATGTATTAAAATTACAGATTTCTGTTCTGCATTGATATCCAGAAAGTTTGAATCAATACTTTTGGACGGGGTCCAAAGAACTCTATTTTTTCTCCTGATGTTTTATTTAAGAATCCACTGTCTATGTTAATACCTATTACTTTTCAGAAAAATGATAGTTTTGGATCCTCTCCCATTAATGGATAAATATTTGCATTAAGTATACACTTTACATATAATCTGAGGGCTCATGGAGTTTCTCCAGTCCATTTAGGTGTCTTTTGGAGGCTTCAGACAAGATTAAGAATTCTCAATCTGGATACATTCCCTCATCTTGCAGCCTATAGAAGAAAGTCTAGGCGCGGGATGGACACTAATAATGTCAGAGTAAGAAAGGAAGTTTAGAGAAGTCGAGACTTGACCCAGATAGCTCAGTAATTGCATATTGAGACTTATTCTTCCTAGTTTCTTTACATTCTTTCTTAATAAGGAAAGATTAATCAGATTGATCAAAAAGTCATTGACTATATTCGGTTAAGGTGATCATATTAAATAAAGTTTTTTTAAAAAAGACAAAAGCAGGATTTAAAGATGGGCAGACTGAAAACCTGCTGGGCTTAGGGAAACAGATTTTGAAAACTCTTGTCTTGCTGTCCTGAGCTGGAGGGTTTGAGACGGCAGCTAGAAGAGAGGGTGTAGATATCAACTAAGCACTGGCGAGCATCTCAAGTAGTGGCATGAGGCTACAGGGAGCAGTGTCAATTGACTTGTGTGGGTTACAAGGTCTCAGTTTTAGTTTCAGGTAAGAGAAATACAGAGTGTGAGAAAAAGAGAATCTCCATCACATAATGATTTTACATCTGAAATAGGACAATAGGAGAATTAAAGATTTTAGCAATTGAGCTTATCAGCCTAAGCTTCAGAAGACTGAGTTTAAATGCACCTCCCTCCCCACAGACACGCATACAGAAAGAGAGAGAGAGGCATTATAAAAGGCATATGTTTCTGTGATTAGTAACAAACTCCGATAAAAATAATCCTTAGCGTGAATGAACCTTTAGATAATTATGCTAAGACAGTAGATACTATTGGTAGGTCCTTCTAAGACATTCTAATTTTAGGTTATACTTGATTTTAGTAGGTAGTTTTCAACCTCTTGTTGCCGTGGAGATCCTAAGGTTTCAGAGAAAGCATATTAGAAGGAGCTAGGGATGAGGAGGAGTGGCCAGGGAAAGAAAGGGCACTCTCTTCCCAGGGAGCTGCTCTGCCTTATTTTGTTTTAAACTGAGATTTTTGCATCGCATTTTGTTTGAAAAGAAAAGCTCTGCTATTTCTTTCAAAAATGGAAGTAATTGATTAAAAGTAGTATTTAATTTTCCAAAACGTCCTCAATTATGTTCAAAATCCCTTATGAAATCTAATATAAATCTCTAATTTATTTACACTTTCTCCAGAAAGCTTAAATATTCCAGCTATATAATCTGGGTGGGGTACCACGATAATTTAGAGTCAAAGTTCATAGAGAAATGATCTTGCATGGTGTGCCTTAAAATCCAGCCTCTATATATTGGAGTCTCAAGTGTCTTATTTCTCAAACCCATTCTGGAGAGGAACATCTCGGGGGACTTTCTAACTGTGGAGAAAGTGACCAAATGTTTTCAAGTTATGGCCCCTCTGCAAGTTGCATGTTGTAATGGAAATACTAGTCTGGGATGAAGGTGAGAATTAAATAAACTAGCACAGGTGACTAGGAGAATCTTAATTCTCCTTCAGAATCTCCTGGAGAAATGAGGAAGGTGGACCAAAGATCTCTAGTATGACATCTTTACTTTGAGAACCCCACTTGGCCAGGTTGGATGGCAGAAGAGACCAACACAATGGCTTTGGGAGGGTATACGGAAGATCACAGGGTCAGATGAGTGAATTTCAAATTTCTTTCTAGGTCTCCAGGCCCAACATCCCTAGGTTTGAGGACAATATTCACCAGCTGCTGCTGCTAAGTCACTTCAGTCGTGTCCGACTCTGTGCGACCCCGTAGATGGTAGCCCACCAGGCTCCCCCGTCCCTGGGATTCTTCAGGCAAGAACACTGGAGTGGGTTGCCATTTCCTTCTCCAATGCATGAAAGAGAAAAGTGAAAGTGAAGTTGCTCAGTCGTGTCTGATTCTTCGTGACCCCATGGACTGCAGCCTACCAGGCTCCTCCGTCCATGGATTTTCCAGGCAAGAGTGCTGGAGTGGGGTGCCATTGCCTTCTCCTCACCGGGCCTCTAGCTTTTGTAAACTCTGAGAAACATTTGCTTGGTAAGTAGCACTTTCCCTCCCCAAAGAGAATGGATTCGAAACCTGATCCAACTAATGAAATTAGTTTAAAAAGTCTGAAAGTACAAAGAAAATTTCCTCTATTCTCTACACGATGTTTCTTACCTACATGACATCAAAGTTCAAACCAATAAGAATTCCGAGAAGAATATAAAAGAAGTTTCGATTCAAAGGAGACCCAGATACATGGTGGAAACATCAGGGAGGTATCAATGCAAGCTGATTGCCACGATGGGGACTGCTGTAATTAGCCTGCCATTTAATTTCCTTGAACACATTTTGCAACTGTAGCAGAGTTAAAAAAAAAAAAAAATCTGGTAGAGGGCTAAAATTACCAAGATTCTCTTACTGGAATAATACTAGGGAACTGCATATGAATTTTAATGGTTTGAGGATTCTAAGGTAGTATTCTTGCAAAAAATTATTTTTAATGTTATACTTAGATCCATCCCCTTTTGGGAATTGTCTACCCCTGTCCTTAATTGTCTATTACACAGTTTTATAGCAAAGAGAAATAATGTTGTTTTCTGCTTCCCTGATGGCTCAGACGGTAAAGAATCTGCCTGCAATGCAGAAGACCTGGGTTTGAAGATCCCTACTCTGGGTAGGAAAGATCCCCTGGAAGAGGAAACGGCAACGCACTCCAGCATTCTTGTCTGGGAAATACCATGGACAGAGGAGCCTGGCAGGCTGCAGTCCATGGGGTCCCAAAGAGTCAGACACGACTGAGTGACTAACACTTTCACTTCGACTTTTCACAGCAATTGCTACTTCCTTATCATAAAACAGTAATTTTAGTGCCTCTTTATGTTCAGAATCATCCTATGTATTTTAGGCATCATGAGGGCAGGCATTGCATTTTATTACTCACCATTGTAAGTCTAGCACCTTGCATTATCTTTGAATGTTAGCCATTTAAGTGGATATAATTCCATGAACAGAGGAACCTGGTGAGCTATAGTCCATGGGGTTGCAAAGAGTTGGACATCACTGAGCGATTCAATACACACTACAGTGGTATCTCATTGTGGTTTTTATTTTCATTTCCTTTATGAGTGTTGATGATGAGCACCATTTTACATGCCTACTGGCCATTCAAATACCCTGTTTGTGAAGTGTCTGTTCAAGTCTTTTGCCCGTTTTTTTTTTTTTTTAATTGAGTTGTACCAATTGCCTTGTGGCTCAACCAGTAAAGAATCTGCCTGCAATGTGGGAGACCTGGGTTCAATCCCTGGGTTGGGAAGATCCCCTGGAGTAGGGAAAGGCTACCCACTTCAGTATTCTGGCCTAGAGAATTCCATGGGCTGTATTGTCCATGGGGTCACAAAGAGTCGGACATGACTTAGTGACTCTCACTACACTCCTTCACCAATTGTCTTACTGACTTGTAGGAAGGAATTCCTAATATATTCTGGATATGAGTTTATATACATATATATATATATATTCACATGTATGAAACAAATATATTTTTCCTACTCATTTTTAAAATCACTAACTGAAAAATTACTGTAAATCTAACACACTCTAGCTTCCCTCATAGCTCAGTTGGTGAAGAATTCGCCTGTAATGCAGGAGACTCTGGTTTGATTCCTGCATTGGGAAGATCTGCTGGAGAAGGGACAGGCTACCCACTCCAGTATTCTGGGGCTTCCCTTGTGGCTCAGTTGGTAAAGAATAATTGCAATGAGGGAGACCTGAGTTCAATCCCTAGGTTGGGAAGATCGCCTAGAGAGGGGAAAGGCTACCCATTCCAGTATTCTGATCTGGAGAATTCCATGGACAGTATAATCCATGGGGTCACAAAGAGTTGGACACAACAGAGCTACTTTCACTTTCACTTTTCAACACATTCTAAAGACAATGCAATTTTAAAGGATTAATAAAGGCTATTTTATAAATTAGATATTTTATAAGAAAAGGACATTAGTAAGTTTTATAATAAGAAATGGCTACCTCTGAAGAAATATGGTAGTTTCCTGCCTCTGAATAACCAATAATCTCTTATCTAGACATTTGGAGTATCAAAATTATTTTATAGTGTGTTTTTGCAGGTCTAATATTCTTCATCACTGTAGGTATCAGGGATTTACTTGAATGTTAAATAGCTCTGAAATTATAAGTTGGAAACACATTTTTTAAATATGTATTGGGGGAGATATATATGCTCTGAGTAGTTCATAAATAATAAACTTTTTTTAAGTTATTATGAGCAAGATTACTTATTCCTTAAGTAGCTTTTAACATTCAAATAGGCCCTTATTGAAAAGATTCCAAAGCTTTCTGATACACAAATTTCTTTTAGTCCTATTGATTTCTTTTTTACGTATAATCAACTTTTGACTTATCTTGGAAAAGTAGAATGAGGTTTGGTTTTTTACTTTGACAGACTAACAATAGGAAGAGTATATGGGCATCACATTAATGAAGATAGATGAGTGGCTGCTAAGTGATGAATCACTTAATAAGTGATTGTTAAGTTTCCCTCCAGTTTTAAGAGTGGTACCTAGCAGACGTAGTACTGGAAATCAATGTCTCTTTCATTGTATTAATTAATGGAATAACCTACTCATTTATTCAAACAACAAGTCCCTCAGTCAGTCCATCAGCAATATTTATTAACTCAAATGCTGTGGAAGACCCTATACTATACACTGAGTAGGTTTAAAAGTATAGAAAATGGAGTTCTTCCTATCAAAGTTTGTATAGTCTAACATTAGAGATAAACTATGTAACAGAAATTCAATTTACAAAAGTATATATCATAAGCAGGATATAGATAAAGGGCTATGACCATTTAAATAATTCAAGCTCATGGAAAGATGATGTATTTGAATAGAGCTGTGGAGGACTGGGATATGAAAGGAGACAGTCTATTCTTAAACTGTTTGGTACAAATAGCCTTATCCTCTGTAAATATTTACATTGAAATTAATTAAAGTAGGAGAAAATTAAAAAATTCAGATCATTTTCAAAGGTTAGTTCATTTTCAGAACTAACCTCATTTCTAGTGCTACATGTGTACTGTGGATCTCCTATGTAATGGTACAGACTGAATATGTCCTTCATCCCAGAAGCACATCTTGTTCCATTGAACAAGACTGATTTAGATAGAAAAGCACTAGGAAAAAAGGAAAAAAAAAAACCCTCAAGCATCAGAAATTAGGTCATATATTATCATATATTTGTGGAAGAGCAAATGTTTCAGCTTATGCAGGTAACTTGAACGTAAATGACTGAAGTAATATTGGAAAAAAGTCAGAATCAAACCGTGAAAACATCAGAAACTGGGTTTTATTTTGCCTTTTTCAAATTTTAAGTAAAAGGTGGTCAAAATGGACATTAACAATGTTGGTCTCAGAGAAATCAAGTGATTTAAAGAGGGAAAAGAGAGTTGCTTTACATCCAAACTAGACCAGGGGTAGCAGACATATAGGAAGTAAAGGGCTATGGGCCCATCACTGAATCATTTAACAAATATTTACTGAGTGTATACTCTGGGTCAGCAATTTTCTAGACAAAATTTAGAGCAATTAAAAAAAACTGACAAAAATTCCTTCTTAATACAGGTTGCATTTCAATGCAATCAATTAGCTAGACTTTAAATTCATTTACTACTTCCATGTAATTCTTACAACAAACGTATGAGACGGGTATATTAGCTCTCATTGTATGGATAAGCTTAATTACCACAGGTTCCAAATCTATATAACAGCTATAATAATAAAGTAATAAGGTATAGTTATATCTATATTACATGCAGGTGACCTTGGAACAACACGGGTTTGAACTATGTGGGTTCACTTGCCCACAGATTTGAGCTTCAATAAATCCACACAGTACTACATGGTCAGTGGTTGGTTCTATTTGTGATTGCAAAACAGTGAATGCAGAGGGAAGTCTATGGGAGTTGAGTATCTATGGACTTTGATATAGGCAGTGACGCCTTGAACTAATCCCTTGTGGTCACTGATAGACAACTGTATTTATAAATGTGATTGAAACTATTCTAAATATTTTACTTATTTAATATTCATTTAAAATTCCTAACAACTTTGTGAAGAAAAGATAAGCATTTCCATCTTCTTTCAACAGGTGAGAAAAGTAAGATTTTACATTTTTTCTAGTATTTGCCTAAGCTTATCAATAACTGCGCAGTAAACCAGGACTGAATTCAGGTCATCCGAGTTCCAAGGTCAGCTCTAATGGGCAATGCATTGCTCATAGATCTATTTGGTTCCAAAGCTGATGCTTATACTTGAAAAAGAGAAATTGTAATATTCAGTGACTTGACAGTCAGTGAAATATAACCAAAAAGAAAGAGTAAGACTCCAGGTTATCAGTGGCATTCTTTTAGGGATGCACGATAACTTTATCCTGACTTCATATTGTCCCCTGGAAAAAACCCACGCTCACACGATCACTGCTTTGACAATGTTAATATATCAAAAAGGGCCTTGTGTCTTCTTCGTGGATAACTCCTAAAATTAGAGGGCAGACTAGGAGCAAAAGTGGAAACATGTATCAAAGACAGCCTAAATAAATGGACTTGGAGGAAGAATGTCCATGTGACTGCACAGATCGGAGAATGAGTTTTCTATAACACATGAACATGATCACAGCAAGCTCGGGGTTCCTGTACCTGAGTTTGGAATGAACACACTTCAACTTGCAGTTAAAACATTTCCTTGAGGTAGTTGATTGGCAGTTTGCCCCCTCGGTGAATGAACTACATTTCTAATCAAAGGAAGTGGCTAAAAATTCAGGACCCGTCCCTCTGACTCTCAGGCTGCACAAAGGTGGGAGCTGATGATGCCCAGGGACTAGGACATCTGCTCAGTTAAACCCTGCTGTCTGCGGTCCAGCGCTTCGTTATTTCTTAGAAGCTGAAGTTAGTCTCTGTCCTCTGTTTCTTCTCTTCTAAGCCACATTTCAACAAACCTCATCCACCCGACACCCTAACGAGTGTGAAACTCTTCTCCTCAACCTCACTCCCTCATCCGCAGTCTCTCTCTTCGTCATATTTTGCCTCAGTCACGCCACAGGTTTCCCAATATGGTCTCTTGTTGTTCAGTTGCTGGGTCATGTCTGATTCTTTTGCGACCTTGTGGATTGGAGCCCAGCAGGCTCCATGTCTGGGGATTTTCCAGGAGGAATACTGGCGTGGGTTGCCATTTCCTTCTCCATCTGAACTCTAAATCCCCTCTTTTCCAGCTACATTGCAGTCCATTCTCCACATTGCAGCCAATTAGTGTTTATAAAATGCAGATCTGATCATGTAAATTTCTTTATTGAAAACCTATATTAATACCAATTGATTTTTGATGGTGCCCAAACCTCTTAATATGCTTTCCAAGGACTTCATAATTCAACCTTTTTTTTTTTAATATCAACTGACACTCCCCTCTCTCTGTGACCTTTTCTGCAACTCTGAGCCAACTGTTCTTCCCCTAAAACATACCAAGCTGTTTTATACCTCATACCTTTGAGAGAAGTGACACAAAATAAAATTTTTACTTTGTGCATTTTCAGTTTTACTGTTATATGTTTATTTGCTCTTTCAGACCTCAGGAAATATCTAACTCAGACGCCTGGGAACCAAGACCAATGCATGGCTTCCTAAAAGACATTTTTAATCAGGCTAAGTCAGGAGCTTCTGAAGCAAGATTTAAGATATCTCTGTACCCAGGACTTGAGATGGAGCTACCTGCAGTCAGGATGCTTTTGTTGTTTCAAAGTGTATAGGTGTTGCTCTTGCACTGATTTCTAAATGCTAAGTATCCCTGATGCTAAGTGCCTCCTTGTTCTGGCAGTGACCAACTGACAACACATTTAATAGGTAAACTCTGCTGCCCAGGCATACTCCCCTCCCTGCTCTCCTCTGAGAAAGGCACTATGTGCTGCTGTGAAAATGGGCTCTTGCCAGAGACGACAAGTATCAAGCCTTTAGGGGCTACAGCTGGGTCACGTGGTACTAGAAACTAGAGGCGGCAGTGAGAACAGACGTGGAGACATGACATGAGAAAAGACATGGAGCCACTGGTCTCTTCTTCTACAGATTCACTCATTTTCCTCTTGCACCATCAGAGGAAAAGATCACAGAGACGAAAGATTGCTGCATAAAAGCAACATGACCAGAAAAAAAGCGCGAACTGGCTACTCAAACTGGACCTAATGGGGACTTTAATAAGGGAGGTGGTGAGGATGGGAAGAAAGTCTATTATCAGTTGTAAAACTGACCAAAACAAGGAATGCCATATACTCAGGCACATAAGAGGCCTTTGGAATATGTCCTGAATGAGACACTTCAGACCACAGGTAATATTACAGAGAAGAACAAACCCAACTCCATATTGAATCTATTCCTTTATGCTCTAACGTTGTACTCTGCTGCAAGTGTCAATGCCATTTGTCATTTCTTACACTCTACAATGAGCAGCAGGGAGAAATAGCCATTGAATGTCAATCACGTAGTTATTTAAAAATACGAGAAGTTGAGCATCTTTGCCATGCTGACTTTCCAAGGATATTTAACAGAAGAAGTGGGCATACGGAGTTGGATGAGAGACTGCATTTAGATCTGAAATAAAGCAATTAGGACTTGGAGTTTTCCCATATGGAGTGACAGTGTGGTATAATGGAAAGAGGATGAACACCAGCTGATGTATCAGTCCACCCTCCACTCTATACAGAGTCTCTTGGCAATGGGGTTGATGGCTGGAGTCCAGGGTCACACCCTCTCCCTTTTCTCTTCGCTTTCCCTCTTACCCCTCCCACCTACTTTATTAGCATAACTGTATATTTCAATCTGTTCACTCTTGTCACCAAAATTGCCAATTCTGGCCAATTAGTTTTGGGACTGGATAAGCCAGTCAGCCACTCTGGGCCCCAGATTTCTCATTTATGAAATGAGGTGTTGGAACAGATGGTTTCATACCTCCCTTTGGGCCTTCTAACATTATGAGTGAGAATTTATATTCCTCAAAATCCCCTCCCTTGAGAGCTTTGACTTTCGAGGATCCAAGGAGGAGCAAGTTTTGCTCTGTATTCAGCAAGTCACAGCTTTGGATTTCTCATCAGTAGCTTTCATTTGTGTTCAAATGGCCACAGAGAAACGCCATGGTGTATTTATAAACCTGTGACTAATGGGACATTAGAAACACTTAAAAGGCAACACCATGCCAGACACAATGGCTGAATATTCATTAGAACATTTTTATCTCAAAACTGAACCAACAAAAATGTTCAAAAGGCTTTCATATGTGACTGATCTTTACCACAAATTGTTGTTACTAAATATGGCACAGTTCTCAGGTTGGTGGAACAATATCTAAGTCCTTTCTCTCATCTGATTTTTATTTTTTATTATCAATATCCACAATGCAAAATGAATGCACTTTTTCTCCATGAAGGGGAAAACATTCAAAGAAGTATTCTCCCTTTCACAGAAGTTTGTTCATTAAAACTCCTCTTTCTTTTATCTTGGATTTGGGGACTTCAGCACCAAACTGGGTAATACAACTTTTAGGATATGATGAAAACTTTCCGAGATGGAAACACAAAGGGAAAGAGCATTTATTAATAATTGTATGAGCCTAGCCCAGGATGTGGCCCCCAGGCATTCACAGAAAGCTTGTTAAAGGGGTGAACGAATGCACACACTGCAGAGCTTCCCTATTTAAAGCCCAGTGCAGGCCACTCTGTTAGAGGGCGCAGGGACCACACCAGAAAAAGGGAAGCTGCCCGAGGGCCCCTAGCCGGGAAATGGCGAGGCAAGAATGTGAATGGATACAAAGCTCATTTTTGAGGGGGAAAAAGTAGAACTTAAAGCCACTTTCTCATGGCATAGGTATAACAAAATTATCAAATTTGCTTTTACTCTCTGTGGAACATTATGTGCCTAGAGATAGTACAATAGACTTTAAAGAATGCAGGGTTTCATATAGAAAATTACCACCGGCTATCTATTTTACATATAGTAATGAATGAATACGGAGAAGGCAATGGCACCCCACTGCAGTACTCTTGCCTGGAAAATCACATGGATGGACGAGCCTGGTAGGCTGCAGTCCATGGGGTCGCTAAGAGTCGGACACGACTGAGCGACTTCACTTTCACTTTTCACTTTCATGCATTGGAGAAGGAAATGGCAACCCACTCCAGTGTTCTTGCCTGGAGAATCCCAGGGATGGGGGAGCCTGGTGGGCTGCCGTCTATGGGGTCGCACAGAGTAGGACATGACTGAAGCGACTTAGCAGCAGCAGTGAATGAATATGTTTCAATGCTTGTCTCCCAATTCATCCCATCCACTCCTTCCCCCATTTTGTCCACAAGTCTCTTCATTATGTCCACGTTTCCATTGCTGCCCTGAATATAGATCTATTTTTCTAGATTCTGTGTGTATGCCTTAATGTATATTTGTTTTTCTCTTTCTGACTTACTTCATTCTGTACAATGGACAGTAGGTTCATCCACTTCATTCACTGACTGACTCATTCATTCATTCCACTGACTCAAATGCATTCTTTTTTATGGCTGAGTCATATTCCCTTGTTTATATATGTATCAAAACTTGTTCATCCATTCATCTGTCAATGGGCATCTAGGCTGCTTTTGTGTCCTAGGTATTGTAAACAGTGCTTCAATGAACAATGGGGTACATGTGCCTTTTTCAGTTATAGTTTCCTCAAAGTATATTTCCAGTGGTGGGATTGCTGGGTCATATGGTAGTTGTATTCCTAGTTTTTTAAGGAATTTCCATACTGCTCTCCATAGTGGCTATAACAATTTACATTCCCACCAACAGTGGGAATTTGCTGTACGATACAGGGATAATATGCTGTATAATACAATGCATAATCAAACCCGGTGCTCTATGACAACCTCGAGGGGTGGGATAGGGTGGGAGGTGGGAGGGAGGTTCAAGGGAGGGGGCATATGTATAACTCATGGCTGATTCATGTTGATGTATGGCAGAAGCCAACACAATACTGTAAAGCAAATGTCCTCCAATTAAGAATAAATAAATTTTAAAAAATGCAGAGTTTGAAATTAGAGTAATAGACTTAACTCCTACCTCTGCTACTTAGTAATTGTATAACATTGGGCAAGATCATTAACACCAAGGCACAGTTTCCTGATCTGCAAAATAAGGCTCACCATACCTAGAAAGGTCTTTCTTAGAATTAGAGAAAATATGCAGAGTATTCTCATAATCCTGATGCCTTCTGGTGTTCAGCAAACAGCAGCTATTATCATGACTATAGATGCTGATTAAATATTTTGTAAATGGTAGCCTCGATGACACAAACATTTAAACAGCTTCTCAAAAGTGAAACAACACACCTAACCTTTTGAAACCTCTAATGAGCAAACGGAAAATGAAGGTTCTGGCATTAAAAAGTCATGACTGTAGAAGAGCTAATTATTAGTGCGAACTGTCTGGTGTATCAGTAACTTGACTTCTAATTTTGTTTGGGACAAAGGTCTTCACAATACATAATCAGTTAAGTCCTGAAAAGAAAGCAGAATTTGCCTGAGCTGTCTTCATGCCTCCTTTCCTTACTGCTCAGGCAAAGTTCTTTGCTATGGCTCCAAAGAGTTCCCTGCATGCTTCTGTACCTTTTTTTTTTGTTTTGTGCTTAGCAGTCACGAAGTGAATAACATAAGTCACACACCTTTTGGTTTCCGTATCAGCAGCTCTTTCAGTTACACACCCTGATATGCTAGGCCTGTCTGCCTGACTGAGCATTGTTGCCAATGGGGTTTTCTTTGCTTATCTTGCAAGAAAGGAGGGCTGTTTGGTTTTAGCTTGTATGCAATATAACTACTTAGCCCTCAGTCTTTCCTTATACACAGACACTAAAGACTGCTTGATGGTGTTGCAGATCCAAATGTCGTAACTGGTAAGGACATAAAGATGTTGATTATATTTAAAAGCAGATAAAAATCATGTTTTAACTCTTCTGGATAATGCATGAGAAAAATGGAGTGAGGCAGGGGAAGTGGTGTGTTTATGAAGAGTGTAATATCTAAAGACAAAAATCCTGAGTTCAAATTTTAGCTAAGCAAGCCATCATCATTTTCCTTATCATCACCAAAATGACAATTATTACAACAAAAACTACAAATATAAACAAGACAACGGTTGTCATACCAACACAGCCCACCCTCACTCATATCCTATATGGGTAATCATGTTACCACTTGTATTAGCCATTTTAAATATCTTATATCCCTTAAATGTTATAATAATATAAAGAAGATTATATCATGTCTTTTTTTTAGGTCAAAAACTTGAGTCTCAGGCAATCATATCACGACCTAGGTGTCTCGAATGGTAAATGACAGAACCAAGATTCACACATGGTTGGTCTGACTTCAAATTCATGCACTTTCAGATGTCACTCAGCACCCCACTCTTATCCTATATGGGTGATCATGTTTACTTTCCTGGTGGCTCAGACAGTAAAGTGGCTGCCTATAATGTGGGAGAGCCAGGTTCGATCCCTGGGTCGGGAAGATCCCCTGGAGAAGGAAATGGCAACCCACTCTAGTACTCTTGCCTGGAGAATCCCATGGATGGAGGAGCCTGGTGGGCTACAGTCCATGGGGTCGCAAAGAGTCGGACATGGGTACTCATGTTTGGGTCACATAAATTCTCTAAACCTCTGTTTCCTCATCTTAGTATTCTAAGTATAGTTCTTAGTATTAACTAGGTCACACAATTTTTTGTGGATCAACTATAATAATACATAAAAATAGGTGTTATCTAAGACAATGTATTATGTAATTAACGATGAGGCTATTTTTATCCTTTGCAAGAGGTACTTTACTCCTGTCATTTTAACAAAAATATCTGGCCCCTCCCTCACCAGGATACAGAAGAGCTTTGCCCCTACTGTTCCATTACTTCCTCCCCTTTTTACATTTTAATATAGTCACCAAATTGATGCTGTCCACAGGTAGGTATCTGAGAGGCAATTCCTCACTTTCAAGACTCAATGGATAAAAGTGTACTGAAAGGTAAGTCCTGTTTTTGTCCTTGTTTATGCCAAGCTCCTCGGCAAGGGAATCTAGGAAGTGTTTGTAGAACGTGGGTTGGAAGTCAGAGTGGGAAAGTCATTTCTGGAAAAGGGGGATGAAACTCATCACAAGGACATCCGCACCTGAGAAAAGCGATGTTCCTATTTCATGGTATCCATTTCCCCGTTCTTCCCAGGTCAGCCCACCAGTAGGGGGTGCTAGAAGGAGACTACAGGGTTGGAGAAGGAAGAAGGGACTTTCTGGCTCCTTTCCCTTCCCGCGAGTTCCCTGCCTGCTTGGTGCTCCTGCAGGTATTCTGGGTATACATCTTCACACTTTCAACAGCACTTCCTTCCCAGAAAAGCAGCTAAGACCAATCTGCAGTTTTTTCCCCACTTTTGCAGCAAGCCCTTGCAGCTTAGTCATTCCCCCTCCAGAATCAGTAGCATCAGCAGAGCAGAATCCTTCGCCCAGGGCACAGGGTCACAGCCCCATAGGGCGCCTGCACTGGGCTGAGGCTGAACAACCAGCAGAGCAGTGCCCCCTCCTCAGATGCTTTAACTTCAGCTCTTAAGTGCCCCTCCTCCAAGCTTCTCAGTGATAAGATGTCTAATCTCTTCCCTTCCCTTTCTGTACTCACCACCTCCATGAAACATCAAGGCTCTCCTTTTGTCTTTTCAGTTATCTCATAAAGAGTCTTGTTGTTCAGTCACTAAGTTGTGTCTAACTCTCTATGACCCCATGGACTGCAGCATGTCAGGCCTCTCTGTCCTTCACCATCTCCCAAAGTTTGCTCAGGTATATCCAGTCAGTGATGCCATCCAACCCTCATCCTCTGTTGCGTCTTTTAATTTTTTGGTTGTGGTCACCATCCACAGTGACTTTGGAGCCCAAGAAAATAAAATTTGCCACTGTTTCCACTTTCCCCCCATCTATTTGTTGTTTTTAATACCTAGTTAACAACATGTCCTCTCTGTTCAGTGTACACCCCCTGTATACACTCTCCCAGTTGCCCTCTTAGTTGGATAAAAGGATTAAAGTGTATAACCTTTGGCAGAAAGGGGATGGGAACACAAAACCCAGGCATCTGAAAAGATTCTGACTCTATGGGGCTGGAAAGTGGGTGAGGACTGTCACTGATGAAGAAATCTACTGTGTACAAGTACAAAATTCTAGGCTGGATGAATCACAAGCTGGAATCAAGTTTGCCAGGAGAAATATCAACAACCTCAGGTATGTAGATGATACCACTCTAATGGCAGAAAGTGAAGAGGAACTAAAGAGCCTCTTGATGAAAGTGAAAGAGGAGAGTGAAAAAGCTGGCTTAAAACAACATTCAAAAAACTAAGATCGTGGCATCTGGTCCCATCACTTTAGGGCAAATAAATGGCTCCAAAATCATGGAGGACAGTGGCTGCAGTCATGAAATTAAAAGACACTTGCCCCTTGGAAGAAAAGTTATGACAAATCTAGACAGTGTATTTAAAAGCAGAGATATCACTTTGAGTGGGAGGGCTCAGGAAACATCAAACATGCTGGGCTTTGTGATGGAATCATAACTGTCGCTTCCTGCCTTCACCTCCCCCAAGTGCACACTGGTTGTAATTAATGGTGACTGATTTGGAAGTTCCAGTTGCATCTGCTGGGATAAAATATGTACAGCTGTGGAAATAATAAAAATGAAAGCTCTTTATGAGTTGGGGGAAGGGGGGCTTCACAAATTACCATTGAGTCCTGAAAATGAAGCTGTTGCTTTTCCTATCAAATAACATTGTAGTTGCCCAGGAGGCAGCTTTCTCTGCTCCTAGTCATGTAGACAATGAATGTGCACATAAGTACTTCTCCCCACCTTTTCACTGGGGCTGCACCACAGAACTGGGGCTTTGACTATAGTCTGCTAATAGGCCTAAAACGGTTGGACTAAGTCATTTTAAAATGCAATTACTACTGGACTGAAGAGATGCAAAACACACACACAAATTCTCCTTAGAGTGTATGATCAGTTTAGATACCATTTCTATTTCTCCTTGACCCTGTTGTGCCAGATCAATGTTTTGTATCTGAGAGACATAAAGGTTTTTGAAGTACAGCTGATTTGCAAAATGGTGTTAGTTTCAACTGTACAGCAAAATGATTCAGTAATATTTTTTTCAGATTACAGTTCATTATTACAAGGTATCTAATTATTTGTACTATACAGTATATCATTGTTGCTTATCTATTTATGTACAGTCATTTATATCTGTTAATCTCATACTCCTAATTCACCCCTGCTTCCCTCCCTCTCCTCTTTGGTAGCCGTAAGTTGTTTTCTACGTATGTGAGTTTCTGTTTTGTATATAGATTCATTTGTATTGTTTTTTAGATTCCACGTGTAAGTGATATCATGTAATATTTGCCTTTTTCTGTCCGAATGACTTCACTGAGTATAATATTCCCTAGGTTCATCGATGTTAATGCAAATGGGAATATTTCATTCATTTTTATGGCTGAGAAACATTCTTCTGAAGCCAGTTGTCTGTTGGGAATTCTGGTTGGGAATTTAGGTTACATCCATGTCTTGACTATCATAAACAGTGCTGCTATGACACTGAAGTGCATGTATCTTTTTAAACTACAGTTTTTGTTTTTCTCTGGATATATACACCAAGGAATGAGATTGTTGCATCTTATGGCAACTATATTTTAAGTTTTATAAAAAACCTCTATGCTGGTTTTCCACAGTGGCTCCACCAATTTACATTCTCCATCAACAACAGTACAGGAAGGGTATCTTTTCTCCATATCCTCTCTGTAATTAGTATTTTTAATCTTTTTGATGATGGCCATTCTGACCAATACTAGGTAATAACTTATTGTGGTTTTGGTTTTTTAAGTACTGTTTGATGAGTCAATTGAAGGATCCAACAACCAATGAAACATGTGGGAAGCCAGAAAGGAAGACCAGGAGAAGGGACAAGATACATATTTAGCCCTTAATATCTGCTGTACAATGTGCTTGAAATTAATTTACCTTTTGTGACTAATCCTATTGTATGAATAATAAAGTCTCGGGGATATAAAAAAACCACCTTGTATAGCCTCTAGAATCTTCAGTCCCTGTTAAATCAAAGTTAGAAAACAGATTTCTCCCCACCACCCACCACGCACCACCCACATGCACATGTGGGTCACTTCCAGGAAGGAACTTCAAGCTCTCATTAGGAGTTATGGATCTGGATTCCCTGAGCCTCAGTTCAAATTCCACCATTTTTATTAATTCTGTGTCTCTGGGCAAGAAAGCTAATCTTTCTGGTCCTCAGATTCACCATTTAGAGGACTAGATTAATACCAATACCTATTTCATAAGATGTTTGTGAAGATAAAATAAAATAAAAATGAAGTCCTTAGAATGGTGTCTGAATTATCAGTTCAGTTTGGTTCAGTTCACTCACTCAGTTATATCCAACTTTTGCAACCCCATAGACTGCAGCAGACCAGGCTTCCCTGTCTATCACCAACTCCCGGAGCTTGCTCAAACTCAAATCCATCCAGTCGGTGATGCATTCCCAGGATCAGTGTCCTTTCAAATGAGTCAGCTCTTCCCATCAGGTGGCCAAAGTATTGGAGCTTCAACATCAGCCCTTCCAATGAATATTCAGGACTGATTCCCTTTAGGATTGACTGGTTGAATCTCCTTGCAGTCCAAGGGACTCTCAAGAGTCTTCTCCAACACCACAGTTCAAAAGCATCAATTATTTGGCACTTAGCTTTCTTTATAGTCCAACTGTCACATCCATACATGACTACTGGAGAAACCACAGCTTTGACTAGACAGACATTTGTCAGCAAAGTAATGTCTCTGCTTTTTAATGTGCTGTCTAGGTTGGTCATAACTTTTCTTCCAAGAAGCGGGCGTCTTTTAATTTCATGGCTGCAGTCACCATCTGCAGTGATTTTGGAGTCCAAGAAAATAAAGTCTGTCACTGTTTCACTGTTTCCCCATCTATTTGCCATGAAGTGATGGGAACAGATGCCATGATCTTTGTTTTTTGAATGTTGAGTTTTAAGCCAGCTTCTTCACTCTCCTCTTTCACTTTCTACAAGAGGCTCTTTAGTTTCTCTTCCCTTTCTGCTATAAGGGTGATGTTATCTGTATATATGATGTTATTGATATTTCTCCCTGCAATCTTGATTCCAGCCTGTGCTTCATCTAGTCCTGCATTTTACATAATGTACTCTGCATATAAGTTAAATAAGCAGGGCGATAATATACAGCCTTGACATACTCCTTTCCCAATTTAGATTCAGTCTGTTGTTCCATGTCTGGTTCTAACAGTTGCTTCTTGACCTGCATACAGATTTCTCAGGAGGCAGGTAAGGTAGTTTGTTATTCCCATCTCTTTCAGAATTTTCCACAGTTATTTATGATTCACACTGTCAAAGCCTTTAAGTAGGCAATGAAGCAGAAGTATATTTTTTTCTGAAAATCTCTTGCATTTTCAATGATCCAATGGATTTTGATTTCTGGTTCCTCTGCCTTTTCTAAATCCAGCCTATACATCTGGAAGTTCTTGGTTTACATACTGTTAAAGCCCAGCTTGGATAATTTTTATTATTACTTTGTTAGTGTGTGAGATGAGTGCAACTGTATGGTAGTTTGAATATTCTTTGGCATTATCTTTCTTTGGGATTGGAATGAAGACTTATCTTCCAGTCCTGTGGCTACTGCTGAGCTTACAAATTTGCTGGCATATTGAGCGCAACACTTTAACAGCATCGAGTTTTAGGACTTGAAATAGCCCAGCTGAAGTTCCATCACCTCCACTAGCTTTGTGTGTAATGATGCTTTCTAAGGCCTACTTGACTTCACACTCCTGGATGTCTGTCTCTAGGTGAATAGTTACACAATCATGGTTATACGGGTCATTAAGAACATTTTTTTGTACAGTTATTCTGTGTATTCTTGCCACCTCTTCTTAATATCTTCTGCTTCTGTTATGTCTGTACTGTTTCTGTCCTTTATTGTGCTCATATTTGCATGAAATAAAGAATATCTCTGATTTTCTTGAAGAGATCTCTAGCTGTTCCCATTCTATTTTTTTCCCCTCTATTTCTTTGCATTTATCACTTAGAAAGTGATAAATCCTTGATATTCTTATCATCGCTATTCTTTGGATCTCTGCATTCAGAGGAATATATCGTTCCTTTTCTACTTTGCCTTTAGCTTATTTTCTTTTCTCAGCTATTTGTAAGGCCTCCTCAGACAACCATTTTGCCTCTTTGCATTTCTTTTTCTTGGGGATGGTCTTGATCACTGCCTCCTGTAAAATGTTATGAACCTCCATCCATAGATCTTCAGGCACTCTGTCTATCAGATCTAATCCCTTGAATCTGTTTGTCACTTCCACTGTATAATCATGAAGGATTTGATTTACGTCATTCCACTAGACTGAATGGTCTAGTGGTTTTCCCTCCTTTCTTCAATTTAAGCTGGAGTTTTGCATTAAGGAGTCCATGATCTGAGCCACAGTCAGCTCCCAGTCTTGTTTTTACTAACTCTGTAGAGCTTCTACAACTTTGGCTGCAAAGAATATAATCAATCTGATTTCAGTATTGACCATCTGGTGATGTCCATGTGTAGAGTCTTCTCTTGTGTTGTTGGAAGAGGGTGTTTGCTATGACCAGTGCATTCTTTTGGCAAAACTCTGTTAGCCTTTGCCTGCTTCATTCTGTCGGAGAAGGCAATGGCACCCTACTCCAGTACTCTTGCCTGGAAAATCCCATGGATGGAGGAGTCTGGTAGGCTTCAGTCCATGGGGTCTAGAAGAGTCAGACACGACTGAGCGACTTCACTTTCACTTTTCATGCATTGGAGAAGGAAATGGCAACCTACTCCAGTGTTCTTGCCTGGAGAATCCCAGGGATGGGGGAGCCTGGTGGGCTGCCATCGATGGGGTCACACAGAGTCGGACACGACTGAAGTGACTTAGCAACAGCAGCAGCAGCTTCATTCTGTTCTCCAAGGCCAAACTTGCCTGTTACTCCAGGTATCTCTTGACTTCCTACTTTTGCATTCCAGTCTCCTATGATGAAGAGGACATCTTTTTGGGGTGTTAGTTCTAGAAAGGCTTGTAGGTCTTCATAGAACCATTCAACTTCAGCTTCTTTGGCATTACTGGTCAGGGCATAGACTTGGATTACTGTGATATTGAATGGTTTGCCTTGGAAAAGAACAGAGATCATTCTGTCATTTACGAGACTGCATCCAAGTGCTGCATTTTGAACTCTTTTGTTGACTATGAGGGCTACTCCATTTCTTCTAAGGGATTCTTCCCCACAGTAGTAGTTATAATGGTCATCTGAATTAAACTTGCCCATTTTAGTCTATCTTGGTTCACTGATTCCTAAATTGTCGATGTTCACTCTTGCCATCTCCTGTTTGGCCACTTCCAATTTACCCTGATTCACGGATCTAACATTCCAGATTCCTATGGAATACTGTTCTTTACAGCATATGACTTTACTTCCATCACAGTCACATCCATACCGGCATTCTTTTCACTTTGGCTCTGTCTCTTCACTCTTTCTGGAGCTATGTCTCCACTCTTCTCCAGTAGCATATGTGGCACCTACCAACCTGGGGAGTTCATATTTCAGTATCGTATCTTTTTGCCGTTTCATACTGTTCACGGGGTTCTCAAGGCAAGAATACTGATGCAGTTTGCCATTCCCTTCTCCCATGCACCACATTTTGTCAGAACTCTCCACCATGACCTGTCCATCTTGCGTGACCCTACAGGACATGGTTCATAGTTTCACAGAGTTAGACAAGGATGTGATCCAAGTGATAGCCAGTGCTTAATACAGGCATACTTCATTTTACTGTTCTTCACTTCATTGAGATCCACAGAAATTGCTTTTTTCTTTTTTTTCACAGATTGAAAGTTTGTAGCATCCCCCCATTATCATATTATGGTTAGAATTTTTCACAATCAAGTTGTTTTTAATTAAAGTATATGCATTGCTTTTCTTAAGACATAATGCTACTGCACACTTAATACTGTAGTGTAACTATAACTTTTATATGCAAAGAGAAGGCAAAAAAACTGTGAGTAGTTTTATTACAGTCAATTACAATATTCACTTTATTATAATAGTCTGGAATAAGCCTGCAACATCTCCAATATATGCCTGTAATAATACTAATAACCATGATATGTTCATGCATGCACTATAATAAACATACACTATATACATTATCTAAAATCCATATAACAGTCTTGAAAAAATATTAAAATTCCTCTTCTGTAAATAAAGTAACTAATGCTCAGTTACTCTAAATGGCTTGTTCAAGCTACAGAGTCAATAAAAAAGGAAACTCAGGTTAAGAATGATCCCCTTTGGTTTCTGTAGAACATCTAATCTTACTATTGTCAATTACACTAATTCTTAAAATTCGTCTTTATAGTGTGTTTCCTCCACTTAGGCTGCAGTCATCTCTCAGCATCTGGGAGGGATTGGTAACAGAATCTCTCTTGGATACCAAAAGCCAGGGATGCTCAATTGTCTTATATAAAATGATCTAGTATTGATATTTGCATACTCACATTCTCCCATATACTTTAAATCATCTCTAGAATACTTATAATTTATAATACCACATAAAATATATGTAAATAGCTGTAAATATAATTTAACAATATGGAAGTTAAGAAAAATGATTTCGAACCTCCTTCTTTCAGTCATTCAAAAATCTGCTTATAATCTAAAGTCAGTCCATTGTAACTGTGGTTCAACATTCACAAACTCAATCAGTCCTGGTTCATGTAGTACTGTAGAACATATTTAGTGGAAAAGAATCTGCATAAAAGTGGACCAATACAGCTCAGACCCACGTTATTCAAGAGTTCACTGTACACAGTTGCTGGCATGCAGCAAATTCAATTTTTGCTTCTTGGAACTCTCTGGATTTTTCTCCCCGATTTTGTTGATCTTTTGTTGGTAAAATCCATGAATGAGAAATCTATAGATTTGGAGTGCCAGCTGTATTAGCACATGATAATAGTGACCACATCTGCTTTAGTCATAACTGTTTTTCCAGCACCAAGACTAGCACCTGGGATAAATTATACTTAATAGATTAATTAATTAATTAAATAGATCAAAACACACAATATGTAGGGCATAATGTCACAGAGAGGGAATCCATCAGGGCTCAGATTATCCCCATATCCACTACTGTTCATCTGAATGATACTCACTCCATTATTTTGAGATTTAGTTTTCTTGTTCCCAAAATAAAGGAGTTGGACTAGCTATCTCTGAATTTGTGACTACCAATTGCTCAGTACTCAATATCCAGATTGCCTTGTTTCATTTGTAAAGGCTACCCAAGCCTTGGCATGGCCACTGACTGTTGCAATAAATGGTGCATGTTTTTCATTGTTCATCCTTGTTACAAACAACATGAATCTTAGCTGAGGCTCAACCTCACCTGTCATGGACCACCCATCTCTTCTGCTCTTTATAATACATTTATTTTCAAGGTCAATGATTGTTTTCCTTTACTCCTCTTTTCAATCTTCATCATCACCATAGCAATTAATATTCCATGACCAAGCTTCTGGTAATGCTAAGCAGCCTACCAACATTTTATAAATATAATCTGATTTGATCCTTTTATCAAGACCATGAGGAAGTTATAATAAACATCATCTTACAGAAGAGGTAAGTGATGCTCAGAACATTTTAGTGACTTGCCTAATGTTACACAACAAGTAAGTGGTGAAATAAACACTGAAACCCAGATATGCCTGACTGAATGAAGTCTTTTTTCATATAAGTAATGCTCAAAATTCTCCAAACTAGGCTTCAAAAGTATGTGAACCAAGAACTTCCAGATATTCAAGCTAGATTTAGAAAAGGTAGAGGAACCAGAGATCAAATTGCCAACATCTGTTGGATCATCAAAAAAGCAAGAGAATTTCAGAAAAATATACACTTTTGCTTCATTGACTACGCTAAAGCCTTTGACTGTGGAAACAAACAGTGGAAACAGTGGAAAATTTTTAAAGAGACTCGGATACCAGACCACCTTATCTGCCTCCTGAGAAATCTGTATGCAGGTCAAGAAGCAATGGTTAGAATCAGAACCTCACATGGAACAATGGACAGGTTTCAAATTAGGAAAGGAGTATGTCAAGGCAGTATATCCTCACCCTGCTTATTTAACTTATATGCAGATTACATCATGCAAAATGCATTACTGGATGAGGCAACGCATGCTTAATCACTTCAGTCGTGTCTGAGTCTTTGTGACCCCATGGACAGCAGCCCACCAAAGTTCCTCTGTCCACAGGATTCTCCAGGCAAGAATACTGGAGTGGGTTGCCATTTCCTTCTCCAACGGATGAAGCAAAGTTGGAATCAAGACTGCAGGGAGAAATATCAATAACCTCAGATATGCAGATGACACCGCCCTTATGGCAGAAAGTGAAGAGGAACTAAAGAGCCTCTTGATGAAAGTGAAAGAGGAGAGTGAAAAACCTGGCTTAAAGCTCAACATTCAAAAAAATAAAGACCATGGCATCTGTTCCCATCACTTCATGGCAAATAGATGGGGAAACAATGGAAACAGTGACAGACTTTATTTTTTTTTATTTTATTTTTAAACTTTACAATATTGTATTAGTTTTGCCAAATATCGAAATGAATCTGCCACAGGTATACCTGCATTCCCCATCCTGAACCCTCCTCCCTCCTCCCTCCCCTACCCTCCGTCTGGGTCGTCCCAGTGCACCAGCCCCAAGCATCCAGTACCGTGCATCGAACCTGGACTGGCGACTCATTTCCTACATGATATTATACATGTTTCAATGCTATTCTCCCAAATTTCCCCACCCTCTCCCTCTCCCACAGAGTCCATAAGACTGATCTATACATCAGTGTCTCTTTTGCTGTCTCGTACACAGGATTATGGTTACCATCTTTCTAAATTCCATATATATGCATTAGTATACTGTATTGGGGTTTTTCTTTTTGGCTTGCTTCACTCTGTATAATAGGTTCCAGTTTCATCCATCTCATTAGAACTGATTCAAATGGATTATTTTTAATGGCTGAGTAATACTCCATTGTGTATGTGTACCACAGCTTTCTTATCCATTCATCTGCTGATGGGCATCTAGGTTGCTTCCATGTCCTGGCTATTATAAACAGTGCTGCGATGAACATTGGGGTACACGTGTCTCTTTCCCTTCTGGTTTCCTCAGTGTGTATGCCCAGCAGTGGGATTGCTGGATCATAAGGCAGTTCTATTTCCAGTTTTTTAAGGAATCTCCACACTGTTCTCCATAGTGGCTGTACTAGTTTGCATTCCCACCAACAGTGTAAGAGAGTTCTCTTTTCTCCACACCCTCTCCAGCATTTATTGCTTGTAGACTTATGGATTGCAGCCATTCTGACTGGTGTGAAATGGTACCTTATTGTGGTTTTGATTTGCATTTCTCTGATAATGAGTGATGTTGAGCATCTTTTCATGTGTTTGTTAGCCCTCTGTATGTCTTCTTTGGAGAAATGTCTATTTAGTTCTTTGGCCCATTTTTTGATTGGATCATTTATTTTTCTGGAATTGAGCTGTAGGAGTTGCTTGTATATTTTTGAGATTAGTTGTTTGTCAGTTGCTTCATTTGCTATTATTTTCTCCCATTCTGAAGGCTGCCTTTTCATCTTGCTAATAGTTTCCTTTGTTGTGCAGAAGCTTTTAAGTTTAATTAGGTCCCATTTGTTTATTTTTGCTTTTATGTCCAATATTCTGGGAGGTGGGTCATAGAGGATCCTGCTGTGATGTATGTAGGAGAGTGTTTTGCCTATGTTCTCCTCTAGGAGTTTTATAGTTTCTGGTCTTACGTTTAGATCTTTAATCCATTTTGAGTTTATTTTTGTGTATGGTGTTAGAAAGTGGTCTAGTTTCATTCTTTTACAAGTGGTTGACCAGTTTTTCCAGCACCACTTATTAAAGAGAAAAACTATTAAAAATTCCAACATATGGAGGAGGAACAACACGCTGCTGAATAACCAACAAATCACAGAAGAAATCAAAAAAGAAATCAAAATTTGCATAGAAACTAATGAAAATGAAAACACAACAACTCAAAACCTGTGGGACACTTTAAAAGCAGTCCTAAGGGGAAAGTTCATAGCAATACAGGCATACCTCAAGAAACAAGAAAAAAGTCAAATAAATAACCTAACCCTACACCTAAGGCAACTAGAAAAGGAAGAAATGAAGAACCCCAGGGTTAGTAGAAGGAAAGAAATCTTAAAAATTAGAGCAAAAATAAATGCAAAAGAAACCATAGCAAAAATCAACAAAGCCAAAAGCTGGTTCTTTGAAAGGATAAATAAAATTGACAAACCATTAGCCAGACTCATCAAGAAACAAAGGGAGAAAAATCAAATCAATAAAATTAGAAACGAAAATGGAGAGATCACAACAGACAACACAGAAATACAAAGGATCATAAGAGACTACTATCAACAATTATATGCCAAAAAAATGGACAACGTGGAAGAAATGGACAAATTCTTAGAAAAGTACAACTTCCCAAAACTCGACCAGGAAGAAATAGAAAATCTTAACAGACCCATCACAAGCACGGAAATTGAAAGTGTAATCAAAAATCTTCCAGCAAACAAAAGCCCAGGTCCAGACGGCTTCACAGCTGAATTCTACCAAAAACTTAGAGAAGAGCTAACACCTATCCTGCTCAAACTCTTCCAGAAAATTGCAGAGGAAAGTAAACTTCCAAACTCATTCTATGAGGCCACCATCACCCTAATACCAAAACCTGATAAAGATGCCACAAAAAAAGAAAACTACAGGCCAATATCACTGATGAACATAGATGCAAAAATCCTTAACAAAATTCTAGCAATCAGAATCCAATAACACATTAAAAAGATCATACACCATGACCAAGTGGGCTTTATCCCAGGGATGCAAGGATTCTTCAATATCCACAAATCAATCAATGTTATACACCACATTAACAAAAACAAAAACCATATGATTATCTCAATAGATGCAGAGAAAGCCTTTGACAAAATTCAACATCCATTTATGATAAGAACTCTCCAGAAAGCAGGAATAGAAGGAACATACCTCAACATAATAAAAGCTATATATGACAAACCCACAGCAAACATTATCCTCAATGGTGAAAAATTGAAAGCATTTCCTCTAAAGTCAGGAACAAGACAAGGGTGCCCATTTTCACCATTACTATTCAGCATAGTTTTGGAAGTTTTGGCCACAGCAATCAGAGCAGAAAAAGAAATAAAAGGAATCCAAATTGGAAAAGAAGAAGTAAAACTCTCACTATTTGCAGATGACATGATCCTTTACATAGAAAACCCTAAAGACTCCACCAGAAAATTACTAGAACTAATCAATGATTATAGTAAAGTTGCAGGATATAAAATCAACACACAGAAATCCCTTGCATTCCTATACACTAATAATGAGAAAACTGAAAGAGAAATTAAGGAAACAATTCCATTCACCATTGCAACAAAAAGAATAAAATACTTAGGAATATATCTACCTAAAGAAACTAAAGACCTATATATAGAAAACTATAAAACACTGGTGAAAGAAATCAAAGAGGACACTAATAGATGGAGAAATATACCATGCTCATGGATTGGAAGAATCAATATAGTGAAAATGAGTATACTACCCAAAGCAATTTATAGATTCAATGCAATCCCTATCAAGCTACCAACGGTATTCTTCACAGAGCTAGAACAAATAATTTCACAATTTGTATGGAAATACAAAAAACCTCGAATAGCCAAAGCTATCTTGAGAAAGAAGAATGGAACTGGAGGAATCAACCTACCTGACTTCAGGCTCTATTACAAAGCCACAGTTATCAAGACAGTATGGTACTGGCACAAAGACAGAAATATAGATCAATGGAACAAAATAGAAAGCCCAGAGATAAATCCACACACATATGGACACCTTATCTTTGACAAAGGAGGCAAGAATATACAATGGATTAAAGACTTTATTTTCTTGGACTCTAAAATCACTGCAGATGGTGACTGCAGCTATGAAATTAAAAGATGCCTGCTCCTTTGAAGAAAAGTTATGACCAACCTAGACAGCATATTAAAAAGCAGAGACATTACTTTGCCAACAAAGGTTTGTCTAGTCAAGGTTATGGCTTTTCCAGTAGTCATGTATGGATGTGAGAGTTGGACTGTAAAGAAAGCTGAACACCAAAGAATTGATGCTTTTGAACTGTGGTGTTGGATAAGACTCCTGAGAGTCCCTTGGACTGCAAGGAGATCTAACCAGTCAATCCTAAAGGAAATCAATCCTGAATATTCATTGGAAGGACTGATGCTGAAGCTGAAACTCCAATACTTTGGCACCTGATTTGAAGAACTGACTCATTGGAAAAGACCCTGATGCTGGGGAAGATTGAAGGCAGGAGGAGAAGGGGATGTCAGAGGATGAAATGGTTGGATGGCATCACCAACCGGATGGACACGAGTTTGAGCAAGCTCCGGGAGTTGGTGATAGGGGATCCTGGTGTCCTGCAGTCTGTGGAGTCAAAGAGAGTTGGACAATACTGAATGACTGAACTCAACTGAGCTGAACTAGTATTAACTCTTCATATTTGTTGCATAATAAGTTGCTTCAGCTGTGTCCGACTGCAACCCTATGGACCATAACCCAACAATCTCTTCTATCCATGGGGATTCTCCAGGCAAGAATACTGGAATGGGTTGCTATGCCCTCCTCCAGTGCATATTCCCAACCCAGGGATCCAACCTGCATCTCCTGCATTGCTAGGTGGTTTTTTTTTTTTTTTTTTTTTTTACTATTAGCACCACCTGGGAAACCCTTTTCATACAAGACAGTGGAAATCTCAGATTAGAAATGAAACATTAGTGAAACATGAGTTAAAATAACCTTTTTCTGTAAGTTCTTCTTCACAACAAAGAGAAAAGCCTTGATGCTAAAATAATTATGTAACTATTCTTCCATTATGTATGCTGAATGGCATTGTACCATTTCTTAGTTAGGAGCTTATAAAGGTAAATGGCATATACTGTCAGTGGTTGTTATTAAAACTTTGACAACCCACACAAGTTATAAAGGCCAATGTTTATAAGTGCTAAGCAACACTGACAATCAGATCTGCCAGGATAATCAGACATGAAATTATTTTTAAACACTAAGTTGTCCTTTTAATTCTTTGTTTTTATAATGTGTAATTTGAGTATATAAACTACAATATTTTCCTAATGCCTATGTCACCATTTTTCATATTATGAGTATTAGAATTATTGTTTGCTAAGAGAAAATCTTGGAGTAAAGTTAAACATTTTCCTTTAGAAATGATAGCTGAGTACTTGTGTAATAGAATCATTTGTTTAAATAAAGTAGACCTGTGCTTTATTATATCACAGGGATTCTGCTTCTGCCATTCTATTCTGCATTTGTTACCAAAACAATAATTAAGGACATTCACCTAAATGGAAGAACCAAGGAAATTTAACTGCTTTTGTATGTCAGAAATCTAAATATAACTCACTCTGACTCTCAACAATCTATCTCTGAACAAGCTATTCTTTTTCCTGTCTCCAAGACTCTGAGCCTGTGATTCAAAGACTTTGAACGCTGTGCTGAGTACATGTGGAAGGATCTTGGAAGAAAGATCTCTCCACTTAACAAAGTCCTATTCTCCATGAAATACTAACAAAGAGAACAAAACACATATGGCTGAAAGTGATCATGGATTTTTTTTTTTTTTTTTTTTTTTTGCTTTCTTCAAGAAATGGTTATTACTCCCTCTGGGGTCCCAGGTAACATCCGCATTTTCTCATGTTTAAAAATCTCAAACTGTCAGCCCATGGAGGGATTTGACTAGTAAACACATTCAATGTTAAATAAAGATGGAAAAGTTTGCAAGTTTTAGAGTGGGGAGATTTCATGTAAAAACCTAGATTTCCACTTCTTTTGAAAATAATATAAAAAGAAAGTATCTGACTGTACTGGGTTGGCTGGCCTCTGAACGAACAATCATCTGGGACTGAGAATTTCCCATCCTCTTCAGAGGAGACAGGCTCTCCAGGGCACTATTTCCCTCCTCTTTTTTAATTTGACCCACTTCATTCATTCTGTGTTTACAGTAGGATGGGTAAGCATTTGAGTATAAGACCCTGACTCTATGATCACTCTTTTTTTTTTTTTTTCTATGATCACTTTTAACTTTCCATAAAAGTTATAGTTATCTTTCCTTCTCCTCACTATGAAAGAACTATGCATTTTCCCCTTAAAATGCTTATTTTGCATTAATATATTATTTTCTATTTTAATCAGTTTATCTACAATAGCTTATTTAATTCTTACCATCATGTAATAAGCAAGAGACTTGCATTATCTCTACCAATCTGATGAAGAGAATGAGCACAGAAAGCTTAAGTAATTTAAGAACATCATACAGTGATTATGCCTTACAATCAGGATCCATCTTTTTGTTTCAAAGTTTAGCACATAATCTATGCTAGTAAATGTTCAGGTTCTGATATAGTATCATAGCCTTAGTTGAAGTGTTACTATGATCAACATTAGGTATCAAAATGTCTGAGGAATGGATCATCATGTGGAAAATGTAAAAAAAAAAAAAAGAAAAGAAAAGAAAAATCTGTTCAATAGCACTTGAACTCTTTTACTTGCTTAGAAAACATGAAAAAGAATGAGGGTAGAAGTCTAGAATTAAAATACAAATGTTATATATATCAAATAGATACCTAGCAAGGACATACTGCATAGCAAGAGAGCTATATTCAGTATCATGTAATAATCTATAATGGAAAACAATGCAAAAAAATAATATATATATATATGGCTTCCCAAATGGCATGAGTTGTAAAGAACCCATCTGCCAATGCAGGAGACCTAAGAGACTTAGGTTCAATCTTCAATCCCTGGGTCAGGAAGATCCCCTGGAGGACAGCATGGCAACCCACTTTAGTATTCTTGCCTGGAGAACTCCATAGACAGTGGAGCTTGGTGGGCTACAGTCCACAGTGCAGCAAAGCGTGGTACACGACTGAAATTACTTCATATATATATACACACACACATTAGAATCACTTTACTATACACCTGAAATGAACACAACATTGTAAGTCAATTATTCAGTTCAGTTCAGTCTCTCAGTCATGTCCAACTCTTTGCGACCCCATGGACCACAGCACGCCAGGCCTCCTTGTTCATCACCAACTCCCAGAGTTGCTCAAACTCATGTCCTTTGAGTCGGTGATGCCATCCAGCCATCTCATTCTCTATCTTCCCCTTCTCCTCCTGCCTTCAATCTTTTCCAACATCAGGGTCTTTTCAAATAAGTCAGCTCGTCGCATCAGGTGGCCAAAGTATTGGAGTTTCAGCTTCAACATCAGTCCTTCCAATGAATATTCAGGACTGATTTCCCTTAGGATGGACTGGTTGGATCTCCTTGCAGTCCAAGGGACTCTCAAGAGTCTTCTCCAATACCACAGTTCAAAAGCATCAATTCTTCAGCTCTCAACTTTCTTTACAGTCCAACTCTCACATCCATACATGACTACTGGGAAAATAATAGCCTTAACTAGACGGAGCTTTGCTGGCAAAATAATGTCTCTGCTTTTTAGACTAGTGCTGCATTGGGCTTATCCTACACATCCCAAATTCATCAGGGCAAAGGATATTCAGGAGTATCCTGTGGTCCAGATAGATGTGGGTCACAGATGAGGGAATGTTCAAGTGAGGGTGGTATTGAGGTCTGTCTAACAAGCTCACAAAGTAAGTGAAGAGGCTTTAGCCTCTAGTCGCTTGGCTAGAGGCTGACTTATTAGTGCTGAGTTAAAAAGTCCCAGATGACCATCAGGAAGAGGGATGTGGTTTGTCTGGGTTAAATAAACTCTAGGACAAAATTCCTCAGTGAAGCAAATTTCTGAAGAAACACATGCGTCCACTAGAGAAAGCATCTCTTATAAATATTTGCAAGTCTGGAGAGTATGCAGTCAATTGAAAAAAAGTCAGAAGTTGGAGTAAAGTTCATCTCCATCACTTTGATAGTCAGAAGTTGGCAAGCAAGCGGGGTGGTGAAATAAAGAAGCCAGCTATATTACTACTTCCAACTGCAGCCTTCTTTCACTTAAATTAGGTTTTTAAGATAAAGCTTAATGCTGAACTACACGTGAATTTTGTAAAAAAACATTCTTGGACCAGACAAACACTAGTAACTTAAAGTGACTTCAATGGGTAAAGTATCCGCCTGCAATCTAGGAGTCACAGGCAATGCAGGTTTCATCCCTGGGTTGGGAAGATCCCCTGGAGGAGGAAACAAGAACCCATTCCACTATTCTTCTCTTGAGAATCCCATGGACACAGGAGCCTGGCAGGCTATGGTCCATGGTGTTGCAAAAGACTTGGACACGACCTAGCCACTAAGCACATGACTTGATTATGAGAAGAACAGTCATTGGGCATACTTATTTTTCACCTAACAGTGTGAGAAAAGATAATTCTTAGCGAATGCCTTCCAAAGAGATGATGGGGAATGCAAATGAACCTGTTTCTTCCATACAGAGGTTACAAAATTGGTGGCGATAATGATGGTGGTGGTGATGATAATGATGATTTGATTATTCTAGAATAACTAGCTTAGCATAATGATTAAGGACAAGAGTTTGGGGCACACACTAACTTGGATTTAGACTCCTTTTCTGTTATCAACTGTGTGATACTGGACAGGATATAGAACATCTCCGAGTGAATGTTTACTATGAAACGATTCTGTTAATAAATAATTTCGAGTATTACACAGAAGATTTAAGGAGAGGATGCTTATAAAGCACTTGATATAGGACTTGAATTTATTAAGCATCTAGCAATAGAAGCTGGTTAGCTACTGTGGCAATGATGATTCTCAAGTGAGTGGATGAAGGGTCTGGACTAAATGCACCTGTCATCTCTCTAGAAACGTGAAGCTTGGCCTCAGCCCTGGCTTCATCTTCCACTGATCATGTATTTATTTACCTCTCAAGAATGTGTTTTCTTTAGTTAGTTGGGGTGGCAAAACAAATTGCCGTATATAGACTGGGTGGCTCGAATAACAGAAATTCATTTCCTCATAGTTCTGGAGGCTAGGAGTCCCAGATCAAGGTCCAGGTGGACTGATTTCTGGTGAGAGCTCTTTTCTAGGCTTGCAGATGGCCTCATTGTCCTCGTATGGGTGTGTATACCCTCTTTTTATAAAGGGACCAATCCAGTTGGATTAGTGTCCCACCCTCATGGCCTCATTTAACCTTAGTTACTTCCTAAAGACACTCGTATCTGGGGTTAAGTCTTCAACAGGTGAATTTTGGTGGGGAGGCATAATTCAGTCCAGAGCAGCAGTCATAGAGGGATTCAGTGGGGATGCACAAATGAAAGACAATCACAGTCCTCCAAATGGTCACAGTCTTCTCAAAGAGAGGTAGACCTGAGAAAAGAGATACTATTTTCTGATCTGATCCCATATGCAAAACCTGTGCTAGGAGATTGTGAGCAGCTATTACCTTAGGGATGTCATCAAGACATTGAAAAATAAATAAATTTTATCACTAAAATCTAGATTTATTTACACACATTTATATTGCTTTGCAGTTAATTCTTAAAAGGAGCCTCTGTTAAGTGTCTCCCTTTTACAATAAGGCAACTGAGGCTGTGAGCTTGGGAACTTGCTTCAAGTTACTAAAAGTAAACGGCAGAATTCTCAACCTCTATTTTTCACCCTAGGACAATGAGAATAACAATAGACTGTGGACCATGCCTGATGGAAGACAGATCAAAGACTGGTGCGAATCTGAGAGGAAAGTCAGAGACTAGGGTTTAAGGGATTTGACTCTTGAGGCAATGTTTGAATCAAGCAAGTATTGAAAGACAAATATTACTTCCAATGCTCATGTAAGTTCTGCTCCAATTATATATAAGCATTTGGCCGATCAAATAAAACACAGCTGTTAACTTCTCAAGTTTATATCAAATTCACAGGATGAGTTCTGATACTCTACAACCTTCTCTACCTTCCCACAAGAAACATTTTCTGGATGTTAGGCTTGCTTTTGTCAAAAATTAACTCTGAAAAGCAATTTAATAAACCAAAGCTTCCTGTTAAACTGTATTTTCCTATATTGGGGATAAATAGAGATTGTCATTTTGAAAGGAGGGTAATCATTTCTAAAAATTATGATGATAACTGAAAGGAAAAATCTCAGAATGTTTTAGTCGCAGTAGGAAAAGATAATATCAAAACCAGCAAGTATTTATTTATTGATTTATAATGTCCTAGGTGTTGGGTGCGGAGAAGGCAATGGCACCCCACTCTAGTACTTTTGCCTGGAAAATCCCATGGACGGAGGAGCCTGGTAAGCTCCAGTCCATGGGGTCGCTAGAGTCGGACACGACTGAGCAACTTCACTTTCACTTTTCACTTTCATGCATTGGAGAAGGAAATGGCAACCCACTCCAGTATTCTTGCCTGGAGAACTCCAGGGACGGGGAAGCCTGGTGGGCTGCCGTCTATGGGGTCGCACAGAGTCGGACATGACTGAATCGACTTAGCAGCAGCAGGTGTTGGGTGAGCTGATAAAATACACACATTTTCTCACTTCAGTTTGTACCATGTTAATGAAGGATCATCCTCATCATACAGACTGGAGCCTGGGGTTTAGTGAGATGCAGTATTTTAGTCAGGTGAGGAGTAGTAATAACATTCAGTCTTGTAGCAGAAGATTCCTGAGCATGCCCTTTGACTCTGCAGTGTTCTGGCCCTGGAAGTGGGCTGCAAAAGCTCATAGAGAGACAAGGGCAGTTGTCTGAATCTCAGTTACATCCCGCTGTATTTAAGAGCCAGCCGGCATCTTGGTGTTCACCTCGGCAGATACAAGAGCTGAGCTATGGAGGCTGGGAGAACAATAGGTGCGTGGCTTAAGAACCAACAGGTAAAGTGACTGATAAAAGAAGACAGAGCATAGAAATAACCTGATTAAATGAGTGCTTGCTATATGTCAGACACTGAACTAAGGGTTTTACAAGTAACATTTTATTTATTCCTTAATTTCATCCTGTTAGACAAGTATAATTATCTTCATTTTCAGATAAGGAAACAGACACAGAAGAAAGGTTAAGAAATGTTCAAAAGTTAACAACAGCAAGTAAGTGGAAGAACTGGTCTCTGAACCTCCATATGCTAAGTTGGACACTCATTTCTCTAACTTTCAGGCAGAGCCACCCCACATTAGAGCAGCTACTCTGCTTTCTTGGGTGAGCTGCTCCCAGACCATCACATTATAAATAATTATAACAGTTTGCAAATGTTTATGGATATAAGATATAAAACATATTTTGTTTATAATGTTCA
Source organism: Bos indicus (assembly GCF_029378745.1). NCBI lineage: Eukaryota > Metazoa > Chordata > Mammalia > Artiodactyla > Bovidae > Bos > Bos indicus. The sequence goes on along the minus strand of NC_091788.1, from coordinate 15,862,276 downwards.
AATAATTCTACAGGTTATAAAAAAGGAAAAATAATAATTAGCATTATCATCACATTCACTATTGTTATTAACCTATGAAATGATCAAAGAGATATTCTGGTCCTGAATATATATGAATTTAGACCAATAGAAGTTGGGCTTCCCAGGTGGCGCTAGTGGTAAAGAATCCACATGCCAGTGCAGGATATGCAAGAGGCTAAGGTTTGATCCCTGGGTCGGGAAGATCCTCTGGAGGAGGAAATAGCAACCCTCTCCAGTATTATTGCCTGGCAAATTCCAAGGACAGAGGAGCCTGGCAGGCTAGAGTCCAAGGGGTTGCAGAGAGTCAGGCACAACTGAGCACAGACTAACAGAGGTTAGAAGTACCCCCAAATCACACATCTAACTATTATTTAGCATAGTTTTACTCTATATAGTCAATCAACAAAGATTTGTTATAAACCTACTACTAAAAAAAAACAAAAACAAAAACAAACAACAATGTATCACCAACAATGCCTTGGAGATACGTGCAAAACAAGATACAAAAGTAAAATATGAGGAAATAGAAGCAACATGAAAATAAAATCGAACCAAGATAAAAACCAGTACTCAACATACATTTAATTAACTGTAAACAATTAAATCTTTGTAAGCAAGGATTTTGATAAAAGGGCTAACATAACAGTTCAGTTCAGTTCAGATCAGTTGCTCAGTTGTGTCCGACTCTTTGTGACCCCATGAATCGCAGCACGCCAGGCCTCCCTGTCCATCATCAACTCCCGGAGTTCACTCAGACTCACGTCCATTGAGTCAGTGACGCCATCCAGCCATCTCATCCTCTGTCATCCCCTTCTCCTCCTGCCCCTAATCCCTCCCAGCATCAGAGTCTTTGCCAATGAGTGAACTCTTCTCATAAGGTGGTCAAAGTACTGGCGTTTCAGCTTTAGTATCATTCCTTCCAAAGAAATCCCAGGGCTGATCTCCTTCAGAATGAACTGGTTAAATCTCCTTGCAGTCCAAGGGACTCTCAAGAGTCTTCTCCAACACCACAGTTCAAAAGCATCAATTCTTCAGCACTCAGCCTTCTTCACAGTCCAGCTCTCACATAAACGTAACAGACTTCAGGCTAAATCCTTAGGAAGCTTGCATTAGGTTGGCTTCCGGGAACTTGGATTTCAGGAGGATTTCCCCGATGGCTCAGATGGTAAAGAATCCACCTGCAATGCAGGAGACCCAGGATTGATCCCTGGGTTGGGAGGATCCCCTGGAGAAGGGAATGGCTACTCACTCCAGTTCCTGCCAGGAGAATTCCACAGGCATGGACAGAGGAGCCCGGTGGCCCCCAGTTCATGTGGTCCTAAAGTATTGGACATGATTAAATGACTAACATTTTCATTTTCACTTCCACCTTGAGAAGAGTGTCTGATACGTATTTTTAAAAAATGTGTTTATGCTAAACTCTTGTGTTCCTTCTGGACATGTGGAATTTGAACCCTTGCTAGACACAGTGTGTTTTTGTGACCAGCACCCAGTGAAAACCTTTGGCATTGAATCTTTAATGAGCTTCTCTAAGACAACATGCCATACTAGTCACAACTCATTCCTGGAGGAATCAAGCGTGTCTTGTGAGTGATTCCACTGGGAGAGGACTCCTGGAAGTTCGTGTCTGGCTTCCCCAGACTTCACTCCATGCTTCTTTTTCTTCTGATAACTTTGTTTGTATCTGTTTTCTGTAATAAATTATAGTTTTAAAACAATGATGGCCAATATTATTTCATCTATGAGTAGTGGTACAGCTGATCTATATTAGGCATGGAGTTAAGCATCACATGTAATGCAATCTCACTTATTGCCCACAACAATTCAATGTCGTCTATCAGTATCTCTCCATTTTAAGAAGAGAAAATGGAGTCTCAAAATGGTTAAAGAACTCTTCAAAGTCAAATCTGTCTGAAGTCTGCTTTCAACTGGCCCCAGAGAATCACAGCTATCTTCCCATTATGTTCATACCAAAATATGAGAGACATTTCTTCTATGGATTTCCATTAAGAAGACACTGGCATTGCAAATCCTACTAGATAATATCTCTGCAGCAAATTCAGGAGCAAGCCTCATATGACTCTTTCTCAAACAGCCTTCCCTGCAATCAAGGCAAAGCAATCCACTCTAGTGGCACAGCTCTCAGGCTGGAAGGGAGGAAACTTGAATCCAGCTCTCCTGAACCCCAATCCTCTCAGCCCTCCTCGTGTGGTCTAAACTTGATCTGCACAACAATGGCTGATAAAGACTTGTTCTTGAAGGAAAATAACTTCTGGGGGTAAGGGGAAGCAATGAGGAATCACATTTTGTTTGAGGATTTAAGAATTATATCTCCAATGTGAGAAAGCTGGGATGCAGGGATAGCATCTTTGTGGTGATGTTATATTCTTCCTGGGTTCTTCTTGCCTCTCTCTCTCTCTCTCCTCTCTCATGTCAGGGGAGCATCATACATAGAGAAGTTTAGATACATAAGACACCATAGTTTTTGTAGGATGTTTCAGAGGGCCTCCCCTTTATCTTATTTTAGGACTCTCATTCTTACTTCTGTCCCACCTACATTTACAATGGAAACAGTGATGGGCTTTTTCTTGGACTCCAAAATCACTGCAGATGGTGACTGCAGCCATGAAATTAAAAGGTGCTTGTTCCTTGGAAGAAAAGCAATGACCAACGTAAATAACTTATTAAAAAGCAGAGACATTACTTTGTCAACAAAGGTCTGTATAGTCAAAGCTATGGTTTTTGCAATAGTCATGCATGGATGTGAGAGTTGGACTATAAAGACAGTTGAGTGCCAAAGAATTGATGCTTTTGAACTGTGGTGTTGGAGAAGACTCTTGAGAGTCCCTTGGACTGCAAGGATATCAAACCAGTCCATCCTAAAGGAAATCAGTCCTGACTATTCATTGGAAGGACTGATGCTGAAGCTGAAGCTCCAATACTTTGGCCACCTGTTGGGAAGAACTGACTCATTTGAAAAGAGCCTGATGCTGGGAAAGACTGAAGGCAGGAGAAGGGGACAACAGAGGATGAGATGGTTAGTGGCATCACTGACCTGATGGACATGAGTTTAAGCAATCTCTGGGAGATAGTGAAGGACAGCGAAGCCTGACATGCTGCAGTCCATGGGGTCTCAAAGAGTCAGACACAACTGAGCGATTGAAATGAACTGACCTGACCTGACCTACATTTTGTATTCTTCCCACCTCCTTCACTCCATTGACATGGTGAAGATGGTTATCCTATAGGACCCCTTTCTTTCTGGGTCTTGAAAATAGCTTATCCTGATATGAAGAAAACAGCCAGAAAAAAACATAGCATAAATTAAGTTTCAAAACCAGGATTGGTTTCCTTGCCCCAAGAACAATTCATGAGTTACCTTCCATAGTAAGTCTTAATGCTTAATTTTTTTTTCCATATATTTTTAAACTCAGAATATTTCTTTTCCCTTTTTTTTTTTTGTTTCGTTTACATTTGTGGCTCTTTGCCTTATGCAAATGATTGTTCTATTGACATTAGGTAGCATATTTACAATGTGTGTTTCTTAAAGCCTTGGGATTAGCAGATCAACATATTTTAGAAACTGGTGGGTCAGGAACTTGGCTATTATACTACTGACCACTTCACACACTTTACAACCATGTGGAAAAATTGTGTGTGTGTGCTCAATCACTCAGCCATGTCTGACTTTGCAACCCCATGAACTGTAGACCACCAGGCTCCTTAGTTCATGGAATTCTCCAGGCAAAAATACTGCAGTGGGTTGACATTTCCTCCTTCAGGGGATCTTCCCAATCCAGGGAATTCTCATTGGCAGGTGGATTCTTTACCACTATGCCATCTGGGAAGGGCCTGTGGAAAAATAAAGATAGTTTGCTTATGGCTGTAGTTAAGATTTTCTTGGCATCTGAATAGAAGAAGCCTCTGAGAGTCTGGCTATGGGCTAAGATGTGCCAATAGTATACTGATACTTATCAAAGAGTTGGCTTCCCTGGTGGCTCAGAGGATAAAGCATCTACCTGCAATGCAGGAGACCCCGGTTCGATCCCTGGGTTGGGAAGATCCCCTGGAGAAGGAAATGGCAACCCACTCCAGTATTCTTGCCTGGAGAATCCCGTGGACAGAGGAGCCTGGCAGGCTACAGTCCATGGTGTCGCAAGTAGTCAGACATGACTGAGTGACTTCACACACACACACTTATCAAAAACCTGACCCCTAATATTGCTTAGATTCTCAGAAAGAATAAGGAATTTTTGGAAGATTATATAACAATTTTGCATAAGGAAAATCAAATTTCTTTTGGCGTTTAAAAAAAGCTGCCTTAACTTGTGGCTACCTCCAATAAGCTGATGTACTACTCCTTGTTTTGAAGACCTATAGGATTATGATTTTGGTTGTGTGTTTAGAGTGAATGGCTTATGCAAACACCAGGAAGAGAATAAGATGCCTGTAATTTTCCAGCAGAAGGTTTGGTATAATGCAGAGTCCCTGGTAGGCTGCAGTCCATGGGGTCGCTAAGAGTTGGACACAACTGAGTGACTTCACTTTCGCTTTTCACTTTCATGCACTGGAGAAGGAAATGGCAACCCACTCCATTGTTCTTGCCTGGAGAATCCCAGGGACGGGGGAGCCTGGTGGGTTGCCGTCTATGGGGTCTCACAGAGTTGGCCACGACTGAAGCGACTTAGCAGCAGCAGCAGCAGCAGAGTCCCTGTACCCCAGCCTTCTGTGCACCCTGTCGAAGTGAGCCCTGGACAGGGGCAGTGAGATGCAGTGTGAGGAAGGAACTCCATGAGTGCCCTTTAAGGGGCCCCGGAAAAACAGCCTGAATTGGGGCAAGTCTGTGTCTAAGGGCCAGCTCTTTGAGGGAGTTTTATATAACCCTGGAACAGCAGCTATTGACTCTCGGTGACTTTGTAGGAAGATGTGATTTGCATCTTACTTTGTAGGAAGATGTCCCACCCAGAGGTGTGGTGAAGCTGTCTCAGCTAGTGCATTGCCAGACAACGCCAGCAGGGGGCACCCGGGTCACCAGCAGGCCTTCCACTTGTCTTCCTATCCTCAGCAACTACAGGGGATCTAAATGGACACCTGGCTTAATGACCATTGATTCCCGGAAAGAATGATTGTGGATCGGTGATCTACAGTAAAAAGGCCCAGTTTAGGTCGATATTTTCCAACATTTAGAGGACTCTTATATTTCATAATCCTATTCAGAAATGTAACTGATTAGATTGCCTTTCTGTGCACTTTGCAATCCATTTATTTTATAGGCATACTAAGCTGTTTTATTTTTAGGCAAATCATTCAGTGGGTGCATAGAATGGCCTGAGTGGGGAGCGCTTAGTTCCTAATTTAAAGATCTTAGATGCCGAAAGCACATCACTTTTGAATGACTGGTTGAATGAATGGACAAATACTGGAATTGTTGGACTAGGCTGAAGACTTAATTCTCTGGATTCTCAGGTATGTATTTGCCTAAACACTGGACTTGATCCAACACAAAGTGTTGAGAAAAATATTGATTGTCTTTATCACTCCCCTTGAATTCTGTTCCATAATCTGAATTTAGAGGTAAAAATTATATTGGCCCATAAATTGGGCCAATATATTGGGCCAAAATTAATGGCCCATATTGGCCCATAAATTTCTCAACTTCCTGTTGAGTCCATATCTGAACTCATCCAAAAACGAAATAGCTGTGTACAGATGGTTGGTTATTCAGGATATGTGACTTCAAATATACTGCCTGCCAGTATTTACCAAAAGCTTGAATAAAGGAAAGATTGCTTGTAGAGGGTAACCTAAAGACCGTTACTGGATTCTGAGGCCCATTATTAGATTGTTCTGATGGAGTTGAGGCTATGTATAGCAGGAACTGTCCTCCTTTGTCTCTACATACTGTGACTTGGCATGATGTCATCGATGTGTTAGTGTCAGTTACTCAGTCGTGTCTGACTCTTTGTGACCTCATACACTATAGCCTGCCAGACTCCCCTGTCCATGGAATTCTCCAGGCAAGAATACTGGAGTGGATTACCATGCCCTTCTCTAGGGGATCTTCCTGATCCAGGGATCAAACCCAGGTCTCCTGCATTGCAGGCAGAGTCTTTACTTCCTGAGCCACCAAGAAGCCCTTCCCTGGTGGCTCAGATGATGTCACCAATACTTGTGTCAAATAGTATGAGACACACACACACAAAAAAAAAACTACTAAAGTAATCTGAATATCTGTCATTAGAATATTGTTGAAAGCCATTCCCATTGCATTATATACTGACTGGAACTTTCTTTGGTCACTATTCCAGAATAATGATGCTGTTTCTGAATATCTGTTTTATTTTTACTTTATGGGCACTGGGAATTTTATGATAATGTCTTTGAACTGACTGCTAGAAAACTTGTAATGAAATCTGTGACCTAATTCTAGAAATGGCATAAGACTTAAAAGAAGATTTTTTTTATAGGTCAATATTATGCACGGCTTCATATTTTATCTCAATTCTCATTCTCTATTTTTCCTTCTTTCCTACAAGTATATTTTAAACTGATGTATACTTTATAAAAGTTACCTTAAATGATGGCTGAAGCAAGATGTGGAATAAATAAAACTTAAACAAACAGTCTGTTTACTATTAATAATTGAATGTGAATGAAGTCAACATCAGCAATTTTGATTTGAGCTTGAGCTTCTTAGAGTCATTAGCTCATACACACAAATATAACTTAGTCTCAAACAAGACGCAGCACCTAAATTCCCTGAGTACATCCCTAAGGGAATTGACTGATGAGAAGAGTCTTGGTTCCCAAGATCTTCACTAATATTTCTGCCTAAATATCTCCTACTTACAAAGCCTAGAGTATAGCAGGTGTTTCATATGTGATTTTTGGAACAAACAAATAATTTAAATTGGGTGGAAAATTAAAATTTATGGAAGGATTCAAAATAAAAAATGCAATTTCTAATATATCAATAAAGTAAATCAGTTCAACTGAATTAATAAGGAATTGTCTACCATCGAACCATTTCACTATGTATGGAGATAAAAGCTTTTATAATCAGGCAGTGCACCTGTTGCAGTCGAGTTCCCAGATCCGGCCAATGTCTGTTCTGATGGGACAGATGTTCAGAACTTGATGAATTTAGAACATGGGCTCTATAGATTCAAATATTAACTTAAAGGCTGTGTGACAAGAGGATTAAGCTTGGGTTTGATTTCTGCCTTCCCTCTTTGTGATCTCTTTTCCTTGAGGATGCTCTCTGATCTTTAGTCTCTCAGATGTAAAACAGCCATACTACCTGCCTCATGGGGTTATGAGGATCAAAAGACATCAGGTTTGTACAGCCTTCAACCTAATGCAGAGCATTCAACAAAAGCTATCAATTACAGTACCTACTACATGCCAAACACTGTTCCAGGAACTGAGATACAAAAATGAATAAGATGGGCATCTTTGTCCTTGAGGAAATTATAATTTAGTGGTGGAAATCATATAAAGAGGTTTTCAAATAATTCTTAGTAAATGGCTAACAGAAATGTGAACACAGTGTATGGGAACATAGAAAAGTATCATTTAGTCCCCATCTCTGCACAACTTTTTATAGTAATTTGTGACATTAAAGGATGTCTTCCTTTCTGTAACAATCTATATTCCTGATAGGATAATGAAGAAGCCATCAAACTAGAGCAATATATATATTTTCTAATTTATAAGAGACCTTCTAAAATCAAAAGCTTTGATCCAGATGTAAGAAAGAAAATGTGTGACGAGGAAGATGAGTCAACAAAGCTGTGTTTCCTCTCACCATATCAGATTAGAGAAGTCTTCTAGGCTGGGATGAGGAACAAGTTAGACAGGACATGAGAGAGCTGTGTCAGAGGCTCGTTTCCCAGCGTTGCTCACAGTGGGCTTAAAGGTAGATGAGCAGGGATGGGTACAGGAGGGTGAGAAAATCTCCCTTTGACATTCTGGGGATGAGGCAGAGATGACCTGGCTCCTTTTAGCCCTATGTGGACCTCTGATAGGTCAATGTCAATGAGGGATGTAAGGAGGACATGTGGAGGAGGGCATGGCAACCCACTCCAGCATTCTTGCCTGGATATCCTCATGGACAGAGGAGCCTGGCTGGCTACAGTCCATGGAATCCCAAAGAGCTGGACACGACTGAGTGACTCAGCACAGCACAGCACAGGAGGATATGACTCACGCATACAAGCCCAAGTTCTTCTGCAGCAAATGAGTGACTGGATGACATAGGAGGGATTGAGATGGAGGTTCATGGCCGGACAAGCTGAGGGAATGTTCATCAAAAAGGCCTGATAGAAATAGTTCTCTTTGGGTTTCAGGTGAGGGTACCAAGACATTACCACAAGAGATGGATCAGTGAACCTCGTGGGTACTGAAGGCTTCCCAGGAATTCCTCAGCTATTTACACTTAGTATGCAGTGGATTTCCTTGGGAGTGGAAGACCAATGTGAGATGAATGCAGATGAAGTTTTAGAACTGAGGTACCCTCCTCAATATCACTGGACCAGCAACAAGGAAGCCCTCGAGAACTTGCCATCAATCCCAGAGGGGAGCAGGAGGAAGGCTGTCCCGAGAGGGAGTCTAAGCTGAATGCGATTCAGTGCTGTACCGGATAGACTAGGAAACCAGGGCATTATGCTCAGTTTATCTGAAAGTGACCAGATCTAGTTTCTGCCTCAGGTTTGGACAGCTAGGAATCAAAACAACACATTTGTGGTAGGAACATAAAGCTACATTTACCTTCCATTGATCTCCCTTTGCAAAATTTGGACCTGCTACTGAGCATCCGCCTTTTACGTGGTTTTCTAGGAGGTCAACAGCCAGAGGGAAAGTTTTAAAAAGGCACAAAAAAAGTTCATACAGTCCACAGACATGCCTGTCTTATCCATTATCGTAACTCAGTGTCACACACACAGACCACAGAATGCAGGATGGCTGCTGACTTGAAATATTTGGGACATACAATTGTTGAAGTAACGAATGATTATGAAGACAATTTAAATAAGATAGACAGTGGAAAGGGACTCTGTTTTCGCCATCCTAACCTTTTTTAAAACAAATTCACTAGGATGTGGTTTCCAATTTTGACTCGTGCAGAATAGATTACATTCATAGGTCAGGAAACCTCCATGCTCTTGCCCTGGAAATCCCTGTACAGCTGATAGACCACCAGATGGATCTTTAACATTTACTTCTGTGCAGATGCATGTTGAAACACAGAACGAGAATGAGAAGAAGTTTAGGGAAAAACCTTGAATTTTTTTTTATAAAAGGAACATATACATGTTTAGGAAATTCTGGACTTATATACAACTACCTTAAGTTACCAATTATTTGTGAAAAACCTCATAGTGTGTGTGTGTGTGTGTGTGTGTGTATGTGTGCGCGTGTGCGTGTGCGTGTGTGTGTGTGTGTGTGTGTGTGGAGAGAACCTCGGCTCCAGCCTGCAGCTTCCTTTGAGGTTTTGCTTCATTCAGTTTTGTATCTGCAGTGCCCAGGAGACTGGTGTATATAGAACAGATTCAGTAAACATTCTATTCGAGTGTATCTACAACATCAGAGCCTTTGGGAATTTTTTTTCAAAAAAAAAAAAAACTGTTCTGAAAATCTATGCCCAGAATGTGAGAGCACTAACATAATTAAAAAATATGCCAGAAGGACTGGGAGAGAGTGTGTATCATAACAGACTTGTCTGTCACAATAAACTTTTACATATTTATATGCATATAAATTTACAAGCATCTCTTTTGTATGACACATTTTATTTTGCATTTTTGTGCATACTATTCAATCCTTTTGTGCCAATAAAATGTCAATAAAGGCTTTGTTAAGAATTTCTTCTTTCAATAATTATACTACTTACAATATTTAACATAATGCAAGCTTTGAAAGATGGCTAAGATTGTCCTAACCCCTAAAGGATGTGAAGATTCATAAACATCAAGTAACTTTCTTAAGGTACCATCTGAGGAAGACACTTTCCTGGGAACTCTCAGATAACCAACTGCAAAAATGGTTTAAAGACTATCTAAAGAAACTTGATGAAAGTGAAAGAGGAGAGTGAAAAAGTTGGCTTAAAGCTCAACATTCAGAAAACGAAGATCATGGCATCTGGTCCCATCCCTTCATGGGAAATAGATGGGGAAACAGTAGAAAGAGTGTCAGACTTTATTTTTTGGGGCTCCAAAATCACTGCAGATGGTGACTGCAGCCATGAAATTAAAAGACGCTTACTCCTTGGAAGGAAAGTTATGACCAACCTAGACAGCATATTCAAAAGCAGAGATATTACTTTGCCAACAAAGGTTTGTCTAGTCAAGGCTATGGTTTTTCCAGTGGTCATGTATGGATGTGAGAGTTGGACTGTGAAGAGGGCTGAGTGCTGAAGAATTGATGCTTTTGAACTGTGGTGTTGGAGAAGACTCTTGAGAGTCCCTTGGACTGCAAGGAGATCCAACCAGTCCATTCTAGAGGAGATCAGCCCTGGGTGTTCATTGGAAGGACTGATGCTAAAGCTGAAACTCCAGTATTTTGGCCACCTCATGAGAAGAGTTGACTCATTGGAAAAGACTCTGATACTGGGAGGGATTGGGGGCAGGAGGAGAAGGGGACGACAGAGGATGAGATGGCTGGATGGCATCACTGACTCGATGGACGTGAGTCTGAGTGAACTCCGGGAGTTGGTGATGGACAGGGAGGCCTGGCGTGTTGCGATTCATGGGGTCGCAAAGAGCTAGACACGACTGAGTGACTGAACTGAACTGAAAGAAACTGAAACTAGAGCTGGCAACAAGTGTTCCTCTGCCACATGTGGTATTAGTAAGAGTCACCAATCACACTAAACTTTTGGATATGTATATTGGTCAGACTCCTAAAACAAAGAAATTCTGCACAGAAGGAAGTCAAAATAATTTGGAGGAAAAAATGAAAAGCAAAAACTGGAATGAACTGATTAAAAAAAGAAGATTCAGACTTTGCTGAAGTGAGAAAAGTTGAATCCAATTACTTCGTAAACAAATCTTCATAAAGTCACCCTTTCAATCTGGGTTCTCTGTGACTGGAATACATGCGTGCACACTCTGTCAAAGGAGAGAAATATCATATGTTCAAATACATTTGCCTTTTCTCTGAGCAGAAACTTTGCCTTCTATGCACTTACCACTTTTTTTCTGTGCCTTTGACACTGCATAAAATATTTGGTTAATACTCCCTTTACAATCTGTTAGGTTCCTCTCTTAACCAGCTACACTACAATATAGCCAACTTTCTGCCAAAACAAAAATATTTTTGACAGAGACACATGATGATTGGCACCCAGCACTATACTGTTCTGACTTATCTGCCATTGCTGTGTGCCCCTCTGGTCCACCATATTTTAACTCTAGCACATCACTTAATACACCATGTCAAACATGTAGCTATTCATATGTTTCTCTACTGAATGATAAATTCACGGATGGCAGAGACTATTCAAAGGGTTTCTCTAAGTGCCTGATAACATGGCAGCTGTTCCAGTATATATTGATCAAATCAATGAACAAGAGAAATGATGTTTAAGTTGTTTAACTTGACACTGGGTGAGAAAACCTGACCACAGGATTCCTGGATACCAGTATACAAAGATTTCATCAATGAGTAATATCAACAGAGAGGAGACACGAGTTATAGCCAGTATGAGACCTGGAGTGGGACAACTCCATCTTCTTTACCTGTTCCCCAGTATCTCTGCTCCAGAAAATAGAGGATACAGTACAAAGAACTGTTTCCCAAAGATATACATCTGTATTTTATAATCCATGGCAAAATGGACTTAACAAATATAATTAACATTATGTTTAATAGGAAAAATACTCTGGATTATCCAAGTGGGCCTAACTGAATAACAGCCTAACTAATCAAGAACTTTCCCAGGCTGAGAGCAAGAGATAAGTGGCAGAGAAGAATGCTAAAGACATTTCAAGTGTTAGAAGAATTAGACATATAATTGTTGTCTGAGATGTTGAGATCCCTGTCCAAAAACTAGAAAGAGATCATAGAACTGAAGAGCATCCCAATCTGCAAGGAACAACCTGAATGATCCTGGAAGCAGATTCTCCAGCAACGTCTCTAAGTAAGAGCCCAGCCTGGTCAACATATTAATTTTGACTTTTACAGATCTAGAGGATAGGAACCCATCCAGACTCCAACTCATAGAAATTATGAGATAATAAGTTTGTGTTGCTTTAAGCCACTAAGTGTGCAGTGCTTTGTTATTACAATAATATAAAACTAATAGAGAGGGGTCCCCAAAGTGATTTCCACTAAGAAAGATTTATGAACCTAGAGCATCATCATACTGAAGCAAGGAAGGGCATTAAAGTGAACAAAAGGAGAAAGACATTCACTCTGGAGATGTATTCACTCCCATTTTAGGTATCACTGGTTTCAGGGTAGAGGCAGCATCTTTCTTCCTACATTGCTGTTGCTGTTGCTTAATCATGAAGTTGTGTCTGAGTCTTCTGTGACCCCATGGACTGTAGCCCACCAGGCTTCTTTGTCCATGGGATTTTCCAGGCAAGAATACTGGAGTAGGTTGCCATTTCCTTCTCCACTCTTCCTACATCAGGGAAGTTTGTAGGTAAAAAAAGACCATTAAAACTCTCAGTTACAGAGTTTCAGTCAGCCTTGAACAAGGGTGCTTTTACGAGAGCTATATTTCAGAACGTTTGGGACAAAGCAGCACCTGTCTCGGGCTCATCCTTGCACTTTCCTCTGACTATAGCTTTTTCATGTATTCATTTGACCCAGTGGCTCATCAAATCATGCACTAGTACTCTCGTTTATCCATTTACCCATTAGTGCCCAGCACTATACTTAGTGGAAGAGATATAGGATCAATGAAAGTAGTCCTAAACCTCAGGAAGCTTAAAAACAAGAAAGAGAAAGATGAACATATATTAAGCAGATAGAAACAGATAATTCTCACATGCAGTGGTCACTACACCAATGAACACTTGACCTGTAACTAGTAGCAAATCTCTATTTTTAATCTTCTCCACGTCCTGCCATCCTCTTTTGTGGTTGTTGAAATTGCCAACTCTATTTCATCTTATGTTCACCACTGAAAATACAATATTCACTCAAACAGGGCACCTCTGTTCTGTCCAGTTCTATGTAGAGCACTGCTGGTTTTGTCTGTCTTCCTTGAGTCTCAGGATCCTATATTGCAATCCAGAATCATAAAGTGCCTTCACCCCCACCCCTGCAATTATTCACTCAAATCTCTGGGATTGTGAATATCATGAGCTATTAAACACTGATTACATTACTGTTATATGGCCAAAGGGATTTTGAAGATGATACTAAAGTTAATAATCAGTAGACTTTAAGTTGGAGAAGGCAATGGCACCCCACTCTAGTACTCTTGCCTGGAATATCCCATGGATGGAGGAGCCTGGTAGGCTGCAGTCCATGGGGTTGCGAAGACTGAGTGACTTCACTTTCACTTTTCACTTTTATGCCTTGGAGAAGGAAATGGCAACCCACTCCAGTGTTCTTGCCTGGAGGATCCCAGGGACAGGGGAGCCTGGTGGGCTGGCATCTATGGGGTCGCACAGGGTTGGACACGACTGAAGCGACTTAGCAGTAGCAGCAGCAGACTTTAAGTTAATCAGAATAAGATTATTTAGGCGAGTCTGAACTAATCATATAAGCCCTTTATGAGCAGAAAGTCTTTCTCTGGTTGGTAGCATGAGGGCAATCCAAGAGATTCAAAACAGAAGACCTCTGCTTTTGAAGGCAGCATGTGACTTTTCCAATTTGAAAATGGAGTGAGTCATGTGAGAAGGAAACTGGGTGGCCTTGCACTCTTTGATAAGCATAGACAGAGAGTGACCCCAGCTGACAGTCAACAGGGAAACATGACCTCAGTCCTACAACCACAAGAAACTGAATTCTCACAACCTGAATGAATTTGAAAAAGAACCTCCAATTTCAGATGTGCTTATTGGATTTCAATCCCGTGGTCCTTATGAGCAAAAAACTCAGTTGAGCCGGCTCAAATTTCTGTGTTACAGAACTAGAAGATTATAAATGGGTGTTGTTTTAAATCACTATTACCATAAATGGTAATTTGGTTTGCAGTAATAGAAGACAGATTGTTGTAACAAAGCTACATTTTGTACAAAGGGACGATTGTTTCCTTTGTTAATCATCTAATGAGATACGATTAAATAGTTAAGTGGGAAAATAAACTTGTGCTCTCTCTTTGTGGTCTAGAGTTTGAAACTCCAGAATGTCTAAAGCATGTTCTTTGTTTTGGGTGATACATGGCACCCACTGAATGAAAACTAACTGTGTCAGGTGATCTTCAGCCCTGCATCTAGACCCAGTCATATAGTGCTTGCCTTGTAGTAGGTTACACCCAATGTCTATGTTATCCTTAAGATTTTGGACAATCTTGTAATTAGTGTAACAGTCTTTCTGAGAAATTATAATATAAAAAGGAAAGATGTCAGGTTTTTTATATCAGTGATTTTCTTAGGGTAGCAAGTGGATTTGCAGTATTCTACTTTGAAAGTTCTGGGAAATTTTAAGTAGGAATGGTTATTTTTTTAAGTATGGTGACTTTAATGTTTGTTAAAGTTACTTTTCCTAAATAGCATCTAATAGATTCAGTTCAGTTCAGTCACTCAGTCGTGTCTGACTCTTTGCGACCCCATGAATCATAGCACGCCAGGCCTCCCTGTCCATCACCAACTCCCGGAGTTCACTCAGAATCACATCCATCGAGTCAGTGATGCCATCCAGCCATCTCATCCTCTATCATCCCCTTCTCCTCCTGCCCCCAATCCCTCCCAGCATCAGAGTCTTTTCCAATGAGTCAACTTTTCAAATCAGGTGGCCAAAGTATTGGAGTTTCAGCTTCAACATTAGTCCTTCAAATGAACACCCAGGACTGATCTCCTTTAGAATGGACTGGTTGGATCTCCTTGTAGTCCAAGGGACTCTCAAGAGTCTTCTTCAACACCACAGTTCAAAAGCATCCATTCTTCAGCACTCAGCTTTATTCACAGGCCAACTCTCACATCCATACATGACCACTGGAAAAACCATAGCCTTGACTAGATGGACCTTTGTTGGCAAAGTAATGTCTCTGCTGTTTAATATGTTGTCTAGGTTGGTCATATCTTTCCTTCCAAGGAGTAAGCATCTTTTAATTTCATGGCTGCAATCACCATCTGCAGTGATTTTGGAGCCCCCAAAAATTAAGTCTGATACTGTTTCCACTGTTTCCCCATCTATTTCCCATGAAGTGATGGGACCAGATGCCATGATCTTCGTTTTCTGAATGTTGAGCTTTAAGCCAACTTTTTCACTCTCCACTTTCACTTTCATCAATAGGCTTTTTAGTTCCTCTTCACTTAGATTACATCAAATTGCTGATATTCAACCATCCTGAAAACTACAAAAACTATAAAAAATGCTTTTACTTTTTTTAATAAGGTTAGTCATAATGGCTGAAAGGATCTACAGAATAAGATATGTGTAGGTTATGGGACAGTTCTTATGTTTTCAGGAAATGAAAATATCTCACATTACTGTGGCAGTTGGTAACAGTATTTGACATTCATTAATGTGTTCATTCATCTAGACTGTCATCAAGCATTTGTTAAGACCTAACTACACACCACAAGTAATCCCAGGTGCTTGTGATACAGAGGTGAGAACCAGAGTGCACACCGTCAAAATCTAGTAACAGAGAAAGGCAACTGGCATAGGGCTTATAAGTTCTAGCATGAGAATAAGCAAGGATCCTAGGTGAGTAAAAGAGGCATCCCCCCAGGCAGGAAGTAAGGAGGGATTTAACTGAAGAAGTAATAGAGCTCATTTATAATTCAAGGATAGCTAGATGGTAACCAAGGAAAAGGTGAAGAAAAGGCATTTTGGAGGGAAAAGATAACAAGTCCCATTCCAGGGCAGTGAGAGCACATGGCATCCTGGGGAAATGAAAGCATGCTGATTTCGATGTTTGGTAGCAAAAGTCTCAAGGCTGAAAAAATAAACTGCAGTTAAACAGATGCTAACTCAATGCACAATAAGGTAACTTGTTAAGGAGTATGGCTTTTACTTTCTGCTGCTTCATCATGTCTGACCTTTTGAGGCATCATAATTTGAAAGTAATGATATATCCTGAGTACCTTCACCATCTCCTAGACAACCTTGGTTTGAAGCAGCCAAATTTATCTTGTAAGCCTCACAACCCAAAACAACTCTTTCCTGACAACCTCATTTTTTCCTAGCTGGAGTTGTCTGGCTACTTGAGACTAGGGAATCAGACCACAGTTCAAACTGTCAGACAAGGAGCTCAGTCTGAGCTACTGGGGAGGCATGAAGGTTTAGTGATAAACATTCCAGTGAGGCTCCAATACCAAACTAACCAAAAGTTGGGTGACCAACTATGCCAGTCTCCCAGGACTATTTCAGTTTAGCACAGAAAGTCTCACATCCAAGAAACCCTTTTCAAGGAAACAGAAAGCCACAGCATACAGATATGGGTGCAAAAGGTCAGGGAAAAAGTACAAAACTCACATGGTAGAATTAACTAGGGAGCAAAAAGCAACATATTTGCTAGTGTCAAATAGATATGCAGTAGACTATTTCTTTCGTAGTTATTGTCTCTATCTCTGAGCAATAATGGGGGCCGCCATGATTTAAAATTTGCATTGTTGTATTGATGTAAGTATGCAGTTTAAGTGCATTGTAGTCATGAGTTTTAACAGTTCATCTCTGGCTTTACTATAGAACGACTGTGGTGCTTTGGACTGAGACAATGCTAGCTGAATTTTAACATTGTGAATATTTCGGGCATGTTTTCTAAGAGGTCAGGTGATGCAAAGCAAAATGATGACAGTAGAAATGCCAACATGACCCACACACCAACAAAGAGAATTAAACAAATGTGTTCTTTTCATGACTGCTTGAAGAACACACACTGAATTAGGGAGGGAAAAGATCCAAATGAACCATAGCATGCAATATAGAGAAAGAAACAGAGACATGATATACACAATACACAGAATTTGGTAGCGATGTGAATTTCTGAGACTGAATCT
Source organism: Bos indicus (assembly GCF_029378745.1). Classification (NCBI taxonomy): domain Eukaryota; kingdom Metazoa; phylum Chordata; class Mammalia; order Artiodactyla; family Bovidae; genus Bos; species Bos indicus. The sequence continues at coordinate 15,845,132 of NC_091788.1, read as the reverse complement.
CTTATTTGAAATTAGCCAGGCAAGTATATCTTAAAAAATCAAAAGGATTTTGTTGTTGTTGGTTATTGTTTATCTCCCCCAAAAGACATCAATGCTTAGGAGACAGTAGGATTGTTGAATTAGTTTGGGGACACCACATGAAGGAACATACATTATCTTATTGTTCCCTCGATTGCTCTAAGAAACTTAGTAAAATTACATTCCCAGATTCACAACTAAATGATCTCATGACAAACAGAAGGGGACCTTTTGATAACAGGTGAGCTGACTTCTCCCAGAGCAGAGCTGGTTCTGTGAGATTTTACCAGCGATCCATGTTTTCTCTTGAGTGTGATGAGAGATACAGTGAATCATAGCAAAAATTTGCTTTCAACTTGTGGTGCTAGAGAAGACTCTTGAGAGTCCCTTGGACAGCAAGGAGATCAAACCAGTCAATCCTAAAGGAAATCAACCCCGAATGTCACTGGGAGGACTGATGCTAAAGCTCCAAAACTTTGTCCACCTTTGATGCAAAAAGCCGACTCATTGGAAAAGACCCTGATGCTGGGAAAGATTGAAGGCAGGAGGAGAAGGGGAAGACAGAGGATGAGATGGCTGATGGCATCACTGACTTGATGGACATGAGTTTGAGTGAACTCCAGGAGTTGGTGACGGACAGGGAGGCCTGGCATGCTGAAATTCATGGGGTCACAAAGAGTCGGACATGACTGAGCGACTGAACTGAACTGAACTTGTGTCTATACACTTCTTATCAAAGAAACTAAAAAGATCTGCTAAATATCCTGTGCCCCACATGTCCATTGATAAGAAGAAGTATGATTTATTGATCTGTGAAATGGAGACATTCATAATTGGAGTTTATGATCACTGCTCAGCCCTCTCCAGATCATGAAGGATTACTTAATGAAATTGTTGACCTTATAGAAATAGCAAGAAATAATCTCTATAGACATGTGGCTACAAGGTGGCCATCGTTGCCTGCCTTAGAAAAGATGTTAAAAGGCTACTCTGTTGTTGTTATCAAAATTTTGAACAAGAAGGTTATCCTTCTATAATATGTGAGTAATATATTGAGGATAAAATTGGAGAAAGGTTACAGTAAAACAGAAATGTAACTATTGTTTATCTACAGCTGTTTGATGATCTTTAAAGAGGTTGTAAATAGTTTAGGTGAGTATGACCTGACTGTACCCAAGTTACTTAATGTCATATTTAGGCTTCAACAAAATTCATACAGTGAAAAAAAAAAATGACTCACATTTTGGAAATAAGACTGCACCAGAGCTACCAGAAACAAACAAACAAACAAACAAAAAAAAACCCTCACCTGGAAAGGAAAGCCAAGTTAAATGGTTGTTTCTCAATTTCTTTATGAAAACTATAATTTCTTTGGAATTCAACTGCACTTTCAGAAGTTCAAATTACCTCTGTGCCTAAAATCATTCTCCCAGAAAAAGAGGTTTAACTGGGGATGACATTCAATATACTTCTCAGTATTTAAAAATAATATTTTTTGATATGGACAGCCTTTATGATGAATGGATACAAAACAGAAGAACTAGCTGATAAACAAATGGTTTATTAAAATAAACCTTTGAGTAGAGGCAGGCTTCATCCTACTAAGCATCGTTTAATCTAACAGGTATCATTTTTTATAAGTTGAAGATTTGTAGCAACCCTGCATTGGTCAAGTCTATCAACATCAGTTTTCCCAATAACATTTGGATCCACCATGTCTATGTGTAACATTTTGGTAATTTTCACAATATTTCAGACTTTTTAATTATTATGATATTTGTTACAGTGATTTGAGATCAGTGATCTTTGATATTACTATCAAATCTTTGATATTAACATAACTGTTTTGTGGTGTCTCGAACCATGAATGTAGAAGACGGCAAACATGATCAATAAATGTGTGTGATCTGACAGTTCACATGCCTCTCTCCCTCTCCTTGGGTCTTCCTATTTCCTGAGACACAGCAATACTGAAATGAGGCCAACTAATAATCCAACTGCTGCTGCTGCTGCTGCTAAGTCGCTTCAGTCGTGTCCGACTCTGTGCGACCCCATAGATAGCAGCCCACCAGGCTCTGCCGTCCCTGGGATTCTCCAGGCAAGAACACTGGAGTGGGTTGTCATTTCCTTCTCCATTGCGTGAAACTGAAAAGTGAAAGTGAAGTCGCTCAGTCGCGACAATGGCCTCTAAATCTTCAAATGGAAGGAAGAGTCACATGTTTTCTATTTTAAAGCAAATGCTACAAAGGATGAAGCTTAGTGAAGAGGTGTGTTGAAAGCTGAGATAGACCAAAACTAGTCCTCTTGGACAGTTAACCCTGCTGTAAATGCAAAGGGAGAGTTACTGGAGGAAATTAGAAGTGCTACTCCAGTGAACACAAGAACTCTAAGAAAGTGAGATAGTCTTACTGCTGTTAGGGATCCAGTGGTCTGGATAAATCATTGAACCAGCCACATTTCCTTAAGCCAGCACCTAGTCCAGAGCAAGTCTCTAACTCTCTGCAATTCCATGAAGCCTAAGGGATGTGGGGAAAGCAGAAGAAGAGTTTGAAGCTAGGAGAAGTTGGTCATGATGTATCAGGAAAGGAGTCGTGGACATAACACAAAAGAGCAAGGTCAAACAGCAAGTGCTGATGTAGAAGCTGCAGCAAGTTATCCAGAAATCTGAGATAATTAACAATTTTCAATGTAAATGAAAAAGACTTGTATTGATAAAAAGATGTCATTTAAGAATTATAGCTGGAGAAGAGAAGTCAATGCCTGGCTTCAAAGGATCTCTTATTAGGGGCTAATGCAGTTGGTGACTTTAAGTTGAAGCCAGTGCTCATTTACTATTCTGAAAATCCTAAGACCCTTAAGAATTATGCTAAATCTATTCTTCCCATGATCTATCAACACAACAATAAAGCTTGGATGACAGCACATCTGTTTACAAAACAGTTTACTAAATATGCTAAATCCACTGTTGAGAATTCTCAGAAAAAAAGGTTCCTTTTGATATATGACTGCTTGTTGAAAATACAGCTGGTCACTTGTGAGCTCAGATGGAGATCTACAATGAGATTAATGACTTCATGCCTACTAACCGGAGAAGGCAATGGCACCCCACTCCAGTACTCCTGCCTGGAAAACCCCATGGGTGGAGAAGCCTGGTAGGCTGCAGTCCATGGGGTCCCAAAGAGTCAGACATAACTGAGCGACTTCACTTTCACTTTTCACTTTCATGCATTGGAGAAGGAAATGGCAACCCACTCCAGTGTTCTTGCCTGGAGAATCACAGGAACGGGGGAGCCTGGTGGGCTGCCATCTATGGGGTCATACAGAGTCACGACTGAAGCGACTTAGCAGCAGCAGCAGCAGCCTGCTAACACAACATCCATTCTGTAGTCCAGAGATTAGGGAGTAATTTTGACCTTCAAGTCTTAGTATTTAAGAAACAAATTTCCTAAGGCTATTTCCAGTGACCATGTATGGATGTGAGAGTTGGACTGTAAAGAAAGTTGAGCGCCTAAGAATTGATGCTTTTGAACTGTGGTGTTGGAGAAGACTCTTGAGAGTCCCTTGGACTGCAAGGAGATCCAACCAGTCCATTCTGAAGGAGATCAGTCCTCGGTGTTCTTTGGAAGGACTGATGCTAAAGCTGAAGCTCCAGTACTTTGGCCACCTCATGTGAAGAGATGACTCATTGGAAAAGACTCTGATACTGGGAGGGATTGGGGGAAAGAGGAGAAGGGGACAACAGAGGATGAGATGGCTGGATGGCATCACTGACTCGATGGACGTGAGTCTGAGTGAACTCTGGGATTTGGTGATGGACAGGGAGGGCATGCTGCAATTCATGGGGTCGCAAAGAGCCAGACACGACTGAGCAACTGAACTGAACTGAACTGATTGCCGTCACATGGATGTGAGAATTGGACTATAAAGAAAGCTGAGCACCAAAGAATTGATGCTTTTGAACTGTGGTGTTGGAGAAGACTCTTGAGAGTCCCTTGGACTGCAAGGAGATCCAACCAGTCCATCCTAAAGGAGATCAGTCCTGGGTGTTCATTGAACAGACCTATGTTGAAGCTGAAACTCCAATACTTTGGCCACCTGATGCGAAGGGCTGACTCATTTGAAAAGACACTGATGCTGGGAAAGATTGAGGGAGGGAGGAGTAGGGGAGACAGAGGATGAGATGGTTGGATGGCATCACCAACTCGATGGACATATGTTTTGGTAAACTCCGGGAGTTTGTGATGGACAGGGAGGCCTGGCATGCTGAGGTTCATGGGGTCACAAAGAGTTGGACATGACTGAGTGACTGAACTGAACTGATTGCTGCCACAGGTAGTGATTCCTCTGATGAATCTGAGCCAATTCAACCAAAAATTTTCTTGAAAGGATTCACCATCCTAGAACGGGTTGAGAATATTCTTGATTCATTGGAAGAGGTCAAAACCAACATTAACAAGAGTTTGGAAGAAGTTGGTTCCAACCTTCATGGATGACTTTGAGGGGTTCAAGATTTCAGTGGAGGAAGTAACTGCAGATGTGGTAGAAATAGAAAGATAACTAGAATTAGAAGTGGAACCTGAATATGTGACTGAATCACTGCAATGTCATGATCAAATTTTAACACCTGAGGAGTTGCTTTATGAAATTTACTCCTGGTGAAAATGCTGTGATGATTATTGAAATGACAAAAAAGGATTTAGAATGTTACACAAATTTGGTTGATAAAGCAGTAGCAGGCTTTTAGAAGATTGATTTCAATTTTGAAATAAGATCTACTGTGGATAAAATACTACCAAATAGCATTGCATGCTACAGAGATATTATACATGAGTCAGCTGAGGTGGCAAACTTCTCTACTATCTTATTTAAGAAATTGCTGCAGCCACCTCAACCATCAACAGCCACCGCCCTGATCTGTTAGCAATCAAAAATGTCATGACAAAGTCCTTCATCAGCAAAAGTAACACATTTAATTGAAGGTTCAGATAACAACATTTTTTAGCAATGAAATATTTTTAGTTAAGACATATTTATACTGATTTTTGAAACATAAAGTTCTTTCACACTTAATAGAGTATGGTATAGTATAAACATAAATTTTATATGTATTGCTGCTGCTGCTAAGTTGCTTCAGTCGTGTCCGACTCTGTGCGACCCTGTAGACGGCAGCCCAACAGGCTCCCCCATCCCTGGGATTCTCCAGGCAAGAATACTGGAGTGGGTTGCCATTTCAAACAAAAAAATAGTGGGACTCAATTTATTGTGATATTTGCTTTACTGGGTCTTCTGGAATCTGTGGTGTATGCCTGTGCAAAGTGGATGGATACTTCTGGAGACGAGGGAAAACAATTCCTACAAATCAGAAAGTCTACTGTTGGTAAAATTCTGATCACTCATGTCCAAATGCTATATTCTGAGGATGTTTAGCTTGGTATCACTACAACTGAATCATACCATTGTATCATTGTTACATGGCCTTAAAAACAGAACTTTACATCAAAGCAAACTTGACCTTTGATTGTATTCAGTTTTACCATCATATTAAATGGAAGAAAGTTGTCTTAGTGACTGTGACTGCATGACATTTACTTTACAAGACTCTTGTGATTGCTCCGTTTTTAAGGACTCATATCTATGTACGTTTATGTAACTTAAAAATGAAGACTACAATAATGGAGACGTCAAAATTTAAAATTCTAACACAGAGTGAATAAGAGTTCAAATAAATTGCTGTATCAGAAGACAGAAACACAAAAATAATTTTATGTTTTTCTCATGAACACTATTTGGTTAATTTGTCATACTATTAATTACTACTAACTTTCACTGTTTCAATTCTACAGTTGTTCTGTTTAATTAATAATGTTTATGTAATAGAAAGCAATGGTAACCAAAATTTCAGAAATAAAGACCTTACTGAGATAAAGAGGTGTATATTTGGGGTTTGTTAGGACTGTGGTCTAGAGAACATAGATTCATGAAACTCTTAAGTTATGTTCCTTTGGACTGCAAAATGCAGGGAGATTCAAGGCAAAAATTGTAAGGCTGCATAAATTTTTGTCAAGAATTATCATTGAAGCTGGCAAGAAGTAAGGATACTTATTAAGCAAGAATTTGTTGTGGTCCAAAATGTTACATGATTGCAGGGGGGGATTTTGAGAGTATAAGGTGGCACCTAGCACGTGTTGTTCTGAAAGGACTGATGGCATATTTGGGAGGCTGTGGTTTGGTACAGCTCAGAAAGTTCAGGTTCTCGGCAGTGCAGAAACGTGTCTGAGACCAGACCCTCAATGGCCGCCTGACTCCATTGTATAGGCCTGAACTATGGTTACTCTACTTTGACTTCAAACTATCAGCAGCAAATATACAGAATAATATATAATTTCAAATAAATAATGTATGCATGTTTTATATGTCAAAGTAATAATGCTCATATATATAATAGTCATATGTATACTATTTTTTTTTGGTATGACTATATCCTGCATCAGCTTTCTAAAAATTTGGTCACCCTATAGAAAAATTATTTGTGCAGCATTTTAAATATCAAAATTCCCAAACCCCACATCTAGAGTTTTAGGTCAGAAATAAAGCCGACTGAGGGGTACTGTAAAAAGCACCCATGTAATTTTAATGTATGACTCAATGTGGGAACAATTATAATGTTTTGCTGGAAGCAGGCATATTTTTTTTTTTCCACTTTTGTCTCAGATTCAGGAAGTTTGGTACTTGAACAGACCAAGTGGTGGCCCTACACATGAAATACGAAAATCTTAACAATTTATATTGGACTCTGAGCCCTTCATTGTCAGAGGGGTTTGCCTTTTTCTTCATCTTCCTGGTGACGATAAAGTCTGGTGTGATGAAAACACATGTGGAGTGAACAGGTGGCAGTGGGGAGCTGGGGTCAGGGGCGCTGGGGACACAGGAGGCCAGCTGCCTGTGTGTGTGTTCAGGTCTAACCATTCACTTGCCTGGCATCACCGAGGGGATGGACATGAGTTTGAGCAGGCTCCAGGAGTTGGTGATGGACAGGGACGCCTGGCGTGCTGCAGTCCAGGGGATCACAAACTGTCGGACATGACTGAGCGACTGAACTGAACTGTTTCACTTGCTATAGGGTTATGGGCATGTGAACTTTTGTCAACCTATTTTTCTCAACTATAAAATGTAGATAATGACAGATTACACTCAAAGGATTGCATGTTTCATGGGATTTTTAAAATATTTCTTAAATATAAACCAAATAAAACGAGGAATTTAAATTTGTTTCATTCATTTACAGATCTCAGATTCCAGATGGAAACCCAATGATGAACAGAATCAGGAAATACTTGTTTAGTGGGAAAAGGCCTAGACTGAGATATATGGTATGCTGCTGCTGCTATGTCGCTTCAGTCGTGTCCGACTCTGTGTGACCCCATAGGGGGCAGCCCAGCAGGCTCCCCTGTCCCTGGGATTCTCCAGGCAAGAACATTGGAGTGGGTTGCCATTTCCTTCTCCAATGCATGAAAGTGAAAAGTGAAAGTGAAGTCGCTCAGTCGTGTCTGATCCTCAGCAACCCCATGGACTGCAGCCTACCAGGCTCCTCCATCCATGGAATTTTCCAGGCAAGAGTACTGGAGTGGGGTGCCATCGCCTTCTCCGGAGATATATGGTATAGGAACACAGAAAATACAGCCATCAGATGGCTTCAAATTTCTCAGTTCTTGTTCGACCTTGAGCCAAGTGAGCCCTGGCTTCCATCACCTTACACTGGAATTTTAATAATATCCATTTTCACATGAATTTTTTGAATCAAAAGAACAAAATATTTGAAAAGAGTCTTAATAAATATTAAAATGCTAGGTAAATAGTGGGGCTTCCCAGTGGCACTACTGGTAAAGAATCCACCTATCAATGCACGAGACATACGAGTTTTGGGTTGATCCCTAGGTCAGGACGATCCGTTGGAGGAGGGCATGGCAACCCACTCCAGTACTCTTGCCCAGAAAATTCCATGGACAGAGGAGCCTGGCTGGCTACAATCCATAAGGTTGCAAAGAGTGGAACGTGACTGAAGCAACGTAGCACGCACATGCCTGTAGGTAAACAGTAGTTATTATCTGTTTCTTTTTGTGAGTTCAAAATTACTGGTTGTAAATATAGTGCTGACTTATATGAATCGGAAATAAAATATGTTATAAAGTAGTAAACCTGAGCTGACAAGAAAGTTTTCCTAGAGGTTGAACAGTTTTACGAGTTTATTTTTCTTATACAATGCTTGAACTTAGAAGAGGAGAAAAAAAGTGATTCTTGTATTATAGTTGGGCTCGAGAAAGCAGCATGGAGAAAGAAAGAATTCTGTGAATCTCCCGAGGGCTCTGATTTTTTTCTTGCACATTGTAATCCCTGTTTTCCTTCTGTGTTTGATTGATAATATACATTGTGCCTGGCACCACGATAAATATTCCACACTGACTGAACACTAATGAATCGAGATTGTGAACAGGAGCTTAAATTATAGAACCATCATCTAAGCTCATTCAAATTTCTAAACTTGACAGCCAGTGCTCACAACTGGGTGAGCAGGAAAATAGTCCAAATTTCACACTACCAGAAGCATAATTAAACTGAAAATCAGCATTTCAGGATATTTCTTCTGAACCTTCCCTGGTCTTGTAGTTATAGAAGTCATGGGAGAGATAGAGGATTGCAGACAGAAGTCATGGGAGAGATAGAGGATTGCAGGAAATGGTTTCTTACAAGGGTTGGCAGGCTTATGTGAACAAAATAATCAAAATGCCTAACTTTTTTTGTGAAAAAGCATTTCTTAGCCCTAGAGTTCTTTATATTTTCTCATGAGGAAATCCTCCAAGGGCTTTAGTAAAATCCCAGCTGTGAATCTAGTTGTGGCATGGCTAAAAGAGCCCAATAATATTAGAGAAATCCAAAATTCCTCTTCGAGTTCCCTGACCTTTATTAAGTGACTGATCTTGCTAAAACTGTCTATACCTCAGTTTTGTCACCTGCAAAATGGAGCATAAATCTCCCCAAGAGCATTTTTCCAGGTGTTAAATGAATTAATATAGTGAAAGCTATTATTGTACGGTGCTATGCTAGGAAAAAAAGTCACTTTTTATAAAAACAAAAACAAAAAAACAAGGTTCTTTTAGAAGCCAGCCTTACACAGATGAGATCAAAGACCACTCAAGTTTTTGCAATTGCTAATTTCTGATGAAGGGGAAGTTTTACCTCTGTGGTAAAATTTAGTTCATTCTGCTTCAGAGAAATTGCTACATTGTTTGTGGAAGTAAATAAGCAATGCTGGGTGTGCCTATGTGCATTGCATCTGTACTATCCATTGAAGCTTAAAATGCATGTGGTTACTTTCAGAATACAGATGAGAAAACTGAGATTCAGATCTTATGATTTATGCCAATGCAAATGCAGATAATCCAGAGTAAAGCCAGAATTGAAATTCAAGTCCATCAGATGGTGGCATGAACGTGTCTTGTCTCTACTCTTCTCCATTGAAACACTCTGAGAACATCAAAAGGACAAACTACAGAGGAAAATTCAGCAACAATATTTTCAATAAAATAAGGAAACAATGAAATGTCAAACCATAGACTCAAAAATGATAACTTGTCATATGTCTCAAAATTTGGGCCCAGATGAGAGGACATCAAGCCCTGGAGGATGCCTTCCAGTATAGATTTTTATATAAACAGGTGGCGGGATCCTGAAATACCATCCAATGATTCTCTGCTAAAGGTGATGAGCTCCAGGGCCATGAACAGGTAAAAGGAAAATCAGAACACGGTTGCAGATTCCAAATCCCAACTCAGAGAATCTAGAGATGTAAACATAGAGGACAAACATGTAGACCCCAAGGGGGAAAGGAGGACGTGTGATGAATGGGGATATCGGTATTTATACAAACACACACACACACACACACACACACAATAGATATTATGTATGAAATAGATATCCATGAAAGCCCACTGTATATATAGCTATAGAGTAGGAAATGGCAATCCATTCCAGTACTTTTGCCTGGAAAATTTCATGGACAGAGGAGCTTAGTGGGCTACAGTCCATGGGGTCACAAAGAGTGGGATACAATGGAGCACGCATGAAGTGTATAACACAGGGAAATGTGCTCAGAGCTTTATGGTGACTTAAATGCAAAGGAAATCCAAAAAAGAGGGGATACATGTATATGGGTAGCTGATACACTTTGCTGTATGTTGGAAAGCAACTTACTCCAATAAAAAATAAAAATAAATTAAAAATAACTTTGGAAGATTAAAAAAAAAAAAGGAAAGGAAAGGAAAGTCAGGGAGGAAGGGCTGAGAAAAGATAATGCTGAGCCTCTCTGCGGGAACTTGGAAAGGGAGGCACGGCCACTTAAAGCAGCAGTTCCTTAAGTTGCACAGGGACTTGGTTTATGAGATGAATGTCTGCATATGGGCCACCGTTTGCTGCTGCTGTCTTCGGGTCACTGCTAGCCTACCCAACCCCGCCTTGTAGAGGAGGGCGATTCTAAACGCTGTGACTCTTTAGACTGGCAGAGCGTGGATATGTATCTGAACCACAAAGGGTTTCACTCTCAGTCCCCTCATGATTACATTAGGAGCTTCTTAAAGGCAGAAAAGAGTCTGCAGGACTAGAGCCATGCCCAGGGTCTCACTGGTGTTGAATAAGCACTCAGGCATTCATCTATTGAACTAAACCAAAGAGAATGGAATTCTCCATTTTAATGGAGAATTCTGCATGATCAAGCTGAGAGCTTGCAGTAACTATTATATACATTTTTGAAACCTAGTACTAAGCATTTTTCTGGCTCAAGGACTTCATGAATTAGTGACCAAATGAGGACACTTTGCTCTGATTTCATGTTAACATGAACTAATCCTTTCACACTGTCACAAGCAGGACTTTTTTCTCCCTCCTTATTTAAATAATTTTTATTACCAGGAAAGCAAACCGAGTTAGTGCTCTTTGGCTATTAATTGCTTGTTCAAAAGTTACAAAAATGACCGGAGCCCATATGTACCCTTTGTGGGATAGCTCTAGGGGAGAAGGGTGAGAACTTATTCTGTGCCTACTATGCGCCGAGGTCATCTCGTTTATTCCTTAAAAATACCTTGCATCATAGGCCTTATTTTCTCCATTTAACAGACTGAGAAACTCAGATGGAAAATGGCTTGTTCAAGGTCACCTCGTTAGTAAATGGCAGGGTTAGAACTTTATCTTAGGTCACTGAATTGAAAACCTGTGTTTGATTTGGGTCACTGCTTTCCATGATGAGTTATTTTAAAAGCAAAATAGCCTTGAATTAATTAGAATGTGCGATCAAGTCAGAAAATAAACATGAAGTGTGCCAATGATGTCTAATCCCCATGGGTCATTTCCCAAAAGAGAGCATAAGTCATGAAATCATTTTAAAGCAGAGATCAATAAAATAGAAATATTCTCCCAAGATTTTAAGTTACAATCACATTAACATTCTCACATGGAGAGGAATCAGCACATCATAAATTGGAGAAAGAATAAAAAGGACAACAGTGATCTCTATTTAAGTTGTAAAAATTTATGCAGTGTCCATAAATAATGAAATTGCTTAATAAATCTTTATATCCAATTATCTTTCCACATTGTCTTTAACTTCCATTTTTGAGCTGTATTTCACGAAGTGTAAAAACACTAAACTTCATCAAAAAGGTATCTTAAACACCAACATTTTCTCTATCTAGAATCCCAAATGCTGCAAATAACCTAAGAAGGAAGTAAACTAATAACAAAGGGATTTCCATTTATTTAGTCATTGAATTACCCCAGAAAAATAAGCAATGCATTATGATACTTAGTACTTTTGCCTTAAAATTTAAACTCCAACCATGATAATGGCAAGATGAATTGAAAGGGCATTTCAGCAGAATACCAGATGGCCACCACTCCACTTTGCCATGTTTCTTAAATAATCAGACATCCTAGGCCCATGAATTTCAGAAACTTCTTTCTTATTCACAACCAATTTAATCTGACCTTTGATATGACTGAATGAGCTGCATAACCGTATGGAACAACAGCCATGAGAACCCACTGTATAGCCCTAGAGTAGGAAGTGGCAACCCATCCCAGTATTCTTGCCTGGAAAATTTCACGGACAGAGGAGCCTGGTGGGCTACAGTCCGTGGGTTTGCTCCAGCCAGAAGCCAAGAGAGTTGAAGTTAATTTAGACTATATATCTTTTATGTTGATAAACTGTGTGTTTCTTTATGACATTCTGAGTCATTTTGCCCTTCATTTAGCAAGTATCTGTTGAATGTTTACCTCATGCCAAGCTCTGGATAAACAATAAAAACACAAGCAAGTTACCTGCTTTCAGTGATCATACTATTGTAGTGGGCAAATCATTTCCAGATACTGGGTTTTCTAGTGATTTTCCGCTTTTCCTACCTACCCTCAATTTAAAAGTTTAAGTACATTTGGGGTTTATTGCCCCTATAGAACCCTATAGCAAGACTATAAGAAGGAAGTGGTTACATGTACCTTTCCAAAGTCCTAAAGCTTAGAGAAGAGTGGAAAGGGCCCCATCCCCTGACCTCTGCTTCTACCATTTTGGAATCTGGCGAGCCAGCACGGTCTCTTGCCCAGAGCTTTGTAGTAGCTTTCCATGGGGTACCCTACTATTCCTGTTGCGCTAAAGTCCATCTTCCAGAAAAGCAACTCTATAGTCCTTGTGAAAGGTAAGCCATGTCATGCCATACCTTTATTCAAACCCCTCCAATTTCTTTTCATTGCTCAGTGTGAAACCCGAAGATCTTGCTGTAGTTTAAAAGCTCTCTCTGAACTCGCCCATTGCCTTCCTCTGAGTTCATGCATGTTTTTGTGCTCTTTCCTGGTTAATAAAGGAAAGGTTACAATATGATAAGTTATCTTCAGAAAGAAGTAAAGGTCAAGGAGGAAACACCTTCCTCCATGACCATATTGGGTAAAGTGAACTGTTCGTCAGTTGCAACTCTAAATATATAGGTGGGAAAGAGGGCAAGAAAATACTTTTAGTACTTCCTGATGGTAGTCTGTGAATATTGTCTCTGACAGACAAGTCAAAGCAAACTGAAATTTTATGATGAGAACTGAATTCTTTGATTTGGAGATGAGAGTTTAGGGTCTGTATAGATTGCTATGAACGTGCTGTGCGTTCCCCCCTTATTTGTTATATGTATGGTATTTCTGAAGTGCATTATTCTTTTTGGTCCTAAGTAAGAGAAGGTAGGCATAGTGCTAATATTTGCCTTGAGATGTTGTCGTCCAGTTGCTGTCCAAGCTGCCTACATGTATTTAATGACAACTGCTCTGTGTTAAGTGGAATAATAATAATAATAATAATGGACGTTGAAAAGTGAACAGGATGAAGCCCCCACCTTTAAAGGGCACATCCATTCTAGTGGCAGAGACGTAGCCTGTAGCTTCACCATCACCTTTTATTTTCAAAGTTGGAAAATAACACCACCTAAAAATTAAACTGAAGCCTGTGTATTCTTGGTCAAGCTACTTGACCTTCCTCAGCTTTAGTTTCATCATCTACAAAGGCAATTATGAGGATGTGATGATCAGTTTTACTTAAAGGTCCTCCTTTAGTGGTGGCACATATTAGGTGCTCACAAGAGGTGACTATTGTTCAAATGCATAAGAAGTAGTTCACAGCTCTGTCAGGGCTTTAGATTTCTGTGTGTAACCACTTGACACATGAGTAGTGGTATTATTCAGTTAACTCAGAAGCAAACAGCTAATTTAAAAGCAAACCAAAGTTGGGGTAGAGATTAGGTCCCTAGTGGAATCAAGAGGTAAACAGAAAGACATATGTAAATATAAATTCTGGATCAAGTGCTGTGTTTCTTAGGTATGGCTTTATTTCCTTCCTTTAGAAGACCCAGTTTCTTTGCAATTGCTTAGTTCAGTCATCAGATCAGTCAATGTTTACCATTATGACAGACCCAGATGTAAATTCAAACATTTGAAAATTTGACCTCTCTTTTCATACACGTATGAGGTAGGTGACAAGTCTTTCTGCCTCTATCTACTTGTTCTTGCAGCTTATCTGAAATATCCTTCAGTACAGAGGGGAAGGAGTCTAAAATTATCTGCATAGTTGCCATACATGCAACATGTGCTAAGAACATTTTTCACTGTCCTGATTAATCCCTCTAACAACTCTGTGTCATGTCAGGATTTGGTTCAAAGAGCTTGAGTATGTCACCACAGGTCACAGAGATAGTAACGACAAGACCCAGAGTAGAGGCCAAGTGCTCTTTCCCTACAGAAAACTGTCCTTTCTCAAAGCCAGCAGAATAGAAGCCAGATATTCTACAGAGGAGCCAATGCCATTGCCTTTACTCTACCTAACTGCTCTTCGGGAAACCACCTGATAGACAACATACTTTCAAAGTACATATCCCAGAAAGAGAAACACAGATTTCAGGACTGGCCTTTGGTCTCCACGTTACACTCTCAGTGAAAAACACAGCAGTGCCCTGCATGCAGATAAGCCTTAGCTGATTGAGGATGGGAGGAACTGATAATATTCAGGTTATCAGCAGCTGTCAGGCTGAAGACCTCACACAAAACCCTAGGCTGAATAACTAAATGGCTTTTCTTTCTGCAGGACTTCATAGAACATTTAATATGCTAAAATTCATATCATGAAACATTTTTTAAATTTTTTGGATCTGAAGAGATGAGTGTTTTACTGAAGACAGTCTGGAAGCAATTGTAATAATAATTTTAAAAGTAAAAGTAACAAAAGCAATCCACTATCCTAGGCTTTCTTACACATTACATTCAGTTCAGTTCAGTTCAGTTCAGTCACTCAGTCATGTCCGACTCTTTGTGACCCCATGAATCACAGCACGCCAGGCCTCCCTGTCCATCACCAACTCCTGGAGTTCACTCAAACTCATGTCCATCGAGTCAGTGATGCCATCCAGCCATCTCATCCTCTGTCGTCCCCTTCTCCTCCTGCCTCCAATCCCTCCCAGCATCAGAGTCTTTTCCAATGAGTCAACTCTTCGCATGAGGTGGCCAAAGTACTGGAGTTTCAGCTTTAGCATCATTCCTTCCAAAGAACACCCAGGGCTGATCTCCTTTAGAATGGACTGGTTGGACCTCCTTGCAGTCCAAGGGACTCTCAAGAGTCTTCTCCAACACCACAATTCAAAAGCATCAGTTCTTCGGTGCTCAGCTTTCTTCATTGGGTTGGCCAAAAAGTTCCTTCTAGCTTTTGTGTAATATCATACATATGTGTATGTATGTACACATATCATACATTTGTGTAATATCATACATATATATGTGTGTGTGTATATTAATATATCTATATGTGTATATATACATATATATGTGAGTGTGTATGTGTATATATAAAGTCAATAAACAGATGAAAACAGTAATACTAATAACAGCTATTTATTAAGCTATAATTACTTGCCAAAAACTATGTTAATCCCTTCTCCCCATGAAACCCTGCATGTCAGAGCACATAAAATACCAAGAAGCAATAAAATTGCTAAGAGCGCAGACTCTGAAGTAAATTTGAGTTTAAATTCCAATTCTTTCTACACAACCTCCAATACTTTGGCCACCTTATGCGAAGAACTGACTCATCAGAAAAGACCCTGATGCTGGGAAAGATTGCAGGCAGGAGGAGAAAGGGATGACAGAGGATGAGATGGTTGGACAGCATCACCGACTTCATGGATATGAGTTTGAGCAAGCTCCGGGAGTTGGTGATGGACAGGGAAGCCTGGTGTGCTGCAGCCCATGGGGTCACAAAGAGTCAGCCACAACTGAGCAACTGCACTGAAGGTTCACTTATAGGAATAATAGGGCTGATAATATTCACCACCCCCCTACACACACATGCATACTGTGCCATTGTACAGATTAGATTATAATGAATTAGAAAGACCCCAGCATGAGGCTTGGTGCACCCACATTCAGTGAATGTTTTGGAATCTAAATGTTCTCTTTCTCTGTTAAACTGCAATCAGAAAAATGGTGTTTTAAGATAACAATGACAGAAAACTGAGTCAGCAAGTGAAGGGTAAGTCAAATATATGTGTTTTTTCCCCCTTTTTCTTCTTTACATTTTCTTCCCCCAAGAGACACAGTCATCCCCAAAGCTCAAATGCATTAGCCACCCTGTGGAGCCTTTGGGAGAGAATTTTGTCTTTCATTTATTTTTCTCCTAGGATCTTCATATTGGATGAAACTTGCGTACATATATTTTTCCACATCTTAATTTTCTCATACCCGACTCAACATGCACTTCTTTGACTATCATTGCTTCTATTGCTCAATGTTCTTTTGATTTCTGTATTGATTTTATTGAAAATTGTGCAGCCTTAAGAGATCTTAAAGGCATTTTCCAAAATACAATAAAGAATAAATAGGGTTCATTCACTCTCATCTGTCTTTCCTGGTTCCAGACTCTATCTCTGCCCATGTTTTAGGTGAGAAAAGTGACAATCTGAACATGAAAGAGAAGCTTACTATTCACTTCTTCATCAAGACATCCTAAGTGATTTCTGGGCTGTCTGAATACTCCTGATGATTGTGGGTACTTACCTTGTCTCAGACATTTACTTACATGTCTTCCCCTGATCACACCTTGTGCATCTCATGTTTCACTCTTTTATTTACATCTACCATGTGATAGCATGCTGAATATCCCAGGGTGGTATTAGTCTTCACTTACACCTACCGATACGTCTCCATATAACTTCCATTCTATCGTCCTGAGCTATGACAGAAGCATGCTGCCAGAACACAGAAGACAGAGCAGCTGATGGTTCCTTCAGGTGTGGGGAAGATTTTGCAAAAGAATTCAGTCATGATAAGCAAAGGTTTTCTGTGAGGAAAATACCTTGAAGACACAGAATTCCAGGTGATGAAATAGAATGATAAGAGGCATGCATGTGGGAAGGTACAATTGAAGAAGAAGAAGAAAAAAAGACGCTGACAAGAGGAGCACAAAGAGAAAGCAAAACATAAAACCTCTCAGACTGACAAAAGCAGTGTAGTATGAGAGAGAAGCAAAGGAGTTTCCTGCATATGGGGACAGTATTCATCTTTTTTTTTTTTAATTAGTGAACAATTTATCATTGTCCCAGTTTTATTAATAAATGATTAGCATGGATCACTATATAAGTTTAAAGCATATACCACAATGGTTTGATTTTCATATTTATATATATTGTGAAATGGTTATCATAATTGGTTCAATTGACATCATTCTTTTTTTCTTTTTGGGGGGGCACAAGTGAGTAAAAGCCAAATTTCTGTAGGATTATGAAGCAAGAAATCATTTGCGAATTATGAAAATTAAGGAGGTTATGATTTGACAGTAAAGATAATTTTTTTTATTTTACATCTCCCATCCTCCTTTTAACTTCTAAGATAAAGTCAAAAAGCCTGCAGAGCCTTCAGTAAACTGCTGCCATTCCACCTCTGCAGCCTCACCTCTGATTCTGGCTGGGATGCCCCTGTGCCCCAGTGCCACATCGCTTCTCTTATCTGAGTGCCACTCAATTTGCAAGGGCTTTTGCCACTCTCTGGGACTCTCTCTCTAACCCCAAACTTGCCTTCATAAGTCCTGACTGTCCTCCAGTGTCTGCTCAAGTATTACCTCCTTTGATAACACTTCTTTGAACACCACTGTTAATCTCCCTGCTTTAGAAAACCGAAGTGGGTACACTCTTCGTATTTTCCCACAGCACTCTAACAAGTTCAGTTCAGTTCAGTTACGCAGTCATGTCCAACTCTTTGTGACCCCATGAATCGCAGCACGACAGGCCTCCCTGTCCATCACCAACTCCCAGAGTCCACCCAAACCTATGTCCATCGAGTCGATGATGGCATTCACCCATTTCATCCTCTATTGTCCCCTTCTCCTCCTGCCCTCAATCTTTCCCAGCAGCAGGGTCTTTTCCAATGACTCAGCTCTTCGCATGAGGTAGGCAAAGTATTGGAGTTTCAGCCTCAACATCAATCCTTCCAATGAACACCCAGGACTGATCTCCTTTCGAATGGACTGGTTGGATTTCCTTGCAGTCCAAGGGACTCTCAAGAGTCTTCTCCAACACCACGGTTCAAAAATATCAATTCTTTGGTGCTCAGCTTTCTTTATAGTCTAACTCTCAAATCCATACATGACCACTGGAAAAACCATAGCCTTGACTAGGTGGACCTTTTTTGGCAAAGTAATGTCTCTGCTGTTTAATATGTTGTCTAGGTTGGTCATAACTTTCCTTCCAAGGAGTAAGCATCTTTTAATTTCATGGCTGCAATCACCATCTGCAGTGATTTTGGAGCCCAGAAAAATAAAGTCAGCCACTGTTTCCACTGTTTTCCCATCTAGCTGCCATGAAGTGATGGGACTGGATGCCATGATCTTCGTTTTCTGAATGTTGAGATTTAAACCAACTTTTTCACTCTCCACTTTCACTTTCATCAAGAGGCTCTTTAGTTCTTCTTCACTTTCTGCCATAAGGGTGGTGTCATCTGCATATCTGATGTTATTGATATTTCTCCTGGCAATCTTGATTCCAGCTTGTGCTTCCTCCAGCCAGCATTTCTCATGATGTACTCTGCATATAAGTTAAATAAGCAGGGTGACAATATACAGCCTTGATGTGCCCCTTTTCCTATTTGGAACCAGTCTGTTGTTCCATGTCCAGTTCTAACTGCTGCTTCTTGACCTGCATACAGATTTCTCAAGAGGCAGGTCAGGTGATCTGGTATTCCCATCTCTTTCAGAATTTTCCACAGTTTGTGATCCATATAGTCAAAGGCTTTGGCATAGTCAATAAAGCAGAAATAGATGTTTTTTCTGGAAATATCTTGCTTTTTTGATGATCCAGCAGATGTTGGCAATTTGATCTCTGGTTCCTCTGCCTTTTTAAAATCCAGCTTGAACACCTGGAAGTTCACAGTTCACGTATCGCTGAAGCCTGGCTTGGAGAATTTTGAGCATTACTTTACTAGCATATGAGATGAGTGCAATTGTGCGGTAGTTGGAGCATTCTTTGGCATTGTCTTTCTTTGGGTTTAGAATGAAATCTGACCTTTTCCCATCCTGTGGCTACTGCTGAGTTTTCCATATTTGCTGGCATATTGAGTGTAGCACTTTCACAGCATCATCTTTCAGGATTTGAAATAGCTCAACTGGAATTCCATCACCCCCACTAGCTTTGTTCATAGTGATGCTTCCTAAGGCCTACTTGACTTCACATTCCAGGATGTCTGGCTCTAGGTGAGTGATCACACCATCATGATTAGCTGGGTTGTGAAGATCTTTTATGTACAGTTGTTCTGCATATTCTTGAAACCTCTTCTTAATATCTTCTGCTTCTGTTAGGTGCCTACCATTTCTGTCCTTTATTAAGCCCATCTTTGCATGAAATGTTCCCTTGGTATCTCTAATTTTCTTGAAGAGATCTCTGCTGCTACTGCTAAGTCACTTCATTCGTGTCCGACTGTGTGTGACCCTAGAGACAGCAGCCCACCAGGCTCCCCCATCCCTGGGATTCTCAGGCAAGAACACTGGAGTGGGTTGTCATTTCCTTCTCCAATTCATGAAAGTGAAAAGTGAAAGTGAAGTCGCTCAGTCATGTCCGACTCTTCGCAACCCCATGGATTGCAGCCTACCAGGCTCCCCCGTCCATGGGATTTTCCAGGCAAGAGTACTGGAGTGGGGTGCCATCGCCTTCTCCGGAAGAGATCTCTAGTCTTTCCCATTCTATTGTTTTCCTCTATTTCTTTGCATTGATCACTGAGGAAGGCTTTCTTATCTCTCCTTACAGTTAGTTAATTGGATTATTGACATTATTTGTTATAAGAGTAGAGTATGAGTATTATTCAGCCTTTCACTTATTTATTTATCCACCTATTATTCATCAAAAATATATTGAGAATGTACTTTAGGCTTTTTGAAAAAGACACATGATTTCTGCCTTCACAGATCTTACAATCTCATGTGAGAAATAAATAGGCAAGTGCAATAGAGTCTGGTAAATTTTATGATGGCAGAAGTACATGATGCTTAAGCAAGCTCGTGGGGAGGTCATTTAGCTTGAATGGAGGAGAACAGAGAATAAGTAAAGGAGAAGGATTTGGGAAGACCTGAAGTAAATATTTCTAAGCTAAAACCTTATTTATTCAATACGGTAAGCACTTACAATATGCCAGGTACAATTTGAGATAGATCTGTGATCAGAAGACAAAGATCCATACCCTGTAGAGTTGAGGGTTTAGTGTTGGGATACAGGAAAGAAATCATAGTTATAAATAATTGAATTATATAGTATGTCAGAACATAGCATGTGCTATGGATTAAAAAGAAAAATAATGTAGAGCAAGTTGAGTAATGGGTAGGTGTTGGAAATACTTAAAGTGTCTATGATCTTTGATAAACTGGGGGTGTTTGGGAGTGCTGAGTCCTAATTGGCAGACCAGGAGGGAATGTCAAGTAAGGTGGTTGGAATGAAAGGGGTGCAAGAATATGGAAGTTGAGGCAGAAGGACTATCAGTAAGGTCATAGGATCCTGAACTCAAAGAACTGTATCAACCATGATGAAATAGGAAACGTATGACATCTATCAGGGTTATTTGAAAAGGGTTTAATAAAGAAATATGGGTATAAAGGTAGAGGAAGGGGTATGTTGGGCAAGTTTGTAATTTCCTCTGTTCTGTCTTGTCGCAACAAAAATCTGAAGCAACAGACCAGTGTTATAGCCCTCGGAAGGACCACTGTCACACCCCTCAGATGGACCAGTGCTACAGCCCTTGAATGGACCAGTGTTACAGCTCCGTTTTACAGGTCATTTTTATTTAGAAAGTAAAGGAAAATACATTCTTGAGGCGTGAGAGCATGCCAACCCAAAAGATGCAAAGAGAAGAGAAGTCCCGCCCAGTTTTGGCTCTTTTTATAGATTCTTTTCTCCTCCCACTGGGCCTGCCCTATGTAAATTGGGCTAGCCAGGAGTGCTGTTTGTTTTACCTGAGGTCCTCACTCTGGTCCTCAGACCTACCTTTGTTCTATTTTCCTGGGCTTTTCCCTTCTGTGTCTTTTAACCACCGCCATTCTGGACTCCCTTTTCCTATTCAAACTACCTAACAGATATGATAAAATTACAAAGGATAAGGAAACACCCAGGGCTTAAACAGTAGGACCCATTACCACTCTGAGCTGAAGGATGAACGATGTCATCTCTTACAGAACCTGGTGAGGAAAGGGCTGTAGGGATAGAGCTGCCAACAGGAGCTGAGCTGAAGTAATCAGACAGCTGTCAGCAGCCCCATAGGCAGCAGCAAACTCCCTCTCCTTCCTTCAGTGCCTGGTTGCTGTACCCTATGGATGATATCCAATCACAAGCCAAAGACTATGGAAATAGGTGGGCAGTGAATTTAGAGAGATGAAAGAAGTTTCTGAGAAGTTTATTCTTGTGAATGAGAGGCTCCTGGGTAATGAATGTGTTTAAAAACAAGGGTTTAATCAAATGAATGAAGAAAAGGAGAGATTTGATACGGAGTTATAGACAGGATTAACAATACCTGCTCTTGGTGAAGGAGATTTTTGAAGTTAGACTGAGAAGGGAGTAGTAAATATTTATCACAGTTGGCCATGAATCAGTGTCTAGGAAGCAGAACGACTATCACAGCCATGTTTTGAAAACTACTGGAAAACTGCTTTTGTATTGCTTTTTGTATTTCCATCTAATTGTCAGTGTTGTGATGTTGGTGGTGAAACCCCTTCTATATCTGGCTTCCATTCCTCATTAAAGGGACCCTCTTCAGTACCAGCATGAGCTCAGAATTCAGCTAATGCTCTGATACCAACAACCAGTGTTGTGATCTGGAGGAAATTAGCCCACAAGCCAAAAATGTATAAAAACTTCAAAAATTCAGAGTTGAGAAGGAAAGAAAGAATGAGACTCTTTGCCTTAGTGTGATAGCCTTCTCACAATTCATATTTCATTGGTAACTCATAATACTCATATATATTTGAGAAATCAGATTACATTAGAATATCACTGTGGAATCAGAAGCATGATGCAGCTGCAAACAAATGTACTTTAATAAGAAACAGATGAATCATCTTTCCCTGACCCTGCCTTAGGACAGTGAATAAAACCAAGAAAATGAAATCAGTGAGGCAGAATGTCAGAGTGAGAACAGGGTGCAAGGCTGTTTTATTTTGTTTTAATGCTAAAATGGGATGCTTATTGACTTTATGGTCAGATTTACTGGTCTGATTTCCTTGACTTAGCTTTTTCTTTGCCATGTCATCACATCTTCTATAAAAAGAAATCGTATCAAAGCTTCCCACCTAGAAAATAGGCAGCATTCAAATTCTTTGGCTAAGGCTGACGGGAGAGTTTGCATAATTTATGAGACCTTTAAGTGTTTGGAAAGGAGACTCAACTTGCTTTTATCTGTTTAATGGACACAGTGTCATGAAGAAGCCCATGCCCTCTGGATCTCTCCTTCTCTGTGAAGTTTTTCTCCCTATGGGGAAGACCATCGGGCATTAAACTGGTTGGAAGTTTGTGAAGATTCTTATTCGTGGTTTGAACTGGAAGAATTTAAGTGGTGGTGGTGGTGGTGGTGGTGGTGTTGAGTGTCATAACTAGAGACTTGTTTCCAACTGACTACTTGCACCAGGGGCTGTGGGGAGTCCTGGAGCTGGAGTTGATAGGCACCATCAAGAACAAAAAGAAAAAGACTGAGACACAATAGCAGTGAAGAAGTCATGAGAAGACAGAATGAAAGAAAACTTGAAACTGGCAAATAGCAGATAGCTGATAGGTGGCACTAGCAGTAAAGAACCCGCCTGCCAAAGCAGAAGACATAGGAGACCAGGGTTTGATCCTGGGGTCATGAAGATCCCCTGGAGAAGGGCATGGTAACCCACTTTGGTATTCTTGTCTGGAGAACCTCATGGACAGAGGAGCCTGGTGAGCTACAGTCCATGGGCTCACAAAGCACCAGACAGGACTGAGCGATTGAGCATGTAGATAGCTGAAGAGGGAAAGAACAGTCAGGTCCTGGTAGATAGAGGTGAGAATTAGAAAAATGGTGCAAAGTTTTACTTTGGCCCTTAACTTTCTGACTTTAGCAGAGAGTCAGTGGCCGTTCTTTGTAGCCCATTGTGAACAGATGTTTTCCTGTGGATTTTTAGAATGGAATTTGAAGGGCTGTGGACCAGAGTAAAAGGACTTATGTAGTGTGAAATTAGAGTTGTAAGTGATTAGCAAAATGGAAACTTTCTGCCCTGTAACTGTTAAATGATCTTTCTAGAGTCTATATTTAATGGTGATATGCAAATATTAACAGTTTACAAGTAGTTAAGCATAGTAGATAGACTTTCCATATAAACTATACCAATTTGATTTAATGCAGGAACCTAGAAGGTGGCTTAGCATTACTAATATTGCTATTTACCACCTAACCATTGCTTTTTCCCCTGTCCAAAATCCACTTTATGTAGGCAAATGACTATAGGGAATTGCACCCCATCTCCTAACTATCTAGAACAATGGCATTGCTCTCAAAGGTAAAGAAGTCTTTTTAGAGGCTGGCAATTTAAAATCAGAGCATTCATGGTGGGAAGGGAGTTTTAAAGCCATCTAATCCTATCACGTATCTGCTGCTTAAATGTCTTCTATAACAGTGGCTTTCAGCTGACTCGTACCTGGGAGCAGGGGCAACAAGCCCTTACATTCAGAAAGTGTGCATTGAGAAACTACCACGAGGCAGATACCGCACTAGGAATACAATGGATCATAGGACAGACATCACATCTGCTTTCATGAAACTTTCAGTGGAAAAGACAGATGGTTAAAAGGTAAGCCAAAAAAAAAAAAAAAAAAAACCCCTGCAATGATTTTAAAGAATTACAACACTAGAAAACACTAAAGAAGGTTGAATAACAGTTAAAACTAGCTCTCTGAAAATGTTTGCAAAGTCTTCAGACTACCCTGCCTATGCCAAAGCAAGAGTGCAAAGATAGCTCATGATATCAGAGCATGTGCATGGGTCCCTCCCTTGTTGTCAAAGCTAAAAACAATGCTCAGATCAGAGAAAACTGCTTAAGAGAGCTACCCTGTCCTTATTTTATATGGGCAAAGGGATACTTATGAATCTGGATGATGAAGGAACTTGATAATGCATATTCATTAATTTGTCACATATTCCTTGGGTACCTGCTATGTGCTAGTAACTGCAGGGATAACAGCCCACGAGGACAGAGACTTTTTGTTGTTCACTGCTGTACCCTCTAGAATAGTAGCTGGCACAGGGTAGATGCTAGATTAGTCAGGGTTCTCCAGAGAAATAGAACCAATATAATAATAGCATATATTAATAATGATATATTAAAAGATTATATATTAAAACATTAATATCATGTCTATATCATATATTAACATATTAATAATATCATATATTAATATGTGCCTGCACATTCACTCAGTCATGTCTGACTCTTTGTGACCCCATGGACTTGTCGCCCACCAGGCTCCTCTGTGCATGGAGCTTTCCAGGCAAGTATACTGGAGTGGGTTGCTATTAACTACTCCAGGGGATCTTCCCAACCTGGGCATTAAAACCACATCTCCTGCATTAGCAGGTAGATTCTTTACCACTGTCTCATCTTGGAAGCCACACACACACACTCACACGCACACACACACACACACACACACACACACAGATATGATAGGACTTGCCTGGTAGTCATGAAGGCTAAGAAGCTCACAATCTGCCATCTGCAAGCTGAAGAATCAGGAAAGACTAGTACAATCAAGTCCAAGCCCTAAGGCCTGAGAACCAGGAGCACAGATATCCAAGGGTAGAAAAAAATTGATGTTTCAGCTCAGAGAGACAATGTACCCTTCTTCCACCTTTTTGTTCTATTAATTTATTCTATTAATATCCACTTCTTAAGTGGATTGGTTGATGCCCACCCACACTGGTGAAAACAATCTTCTTTACTCAGTCTACTGATTCACATGCTAATCCCTTTCAGAAACACCCTCAGACACACTCAGAAATAATGTTGTATCAGCTATCTAGACATCCCTTAGCTGAGTCCAGTTAACATACAAAAGTAACCATCACAGGTCCTTACTATATTATTTAACTGAATAAACAGATCAATTTAAGGCATTGAGGATTCAAATTCTAAAATACTTAAGTTTACTACTTTGGTGGCTCGGACAGTAAAGAGTTTGCCTGCAGTGCAGGAGGTCAGGATCCCTAAGCCAGAAAGACCCTTTGGAGAAGGGAATGGCAACCCACTCCAGTATATTTGCCTGAAGAATTCCATGCACAGAGGAGCCTGGCAGGCTACATGAAGTAGTAGATTCTATTCTACTATTTCGTGAAGAGTTGAAAACAACTGAACAACTTACACTAATGCTAACTAACTTTACAATAGCAAGCCTAGGAGGCTGAACATTTTCAAATTTTACAACTGACAAAACTGGGTCTTAAAAGGCTAAGATAGTGAGTTAAGCTTGCATAGTTAATGAAAGAGACAGCCAATATTAAAGGTCACTTCTGCCTTATTCTTACTGTGTACTCAGAAGTCTCTTGTCATGACAGTGGGATATGGAGAAGCAGAATCCTGGTACAAGCTATGACCATGTGTTCCTCAGCTATGTTTGTCCTGTGGCTTTGAAATAAGTTTCCAAAATTCATATCTCAAGATGGAGTCCTCCAGAATTTGGTCCCTGACTAAATCTAGTCTCCTTTCTAAAAGATTTATATTAGTCTCTCCTCTTAAAGTTTCTTTTAGTCCACCACAGAAGTCTATTTGCCTTGAGCGTGTCAAATTTCTTACCATTTCCATGCTTTTCCATGCACTAGAGCTTCCTTGTCTGGTGGCTCAGATGGTAAAGAATTTGCCTACAATAAAGGAGATGCAGGTTCAATCCCTGGGTTAGGAAGATCCCCTGAAGAGTGGAATGACAATTCACTCCAGTATTCTTGCCTGGAGAATCCCATGGGTAAGGGGAGGAGCTAAGATGGCGGAGGAGTAGGACGGGGAGAACACTTTCTCCCCCCCAAATTCATCAAAAGAACATTTAAACGCCGAGTAAATTCCACAAAACAACTTCTGAAAGCCGGCAGAGGACATCAGGCACCCAGAAAAGCAACCCAAGTCTTCGAAAGGAGAGAGAAGAAATACAGCTCCACTCACCAGAACATCGACACAAGCTTCCCTAACCAAGAAACCTTGACAAGCCACCTGTACAAACCCACACAGAGCAAGGAAACGCCACAATAAAGAGAACTCCACAAACTGCCAGAATACAGAAAGGACACCCCAAACTCAGCAATTTAAACAAGATGAAGAGACAGAGGAATACCCAGCAGACAAAGGAACAGGATAAAAGCCCACCAAACCAAACAAAAGAGAAGAGATAGGGAATCTACCTGATAAAGAATTCCAAATAATGATAATGAAATTGATCCAAAATCTTGAAATCAAAATGGAATCACAGATAAATAGCTTGGAGACAAAGATTGAGAAGATGGAAGAAAGGTTTAACAAGGACCTAGAAGAAATAAAAGAGAGTCAATATAAAATGAATAATGCAATAAATGAAATTAAAAACACTCTGGAGGCAACAAATAGTAGAATAACAGAGGCAGAAGATAGGATTAGTGAATTAGAAGATAGAATGGTAGAAATAAATGAATCAGAGAGGATAAAAGAAAAACAAATTAAAAGAAATGAGGACAATCTCAGAGACCTCCAGGACAATATTAAACGCTACAACATTCGAATCATAGGGGTCCCAGAAGAAGAAGACAAAAAGAAAGACCATGAGAAAATACTTGAGGAGATAATAGTGGAAAACTTCCCTAAAATGGGGAAGGAAATAATCACCCAAGTCCAAGAAACCCAGAGAGTCCTAAACAGGATAAACCCAAGGCGAAACACCCCAAGACACATATTAATCAAATTAACAAAGATCAAACACAAAGAACAAATATTAAAAGCAGCAAGGGAAAAACAACAAATAACACACAAGGGAATTCCCATTAGGATAACAGCTGATCTTTCAATAGAAACTCTTCAAGCCAGGAGGGAATGGCAAGACATACTTAAAGTGATGAAAGAAAATAACCTACAGCCCAGATTATTGTACCCAGCAAGGATCTCATTCAAATATGAAGGAGAAATCAAAAGCTTCTCAGACAAGCAAAAGCTGAGAGAATTCAGCACCACCAAACCAGCTCTCCAACAAATACTAAAGGATATTCTCTAGACAGGAAACACAAAAACAGTGTATAAACTCGAACCCCAAACAATAAAGTAAATGGCAACGGGATCATACTTATCAGTAATTACCTTAAATGTAAATGGGTTGAATGCCCTGACCAAAAGACAAAGACTGGCTGAATGGATACAAAAACAAGACCCCTACATATGTTGTCTACAAGAGACCCACCTCAAAACAGGGGACACATACAGACTGAAAGTGAAGGGCTGGAAAAAGATTTTCCATGCAAATAGGGACCAAAAGAAAGCAGGAGTAGCAATACTTATATCAGATAAAATAGACTTTAAAACAAAGGCTGTGAAAAGAGACAAAGATGGTCACTACCTAATGATCAAAGGATCAATCCAAGAAGAAGATATAACAATTATAAATATATATGCACCCAACACGGGAGCACCGCAATATGTAAGACAAATGCTAACAAGTATGAAAGGAGAAATTAATAATAACACAACAATAGTGGGAGACTTTAATACCCCACTCACACCTATGGATAGATCAACTAAACAGAAAATTAACAAGGAAACACAAACGTTAAATGATACAATAGACCAGTTAGACCTAATTGATATCTATAGGACATTTCATCCCAAAACAATGAATTTCACCTTTTTCTCAAGCGCACATGGAACCTTCTCCAGGATAGATCACATCCTGGGCCATAAATCTAGCCTTGGTAAATTCAAAAAAATAGAAATCATTCCAAGCATCTTTTCTGACCACAATGCAGTAAGATTAGATCTCAATTACAGGAGAAAAACTATTAAAAAATTCCAACATATGGAGGATGAACAACACGCTGCTGAATAACCAACAAATCACAGAAGAAATCAAAAAAGAAATCAAAATTTGCATAGAAACGAATGAAAATGAAAACACAACAACTCAAAACCTGTGGGACACTTTAAAAGCAGTCCTAAGGGGAAAGTTCATAGCAATACAGGCATACCTCAAGAAACAAGAAAAAAGTCAAATAAATAACCTAACCCTACACCTAAGGCAACTAGAAAAGGAAGAAATGAAGAACCCCAGAGTTAGTAGAAGGAAAGAAATCTTAAAAATTAGGGCAGAAATAAATGCAAAAGAAACAAAAGAGACCATAGCAAAAATCAACAAAGCCAAAAGCTGGTTCTTTGAAGGGATAAATAAAATTGACAAACCATTAGCCAGACTCATCAAGAAACAAAGGGAGAAAAATCAAATCAATAAAATTAGAAACGAAAATGGAGAGATCACAACAGACAACACAGAAATACAAAGGATCATAAGAGACTACTATCAACAATTATATGCCAATAAAATGGACAACGTGGAAGAAATGGACAAATTCTTAGAAAAGTACAACTTTCCAAAACTCGACCAGGAAGAAATAGAAAACCTTAACAGACCCATCACAAGCACGGAAATTGAAACTGTAATCAAAAATCTTCCAGCAAACAAAAGCCCAGGTCCAGACGGCTTCACAGCTGAATTCTACCAAAAACTTAGAGAAGAGCTAACACCTATCCTGCTCAAACTCTTCCAGAAAATTGCAGAGGAAGGTAAACTCCCAAACTCATTCTATGAGGCCACCATCACCCTAATACCAAAACCTGACAAAGATCCCACAAAAAAAGAAAACTACAGGCCAATATCACTGATGAACATAGATGCAAAAATCCTTAACAAAATTCTAGCAATCAGAATCCAACAACACATTAAAAAGATCATACACCATGACCAAGTGGGCTTTATCCCAGGGATGCAAGGATTCTTCAATATCTGCAAATCAATCAATGTAATACACCACATTAACAAATTGAAAAACAAAAACCATATGATTATCTCAATAGATGCAGAGAAAGCCTTTGACAAAATTCAACATCCATTTATGATAAGAACTCTCCAGAAAGCAGGAATAGAAGGAACATACCTCAACATAATAAAAGCTATATATGACAAACCCACAGCAAACATTATCCTCAATGGTGAAAAATTGAAAGCATTTCCTCTAAAGTCAGGAACAAGACAAGGGTGCCCACTTTCACCATTACTATTCAACATAGTTTTGGAAGTTTTGGCCACAGCAATCAGAGCAGAAAAAGAAATAAAAGGAATCCAAATTGGAAAAGAAGAAGTAAAAGTCTCACTGTTTGCAGATGACATGATCCTTTACATAGAAAACCCTAAAGACTCCACCAGAAAATTACTAGAACTAATCAATGATTATAGTAAAGTTACAGGATATAAAATCAACACACAGAAATCCCTTGCATTCCTATACACTAATAATGAGAAAACAGAAAGAGAAATTAAGGAAACAATTCCATTTACCATTGCAACGGAAAGAATAAAATACTTAGGAATATATCTACCTAAAGAAACTAAAGACCTATAGATAGAAAACTATAAAACACTGGTGAAAGAAATCAAAGAGGACACTAATAGATGGAGAAATATACCATGTTCATGGATTGGAAGAATCCATATAGTGAAAATGAGTATACTACCCAAAGCAATTTATAGATTCAATGCAATCCCTATCAAGCTACCAACAGTATTCTTCACAGAGCTAGAACAAATAATTTCACAATTTGTATGGAAATACAAAAAACCTCGAATAGCCAAAGCTATCTTGAGAAAGAAGAATGGAACTGGAGGAATCAACCTACCTGACTTCAGGCTCTATTACAAAGCCACAGTTATCAAGACAGTATGGTACTGGCACAAAGACAGAAATATAGATCAATGGAACAAAATAGAAAGCCCAGAGATAAATCCACGCACATATGGACACCTTATCTTTGACAAAGGAGGCAAGAATATACAATGGATTAAAGAGCATCTCTTTAACAAGTGGTGCTGGGAAAACTGGTCAACCACTTGTAAAAGAATGAAACTAGAACACTTTATAACACCATACACAAAAATAAACTCAAAATGGATTAAAGATCTCAACGTAAGACCAGAAACTATAAAACTCCTAGAGGAGAACATAGGCAAAACAGTCTCTGACATACATCACAGCAGGATCTTCTATGACCCACCCCCCAGAATATTGGAAATAAAAGCAAAAATAAACAAATGGGACCTAATTTTTGTGCAGAACTTAAAGTTGTGCAGAACTTAAAAGCTTCTGCACAACAAAGGAAACTATTAGCAAGGTGAAAAGGCAGCCTTCAGAATGGGAGAAAATAATAGCAAATGAAGCAACGGACAAACAACTAATCTCAAAAATCTACAAGCAACTCCTACAGCTCAACTCCAGAAAAATAAATGACCCAATCAAAAAATGGGTGGGCCAAAGAACTAAATAGACATTTCTCCAAAGAAGACATACAGATGGCTAACAAACACATGAAAAGATGCTCAACATCACTCATTATCAGAGAAATGCAAATCAAAACCACTATGAGGTACCATTTCACGCCAGTCAGAATGGCTGCGATCCAAAAGTCTACAAGCAATAAATGCTGGAGAGGGTGTGGAGAAAAGGGAACTCTCTTACACTATTGGTGGGAATGCAAACTAGTACAGCCACTATGGAGAACAGTGTGGAGATTCCTTAAAAAACTGGAAATAGAACTGCCTTATGATCCAGCAATCCCACTGCTGGGCATACACACTGAGGAAACCAGAAGGGAAAGAGACACGTGTACCCCAATGTTCATCGCAGCACTGTTTATAATAGCCAGGACATGGAAGCAACCTAGATGCCCATCAGCAGATGAATGGATAAGAAAGCCATGGTACATATACACAATGGAGTATTACTCAGCCATTAAAAGAATACATTTGAATCAGTTCTAATGAGATGGATAAAACTGGAACCTATTATACAGAGTGAAGTAAGCCAGAAAGAAAAACACCAATACAGTATACTAACACATATATATGGAATTTAGAAAGATGGTAACTATAACCCTGTGTACGAGACAGCAAAAGAGACACCGATGTATAGATCAGTCTTATGGACTCTGTGGGAGAGGGAGAGGGTGGGGAGATTTGGGAGAATAGCATTGAAACATGTATAATATCATGTATGAAATGAGTCGCCAGTCCAGGTTCGATGCACGATACTGGATGCTTGGGGCTGGTGCACTGGGACGACCCAGAGGGAGGGCGGGGGGGGGGAGGAGGGAGGAGGGTTCAGGATGGGGAACGTGGGTATACCTGTGGCAGATTCATTTCGATATTTGGCAAAACTAATACAATATTGTAAAGTTTAAAAATAAAATAAAATTAAAAAAAAAAAAATCCCATGGGCAAAGGAGCCTGGTATACTACATAGTCCATAGGGCTGCAAAGATTTGGACACAACTGAGGGACTTCACTTTCACTTTTCACTTTCATGCATTGGAGAAGGAAATGGCAACCCAGTCCAGTGTTCTTGCCTGGAGAATCGCGGGGACGGGGGATCCTGGTGGGCTGCCGTCTCTGGGGTCGAACAGAGTCGGACATGACTGAAGTGACTTAGCAGCAGCAGTAGAGCATCTAACACACTTTCCATACACTGTCGCTCCACATGAAATTTGCTTTGTTCCTGCTCTTGCTCTTAAGATTTCCACCAGTTTTCCAAAATCTAGCCCAAGAGCCCTCCTCTACAACATGTCTTCTCTAAACCCCAGGACAGAATCAGGCATCCCTGCTCTATGATCCTCTGGCTCTCTACACACCCCTCTATCATGTAACTGTGAAATCCTCAATTTGTTCCTGGTACTGGTCTATCTTGCTAATATGACTTTCAGCTCTTAGGAGAATGGGTCTATATTTTATTTCATTCCTGTGGTTTAATCAAATGGATGATGAATAGACAAATTAATCCCAGAATGAACAACCAAGACTGTGGTACCTGTGAGGATACACCATTAGGAGTAGAATCTAGCACTACTCCAGAATGACAAAGATATTAGGTGATTGACAAAAACTTATCAGACAGTAATCAGGTATTAGAACTAGGAGATACAAAAAGAAGGGTAAAGATTGTGAGAAGCAAAAGCCAGGGGCATTAGAGCCTTTCCCGGTGGTCCAGGTGAAGTCTAGACTCCACGCTGTCAAAGCAAGAGGCCTAGGTTTCATCTCTGGTTGGGGAACTAAATCCTGCATGTTGTAACTAAGAATTTGCATGCCACAACTGAAGATCCTGCATGCCACAATTAAAGATTCCATGTGCTGCACTTAAAGGAGCCCACATACAGCAACTGAAGCATCCACGTGCCTTAACTAGGGATGCTGCATGTTGCCCTGAGGATTGAGACCTCCTAGTGCTGCAACTGGAAACCAGTACAGCCAAATAAATAAATTAAAAAAGAAAAAAAAAAAAAAAAAAAGAGCCAAAGGCTAGGGTTTTTGTTTTTGTTTTTGTTTTTTAGTCCCTGTGTTAGAATACAACCTAATTAAGTCCCAGCTGCCAAGAGTGAGGCTATGAGAGGGTGACTGGAGAAATTATTTGTATCTTGCAGTTTAGAAATCAACTGATTCAGCTCTGGTGGGGAAAAGGGATTGAGAATCTGGCCACGAGAAGACTGTGACTCACGTTGACTTTTTTCTCCTCTCCTGGGTTCTCCTGAAACCCTATACTCTTTTGAATAGGCTTAACTACAACTTGAATTGCTTAAAGCTGCACTTAGAGATGACGCCATTCTCACTGAAATGAATTCTCCTTTCACAGATTTTTGTACTTAGAGAACATCTCTTTCTCTTTGGAGCTCTTTTGGATATTGATTTTGACTCAAACTTGTCTTACCAAAATAAAAAAGAAAGAAATCTCCCAATCAATTTTTGCTTTAGTTGAAAGCAATATAACTTTTCAAACTAGAATTTTTTTTTTCAATGGTACAAAGTATATAAGATGAGAAAAGCCTGGGATTGAGAATTTTGATCCTTCTGAATTTCATTGCTTTGTTTATATGTCCATCTCTACCCAATTCTTAAGCAGTACTGTTTTATTTTCCATATTCTGGTGTGTGAAGTTGTGCTTTGCTTCTAGCAAGTACCTACCAAATAGTAGTCAAACAGAGTTGAAATAATGACAGCTATAAAGAGTATGTCAGAAATAAAAATTGCATAAACCTATTTTTCTTAATTTACCCCAACGGCTAGTATATACCGAGCATAACTGCCTAGGTTTAGGTTCTAGCTTTGCCATTAACCAGCTATTCAAACAGATCGGTATACTGCAGGGCCTTCCTGGTGACAGACACCTTGCTGTCCCCAGCTTCTTGTTTGTAAGAAGAAACAATTTAGTCTCCCAGGCCTTCCTTAAGCTTCAAAGTGCAGACTCAAACAGCCAATGATTAGACAAGTGAGAAAATGAATAAACAAAGGAAAAGCAGTTTCAAGCAAGAAAAGCAATAATAGCTTGAACAATAGAGTCACAGGATTCCTAGACCCTCTTCAAGGAATGTAGGTAACAATCTGACGCATAGCTCTGAGTTGCTTTGCAGAAACCAAGACCTACCTCCTCCCACCCACGCAGTGGAAGATGGTGACTACATGCTGATCACAAGCATGAAGACCTCAGACTGGTTGGAATCAGAAGACTGATGACTGAAACATTGTCTTGTTACCTTACCACCAAGCAATCAAAAAAACAACAAAAATCCATGAGATGATCATGCATCCTGGGCCCCTCAATCCCAGTGTTATCACTTAAAAATGCTTGCCCAAAAGATACTGAGAAGTCTTAGATCATTCGAGCTCTAGCTGCCCATTCTCTTTTCTTAGTGCCCTGCAAATGAATGCAGTACTTTCCTTCATCACAACCCACTGTGAGTAGATTGACTTTGCTGCACTTTGGGCAAATGAATCAGAGTTTGGTTTGGTAATATTATATGATCTATAATCTTGAATAAGATACCTCTCTATGTGTCAATAGGCATATCTCTAAGATGGGAATGCCAACATCTGCTGGATCATCGAAAAAGCAAAAGAGTTTCAGAAAAACATCTATTTCTGCTTTATTGACTATGCCAAAGCCTTTGACTGTGTGGATCACAATAAACTGTGGAAAATTCTGAAGGACATGGGAATACCAGGCCACTTGATCTGCCTCTTGAGAAACCTGTATGCAGGTCAGGAAGCAACAGTTAGAACTGGACATGGAACAACAGACTGGTTCCAAATAGGAAAAGGAGTACGTCAAGACTATATTGTCACTCTGCTTATTTAACTTATATGCAGAGTACACCATGAGAAACACTGGGTTGGAAGAAGCACAAGCTGTAATCAAGATTGCTGGGAGAAATATCAATAACCTCAGATATGCAGATGACACCACCCTTATGGCAGAAAGTGAAGAGGAAATAAAAAGCCTCTTGATTAAAGTGAAAGAGGAGAGTGAAAAAGTTGGCTTAAAGTTCAACATTCAGAAAGCTGAGATCATGGCATCCGGTCCCATTACTTCATGGCAAACAGATGGGGAAACAGTGGAAACAGTGGCTGACTTTATTTTTCTGGGCTCCAAAATCACTGCTGATGGTGATTGCAGCCATGAAATTAAAAGACGCTTACTCCTTGGAAGGAAAGTTATGACCAACCTAGACAGCATAAAAAGCAAAGACATTACTCTGTCCACAAAGGTCCGTCTAATCAAGGCAATGGTTTTTCCAGTAGTCATGTATGGATGTGAGAGTTGGACTATAAAGAAAGCTGAGCGCTGGAGAATTGATGCTTTTGAACTGTGTTTTGGAGAAGACTCTTGAGGGTCCCTTGGACTGCAAGGAGATCCAACCAGTACATTCTAAAGGAGATCAGTCCTAGGTGTTCTTTGGAAGGACTGATGTTGAAGCTGAAACTCCTATACTTTGGCAACCTGATGCGAAGAGCTGACTCACTGGAAAAGATCCTCATGCTGGGAAAGTTTGAGGGCAGGAGGAGAAGGGTATGACAGAGGATGAGATGATTGGATAGCATCACTAACTCAATGGACATGGGTTTGGGTAAACTCCCGGTGTTGGTGATGGACAGGGAGGTCTGGCATGCTGCAGTCCATAGGGTTGCAAAGAGTTGGACACTACTGAGTGACTGAACTGAACTGAAGATGGGAATGAAAATTACACCTATCTCTTAGGTTCTTGTGAGGATTAAATGAATTAATATATGTAAAGTTCTTGATACAGGATCAATATATATTAAGATCAATGCAAATCCTAGGCCTCTGTATTTTTATGAAACACTCTGCTTTGATTTTTTTCTGATTTTTTCCCCCTGGAAATTAGGTTAAATATGGAAAAGTGGAATTTTATTTATGTATTAATTTGTTTGTAAATTTCCCTTTGTAGATCTATCCTGTTACCTGCTAGCCTTTACCAAAAAACAGCAGTCCCTTTGGTGAAGTAAGTAGGTTATGACCTGGGAAGTCCCACAAAATAATGATGGATCAAGGACAGTAGGTGACCCAAAAAGATAACCAATATAAAGCAATTTTATTTTTAGACAGACTGGGACTTGTGAAATTTAAGTTTGTAAAAAGTAGAGAGTATTCATTTGGTTTTCTTCAACTTCATTCCACATTGAATTCTCTGCAAAGACACTGTCTGAACCATTATTGTGAAGTGCAGAAAACAAAAGCCTTGATATTTAAGTTCACTTGACCTTGAATGCTGGCTCTACAACTTGATGTGAACATGGGCATATCATGAAATTTTTCCAAGTCTAGTCTTCTCATTTATGATTATAAGAAGGTGATAATAGTATGATTAATTAAAATTTAAGGAATGATTTAAGCTCTTAAACTAAACACACACATACATACACTGTATACATGTAGTCACACATTAACAGACACTCATATTACCCTACATATCATCACCCCAAGTTAATAATGGTTGTTTCAGTTTTACAAATACATTCAGAAACAGACAAACATGATGAGCAATTTACCAAAGTCACATAGAGAATAAGTAACAGATCTAATATCTGAACCTAAATGTTTCTGGCTATAAAGCCATGATCTCTGGCTTTATTACACCATCTTTTGTTACATAGCTGATCTGAGCATTAATGCAGTGATCTAGAAAATATCTAGTATGAGATCCAGCATATGGTAAATTCTTCATAAATAGTACTTTAGTACTAAAGTAATAGTTACTTTACTACTAAAGTAATAATAAATAATAGCTACTTTAATACTTGAATGCTTTGTTGAATGATGATAATGGTGATGCCTTTAATGATAATAGAAACAAATATTATTTACCACCTATTTAGAATTATACTTTATATACTTTGCATTTATTAGCTTATTTAATCAATATTATAGGAGCAGGAACATTGTTATTATCATCCCCATTTTAAAAATTAAAAAAAAAGGAAAAGTGAGAGAAAGAGAGGGAGAGAGAGAGGAATGGGGGGGATAAAGAAGGGTTAAAATTTTTTGAAAATCAATCAGATTTAAATTCAGGACTGTATGAGTTATTCATATCTAGCAACAGTCTTGCCCATAAAGTATTTGAAACTATTCCTTGCCTTTTAAAGAATTATTCTAATTTTCCTTTCTTCTAATACCTTAGTTTGAAGTGGCTGAGTACTTAAAACACGTGCATGCCATTTAAAATTATTAGTCATGTTGTTCTTTATTTTTATACCATAGCTAATGAGTTTTATCCCCATCTCTACTTTAAAAAGGGCTTCCCTCGTGGCTCAGATGGTAACAAATTTGCCTGCCATGTGGGAAACCTGGGTTCAATCCTTGGGTTGGAAAGACCCCCTGGAAGAGGGCAGGGAAACCCACTCCAGTGTTCTTGCTTGGACAATCTCCATGGACAGAGGAGCCTGGTGAGCTACAGTCCATGGGGTTGCAAAGAGTTGGACACAACGGAGTGACTAAGCATGCCATTTAAAAAGGGAAATTCCATCACAAAGTTGAGTAGCAGGCCTAAAGTTTAGTCTTCCATATGGTAGTTTATCTTTAAGCTGGAGCAATTAACCTGAGATAGTCTGCGAGATACACCTGTCTGCTAGCTATCTCTCTCCCCAAACTTATGGTACTTACTGATGCTCTATATGTATAGAGTGCTAGGTACCCAAATTGAGTAATACAATATAAACCTTGTCCTTGAGTTAACAGTAGGGAAGGCAACATAGACATCTCATGCAGAGGTGGTACACTGGGAACCAAAAGTATCCAAATGAATCCCCAATGCATCCATCTAGCACGTGTCCTGAGCTCAAATCTAGACTCTTTCTAAGTCATCAACCTTTCTAAAATCTGCACGAATTGGTTTGAAACTTTTCCTCCTCTCCTAATGATAATGATATATACCATTCAAAGCAGTTAAAGAAAGCTTGCTCCTCTGAATTTTGCATATGCATATTGAGGGAATGCATTTTGCTCCTTCTATTCTCCTTAGCGGAGAAGGCAATGGTACCCCACTCCGGTACTCTTGCCTGGAAAATCCCATGGATGGAGGAGCCTGGTAGGCTGCAGTCCATGGGGTCGCTAAGAGTCGGACACGACTGAGCAACCTCACTTTCACTTTGCACTTTCATGCATTGGAGAAGGAAATGGCAACCCACTCCTGTGTTCTTGCCTGGAGAATCCCAGGGACGGGGAGCCTGGTGGGCTGCCATCTATGGGGCCACACAGAGTCGGACACGACTGAAATGACACAGCAGCAGCAGCAGCAGCATTCCCCTTAGAGTTCTTGATACAGAGAATAGAATAAGGACCCTTTCCAAGACTGCTGATGAAGTTCTACAATGCTAGTCACTCTTTGTGACTCATCACAGTGGGTTGTATATTTGCTAAATGTCATGGTGTTGATACTTTTCTTAGTTCCACGCACTTCGAAGAGTCACTTATCCTCCCTATGAAAGTCCTAGTTTTCTAAAACAGACAGCATAATATCTATTTCAGGAATGTTTTAAAGACCGTATAAAATAATTTAAGGAAAAATCACACATTTTTTCAAGTTCAATAGATTTGGACAAAATGTAGGTTAATTTAATAGAATATATAAATTTTAACTTAGGAAATAGTATAGGGTACCAATATGTACCAGAAACTGCAAATAAATACACTGAGATTTTACTTGCTAAAAAATAATCTGCATGTACAGAAATGATCTTAAATATACTTGAAGATTTTATTTATGCCTTACATTAAAAGGCACATCACATTGTTTAAAGAAAGAATATAGGTTATAACCTGTGTCAGCCAGGGTCCTCAAGGAATAAGATGGTATAAATTTAGGAAAGTTTAAGGAAAGGACAATTGACTGAATTTAAGGAAAGCAAATAGGCACAGTGCTGTGTACCAAGGCTAGTAATCCGGAGGAGTTTTTACTGCTCATGAATAGATAAATGGAAGAAGCACAGCTGAAACCTGAAGAGCGTGGCTGTAAGGAGGGAAGAGCCTGACAGACATGTGGCCTTCAGTAGAGGGATGCAGGTAACCATGGTGATGTGAATTCACCCTCTAAGTGCCCTTTCACCTACTCCCAGCGCCTTCTATTGGTTGAACCCAACTTAAAGTCAGAGGTCAAAGGAAAAGTTTGCCAGAACAGGACAGAAAAAGGCAGACAGTGA
This sequence comes from Bos indicus, assembly GCF_029378745.1. Taxonomy (NCBI): domain Eukaryota; kingdom Metazoa; phylum Chordata; class Mammalia; order Artiodactyla; family Bovidae; genus Bos; species Bos indicus. The sequence goes on along the minus strand of NC_091788.1, from coordinate 15,806,259 downwards.
AAACAGATCTACAGAGGCAAATGAAAGATAACCAGGGCAGAGGGGAAGGGTCATTAACATGAATAAGGAGGTAACATTAATGCATTGGGATAAGTTGAAAGTAAGGGGATAGTTAAAATGTTATAGGGAAACACATGAAGACAACTTAACTATATGTCCCTCAAAATTATTTTCTGCTTGGTGTTCATGATTTCATGTCTTTGAAGTTCTTTGGGTTCTTTAATGTTGAAACATTGCAAGAGCCCTGAACTATGGCAAAAATAACCACTTTCAATACTGACTTTTTGAGTCACCTATTATTCAAAGATCCAAAGACTGGTTTGTTGTCTCAACCTCAATGAGTTTGGGTGATGTTTAGAAGTTGGTTACTCTTTCTGGAACTCATGTAAGGTCACCTTTAATAATTGAGCTGATCACATTGACCTCTAAGAGAGATTAAACTTCCAGGATTCTATGCTCCAATGTATGGCTTGGACAGCTGCAGAAAAAGGAAAGGATCTAAAGCCAAGGATAAATACGATAAATTTGCTCAAGTGTGTTAATGTTAGATAGAGGTGGTGAAAAGGGAAATCTTCTTGTTAGCATGCTTAATATAGGCTTGGTGGTTTTAAGTGATTGAAACTATATTAAGCCATCCATACAGATTTTTTAATGTAATGACACAGTTCAGAATCATTGCCCTCCATTTAAACACCTTTCTACAAAACACATTGCTGGTGTAAGTTTCCCTATATTGCTGTCCTCCGGCCACCTTTCAATCCAATTCCAAGACAATTGGAGTTTAGTCTGCAATTGAATTTTTACAAAAGACCACATCTGATGCTTTGGTAAAATCAACACTTACATCATTAGCACAGCCTTAATTATGCTGTCCCCTAACAGAAGGTTAGCTGATCCTACAAGGCTCTTGTGTAATCTTTTGTAGACATGATTGAGGTCTAAACACAATTTTATTGAGTGGTCTCAACACGCTAGGCTCTGGGACGTGTGCTCTTACACCGTTGCTCTCACTGATTCTTTAGAACAGTTCTGTGAACTGTTCCCATTTATAGATGAGCACATTGAGTCTTGCACTCTTTCCCTCATACTTAATATCCTTCCTGCTCAGAGGTGCTCTTTTCTCCAGTTTTTTTATGCTGATCAGCTCCTTATTCATTATAAACTTCAGAATTTAACACAAATGTAACCATTTTTAGACATACAGAGAAAAAGTGTGTAGAACTAGTGCCTAAGAAAGTGTGATTTGTGGCTAGATTGTTTGGATTTGAATGTGAGCCCTGCCATTTGCTGTTTATTTGACTTTGGTTATATTATTTAACTTCTTTGCTCCTCAGGTTCCCCATCTAAAAACTATGGGGACTTTTGGAATATATACTGCATTTATCATCCTCCTTGTACATAGACGTGTTATTTCTGAAAAACGCCTTTTGAAATGAGGGTGAGATGTCCTACACTACCCATTTTTCCTTTCTTCTGGCTGGAATGGGGAAGTGATGGCTGGGGCCACAGATACCATATTGCATAATGGGATACCATGGGATAAAAGACTATGTGTTTTAGAAGACAAAATAGGTTATTGCTATTTTGAACAACCTGTGTCCAGACAGCTTTGTGAATGAGAGAGAAAAAAAAAGTCTACTATTTTTAGCCACTTGTGGTTGAGGCTTTCCATCATATATTCACATGGCTTAGAAAGAGGGAAGATAATAAGAGATGAAAGTACAGCCAGAAATAAGGGGTGCAAATTTATCTCAAACTCTTTAAGTTGGATTACCAAGGATCAGAAACATTCCACCATGTGTTGATAAAGCACATGCATGCAGGTTTTAGCATTGCCTAGGAGAATCCCAGAGATGGGAGAGCCTGGTGGGCTACCGTCTATGGGGTCGCACAGAGTCGGACACGACTGAAGTGACTTAGCAGCAGCAGCAGCAGAACGCCCTATGTATTCTCATTTTCCTTTCCTGTTTCACTTTTCTCCAGAGAAGACTTAGCTGATTCCATCCTATTCCTGAGTCAAAAATGTTATCGACAATTTAGGATTGATCTTTGTTATTATATTTGCCTTTTCTACACTATGGACACAGGACCCCACCTATCTTCATTTCGGTGACAAGCTAGCAGTCTGCAAAATGTCTGGCACATGGAAATTCTCAATAATATATATATATCCATACTCAGGTGTCTTTTTAGAAATATTGTAAACATTTTCAGGTTCAAACTGAAAACAACAATCAAAATATACTTAAATGACCAAATGGGCTAGATATTTTATGAGGTCTTGTGGAAACGTTCTCATTTAATCCACATCACAACCCTATGAGGGGTAGATATTATAATTTTACAAAGAAGAGGTCCTGAATCCTGAGGCTGACAAACAGCTGAAATCAGACTGGACCACAGGTCTGTCTGGCACACTATTTTATGATCATTTAATTCTCTGAAACGTTTGCAAGAATGAGAAATCCGAAGAATTTACAAAATGCCCGCTTTTCAACAAATCCTTTGCACTCAGGCGCAATATTGTCAGCATAGTTTCTTTTCCCTAGAAGAATCAGACTAAGGGGCATCTTCAAAATGAGAGCCAAATGGGCTATCTGATCAATGTCTTTGAGTCTGTTTGACACAGTATCCTGTTAAAAAATCTAATTATATATATATATATATATATATATATATATACACACACACACACACACACTTAGAATAATTTAAAATATATGCTATAACATAGTCATGTCTATATTTATATATCTATGTACAAATTTATGTGTAAACACATTTTTTTTAAGAGATAGCATATCCTTCCTGGTAGCTGGACGTGGCTTATTACAGAGCCAATGGGAATGAGGGATAGTGAGGAGATTAACTGGCTACTTCTTTAGCCCAGGAATAAAAGCATGTGGGTATCTTGATAGCAAAGGAGTGAATTTTCCATTTTAGCATCATTTAACCAAAACATGCTGGCCTGGGATCCAGTTTCTAAGTGTCTTCCTCCAAAAGGCATTTGTTTTTCCTTTTGTATTATGAGAAAAGGTGTGTTGTAGTCTGACGGAGTAAGAACCAGTTCACTTGGGTTCCATTCGAGTTCTACCACTTACTGGCTATAACGACCATTGGAAAGTTATTTAAATCTTGAACTTTAATTTTCTCATCTGTGCAAATGGGGATAATTAGAGCACCTGCTTCTCAGGGTTATTCTGGGTATTAAACTGGATAAGGCAGGTAAAGGTCTCAGATCATCATGGATTATTAAAATATACTAGCCCTCTGCACAGGCTTACTTCCCCATTTCCAAAGATAGTCTGAAATCAAGAAGGGCCATGCAATAGGCTGGAGAAATAAACACAGAGCGTTTCCAGGACTGCAGTGGAGATGATATACACCGTATCCAGCAAGCACATGTGTGTATGCTTCCTCTCCCGTTTTCATTAGAAAATGATACTCAGAATGTAGCCCAGAAGCAATCAGCTAATGAGAAATGTAGGCTGTGAGAAGGTCAGTTCAAGCCAATACTGATTATAGTGAAGGATACATCACTAGGGTTAGAAAGTCCCCAAATCTTTTGAGGTTTTCCAAAAAAACTAAGTGAGGTGAAAGTTGCTCAGTCATGTCTGACTCTTTGCGACCCCATGGACTATAGCCCACCAGGCTCCTCCGTCTATGAGATTTTCCAGGCAAGAGTACTGGAGTGGGTAGCCATTCCCTTCTCCAGGGGATCTTCCTGACCCAGGGATTGAACCTGGATCTCTGGCATTGCAGGCAGATATTTACCAGCTGAGCCACCAGAGGTCTGCCTCCTGCTGGCTGCAGCCTTGGCCAAATCTGCTACTGTGCTTTGTTGCCACAAGAGGGTATTGAGAGGGCAGATAAAGCATGCACACACTCCTGTGTTTAAAATGGACAACCAACAAGGACCTACTGTATAGCACAGAGAACTCTGCTCAACCTTATATGGTAGCCTGGGTAGGAGGGGTGTTTGGGGGAGAATGGTTACGTGTGTATGGTTGGCTGAGTCAGTTCACAGTTCACCTAAAACTATTACAACATTGTTTGTTAACTTGCTATCAGTTCAGTTCTGTTGCTCAGTCGTGTCCGACTCTTTACCACCCCATGAATCATAGCACACCAGGCCTCCCTGTCCATCACCAACTCTAGGAGTTTGCTCAGACTCACGTCCACTGAGTCAGTGATGACATCCAGCCATCTCATCCTCTCTTGTTCCCTTCTCCTCCTGCCCCCAATCCCTCCCAGCATCAGTCTTTTCAATGAGTCAACTCTTCGCATGAGGTGGCCAAAATACTGGAGTTTCAGCTTTAGCATCATTCCTTCCAAAGAAATCCCAGGGCTGATATCCTTCAGAATGGACTGGTTGGATCTCCTTGCAGTCCAAGGGACTCTCAAGAGTCTTCTCCAACACCACAGTTCAAAAGCATCAATTCTTCGGCACTCAGCTTTCTTCACAGTCCAACTCTCACATCCATACATGACCACAGGAAAAACCATAGCCTTGACTAGACGGACCTTTGTTGGCAAAGTAATGTCTCTGCTTTTCAATATGCTATCTAGGTTGGTCATAACTTTCCTTCCAAGGAGTAAGCGTCTTTTAATTTCATGGCTGCAGTTACCATCTGCACTTGCTATACTCCAATACAAAATAAGTTTTTTTCTTTTCTTTTTTTTGTTTTTTAAAACTGACTCAATATCTTTAACTTTATTCCCTCAGGGCAGTTGGTTGACATCCAGCCATGCCTGCGGGCATTCTCTGAGTCACACTGAGTCCTAGGGCTTCTCTCAGTGAAGAAGGTTTGCTCACCCTCATCCACATATTGACACTTTGATACAAACTTGACCTCTTCTCCTGGGCAAAGAGGTATTTTCCTCACTCTGCTCCAATCAATTTTTTTGAGAATTTCCCAGTTAACAAGAATCAGCTTCCTGACCATGGAATTAGACATATGTGCACTGAGATCCCATCCCTGTTGCCCTCTGACTGTTTGATGATGATCATTGAGCCCTGGTGAGCTTCTGCACATGTGAAATTGTGGCATTGATCTTTGCTTTATGTCTATCACAAAAATGTAAGGACAAGGAAGTAAAATGGAAAATGCTGAGGTCATCAACTGAAAACATGATGCAAACATTAACCATAAATATAGTTATTTAAATTATATCTATCTTGGAGTTCCATCTCAAAACTCTGCTCTTTTTGAAGCTATCCTTGATGACTCCAAGGCAAAATAATTTACCTCTTTTGAAGCTCCTACTGAACAGTACATACTTTGTAGTAATCAACTTTTTCTCTAAGTATTCTGCATCTTCTTTTTTTCCTCCCTAAGCTGTACCTGAGCTCACTGCAGATAAAGATGTGTCATTTCCTATCCAACTGAATATTTCCCCATACCCAAGCGGTGCTTAGGGGTTCAATGAGTACCTCGTTGACAGAGTTTAAGATTTAAACCGATTCTGATATCCAAATTCTTATCTCAGCATGCAAAGCTCTTGCTAGTTTGTAGGTGTATGATCACCATTCTCACAGTCAGGGTTCTAGTTGAAACAAAAGAGTGAAGAACTCCTGGACGCTCTGCCTTCCATGCCAATTGCCTTGATGTGCAGAATTTGTTTTACCAGGAAGATACCGCTTAGATTTTGTACTTATAACCTCTGACTCTTATTTCAAGTCTTAGATAAAATCTTATTTTAATTTGTAAATCCTCAGTGAATTTTTTATATTTTTGTAAATCCTCAGTTGTTACCAGTGTGCGTCATCGGTATCCACACTGATGCCCCCACCAGTTAAACAATTCACACACCATGCTATAGTTATCACATGTTCATCTCTTCTAAATTCTGACCTTCACAAGGACAGAAATACAGCTTTTAAAATATATACATATATTTTTACATTTGGCACATCACATAGTAGGTGCTCAATTATACTGTTCAACTAGAATGATATGATTATTCTGTTCTGGACCTAAAAGAAAAAAATCTACAATTAACGCTTCACAATGATGTATTAGCGTTTGGATACTGACAATGTATTTTTTCCAACTGCTAAGTGTCTGTCACTCTACTTGATTTAGTCTAACATCTGGCTTATCTGTAGGCTAATTTATCAGATTGCTTCCCCACCAGATGTGTGGGAAACAGCTGGCAGCCCCTCTCCATTTGAATGCTCTTGGTTCCATCTGAACCAGGTGCCTTTAAGATTACAAATACTAAATTTAATCCTGCTTGAGAATTTCAGAGTATAATCAGAGCTACTAAATTCATTATATATTTGAGAAGTGCTAATACTCTTATTTTTTATTTGCATATGAACATCGTTAGCTTCCTCCAGAACTGAGTTAGTAAAAAAAAAAAAAAGTTAAATACATACTCTTGAATCAAAAAGACCTTGGTTCTGGCATTTATTCAGTTTTTGACTTTGGTCAAGTCACTTAATCTGCTGAGCTGCAGTTTCGGCCTCTGTAAAATGGGGGATAAAATAGACTTGTTTGTGAGGATTACATGATGAGGTTTATAGAGTCCTTAGTGTAGTACTAAGCACATACTAAAATCTTATTACAGTAAACGATAAATGATAAATCTTATTACAGTGGTGATTCACCTTAACGTTCTCTGAAGGCTATGTCCTAGACTTGTGTTAGGAATTGACGTAGAACTAGAAATTAGAGATAACCAAAGGGATTTTTGCCCCTAGGGCTTTATGTTGGAACAAGAGCAAGATAAATTTAAAGGGTGATTTGAGACCAGTTAGCAATGGGGTTGCTAGGAGTCAGACACAACTGAGGGACTTCACTTTCACTTTTCACTTTCATGCATTGGAGAAGAAAATGGCACCCCACTCCAGTGTTCTTGCCTTGAAAATCCCATGGACGGAGGAGCCTGGAAAGCTGCAGTCCATGGGGTCGCTGAGGGTCGGACACAACTGAGCGACTTCACTTTCACTTTTCTCTTTCATGTATTAGAGAAGGAAATGGCAACCCACTCCAGTGTTCTTGCCTGGAGAATCCCAGGGACGGGGGAACCTGGTGAGCTGCCGTCTCTGGGGTCGCACAGAGTTGGACATGACTGAAGTGACTTAGCAGTGGCAGCAGCAGCAATATAGAGGGGGTAGAGGAGCACAGAAGATGAAAAATCACCCAATCAGATGAGTTAAGAAAGAGAGGCTACCCACACAATGTGAGTAACTTTGATCTCTTCACATATCCTCAACTTCATCAGTGGGAGTCAAAAGAACACCCACCTACTGAGAATGGGATATATCATCCCTCAAAAGGGTCAAGAGACACCCTAGTCACATACCTAAGGTTCACTTAAAAGAAATGCAAAAAAGGCAAAATGGTTGTCTGAGGAGACCTTACAAATAGGTGAGAAAAGAAGAGAAATGAAAGGCAAAGGAGAAAAGGAAAGATATATCCACCCAAATGCAGAGTTCCAAAGAATAGCAAGGAGAGATAAGAATGCCTTCCTAAGTGATCAATGCAAAGAAATAGAGGAAAACAACAGAAGGGGAAAAACTAGAGATCTCTTCAAGAAAGTTAGAGATACCAAGGGAACATTTCATGTAAAATGGGCATAATAAAGGAGAGAAATGGTGTGGAACTTATAGAAGCAGAAGATATTAAGAAGAGGTGGCAAGAATACACAGAAGAACTATACAAAAAAGATCTTAATGACTGAGACAACCATGATGGTGTGATCGCTCACCTAGAGCCAGACATCCTGGAGTGTGAAGTCAAGCAGGCCTTAGGAAGTGTCATTATGAACAAAGCTAGTGGAGGTGATAGACTTCCAGTTGAGCTATTTCAAATCCTAAAAGATGATGCTGTGAAAGTGCTTCACTCAATATGCCAACAAATTTGGAAAACTCAGGAGTGACCACAGGACTGGAAAAGGTCAGTTTTCATTCCAATCCCAAAGAAAGGAAATGCCAAAGAATGTTCAAACTACTGCACAATTGCACTCTTCTCACACACTAGCAAAGTAATGCTCAAAATTCTCCAAGCCAGGCTTCAACAGTATGTGAATTGAGAACTTTCAGATGTTCAAGCTGGTTTTAGAAAAGGCAGAGGAATTAGAGATAAAATTGCCAACATCCACTGGATCATTGAAAAAGCAAGAGAGTTCCAGAATATCTACTTTTGCTTCATTGATTACACTAAAGCCTTTGACTGTGTGGATCACAACAAACTGTGGAAAATTCTTAAAGAGATGGAACTATCAGACCAGCTTACCTGTCTTCTGAGAAATCTCTATGCAGGTCAAGAAGCAACAGTTAGAACCAGACATAGAACAATGGACTGGTTCCAAATTGGGAAAGGAGTACGTCAAGGCTGTATATTGTCACTATGCTTATTTAACTTATATGCAGAGTACATCATGAGAAATGCTGGGCTGGATGAAGCATAAGCTGGAATCAAGATTGCAAGGAGAAATATCAATAACCTCAGATATGCAGATGAAACCACTCTTATGGAAGAAAGCAAAGAGGAACTAAAGAGCCCCTTGATGAAAGAGGTGAAAAAAGAGAGTGAAAAAGCTGTCTTAAAACTCAACATTCAGACAATGAAGATCATGGCATCCAGTCCCATTGCTTCATGGCAAATAGATGGGGAAACAATGGAAACAGTGATAGACTTTATTTTGTGTGCTCCAAAATCACTGCAGATGGTGACTGCAGCCATGAAATTAAAAGACACTTGCTTCTTAGAAGAAAAGCTATGACCAACGTAGACAGCATATTAAAAAGCAGAGACATTACTTTGCTGACTAAGGTTCATCTAGTCAAAGCTATGGTTTTTCCAGTAGTCAAGTATGAATGTGATATTTGGACTATAAAGAAAGCTGAGCACTGAAGAATGGATGCTTTTGAACTGTGGTGTTGGGGCAGACTCTTGAGAGTCCCTTGGACTGCAAGGAGATCCAACCAGTCAATCCTAAAGGAAATCATACCTGAATATTCATTGGATGGACTGATGTTGAAGCTGAAGCTCTACTACTTTGGCCACCGGATGTAAAGAACTGACTCTTTGGAAAAGACCCTGATGCTGGGAAAGATTGAAGGCAGGAGGAGAAGGAGATGACAGAGGATGAGACAGTTGGATGACATCACTAACTTGATGGACATGAGTTTGAGCAGGCTCCAGGAGTTGGTAATGGACAAGGAAACCTGATGTGCTGCAGTCCATGGGGTCGCAGAGAGTTGGACACAACTGAGACCCTGAACTAAACTGAAGGTTCATTAACACACCCCTGCTGCCACTCTAGATGTGATAAGAAAATCTTATCAAATAAGATAACTTGTCTCCTAATATCCTCCACTGCTACTTTCATGTTCCAATGCAAGACATGCTAGATGCATAGATCACTGCTCCTCTGACACACTCTTATCTCCATAACGCAGAATGTCTTGCTCCATTCCTTTCTTGCCTTTAATTCCTTCCACTGAACCCTCTGGAATTCGGCATCTATCATCAGGGGTAAGTTGTCATTAGCAAACTTTCTTCTACCTTCAAACTCTTCCCTGTATATTTTCTTTAACTTTTTGCTCTTTCAGAAAACTGACTTCCCCCTCTCCAAGGCCTCTGCCTCTCATCCAGCCCTCACGTGTGGGGATCTTCTTATTCACAGGTAACCTGACACCACTGAACTCAAAGCTGGGGTCAGTGCCTCCCAGACCCTCATTTTCAGACTGTTCTCATATCACACTTCAGTGGTGTGCTGGGCAGACTTGGACCTACTCATGGGAGTTAACTGTGCACGTTCCCACCCAGCTCTGTCTTTGGTAACAGTCTGTTAGCAGCTTGAAGACACCATGATGTAATTTTTGTCATGAAAATGGGCATACACTAAAAATTCAGGATATTTTGCTTTATTCTCTAAAGACCTGGTTGTTATACCTTTATGGGCACAACACTGTCATATTTCCTGAAAACCTTCAACTTGAGATCCTACCACTTTCCTTTCTCATTCACTGTCATTCTCTCCAGTATCACTCTGTCTTATCACTTGAGTACCTTAATATACACGTAGATCGACAAAGTTTCTAACACTCTAATCTCCTCTCAGCTCTGTGACCTCAACCTTCTCCTCCAAACACAGTGCCCTCCTCCACTCTACCTTAGCCACTCCCTCCCTGGATCTCCATAAATCCTATTTACTATAATTTCAATGCCCTTACACCTTGACACCATTTTCTAACATCATTTCCAGGTTACTTCCTATAATAGTCCCAATAATCCTTTCACGTCTCCAGGACTTATTACCCCTTTCCCTAATTACTTCATCTCTGTCCTTTGTCCATTTCAAGCCCTCTATCCCTTTCTTCTGCTGTTAAGTCGCTTCAGTCGTGTCCGACTCTGTGCGACCCCATAGATGGCAGCCCACCAGGCTCCCCTGCCCCTGGGATTCTCCAGGCAAGAACACTGGAGTGGGTTGCCATTTCCTTCTCCAATGCATGAAAGTGAAAAGTGAAAGTGAAGTTGCTCAGTTGTTTCTGACTCTTTGGGACCCCATGGACCGCAGCCTACCAGGCTCCTCCATCCATGGGATTTTCCAGGCAAGAGTACTGGAGTGGGTTGCCATTTCTTACACATCTTAAATTCCAACTTAATCACTTCTTTGCCTGAGTTCTCAGATCCTTCTCATTGTTTGCAAAATCCATGTAGAAAACCATTGTTAAATACTACTCTGGACTTAATCTATACCGGGAACTGGCAGTTGGCTGTGGCTAGGAGGAAGAAACAAAAACAAAGGCTGATCAGTCTTTCATTATTTTATACTATTTTATAGATGTATGCATGTCTTTGGCTGTAGCAGGTCTCAGTTGCAGCACATAGAGTCTTTGATGTTTGTCGTGGCACGTGAGGTCTAGTTCCCTGACCAGGTATTGAACCTAAGCCCCTGCAGTGGAAGCATGGAGTCTTAGCTTCTGGACCACCAGGTAAGTCCCTGGTTATTCTCCTTTTATATTATGATTGAGTTCAGCTTAGCTCTTGCAATTGTCAGACATACTTACACATTCCTCATACATTCATTTTCCCAACATTCTAGCAATGATCATCCCTCTTATATAATCCTTTTTATAAAAAAATATTATCCTACTTCCACTGGCATAACTTCTTATTTTTATTTCTTTCATAATGAAACAAACAAAAATAAAACTTTGTAACCCATCTTCACATTTCAACTATGACTCTCCTTCTTACTGGCTTTATAATTTAATATATTGTACCTGTACCTATCTCCAGTACTTTCCTTCAGTTTTAAACTAATCCAGATGATTTTTATCCTCACCATGCCACCAGAAGTGTTTAAATGAAGGCTACTTATGACTTGTGCTTCCCTGGTGGCTCAGAGGTTAAAGTGTCTGCCTGCAATGTGGGAGACCTGGGTTCGATCCCTGGGTTGGGAAGATCCCCTAGAGAAGGAAATGGCAATCCACTCCAGTATTCTTGCCTGGAGAATCCCATGGACGGAGGAGCCTGGTGGGCTACAGTCCACAGGGTGGAAAAGAGTTGGACATGACTGGGCGATTTCACTTTCACTTTCTTTTATGACTTACTTGCTGTCAAATCCAAAGGTCAATTTCAGTCCTTCCATCTTCCATCAACTATCAGCACTATTTGAAGCAGTTAATTACCACCTCATCCATAAAAATACCATGCTTTCTCATTTGTTTTTCCTCCTACCTTACTTTTGTTCATTTGCTCTGATCTCAGAAAACCAGAATATCTCAAGGCTTAGTCCTTTGTTTTCTTCTCCATCTGCCCTCTATCCTTGGTGATCTTCTCTAAGCTCATGGCTTTAAACATCATCCCTATGGGGATAATTCTCCAATGTATTGTGTCATCTTAGAAACCTCTCCTTGAACTCCAAGCTCATACATCCAACCACCTAGTCAATGCCTGCACTTGTAAGATAGCCATCTTAAGGCAAACAGGCCCCAGACTCAACTCATGCTTTTGATTGGGCAAGTTTCTCAGGTCAAAAAATAATAAATTGATCCTTCTTCCTTCACTTTGGTCACACTCCACTTCCAATCCATCATGAAATTTTATCACCTTGATTTCCAAACATATTCAGAACTTGACAGCCTTTGTCACTCCCACCAGACTCCCTCATTTCTGGCCTTTTGCTACCTGCAGTCTCCCTGCCTCCACTCTTGCCTACTTGCACTCTGGTCTTAAGAGCAGCCAGAGTAATCCCCCACATAAGTGAAATCTGGCCACAACTCTCCAGTGGCTTCCTATTTTCTTACCTTCCGCTGTACGCATCTTCTCAATTTCCCCCTACTTATCAATCTGATTTTATGTTTGCTGTTCTCCTTTAATTCACTGGGGTCTCCTTGCTTACCAGAGCATACTGAGCATGGACTTGACTTGGGGTCCTTATGATGCCCCTTCTCTCTGCCTGGAAAACCTTCTCCCAGTGGTCCTCACTACTTTCTATGCCACCTTCTCTACTCCTGAAAGTCTGGGCTTAAATGTCATTTTCCCAGTGAGAACCTCTCAGACTGTCCTATGCACAGTTAATGTCCCCCCAAACCTGTTTCAGACAACTACACTGACTCTATTTAGTGCTCACTACTGCTGAAGCATAGCTTGAAGGATTTTGAGCATTACCTTTCTAGCATGTGAAATGGTGCTTCTGCATTCAAGAAAGATGAAGTTGAATGGTTTTATAAGGACCTACAAGACTTTCTATAACTAACACCAAAAAAAGATGTCCTTTTAATCATAGGGGATTTAAATGCAGAGGTGTTTGACATATGTCCTTTGCCAAAAAACATATTCTAATTGTATAACTACCTTAAATAAAAATTTCAAAAATGTCAAGAATTAGTCATGGAAAGCTATTTCTTTCCTTTTTTAAAAATTGGAGTATAGTTGATTTACAATGTCGTGTTAGTTTCTGATGTACAACAAAGTGATTCAGTTTTCTTTTCAGGATTGTGTGTGTGTGCGTGCACATGTGTGTGCTAAGTCATGTCCAACTCTCTGAAATTCCTTGGATTGTAGCCTGCCAGGCTCCTCTGTCTGTGGAATTTTCCAGGTAAAAATACAGGAGTGAGTTGCCATTTCCTGCTCCAAGGGATCCTCCTGACCAAGGGATTGAACCCATGTCTCTTGTGTTTCCTGTATTAGCAGACAGTTTCTTTACCACCACACCGCCTTGGAAGCCCTGTATTATTTTTCATATTCTTTTCTGATTTATCACAGGACATTGAATATAGCTCCTTGTGCTATACAGTAGGACTTTATTGCCTATTCACTCTTTATATAGTTGTTTGAATCCCACTAATCCCAAATTCCCAAACCGTTCCTCTCTGGCCCCACTCTCTTTCCTTTAATTCCAATGCTTTTCTTTATTTTTTCAGGCCTTCAGCTGCTTTATTATTAGAAACTTCACACAAAACGTCCATGTTAGGAGCCACATCTCAGTTTTTCCTTTTTTAAATACTACTATCATAAATTGGACACTAGCAAATTTCAATTACACATTAAGAAAAAATTAACCTCACTGGAAGTCAGTTTATGCAATTGCAAAGTGAGTATAATGTCTACTTAAATTTATTTTTTGAAGAATCAAACAAAATTAAAAAAAATTGTGGCATAAATTAGGTACTCTGTAGTGGAAGTTAGTGGAGAAGGCAATGGCACCCCACTCCAGTACTCTTGCCTGGAAAATCCCATGGATGGAGGACCCTGGTAGGCTGCAGTCCATGGGGTTGCTAAGAGTCGGGCATGACTTAGCAACTTCACTTTCACTTTTCACTTTCCTGCATTGGAGAAGGAAATGGCAACCCACTCCAGTGTTCTTGCCTGGAAAATCCCAGGGATGGGGAAGCCTGGTGGGCTGCTGTCTATGGGGTCGCACAGAGTCGGACACGACTGAAGTGACTTAGCAGCAGCAGCAGTGGAAGCTAGTAAATAAACATTTACACATTAGGTGAATGAAGTAATAAATGAATGAATGATTTAGCCTGTATAGTTTAAATATGTCTAACAGGACTTCCCTGGTAGCTCAGATGATAAAGAATCTGCCTGCAATGCCAGAGACACAGGTTCCATCCATGCGTTGGGAAGTTCCCCTGGAGAAGGGAATGGAAACCCACTGTAGTATTCTTGCTTGGAGAATTCCATGGGCCTGGTGGGTGATAGTCCACCATGGGGTTGCAAAAGACTTGGACGTGATTGAGCAACTAACACTTTCACTTCACTTCATGGAAATTGCCAGACAGGATTGAGTGACTAAGAGCTTCACTTCACTTCACAGAAATCTCATTGGGAAATAAATTAAATATTCAAAATACTTTTTATTAAAGTCATTTTGGTTTGCATCTTATGTAAAATCCAACACATATTTATCATTTTGCTTATACCATGTAAGCCATATACTCACATTATCATATGACAATATCTTAGAGAAATATGAAAGCTTGATTCAACTGTATGACAAGAGACAACCAATTTGGTAGACACACACAAGAGGAACATTGTATATGCTCTACAGTTGGATTTTACATTGATTTATCCATACAAAATAGGTATGACTGGCATGGGAGATGAATGAGAGTCAAATATTTAATGTGTCTTTCTTAATCTAATCAATGTTTCTTTCTATAGCCCAAATGATTTTCTTTTCTTTTCCTTAATGCATGTCATAAAAGGTGAATTTCATAGTGCTCTAGAAAATCAAATTATTTGACATTGACTGGAAGATAAAATAATATTGAAAGACTTAGATGTATTGCTAAATGCACACCCCTCTCTCCCAATGCAAGCATTTAGACCTTGATGGTATAGGTTTGAAGTGTTTGATAATTACCTATAAGGTGAAATTGTATTATCCTTTATTACCAGTCTATTAAATGCACTGGGTCACATCTCAAGCCTATATCATGAGGTTATGAAATGAAAATGTCAGCCTATGCCTATTGACTCTCATGCGGGCTCTTGATAAGTTTGACCCAGAGAATCTTTCAATCACTTTTATATCAAGTTCACAGGTACTACTCAAGTCCATGCTGATACTCAGATCTTTCTGCTATGAAGTCTAGAGCCCCTGGCAAACAACAATATATGAATGTAGAAGATTGCCATAAAATACCAAGGAAGTAGAGAGTCTACATTAGTGATAAAGGGTGGCCCATCATCAAAAAAGGCTTTGCGAGGCCTAAGACTTGCCCAGAAGACTCAGTTTGGAACAAATCATGGCAAAGAAAGGAGCTATCTCTTGGTTCCTTAGTGTTGCCATGTATAAAATTACAGTAGTAGTATATAATACATGTTGTTATGGGAAGTATTTAGGACAGGAAGTATGAAATAATTTAGGAGAAAAACCTGCTTTATAAACATAAGGATCACAAATCATAGCAAATATACAAAGCAGATTTTTTTTGTATTAGCTCTATAATATTTTTAACCATAGAAGATAAAAACAATCATTTGATCTAACTTGAAACATAGGACCCTATAGTAAAGAAAATAAATTTGCACTCAATCTAACCTATTTGTAATCTTTGTTTCAACACTTCCTACTTGTGTGACCTTGTACAAGTGGCTTATCTATTTTATGCCTCATTTTCCTTTTGGACTATATGGCATTCAGTTCAGTTCAGTTGCTCAGTTGTGTCTGACTCTTTGCAACCCCATGGACTGCAGCATGCCAGGCTTCCCTGTCCATCACCAACACCAGGAGCTTGCTCAAACTCATGTCCGTTGAGTTGGTGATGCCATCCAACCATTCCATCCTCTGTTGTCTCCTTGTCCTCTTGTCCTCCTGCCTTCAATCTTCCCCAGCATCAGGGTCTTTTCCAATGAGTCAGTTCTTTGCATCAGGTAGCCAAAGTATTGGAGTTTCAGTTTCAGCATCAGTCCTTCCAATGTATATTCAAGACTGATTTCTTTTAGGATTGATTGGTTTGATCTCCTTGCAGTCCAAGCAACTCTCAAGAGTCTTCTCCAACAGTACAGTTCAAAAACATCAATTCTTTGGCTCAGCTGTCTTTATGGTCCAACTCACACATCCATGCATGATACTGGAAAATAGCTTTGACTCGACAGACCTTTGTTGGTAAAGTAATGTCTCTGCTTTTTAATATGTTGTCTAGGTTTGTCATGGCTTTTCTTCCAAGGAGCAAGTGTCTTTTAATTTCATGGCGGCAGTCACCATCTGCAGTGATTTTGAAGCCCAAGAAAATAAAGTCTATCACTGTTTCCATTGTTTCCTCATCTATATCAATATAGATGATATCAATAACCTCAGATATACAGATGACACCATCGTTACGGCAGAAAGTGAAGAGGAACTAAAGAGTCTCTTGATGAAAATTAAAGAGGAGAGTGAAAAAGCTGGCTTAAAACTCATCATTCAGGAAACTAACATTATGGCATCTGGTCCCATCACTTCATGGCAAATAGATGGGGAAACAATAGATTATATGTCATGTATACACACACACACACACACACACACACACATATATGCATGTATGTATGTATGGCCTAATCATTGTGTGGTTGTGAGTATAAATTATATAACACATGTAAATGCACTGACATAACAATAAATGCTCCCAAAATGTTATCAATTTTCCTTCATTGAGAAAGTAGCTTAAGCACTGGCCTCAGTTTAAGAGCCATATTTCATACTCATCAGTTTTTCTTACATGAATCCTCCCAGTAAGAATTACAATAGCTTGGCATTTTTAAATTCATTACCAATTTTAGATACCATAATAATAATAAATATACACTGAGCATTTATTTGGTGACAGATACTGTTCAGAGTACTTTACATGTATTAACTCCTTTAATTTTCACAACACTGTTGTAGATGTTATTATGATCATGTTATAGATGAGAACAGTGAGGCATTGAATAATTGCCCATTGTATATATGTGTGTGTGTATCACGATTTTTGTCTCTATTCATCTGTCAATGGACAGTTATTTATTTGGTTCCATAACTTGACTTTTGGAAATGAATGACACCTTATTGCTGCAACAAACAAGAGAGTTCAGATCTCTTTGAGATAATGATTTCACTTTCTTGGGATATATACCCAGAAGCGGTATTGCTGAATCATATGGTAGTCCCATTTTTAAATATTGGAGAAACCTCATACCTTTTTCAGTTGTACCAATATAAATTGTACCAATTTATATTCCTAACAACAGTGTACAAACGTTCTCTTATCTCCACATCCTCACCAGTACCTATCTCATTATTATTATTGATAATAGCCATTCTAACAGGTGGGAGGTAATATGTCATCATGGTTAGTGAAGTCTAAACTTCTTTAGCTAAACTTAGAGTGCCAGTGTAGACTACACCCTGAAACTGTCAGTATCGTCAGTCTCTTTCACTACTATTTCCTCAGACACAGACAATTCGATCACTGTGGGGCCAGTGATAATCTCTAAATACTGCTAATGCTTCATATAGTCAGAGTTTGCTGCTGTAAAATCATTAGTAGAAAACTCCTCCTTATCCCTAAATGGACATTCAAATATCACCTGCTCCATCAAGGTTTTCCCAGTTCCTCCTAGAATAATTACCTCTTCTCCATTTTCCTACACTGGGATGTCTTTACTTAAATTATTGCATGGGGACCATTGTAATTCATTGATTTAATGAGTGTCTCTTTCAGTACAATCTTTTCCAGAGGAAGAACCATGTCTCATTCATCTAAATATCTCTACTCACTACCTGATGCTTTGCTTGGCACATAATTAATCCTCAACAAATGTTTAACAAATGAAATGGGATTAGTTATATCTTAAACACACACGGAGGAAAATCATACATCATTCTTAATTTTCCAAAGGGCAAACAATAAACATGATGAAATGGTGGGCTTCCCTGGTGGCTCAGAGGTTAAAGTGGCTGCCTGCAATGTGGGAGACCTGGGTTCAATCCCTGGGTCGGGAAGATTCCCCTGGCGAAGGAAATGGCAACCCACTCCAGTATTCTTGCCTGGGGAATCCCATGGATGGAGGAGCCTGGTGGGCTACAGTCCATGGGGTTGCAAAGAGTTGGACACGACTGAGCAACTTCACTTTCACTTTCATAAAAGGGAATTGGTATACTGGACAAAGTATCAAAAGATGAGAACAGGCACTAGAATTTTGGCAAGATTTGTTTTCCCTGTTTAGCCATTTCACTCGGACTGGTGATGGTCATAAAGTAATTAGAACATAATATGTACTTTGTGGTCTTAGACAAGCATAGGTTTGAAACACACCTTCACTGACTTAATAGCTATGAGATTTTATGCTGGATATGTAGCTTCTCACCTTTTTCAACTGAAAAATGAGCATAGCAATACCCAACTATGGACCAGGTGAGGATAAAGGGTCATATGATAATAAATTATTAAATGTTTAATACATCAATATATTCAAAAGCAGAGACATTACTTTGCCAACAAAGGTCCGTCTAGTCAAGGCTATGGTTTTTCCTGTGGTCATGTATGGATGTGAGAGTTGGACCGTGAAGAAGGCTGAGTGCCGAAGAATTGATGCTTTTGAACTGTGGTGTTGGAGAAGACTCTTGAGAGTCCCTTGGACTGCAAGGAGATCCAACCAGTCCATTCTGAAGGAGATCAGCCCTGGGATTTAGCCCTGATGCTAAAGCTGAAACTCCAGTACTTTGGCCACCTCATGCGAAGAGTTGACTCATTGGAAAAGACTCTGATGCTGGGAGGGATTGGGGGCAGGAGGAGAAGGGGACGACAGAGGATGAGATGGCTGGATGGCATCACTGACTCGATGGACGTGAGTCTGAGTGAACTCTGGGAGTTGGTGATGGACAGGGAGGCCTGGCGTGCTGCGATTCATGGGGTCGCAAAGAGTCGGACACGACTGAACGACTGAACTAACTAACTAAATAAAGGAGCTTTATTCAATAAATTCACATATGGCCTCTGCTTCAAAAAAAAAAAAGTGACAACAAAAGGTTAGTGATGGGAAATAGCATCTCACTGCGTAGTGTGGTATAAGGGGGAAAAAGTATCTGTTATCGTATCAGGCAGATCTGCTCCCTTCCAGCGGTGTGACTCTGGGCACAAAGATTTGGGGAAAGTAATCACTCATGCTGGGCTTCCCAAGTGGTGCTTCTAGTAATGAACCTGCCTGCCATGCAAAGACATAAGATACACAGGTTCAGTCCCTGAGTCGGGAAGATTTCCTGGAGAATGGCATGGCAACCCACTCCAGTATTCTTGCCTGGAAAATCCCATGGACAGAGGAGCCAGGCAGGCTACAGTCCATAGGGTCTCAAAGGGTCAGACAGGACTGAAGTTCAGCACAATAATCTACATTAGAATGTAGAATGAGACGGAGATGCAGCAGTCCCAGCCATTCCCTGGATAATATGGTACCCAATGCCTTGAAAAGTTATTGAGAAAAAGCAAGGACTTTTGAACTTGGCATGCAAGATTTTTGACCAATGCATAAGCAGATAGTTTTTATAAATAGCAGTAAGTATTCAACATGGCAGGCAAGCCTAGACTGATGTGAGGCAAGAACAGACAAGGAATACAATGAAAGGCTCAGAAACTCTTAGACCTTCCCAAGAATAAGAAGACTAGAGTATAAAATTAAATAAGGGATAGTCTTTATGTTACATCTGGAAAAAAAAAATGCTTTCACAGATCCTTAAATGAAGACAAACAGAAACCAAATTGGAATCCACTCTTTTTCAATCAGGGTTTGCAATCTGTAACTAAAATTCTCTTTTAAGCATCCTTTCCTAAGTCTCCAAGACAGGGCTAAGCACATACCCTATGGGGACCATAGTGACTTCTCTATTTGGCTATTTCATTTAATCTCTTTTTCATTTATCTTTTTATTCATCAAAAGATAAATACTTTCTGTGAACCTTTTATGTACCAGACAGGGCTGTTAGGAGGTGGGGATATACCAGTGAACAAAACAGACAAGGCCCCTGTCTTTTCATGCCCCTTCATTCAAAAGGAAGAGAAATATAATGAATAAACTTTTTAAAAAATCAATAAACAAGAGAAATACAGATTGTGTTGAGTGCTGTGAAGGAAACTCAGTGGTGGGTGAAGCTTTCTGAGGTGACTGACTTCAGACAGAATTAACAGGGAAGGCTTCTGTGAGGAAATGCCAAGCATACTGGGACTTAAAGGATGGGAACAGCCACCATTTGAAAAGTTAGAACGTTCCTCATGATGGACAGCAAAGGCCTCAGTGGAACAGGCTGTGTGCATTGGAGATGCAGAGAATCGACTTGGCGAAAGCTGATCCACTGAAGGGCACAGTTCAAACTGGTTTCCCTCAGTTCTTTCTGGAGCACGGCAGTCTTCTCACCTGTTTTCATCCTCACTCCCATGAGCTGGTCTCCACCAGCAGCCAAACCAACCATGCGATAGTGGCCTCCTGCCTTTAGCCCTGCTCTGGTGTCTGCTCACGTTTAGAAGAATTCCAAGTCCTTGCAAGGCCTAGAAGTGAATATTCATTACATCCACGACTCACTTTCTGACCTCGTTTCTGCACGTTGCCCCTTGAACGTTCAGCCTCATCACACTATCTTCCTTACTGTTCTTCAGATACTCCAGGAAGGTTCCCGCCTCAGGAAACTGCACTTCCAGATATCCATGTGGGCAACTCCCTCACGACAGGTCTCAGTTCAGCTCATCTTCTAGAAGGCGTCCCTGGACCACCTTCCTTCTGCCAGTCTCTACTCTATATTTTATTTCATTTTTGTTTCTATAATGTATGTGGATCTAGCATTCTACTGAATATTTAATATCTATTGTCTGTCTTCTCCACCACAAATTTAAACCCCATGAAGACAGTTAATGTTTCTGTCTTATTCATCTGCATTAGTGATCCTGATGTCCTGAATGCATGCAGGGCACTTTACATAAAGCCCTGCATTATATAAAATGTTTCTATTTGGGTAGGTTATGTGTCATATGCTAGCAGAGTGCAGTGGTTCTTCAGAGGAGAGAATGTCTTACTCAGAGGGAGGAGTTGAAAAAGACTTCAGGGGAGACATTACATACAAATCAAGTCTTTGAAAAATGAGAAGTCATTTTCAAAGTATAGCAAAGCAGGGAGAAAGTAAGGAAAAAAGGCAGTTTGAATAGGAGAAACTCCCATGTAAGGGCACAGGGTTGATTACTACAAAGAAGAGGAGACACTTAGAGTGTCTGGAGTGTGGGAAACACAGGATCCATAAGAAGCATGAGGAGTGGCAAGAGAGAAGGCCAGCTAGGGGTGGGTAGTGGTGAGTTTAGCCACTTTAGTAAAAAATGTATGCTTCATTCTTTGGGTACTAAGGGGCTGGTTAAAATGCACACCATTCAAAATACGATTTCTCACTAAGATCACCATGAGGAGAAAAACCTGTAAGGTGATCATAAGAAAGCTAACAGAAGCCATCTTCCTCTTTCACAGATCTGTCCTCGGTCACGTACTTGCTTATGTCGCTGCAGTGGGGGTCCTCATTCCTGACATCATCCAATATTTCTAGAGCTCAACAAGTCAGAAAGATCATGGACTTGATGCAGAGCTTTTGTGGCTCTCTGTTCTCCTTTGTGGTGTCTCTGTTGTCATAAACGCTCCATGCAGGAGGAAGAGCTACACACAATCTCTCCCTTCGTTTGACCATCTTTAGTGATGCCCACATGCTGCTGTGCTCTTTCACTACCCCCACCGCAACACAGTGGAATAAAGACATGATGGAGATACGCAAAGTCTGTCTGCTTTTCTCTGAGCACAACTAAAATACTGCCATCTCACTTCCATTCTTTTTGTTTTTTTTTTTTTAATCTTATTGGCTTCCAAGGAAGGGGATAACAGAAGTGAGACCCACAGCTGGTACTTTGATATCTAATCAGCCTTCACAATTCTGCCCACCCCAAAACTACATTGTTCTAGAAATATTTAGATGGGATACTGTAAAAAAAAAAAATCTCAAAATAATAATGATAAAGGAAAAGAAAGGGTGGCGGGGGGCGGGGGGTGTGGGGAAAGAAGGCTCTGGCAGATGTTAGGCTTGGGGATTAGAGTTTACAGTTATTTTAAAAGCAAATTTAGCACTAAATTAGCCAGAATAATGATAGACAAAAATACTAATGTGCTATATAAATGCAATGCTTCTCAGATCATCTACATCTGCCTGGGGCAATATGGTGTAGCAGTTAATAATTGCATATTGGAATAAGCCAATCGTGGATGGATTTGAAGTTTGGTTTTACTAAGCTGTATGACCTTGAACAAATTACTGAAGTTCTCTCACCTTCTATATCCTATCTGTCAAATGAGGATAAATAATGGTAACACCTAACTCGTAGAATTGTTCCAAGGGCTAAACAAGATAGAGCATCTCCTATAGTTCTTGTGTGTCATCAATCCCATCTTTCCTCTCTTCTCTCCAGACCCCTCATGGAGGGCTCTGCCCTTTATCACAGCAATAATGGATCCTAGGCCTATGTGTTTTTGAACTGCCCCTCCAGTCTACTGAAGCAACTCAGATGGGAATTTTGATGAGAGAAGCAAAGGAATGTAGAAAGAACATTTTTTCCTCCCCTTCACTTTCTTGTGTTATCTTGAGTAGTGAGATTTTGGAGCTTCTTTTGAGATCTATGCATGCCTTTGATCTAGAAGTCTCTTTAACCTTAGACAAGGAAAAGAGACTTAGGTCATATGATGCGTCTAGACTCAGGCTTTAAGAGAAAACAAGAAAAATGACTTGTTTGATTTCTTTCAGTCCATGTGATCAGGCATCAGAAACATGCAAGGGTTATGAGTAGAATAATTCATCAAGAATGGCAGATGAATTTAGCAGGAAGAAGCCCTTCGCTTTGCATTTCTGGAGCCCTGTGACTGGCAGTTGTACAAATCAAGCATCAAGTTGAGAACTCACATGACTTGTATATACCCGATAGTTTACTTTCCCATACATGCTCCCTATCATGTGCTTGTCCAACCAAGGTTTGATTTCTTCATATATTCAACCAATGAACATGTATTGAGGAACAGTTCTGCGTTAGACCTAGGGATAAAGGAATGTAGCAAATTCAGTCTCTGCTCTCAACATACTCAGTCTTTGTGAATAAAGTAGACATTGAAGAGATTCTTATGACGGAGGTTCGTATCAGTGCAGGAACATAGAGGAGCAAGAAGGAGGGACAATTCCAGGGACAAGGAACATACACTATGTTACCAAGGTAGGACTCACCTGCAGATTCATCAACGACATTGTCAGATTGTTCCTTAACAGTGAGGCCATTCTGACCCTGGGACGTTGGAGACATAGAAAGTGGAATGGTTGGAACCTGTTGGACTAGAAAGGATGGAAGGAGGGACCCTGGGGCTTCTAGCCCCCTTCATCTCACGAAGCTCTTCTGCTTGCTCCAGCAGTTATCCTGTCATCTCTAACAAACCGTGTAAAGGTGGAAGTTAAAGCTAATTAGCATGCAATAGCTTTCCTCCTTGGTCTTTTAAAATCTAAATTGAATGCTCACAAGGGGGCTTGTTATGAGGAAGCTAATAAGAGAGCCATGGTATTAATTGATATGGCATTCACCAGTCCATATCATTGCTGTGTATCTCAGTATTAATTGAGTTTATTTTTATTGAAAAAGCATCATGCTGGGCCTGTGCGGTGTGCATGGTGTATGTGTGTGTGCGTGTTTGTGTGTGTGTACCAGGTGGGACAGATAATACCAAAAGCAAGGCAGAGAGTTCTTATAATTCACTCATTTGTGCGGATTTTATTATGAGGCCACTGACATCGGCTTGTATCAGGCACATGAACACTGACTATATGAAAAGGAAAAATAAAACATAGTTCCTGGCTCCCAGAAAAGATGAGTTAAGTGGTGGGATGTGTGTGTGTGTGTGTGTGTGTGTGTGTGCATGTGCTCAGTCAGGTCTGACTCTTTGTGACCCCATGGACAGCAACCTGCCAGGCTCCTCTGTCCAGGGAATTTTCCAGGCAAGAATACTGGAGTAGGGTGCCCTTTTCTACTCCAGGGGATTTCCTGACCCAAGGATCAAGTCTGCATCTCTTGCCCAGGGATCAAACCCGCATCTCTTGTGTCTCCTGCACTGGTAGGCTGATTCTTTACTACTGTGTCACCTGGGAAGCCCAAGTGGTATGATATCAAACTATAAACTAGTAACTTTAAAGTAAGCATGGGCTGCGGACAGAACACAAAGAAGAAAGATTTGAGAATGAGTTACAGCTAAACAAATGTTAATGAGGTGACAAGTGATAGTCACTCAGTCGTGTCCGACTCTTTGTGACCCCACAACTGACTGCAGCCCACCAGGCTCCTCTGTCCATGGAATTCTCCAGATGAGAATACTGGAGTAGGTTGCCATTCCCTTCTCCAGGGGATTTTCCCAACCCAGGAATCAAACCCAGGTCTCCCACATTGCAGGCAGAGTCTTCACCATCTGAGCCACGAATAGGAAATAATCTGTTCAAAAAGAAGGGCTTCCATATAGGGAAACTGCTCAAGCCAAGGTACAGAACCATGAAGCAGTGTGGTGAAAGCATCTAGAGCTCTTCACTATTAACCCAGGGACAGGTACAAGCCAGGGAGTGATAGAAAAGGGAGCTGAAGCGATGGGCTTTTCACTCATTTCTTTTGAGTCTCATAAGAACCCACTCTTTTTCACAAATGAGGAAACTAAGGTCTAAAGAAAAAAGGGACTTATATTTTACCTGTTAAATGGGGATACCAAAATTTGGATACAATTCTGCTTGACTCTCAGTCCCTTGCTCTTTCCACATCTTATGTTGCCTGAGGGTTAAAGGACCTGTAAAACTGAAACCTGAGGTTTTTATGTTGTGATACTGAAGCAAAGATTGTAGGTTTTAGCTTAAAGAAAATTGCATGATTATGTGCTTTAACACAATCATGACTAAAAAAATATTTCTACATGTTGACCGCACAGTACCTTCTTAATCTTTGAAATGGTTCTAAGTGGATTAAGGAGGTCTTTTCCGTGTGTGTGTGTGTTAGTTACTGTCATGTCCGACTCTTTGCAACCCAATGGACTTTAGTCCGCCAGGCTCCTCTGTCCATGGAATTTTCCAGGCAAGAATACCAGAGTGGGTTGCCATTCCCTTCTCCAGGGGATCTTCCTCACCCAGGAATCAAACCTCAGTCTCCCATATTGCAGGCAGATTCCTTACTGTCTGAGCCACCAGGGAAATCCAGGTCTTTTCCGTAGTATCAGCAGATGAATGGATAAGAAAGCTGTGGTACATATACACAATGGAGTATTACTCAGCCATTAAAAAGAATACATTTGAATCAGTTCTAATGAGATGGATGAAACTGGAGCCTATTATACAGAGTGAAGTAAGCCAGAAAGAAAAACACCAATACAGTATACTAACGCATATATATGGAATTTAGAAAGATGGTAACTATAACCCTGTGTACGAGACAGCAAAAGAGACACTGATGTATATATAGATCAGTCTTATGGACTCTGTGGGAGAGGGAGAGGGTGGGGAGATTTGGGAGAATGGCATTGAAACATGTATAATATCATGTATGAAATGAGTCGCCAGTCCAGGTTCGATGCACGATACTGGATGCTTGGGGCTGGTGCACTAGGACAACCCAGAGGGATGGTATGGGGAGGGAGGAGGGAGGAGGGTTCAGGATGGGGAACACAGGTATACCTGTGGTGGATTCATTTCGATATTTGGCAAAACTAATACAATATTGTAAAGTTTAAAAATAAAATAAAATTAAAAAAAAAAGTATGGCAAAACCAATACAATATTGTAAGGTAAATAAATAAATTAAATAAAATAACCTGTTTAAAAAAATGAATATCAACAAAAAAAATTAAATACTATAATGTCTCTCAGAATTTGCTTGCCTTACAGTTCTGCCTTTATTGAGAACCTAGGGTAAGTAAAAAAAAATAAAATAAAGACACTAGAAATTGAGACATGTTGTTGTTTTCAGTTGCTAAGTCATGTCTGACCCTTTGCAACCCCATGGACTGCAGCATACCAGGCTTGCCTGTCCTCCACTATTAAATTAAGGCATATAAGACATAATAACCACAAATAGCACAAACAAAATCTGACTAAGGGAAAGTTTATATTTGAAATGCATTTCAAGAAATCAATATTCTCTACTGTATATTCTCAGAAATATTGATATAGATCAGTCTCTTTTCATTTTAAATCCCTGTCAAACAATCTGAAACATATGAAATTTACTAAAGTCCATTAAATATTCCCTGTATTATCAACATCACTAAACAATGATTTTTAAAAAATTTTTTTAATGAAGAACCAATCTCTTACTTGATTTAATAGTTCTCACTATGCTTAGATTTGTTTTTTTTTTTTTTTTTTTTCCTTCTACTCCTTATATCTTGAATTTGTAGCTCATTGGATTGATCCTCTTCCTTATGCAACCATTATAGGTTGTCTTAGTAGTACAATCATGATGTCATGCTTTCTCAGAAAAAATCATGTTTTCTCTGGAATTCAACAATTACTCCAGTCCTGATGACTTCCCTATAGAATCAGACATCCTGGTTATTTTTAAGTTATTGCTATTTTATCACCTACCAACTTTTAGTGTATTATATGTTTCTCTCTCTCTCTTTCACTAGATGGCAAGCTCTTGGAGAGCAGGTTTTGTATTTTAGCTCTGTATGTCCTATGTAAACACTGACTGAATAGAATGATTGAATAAATGATTCAATCAATGAAGAAGAAGGGAACCCTTCTATATGATTGGTGGGAAAGTAAACTGGTGCAGCCATTATGTAAAACAATGTGGTGGTTCTTCAAAAAGCTAAAAATAGAGTTGCCATATGATCCAGCAATCCCACTCCTAGGTGTGTATGGGATAAAACTATAATACAAAAGGATACTTGTACCCCTGTATTCATAGCAGCCCTATTCATAATAATCAAGACAGGAAAACCTCAATGTCCATTGCCAGTTGAATGGATAATGAAAAGGTGGCATATATATTCAATGGAATATTGTTCAGCCATAAAAAGGAATGAAATAATGCCACCTGCAACAACATGAATGGACCTAGTGACTGGCATACTAAGAGAAGCAAATCCGAAAAAGACAAATACCACATGATATCACTTATATGTGGAATCTAAAATATGACACAAATGAGCTTCTCTAGGAAACAGAAACAGACTCACAGACATAGAGAGGAGACTTACTGTTACCAAGGTGGGGATTGAGAGAGACGTGGATTGAGAGCCTGGCATTAGCAGATGCAAACTATTACACATATCACGGATAAACAACGAGGTCCTACTCTATAGCACAGGGAACCATAGTCAGTGTCCTGTGATAAACCATAATGGAAAAAATATGAAAAAGATTGTGCACATATATATATATATATATATATATATATATATATATACACACACACACAACATTGCAACTTACAACATTGCAAGTCAACTTCAATAAAATAAATTGAAAATGATAAATGAATGAGGGAACTAAATCTCTAAAACTGTATTTTCAGCCTGAAGCCTTTCTTAGCCCACCTATTAAATTCTTCAGTAAGATCCCCTTTACATGTTACCCCTTTGACTTTTCTTTCATTCCTGCCAAGGAGCAGTTAGTCCTGCTCTACACTTGGTGCTTTCTTTCTCTCAACGTTTTTAAAAATGGCATTTCTACTGTGTTGTAATTGTTCGTTTACATATCATCCATACAGATGATGAGCTGCCACCTAGTAGATCCTCTATAAACCCAAGCTGAAAGTCCCTGATAACACAATCTCTCTGCACCTGCCAATACTCCACACCTCTAGACACACTTGCTCCTAGAAATCCGATCGAGTCTCCAGGTGGCAAATGTATCACCCTGAGATGATTGCCCTCACATTTAAGTCTCCAGTCACAGTCTCTTCTGCAAATCCCACACATTGCCAACTGTCAAACTGACATTTGCACTAGAACGCAAATAGGCTCTGGAATATAACCTATAGCAAATATTATCAGGGTAAGAATGGCTCCTCAGTTGTTAAGAGAGAGTTGAAAAGACAATGCCCCACCCATGTGTCAATGTCAGATGAGTAATGCAATTTCATAAAGTGGGGTTCAAGGAAAGATAAAAGGGAGCTGTAAGACTGTGGCTAATTAAAGAGCAAATGGTTTGTTTAAAGGGGAAAGCCACTACTCATCTTTTGCTGATTGTTGCCATGTGGGAATGTGGTCCAGTAATGTAACGGCTTCTAATTCTCAAGAGATGCTTTAAAAAGTCTTGATTAATATATTAAAGACAGGCCAGAGACAGAAAGGAAAGAGGGAGGGGAAGAAAGAGTAAAAGAAAGTGAAAGAAAAATAAGGATGGGCAGAGAATAGGAAAAAAGTTGATAATAAGAAGGAAAACATCTAGAGATTGATGGGCATTGGATAAAGATGTGTGCAAACTCAGGCATTTAGGACAAATTAATTGCTCAGTCATGTCTGACTCTGCCACCCCATGGACTGTGGCCAGCCAGGCTCCTCTGTCCGTGGGGAGTTTCCTGGCAAGAATACTGGAATGGGTTGCCATGCCCTCCTCTAGGGGATCTTGCCAACCCAGGCATTAAACCAGGGTCCCTTGCACTGCAGGTGGATTTTTTATCAGCTGAGCTACCAGGGAAGCCCCAATAAATACTTATAAGCCCTTATGATTGTGCATATTTGAGGATAGTCCAATAGGAGAAAAAGTTTAATAATAGTAAATATAAGGTTGGTTAGATTCCTGACTCAGACTCAACTGAAATATACTGAGAGTTGATATGGGTCATGCAACATGCTAAATTATTTTCTTAATATTTTAAATTGTCATCAAAGTAATAAATGCACATAGCTAAAAAGTCAAATTGTTTTATGAGATTTACTCTGAACTCCCCTTCTTGCATTTCATATTCCATAGAAGCAAATATAACTTTAATTTTCATATCTTTAAATTACATTATTATATTGCTACTTATTGTTTTTTTTAGTTTATGGTGTTATCTATTTCCTTCCAACTATGGAAGGTGAGGATATAATTCTCACACAAATTCCAGAATCCCCTAAACATAGACAATCACAGTTCCCATGGTTCACATCCACTCAATGTGCTTTTATCCCCAACATTGTTAATTCAATGTTGTTTTCATGATTGTTTGACTGTGGGAAATCAATTTACCGCCTAGCCATGTAGAATTTTATATTTTTTCTTCCTTACCAAATTCGTTGTTTTTCCTTAAGTTAGTAAAACCTAAGCCTTTCTATTTATTAAGTTTTCTAGGCACTACTTTTTAATTCAATTTCAAACTCTCCCATTTGTCTATATTTCCCCTCAATATTTTCAAATATATCAGAATTATCTAGTTTCATATCTTGAGGACATCTAAGACTCTCTGCTTCTTCCTCAAACACACCTTTGCTCTCTGTCTTTAGTGGATAGCTTTATTCTGGAATTTCTCATCACTTTCATGCTATTTTCTCTTCCCCTGACCTGTCCCTGCTTTCTTCCCTTGAATTGGATTGTCCAATTCCAGAATCCCATTTTTTTCTCCCTCTTGAATTACTCCTTATTTTCATGGAATATATCCAGAAGCTTCTTAGAAAAGAGTATTTATAAGGAAGTAAAATATTTTAGTCCTAGCATGTATAAGAAAATCTTATTTTACCCACAAAACTAATACGTTTGGCTATATGTAGAAGTATAAATTAGTAATAATTTTCCCTGACAATTCTTGGTGTTGTCCTATTCTCTTCTAGTTATAGGACTCATGTTGAGACATCGCAAAATTGTTTGGATTTCTGAACTTGTATATGTCATCTGTTTCCCTCTCTGCCTTTGGAATATTTTAGAATTTTCCATTTTCCAGTTACCTGAAACATTATAATGTGTTCCTTGATATAGGTCAAATTCATCTATTTTGTTGATCCATAAACAGAGACTTGTCATCAGGAAAAATATATCTCAGATAGTTTTCCCTCTCTTTCTGATTCCATTTACAAATACTGCTTTAATTCGGCTTTGGGCCTCCTGGGCACATTTTATTTTTTCCTCCTCCTTTGTAATTTTGTTCTTCTCTCTGAAATGTTCTTATCTTTATCTTCCCACTCCTTATTGAGTTTTTCACTGTTTTAATTTCTGAGAGTGCTTTTCGTGTTCCTAACTGTTTTTCGGCACTTCTCATAAAACTTTGTGCTATGATGGAAATGTCCCGTAACATGTGTTACTCCATATAGTAACCAATAGGCACAGAATGTTTAATTTTATTTAAATTTACTCATTTAAACTCAATAACCATTTGGGGCTAAGGCTACTATGTTTAGGCAGCCTATTTTTTGCCTTAAGTTCATAAGAAATAGTAATTATTAGAAGTTTTAAACTTTTCATTTTCCTCCTTTCCTCAAATTAGGTCATTTCTGTTTGTGTCTGTCTTCCACATGAGAACATACTTTCTATATGTTTAGTAACCCAACATTACTATCTTCAGATGTTTCTCTTGATCTAGACCATTTCACCTGAGAAAAAAATTCCAAGATCCAGCTTGAAGTACAAACTAGCTATCTGGATTCTGAGAATCAAGCAAGGAAGGAGGGCTGGATTTTAGCTCAATTTTATTAGGCAAATTTTCACTATTTTCAGTGTAGAATCAACATCCCCAAGCACAGACACACTTATTTTACCCAATCTAAAGAAATCATCCACCTTCTGTTTTGACGGGAAGGAAAAGAACAAAGCAGTGTTGTTTAATTACATGGCCCCAAGGACAAGACATGGGATCTAGCCACTTAAAGAGGCTTTCATTTCAACTGAGCCTATGCTTCCCACTATCCCTACTCCCACTTTCAGGGTTCCCATTTATTGGAAATTCTTGAGTAATTTGACACCTCTGCTACAAACAAAATTGCTTTTCAGTTTTTCCACCAGTGGCTTACATCAACGAAATCAGTTTCTACTCATTGTCTATTTTCCAGTTGCCATTTTTCTTTCTTTCTACTTTCTTTATCCTCATCAATTTGTGCTTCAAACACGTGAGCAATTTGACGAAATCCACATGGATCTTACTCTAATCTGTCTGCATCATGGTTTCTGGCCATGCACCTGGCAGAGAAGATCATACAATACAAATGATAATAAAATTATAGATTAAAATAATGTAACAGAGACAATGCAGAGTAAGAGTCTCTGATGCTGAGATGCTAATTTGGTAGTCTGTTTCTCTTTAAATATTGTGTTCAAGAGGCTGCCAAAATTAGCAAAACGATTACTAGACACTGATGGTGCTTCCACTTGGATGGGCAGTACTTTTTTGCACCCTTTTAGACGTGCCATGGAGCTCAGGCATGCACCCTTCCTTCATAACCCTACAGGCAGCATAATGTTGAGACATTATTTTTTGTTATTTTTATTTACTATTAGGTTACTTTTTTGGAGAAGGCAATGGCACCCCACTCCAGTACTCTTGCCTGGAAAATCCCATGGATGGAGGAGCCTGGTAGGCTGTACTCCATGGGGTCGCTAAGAGTCAGGCACAACTGAGCAACTTCACTTTCACTTTTCACTTTCATGCATTGGAGAAGGAAATGGCAACCCACTCCAGTGTTCTTGCCTGGAGAATCCCAGGGACGGGGGAGCCTGGTGGGCTTCTGTCTCTGGGGTCACAGAGAGTCGGACACGACTGCAGCGACTTAGCAGCAGCAGGTTACTTTTTGTGACTATTATTTGCTTAATTCGGTTAGCCAGGCCTGTGATTTTGTTTTCCTACCCCACTTTGCTGACAGTCTTGTGGGAGGAAGTGAAAACACCATGAGTGACATGTTTATATATGCACCTCATCCCGGACGACTCCGTGACAAGCGGCGGGGATGTATTTTTTCAAGCATTTTCTGCGTCGCTTGTCAGCTTCTTATTATAAGGTGGTTGAGTTTACCACATTTTTAGCTATATTTGAATGCTTAATAATCCCACAGCACATTAACTATAATTTGTGAATTATATCCATCTTCTAAGAGTGCATTGCTTTATATCTCTTAGTAAAACGATTCATGTGAATCTACCTACATGAGAAGGCTTCTGAGATTTTATTACCAGTAAGACGATTATACTCATCCTCATTTGGCATTTTCAAGCTCCTCCAGAAATATTTCACCGTGTATTTTATTCCTTTCTATCTCAACATTTCAGTCCTCTGGGACAGGCCTTGTGACTTCTCAAAATCATGGCGGTCTAGCTGTCACCTCAAATTCTGCATGTATAAAACTAAGCTCATTATCTGTACCCCTTTTGACCCCCTGTTCAAAACTGGTCCCCCCTGGGATAACTCCTTCAGTTAATGGAAGCTCCATCCTTCCTATTACCTTAGATAGAATTCTTTGTGTCATCTTTGGCTCTCTCTAATGTCTCATTCCAATGAATCATCACCAAATTCTGTCATTCCTATCTGAGAAATATATTTCATGCTTGTCTCCTGCTCAGTCAAAGCATAAGGTCTAATATTTTCTGTCCTATATGACTGCTAAGGTCTCCTTTCTGGTGTTTACCCCACCTAACTTGACTTTCTACATTACTGCCATAAAGAGTAATTCATTACTGAAAAGTATGGAAACATCAAAGAAAATAGTAGGAAGTAAAAGTAAACATTACCCATAGTCTATTACCTGAAGTAATCACTGTTGTAATTTCAGTACATATCCTTGCAGATAAATCCAAATATAACTATAAATGATGATATAGCTATGCATGGAACACCATGGAACACCAGTGATATACATGTATTTGTGTTATATTGCGTTATACATTATTGGATTCCTATAAACTCTTTATACTTTGAATTGGCTAAATTTGTATTATTAGTGATATTTACAGAATCCATATTTTTTGCTTAAAAAGCTTCAATGCTGTCTCATTAACAAGAATACATTCTAAGACTCAGCAAGTAGTTAGACTCTGCAAAACTGGCTTGACTTTCTTCTCTGACCTCACTTTTAATCCCATGGGTCTATTTCCTGTTCTTCTAAAACAAGTCACCCACTCTGGGGCCTTGGATCTTTGATAGTTTTGACTCCCACTCTGACATTTTTCAGAGATGTGACCTGCCTATCTGGCCCCTGACATTTCCACTCATCAGAATTCTACTTGGGTTCTAAATAGTTATTCAAAGTTTACCTCTTTTGAGAAAGTTCTACCCTTTTCCCCTATTAAATGATTTACCTTCCTTAAGAATTTTCACACATCTTTTGAGCAGGAATGTATCGTACATGTGTTTCCTTGTGGAATACACCAGAAGCCTTAAAGTCATAAGGACCAAGACTCAACTCTTAATTCTGTATCATACTAATTTGGTAATATTATTTCACTTCTCTGAGCCTTAGAAAGGGGCCTATTGTTATCATTACATGTTGGGAAAATGGAGGAGAGAAGAGTAAAGATTTTACCCAGTGTCACACAACAGATTGGAGCTGGAACTGGCAACAACAATCTGACATCAAAGCCTATACTCCTGACTGGCATGCTACATCAGTTCTCTGTTCATCTCTCCTGAAAGAAACCAGTAGAGATGCTGCTCATGGATTCTCACCTCTCACTTCTCCAGTGATGTGAAGACGCTGTGTTAAAACACTTGTTTTGTTTTCCTAGGGTTACTACAACAAATCACTGCAAACTAAGTGGTTTATAATAACAGAAACGCATTTTTTCCCCACAGTTCTGAAGCTAGAGGTCCAAAATAAAGAATCTGGCAAGGCCATGCTTTCTCTGAAGGATCTAAGGTGATATCTTTCTTTGCCTCCTCATGGTTGGCACTCCTTGACTTGTCCTTCCCATCTCTGCTACATGACCCTCTTCTCTCTGTGCCTTTATGTGGCCTTTTTATAAGGATGCCAGTTAATGGATTTAGGGCCCACTCTAATCCAGTGTGGCCACATCTTAACTTGATTATGTCTTCAAAGACCTATTTTCAAATAAGATCATACTCACAGGTATTTTCAAATGAGATCATATTCACAAATAAGATCATATTCACAGGTATTAAGACTTGAATAAACCTTTATTGTGATCATAGGTACTGGTTAAAGGGGCTGATATATATCCCTTCATATAATGCTTTGTTATGATTGATTCATTTGCTAAGATCACAGTCCCAGGCAATTGGTGTGTTCCTATAATGCTTCAACTAGATACTAGAACAAATACCAGTATGCTATTCTTGTTGTCAGTTAATAGGCATTGGCAGTAGTCAGGATTTTTTTCCTAGTTTGTCATAGAAAAATGTACTACTTACAAATTTGACATCATTTCTAATAGACATGTAGCCAGTGATCACAATGATAGAAAGTTAGGGAAGATGCACACAAAGGAAATGGACAGCAGATAAATATTCAACTTAACAAGAACAACCTGTGCTGCATTGCTTAGTCATGTCTGACTGACTGTGACCCTTGGACTATAGACTGTCAGGCTCCACTGTCCATAGCATTTCCCAGGCAAGAATACTTGAGTGTGTGCCACTTCCTTCTCCATAAGAACAATATACTGGAATCTCAAATTTATGTATTTATTGTTCACATAATATACCAATGATGGGTGTATATTTTCTCTAAGATTTCTTACATTGTTTTACATCTACATATTTTGTTTTTAATAGAAAGGCAACCACTTAATATAGTTAGTGGGCCTTACAAAGCATCACTACAAACAAAGCTAGTGGAGGTGATGGAATTCCAGTTGAGCTATTTCAAATCCTGAAAGATGATGCTGTGAAAGTGCTGCACTCAATATGCCAGCAAATTTGGAAAACTCAGCAGTGGCCACAGGACTGGAAAAGGTCAGTTTTCATTCCAATCCCAAAGAAAGGCAATGCCAAAGAATGCTCAAACTACCACACTATTGCACTCATCTCACACGCTAGTAAAGCAATGCTCAAAATTCTCCAAGCCAGGTTTCAGCAATACGTGAGCCATGAACTTCCAGATGTTCAAGCTGGTTTTAGAAAAGGCAGAGGAACCAGAGATCAAATTGCCAACATCTGCTGGATCATCGAAAAAGCAAGAGAGTTCCAGAAAAACATCTATTTCTGCTTTATTGACTATGCCAAAGCCTTTGACTGTGTGGATCACAATAAACTGTGGAAAATTCTGAAAGAGATGGGGATACCAGACCACTTGACCTGCCTCTTCAGAAACCTATATGCAGGTCAGGAAGCAACAGTTAGAGTTCCAAGTTAGAACTGGACTTGGAACAACAGACTGGTTCCAAATAGGAAAAGGAGTACATCAAGGCTGTATATTGTCACCCTGCTTATTTAACTTA
Source organism: Bos indicus (assembly GCF_029378745.1). Taxonomy (NCBI): domain Eukaryota; kingdom Metazoa; phylum Chordata; class Mammalia; order Artiodactyla; family Bovidae; genus Bos; species Bos indicus. The sequence continues at coordinate 15,770,934 of NC_091788.1, read as the reverse complement.
TATGCAGAGTACATCATGAGAAACACTGGGCTGGAAGAACCACAAGCTGGAATCAAGATTGCCAGGAGAAATATCAATAACCTCAGATATGCAGATGACACCACCCTTATGGCAGAAAGTGAAGAACTAAAGAGCCTCTTGATGAAGGTGAAAGAGGAGACTGAAAAAGTTGGCTTAAAGCTCCACATTCAGAAAACTAAGATCATGGCATCTGGTCCCATCACTTCATGGAAATAGATGGGAAACAGTGGAAACAGTGTCAGACTTTATTTTTTAGGGCTCGAAAAATCACTGCAGATGGTGACTGCAGCCATGAAATTAAAAGATGCTTACCCCTTCGAAGGAAAGTTATGACCAACCTAGATAGCGTATTAAAAATCAGAGATATTACTTTGCCAACAAACGTCTGTCTAGTCAAGACTATGGTTTTTCCAGTGGTCATGTATGGATGTGAGAGTTGGACTGTGAAGAAAGCTGAGCACTGAAGAATTGATGCTTTTGAACTGTGGTGTTGGAGAAGACTCTTGAGAGTCCCTTGGACTGCAAGGAGATCCAACCAGTCCATTCTAAAGGAGATCAGTCCTGGGATTTCTTTGGAAGGACTGATGCTGAAACTGAAACTCCAATACTTTGGCCACCTCATGTGAAGAGTTGACTCATTGGAAAAGACCCTGATACTGGGAGAGATTGGGGGCAGGAGGCAAAGGGGACGACAGAGGATGAGATGGCTGGATGGTATCACCGACTCGAAGGACATGAGTTTGAGTAAACTCCGGGAGTTGGTGATGGACAGGGAGGCCTGGCGTGCTGCAGTTCATGGGGTCGTGAAGAGTCGGACACGACTGAGTGACTGAACTGAACTGAACTGAATACAGTTTGAGCTTCAAATTGCTGCAGGTTGGTTCAACTAGCATTTTTGCCATGTATCTGGTAAACTGTACATGTTCACAGAAGATGCCAATTATATTAGGTTGGTATAGAATTGTGGTTTTGCACTGGTGAACTTTGCTCTTTGATATTGGAATATATTCTTAAATAAATGTGGTTAAATTATGTGTTACACATCATATTAATGCACATTTCTCACTTTGCCTTTTGCTAATACTTACCACTTGCTGTTTATTTTATATTTATTTTAGACTAGGGAAATGATGTTAGACAAAAAACAAATTTGAGCGATTTTCATATTTGCGTTCAAAATGGGCCTTAAAGCAGTTAAGACAAATTGCAACCTCAATAATTCATTTGGCCCAGGAACTGCTAGAATGTATAGTGCATTGGTGGTTCAAGAAGTTTGCAAAGGATACAAGAGCCTTGATGATGAGGAGTGTAGTGACCAGCCATTGGAAGCTGACAGTAACTAACTGAGAGGATCATCAAAGCTGATTCTCTTAAAACTACATGAGAAGTTGCCAAAGCACTCAGTATTGACCATTCTATAGTCCTTTGGCATTTGAAGCAAATTGGAAAGGTGAAAAAACTTGGTAAGTGGGTGCCTGATGAAAGCAAATATCGCTCAGTTGTGTCCGATTCTGTGACCCCACAGACTATACAATTCATGGAATACTTCAGGGCAGAATACTGGAGTGGGTCACCATTCCCTTCTCCAGGGGATCTTCCCAACCCAGGGATTGAACCCAGGTCTCCCACATTGCAGGCAGATTCTTTACTAGCTGAGCCACCAGGGAAGCCCAGGGTGCCTGATGAGCTGACTGAAAATCAAAACATTGTCATTTTGAAGTGTCATCTTCTCATATTTTATGCAACAAAATGAACCATTTCTTGATCAGTTTGTGATGTGCGATGAAAAGTGGATTTTATTCAATGACTGGCAATGACCAACTCAGTAGCTGAACAGAGAAGATGCTCCAAAGCACTTCCCAAAGCCAAACTTCCACCAAAAAGTGGTCATGGTAGACGTTTGGTGGTCTGGTACTGGACTGATACACTACAGCTTTCTGAATCCCAGCGAAACCATCACATCTGAGAAGTAGGCTCAGTAAATCAGTGAGATACACCGAAAACTGCAATGCCTGCAGCTGGCATTGGTTAACAGAAAGAGCCAAATTCTTCTCTGCAGCAATGCCTGACTGCACATCACACAACCAATGCTTCAAAAGTTGAACAAATTGGGCTACGAAGTTTCACCTCTGTCATATTCAGCTGACCTCTTGCCAGCCAACTGGCAAGATTCTTCAAGCATCTTGACAACTTTTTTTGTAAAGAAAAAACTTACACAACCAGCAAGAAGCAGAAAATCCTTTTCAGGAGTTTGTCAAATCCCAAAGTATAGATTTTTACGCTATAGGAATAAATGAACTTATTTCTCATTGGCAAAGATGTTTGGATTGTAATGGTCTCTATTTTGATTAACAATGATGGTTGATGAGCCTCAGTATAATGCACCAACCTAATAAATACATGCATTAAGTTTATATTTTCCTGATGGCCACACACAGCAATTTCGATGATTCTTTCTGATAAAGATATTTAACATTTGTGGCTAACTGCCCTGTTTATCTTCCTCCTGAGACAGCTGTCCCCCATCCCCACAAATCCACTGTGTCCTCCTGCCTCCCTGTCTTCACCCAATCATTGCCACCCCCTTCTCTACCTAGCAAACTTGTATGTACTTTTAGAGCACAGACAAAATGATATGTCACCTATGAAGACCTTCATGAGAATTTACCACTCCATTTTTCTCCTCTTCCTAGATGATTCATTTTCTACCTGGATGAAACAGCTATTTTATTCTGCCTTAGTTCCAACAGGGCTCATCACGGGATTAGTAATCGCCTATAGTGTCTAGGATAGAGCTCAACACATACTTATTTCCTCTCTACTCCCACCCAAGAGAGAGTTCTGACTTTTTAAGTTAATAAAAGGACAAATTGGGCCAGGGTTAGGAGCGAAGGTAGGGGGTGGGGTTGAATGCCTATCATGTTCTAGGCACAGTGTAAGATACCGGGGCTAAACAAAGATGAGTAAGACAATGTTCCTGATTCCAGGCAAATGATAGTCATGTGTCAAACTGCTAAGGTAATTGACATAACAGAATCTAAAGGCAGGTCAAATGCCTGCACACATAGTGTTCTATGGTAATCAGATCAGAGGCACCCATGAGGAGCACCTACACCAGACCAAGGCTATCAAACTGCAAGAGAATTTCGAACAACACTGAAACAGTGAGCTTGGAACAAGGGAGGGAAAGTGGATAAAAAACATTGCAACATTCGAAGCACAGGAAACGGAGTGAACCAAGGACAGAGAGGCAAGGCAGATATAAAAGAGTGTTTGAAAAACTGCAAGCTCATGGCAAAGGAGACCTGGTGACTTAATGTCACCTCAATACAAAAGAAGTACAGAACTCATTATGCTCTGATTATCATTTACCTATGGGGTGTGTGTGCCTGCATATGTGTGTAGGGCAATGGGGGACATGCTTCCTGATGATTCTGCATTTAAAGTACAAGTCCACCGGAGAGCGGTAGGGCAAAAAGTTCATTACGGATATTTTTTTTAAACCACAAAAACAGTCTATCAGAAAGATTTCTGTCAGGCATCTGCCATCTCTAGTAACTTTCTGGAATGGTTACAAAAATGCACATCCAAGTCATAGAGATTTAACGAAATATTCTCTTGCCATTTATAGTAATGATACCAAATGACAAGTTCAAATTACTTGTTGTGATTACTCTTCATCTGGGCAAAACACATGTTGTAACGTATTCGCAGGATGCAATTACATCAGCTGCAATGACACAGAATGGCAACACTGGAAAAAGAGCTAATCACATACAATACGCACACTGTTTAGATTTTTTTCCAAATTTTTTTTTTTGTATTGCAATCTGTTCACCGTTTGGACTAATCATTAACTCTCTCTCTCTCTTTTTTTTTTTTTCTGTAATGTGGAAAGTATTGGCTGAATTAGACAAGCACCAAAAAAATGTTAATAAAAGGAACATAATGTATGCTCTATATTCTCAAATTTAGATGATAATTTAAGAAAGACAATGACTGTTTCATGTTCACCAGATATATTATCAGAAAACTTGTAGATTTTGATTTTATGATGCTCATAGAGGGAGAAAACCTACTGTTATGACAAACAATAGATGTTTTCAAAGATATTCTTCATGCAAAGTCTTAACAATTCTATCCTGGGTATTTTATTCAACAAATGGTTTGAGATATTACATTTTTTGTGTCAATAAAAGAACATGGCAAACCACATTTAAAATAGTCTATAAGCTTTTGTTTCCTCTTTTTGGCCTCCCTAATTCTTCCTTTTCTTCTCAATTTACTGCCTCTTTGGGGATATCTCATTTACTGTAGCTTTAATTTCCAATCTTAATTTCTAAACTATACCCCTTTTTCAACACAATGCCTACACCTTTGACCACTAAGTAGACTTTCTACCTGTATGTCCTCAAAGTCATTATGGGAAATTTAGAATTCATCACTCGCCCTTCTCTCTCCTCTCCGTCTTAAATTTTGCACACTGATGAAAGTTCTCAATCATATTTACTGCATTTCTATCCAATCCAGAAACTTCTTAGTAATGCCTGAAATCTCTCTCCTATGTATACCAAATAGGACACAAATATTGTAGGGATGCACTGTGTTTATTATCCTTTTCCAGTTTCTGTTTTTATGGCCTTAATTCAGGTCTCAATTCAGGTCTTTATCATAGTTTCTCAGGATATTACAACATAAAACACATGTTTGAGTGAAGTCATTGTTCCACTTACATACTTACCTTCTTCTCTAATGATATTTTTATCAACCACATTCTAAAGTTAGAAAACTAGCAGTCATGTTAGATACCTCCCATTCTCTTCTCCATCATGTGTAATCTATAAACAAATATGGTGACCTATTAAATATCCCTAATATCTATTCATGTCTACTTCCTTAATACAAGTTCTTATTGCTTATCGCATACTACTGCAATGAATACTAACTGGTCTTTCTACCTTCACCCATAAACTCTCCTCCCAACTTGCTAAAGTAAGAACTGGATTGTATAGTGACACAGTTCTTTTTTTTTTTTTTTTTTTTTTACAATGATCCCAAATAGATAAGAACTGTGGGATTTTAAAAATCACAGAATTTTTTTTTTAAAGAAAATCCATCCTGAACCCTCCTCCCTCCTCCCTCCCCATACCATCCCTCTGGGTCGTCCCAGTGCACCAGTCCCAAGCATCCAGCATCGTGCATTGAACCTGGACTGACTGGCAAAAAAAAAAAAAAAAAATTTGCAAGACTCAAAATTCAAGAGATGCAAGTGGGTATACAATGCAAAGTATCCCTCCATTCATTCTCCATTCTTCCAGTTCCTTTACCAGAAGCAACCAATTTTATTATATTTCTTTGACTTTTAAAATACATATTTTCCCCATGTTTTAACATCTTTGAAATCAGGCTGTATCGTACAATAACTGTGAGCCAGGTGGCTCTCGTCACGTGGAAAAAAAAAATAATAAATTTTAAAAGAAAAAGGAAAAAAGAAAAGGTTCATGAGGAAATTTTAAAGGGTGGTGGATATTTTTATTATCTTGATTGTGGTGATGGTTTCATGGGTGTATGTACATTTCTAATATGTGTAGCTTTCTATATTTCAATCATACCTAATAAAGCTATTTAATAAATTAAAAAAAAAAATCACAGAAATTATCTAGGGAAAATGACCTGGGACTCTGCATTAGTATTTTTCAAAAGGTCCTTGAGTAATTTCTGTGTCTAGTCTTGACAGAGAAATAGTATCAGTATTAAGAAAAATTCACTTCAATGATAAAAAGATCAATTCATCAAGGTACATGCAAAAATGTGTAAGTACCTTAAATAGATCTTAAAAAGCCATGAAGCAGGGGCAAAATCTGAAAAAAGTGCATAGAGACACATAATTATACCTGGGAACTTTAAAAAACTCTCTTTTAGTAATTGATATAACTAGTAGCCTCCAAATTTCAGTAAATATAGAGAAAATTTGAACCAAAACACCATCATTGAACAGTATTTGGTGATGCTTATTTTTATAGAACATTTTACTCAATAGTAGCAAATATGTGCTGTTCTTTTTTCCAAGAACACGTGAATCATTAAACAAGAGGTCATATGCTAATGAACAGCTTACTTAAAGGACTGAGTTGACATAGAGTATGCTCTCTGATCACAACAAAATTAAATAAAAAAATCAAGACCAAAAGACATTTTGTAAAACTACTATTATTAACAAATAATGCAACATATTTCTAAATATCCTATGGTTCAAGGAAGAAATCACAATGGAAATAGAAAATATTCTGAATGTAATGGAAATGAAATATAACTTATCCAAATTTGTGGCATTCAATTAAAGCAAGGTTTATTTGAAACGTTGCTTCTACTAAAATCACAGAAATGTGTCAAATCAAAGAAATAAACTTCATTGGAAAATATAGAAGAATAGATCAATTTAAACCCAAAATAAGGATACAGAAGTAAAATCAATACCCAGAAATCAATAAGTAGAACATGGAAACCCAATAGTAAAGCAAATATATCTGGAACAATCTATAAATTGAAAGAATAATAATAAGTAAAGTGGCCAACACAGAGAAAACACAAATAACCGATATCAAGAATGAAAAAAAGATATCGCTGCTGGATTTACAGGGATATTGAAGAGATATCAAGGTTTTTTGTTTTTTAATCAAATTTATGCCAATAATTTTTTTAAAATCTTAAAAGAAATAAAGTTTTCTTGAAAGATACAACTTGCCAAAATTGACATATAAAGAAACAGTAAACCAAAGCAGCATGGTTTTAAGTTAAAATAAATCAATTTATAATTAAACTATTCTCCAAAAAGAAAACTGCAAGTAATTTCAAAGGTGAGTTTTATCATATATTTAAGGAATAAAAATATCAACAAGTTCACTCAAATGTTCCAGAAAATAAAGGAATAGTTTGCCAACACTATTCCTGATCAGTACTACACCGATATCAACATTCAAAGATAGACAGGTACATAGATGTACCTATCTATGTCCAAAGAATGACACTCTTCATAAACATAGGTGAAAAAAATCTTCGAAAAAAATATTAACATATTAAATCCAGCTCATGGAATTAGTAGACAAGGATAATAAAATAGCTATTTTAAGCACAAATATCCAAGAAGATAGAGGAAAGCTAGAGCATGCTGAGAGAAAGGCAAGATATTAAACAAGGACTCAAAATTTCCAAAAAAGCAATATCTCAAATGAAAAATTCATTGGATGGCTAGATGGCATAAACTTCCAATCTATTAATGCAGAAAAACCCAGTGACATAGCAATAGACATATTCTACCCTGAAGCACAAAATTAGAAACAAAAATCACTAAAATAAAGTTAACAGAGGACAGGTAAATTGTGGGGCAATACTGACTAAACTCATACGTGGAGTCACAGAAGGAAAGAGAAGAGGTGTGGACAGAAAAGGAGCTGTCAAAATTCAACTTTTATTCCTTTTAAAACTCTTGGTAAACTAGAAATTGAAATACAATTTCTTAATCTGATAATGGACATTCTTAATAATCTCATAATAACACTATATGTAATAGTGACAGTATGAATGCTTTCTCTTATGATTTCTTATCCTCATTTCTATTTAAATTAATAGGTTCCAAGCTAGTACAATACAGTAAGAAAAATAAAGGCATGAGAAATTTAAATATCTGCAGATGATATGACTAGACAAATAGAAATTGATAAGAAATCTACCAAAAATACTCATTTGAGGAGTAGTATGTAAATTTAGCAATATCATAGAATAACAGGCTAATTTACAAAGATCAGCTGAATACCTATAAGTGACTAAGAGCAAAATTGAAAATAATTATTATTTTAAAATAGCATTATCAATCAAAAACTACTTAGAAATAAATTTACCAAAATATATGAAAACTTTACAACATGCCTACCATATTCTGTTCAGATAAATGTTAAAAGATAGAAATATATCACAAGTATATCATGCTTATAAACTACCTTATTAAGATTGCATAATGATAATGCCACTTATTTCTAATTTGAGCTGTATCTATAGCTGTGTCTCTATTTATGTAATATCAATCAAAATGTCAGCAGGAACTCTTATAATGATCAACAATAGATTCTAAAATTTATAGGCAAAGGATTTAACATTTATAGGCAAAGGATCTAAAATTTTTTTAATTATATATTTTTAAATGTTAAAAAATAATTAAATTAATTCTTTGTTAAACTAATAATGCTAATTTCCAAGCATTATATTGATCAAGGTACTTGAGAGACTGGCAGCAAGAATCAAATCAATCAACAGAACTAAAGATTATAGATAAGCAACACTTTTACAGATAATTCATTTCCTACAAGGTCATCAAAGCAGATCAATGAGGTAAAGGAAAATCTTTTGCATAAATGGCACTAGTGCTTAAAATGGGCATCCACAGAAGACAGACAAAGGTAATTTTGACATTTACTTTACAGCACCCACAAAAATATTCTGAGATTAATCACATGCTTAAACATAAAAGCTTAAATTCTAGAAAAATGCGTAAGAGAATATCTGCAACCCAGGGATATGCAAATATTTTAGATTAAAACATTAAACACTAACCATTAACAATAAATGTATATATTAGACTTTATCAAAATTAACACTTTTATCATAAGGCACTGTAAAGTATGTAACTCATAAACTGAGAAACTATTCACAAAATGCATTTTATAAAGGACTTGTATATATCATATATAAAGAACTCCTACAACTAAGTTATAAAAAAGTCAAACAATCCAATTAAAATGGACAAAACATTGGTACAAATCAATAAGTCATATAAATGGTCAATAAGCACAGGCAGAAATATGAAACATGACTAATCTTTAGAGAATGTAAATGAAAACCAAAAGATACCACTACCTATCTGTTAGAATGGTAAACATTTTTTTAAGTAAAGCAACACCAAATACTCAGAAACCATTTTTTCTAGTTTGCTAATAAAAGTGTGAAAGTTATATCAGTATGAAAAATATACTTAGTCCTGTGCTTCTGAAGTGGCAATCCTAAATATTTATACAAAAGAAATGAAGATATTGACTGAGACACATATGAGTGCAGTGAAATTTTCATGCAACACAAATCAGCTCTGTATCACTTTTTGTCAAACAGAAGGGGATAAGTTGGAAGCACTGACAGATTTTATTTTCCTAGGCTCCAAAATCACTGCAGATGGTGACTGTAGCCATGAAATTAAAAGACACTTGCTCCATGGAAGAAAAGCTATGACAAATCCAGACAACATATTAAAAAGCAGAGACATCACTTTGCTGACAAAGGTACAAATAGTTAAAGTTATGGTTTTTCCAGTAGGCATGTACAGATGTGAGAGTTGGACTGTGAAGACAGCTGAACACCAAAGAATTGCTGCTTTTGAATCATGGTACTGAAGAAAACTCTTTAGAGTCCCTTGGACAGCAAGATCAAACCAGTCAATCCTAAAGGAAATCAACCCTAAATATTCATTGGAAGGACTGAAGCTGAAGCTCCAATACTTTGGCCACCTGATGTAAAGACTAACTCATTGAAAAAGACCTTGATGCTGGGAAAGATTGAAGGCAAAAAGAGAAGTGGGCAGCAGAGGAAGAGATGATTAAATAGCACCACCAACTCAGCGGACATGAATTTAAGCCAACTCTGGGAGATTGTGGAAGACAGAGGAGCCTTGCATCCTGCAGTAGTCCATGGGGTTGCTAGAAGTTTGGACATGACTTAGTGACTGAAAAACAATAATAGTTCTTAAAATGCATTATTAATGACTCCCTTCTAAATAAAACTTTGGCGTTGGGCTTCCCCAGTGATTCAGGGATATAAACCCATCTGCAGTGCAGGGGTCACAGGAGATGCGGGTTCAATCCCTGGGTTGGGAAGATCCCCTGGAGGAGAAAATGGCAACCCATGTTAGGATTCTTGGCTGCAGAATCCCATGGGCAGAGGAGCCTGGTGGGCTATAGTTCATGGGGTTGCAAAGAGTCAGACATGAGTGAAGCAACTTAGAATCAGCAGTAGCAGTCCTTGTCTTGTCTAACTGTGAAGGCTGTGCATGCATCCTGTCCAAGTGATTTACCCAAATGAGTTTATCTAATTATTTGATCACCAGTCTAGTTTAATTACACATCAGAAAGTGCCAAGAAATTAGGCTAAAGTCAAGGGCTTCCTGGCTTTATAGACTGTTGACTTCTATCTTAATGGACTCTAATATTACACTTAACGAGCAGGAAGAAATATTCGTAATTCTGTAAGAGCTAGTCATTTATCTTCTATTTCCAAGTAAGAGTGGATACCACAAGGAAGAATAGGAAGTTCCCACATCTGCAGAGATATTGTTGAGATGCTACCCATCGTGTACAGAAATATACTATAAAATTGCCCTGTTTGGCTCTACGTATACAGAAACACACCGACACACGCGCGTGCACACACACACACACACACACACACTTGAGTTTTATTAGGCATTCTTCCCAGCATCCATTCCACTCCAAACATTTTCACTAATTGTCACAGTAGTGTCCAATCTTATTGCCAGTGATTGTTTAGAAACTGGCATATATCCCAATCCTGGTATAAGATATTTTATAAATTCTACTAGAGCTTGTGGAGAAGGAAATGGCAACCCACTCCAGTGTTCTTGCCTGGAGAATCCCAGAGACGGGGGAGCCTGGTGGGCCGTCGCCTCTGGTGTCGCACAGAGTCAGACACGACGGAAGTGACTTAGCAACAGCAGCAGAGTTTGTGGAAAAGGAGTCAATGTTCCTTAGACAGAGATACAGAAAGAGGCATCCATATGTTACATCTGGACATGCATCAGTCATCTTAGTATAGGGAACGTGAAACTCACAATAGACAGGGAGAAAGGAGAGGTGGAAAGAACCTTGGACCTTAAAAGAATAGTTGCACTATGCATTGTGTTAAGATTAGCACTCCTTCTATCCCTGGGCTTGCAGTTCTGCAGTTGAGGTGATTAATTTTCTTATCTTCTAAGCTTGTTTAAGTCAGGTTTTCCTGTTACTTAAAACTGAAGGCGTTGTAAGAGATACACTAACACAGAGAGACACCAGTTTAGATAGGAGCTACATTCTGATTGGTGGGCTTTTGCAAGAGTACCACGTCTCAGACTTCATGTACCTGGCCCTTTCTTTTCCTTTTCTTACTGTCGAAGGGCAGAGTGGCACAATAAAAAAGGATAGGAGTTTTGAAGGACAAAAATTGGTGTTGGGCATGGTGCTGTCATAAACTGACTTGTGTGACCTTGGAAAATAACCATGCTGACTCTCAGCTGTTCCTTTTGGAAACTTTTGTGGAACTTCCATAGAGATTAATGGCTTAGTACATGAAAGGTATTCACACAAGCTCTGGCAAAGATAAGGTATTTAAAGTGAGTTGGCTGCTATTAACATAAGGAGGAAAATCATATCAACGTTCTGGCAGCTGACTCATCAATTGGGCTTTAAATAAATAGCATATTTATAAGTTGAGATTGATCTGCTCATCTTTGTGGGCAGGAATAGAATACTTGACATAGTAGATGGGGTTAGAAATAGGCACGAAGCCAAGCAAGTAGAAGAATCAAATAGCAAAACAGCAATACTAACAAACACCACCTTCCATATATGAGTATCTGAGCTGTACTAGCACTCACCTCACTAAACATATGAGAAAATCAAAAGCTCAAGTAGTAACAGAGTTCAGCCAAGATCACATAGCAGAATCACATGTGGCAGAATCATCACTTACTTCAGGCACTCTGGCTGTAAACCCCTTGTTCAAAACTTAATCCAGGTTGCTGTTTGTGTGTCTTTTATTAGAGGCTAACCCTAGCCAACATGCTCACCAATGGGAAGCTTTCCCAACTACTCTCAGTATCATCAAGAAAACTGTCCTTCCATAAGGATAACTTAAGCTAAATGAAACAGTGTGTACTCTAAAAACATGTGTGTGCTATGTAAAAAAAAAGAGATAACTTAGGCCAATAAAATATACATGGAAGAAAAGGCTTCCCACCTGATCTCAGGTGACTAGAAGTACACAGCTGGTAGCCATTTAAGGTTATACTCTTCCAGAACAACATCTGTGCCTGCGTGTGTGCGTGTGCTGAGTCACTTCAGTCATGTTCCACCCTTTTGCAACCCTACGGACAGTAGCCTGCCAGGCTCCTCTGTCCATGGGATTCTTCAGGCAAGAATACTGGAGTGGTTTGCCATGCTCTCCTCCATGGTATCTTTCCAAGTCAGAGATCGAACCTGCATCTCGTCTATCTCCTGCATTGGCAGGTGGGTTCTTTACCACCAGTGCCTGCCCCCCGGGAAGCCCAGAACAACCTATACTGACACTTCAGAATACTGAAATAAAGGTCACTTCTTTTCTCCTAAGTAGGGCATGCACACTGGTTACCGTGTGCTCACACAGACACATAGGCATTCATTTACCAAAACAAAATTGTACAAGTGGCAATCTTTTCAGGTCTGATGTGAAATCGATTGGTCACATTTCGATATCCAAAAAAATAGAACGCATCATATGATTATGTATTATGGGTCTACATCAGTTAAAGAAACAGCAAGAAGACCTTCAATCAGAGAGTACACCGGAGAGGTGCATTTTAGTATCAAGGAGGCATTATTATTAAGCTCCAGAATTTGGCAGTGGCAGTTCTTTCGCTAAAGAACTCTTTTGCTCAGCTGTTGGTGAAGTGAGAGTCTTCTAATCACAGAGACATTCTAAGATAGTCACAGAGGGCTTATTTTTCTTAAACTTTTCCTCAGGGGAAAGAAAATGAACTCCCGTTGACCCTTTTAATCACTTGGGTCAAATCAGAACTATTGTCAAAGTGGCTTCGAGTCTTCATTATTTTTAAAATGTATGCCAGAGAAGAAACTTTAAGCTTCCAATAATCAGACCTTGTTATAGATTTTCCCTAGCAAATGTTCACCCAGAAAGAATGATTGGAGAGTTTTCTTTGTGAAGTGTGCCATTGAGGTACATGATATAGGATTCAGTGGTAGGATTTAACTGCCTTCTTTAATACATCATATGATTTAACTCTTGGTTGTGATAAAATTGAAACAGACCTCCTTTTTTATCTGATGTAAGAAGGCAGAGTTCATTAATTCCCTGGCCTTCTTGCTCTAGAAATTTCACTTGAGTGTATTTCTTGCACTGGTAAAATTCACTCATTCATTCATTCAATCATAAGAACCAGTTAGGAATCATACATATAGTTGCTTAGTCCATTAATTAAAAATTATAAAAAAGGAGAATTTTAGAAAGTTGAAAAGGGGATTTGGCTCAGAGACAGAATGTGAGTTGCAATGACTTCCTATTAAGCACATTCATTCTGTTCTTCCCAAGAATAGAAAGACCACATCAAGATAGCTACTATTACATAACACTTCTATTGACAAGTAAAAATGTTCAAATAAAGTTTCCTTTCCTTTCAAACTGTGTGTGTGTGTGTGTGTGTGTGTACGAATGTGCACTTGGTTTCCAAGCACTAACAGGAATGTGACTGCCTTCATTACTCAAAGCACTAAACTGAGTACTTCAAATGAAATAAACACTTGAAGGAGGAGTGGGGAAAACAAAACCTCTCTGTATTAAAGAAGATACTACCTGCTGCAGGGCAGACAACAGTGACTGCAATAAATATTTTCTACCTTGGCACCTCTCCCTGTCTTCCTTCTTTCCGTCTACTTCTTCCCATCTCTATTGCCATTTCTTTCTTTGGATTTGGTTTATGTTCTGGATGTGGTTAAGTAAGTGTTAGTTGCTCAGTCTTGCCTGACTCTTTGCAACACCATAGACTGCAGTGCACCAGGCTCCTGTGTCCATGAGCTTTTCCAGGCAAGGATACTGGAGTGGGTTGCCATTTCCTTCTCCAGAGGATCTTCCCGACCCAGGGATCGAACCTGGGTCTCCTGCACTGCAAGCAGATTCTTTACTGACTGAGCTATAAGGTTAAAGAGACAAAAAAAGAGAAAGAAAACAAACAAACAAACAAACAAAAAACACCTCTTCTCTAATACCTGAAAGGAGATGCATACAAGCCCCTCTGGCTTTTCTGGCATGTCCCTGAACTCTTCAGGAACTCTCCCATCATGCTTTTGAGTGGAATGAGTCTGGTAAGAAAGGAAACAGTATAAAGCCTTCACCATCTGACTGGTTTATTCAACTCACAACCAAGTCCTGTGCTAGAAACTGAAGGCCCAGGAATTAGATGTGGTCTCATTACTCATGAAACTCAGCCTGAAGAAGGATACAGATATAAAAATGAAACAAACGTTTTAAGAGTGGTCATTATGTGCTTAACTCTGAGCACTTGGAAGTGAAGTGTTAGTTGTGTCTGGCTCTTTGTGACCCCATGGACTGGAGCTCTTCTGTCCATGGAATTCTCCAGGCAAGAATAGTGGAGGGGGTTGCCATTCCCTTCAGCAGGGGATCTTCCTGACTCAGGGATCAAACCCAGGTCTCCTGCATTGCAGGCAGACTCTTTACTGTCCGAGCCACTAAGAAAGCTCATTAAAAATATGGAACGCTTCACTAATTTGTGTGTCGTTCTTATGCAGGTGCCATGCTAATCTCTGTGTCCTTTCAGTTTTAGTATATGTGTTGCCAAAGTGATATACGCACTTTTCATACTTTAAAATCATTTACTCTCAATGTATGGATGTGAGAGTTGGACTGTGAAGAATGCTGAGTGCTGAAGAATTGATGCTTTTGAACGGTGGTGTTGGAGAAGACTCTTGAGAGTCCCTTGGACTGTAAGGAGATCCAACCAGTCCATTCTAAAGGAGATCAGTCCTGGGTATTCATTGGAAGGACTGATGTTGAAGCTGAAACTCCAATACTTTGGCCACCTGATGCGAAGAGCTGACTCATTGGAAAAGACCCTGATGCTGGGAAAGATTGAGGGCAGGAGAAGAAGGGGACGATGGAGAATGAGATGGTTGGATGGCATCACCAACTCAATGGACAAGGGTTTGGGTGGATTCCGAGAGTTAGTGATGGACAGGGAGGCCTGGCGTGCTGTAGTTCATGGGGTTGCAAAGAGTCGGACATGACTGAGCAACTGAAGTGAACTGACTGACTCTTAATGTCAGTCCAAAGAGTTAGTGATACTACCATCCTCATGATACAGGAGAAAAGCAAGAGAGACAAGAGATGCATGGAGTTCAAATCACTGAAATAACTTCAAAGGCCACAAGATTAGTAAGGAAGGCAGCTATGATTTAAACCAAGGGACTCTGGCCCCAAGCTAGAGTGTCATATCAGCTCTTTGTATGTTGGCAGAAAACCTGGATGTTTCAGCCAATTGTCCCCATTGCAAAACACACACACACACACACACACACACACAATGTTAAGTTTCTCTCTCAGCTCACCATATTGGCGCTTTTTCAAAACCACTTTGATGAAGTGTGAAAAGTGAAAGTTTCCTCCGTCCTGGTCCATGGAATTCTCCAGGCAAGAATATTGGAATGGGTTGCTATTCCTTTCTCCAGGGGAACTTCCCCATCCAGGGATGGAAACCAGGTCTTCTGCATTGCAGGTGGACTCATTACTGACTGAGCCACCAGGGAAAAGCCCATCTTGTGAGGGGTTTTAATTGTGCAGTCAATATAGTTTCCTCTTTCTGGTAGATGCATATAATTCAGCTTAACACATTGCTGTTGAATAAGCATCATGTGTAAAAACATCAAGAGCTAATTTTTGTTTGTTTCTCTTGTTTTGGGAAAAGTGAAAATACTAATAAAGTGAAACCTAAACATATAATCAAAGGTGGGACCTGGTATATACAAAAGGGACTTCAATACTGAAGTAAATGATGTGCTTTATAAGCAAAATTGACTATCCAGTAGCCAATTTTACTTTGCTTTTCCCTCAGTTTTAGAGCATTACTACTAATAAGATAGATTGAGGCTCCAGTTTTATAAAATGGGAAATGTAGAAATGATACAAATTTTCTCATTACTAATACCTGAGGCCTGGCATGGTTATAATTCCATTGGGATTGGAGTTAGGTGCTTTGGGTGCAAATTTGGAGCCAAGTTACTTAATATCCTTAAACCTCCATTTTATTGTCTGCAAAATGAAAAGAAGATAACAATGCTTACCTACCAACTTACCTATAAAACTATTATAAATAGCATGTGTTAATGTAAATAAAAGCAACAATGAAAACAACTTTCATAAACTAGTGCATGATCCACAGGGATGGTGTTCAGTTCAGTTCAGTCACTCAGTCGTGTCTGACTCTGCGACCCCATGGACAGCAGCACGCCAGGCCTCCCTGTCCATCACCAGCTCCCGGAGTTTGCTCAGACTCATAGGGATGGTGTTATATATGATAAACTCCTTAAGAATATTGACTAAGATTCATGTGATGACCCAGCACAACACTTAATGCTTTTAAGACATTTAGTAAATATCAGATTACTAACCATCTGAGTTTCTTTAATAGATATGTGAATAATTGAACATGTAAACAATAAATAATGTTCATAAACTTTTATTTTTATGAACTGTTCCTTACTCATCTTCCAAAGAAAGCTGAAGAGCTATTTAAATAAGAAAGTCAGTGTTTACTTTCTTACTGTGAAAATCAAAAGTGCTATGTTTTTTCAAGTTTCTACATATTTTACATTGACTTAAAAAAATAATTTTGTTACATTGAAGCTCATCTCCCCAGTCCCATAAAATATCTTAACTGTTAGCCTTATTTTAAACTGATTTTCTAATTCTGCATAATATATATGCCCTTCAAAAATGGTTATTTAATAGTAGCAAAGAAAAGGAAAGCAATTCTGAAAAAGAAAAAAAAAATGCTAAAGGAGTGACAAGAAACTGCAAGATTTGTATTCAGTGTTAATAGACATATATATACATATAAATTGTTCTCTCATTTAATTTGTTCTTTCATTTGAAGCTTTCTCAAGATTTTCGTCTTCTTTACAAAGGAAAGTCAAATGATCTGACAAAATGATAGGACCAGATATGCCTGCCCTGTAGAAATATTTAAAATGAAAGTCTCAGTTTGAGTGCCAAGTTCTGGACTACGAGCCATAAGAATGGATATATCACTCATTTCTTGCAAGCATTCATAAAGGGATCTTGACCAGTTACTTCTCTCTGGACCGTATGTAAAATAGGCCCATCCATAAAACCTTAGGCATGGCTGGGTAAAGGTTAAGGTGCTGAGGTCCTTTGGAGCTTTAGCTCGCTAATCTCCAGAATATATAAATGCATCTCTAGTGTATGGGCTTCCCTGGTGGCTCAGACAGTAAAGAATTTGCCTACAATGCAGGAGACCTGACTTCAATCCCTGGATTGGGAAGAGGACCTGGAGGAGGAAATGGCAACCCACTCCATTATTCTTGCCAGGAGATTTCCATGGACAGAGGAACAGTCCATGGGGTCACAAAGAGTCTGACAAAACTGAGCAACAAACACTATGCACTATACTATATAGAGTGCTGGTGCTCAGTCACTTTAGTTATGTCCGACTCTCTGCGACCCCATGGACTGCAGCGCAACAGGCTCCCCTGTCCATGGGATTTTCCAGGCAAGAGTACTGGAGTGGGTTGCCGTTGCTTTCTCCATACTATATAGAGTACATCTATCTATATTTACTTCTATATTTATGTCTATAGAACCTATATCCATAGAATCTATCTATATTTATAGAATATATATCCATATTTATCAAATCTATCAATCTATCCCTCCCTCCCTCCCTCCCAGTTTGGTACATTTCCCTAAAAGAAGTTCTGAGTATCATAGAAGAAAGAGTGTCATGGGGTTTGAAGACTCTCATGTCTACTGATTAATAACTGTAAAAACTGCTAAAAGATCAAATTGGAATTCAAATTTGGGCTGCCTGTCTCCAAAATCTGCTCCCTTAAGCACTGTATACCATGCATCTATGGTAGAATATGTCTGCTATGTAAGATAATAACCCGCAAATGATCTCTAGATTGAAAACAGAAGTTTAAAGATGGAACATGGTGAGCACTGAAGTGTCTGTGACCGGAGTCTGGTCTGAGAATGAGACTGAGAAGGTTCTAGAAGAGTAAAGGAAACATGGTTCTTCCTGTACAGTACCTACTGTATCTTCTTGCTTCCCAGCAAGACACCGAAGACAAACTTGATATTGAAAAGGACAGAACAAAGAGAATCCAACGAGCCAGAGCCAGGCACCTGCTGTGCTCACCAGAGGCTGTGTTCCTACCTCTCTACTTCTCATAATTTGCAAATAGGACAAAAATATCCTCATTACTTCAGCCACACTGAGTTAAGTTTTCTGCTACTTGAAGCAAAAAAAAAAAAAAAAAAAACAACAACAAATTGTCTCTTTAGAGGTAACACAGGAAATGGTTTTAAAAAAGGAGTGTTCAACAATATTAGATGTTTTAGAAAGAGGAATTATAATTTTGAAATGTCTCATGATACGGATATAAACTTCTGATCTCTAAATCATTTGCCCAGCCAGCTCACGATGAATCTAGGAAACCCCTAATACATATCATTAAATGCCCAGAGTACTAAGGGAAGGGATGTGAGGTAGCAATGGAAGAATCATGTAAACCTTGCCATTCAGTTCCTTGGAAGTTTATTCAGTTATATAGGATGATGCCTGCAAATGATCTGCACGTTTATATGTAGTCAGTCTTGCATACTAAATCCAAAAGAAAAAAAAATAGACTCTAGCTCTGAGGATTCTGTGTAATGAAGTTGAAGGACTCTGTAATTAACTCTAGAGTAATTACCCTCACACCAAGCAAACCTCTCTGGAGCTGGCAAGTGGCTTACCTGCCAAGAACCATGTTATAATAAGGTCGGAAGGAGCACTTTCTAACATTTTGCCCCTGGTGTAGGAACCTTGAATGGAGCCAAATGCCAGTCATCCACAGAGTGATGCAGAGAAGATCAAGGTAAGTGAAAAGTCTCCAAAGCTCTATTTTTAAGCACCAATTTCCAACTTTAGCCTTACCTGAGTATTATACGTATGCCATCCAGCTGCATCATAAAATCAAAGAAGCTTAGAAATTCAAAAGATCTAAGAGGTCATGAGGACCAGTCTGTTTCCCAGTGTGAGGTTCCTTTCAACACACCCCTGACAGGCAACTGAATAATTTTTACTTAAATGCCTTCTGGAAGTCAATGGTGGGAAATCAAGAATACAGGCTTGCAGCCAAAAAGATTTGGGTTAATGTTAATCTCTGACATTTATTATTTATAATCTAAAAAAAATCTGGGCACTAGTTTCCCTTTTTAAGATGGTTAAGACATAGTTTTATTTCACGACACTATTTTGGTAGCATAATTTGTTTTGAGAAAGAGAGTATTAGTTTTCCGTCTTTTCCCTTTTGTTCTCAGACATTTAGAGTTTTTATGAATCGGTATTTGCTCCCCTGCAACACCTTCTCACTGATCCTCCTGTTGTCTTCCTGGACTTCATGGACTATGGCTATTTGCTCTGAAGATTTCTTCTTCTAACCTCAGGGAAGATATTACATGAATCCTGGCAGTAAGACTTTTGCCTTAAAATGAGCCTGAGATTTTAATGCTTGTGAGAAAATTCTTTCTAAGATTGTTTAATTATTTGTACTTGATGTAGTAGAAAGGTCAGTGATCTTTAGCAAAGGAATTATAATAAATCTTTGGCCTTTAGCATCAAGTTCTCCAATGAGAGTTAGGTTAAGGTATTTTATGAATAAATACCTTCATTGATAAAAAATTATCTTATATGATTTATGAACCCTTTATTTATTGTACATCTTTGTATACATAGAAGTCTATAAATGTTTCATAAATATGGCTATCTAAATTAAATTCAACGTTTCAGATATGTGCTCACTGGAAGTGAGGACATGATACCTAAAAGCTGTCATCTGAATGCTGTGCATCTCTTAAAAGAGTTAACAGTATGATTAATTTCCCAAGTGGTTATATCACATGATTTCTTATAAGAATCTCTAGATTTTTTTTTCTCCCTACCTGAGTCCTGAGTTGGAATTTGCACGTACCGACTTTATAATCCCAGATATGATCCTGAGCTTCTAAGGTCCTAATTTTCCACCATGCACACAAAACTAAAACAATACCAACATGAGCAGAATTAGGTAGGGTGATGTACACATAATTCTTTTTATTGCACAAAGAATAGAAGTTTGATAAGTATACTTTCCTTATGCTTCTCAACTTTCTTGTTCATTCCTAACTCTACGTGGAGGTGTGAGTGAAACAGTGGTAGATACTTGGTGGCTTAAGAGAGAAAGAGACCAAAATTAGGAAGGATCAACCATTTTATCATCTCTAGCAATAACTGAAACATGGTATCCAGCATCTGCTGATAGCACTTCTCAGATGAGTATAGGGACTTCAGGAATTCCATTGGCCCATTATAACACAACCATTAGTGTGTGAGAGGAGCACATACACACACCCCCACCACACTCCAGATCCTGACAGCATTTGTATCAGTAAGCACGGGGAGCAGAAGCCAGCTTGTTTGCTGTTCACCTGTTTCAAAAAGGAACCGGCAGTTTTCTACTTCAAGATGATGGCTTCCTGAGCTTGTGGATTGAATCCCCAAATCTTTACAACCAAGTTGGAAGGATTGTAAAGGCTTCTGAACAATCTACACCTTCCAGGCTTTGTGACTAATGAGCAAGCTCGCCCATTTTAGCCGCTCGTTCACTACTGGTTCCACTCTGCTAATAAATGCCATCAAAAATAGTCAGCCTGACAAAATGACTTTCCTGTGGAGAAAGTCCTTTTTTCCTTTTTTTCCTACTTAATTAGCTGCACTTTAGGTACGGTGATTGGGGTGAGCTAGGAACATTATTTAAAGCTCTAGGGAGGGCCATACCACAGCCTATTACAACAAACCAAGCCCAGTCAAGTGAATCAATTTAAACCGAATAGACCATATTCTGCTAAATGTACCTTAATTGGTAGAGAATGTATGGTGTCATTTTAAAATGGTATTTTAATGATCCTGGGGAGCAAAAACACTCATTTGAGCTTAACATTTGTTCATCTACTGACTCAACAACTCTTTATTGAGTAGCTACTATTCTGGGCAATTTAGCTCCATGAAATGCTATGGATGTTTGAGTTAGAGCACTTAGATTTCCATTTTTACCACTTTCTAGAAAGTGTTCTTTTGCAATCCATTTTCACTGCTTTCTAGAAAGTGTTCTTTTGTAACCCACTTAAAGCTAATATCTGGAAAGTGGAGATAATAATATTGATTTCACAGGGTTAATTACAATAAGAGATAATATATAGCAATAATAGGTACTGTACTAAATAAATTTAGGAGAGTATGTTGTTCTTGTTGATCTTAAAAATACTGGGGGAAAAAAAAAAAAGCTTAGGGATTTTCCCAAAAGAAATATGCTTTGAAGTTTAGAAGCGTAAGTTAGCATAAATAAACTAAATGCTACCAGAGGTTAACTGCAAAGTGATTGGCATATAATGGACCTTGAAGGTGTTATGTATGTTCAAATTTCGGGTAAATAACCTTTTTATTTTGATTTTTTACTAAGATTCCAAGAAAAATTTTTAAATAATGAAGCCATCTCCTTAATATTAAATGTGTCTAAAATATATCATTCTAGCACAGTTAAAACCTGAGCTAGCATACCCTTATTCTCACTACTTCCCTAGCAATTGGTGATGTCTAAATCGAGGAGGTTAAAAAATATCAGCATCTTACTGTTTATAAGCCTATGAAATTGAAACAATTATGGGAAATACTAGTAAATTATAGTATATCAACATGAAAGCATATTGTTCTGTCATTACAATAATAACTTTAAGATGATGGAGAAAAGCAGCTTCTTGAAAACTAAACACACACCCACAAGGCACCTTGTAGCAGGCACCACCCAGCAACTATTTTCGCTTTGGTACCTTATCCAATTTTGTCTAGCCATCTTCCTGCATTATCTTGTAGGCAGCTAAATTCTAGATTGATTTTTCTTGCTTTCTGGGTGTTTTTACTGAAAAGGATTGCTTTAGAAGTATATGTGACATGATTCTGAGCCCATAGCAGGCCCTCCTCTGGCCCTCCCTGCTCTGGACTGCTCTTGCTAAATCAGAGAGTGCTATTATCATGGTGGAGAAGGAACAGGGCAAGCTTGGGGCCTGGCCCTGCCTCTGGCCAGGGCAGAGACTGCCATTGCCATTGCACATGTGCCATATACGAGGAAGGAGCAAAACCAGATCAGAGCCTTGCCTTGCCTCTTGCCAGAGTGAGAACCCAGAGCCATCTCAGAAATACCGTTCAAAGCCCTCAGGCCCCACAAACTCTCAAGCAAAGGGAAGACGGCCATCACATCCAGGAGACACCTAACCCCCTCAGGGCCCCTCTCTAACACCTCAGGCACCCCTCCCACCCCCTTAAAGCAGCAAACACCATTAGCCCTAACCTGGCTCCAGCTCTAGCTCCTCTGACTTCATCCCTACCAAGGTGGCAGCTGCCAACACATCCCCAGGAGAAGATGCAACACCCACTCATTTCAGATCCAGGGCTCCCATCAAAGCCACTGGGTACATGGAGACCACAGAAGGATGCTCCCAAATGAGGACATATCCTCAGGAGAGGTGACTGCTTTGCCTAATTTCATATTGACAAAGAGAGAAAGTCAAACAAAATGACAAAAGAGAGGACTATGTTTCAAATTAAGAGAAAATATTAGAAAATATTCTTACTGAAACAGAGGCAAATAATTTATCTGATAAGGAGTTCAAAGCAACAGCAATCAAAACACTAAATGAACTTGGGAAAAAAAGAGGGAACATTGACGAAGTGTTAGAAAGCATATTTAAAAAATTGGAGCTGAAGAATATAAGAACCAAAATTAAAAATAGGCTAGGAGGAATTAACAGCAGATGAGGTGAAAGAGAAGAATGCATGAGTCTAGGCTATCACTCAGTCAGCACAACAACAACAAAACAAATAATAAAAAAACAAGGATAGTTGAAGGGACAACATCACGTGTACAAATATTTGCATCATGCGGTTCCAGCAGGAGAAGCAAGGAAGGGATGGAGAACATATTTGAAGACATGATAGCTGAAGACCTCACTAACGAGAGAGGAGGCGAAAGTCTGTGTTCAGGAAGTACAGATATTCCCACAGAAGATGAACCCAGAGACCTATACCAAGGCATATCACAGCTGAAAGAGCAAAAATTAAAGTAGAGAAATAATTTTAAAGGTAGCAAGAGCAAAAAAACCAAACACAAAAAAGGAAACAAAAAAACTGTACACAAGGGAACTCCTATAGAGCTATCAGAGGATTTTTTTCAGCAGACACTTTGCAAGTCAGAAGAGAGTGGTATATTTAAAGAGCTGAAACAAAGCAAAACAAAAGAAACCCACAACCTACAAAATAGGATAATCTATCCAACAAAAGTATTGGTCACAACTGAAGGAGAGAGGGAGATTTTTCTTAGACAAGCAGAACCTGAAAGAGTTCATCACTACTAAACTGAACCTACAAGAAATACTAAAAGGTCTTCTTTAAGTGAAAAATACAAGACTGTAACAAGAAATAAGAAAATACAGGAAGGAAAAATATTTCAATTGTAAAGACAAACGTATAGTAAAAACAGTGTATTAACCACTTAAGCTAGTCCAAAGGTTAAAAAATAAAATAAAATCAACTATAATTACAATGAATAGCTAAGGATAGATCTGAAGATATGAAACATGACATCAAAAACACAAAATATTGTAGAAAGTAGCAAAAAATGTAGATATTTAGAATGTGTTTGAACTTAAATGAGTACCAGTTTAAAATAAGTAAATACATTTATAGGTTGACATATATGACCTTCACAGTAACCACAAATCAAAAGTCTACAATAAATACAAAAAAAAAAAAAAAAGAAAGAGAAAGATACCCAAACATAATGCTAAAGAAAAGCACCAAACCACAATGGAAGAAATTAAAAGAAGAAGAAATTAATAGAACTATAAAAATAACCTGAAAACAAACCACAATATGGCAATAAGTACATACCAATCAATATACATGTACACCCATGGTGGATTCATGTCAATGTATGGCAAAAGCAATACAATATTGTAAAGTAAAATAAATAAATAAATTTAAAAAGATAATCACTTTAAATTTTAAAAGACTAAATGATAAAACTGATAAACTTTTAGCCAGCCTCACCCAGAAGGAAAGAGAAAGAGCTAAAATAAAGAAATTAAAAGAGAAGCTACAACCTATTTCACAGAAACACAAATGATCTCAAGAAAACACTATCATTAGTTACACACCAGCAAATTGGACAACCTAGAAAACACGGGTAAATTCTTAGAAACACACAATCCTCTAAGACTGAGTCAGAGAAAAATACATAACCTTGTTTTAAAATTGAATCAGTAATTTAAAATCTTCCAGCAAACAAACAAAAAAGCCCAGGACTGGATGGTTTCACAAGAAATTGTACCAAATATTATTCCTATACTTCTCAAATTATTCCAAAAAATTTAAGAGAAGGGAGGACTTCCAAACCAACTCTACGAGGCCAGAATTAAGCTGATATCAACATTAGACAAAGGCAACACCAAAAAAGAAAATCACAGGTCTATAATTTTCATATCCCTATTTATGCAGATACAGAAATCCTCAAGCAAGTATTAGTAAACCAAATTCAACAATACATTCAAATGATCATAGAACAGCAGCCTGATGAATCTTTTGTCTTCCTCTTGGGAAGTAGGAGGCTTCAAAGTGAAAAGTACCTTTAAGTCACATGAATCAAATTTCGAAGACTTAAGTCTTCTTATCCCCCAATCTATTGGGGCAGGACAGTTCCCCCTCTGTACCTGAATTTCCATTCTGTAAAATCAGGATAATATATGATAACCCTGTACAAGGATTAAGAATGAAAGCCTATAGATGTAGTGGCTAGCACAGACTAGGCACTCACTGCCTATCGGTCTGCTAACCTATCGTGTCTTTATTTAAGGCTCATGGAGGACTGCCATGAATAGCAGTCTTTTTTTTTTTTTTTTAAAGAAAATAAACCCTACAGTGGTTTCTGTGTAACACTGTTCTGTAATACATTTCCCTGAAAATGTGTCCTTGTTCTAAGTTGATTCTGCATTGCATATGGGGAATGAAGAAGAGTTGTGGAATTAAAATATTGTGATTATTACAAGATTATTTTTAATAAAAACAAAAATGGATTTGTTGACCAGAATCTATACCCAGCCTCCTGCATTTAGTGATGTCTGTGTTTCTGAGCCTTGGTTTCCTCATTTGTAAAATGCGTAAAATAAATTGCTTATGCCTTAAGATTATTATTTGGTATGATGCATGGGAAGATGTTTTGGAGGTAAAACATGCTGTTTACATATTCCAATAAACGACACTGCTGTTGCTATATTTACATTTGAAAATTATATTACCTATCACTTTGTTTATAACCATTATTATTTCACTAATTGTAACATTTTATTACTTTATATGCAATTCTTTTATTATATGAGAATAGTTGATTCTAATGAGGAAAACCTTTTCCTTTTTAGAATTTAAGTATAAGTAAATGGAAAATGTTTATGTTTTTCTATTTATCCCCTAAGTTTTAACTATCAGAGACAAGTGTGTGAAATATATATAAAGAGAGAAAGAAATTCGAAAAAATAACTACTAATGCCTTAAATTTCATAGGACCTGCTATCTTCACATTTTCTTTGGCACTCAAGACCCTTTTAAAGGCAGACTCAGCAAAATGAAGAGAATCAGAATGCTCAACTTTTCAAATGACCTACTTTTCAAATTCATCCTACTAATGAGTAGAAATTGAACTGGTGAAGGAATTTAAAAGATCATGGCTCTTTAATTTGAAAATCAGATCAGATCAGATCAGATCAGAAAATATGTTAATATTGAGTGACTTCTCATGCATTTGGATGTTTCCTGAATGCCATATGTTGGTCAAGCTCATATTCATCATTTCCTTTAATAATCTGCTATTCAGACCAGTGTTATGGGCCCACTTTGCAAATACTGATGAAGACACTGAGGCTCAGAGGGGTAAAGTCTGTAGCAGGTAATAAGACCAAGAAGTCAATCTAGTCTTGTCTGACAGCCTTTCTTATTACAGCCAGACAGGGTCCCAGGTGGAAATAATCCATTTTCACCTTTGATTTTTAGGTAGTTTAGAATTTAAACTGGCAAAGTGCAGGTGGATCCATTTCTGGCTTCACTTCTAGAACTCTCATCCTTAGCTTCAGCAAGATGGTCCTCAACAGTGGACAAGCAAATGTAGGATTTATTGCAACATTTCAGACTCTACTACTTAAACAAGGTTGAAGAAAAATTCTTCTCATTAATTAATGAAATTTATGATGTATGAAGAACACGTTGCATATTACAAATGCATCCTTGATAGCAATGGTCCTTAACAGTAGTTCTCAAAAGCCCCAGTCACTAGCATCGGCACTCTCCAGGCTCTTTTTAGAAACACAAATTTGTCTGAAACCTACTTAATCAGAAATTCTGGAAGTGGGGCCCAGGAGACTGTCCTCTGAGTGATTCTATGACTTGTAAAAGGTTGAATTCCAAAGATTCATAGTTTACAGGTAGAGATTATATACTAGGGCCACATCACAATGCTCACCTGAAAAGCCATGTATTCAACAAGTATTCTGAGTCTGTGTCATTGACATCTTCATACATAGCCAGACATATAGAGAGTGTAGGTCATATCCATAAGAATAAGATAAAAGTCCTGACCAAAAGATTCTTGCAATCCAATCGGGGGGATAAGACCACCAAGCGGGAAATTTGGTTCCAAGCCCATATGAATTTAATAAAAATATATAACTCTAAGTATCACATTAAGAACATGACAAAAACATTCAGAGAAAAAGAGGTACAACTCTGTGGGATGCTGTTATCAGACACTTTCTCCTGAAGGAGGAAAAAAGTGGAATTAGAAACAGATGCGGAGCTATTTCTTAGGCCTGCAGTAAAGTAGCTGGGCAACGCTGAATAAGTTAAATCTCTTTGCTTCATATAATATAAGGATTATAGGTGGAAAATCATGAGGATGGTGATGGTGATGAAAATGATGAATGATAATATATCATTTTGTGGTATTATGAGATTTAATAAAAAAAATAAAAGATGCACACCATGTTTTGGAAGAGGCCTGGCATTGTGCAATGCCTTCAGATTCCTTCCATGCACTCCCTTTGTATCATAATTACTTCCATGTGATTATTCTCTATTTCCAGCCATGAAATGTTGAAAGAACTTCTCTTATAGAATCTCAAGTAATCTTCAGCACCTCCAAGAAGCAGATATGTCCTCCCAATTTTAGAGATGTTTTGTCCATGAAAGAAAAAGAGGGAGGAAGAAAAATGTTTTATATGTGTAATAACGTGATCATGTGAAGTCAGTATTCTCTGATATCCCTTGCTGGCTATTGCCAATGGCAGTTCCTTTATCTCAGCATAATGCCTAGCATATGGCGGCTTTTCATTATATAGCTGTATAAATAAAAGGCAAAGAAACGGATAACTAAGATTCTTTTGACAGTGCACCTGATTTTTCAGAACAGGAAAAAAAAATACTTAACAAGGAGTGTAGAATAGCATGTTACTGTACTGATCTGCAGAGAGTTTCCTAAAAAGAAATGATGAAACTGATCCTCGTGCTGTCCAGTGAACCACGCCTGAAAAGGCAAATCATTATGAGCAGCCCATGCTCCAAGAGGCCCTACTTGGAAAAACAAGGATGAAGGTGAAGGGGGGTAGAGGTATTCATCATAACATTTGTACAGAACTGTGTAGTTTCAAAACAATTTTATGTACACGATTTCATGTAATCCCCAAATCCCCTATGAGGGATAAAGGGATGCGTTGCCTGCTTAAACGAGAATTGTGATGGCTGAAAAGCTTTCATTCTCTGATTGTGAAAGGAGGGGGCTCTGACCACACTTGCAGTGCTGTGATCTTTCTTTAAGGTCTTCCATCCCCTGACCTCTACAGGGCCTCTGCCCCACATTCTCCCTTCTGATCTCCGAGTATAGCCTGGGAGCCTTTGTCAACTGCTCGTTAAGTTCTGGCTTCACTCAGCTCCCATCCCCTCTTCGACCACACAATAACCCTACAAAACAGCAATGGGTACAAAAGACGACTCATTTCATTCTTTACTCTTTTGCTAGAGTAAAGGGATTAGAGAAGAAAAGAAAGGGAAAAGGAAGAGGTAACTCTTAAGTAATGAGAGATGAGGAAAGAGGAAGTGGAGACCTAAGATCCTCCAGAAATTTTCTCCAGATTTCTCCATTTTGCTGAATGCTGTTTCTATGTTTTTCCCCCCCGTTGGAGAAATTGATCTAAATGTTCATAAATGAGTATGAAACGAGATGCCAGTCCAGGTTCGATGCACGATACTGGATGCTTGGGGCTAGTGCACTGGGACGACCCAGAGGGATGGTATGGGGAGGGAGGAGGGAGGAGGGTTCAGGATGGGGAACACATGTATACCTGTGATGGATTCATTTTGATATTTGGCAAAACTAATACAATTATGTAAAGTTTAAAAATAAAATAAAATTTAAAAAAATGTTCATAAAAATGTTAAGTGAGAACATAATTTTTCTTTCATCAAGAGATTTTATCTTGATACTTGTTTTGTTAATATAAAGAATAACTGTGGTAATATAATAATTCAGATTTATATTTAAAGTCCTTTAGCTTTCATTTGAGCTTTGTAACAACATGAAAACAAACCAAGGTTTAGGGTAAAGGAATGATTTCTTCAAGGTCATTTAACTTAAAAAAAAAAAGAGCACAGCTGGATTCTAAAGCTCCATATTCTTTCCATTATCATATCCTGAACTTGGCATGTAGGAATGCTGTCATTATAATAACTTTAGACCAAATTAATCTATCTTCAAATAGACATGATTTATCTAAATCATATATAAAATTGCCACAAGGCAACTCTTGCCAGTCTAAATTCAGTTGAACAGGTGAGACAAACATGTGATTTTTTTTTTTTAACCATGGAACAACCAATTTCCTACCATGAATGAAACTGACATCAATTTCAAAGAAACAGCAGCAAGGGAGAAACAAATCAGGTTAGCCTGACTGTTTACAAAGTGAGAATTGGAACCTCAGCTACACGTCTGCAGACTGCCTTTTGTGTCAGAAGACACCAGTTTGCAGCATTTCTTCAAGTTTACTTTCAATTACGAGCTGATAATGACTGCCACTTGGAAAGAGTGTTTTATTTTCAACCACATTTTGCCTCAAAGACCTACTCAAACTCTCCCAGTCCTGTTAATAAGAAATATCCCCTACTGCATCCTCAGGGAGGTAAGATGATGCCATGAAATGGGTTTTGGAGTTGGGCAGAACCAGTTTCAAATTCCAGTACCAACACATTTTTAGCTTTATTTCCTTGGGCATATTGTAGAAAATGAACAGAATAATGCAGGTCCATAGAGTTTCATGAGAAGTTCAATAAAAACCTTTCTTGCGATGCTTCAAATTATATTTAAAAATCAGTAAGTTATATTTATATTGTGCCTTACACATTTATGATAGAAATAATATATGGAGGAGGGCATGGCAACTCACTCCAGAAATCTTACCTGGAGAATAGCATGGACAGAGGAGCCTGGTGGGCTACAGTCCATAGGGTTGCAAAGAGTAAGACACGACTGAAGTGACTTAGCAAGCACATTTACGATGTGACCCTGACTCATGGAACATGCCCAGTAAGCATACGTAGAATTTCAGGCATCCAACTATTTGTCTTAAATGGTGCAAGTCAAATATACATTTTGGATCGCTTTGATGGTGGACCAAATGACTGAGATGGCAAGGTCCAGCCTGATAACAGTGGAAGCTCTCATGGTTGACTTTCCACCCTGCTGTTGAGAGCTATAGCTGAATGTCACAGCTTCATAATCCTGGTAAGGTATTTGGTATTTGCCATCTGTAAGATGGGGATAGATACAGGACATGTTCTTTCTACCATACAAGATGTTGATGCGGTTGAATTCACCCATTTCAGGTTTATAAACTAACATGTTATTCTAACACAGAGAAGCACCACTGTTACTATCACATCTTATCTTAATGGTTCATGGTGTTTGTGAATCCTGGATGAGCTGTTTGGCTATGAATGCGGATCCTCTGACAATATTTTTATAACATGTAAAATATCATGTATGAAATGAGATGCCAGTCCAGGTTCGATGCATGATACTGGGTGCTTGGGGCTAGTGCACTGGGACGACCCAGAGGGATGGTATGGCGAGGGAGGAGGGAGGAGGGTTCAGGATGGGGAACGGGGAACACATGTATACCTGTGGCGGATTCATTTTGATATTTGGCAAAACTAATACAATTATGTAAAGTTTAAAAATAAAATAAAATTTAAAAAAAAAAAGCAAAACAAAATCAAAACCAAAAGAAGAGGATAAATCTGGGTGCTTGAGATCATAATGCAAAGACCACCTCAGGGTATTTATGGTGGTGGTGGTGATTTGATTGCAGTTTTTCCCCTGGAAATTGTTAACTCCCCAAGTTTGTACTATTTTCTTCATTCTGGATCATGGACGACACAGTAAGAAAAAGAATCCAACTTCACTATATTTCTGACTTGTTCAAACATACGCATATTTTGAGCTAGCTTATTTTTATGAGATTTTGGCACTGTTTCTTGGCTCAGGAAGGGAAGAACTACTTGGGGTCTCGTTTTCATGTTTCTCATTTTATTTGTATGTTGGAACTTGCTTCTAAACTTTTTATCTCACTGAATGGGAGGAAAATATCCTGGACAAGTGTCCCCATCATTAATCATATTTCCATTAAAGCACAGTCATATTCAATTCATTTTCAAAACTATGTACTGAGTATCAACTCTGCCTCACACTTTGCTAGGAGATAAAGAGGAGAATTGGCAAGGCTCCCTGTCCCCAAGAAGTTCAGTGGCTAAGCTGAGAGACACATGCTTATTTACAATTCAGTGTGATGAATCCTTGGATGTAAATGTGCACAGTTAGACAGAAAAGCTCAGAGGATGGCCACTTACACTGAGGAGGCTAAATAAATAAAGACTTTTAGAAGGAGTTTGTATTCTTAAGCATCAGAAAATTAAAAAGATAGCAAGACAAATTCTCAAAGCAACTAGCTGGTTTTACTGCAGAAAATATTCTGGAAAACAATTCCATCTCTGTTTTATTATACCTTGATTGACTTAACACTAATTTTCTTGCATTTGTTTCAAGGGAAAAAGTACTTATTTACCAGCTTATCTATTAGAAAAAAAATCTCAGAATGCAAAACTGAGATTTGGATTTTGTAAAACATTTGATTATAGATTTTGATGCTGTTGTAAAGGGGTGGGCCATGGTATCTCACCTTCCAAGTAGAATAACTAGCTTATTTCACCATATTCGAAACAGTGAATTTCTCTTTAAGAAATCATTCTAAATGTGGCATCTTTCTGGAGGTATCACATGCCACATGTCAAATGAAAATACTGACATGGTCTGCTGTACTACACTGCTAACGGTTTTTGTGAAGTCAGATATTTTTCTCTTATCTTGGAACAAAAAAAAGCAAAAAAACAAACACTCTAACTCTCTAATTTATAATTTAAGAAGTTTTGTTAGATCAAAAAGAAAGAAGGAATGAACAGAAGCAAAGAGTGTAAAAAGCTTTAATATTTGAGTGAGCGTGCAGCACTGGGAGCCGCCTCTCCTGCTGTTGTACAGCATAAGCAGCAAAGAGAAACCAGGGAGTGATTTGCTCAAGGTTGTTCAATGTGAGTCAGAAAAGATTAGGTATTTGAATGCAAGGCAGAGTTGACATCTTTCTCCCCTAAAAAGGCACTTTTGTATGTGATTGGTTTCAATCCCAAAAAGTAAACACAATCACATTTCATACATTTCAAGCAGCCAACAAGGTGTCTTTGCTTTTTAAGGGTGGGAGAGAATGCTGGGAGACTTCTGGGGGAGATTTATTTACTACCTAAAAAAATATAGACATGTCACTCAGTGAGAAATTAGGGGAATTGGATATGGCTTCCTTGGGACCGATATTGAGGGTTGGAAGATAGGACTGGGGGAAGTAGAGGTGAACAAACATGTGAAATGCAGAAATGGGATAGCAGGAACTGTTTTTGCTTCCTGCATCTTCCAAAAATATTTGATACTTCCCACCTTGTAGAACTCCCAGCTCCTCCTTATCCTCCCTAACCAGCTCATTAAATCCCATCTTCACTCTTCACATCTTGTTCACATGGAAGGCAAGGTGATCTCTCAATATGTAGAGTTAAACGGCACTGCATTCAAATCCCAAAGTTATTGGCTGCTAGTGTAGGGGCTTTGGGCAAGTTAGTTTACCTCTCTGAGCCTGAGGCTTTCTGAACTAAAGAAAAAATGGAAATAGTAGTGTCTATTGCAGAGGTGGCTATAGCATTAAATGAAAGAATCCATCTGTTCAATGTACTGCCTGACAATGATGAATACGTAGTAGAGAATATTATCATTTCCATGGCCTTATATTGCTTTTATTCCTTTCATTTGCTTCTCTTCACTTAAAGAATGCTGGCTCCCTAGAAGAGGCTGTAAGTAAAACATGAGGTTACTTTGAAGCCTATCCAATAGGCTTTGTTACTAAATTCCAGTTCCTTCTCATTAACGAATTTAGCCATCCTGAACCATCTGTGGTTTGGGGAGTAAATCTACTTTGCCCAGGAATGGCATTGCATTCCTTTATATCCCACTTTTCACTTTCCCCTATTCTCTACACCAGGATGTTTGTTTCTTCAGTTCAGTCGCTCAGTCATGTCTGACTCTCTGCGATCTCATGGGCTTCAGCACGCCAGTCTTCCCTGTCCATCACCAACTCCCGAAGCTTGCTCAAACTCATGTCCATTAAGTTGGTGATGCCATCCAACCATCGTATCCTCTGTCATCCCCTTCTCCTCCTGCCTTCAATCTTTCCCAGCATCAGGGTCTTTTCCAATGGATTAGTTCCTTGCATCAGGTAGCCAAAGTACTGGAGCTTCAGCTTCAGTCCTTCCAACGAATATTCAGGGTTGATTTCCTTTAGGATTGACTGGTTTGATCTCCCTGCAGTCCAAGGGTCTCTCAAAAGTCTTTTCCAACACCACAGTTTTTGCTTCTTACCAGGGGACTTATTCCTAAACTCACATTTTTCTGTTTTTGTGGACTGTTAACCCTTAATAAGAATCCACCCACAATGTGGAGACCTGAGTTTGGTCCCTGAGTTGGGAAGATCTCCTGGAGATGGGTATGGCAACCCACTCCAGTATTCTTGCCTGCAGAATTCCATGGACAGTGGAGCCTGGCAGGCTACAGTCCATGGAGTCTCAAAAGAGTCAGACAGAACTGAGTGACTTTCACTTTCACTTCAACCCTTAATAACTGAGAAGTGATTTGTGATGCTTTTCATGGAGTCTGGTTCACCTTCAGCATTTTCCACTAAAGGTAAAGGGTTATAAATCCCCTTTGAAAGAAAAGATCTTGATTTGAAAGTGGAAGTCCTTGTTGGACAGAACAATGCCACTCCATGTAGAAAATCATTCAGCCTTTTCGAATAGATATAAATCAGAACATAAGGAATTAATTTTTCAAATTTTGATACTATTTAAATTGTCCAGTTCCTTCTGGCAAAAGATAGATGTCTGCTCTCCTGATTAAGCTAGGAAGTTTTCACCTCTGTTGCAGCAGGAGACTGAGGGCAAATTTTAGAGAAAGAGTGAACAATTCAAGTCTAACATCATAGCAAGGGGATCTGAAGACCAAACTGAAATTTTTTAGAGGCTGAATACATGGAATAATCTTTGAGCAAATTATAAGGAAATATAAGATTGAAGGCAGGAGGAGAAGGGGACAGCAGAGGATGAGATGGCTGGATGGCATCATCGACTCAATGGATGTGAGTTTGAGCAGGCTCCTAGAGTTGGTGATGGACAGGGAAGCCTAGCGTGCTGCAGTCCACGGGGTCATAAAGAGTCGGACATGACTGAGCAACTCAACTGACTGAACTGAACTGATAATGGTTGAATCAGATGGGTGT
Source organism: Bos indicus (assembly GCF_029378745.1). Classification (NCBI taxonomy): domain Eukaryota; kingdom Metazoa; phylum Chordata; class Mammalia; order Artiodactyla; family Bovidae; genus Bos; species Bos indicus. Next base: position 15,736,761 of record NC_091788.1, on the reverse strand, counting down.
GGCAAAGAGGAAGTAGGGTTAAAATGTAAAGCATTAAAGCCAACATAGGTATGAAAGAAAATAAAATAAGGTGAAAGCTGGAAGGTAAGAAGACTGACAACTGGGGAGAATGCTGATATTATGATAAAATTAGAAAATTAGAGATATGAAAGGCTAGGTAGTGAATCAGTTAGTGAATCAGTTTTCAGAGAGGTAATAACTGCAGGTCATTACCAGTGCCAGTTCTGGTTCAGGTAGTGATACAGAGCAGTGATAATCGTTATCATGAGGAGGCCCTAGACCATCAAAGCCCACAAACTGTACAGGAGCTATGGAGGGAGAACCCACTTTCCTTTAGTCCATCACATCTACCCCCGATTTAACTTCATAATAATACAGGAGTTTATTTCTAGTCTCATCCGAGTCTCTGTCTACACGCCCATGCTTTCCATCCGATTCAATCCTAGCAGAGTCATCCAGGGAAGATAACTGCTTAACAAAGCTGAAGTGAGTCAATAATTCAAGGACATTAATTTGGTTATAAGGACAACAGGGCTGACAAATGGAGACTGTGGAATGTACACTGGATATTACCGGTTTCTGAAGAAGCTTCTATATGAAAGTGGAAAAAGTGTAGTTGGGAAGGTTTCCTAAGTAGCAGTGATTATGGTGGGGTGGGGAGTGTTCTTCCAAGCTTGAAATGAACCAAGTGTGAGCTGATGAACATCATTTGGAGAACTGTGTATGGGGTGGTGTTTATTTGGGCGGTTCAGTTCAATTCAGTCGCTCAGTCATGTCTGATGCTTTGCAATCCCATGGACTGCAGCACGCCAGGCCTCCCTGTCTATTACCAACTCCTGGAACTTGCGCAAACTCACGTCCATTGAGTAGGTGATGCCATCCAACCATCTCATCCTCTGTCGTCCGCTTCTCCTCCTGCCTTCAATCTTTCCCAGCATCAGGGTCTTTTCCAATTAATCAGTTTTTCGCATCAGGTCGCCAAAGTATTGGAGTTTCAGCTTCAACATCAGTCCTTCCAATGAATATTCAGGACTGATTTCCTTTAAGATGGACTGGTTTTATCTGCTTGCAGTCCAAGGCACTCTCAAGAGTCTTCTCCAATACCACAGTTCAAAAGCATCAATCCTTCAGTGCTCAGCTTTCCTTATACTCCAACTCTCAAATCCATTATGGAAAACACACAGCTTTGACTAGACAGACCTTTGTTGGCAAAGTAATATCTCACCTTTTTAATATGCTGTCTAGGTTGGTTATAGCTTTTCTTCCGAAGAGCAAGCGTCTTTTAATTTCATGGCTGCAATCACCATCTGCAGTGATTTTGAAGCCCAAGAAAATAAAGTCTCTCACTGTTTCCATCATTTCCCCATCTATTTGCCATGAAATGATGGGACCAGATGCCAGATCTTTGTTTTTTGAATATCAGTTTTAAGCTGACTTTCTCATTTGCCTCTTTCACTTTCATCAAGAGGCTCTTTAGTTGCTCTTTGCCTTCTGCCATAAGGGTGGTGTCATCTGCATATCTGAGGTTATTCATATTTCTCCCAGCAATCTTGATTCCAGCTTGTGCTTCTTCCAGCCCAGCGTTTCTCATGATGTACTCTGCATATAAGTTAAATAAGCAGGGTGACAATGTACAGCCTTGACATGCTCCTTTCCCAGTTTGGAACCAGTCTATAATTCCATGTCCAGTTCTAACTGTTGCTAGCAGGAGCAGGAAAGGTGGTCTGGTATTTCCATCTCTTGAAGAATTTTCCACAGTTTGTTGTGATCCACACAGTCAAAGGCTTTGGCATAGTCAATAAAGCAGAAATAGATGTTTTTCTGGAACTCTCTTGCTTTCTCAATGAGCCAGTTGATGTTGGCAATTTGATCTCTGGCTCCTCTGTATTTTCTAAATCTAACTTGAACATCTGGAAGTTCGTAGTTCACGTACTATTAGAGCCTGGCTTGGTGAATTTTGAACATTATAGCATGTGAGATGAGCGCAATTGTGCATTAGTTTGAACATTCTTTGGCATTGCCTTTCTTTGGGATTGGAATGAAAACTGACCTTTTCCAGTCCTGTGGCCTCTGCTGTGCTTTCCAGATTTGCTGGCGTATTGAGTGCAGCACTTTCACAGCATCGACTTTTAGGACTTGAAATAGCTCAACTGGAATTCCATCACCTCCACTAGCTTTGTTCATAGTGATGATTCCTAAGGCCCACTTGACTTCTCATTCCAGGATATCTGGCTCTAGGTGAGTGATCACACAATCGTGGTTATCTGGGCCATGAAGATCTTATTTGCATAATTCTTCTGTGTATTCTTGCTATCTCTTCTTAATATCTTCTGCTTCTGTTAGGTCCATACTATTTCTGTCCTTTATTGTGCCCATCTTTGCATTAAATCTTGGTACCTCTAATTTTCTTGAAGTGGTCTCTAGTCTTTCCAATTCTATTGTTTTCCTCTATTTCTTTGCATTGATCACTGAGGAAAGCTTTCTTATCTATCCTTGCTATTCTTTGGAACTCTGCATTCAAATGGGTATATCTTTCCTTTTCTCATTTGCCTTTTGCATCTTTTCTTTTCTCAGCTATTTGTAAGGCCTCTCCAGACAGCCATTTTACCTTTTTGCATTTCTTTTTCTTGGAGTGGTCTTGGTCACTGCCTCCTGTAATATATCATGAACCTCCATCCATAGTTCTTCAGGCACTCTGTCTATCAGATCTAATCCCTTGAATCTATTTCTCACTTCCACTGTATAATTGTAAGGGGCTTAATTTAGGTCATACCTGAATGGTCTACTGGTTTTTTCGTACTTTCTTCAACTTAAGTTTGAATTTTGCAGTAAGGATTTCATGATCTGAGCCACAGTCAGCTCCCAGTCTTGTTTTTGCTGACTGTATAGAGCTTCTCCATCTTTGGCTGCAAAGAATATAATCAATCTGGTTTTGATGTTGACCATCTGGTGATGTCCATGTATAGTCTTCTTTTGTGTTGGAAGAGGGTGTTTGCTATGACCAGTGCATTCTCTTGGAAAAACTCTGTTACCCTCTTCCCTGCTTCATTCTGTACTCCAAGGCCAAATTTGCCTGTTACTCCAGGTATTTCTTGACTTCCTACTTTTGCATTCCAGTCCCCTATAATGAAAAGGACATCTTTTTTAGGTGTTCTAGAAGGTTTTGGAGAAGGCAATGGCACCCCACTCCAGTACTCTTGCCTGGAAAATCCCAGGGACGGAGGAGCCTGGTGGGCTACAGTCCATGGGGTCACTAAGAGTCGGACACGACTGAGAGACTTCACTTTCACTTTTCACTTTCATGCATTGGAGAAGGAAATGGCAACCCACTCCAGTGTTCTTGCTTGGAGAATCCCAGGGACAGGGGAGCCTGGTGGGCTGCCGTCTCTGGGGTCACAGAGTCAGACATGACTGAAGCGACTTAGCAGCAGAAGGTTTTGTAGGTCTTCATAGAGCCATTTAATTTCAGCTTCTTCAGCATTACTGACTGGGAGGCATAAATTTGAATTACTCTGATACTGAATGATTTGCCTTGGAAATGAACAGAGATCATTCTGTCGTTTTTGAGATTGTACCCAAGAACTGTATCTCAGATTCTTTTGTTGACTATGATGGCTGCTCCATTTCTTCTAAGGGATTCTTGCCCACAGTAGTCGATATAATGGTCTTCTGAGTTAAATTCAGGAAAATCATATTTATTTGGGAAAACCATATATCAGTGCGAAAAGAATGAGTGAAATGAACACTTATCACACATGTGACATGTGCCCATTGCTGTATACGCAGCTCAGGAAATCCACATGTATCTTTATGAGACACATGTTAATCATCTCTACTTGACAGAAGAGAAAACTGGGTTGCAAGAGGTAAGTGACTTGCCCAAGGTCATATCATCCATGAGGGGCAGAACCAGGGTTTCAACCTAAGACTTTGCAAATTCCAAGTCATAATCTTCTCATTTAGCCCCTAGCCCTTGAGTATCTGTTACCATATTTTAGGTACATCAGTGAAGGACAGCAGTAGAGAAACCAGGAGAAAAGGACCCAGATTTGAGGAGAAATTGCTGAGAAAGCATTCACTGACCAAGGGCACTCTGAGTAAACTCGGTTGAGTGAAGGATTCACCACTCTGGAAGGTGAAGTACATACATATACCTAAGTATCTTGGATTCCCAGGCAGAAATATGGGAAAAATTAATTTGTGTCCCATGAATTTATTCACCCCAAGTAGATCTTAGAAATGTGCCTAGGAGAGAAAATAAAATTTTCTGTGTCAGGATATGAAGAATGTCATATATAAGTGGATTGAAAAAGAGTTGCCTCTTCTCTAAATATACATAAAATAAATACTCATTATGAAAAAAGTTGACCATATTATATTAGCATACTGATTTTTTTTTCAAATCCAAGATGTTTGTCATTGACAGAGAGATGCAACATTAGTTTATGTACCCCTAAAATAGAAAAAAAAAGTGTTTCCAATTATAGGTAGAAAGTGCCACTAATTATAGGACACATGCTGATTTCAGAGGTGTTAAAATGGGAATACATCCGTATCCTAAATGAATATTTTCTTCTCATCTAATTTCTATGTATAAATTGAGGACATGCCACAATATAGATAATTTTGTGTACTGGCTTTTCACTTGCTTCAACATTTTCTATTGGAACTGAAATTTTTGAAAATCATAATTTTAACATCTACATAATATTTCATCATGAGGCTAAGCCATAATTTAATAAGCTGTGTTATTAGGCAGTAGGTTTATTTCTTCATGCTTCATTATTATAATGAATGTCACAGTAAAAAATTTTTGAATCTATTTAATGAATGTTAGTACTCATGTTTGATGATTTCCTTAAAAGGGATTCCCACAAATCAAATTTGTAAATTAATAGACATACTTTTTTTTTAAGACTTTACCTCTATATTTCCCAAGTGCCTCAGAGAAAAGTCATTTTATTTATACTAGAAAAGCAAATTTAAAATCAGAGACAGTAAGACCCATAAAGCCAGTCCTTAAAGGCCCTTCCCAGAATCTAGATTCTACCAGTGAAAGAAGTCAGGACTCACTAGACCTATACTTTATGCTGGCCCTGCCCAATCCATTCTTACTTCTCTTGATCCAGAGTCAGTTGCAAAGCATGCGTCATTTCTAGGCTGTTTCTACTGCACAGACTCAGAAGAATGCCATGTCATCTGCCCCTCCAAATGAGTATGAATAGGAAGCATCACCCTGAGACACTGTAACCTCCTGAGTTTCATCTTCTCAGGCCAGTGGACAAATTCCTAGGCGATAATCTTACTTTGGCTATGTCTTCTCATCATCTCACCTTTATTTGACAATTTCCAGCAAACCCAAAGAAACTGTCTATGTATTTTCTGAATGTGTACACGCTGACACACTATGCTGACCAATTTAAGGTCAAGAGACCCCAACAACAACAACAACAAAGTGACCTCAACAGTAGCTGCTTTTCCCATCTGTAGTTTTTGCTTTTATGAACACAATCTTTTATGGGATTCTCACCAAAGAGGGCAGAGAATCAAACCTAACTGCACTCTGAAGCCAGATTGGTTAAATTTAAGTTCAACACAGGATTGCTGGCTACAATATGTGAGTGTTAATAGCAGCTTTCCAGATGGCTTACCTTATTCAAGCTTGTTTTTCAGTTCAGTGAGTCCATCGAAGATGGGATTCATCTACGAAAGAGGAAATATGGAAGAATTAGTAGGATTATATAAATTAAAACAAGATATATAATGTAGCACATTCATATGAGTTCATTGCTTTTCAGTACAAAAAACGAAACCACACTCCATAATTTAGGAGAAGAACAAAAATGCTATAACAGAGAACAATGTTCCTACCAAGTCACTTCAATTCCATCTAGAGAATTTAGACCCATGATGAGTCTAGCCTTAAGAAATGATCTAGCAAGATGAAACCAGAGTCATTGTAGAGTCATGTAATCTCTTTAACTTCAATTTTGTGACTGCAAAGAGCCACAGAAGTAGCCCATCTCTTCAGCTCATGGAGGGGTTTCATGAATCAATCCAATCTAATTATAAAATGCCTCTGAGATGGCAAGTGCAACATGTCTGTGTTCTTCTATGATCTGTCTTCTCCAGAGGTATTTCCCTGTGTTGATAAGCAACATTAATTCACCCCTGTGTGGAAATGACGGGTCTAATCCTAAATCTGTAATCATCCACATGGATTCCTTTCCTCAGTAAAAAGGAATGCCAAAAACATTCTGATGCAATTGCTATTGTTCAGTTGCTCAGTCATCTCCAACTCTTTGTGACCCCATGGACTGCAGCACACCAGGCTTTCCTGATCTTCTGGTGCAATAGAATTCTTTAATTAAAATATGCAATAGCCATGGCTTCCCTTTGACTATGTTTATTATCATTACAAAGAAATGCATAATTCATCATGATCAATGTGCTTTGTTATTTTTATGAAGGAACTAAGAGTACAAGGAGTTTCAACAGAAACCTTACGATTCCTTTAAGATTCTAGAGCTCTACCCCTTCAGATACTTTTAAATATCATGACTTAAGATTGTGACCCTTTTATTCTAATATGCCAACAATGTCAGACATAAAGACACAAACTCACTTTCAGAGCCGTCAGATGAAAATTGTTTTCATTTATGTGTGTTGACATTATTAACATAAACATTTTTATTCAAATACACAGTCTTAACATTTCATTTGTCTTCAGTACCATTCTGCTACTAAGCTCTATGTAACATTTCAAAAGAACATATTTCATGCTTTACTAGTTATAAGACATATGAAATGGCAGTATTAGAAATCAGTCTTCATTAAGATCATGTGAAAAGACAAATTGACATAGGAAGTTCCACTAGAAAGGGAAAACAGTTTCTTGAGTTTTCAAAGGACACTGTGCTAGCTATAATTCATCTAGGTTGGCATCTTCCCAACACACCTAATACAAAAATCTTAACTAAATTTTAACTAAACTGATCAAATATATTTTATGGTGAGTCCCATACATGTTAAATTCATCATCTAATTAGCTTCCAGGTTCCAACTCATATTTACAGACAATCGCCAAGCCAATTTATGTATATCATTTTAAAATTATTCATCAAAACCAGTAATCATTTTCTGATACTCTTATTACTGTTCTCTCAGATGAGAGCTAAAGTAAGTGCTTTAGGAAATGTCCTCAGAATGCCCTTCACATAACTCTGTCATGAAAGTGAAAGTGTTATTCACTCAGTCATGCCCCCCTCTGCGACCCAATGGACTGTAGACAGCCAGGCTGTGTCTGTGGGATTCTTCAGGCAAGACTACTAAGATTACTAATTGAGTGGGTAGCCATTCCCCTTTCCAGAGGATCTTCCTGACCCAGGAATCGAGCTCGGGTCTCCTGCATTGCAGGTGGATTCTTTACTGTCTGAGCAGCCAGGGAAGCCAAAGAATACTGGAGTGAGTAGCCTATCCCTTCTCCAGGGGAACTTCCTGACTCAGGAATCGAGCCCAGGTCTCCAGCATTGCAGGCAGATTCTCTACTGTCTGATCCACCAGGACAGCCCAATTCTACCATAGTGTGTTTCATATAATATGATGATTGATGGTTTAGTATGTCTTTCTTCCTCATTATACTGCAGTGTGTAAGAGAAGTGGCCACATCTTAAGCACTGATGAGGCAAAAATATTAACAGGTGTGTTCACAATTCTGTGCAAACAAAACAAGCAAAACACCGGTAGGCTTTGCCACTTGGATTGCTCCACATCTTCCCTATACCACTCCCCTTTCATTGGAACACAATTCTTTTCATTTCCGGATGAGTTTTTAGGCTTCTGTGACATAGCATTGGAATAACTGATAGAGAACACAGCTGACAAGTGGAAGGACAGGGCCAAGAGGGCTGATTCTCAGGAGAAAAACAGAGAGAAGAGGACATGCATTGTTCAGATGGAGATTATATAGTGTGGGGGAAGTTTGGTGAATCTAGGGGAAGCAGTGACAGAGGTCAGAAAAGGGTAAATAAAAGACAAAGAAGGGGAGGGGGAGAGAGAGCACTAATTAATTATTCAGTTGGTTAGCTTCTGGGCTAGAAAGAAACTCTAGGGATAAGTGGTGCTAAAGAATAGGGTAGAATAGAATTTTCAGACGTTTTGGGATAAGGTCTTTCTTCATTGGTCTTTGAGAGAGATTAAAAATGACTGAAGTCTATTTGGGCATTAATGGGCTTCTTCAATAAGAAAATATTCTACATTGATCAATGGATCTTTAAATTTAATGATATTACAGTTACTTATGCATCTTGCACTGTAAAATTATATTTCTGATAGTTCACTGAATGAAAAGAATGCCTGAATGAGAAAAATTATTCACTGAATGAGTAAAATTGTGTACAGTTAATTTTTCCACTAAGGGAAAAAAATTAAAAGAATATAAGATAAGTAAAAGATTTAATACCTCATCATGTACACATAATAACCCTGTTCATCTTTCTTTAATCATGAATAAAAACCATGCTAAAAAGATAATTAAATGAACACAACATAAGTCTTAGAATGGAAGCAGAGAAAATAATGAAATATCAAGTTTCGAGTTAGACAAAATGAAAGTTTCATTTATTTAGTACAAATTAAGTTGGAGAAAATTGTCAGATACTGAAGACTAAAAGACACTGTGTCCTGAGGAGGCTTGATGGTGGGTGAGAGAAAGGAGCCCCCAGAGCAATTATATTGTTCTTAATAAAGGGAAGCTCACATGCTACAGAGACATGAAAGGAAGAGCCTTCTAAGGGTCAGGACTCTTCATCAAACTCACACCTCACGGATGGGCATAGTCCACAAAGCAGAGAGAAAATGTACCTGGCAGAAAACAAGACTAAACAAACAAACGAAACCTGTATATGTAAGCATTAGGGGCACTGATAGACAAGTTATCTTTGGAAATTTCAAGAAGGCTTTAAGTTTAGAAACTGTGGTGTTTTCCATGGGAGGGTGTGAAGTGAGGGGCTTGGGATGGTAGTGGCTGAGGATGGAGGTCTGGCTCAGATGAGGAAGGCCATGAAAAAATAATGCATGATTAATTAAGAAAGGACTTTCCTGAAGATGAAAGGGGGGTGAGTTATATAGACACACCGACACACATACGCCCGCACTTATCTGTTTATCTTCAGGTAGAGGAAGTCTGTGGTATTGCAGAAAGATGAGCCTATAGTAGACATAGCTGGTGACAATGAATCCAGTGTGGGTGCTGAGCAGTAGTCCATGGGAAAGATGGCCAGGGAACAAGAAGAGAGGCTAGAACTGAAAGGCATTTTGAGAGTCAGGATTGACAGGATGTGATGACTGACTGGATGTGACGGGTGAGGACAAGGGAGAAACAGACAAAGGCACAGAGGCTTGTGGTTTCAGAGATGGAGTGTATGGTGGTGGCTCCATTAGCCAAGATGGGATATGTGGAGAGAGCACTCCTGAGGGGAAAGACAGTACCTTCGGTCTTGGACACATTGTACTTTAAGTATCTGTAAGACACCGAGGGCTTTTAGCCATAAACAGTATTTTCTGCACTAAGGAAATATCCTGGCTTTGTTGATACAATGAGGTCCACCTTATGGACATGAGACAAAGCAAGCCGAGGTGAAAACCCTGGTCTCGGAGGAAGGATGGAACAGTATTGAAGAGAAAGTAAGGCAAGAACTGCTAAGGATGGATCTTGAAAATGAAGAGGAAAGCCAAGATACTGAGAGGATCTAAGAATCTGAATCGAAAAGAAGTTCAAGAAAAATCAAGTGTGTATTTTCCATTAAAAAAAATAAATAAAGGTGAAAGAGAATTCAAGATACTGACTTAGAAGACTTTCATTTTCTACATCTGAAAATTATCAAGGGATATCGATAAACTCCACAGTGAAGAACATGTGAGAATATTAATCTTTTCAGCAGTTACAAAGTAAAAGTGTTTCTGAATTCTAAATGATGATACATATATATTTGCCCTAAAATAGATATATTGAGTAAACATAAATGTTCCTTCCTCTTCCCTCCCTCCCATCATTCCTATCGGCTTTCAGATACCATAAGCATTTATTGAGCATTTACTTCAAAGAGCACTTGCAGGGAAATGAGAGCTTCATATTCAAGTCTAGATAAGTTTGGTTCCAAAATCCAGAGGGACGATATCAATTAATTTTAACTCCAGGAACTGGAAACAGCTTCCAGGAAGAGGTGACAACGAAGTTGGACAGATGAGTGTGGTTTTAGCACTTGGAGAAAATGTACTGTGAAAATTAGATTCTTAATGAAAATCATCTTAAATAAGACATCGTTTTTACCAGGCAAATGTAATCCCCAGAATTTCTATATTCTTGCTTGAAGATTTAAAATGGCTGCCTTGGACAGGCACGCTCTTTGTTCTGTGAACTTCTTACATAAATGATGACCCAAATCAATGAAAGATTTAATCCAAACCGATGCAAATGCAAATGCCCTAGTTTCAGACAGCTGCAATGGTTATTTCTGTACATCTGGGAAACAGCTGTTGAGCCTCATTTTTTTACACTGGTCTTTGTTTAACTCCGAATTAGTGTCAAGATGGAAAGGAATGTAGGTGATTAGAAGGTATTGTAGTAAATATCCCAGAAATATGCAGGAGTTTCTGAGCAAGCTTTTTTTTTTTCCCCCTGATGGAGCTTCCAAATCCATCCCCCCAACCCCCTCACAGAACTGGTATGATAGAATGTTCTTCTGGGTTACCTTTCCAAATCCAAACTCTGAGAGCACCTAGACTGGCTGGAAGAAATAGCTTGCTTAATGATTCCTGAAGCACGCTTCCCCAGTGATGGCACAGAGCAAGGCGTGGATAGTCAAGTCTAAGTCATTACTCACCAGGATGCAGAGGTTGTGACAGGACAGACCGAAGCTGATGCTGCCAGTCAGAGGCAAGGTGCAGGGCTTGGTCCTTGCTGTAGGAAGCTGTAGAGCCGGGGCATCTGAGCCAGGCAACTGACGAGAATTCTTCTTCTTGGGATTCATACCACAACAATAGGCTAATAGATTGATGCCATAAAGGCATTGACCTTTGTGGGCAAGAACAGTTTCTCCGAGGAGAGAAAAAGATGTACTACCCCCCTGCTTGCTGTAGTTTTCACAGTGACTGACAGCATGGGCGGGCCCCAGCCTCCAGGAAGCACAGGCATGGCCTTCTGCATTGTTATCCTTTGATTAACTTATGACACACTTTGCAACATAAAATTCTTACAGGGAAATTGCTCCTTAATGCCGGCTGTAACATCGACAAACTTTGCCAATAAAAGTTAAAATATATCCAGAAGCAGCTCAGCTTGGGATAATGTATTTGTGTGTGTGTGTGTGTGTCCATGTGCATTTGTGTGCATATGCACACATGTGGGCAGAGGGGACACTTTTTGGCCTTCACATTCTCTGCCTTGTAATACTGTTATTCAAGTGCAGTATTTAGAAAAAGCTTCTTACATGTTATGGGCATGCTGCACATGGAGAGACTTAAGCAAGGCCAAGATGAAAATAAATAATGCATGAAGTCAGAGGCCTGAAGCAAATGTTAACTAATTTCAAAATGGGTCAAAATCACAACAATTAAGTCTCTGACATGTGAAGTCATTTTTTTCTCACTAAAATATTAACCAACTTGCTTCACTTCTACTAGATTGATTTGTAGAGCATGAAAGGTCATTTTGGAGGCAGAGGGGGAATTTGGCTTCTACAAGCCATCCATAATGAGAGCCAATAAATTAGGTAAAGCTCCTGTTTACCTAAGCTGAAATATTGATGTCCAAGCCCACATCGAATGCAAATCTCTACATTAATCATTTTTCTCCAGTCGGGGAATTCAGACCATGGTAACACATGCTTTGATAGACCTATACATCATAGTTACAGCAACATTAGACAGTGCCTCAGTGACAGAATACAAATATATTGCATTGGATTTCCTTCATTTTCCCCAGCCTGACTTTTATTTGTGTCTGCAAACTCTGCTCTGGGTGGGTGAAGTTTTGACATGGATTTGGGGGAGATCTTCGGCTCAGTAAATAACTGAAGATTGGTAACAAGGATTTTATTTTCTTGGTTATCCGCCAATCAAATCAAGAGAACTTTCATATCTAGTTCCTTAAGCAGAGCACTGTGATGATCAAGTTCCCTGGGTCTGTCCAGGCTTCTCCCACTCACGCAGGAATATCACTACAGCTGCTTTTCTCAAAGCATGATCTGTGAACATTTTGTATCTGATTATCTGAATGCTTGTTGGGAAATGCAATTTTCTAGGCCCTATAGGAGGAGGACATGGCAACCCACTCCAGTATTCTTGCCTGGAGAATCCCACGGACAGAGGAGCCTGGCATGCTACAGTCTATAGGGTCGCAAAGAGTCGGACACGACTGAAGTGACTTGGCACGCACACACACACACATACTGGGTATACTCAATCTGATTCCCTTACTGGGGCCAGGAAATCTTTACTTTTATGGAGGCCCCCAATGTTCATTATTTACATCATTGTTTGATAATTGCTACAGGCAGCTATCAGCTTTAGATTCTTCAAGCTCGCTCTGATCTTATTATTTTTTTACTCAAAGTCATTCTGACAATAAATATGTTCCAAATCTCTACTGAGTTTCATATGTAACCCTCTTCTTCTACTTAGCTAGATACCCTGCTCAATTTCACTCATCGTTCAGATTCTTATTTTTTCTATTTGCAGAAGAATTCCAAATCAGTCTTTTCAACAGTGATGCTTGACCTGAGCTTTAGATTCATTTCTGAAAATACCTGTTGGATCTCTCTACTGGGTACCTTAATGTCAATACATCCCAAACTGAACTATGCCTGCCACCACCCATCCGGACAGAAGTCCTAATATTTTCATTTACCCTTCTACCTTCCTATAATTTTTATCCAGTAAGTCATCAAATTAACTTGCCGTGTCATCTCTCCATCATCTCCACTGGGATACTTGCTGTTTTGTCCTTCTGGCTTTGTCCAAAGTTCAGGCCTTCATCACTCTCCGCTGTTCCACCCTAACAGACTTCTTACTATTCTTGTCTTTTGTTTTAAACTTGTAAAATCAACCTTCCATGTAGCTGCTGAGTAGTCTTTCTAAAGCTAAATCTGACTAAATCTGACTGCAGGATTGTCTGGCATGACATACAGGCCCATACTCATTTTCCATCAATCTTCACCCTGACTCTAGACTTTTAATATAACAGTTTGTAGTAACCTTACATAGACCACACTTTTTCAAAAGTCTCCTGTTTTTCTTCTGCCTGAAACTCCCTCTTCTCAATCATTTCCACTTATAAAAGTATTACTCAATAACAGTAATAAGTGTTACAAATGTTATTTTATAATCATATTATCTGACATTGATTGAGTTCTTTCTCTGTGTTAAACATTGAGTTCAAGGTTCCTTTTGATTCTCAAGGATCAAAACGTGGACACTTCCCTTAGCAATCTTCTTAATAAACCTCGGTCAGGTCATTTTTCCCCTCAGGGTTTTCCTTAATCTCTAGTATAGGTCATTTCTTTTCTTATTAGCACCAAGACTCCTTGTGCTGACTTCAGAGAAAACATTTAGCCTACTGTACTGAAATAGTTCATTTTTGTTCTCTGCTTTCCCTTAATCAGTAACTTCCCTGCTCCGTAAGGACAGAGCCTCTGTCTTATTCAGCTCCATTTTCCAAGCATGTAGCCCCTATTCTGGTGCATGAGAAGATGATTCCCGCTCAGTGTTCGCTTCACCTAGCAGAGCTGATTCAGTGGTGCAGAACGTCACTGTGAGAAGTCCTCTCTGCATATTTGTGTGTGTGCTTCAGTCATATCTGACTCTTTGCAACCCCAGAGACTACAACCCGCCAGACTCCTCTGTCCATGAGATTCTCCAGACAAGAATACTGGAGTGGGTAGCCATTCCATTCTCCAGGGGATCTTCCCAAACCAGGGATCAAACCCGGGTCTCCTGTATTGCAGGCAGACTCTTTCCCTTCTGAGCCATCAAGGAAGCCCTCTCTGCATATTTAATGGGAGACTATTTGATCTAAGGCCTTGACCTTCAAGGGTAGAGGCCGGCCCATGCTCATGTTTATATCCCCCTATAGTAACTGGCACTGCATCTTCTATATGATGAAAGCTCAAAGGTGTGAGAAGAGATTTAACTGTTACTCTCTGGATTTCAGGAATATTAAAGTGATGTTCAGCTCTGCTAAATTTTAGAAAAACAGAATACACAGAGTCATTGTGAGAAGCAAAAATCATTAGGCGCTCTAGCCATATTTAAGCAGTGCGATGTCAGAGTGGATGTTCATTAGACTTAATGGATTTGAGTGTGTCAGACAGAATAAATGTAAGAACTTCTGAGTGAGAGCAAAAAGGGACTGAAATGGAACCCTGTGGTGAAAACGGCAAATTGCTTCTTGTAGAGAGACAGAAATCTCAAGAATTAAGGGGTTCCATGACATGCACTTTTTTACACTAAGTGTTTAAAAATTGTTCAGTAATCATGTAATTTGGATTATATCTGAATATGATGATTAATGCAATGACAGTGAACCAGTGTTTCACTTATTAAGTGCACAGTCTGGCCCAGGTATTTCACTCTACTGCTAGGCTTGCCTTTTCTCCCATTTCACACATGACGAAACTGAGGCTCAGAAGGATGAGTAATTTTCTTAAGGTCACTCTTTAATATATTTCATGCAATATTCTGTATATTCATTCACGTAACAAGTACATGCTGAACAATAACTGTGCCACACACTGTACCAGGACCTTAACATACAAGAACAAATACGAACTTAAGGGAATTCATAGTCTGGGGCTATACGGTCATGGGAAATAATACAGAAGATATAATGCAGCAGTTTCCCTGAGAGACCGATCCTGTGGGAACTATGATGAAGGCTACTGTACTCCGGTAAGTTGGGTCTCCAGTTCAGCTTGGAGTCAAAAGGCATATAAGGCATCATGGAATACTTCCCAACAAGTCACAAACAGTCTGAGTCATATTTTAGACGGAGGGAATGGAACCTGACCCAGAACTTGGTCCTAGTCCATCTTTCTCATCCCTGCTTTGACTAGAACATGTGTGAGAAATGGCCGGTCATCTTGATTTTGCACTCCCATCTGGATTTTGGACACCTTGAGGGATGATGCTGAATAGATCCCACATCCTACAAAGCTGTTCTTCCAAAGTGCTCGGTGGAGACACAGGTGTGTGTCATGGAGGGGTGCTGACATTTTGTCCTACACATCTGTACGCATTTCTGGTGGCTCAGTGGTAAAGAATCCGCCTGCAATGTGGAAGACTCAGGTTCGATCCCTGGGTCAGGAAGATCTTCTGGAGAAGGGAATGGCAACCCACACTTCAGCATTCTTGCCTGGGAAACCCCATGAACAGAGGAGCCTGACGGGCTACAGTTCATATGGTAACACAGAGTTGGACATGACTGAGTGACTAAGCAACAAGATGCTTCTGTACACGTCACTGGTGCCTGTTAACGCAGGCGTGAGCACTGTCAGCGACAGCCCAGTTCCAGTCATTCTGCTAGGTCTTTAACATACCTTACCTGACTTGTTCCTCACAGTGATTCTACAAATTGCTTTACTTGCCTCTAATGCATGGATAAAATCTACCCACGTCTTACAAGTTTAAACAACTGTCCCCAAATGATATATAACACACGAAAGAGTCAAGATCTGAACCAAGAATTCAATGGCTTCAAAAATTCTTTATCTGCCTGTTTGGAATCAGAAAAAAGGAAACAAATCTTATTCCATCCTTTTGGTAAGCTCTCCTCCAGCATCCTGGCAAGGTGCGTTCTTCTCCTAGTCCGGTCTTCAAAGGAGAAAAGACAACCCCCTGCTTCTCTATCCGCTTCTCAATGAGTGGCAGACTCTCTGGGCCCTTCTCCATGTTTCTGATTCTCATGATTTGACTCTCTGTCTATACCCTGTCTTCCTCCACAATCCAACCAGAAAGAGATCGTTCCTTTTGACTACATATGCTAGTAAGTTTGTTCTTATTACGCTTGCTACCTTGTCTCAATTAAACTATCATGATGCTAATTAATCTAGGTCATAGAAAACCAATAGAAATCTCCTGCTGCTGCTAAGTTGCTTCAGTCGTGTCCGACTCTGTGTGACCCCAGAGACAGCAGCCCACCAGGCTCCCCTGTCCCTGGGATTCTCCAGGCAAGAACACTGGAGTGGGTTGCTATTTCCTCCAATGCATGAAAGTGAAAAGTGAAAATGAAGTCACTCAGTCATGTCTGACTCTTTGCAACCCCATGGACTGCAGCCTACCAGGCTCCTCCATCCATGGGATTTTCCAGACAAGAGTACTGGAGTGGGGTGCCATCACCTTCTCCGAGAAATCCCCCTAATAATGTATTATTTCTTAACTACCATATGTTACCACGTTTACAAGAGATCAAGCAGAGCAACTAATGAGAACTATAAGCTCAGAGTGATGAAATAAATATGAGAGATGATTCCCATAGGTGTGGGCTTTCTTTGAACACCCTTCTGTCTCACTTTCAGGACTATGGGATTGTGAAGCCTAACTTTATGACCAGTGAACTGTTATACAACTTCTCTGTCTTTACTATATCCTCAATCATGAGGTCACTCCCCTCCCTCCCTTTTCACTTTAGTCTAATTCAAGGTGTGGGTTGAGATCCCAGAAGTAGCTGGTTTCCGCTGTGAGCATACTGTTCATTAATCTACTACACACCAAAGTCCATTAATTTTGAATAGCACTATCAATTATACCGCCTGACAGGGAGATAACTATGTTATCACCTTTGCAGAAGTGTCTTCTTTAGGAAATCTATAGAGCCTCAACAAGACTCTAATGCTGATGGATAACTCTCTTCTCAAAAATCACAATTTGAGTTCATTTCCTTTCATGGGATCTTAAAAATATAAGCAAAAAAAAAAATATATATATATATATATATATATATCCTGAGGCTCGTATCACTTATCCACATAGACAGTCAATGAGCTTACCATTATTCTTCTGATAAAAACAAGAGTTCCTGCTTATTCTGGGTCCTTTAAATATATCTACCTTGCGAGTGTGAAAGACAGTGTTAGTACTTGTACCTGGTCTTGTGAGATTTCCCAGATTTATCTATTAGGTGCCATTGTGAAGTGACTCTTCATTTAGCTCTGTCTCATTCTCCCATTCTCCATACAGACCCTTCCTTGAGGCACTTTGACTTGTTCTTCTTGGCCTTTCTCCAGGATGATTTCTGATTTCTGTTATTCCCACAAAACTCCAATATAAATGAACAAATCCACCTTTGTGCTAAACTCCAGGCCCCTTAAATCATCTCTCTTAAATTAGGCAGGAAGGCGTAGCAGAGGCTGATCAAAACCTTCCCCTGGTTTCCTAACATGCTCTACAAAAAACATAATTTACTTGCCAGGCATGCTGTGCCAGGCTCTCGCTCATTCATTCATGCACTTAAGTGTATGTTGGGTGCCCATTCTGTGCCAGACATTCTTTTAATTACTGTGGAAAAGATGGAAGCTTTAAACCTCCCTATACTTAATGGAGAAACAATTAGAAAGGAGCAAATATACACATGATGGAACTGCAGGAGGTGAAGTGGGATGCAGTAAGTAATCAAGGTAAATTAGTGGTCAGATAGGAGATGGCAACACACTGGTCACAGCAAACACCCTCTTCCAACAACACAAGAGACGACTCTATACATGGACATCACCAGACGGTCAATACGGAAACCAGATTGATTATATTCTTTGCAGCCAAAGATGGAGAAGCTCTATACCATCAGCAAAAACAAGACTGGGTGCTGACTGGGGCTCAGATCATGAAATCTTTACTGCAAAATTCAGATTGAAATTGAATAAAGGAGAGAAAAATCACTAGAACATTCAGGTATGATCTAAATCAAATCCCAAAGAAAGGCAATGCCAAAGAATACTCAAACTACTGAACAATTGCACTCATCTCACGTGCTAGCAAAGTAATGCTCAATATTCTCCAAGCTAGGCTTCAATCGTATGTGAACCAAGAACTTCCAGATGTTCAAGCTGTGTTTAGAAAAGGCAGAGGAACCAGAGATCAAATTGCCAGCATCCACTGGATCATAGACAAAGCAAGAGAATTCCAGAAAAACATATACTTTTTCTTCACTGACTACGCTAAACCCTTTGACTGTGTGGATCACAAAAAACCAGAAAATTCTTAGAGAGATGGGAATACCAGACCACCTTACCTGCCTCCTGAGAAATCTGTATGCAGGTCAAGAAGCAACAATTAGTACTGGACATGGAATTACAGACTGCTTCCAAATTGGGAAAGGAGCACATCAAGGCTGTATATTGTCACTGTGCTTATTTAATTTATATGCAGAGTACATCATGTGACATGCCAGGCTGGATGAAGCACAAGCTGGAATCAAGATTGCTGGGAGAGATATCAATAACCTCAGAAATGCAGATGACTCCACCCTTATGCAGAAAGTGAAGAGGAACTACAGAGCCTCTTTATGAAGTGATAGAAGAGAATGAAAAAACCGGCTTAAAACTCAACATTCAAAAAACTAAGATCATGGCATCAGGTTCCATCACTTCATGGCACATGGATGGGGAAACAATGGAAACAGTGAGAGACTTTATTTTCTTGGGCTCAAAATCACTACAGATGGTGACTGCAGCTATGAAATTAAAAGATGCTTGCTCCTTGGAAGAAAAGGTATGACCAACCTAGACAGCATATTTAAAAGCAGAGACATTTCTTTGCTGACAAAGGTCAGTCTAGTCAAAGCTATGGTTTTACTAGTAGTTATGTATGGATCTGAGATTTGGACCATAAATAAAGCTGACTGCCGAAGAATTGATGCTTTTGAACCATGGTGTTGGAGAAGACTCTTGAGAATCCCTTGGACAACAAGGAGATCCAACCAGTCCATCCTGAAGGAAATAAAATCTGAATACTCATTGAGAGGACTCTGGCTGAAGCTCCAGTACTTTGGCCACCTGATTCAAAGAACTGATGCTTTAGAAAAGACCCTGATACTGGGAAGATTGAAGGCAGGAGGAGAATGGGACAACAGAGGATAAGATGATTGGATGGAATCACAAACTCAATGGACATGAGTGTGAGCAAGCTCCGGGAGCTGGTGAAGGATAAGGAAGCCTGGCATGCTTTAGTCCATCAGGTCGCAAAGAGTTGGACAGGACTGAGTGACTGAACTGAATTGAACTGAAGGTAGGTGACAGAAAAGTAGAAAGGGCAGGGCAGTCAGTGATAAACCTGTCAGGAAAGACCGCTGAGGAGGTCATTGTGGAACAGAGGTCAAAGTGAACTTCTTAGGGAAGATTTCCAAATCATGGGTATGTCTAGAGCACAGGATCTGAGGCTGGAAGGCCTTTGGCAATTTCAGGGAAGAGAATAGGGCCACAGTGCTACCAGCAGAGAGAGAGGTTAGTGTTGGCCATGGGCTAAATTGGGCACCCCAGGAATAAAAGGAAACAAAGGATTATTTTGAGCTATTCCTAGTCCAGCTCCCTGGTGGCTCAGTGGTAAAGAATTCACCTGCCATTACAAGAGACGTGGGTTCGATCCCTGGGTTGTAAAGATGCCCTGGAGAAGGGAATGGCAACCCACTCCAGTATTCCTGCCTGGAGAATCCCATGGACAGAGGAAACTGGCGGGCTACAGTCCATAGGGTCTCAAAAGACTTGGGCACAACTTAGCAACTGAACAACACACAGTCCAGGTCAGGCCTCAGGGCAGAGCAAGCAACATACCTGTCATTGCCTAAAGTGACTGCCCATAAGCCTCCATTTTGCAAGGGAATGATTCTACCAGCTTGTCAGTAACAATGAATTTTTATGTCTTCTCACTATCTCTTTTGGCTGATGCAATTTAAATTTATGTTTTAACAAAATATTTAGTGACATCAAATAATGTTCACAACATTGTCTTTCCTGACAAAGGCAAAGGACACCACAGGGCAGTTGGTCTCATTTCATCTTAAATAGTATATATATTTGTATGTGTGTGTAATATTTATATACAATATTTATTTTAAATATATATGTAAGATTGCCAGGAAAAATATCAATAACCTCAGATATGCAGATGACACCACCCTTATGGCAGAAAGTGAAGAGGAACTCAAAAGCCTCTTGATGAAAGTGAAAGAGGAGAGTGAAAAAGTTGGCTTAAAGCTCAACATTCAGAAAACGAAGATCATGGCATCTGGACCCATCCCTTCATGGGAAATAGATGGGGAAACAGTGGAAACAGTGTCAGACTTTATTTTGGGGGCTGCAAAATCACTGCAGATGGTGACTGCACCCATGAAATTAAAAGACACTTCCTCCTTGGAAGGAAAGTTATAACCAACCTAGATAGCATATTCAAAAGCAGAGACATTGCTTTGCCAACAAAGGTCCATCTAGTCAAGGCTATGGTTTTTCCATTGGTCACGTATGGATGTGAGAGTTGGACTGTGAAGAAAGCTGAGCACCGAAGAATTGATGCTTTTGAACTGTGGTGTTGGAGAAGACTCTTGAGAGTCCCTTGGACTGCAAGGAGATCCAACCAATCCATTTTGAAGGAGATCAACCTTGGGATTTCTTTGGAAGGAATGATGCTAAAGCTGAAACTCCAGTACTTTGGCCACCTCATGCGAAGAGTTGACTCATTGGAAAAGACTGATGTTGGGAGGGATTGGGGGCAGGAGGAGAAGGGAACGACAGAGGATGAGATGGCTGGATGGCATCACTGACTTGATGGACATGAGTCTGAGTGAACTCCGGGAGTTGGTGATGGACAGGGAGGCCTGGTGTGCTGCGATTCATGGGTTCACAAAGAGTCGGACACTACTGAGCGACTGAACTGAACTGATGGGCTTCCCTATAGAGTTATTGAAATAAATGTATGAAAATATCACAGAATTATATACTATAATATTAAGAGTAATTATCTTACTGATGAATGATGGGGTTATTGACTTATTCTACTTTTTTTTATTATTTGTACATATTTTCCAAAATTTCCACAATAAATATGTATGACTTTTATTACTAAAAAAGATCCAAAGCTTCAGTTCTTTTAAAAATTGCTCTAATTTGCAGATTTTTAGGAAAATCTCAAGCATGAGGCATTGTTTAGAACTATTAATCATTCATACGTGAATTGTGTGCAAGTGCTAATTAACAGCATGTTGGACATGCTTCACTTCTCTGAGTGTCAGTTTTATCCTTTGATAAAGTGTAAAATAATGCCTACATGTTAGGATTATTATGAGTAGTAAATTGAAGAGATTGCAAGCAATTCAGAAATGTCTTAAATATACTATTTTAGGGGTCAGGGATTATATGTGTATTTATACAATATCCAGCAGACTTTTGTATGGAGTAGTTTTAGATAAACAATAAAAGCTTCTGACTAGAGAGTATAAAGCACTCTCCATTGAAAGATAATCATAAAATAATGAAATTACCGGCTAGAAATTGACTTGAAACATCTATCTATCATCAATCCAAGCCTAATCTTTCTACCCCGTCAGTGAATATTCCATTTATCTCTGTGTGCTTTGAACAATACACCCCTCTTTCACTTAGCAGTAACTCCTCTGCTTCAGAACAGAACTCACCATTAGTCCTTTTTCCTCTGTGAAGACAAAGCTATTTCTCTGTTCTTTTCATTCTTCATCCTGCTTCTTTCATCAGGATCAAGATAAAGAGGCTTTACTCAAAATTCACATATAACCTTTTCAAGATTTAATAAACTTCATCATCTTTTCTCTCCATTTCTCCCAATTTTTCTCTTCATTTTTCCAACTAGCCCTTGGAAAATAAGGTTACCAGACTCCTCATTTTATCCTGGAACTTGCTCTCTATGGATGTAGTAAATGGTAAAACCTAAACCTGAACACAAATTTCAGCCAGTTTTAATGAGCACAGAACAAGGGACTCCACCTATCTAATCATTTCAATCCATTCTAAGATCAGGTAGCTGTGTAGCAGTCCTATCCGTACTTATCTTCAGTGAACTTCTGACATGGTGTACCTGAAAGGTATCAGTCTTGGAACTCAGAGCTGAAACATCTGGAAGGTGACTGGCATATAATAAGTATGCCATAAATGATGGCTACTGTTGTTATCACTGTAATTATTTTAGACTCCTGAAGATATTTTACATTTTCAACCACTAAGCCATATCTTCCTGATCCTATCCAAACACGTTCAGCTTTTTAGATGTCTGGGTACAACATTCATCCTTGTTAAGCTGCATTTTGTAAGAATTAAATTGTCTTATCACTGTAGCCCATTACTATCTCTTCAGATCCTGATTCATTCAGAAACTGCACATGCTCTCCTTCCCAGATTCCTGTCACCCCTGAGTTTGATGAGCTGTCAACTGTACCTTCAGCAAAGCCACAGATAAAAACATTAACTGCAGCAAATTCAAAGATAGAGGTGCATATGCTGTGCATCAACCAACGTGAGTAGGAAGAGAGCTTCTCTTAGTAATGTACATCTACGCCGGCTGGAAAATGACAGGCTGAACCATTTTTAATTACTTTACTTTAACCCTCTGTGTCACTACATTTACCTGAAGTGAATTCAATGTCATAGGCTCTAGGAATGCTTGACATTGTCCCTGGTTGTCATTTTTTAAAAGATAAATCACAATTCAAATTTGGAGATTGGAAATTTCTTCTTATATTTGATCAGTATCATTAATGAAAATCCAATTAATCTTTATTTTTAAATTTTTTTTTGGGGGTAGAGATCTACATCATATTTATTTATTTATTTTTATTTTTTTTAATTTTATTTTATTTAACTTTACAATATTGTATTGGTTTTGCCATATATCAAAATGAATC
Source organism: Bos indicus (assembly GCF_029378745.1). Taxonomy (NCBI): domain Eukaryota; kingdom Metazoa; phylum Chordata; class Mammalia; order Artiodactyla; family Bovidae; genus Bos; species Bos indicus. Next base: position 15,713,849 of record NC_091788.1, on the reverse strand, counting down.
TGCCACAGGTATACATGTGTTCCCCATCCTGAACCCTCCTTCCTCCTCCCTCCCCATACCATCCCTCTTAATCTTTAAATTTATCCTGTTCTAGGTTCTAAGACAGGTGTTAAAAAAGTTCAGTTTAGCAAAATGCATATGTATAAGTAAATCACTTCTATGTATATAGCGTCAAGTACCATAACAGAGGAATTCACCAGTACTTCTAAAGAATCACAAGCAAATTTCTAGTCATATACATATAAAGATGTCAGAATTGGAAAATACCTTGATGAGAATAAAGTTCAATCTTCTCATTATACATTGATTCAAAGAGGGGAAATAACGGTCCCAAATTCACACAGTTAACTGGTAGACCAGAAGTCAAATGTCTACATGTAAATCCAATGTTCCTTCTTCAGTCTTCCCCTTGATAAGAACCTCTAACACCAAGAAATGTATGCATTTATTTATTTACAGCATCTAAATAGCCTACCTGAAGATGGATTCTCATAGTCTACAGTGGATAATATAGATGCAGAATAACTAGGAAATTTGTATACTATTGAATATTTACCCTCAGTTCAGTTCAGTTACTTATTCATATCCGACTCTTTGCGACCCCATGAAGTGCAGCACGCCAGGCCTCCCTGTCCATCACCAACTCCCAGAGTTTAGCCAAACTCATATCCATCGAGTCAGTGATACCATCCAGCCATCTCATCCTCTGTCATCCCCGTCTCCTCCTGCCCTCAATCCCTCCCAGCATCAGGGTCTTTTACAATGAGTCAACTCTTCGTATGAGGTGGCCCAAGTACTGGAGTTTCAGCTTCAGTATCAGTCCTTCCAATGAACACCCAGGACTTATCTCCTTTAGGAAGGACTGGTTGGATCCCCTTGCAGTCCAAGGGACTCTCAAGAGTCTTCTCCAACACCACAATTCAAAAGCATCAAGTCTTCGGCGCTCAGCCTTCTTCACAGTCCAAGTCTCACATCCGTACACGACCACTGGAAAAACCATAGCCTTGACTAGACAGACCTTTGTTGGCAAAGTAATGTCTCTGCTTTTCAATATGCTATCTAGGTTGGTCATAACTTTATATTTACCCTAGAACCTACCTAAGGATTTAACATGCATGCTCATACACAATTAAACTCCCTGAAATTCCAATATTAGCTTGTCATTGTTTGTTTACTTGTTTTTTTTCCCCTCCTCAGTGAAGTGTAGGAAAACACAATAACAACACCTTGTTAGCTAAGAATTTAGGCTTTTAAGTTTTTAATTAATTCATTCTACAAATACTTACTGGCATTTTCCTATAGGAAAGATCTTTTGTAAGATGGAATATAAAATAACTCTGGTAGCAATCCTTAAGGATGTCTATGTTTCTTGGGGGAACTCCTCTTTGTGTTATAAAAAGCCTAATGAAATGTATCTTACAGCATAACAAAAGGGGATCTTTCCAGATGCTCTTTCTTTTCAAGGGCATACCAACTACTGTTACTGTTCCAGGGTATCTGCTCCATCACCATTAGCAGATCCAGTAAACGTTTAGAGGATTTCACTAAATAATAAGCATAGAGGATTTCACTAGATAATATGCACTGAGGTATGTGGTATTTTCTCATTTGGTTCCCCAACTACTCAGAAAGCTTGATCCTTTCATTATCCCTTAGTTATTAGAGCAGAAAATCTGAGATTGATAGATACTGCTTAACTTGTCTCAGGTCACACATCCAGGAAATGGAGGAGCTGGAATGTGAGTGCAAGTCTACAAGACTGCAAAATCTATGCTCTTTCTGCAGTACTTTGGAATGTTCTGGAATCAAAGTGAGGGCCTCGGTGTCTCTAGTCTTGGGGAAAATGGGTAAGAGGGGCTTGGGAGGAGTCAGTGCATCACTGAACTCAATAATTTGCCTTTGTTTGAAGTGAAACTTGTATTATAAAAACATGTTTTTCTATAAATGGAAATTCAAATACATATGTACATACATATATGTGTCTGCATACACACACAGGCACATTTCTCAGGTATCTCTAAATGAAAAATTCTGCACTTCATCTGTGAAGTTTTGCAATTCCTGTTTTGACTCTACTATTCATTATTACTGTTAGTGAGAATTAGTTTTTAGTTTCCCTTTGTGAAGCTTCCCTTGCTGTAAGTGGTTACAACATAAGTGATTATATGCAGAGTGGTTTACTGCAAGTTTCTATTATACTTTTCCCAGTGAGAATGGTTCTGGCAACGAGTTTATCTCCTGTTAAGCACATTTCTTCTTGGCCATGCCAAATTGCCTCAGCTATTTGGTCTTACCAGCAGTGTTAACACATGCCAGCAAGTTTCCCTGGGGAAATTAGGCAGCCCTAAGCAGCTCCAGATCTTTTATCCTCGAGTTCCTTCAAAATAACCTGGACCACTTCCAAAGTCTTCAGTTCCACCTCACTGATCCCTGGACAAGTGGTGGAAGGTTTTGAATGACCTTGACCCACTCAAATTTGAAATCACCACAGGGAACAGAAGGAAAAATTGAGAGGGAAGGATGATTCCTAAACACGACAGGTCCTCTAGAAACAGACGCAGGCCTGGTACAGGGGCCTCATGTCTTCCATTTTTCTAACTGAAAAGCTTTATCACTCATGATGTGGAGGGGGCTCTTCCGGGAAGTAGTATCCTCTGGATACTACCGGTGTGTGCGTGTGTGTGTGTGCGTGTGTGTGTGCACGCGCACGTGCCCTCAGTCGTGTCTGACTCTTTGTGACCCCATGGACTGTAGCCTACCGGGCTCCTCTGCCCATGGGTTTTCCCAGGCAAGATTCCTGAAGTGGGTTGCTGATTCCCTCTCCAGGGAATCTTCCTGACCCAGGGATTAAACTTGTGTCTCTTATGTCTCCTGCATTGGCAGGTGGGTTCTTTACCACTGCACCACCCAGAAGCATGACTTTCTATTAGAAGAGATCAAAGATTTAAAAAGCAGGGGTCAGATTCTCCATCCTTCCTTCATTTATTTGTCCAAAAGCGAATATCCAATGTAGACAGGAGACTGAAACTGTAAGGGTTTCAATTATGCAGCAGCGGCAGTGGGGATGAAATAAGAAACAGGATAAACAGCTCTTCACTCGCAAACCCTGCCATTTATCATGAACAGAAGTCATTTCAATAAAGAGGGATACATAACAGGAAAGGAAGCCATAAGAGAGCTGAGAAGGCACACAACCCAGATGCGTAGGGCTGGACAAAGTCCTAACTTTTGACACCTATGTGCACACATCCTCAGAGATTCCATGTTATATCTTCAGTCTCCCGGATGCTTATGTCACACTGGATAAACACCATGTACTCTTATAAGTGCTTTATCAACATTAACTACTTTTATCTTCATGTTGACTCTATGAAGAAGATGCTACCATCATCAGCCCCAACTGATGTCCTAGGAAACTGAGACCTTCCCTGCCCAAGGTCATGCAACTCAGCAGGGACCCTGAGGCTATGCTCTTACTGCTAAAATAGGTACCTCTCAAAAGATCTGGGAAGGAAGACCTGAACACTGTGTCATATTCTGCTGTGTTGGGAAAGTATAAGATGGGGGAACAATATTTACTCCAAGCTCTCGGCTTGAAAGAAAAGGAGGACACTAAGCTATTGCAGAAATACAGCCTGGGGGTCAGGAGAAAGGCCTGCATGAGCTGCCTGCCAGGATGCTGTGAGAACCTAATTCCAATTTCACTTTCCAGGCCAATCACAGACCTCCTAGAGTGCCCATCTCTAAGGAAGGGGGCATATAAATAATCTGTCCCCACCTTAAAAGCAATTTTTGCAGACAGCAGTTCCCCTCACCACACTTCTGCTCCACATGCAGAGGAAGATTGATGACAAAACCCCATCTCTGACAGGCAAGTCCAAAACTGCCCTCACACTGCCAGGCTTCCAGAGGAAATGAGAGCCCCGCTGGTCCAACGGGGGAGGATCTTCTCTGTGTTGCTATTATCCATAATTCAAAAATAACTGGACCTACCAAAAGCCAGAAAACCCCAAAGAAGAGTGTGAGGAAGAAAAAATGCATCTGTCTCACAGACTAGAAAAATATCAGAAATGCATATAGGGCTCTGCGTACTCTCAGAGCAAACTATCACACTCAAAGGAAGTCCCCAGGGCCCTTCACTCACCAAACTTTATCTATGGCAGACTCTCCTTTTCAAATATCTGTCCTTTTCTTCATCCCTTCCATGCTTCTATTGCCCAGAAAACAGATATATGTTAAATACAAGTTTGACTTTTAAACGGTGTCTCACACTCTTGCGGTCTCAGGCTCCTCATCTGTAAAACGTGGGGGATAAATGAGACCTCACAGGTAGTTCCACTGTCAGTGGTGGGGTGCACGTGGCATGCCTCCTGTACTAGGGACACTCAAAACAAGCTTCTCATTTTTATTCACTTAAGCAGGTTTTGAGTTCTGGCTCATCCTCCTTAGTAGTTTTGTGATCTTGTATATGTCATTTAACCTGGCTGAACCTCCACTGCTATCCATAAAACTCAAGGTAAAGAGGGAAAGAATTTATCATTCTGACAAGCAGAATTTCTATGAGGAAGGGAACTGTGTTTTACATTAAAAAAAATTCACACCTTGATAAGGAGGGTCCTGACATTGTACAGGAGGCAGGGATCAAGATCATCCCCAAGGAAAAGAAATGCAAAAAGGCCAAATGGTTGTCTGGGGAAGCCTTACAAATAGCTGTGAATAGAAGAGAAGTGAAAGGCAAAAGAGAAAAGGAAAGATATACCCAGTTGAATGCACAGTTCCAAAGAATAGCAAGGAGAGATAAGAAAGCCTTCCTCAGTGATCAGTGCAAAGAAATAGAGTGAAACAATAGAATGGGAAAGTCTAGAGATTTCTTCAAGAAAATTACAGATACTAAGGGAATATTTCATGCAAAGATGGGCACAAAAAAGGACAGAATGGACCTAACAGAAGCAGAAGATATTAAGAAGAAGTAGCAAGAATACACAGAAGAATTACACGCAAAAAAAATCTTTATGACCCAGATAATCACGATGGAGTGATCACCAACCTAGAGCCAGACATCCTGGAATGTGAAGTCAAGTGGGCCTTAGGAAGCATCACTACAAACAAAGCTAGTGGAGTTGATGGAATTCCGGTTGAACTATTTCAATTCCTAAAAGATGATGCTGTGAAAGTGCTACACTCAATATGCCAGCAAATTTGGAAAACTCAGCAGTGGTCAAACTACCACACAATGGTACTCATCTCAGTTCAGTTCAATTCAGTCGCTCAGTTGTGTCCAACCCCATGAATTGCAGCATGCCAGGCCTCCCTGTCCATCACCAACTCCCGGAGTTCACTCAGACTCACGTCCATCAGGTCAGTGATGCCATCCAGCCATCTCATCCTCTGTCGTCCCCTTCTACTCCTGCCCCCAATCCCTCCCAGCATCAGAGTCTTTTCCAATGAGTCAACTCTTCAAATAAGGTGGCCAAAGTACTGGAGTTTCAGCTTGAGCATCATTCCTTCCAAAGAAATCCCAGAGCTGATCTCCTTCAGAATGGACTGGTTGGATCTCCTTGCAGTCCAAGGGACTCTCAAGAGTCTTCTCCAACACCACAGTTCAAAAGCATCAATTCTTCGGTGCTCAGCTTTCTTCACAGTCCAATTCTCACAGCCATACATGACCACAGGAAAAACCATAGCCTTGACTAGACAGACCTTTGTTGGTAAAGTAATGTCTCTGCTTTTCAATATGCTATCTAGGTTGGTCATAACTTTCCTTCCAAGGAGGAAGTGTCTTTTAATTTCATGGGTGCAGTCACCATCTGCAGTGATTTTGGAGCCCAAAAAAATAAAGTTGGCACTGTTTCCACTGTTTCCCCATCTATTTCCCATGAAGTGATGGGACCAGATGCCATGATCTTCGTTTTCTGAATGTTGAGCTTTAAGCCAACTTTTTCACTCTCCACTTTCACTTTCATCGAGAGGCTTTTGAGTTCCTCTTCACTTTCTGCCATAAGGGTGGTGTCATCTGCATATCTGAGGTTATTGATATGTCTCCCATCAACCTTGATTCCAGCTTTTGCTTCTTCCAGCCCAACGTTTCTCATGATGTACTCTGCATATAAGTACTCATCTCACAGTACTCATCTCACACGCTAGTAAAGTAATGCTCAAAATTCTTCAAGCCAGGCTTCAATAGTACATGAACAGTGAACTTCCAGATGTTCAAGCTGGATTTAGAAAAGGCAGAGGAACCAGAGATCAAACTGCCAACATCCACTGGATCATTGAAAAAGCAAGAGAATTCCAGAAAAATATATACTTTTGCTTTATTGTCTATGCCTAAGTCTTTGACTGTGTGGACCACAGCAAACTGGAAAATTCTTAAAGAGATGGGAATACCAGACCACCTGACCTGTCTCTTGAGAAATCTACATGCAGGTCAGGAAGCAACAGTTAGAACTGGACATGGAACAACAGACTGGTTCCAAATAGGGAAAGGAGTTCGTCAAGGCTGTATATTGCCATCCTGCTTATTTAACTTACATGCAGAGTACATCATGAGAAACACTGTGCTGGATGAAGCACAAGCTGGAATCAAGATTGCTGGGAGAAATATCAATAACTTCAGATATGCAGGTGATACCACCCTTATGGCAGAAAGCAAAGAGGAACTAAAAAGCCTCTTGATGAAAGTGAAAGAGGAGTGTGAAAAAGCTGGCTTAAAACTCAACATTCAGAAAACTAAGATCTGGCATCTGGTCCCTTCACTTCATGGCAAATAGATGAAGAAACAGTGGAAACACTGGCTGACTTTATTTTGGGGGCCTCCAAAATCACTGCAGATGGTGACTGCTGCCATAAAATTAAAAGATACTTGCTCCTTGGAAGAAAAGTTATGATGAACCTAGACAGCATATTAAAAAGCAGAGACATTACTTTGCCAACAAAGGTCTGTCTAGTCAAAGCTATGTTTTTTCCAGTAGTCATGTATAAATGTGCGAGTTGGCCTATAAAAAAACCTGAGCACAGAAGAATTGATGTTTTTGAACTGTGGTGTTGGAATGGGTTCAGTGGAAGGACTGATGCTGAAGCTGAAACTGCAATACTTTGGCCGCCTTTGGGAAGAACTGACTTATTGGAAAAGACCCTGATGCTGGGAAAGATTGAAGGTAGGAGGAGAAGAGGATGATGGAGAATGAGATGGTTGGATAGCATCACCGACTCAATGGACACGAGTTTGAGTAAACTCAAGCAGTTGGTGATGGACAGGGAGGCCTGGCGTTCTGCAGTCTGGGGGGTTGTAAAGAGTTGGACATGACTGAGCAGCTGAACTGATAAGCTCTGGCATTAGGGAGTGGGCACCCCAGCTTCAGGGAAGAGGCATAAGATGCTCTGTGTGGAATAGATCAACTTGAAATAGAGGAGGAGAGAAAAAACTGCAAAGAGGGAAAGGAATGGCCATAAAAGATCCAGTGGGGAGTTTCTACATTCCACTAGGGTAAAAGATTTATGAAATTCTACAGTAGTGTGGTAACTGAAGGGCATTATAAGAGTAAGTGGAGTCACTCAGTTGTGTCCGACTCTTTGTGACCCCATGGACTGTAGCCTACCAGGCTCCTCCATCCATGGGATTTTCTAGGCAATAGTACTGGAGTGGGTAGCCATTTCCTTCTGCAGGGGATCCTCCGGACCCAGGGATCGAACCCGGGTCTCCCACATTGTAGACAGACGCTTTACTGTCTGAGCCACCAGGGAAGTCATATATAAGAGTAAGCTTATAAAAGTATGCTTTCCTAATTTTCCATATTAATTTGTTCATATGACCATGATGCAAACCCTTCTCTTTTACACTACATTTCAGGACAGTGTAATAACAGACTCAGACAAATTTATTAGGACTGATTTTTTTTTTTAAAGGAAAGAGCCTGAGTTCCTATTTTCAGTCAACAAAGATGACCCAAAAGAAGGTACCCAGACACTTAGGTGGCCATGGAAATAGAACTTTGCATAAACTTTGGGAAGCATTGCATATTCACAGCCTCGGCAGGTTGGTGAGGAGAGCTAAATGCAATGTTATATAGATTTTGAGAGGTAAGGAGGATCCCAACTGAGAGCTAGGCTACCCAAGGAAAATCATATTAACACGGAAGATAAATGACTTAATCTCTGTGTCACATTATCTGTCTCTTGGTAGACCCTCCGTCCTTCACTCTCTCCTTCCATCCTTTGCATCCTTATGTAACCTTGCATAAAAATGCTCTAGGTGTACTTTGAAGTGCACACTTCTACATTGTACTCTGGCCTGCATCATTTCAAAGGGAAAATACTAGCTTGTCTGTTCAGCTACAGTGTCTTTCAATCTTCCAAATACACACTTTATTTTTTCCCCTTTTCAAGCCACATCATCCCAGTGAATATTCATCTGTGTAAAAGTGATTCATTATCACCTTTCATTTTTACCGACTATCTTATTGTTCATTACCTTCCAGAGGCTGGTTTCTCATTTTTGCCCTTGAATCTGCAGTTTTTATTTCCTCCGCAGACTACTTTTCATATCTCCTTTTACAGTTTCTGTGTACCTCCAAAACCATGCCTCCATGTCCTGTGATCAAGCCGAGCGGCAGTCACTAAATTATTGGGTATTCTCTGCAGCTTCCGAACATCAATGTTTTCTGGCTATATAATCTGCTTGCTTTTTTCAGTGAGCCATATATTGGGAAGGATATATGGGTATTACTACTCACAAAGTTCAAAATGGAAGGGAGCTTACTCATAATAGTGCCTTTGGCTGATTTAGAGATCAACTTTCTGTTTATGATCAACTCTTATCTGTGTTGATTTTTTTTTCAATCCTCTTTGTCTTTCTGTAGTTCCATAAGACCGTGTGGCTGAGTTTCCTGTGCCTTGCAATACTATTCCTCTATCTCTAAGACCATTCTTCACTGTCAACATCTGGATTTAAAGTTCTCTCTAGCCCCTTCCTCTTTTTTGTCTTTTTTAATAAACTCATTTTACACATAAAAACAATCTCAGGCACCCTGTAATTTCTTACAGAATCTTCCCTGAAATATTCACCCTGAACATATGGCACCTCTCTCTGGGCCCACTTTTCTTTTTCTTTGAATGAAAGTCAGAAGAGAATGGATCAGTCATACTTGCCAACCCAGGAACATTATCAATTATCATCATTGGCTCATCAAAGTCTCCTGCTTTATTTTATAAATTTCTGTATTTCCTTTTTTTCACACTGTCTTATGTTCATTTGTTTGCATGTGTTCATATAGTCATTTCTCCTGTAATACTTGTTTTGTAACAGTGAATTTGTTCCAATGCCAAGGATATAAAGAAAAAAAAAATTGAGCATGGTTCAAACTTCATATCATGTGTAATTCCATCCAGGAGAAACAATAGGTGAGTGAAGTAAACTGCACCCTGCTGACTAGAGCCTGGTAGGAATACACCACACACACAGTCACACACACACACATACATCCCTTAAATATCTACCAACTACCTCAAGTCACCACGTGTGTTATAAACCATATATTCACAACTGTGTTAACAACTTTCTAACTTCAGATAAGCATCATTCCATCATCCCATAATAACTCACAAACTGCAACCTTTCCCACATTCAAGCCCACTTTCACAAGAAAACTTCTGATCTCTTTGAAAGCAAAAGTAGGAGTATGTATGCACTGCAGGGCATGTGCTTTTACTTAATGTTAAAAGCTTAAAATTGTGCATGCTTAATTGTGCTGCAGTTTTTATTAAGTTTCTTTTTCATGTCACTGACAAAGCTTTTCATGTTCTCCCCAAAACAGTCTCACAAGTGTTGTATTTTTGTACAGCAAGATGATTTTAGAAAAGAATATGCTGTATTATGAAAAACTGACTATTTTGTCATTTGGAGAACATGTATATTTAATTTATGAAACCCACATTGTGTTATAAATGTCATTCTGCTTCCTTCTATGTGTCGTTATTCTGAGCACTATGCTTTCAGATCTTATGGTTTCTAATTACTGCATACTACTCCTCCACATTTTATCCATTCTCCCATGGGTACCCAATATTTTCTACTATAAATGCCATTAAAATAAACAACCTTGACAAAAGAAACTTTACAGATTCACAAAAACTTTCTTTCACACATACCCAGAAGCAGAATTGCTAGGTGACATGTGAGCAAACCCTTACTTATCCTAGAGTACCCACTAGCTTTCAAGAACTCATATAATGGTCTACCGTCTCCACAACAAAGCATAAGCATGTTTATGACTCTACCTGAGTTCATAGCATTCTAATTTTTGCCTGTTTATCATACATTCCCTTCTTTGCCATTTCTTCTTAGTCTTTGGACACAGCTTCAGATCAGTTATGATCCTTCTGACTCAGCCCTACTCCGTAGACTCACTTTGTACCAATACACCTCCAGCTCTGCAATTCACATTATTTTCTCCATGGTCTATATCCATCCTCTGGTTACACTGATTTTGCCACCACCTTCCTCTGTTTTCTCAATAAATATTCCACCAGTTCTGCCGGGCCCAGGCTGCCTGTCTGCTTGTTAGTACAGACTGTCATATCTAATTTCCTCCTTTTATTCATTCATTCCCCTGTAAGTAAAATGTGGACACTAGCTCACCTCCAAAGATCTACCTAGCCTTCTCTCACATATTATCTCTTCTGTAAAGAATTCTTTAACTACTTCATTGAAAGTGAAAATAATCCCCTTCTTCCACAAATCTGTTACTTATTTTTTACCTCTCTGCTTTGTTAATATTTGTTTTATATATCTCTTTTCCTAAGGGATTCCTGATCTACTTGAGGACAGGGCATTTGTCTTATCTTCATTTTCCCCTCATTTAGTAGGCTCTCGAAAACTCTTCCTTGAGTGATTGCATGTATGAGCAAAAAATGAATAAATCAAATGTTATTTTGTATCAAGTACCCTTAAGTAATCAAAGTTTGAAATGCCCAATATGTTAGTCACAATTTAAAACTCTTTATTAACATAGAACAAAAAATAAGATGAGATGATTTTTAATTAAAAATCCTGTATCTTAAAACCGATTCACAAAGGAGATTGCTTGATTATTTGTTGCTTTATTTTTTTTTCTCTGAAGAGGATGTTTTATTAATTAGCCTTTCTAGTTCATATCCCTTTTCTAGAGTTATCATACTGTGTATCAGTAATGCTGGGATCTGCTAAAATTAAATATAATTGATAATGAATTCAGCAGCCAATTCTCACATTATTCTCAGGTGAATTCCAGTTGACTCAATTCATCCTTTCTCTCACAATCCCTTAGATGAATATTATTAAATATTAAATAGGAGTTAGGAAGGATTATGGTTCTGCATTATTTGTGTAGGAACATATGTTACTTTACGAGTGTGTGTGTTTGTGTGTGTGTGTGTGTGTGTGTGTGTGTAAATGCAGAGCCTGGCCCTCCCAATTCTCTCAAGACTACTCTAGTTTTAGCATCAGAAGTCCTGTATCCCAGGACTCACTTTCAATTCTGGGCAAGTTAAGTTGGTCATCTTAGGTATAAACCTGCTTCATTTACATGCAGTGTTTTAACCAGGCATTTAAGACTTAGTATGGTCTAACATTGATTTTCTTTTCTGTCGTATTTTTAGCAAAGCTTCCTTCAGTCTACTTTCTAGAAAAACTAAACGAGAGCATGCTCTTTACACATGCACTGCTTTTCTTGCCTGCAGTGTTGCATGTCTAAATCCCTCCTGCTTGTCAAGGGCTAGTTAAAATGTTCTTTCTTTCACCACATGTGCCTTTCTCTACCCACAGACTCTCCAGTATCAGAATATGGCTTTTGATGCGGATGCATTTCTGCCTTCAATTACAATATCTTGATGGGTCTTAATGCTTTGTCCTAAACAAGGAATTGATGTTAACCAGATGATTACATGATGTAGTGCAGACTCTGCTCATGGTATGTAAATTAATCTTGTATATGACTCATTAAATGTCCAGCTTTCCTTGTAATCTTTCAATACCAATTATTCAGTTTATTAACCAGTTTTGTTTTCCAGTATCTAATGCATGACAAATCCTTTCAATGACCATAATTATTGTATTTGTGTTTTTTAAATTCATCTCTATAACTGAGGGAGAGAGGATTGTACAACAGAATGAGCATATGCATTGAAGCTATACATACAAGAGTTTAAATTCTAGTTTTTCCTTTTACCATCTTGGATGAGTAACCTAAATTCACTAAGCTTCAATTTCTGCATATTTGAAATGGACAGAAAACATCTTCCCTACAGACATATCATGCAGCTTAAAAATAATGAATATAAAGTGTCAATAAACTTTTCAATAAAGAGATACATAGGAAATATTTCTGACTTTGTGGACCATACCGCCTGGCAAACTACTCAACAACCCCTGTAGTGTGAAAATTGCCATAGACAATAAGTAAATGAAGGAGGTGCCTATATTCCAATACAATTTGTGTCACAAAAATTGTGAGACAGATTTAGCTGTTGGCTAGTTTAGCAACTCCCGATGTGTATTAAGCACTAAATAAATGGGAACCAGTATTTCCATGAACTACTTTTTCTTCCCTTCCTGAGCATTTTGATCTTGTAGTCTTAATCCAAATTAAGCTCAAACTAATGCAGCATTTGCCAACAAATGTAGTAGGTTTAGTTTCTGGCTTTTCCATAACATCTTCCATACAAGTATTATAGGAAAATTATATGAGCCAATGTCCTAGTCTATTCCTGGTAGGGACAGAACACTGAAGATTCCAGTTTTGAGAATGTTAACTCCTGATTCCCCGTTTTCCTACTCAAGTATAGTCCCCAATGCCCCCAGTACTACATCTTCTATCTTGTGGTTGTTTTTGTGTAGTCTTCCTGAAGCCCTATGGACCTTAGCTCACTAAGCTCCTCCGTCCACGGGATTTCCCAAGCAAGAATACTAGAGTGGGTTGCCATTTCCTTCTCCAGGAAATCTTTCTGATTCAGGAATCAAACCCACATCCCTTGCATTGGGAGATGGATTCTTTACTGCCGAGCCAGTGCAGAAGATGTAAGAGATGTGTGTTTGATCCCTGGGTCAGGAAGATCCCCTGCAGAAGGGCAGGGCAACACATTCCAGTATTCTTCCCTGGAGAATTCCATGGACAGAGGAGCCTGGCAGGCTCCAGCTCATGGGGTTGCAAAGAATAGGATAAGACTGAAGCTACTTAGCACACACACATTACCCAGTACCTAAAATCATCATGGTCTAGTCATGGAGCATGGTATAAGCTCTGAGAGGGCCTGGGATTAACCAGCTACCATAAGCTCAGTGCCCTGGTATGAAGACTGGATACTCAAGTTTTCTCAAGATAACATTTCTCCCAAATATGTTAATTTTTTCCCAAATTTGATGTTTTAATTTTTTTAATGGCTGTGTAGCTTGTCAGAGAACTTTACTGGTCTCTATAATCCAGATGGTCTCACTTTGGGCTATAAGTTAGAATCATTTGAAAAAAGTATGAAAACCAAATTTTTCTTGCATGCATGCTAAGTCACTTCAGTCATGTCCAACTCTTAGAGACCAGGAATTTCAGTCCTCCCCAGGTTCCTCAGGTTACTCTGCCAGGTTACTCCAGGTAAGAATACCGGAGTGGGTTACCATGCCCTCCTCCAGGGATCTTCCCGACCAAGGGATCAAATCCACATCTCTTAGGTCTTCTGCATTGGCAGATGGATTCTTTACCAGTAGCACCACCTGGGAAACCCTAAAAGTGAGAGTGAAAGTTTCTCAGTCGCGTCCGACTCTTTGCAACCACACGGTCTGCATAGTCCATGGAGTTCTCCCAGACGGAATACTGGAGTGGGTAGCCTTTCTTTTCTCCAGGGGATCCTCCAACCCAGGGATCAAACCCAGGTTTCCTGCATTGCAGGCAGATTATTTACCAGCTGAGCCACAATGGAAAGCCAAGAATACTGGAGTGGGTAGCTTATCCCTTCTCCAGGGGATCTCCCTGACCCAGGAATTGAACTGGGGTCTCCTGCATTGCAGGCAGATTTTTTACCAACAGAGCTAAAGGGAAGCCCCTAGACCAGCTAAAAAAGCAATGACTGTAAAAATATAAATTAGATTTTAGCAAATTGTAAAACTTCTCTCATTAAACAATATGATAAAGAAAATAAATTTTCAAGACACAGTTCGAGAGAAAAGTTTCCATAAAACATATATCTGACAAAAGACTGGGGTCTAGGATATGTAAAAACAAGCAAATGACAATAAAACCCTTCAGCTTAATAGTAAGTAGATAAGAACCTAATGTAAGTGGCCGAACAACTTAAAAGTCACAAAAGAAGATACATAAATGGTCAGTAAGTGTATGAAAAAATGGTTGATATTACTTGTCAGTACAATGAGATACCAATGTATGTATGCCAGAATGACTATAATTAAAAATATTGATCACCAAACTTATTGTGCTAATCACATCATGATGGATGTAAATCAAAAAGAATTCAGTGCCACATGTCAATTTTATCTCCAATATACTGGAAGAACAAGAAAATAAAGTTAAGGAAGCACTTGTTTTCTCTTTAGGGGAAGGAAAAAAAAAAAAAAAGATGTCATCAAATGCTGGTGAGGTTGTGGAACAAACTAGGATTCTCTTGTAAATTGTTGGTGGGAATGCAAAAAATGGTGCAACCTTCTAGAAAAGGAAGTTTAGGCAATTTCTTGTAAGATGGCACTAAGCTTACCCTAAGGCCTAGTGATTCTCCTCCTACAAAAGGAAAACATATGTTCACAAAAGGACTTGTGAAAGAACGCCCATAGTAGGTTTACTTATAATAGCTAAAAACTGGAAGCAGCCAAAGTGCCCTTTAAAAGAGAATGGATAATAAACAAAATGCAGTATGTTTATATAATACTGCACTACAAAACTCAACAATAAGAAAAAATATACTATTAGAGGCATTAGCCTAGATAAACGTCTAAAGTGTTATGCAAAGTGAACAATGCCTTATACAAGTGAATACATAGCAAATGATTCGATTTGTGTGAAATTCTCAAAAAGTTGATAATCTGGGGTGAGGAAAAAATTCAGATTAATGATGGCCTCTGGGGAGTGGAGGCAAGAAACTGACTGGGAAAGGGCATGAGGAAACTTTCTGGAATGACAAAAATATTCTATACCATGATAGAAGCTTGGGTTACAGAGGTTCATGCATTTACTAAAACTCAGCAAATAGACTAAGATATGTGCAATGGCACCCCACTCCAGGACTCTTGCCCAAAAAATCCCATGGGCGGAGGAGCCTGGTAGGCTGCAGTCCATGGGGTCGCTGGGAGTCGGACATGACTGAGCAACTTCACTTTCACTGTTCACTTTCATGCATTGGAGAAGGAAATGGCAGCCCACTCCAGTGTTCTTGCTTGGAGAATCCCAGGGACGGGGGAGCCTGGTGGGCTGCCATCTATGGGGTCGCACAGAGTCGGACACGACTGAAGTGACTTAGCATGTGCATTTCATTGTATGTAAATTTTATAACAAAAGACAAATGTAAACACTATTGTATTCTTGTTAACGATATGCGAGCTGACATACTCAGTGTGCAAAGATCTGCAATCTGCTTCAAAATGTACCAACAGAATGCATTACTAGATGATGTTCAGGTAGATATTTAATAAAGCAAATCTAGCAAACTTTTAAACGTAGAATCCAAATGAAAAATATACAGATGTTCAGTGTAAACTCCTTTCAATTTTTGTGTACATACAGCTTTTTATAATATAATGATTCTACCCTGAGATTGTGACTTCATTCGTTTGGGAGTAGTATCTAGACATTGGTTTTGTTTTGTTTTGTTTCCTTTTGTTTTGAGAAAGCTTTCCAGGTTAATCTAATGAATAGTAGACTCAAGAACAACTGCACCAACATTTTTCAAATCCACCCCAGGGAATATGGACCACTTCCTGCATATATTCATTCAGAGATTAGATTTCTTCTCTAAATTTGACAAACTTTTTGCAAACACAAGTCTGCCACCCTGCTGACTTGAGCCTTACCATCGCAGGGTGGACCCTCTCACCCTGCCTCACACACAGCATCACCACCCTTGCTTCCTGACTCAAGTCCCAGGCAACCAAGCCCACCGATTCCTCCTTAGGGACCATCACTGAAATGCTCCCCACTGCCTTTATTTTCTATCCCATCACAGTCTTTTCTCTTGCTTGTTTCACTGACATTTCAGTATGCCTGAGGTTTCTGCTTCTGTTACAGAAGACAAAACTGAGACATCAGGTCATAAGAGTAGATAAGAATATACTACTGGTAATGTCTTACTAGACTCAAAGAAAGTTCCTATTTTATCTGATGAAAGATCACCTTTCCTTATCACCATCAAGACAGGTTTTGGTTAAATGTTTCATATATATATATATATATATATATATATATATAAATTATTCCAGATTCATGCAAGCATGTTTCATTCTGTGGCATGGAAGCAAAAATCCCTCAACTAGCTGTTTGTGGAAAAAAGTAGAGTAATAATTCTCTGTTCCAAGACAGACAAAACAAGGACATGTATTTATCAGAAAGATACAAGCACTCCTGTGCTAAATCAGCTTCTCTTCTCAAACCTGACTGGGAGCTCTACCTACCTTTGACTTTCTGTTGTCAACACAGCCCTAGCATCTGGGAGGTTCTTAGTAATTAAGACCAATGTGAAAGTAATTCACCAGAAATTCCTGCATTCCTGCAACATGATTAAGTCATATGTATCTGTGTACCTGTAAATAGCCTATAATCCCAAGATTAATTCACATAGTCAGTTGGTATGATAGCTATTTGGGCTTCTCTGATAGCTCAGTTGGTAAAGAATCCGCCTGCAATGCAGGAGACCCCAGGTCAATTCCTGGGTCAGGAAGATCTGCTGGAGAAGGGATAGGCTACCCACTCCAGTATTCCAGCCTAGAGAATTCCATGGACTATATAGTTCATGGGGTCGCGAAGAGTTGGACACAACTGAGCAACTTTCACTATGAAAGTTATTAAAATCACTTTTTACAACTAAGAAAACTGGGGTGTATAGAGGTAAAATAGCTTGCCAACCCAGAATATAGCAAAGTTGGTATTCTAGCCCAGATCTTCCTCTAAAGACCATGTTCTTCCCATGTCATCATTCTCCTTTCCACAGAGCTCAACAGAAACAAGAAACTGTGACCCATTCTCTCCAATATCAATGAGGCTTCCTTCTCTTCCCTCAAAAGCTTGACCAGGGTTCATTACCAGCATCACAGAATACATAATGTCGCCAACACAATCTTTCCTTTCTTTTATTTGCCTGCCAAGCAAAGCTCAGACACTCCCCTTTGCCTTCTTTAAATCATTGGGGGATTCTGTTGTTTGAGTGGAAGGTATCTGTCACAGGTGTTGCTCATCATTTTCCTTTGCAAAAAGATCAGTGCAAGGAGCATTGCTGGGTTGTATAAATCACACGCCTACTAGCTGCCACTTTCGGTCTGATGAGGGAGAGAGAAATAAACTGCTGGCAAACAATCAGAACTGATGGCTTTTTTTCTCTGACATGTCATCCTGCTTGTACTGCCAACTGTCATGGCATCATTTGTCTTTGTTACCAGCACCCTGGGTTAAGCAAGAATTAGGTACCGCAAAGGGACTTTGCTGGGTGAATTACTTCAGAAGGCTGTAAACACTTTCTTGAGACCATTTATGTATTTTACTGTGATGTTTGCAGGTCCTCTTATCCAATCCTGTTGTGATAGGAGTCAGGGGTCCCACAAAAGCTTTCAGCTTTCCTAGAAATTGGCGTATACCAGCAAAGTTTGCAAAAACATGTGGTGACTAGTAGCCTAGTAGGATTTTTCCATATATGAAAAGTCAAGTCATAACATTAGGGGGGGAAAAGTGGGTAGAAATGTCCAGAGTTCCTGCTCACAATCCTTTCTCCTCTTCCTTCCCCTCCTCCTACTCTTTCCTCCCTCTCTCTCTGTCTTCCTCCTTCAAGTAAGAGGAGGGTATTCTGGTGGAAAGGACCACAGTTATAAAGTAGAAGCTTGGAATTTGTAATCTTCATCTGATGTGATTGGTAAAGTCTTATGTTGGATTCGTCTAATAGCCAAACTTGAACCTAGATATTTATTTAAGAAGTGACTCCAAGCCAGAGAAGCCAGACAGAGAAGGAAAGGGAAGCAATGCTGCTGCTGCTGCTGCTAAGAAGTCGCTTCAGTTGTGTCCGACTTTGTGAGACGCCATAGCCGGCAGCTCACCAGGCTCCCCTGACCATGGGATTCTTCAGGCAAGAACACTGGAGTGGGTTGCCATTTCCTTCTCCAATGTATGAAAGTGAAAAGTGAAAGTGAAGTTGCTCAGTCGTGTCCAACTCTTTGCGACCCCATGGACTGCAGCCCACCAGGCTCCTCTGCCCATGGGATTTTCCAGGCAAGAGTACTGGAGTGGGGTGCCATTGCCTTCTCCAAGGGAAGCAATAAAAGTCCATTAATACAGGTTATTTTAGGAGGTTGGGATTAACACGGCACACTGCTATATATAAAAAAAGATAACCAATAAGGACCACAGTACACACTGCTTAACATGTTCACATTAACATGTATGTATTAATATGTACATGAACATGAATTAACATGTTTACACTGCTATATATAAAAGAGATAATCAGTAAGTATAGCACAAAGAACTATACTAAATATTTTGCAATAACCTATAAGGAGAAAGAATCTAAAATTCTGTGCTTGTGTGTGTGTGTGTGTGTGTGTGTGTATACACACTTACATTATATACACTTTACTGTCTGAGCCACCAGGGAAGTCCGGTTTATATATATATATAGGCTGCCGTCTATGGGGTCGCACAGAGTCGGACACGACTGAAGTGACTTAGCAGCAGCAGCAGCAACATTATACACATACATATCTCTCTCTCTGAATCATTGTGCTGTGCACCTGAAACTAACACAACATTATAAATCAGACTCAGGTATACTTCAACAACAACAACAAAAATTAAGCAGGTTATCACTGTGGGAAGTGTGTTAGTCAGTCGGTCAAGTCTGACTCTTTGTGACCCCAGGGGCAACCCACTCCAGTACTCTTGCCTGGAAAATCCCAGGGACGGAGGAGCCTGGTGGGATGCAGTCCATGGAGTTGCTAAGAGTTGGGGACGACTAAGCGACTTCACTTTCACTTTTCACTTTCATGCATTGGAGAAGGAAATGGCAACCCACTCCAGTGTTCTTGCCTGGAGAATCCCATGGTCAAGGGAGCCTGGTGGGCTGCCGGCTATGGGGTTGCACAGAGTCGGACATGGCTGAAGCTACTTAGCAGCAGCAGCAGCAGCAGAGTGTAGCCTGCCAAGCTCCTCTGTCCATGGGATTCTGTAGGTAAGAATACTGGAGTGGGTAGCCATTTCCTTCTCCAGGGGATCTTCCTGACTCAGGGACTGGACGCAGGTCTCCTGCATTGCAGGCAGATTCTTCACTGTCTGAGCCACCAGGGAAGCCCTTGCTGTGGGAAACGGGCTCATTCACACTGGGGACTTCTAGTGGAAAGCAGAGCCTCCTCCAGAGTGGTTCCACCTGAAGAAAAAGGAAGCTGGCTGTTTGCCCACCAACCCCTGTTTATCTGGGCTGAGACCTACATCACAGGGCCTGCTAATAGCCTCAGGTTCCCTTGTAAGCAGGTAGAGTGTGCACCTAGGGCCATAGAAAGCCCTTAGGGAAAGAGGTGCAGTGACTGCAGGAAGAAGTTTTCATCATGCATAACAAAAGTGAGGGCTGGGGATGTATGGGCATGCCACCAGCAGTGCCTGCTGCAGATAAATACCACTCTGGGGGGTGGGGGACAAAATTGGTGGCAAAGAAAAAACTTCAAAGTAAAGAAAGTTGGATAGTGCATACTTAATTAATTTCTTTGATGAGATCTGCACGTTTTCAACAGCTTCTCTAAAGGCATTGTAAATTATATACATAGGGCAGAAAAGAAACCTGCAAGTATTCGTTTATTCAGAGTCTGTTTCCTATTTATAAAGAAAAGGTGATCATTAGGCACAAGCATGTTTTAGCCAAAAAAAAAAAAAAAGGAAAGAAAATCCTGTCAAATTAATACAAATTGTGATTCACTGCCAAAGGTATGAAACTTTCTATATGTAGAACTGTGTTACTATAATATTATTTTGATTTCCTCTACAATGTATTTCTCATTCACATCTGTATGGACAAGAAGAAATAATCAGTTGGGATCTTCAGTTTGTAAAATAATTATGGTCCCAAGTTTCTGATTAAATTTTTAATATTTTTCATAGTTAGCCCTCTAAAGACTTCCTTTTACTCATCAATTTTAATTTTTTAAGTCAATAATTTTCTTAGATGAAGACACTGAAGAGTTATTAAGTATGTGCTTTACACAAAGCTATTGGATATAGCAATCAGGATTCAGAAATGTCTCTAGAAAAAGAAAAACTCAAACACAGGATTTAATTTATTGAGGATAATTGTACCGTCTTGCATTTAGATTGTAAAATATTAATAGCATTGGTACAAGGTAGAAGGCAACATGATTTATGAAACATGTTGAAGGATTATAGGATATATATTTGATAGGGACTTATGGTAGGTCTTAAGGGGAAGACAGAAGGAACCTGAAGTCAAAGTTGCTACCAAAATTTCTGCCTTGAACAACTGGATAAATACTATTTATAATTATTAAGAAATATCATAAAACTTTAATTGGTTACATAGAAATCCTAGACTTAGATCGTGAATATCTATCATCAGAAACAAAACTGAGTTTTCATTGTTTTATGAAATCTTTGAGCATATTAATATCTTATAAAAACTGTTACTAAAACTTACTTAATCTTCATTAGAAGGAGCTACTTTCACAGTTTTTAGCAAGTCAAGACCTGATCTCATCACGATTTCCTTTCCACACATCCTTCCCCACCCCAAGTTAGAATTAATGTCTTCCTCCATCACAGGGCAGTATCTGTTTCTGGTCTACTCTAGCACTTTACATAGCTTTCCTTACTTCAAAGACATCAAAGCTGACTGTTTCTCTTCCAGTTGATGTCATGGCTAAGGTCTTCGACTCTGGAGCCAGACTCCTTGTATTTGAATCCCAGGTACTAAGTGGGTGGCAGAAGATAAGATTGGTTGTACGGCGTTACTTACTCAATGGACATGAGTTTGGGCAAACTCAGGGAGATAGTGAAGGGCAGGGTAGCCTTGCATGCTGCAGTTCATGAGGTGACAAAGAGTCAGACAAGACTTAGTGACTGAACAACAACAACTAATTGTCAAAAGTAACCTTCTAATTGTCAAGAACAACTTTCCTGATGTTCAAGCTGGTTTTAGAAAAGGCAGAGGAACCAGAGATTAAATTGCCAACATCCGCTGGATCATGGAAAAAGCAAGAGAGTTCCAGAAAAGCATCTATTTCTGCTTTATTGATTATGCCAAAGCCTTTGACTGAGTGGATCACAATAAATTGTGGAAAATTCTGAAAGAGATGGGAATACCAGACCACCTGATCTGCCTCTTGAGAAATTTGTATGCAGGTCAGGAAGCAACAGTTAGAACTGGACATGGAACAACAGACTGGTTCCAAATAGGAAAAGGAGTTCGTCAAGGCTGTATATTGTCACCCTGTTTATTTAACTTATATGCAGAGTACATCATGAGAAACGCTGGACTGGAAGAAACACAAGCTGGAATCAAGATTGCCGGGAGAAATATCAATAACATCAGATATGCAGATGACACCACCCTTATGGCAGAAAGTGAAGAGGAACTCAAAAGCCTCTTGATGAAAGTGAAAGTAGAGAGTGAAAAAGTTGGCTTAAAACTCAACATTCAGAAAACGAAGATCATGGCATCCAGTCCCATCACTTCATGGGAAATAGATGGGGAAACAGTGGAAACAGTGTCAGACTTTATTTTTCTGGGCTCCAAAATCACTGCAGGTGGTGACTGCAGCCATGAAATTAAAAGACGCTTACTCCTTGGAAGGAAAATTATGACCAACCGAGATAGCATATTGAAAAGCAGAGACATTATTTTGCCAACAAAGGTTCGTCTAGTCAAGGCTATGGTTTTTCCTGTGGTCATGTATGGATGTGAGAATTGGACTGTGAAAAAGGCTGAGCACCAAAGAATTGATGCTTTTGAACTGTGGTGTTGGAGAAGACTCTTGAGAGTCCCTTGGACTGCAAGGAGATCCAACCAGTCCATTCTGAAGGAGATCAGCCCTGGGATTTCTTTGGAAGGAATGATGGTGAAGCTGAAACTCCAGTACTTTGGCCACCTCATGTGAAGAGTTGACCCATTGGAGAAGACTCTGATGCTGGGAGGGACTGGGGGCAAGAAGAGAAGGGGATGACAGAAGATGAGATGGCTGGATGGCATCACTGACTCAATGGACATGAGTCTGAATGAACTCCGGGAGTTGGTGATGGACAAGGAGGCCTGGCATGCTGCGATTCATGGGGTTGCCAAGAGTCGGACACGACTGAGCGACTGACCTGATCTGGTCTGAACCTTTTATAGGTCAGCTCATCTTTCAGAGTCTAAATTTCTATATCTATCAAATAAGAATACTTCACAATCTGATGTCACGGGACGGACATTTGGATTAGTGAGTAATACGTTTTAAAGAAATAGAATAAAGTCATATATTACTATCATGAGCCCTCAGTGGACACACAATTTGTAATCACTGTCCCTCACAATGCTTAGGAAAATGTCTCATACTTCATGGACATTTAATGCGTGATCATTTAATGGATTTTGTTTTGTTAATTTTTCTATTTCTTCTCAAATACAAATGACTGGAGATTTTAGAGAACTCAAACTGAGTTCCTCTTCAAAGGCCCAGCTAACCCTGGAGTTGACAGACAATAGAAAGACCCTGCTCCAGGTCAGCAGGCTCCGTAATGCACTCAGGTGGTTAAGTACTGTGGGAAAAACCGGGCCTAAATGAACCAAAAAGTCCCTGATATCATGACCAGTGATGGGTCTTTATTTGAAGGTAGCCTTGTCAATAAACTCTGATATATCCTTTTAAAAGCTTATTAATTAAATTATTATAGATGAAAAGTAAAAACATTTTTGTGATAGAATCATTTCAGTGGGATAATCCAAAGATCAGCTGGTAAGCAAAATATATCAAATGAAATAGTCCTGGTCAGTATGTATTATTAGCAGTAAAGTGACAATTTCAATGCACATACTCTCTCTGCTGGGTCTAAGAGAGGAACAGAATGACAAAGAAGGGCCAGGATTATCCAGGTCCATTAAAGAACCACAAAGCAATAAATGCCCACCTTTCCAAGAAGTCATCATTCACATATTGTTGCTACACTATAAATTGATTGATTAACCAATTTTAAACATCAAGTCATTCAGCTTGAGCTGCTGAACACAAGATTGGTGGTAAGGTTTTATTTATTTATTTTGTTAAGAAGCATTATTGACTTACAACATTGTGAGTTCCAGGTACACAGCAGAGTGACTTGATATTTCTATCCATTATAAAATGATTTCTCACCACATAGCATGCCTTTTTTCATGCTTTGTCACATCTCTGTGTCTGGTCCCTTCACTAGATTTTACATACTTTATCTTTTTTATTAGTGTATCACTATAGAACCTAGCACAGTGATCTGCTGGGTTCTGGAGGGTTAGATATTCAACGTTTGTTGAACTGAATAGCAAGTTACAGCTTAGAAAATCTGACACAGTAGAAAGAAAATGGGCTTTGAAATCAGTCAGATGTGAGTCAAAGTCATGTCATGGATGTTTATTAATTATATACTATTCAAACACACACACAACACACAGAAGTCACTCAGTCATGTCCGACTCTTTGCGACCCCATGGATTGTAGCCCACTAGGCTCCTGGGTCCATGGGATTTTCCAGGCATGAATACTGGAGTGGGTTGCCGTTTCCTTCTCCAAAGGAGAAGTACTATTCAAACTGCTAACTAAACCTGAGACTCAATTCCCTCATTTACACCATGGGACTGATAGCTGCTGCCTGCGAAGGGGACCAATCAGATCACAAGTTCAGTGGGATGACTCCTGAGGTAAACAGAAATGGGCCCGTGGACATGAACATGTGGAGTGTAAGGAGCAAGAAGTGTAGAGGACACAGAAACTACTGGGCAAAGCCCTACAGACCCCTGTGCTTATACTCCTGTCACCTGTGCCTAATCACAATGTGATTAGGTTCACATAAAGAACCTAAAGTGGAGCGGATGCGAAGCTTTTTAGATAAAATGAAATAATAGCTAACTCTCAAACACTGAAAGGACATGCAAATCTGTGCCTGGACTCCTCCGGCTCCCTTTCGTCCCTTCACTCTGTGAAACAAAGCTATTCCACTTTATATCCTCTGTAATATATTTTATAAGACCATGCCAAGGAAGCTTAATCTATTTCACACATGGAAGGGCAACAAAAAAGAGTGATCACGGGATGAGGGATGAGGTGTGCCTCCAGGAGCATTAGACCTAGCCGTCAGTGTACGCCAATACACGTCTGATACCTGAAATTAATCCCGCAGCAGTGGAAAAGCTTAGTCATGCAGGCTGCACATCTAGCTGAAAGCAAAATCAACAAACTCAAAACACGTGCAGGAGGTTGCCTTTGAAGCTTAAGGATTACTTTCTCTGTTTGCCATAACAAAGCCATAATAATGGTCATGCTCATTTTTTACATTAAAGACCTTCATATTTTTCCTCATCTCTATGGTTTAATTAAATATCAATTATAGACCTTCCTTGGCTTATGATGGAGTTACATCTCGATAAACCCATGGTAAACTGGAAATACCATACATCAAAAATGCATGTAATGCAATCAGCCTACCAAATATCATGGTTTAGCCTTGCATACATTAAATGTGCTCACAATACATCCATTAGCCTTGTAGTTGTTCTGTCGCCAAATCATGTCTGACTCTGCAAGACTTAGCCTACATTAGCCTACAGGTGGGCAAAATCATCTAATATACAGTTTGTTTTATAATAAAGTGTTGAATATTTTGCGTATTTTATTGAATTCTGTACTAGAGCTGAAAGTGAGAATGGTTGTGTGGGTACAGAATGGTTGTGGGTGTATTAGTCATTTACCGTCATGATCAGGTGGTTAGCTGGGAGCTGAGCCTTGTTTTAACTGTCCAGAATGACAGGAAAATATCATATTGCATACTGCTAGCCTGGGAAAAGATTAAAATTCAAAGTATAGTTTCTACTGAATGCATAACGCTTTCACACCCTTATAAAGTCAAATGTTATAAGCTGAACCAGTGACAGTCAGGGAAAGTCCGCATATCTATTTTGACAGTATATCATACTGCTAATAGTTTAAGAAATGAGCTATGGAAGCAAAAACCTGACTTCAAATCCTTGTTCTTACCCTAAGATCTTCAGGTTCCTAACCTGTATGCATGCGTGTGAGCTCAGTCGCTTCAGTCGTGTCTGTGTCTTTGTGACCCAATGAACTGTAGCCTGCCAGGTTCTCAGTCCATGGGATCCTCCAGGTAAGAATATCGGAGTGGGTTGGCATGCTCTTCCACAGGGGATCCTACCGACCCAGCGACTGAGCACGCGTCTCCTCCACTGCAGGAAGACTGTACTACTGAGCTATCAGGGAAGACCCACCGCCCTGCCTACCTGTATAAGGCTATATTAAGATATATCTTTCAGGGACTATTATGAGGATAAATTTAGATAATATGTAAAAAGCACTTAGTGTGGGGCTTACATAATAGCTATTTTTATTTAATTGCTATATATTCCATGCATACCTATACATATGTGGGTATGTATGTGTACTAGGCAATCATTCACTATACTTTAATGCTGATATTATAATATTCAGTTCAGTCAGTCGCTCAGTCATGTCTGACTCTTTGCAACCCCATGAATCCCAGCACGCCAGGCCTCCCTGTCCATCACCAACTCCCAGAGTTCACTCAAACTCATGTCCATCGAGCTGGTGATGCCATCCAGCCATCTCATCCTCTGTCATCTCCTTTTCCTCCTGCCCCCAAGCCCTCCCAGTGTCAGAATCTTTTCCCATGAGTCAACTCTTTGCATGAGGTGGCCAAAGTACTGAAGTTTCAGCTTTAGCATCATTCCTTCCAAAGAACACCCAGGACTGATCTCCTTTAGAATGGACTGGTTGGATCTCCTTGCAGTCCAAGGGACTCTCAAGAGTCTTCTCCAACACCACAGTTCAAAAGCATCAATTCTTCAGCACTCAGCTTTCTTCACAATCCAAGTCTCACATCCATACATGACCACTGGAAAAACCATAGCCTTGACTAGACGGACCTTTGTTGGCAAAGTAATATCTCTGCTTTTGAATATGCTATCTAGGTTGGTCATAACTTTTCTTCCAAGGAGTAAGCGTCTTTTAATTTCATGGCTGCAGTCACCATCTGCAGTGATTTTGGAGCCCCCCCAAAATAAAGTCTGACACTGTTTTCACAGTTTCCCCATCTATTTCCCATGAAGTGATAGGACCAGATGCCATGATCTTCATTTTATGAATGTTGTTTAACATTATAATATTAGGCTTCTTCAAATTCATAAGGATTATGTCTCAAGATGTTCACGAACCCTGAAAGTTACCCTCAGTGGCATATATAACCTATAAAATGTAGTAGCTTGAACTATTACTGTATGTCCAGCAATACATTTTAAAACCATGAAGCTATTAAGCAATAAGGATGCCGAATGGGCAGCTGAACCCACTTACTAGCAAAGTAACAGCCCTGTACATCAGTCTTACAGTCTCATTCCTGCCTCAGAGAAATTAAATCTATTACTGTTCTCCATCTGTATCTACAGGGTTACTATCAAATACTCAAACCTGTGATTACTGGATGCACGGACACCAACGATCCACCATCTCTTTGATATAGCATGCATCCTTGCCTTGTCTTCCCTTTCCCTGTGGTTCTAGCAGCTTGAATAAAGTCATCAATTCCTCCTCTCAGAACTACTTCAGATACTACCCCTACCATGGACACTTTTCTTCATTCACCATGTTATCATAGCCTCTGTTTGTCCCAATCCAGTAGGATGAATTGTAGACTACTGTATTTTGTTTGTTATTCTCTCTTATCTAACAGACTGTGAGTTCCTTGAGAAGAAGGGACTGTATTTTATGTGTCTTTGTAGCAGTAACATTCAGCACAGTGAGGCCTCCTCATTTATTCATTTATCCAGCAAGTTGGTTTGCCAAAAGCTCACTGAATATCTGCAGTGGGCCAGGTACTGTGCTAGGCATCTGGGTTTCACCAGAGAATAAGGATGATGTGGACCTGCGTCCTCCCTGTCTAGCCAGGAACATAAGCCCTGCATGACAACTGCAGGCGTGATGAGTAGTATTGCAGAAGAGTCTGCAGCGACAGTGAAGGAAAGGCTTATGTTGCTAGGTGATGTTGGGGATGCACTCTCCAACAAGGAGGAAGGGGACTGAGGGAAGCCAGAAGCTGAATCAGTCTGGTCTGGGCCAATGAATGATGCTCTGGTAGGGCTCTGGTTTAGAAAACCAGAGAATAGAACCAAAGAGATGGAATGTGTCCAGATTTTCCCAGGTCTTACACACTATCTTTTGTAGTTTTGAGTTTTGTGAGATGACACAGCGATTTCCAGCAGAGGCGTGTTGTTTCTGCTTAGTCATTACATTGTGTCTGACTGTCTGCAACCCCATGGATGGCAGCCCACGAGGCTCCTCTGTCCATGGGATTTCCCAGGCAAGAATACTGGAACCGGTTGCCATTTCCTTCTCCAGGGGATCTTCCTGACCCAGAAATGGAACCCACCACTTCTGCATAGGCAGGTGGGTTCTTCATCACCAAGCCACCAGGAAAGGCCAGCAGGGGTGTGACATGATCCCAGTTGTAGCTGGAAAGGATGCTTGGGTGTTGATGGATTGGAACTGAGGAAAAAGGCCTTGTTGGGAGGCCACTAATGAAACTCATTAAATAATCCAAGCAAGATGTAATGTTGGTTTAGATCAGGAGTGTCAGAGGGGATCTACAGTAATAGACAGGTTGAAGAGATATTTAAAGGGCAAAATGTACAGAGTTTTGTGTTCACTGGACATGGGGAAGGTATGAGAGGTAGGAAGGAGTCAAGGATGGAATTTGGCTCTGAAATCTGAGAAATTCCACAGCTGATGCCAGAATTATTCCTTAGGTGCAGGTCAAATCTTGGCATTTCTATGATTATAACTCTGAAGTGGCTTCCCTTTGCTTCAGGGATAAAGTCCAGATATTTAGCAAAGAAGGCAGCCATCATTTGGACCCAAGCTCTGCTCTTCACTTCTTGGCCTTTTTATTTCACTTTCCCAAATTCTGTGATGTTCTTCAAACATGCTACACTGCTTGCTGTTTCTTATATATCTTTCTACGTTTTCCTCTCCCTTTCCTAGATTTACATTTATATCTATCTATCTACATATATATATATATCACATGTTTACATATAACTTTGATATATGTATTTACATATGAATATATCTCTCACATATTTATATATAATGCATTGATATATATTTACAAATATATGTATGTATATAGATATATGCATACATATATATATTCTCAAAAATTCCAAAAATCCTTCAATCTAGTATCATGGTTGTCAAGTTTAGAAAAAACTTCTGCTCACTTATTCCCTTCTCTCTGTTCCCTTTTTACAATAAATATGTTTATTTTTACAGTCACGCCATTGGAATACTGCGGTTGTTGCTGATGTTGCTTATATACTTTGAAGATAAATACTTCAATATTTTAACCTCAGCAAATCGGTGAGTTTGTTTTATTCCCTCCAGGCCTGGAGGGAAATTAGATGTTAGCATTTAGAACACAGAAACAAGAAAATTGTGTGGTATTTTTTCCTTTTAGTTTAGGGAAGCCAACTTAAAAAATCCATTGCAAAAACAGAGAGCTTTTCTTGCAAAGTCTGTAGTAATCAACCTTAGAAATAGAAAGAAGGGGAAAGAAAATAAAAGGGCAATGTGTTAAGAGCTGGCCACTATGTTAGACCTCATTACTCCAAGTATCTCATTTTATCTTTGGGATGATCCTGGGAGACAAGTGTCAGAAGTTCCATTCAATACCCAGTTGTCTGGCTTATGGAAACTCTGGGGATACATCTAGGAATCTTCAGTGTGGTGCTAACAAGAAACTAAAGGACATCACTCATTGTTCTCCCCAGGGCAGGCCCCCAGAGACTTCTTCTAGTTTTATATTCTACATTATAGGGAATGACATCATTAAGCTGGAACTCGATTTGTGCTGGGTGAAGGGGAAATCTTGTCAGAGATAAATTAGACAGCTTTTATGTCACAATAAAGGTCTCATCTTTCATTGCAAAGCCTCCAAATTCTTCCCAAAGCATCAGAGAAATGCACACAATAATAACATACAAAAAGCTAAGAAGAACAATTCATGGGATTCTTTCCATACAGAAGATAAGTACCTCTTTGATGCCAGTCCTCAATGGCCCTTGATTGCATAGTGATGAATTCCATACCTCCTTGGAGTATTATTTACACATAATGTCTTATATTTTTGTTTACTTTTTGGACCTGGGGAAGTAGAATATTGTGACAGAAAATACATGGATATTAAATCTTCATTCTTTTATCTGCCACTTCTGAAAAATGACCTAACCTAAGGCACCTAGCTTTTCATTGACATCAAAGATGGTGATACCATTGGGATAGTAAGTATGACTGAGAAACTTAAATGAGTTTAGGAATATAAAAGTCTAACATAAAGCATCAGATCAGATCAGATAAGTCGCTCAGTTGTGTCCGACTCTTTGCGACCCCATGAATCGCAGCACGCCAGGCCTCCCTGTCCATCACCAACTCCCGGAGTTCACTGAGACTCACATGCATCGAGTCAGTGATGCCATCCAGCCATCTCATCCTCTGTCGTCCCCTTCTCCTCCTGCCTCCAATCCCTCCCAGCATCAGAGTCTTTTCCAATGAGTCAACTCTTCGCATGAGGTGGCCAAAGTACTGGAGTTTCAGCTTCACCATCATTCCTTCCAAAGAAATCCCAGGGCTGATCTCCTTCAGAATGGACTGGTTGCATCTCCTTGCAGTCCAAGGGACTCTCAAGAGTCTTCTCCAACACCACAGTTCAAAAGCATCAATTCTTCGGTGCTCAGCCTTCTTCACAGTCCAACTCTCACATCCATACATGACCACAGGAAAAACCATAGCCTTGACTAGACGGACCTTTCTTGGCAAAGTAATGTCTCTGCCAAAGCATGGCATATAGTAAATTTCTGTTACTTTATGGTGATTTGGAGCTTGGATTTTAAAATGACCAACTCGTGAGAGGAACACATATAACTAAATAATATATATATACATATATATTTTTTTTCTTTTGTTGACGATGTGCTAATTCATACTACATTTCAGATGCATTGGCTGCTAAACTGTAGCTTTAACCTTTTACAGAATTTGCTAGATTTGTGTGGAAATACCAACAGGAGCAGAGTTCATATCAACAGTCAGTGAATTTTTTGTGTGTGCTCTGGACAATCTAGCTCAGTTTAGACCAAAATCTAACTTTTTTTTCTTTGTTTCTTTTCTTTTCCTCCTATGCATGCTTTTATGGAAAATTAGTAGCTGGAGAAAATGACCAAAAAATAAGTTTTGGTATACTCTACACAATACACTTTTTATTTGAAGAAATTAAAAGTGTCCAAGGATAATTATATGACATTTACACATTTTCATTAAAAAATAAATGAGAATTTTGTATGGGAACATTAAAGGAACATGGAAATTCAACCTCTAAAAACAAAAGAAAGGACAATGGCCTTCAAGTTTAGTGAGAAAAACAGTTAATGGTGACCTTGATGTCAACTTGTTGGCCTAGTTTGTTCATTAAAGGCTTTTTTTTTTTTTTTTTTAGTTGCATGCAAACCAACTAAATCTCTATGCTGATGACTTTCAAATTTATCTATTCAATCAATCATATTTCCTTGGGTTCGGAACTCATTCCTGTCTTCTTCAAAATTTCTCTAGGGTGTCACAAAGCATTGCTGAAAGTTGAACTTGACACCTTTCCCCTAGAATCTTCTTTATTTCTATGTCATTTAAATTAATACCAAAATAATAATAATAATAACAATAATAAAATAAAACTACCACAAACATAAAGAAATAAAAAGTTACCATCGAACCATACCCTGTCACTGACCCTTCAGGTCCTTCTCACCAACCATCCACATCCAGTTACTACTCACACTCAGTTGACTCCTTTTCCTGAATATTCTGATGTGGATCTACTTCCCCCTGAAAGCTGCTATCATAGTCTGATCCCCCTCCTTCCACCTCCATGAACTGAACGGGACAGTCTCCAATTGACCTCTCAATTCCCTCCATGCCGTCCTTCACCTTTGACCCAGTGATCTTTCTAGAGAGCAAATGCAAACCTGTCCATATCACCCCTCTTAAAATCTCAAGAGTCTAAAACATAATTTTAGCTACTCAACACGGATACCTAAGTCTGCCTCTGATAACCTTTTCAGCCTCGTCCTCTGTCCCACCATCACAGCCATTTTCTGGACTGATTAACTCCCATTTTCCAGCCTTTTCACACACCATTCCTTCTGCCTGAGTCCCCTGTGTAACCCTTAAACTGCTATCCCTGTGAACATTTGCATTTCAACTTAGAGATTACTTTCTGAGGGATACTTCTTTTGGTGTCACTTGCCCCAAAATGCCCTACAGTATATTTCCTTATGTAATTTCATAGAAATCCTGTATTTCTCATAGCATCAATTCATAATTTTTTTAGGCTTAATTGTGTATCTCTACTAGAGCACAAATTCTGTGAAGGCAAAGGAATGTCTATTATGTTTATTTCAGGACCTAAGGAAATGGCAACCCACTCCAGTGTTCTTGCCTGGAGAATCCCAGGGACGGGGGAGCCTGGTGGGCTGCCGTCTCTGGGGTCTCACAGAGTCGGACATGACTGAAGCGACTTCACAGCAGCAGCAGCAGGAACACATTGTCTGGAGTACAAAGCATTCTTGGTTAGCTGTATGATCGTATACAGTCTGAAATCTAGTCTCCTAATTTGCTGAGATTATTGAAGTACTCAGAAAAAGAGATCTTCTGCTCCAGCACCATCTCTAAAATTACATGAATCTCTGCTCTCACACTCAGCCTAGCCTTAGTTGAGTACTAGGGCATTCACTTAAGAACTTGTCTGTGTTTTCTTCTTGTTTCCTCTTTTACTGTTTATTTTATCTGTCTTTTGGATCATTCCCAAGGGGAACAAATGTTACTTCTCTCATCTCCAGACAAGCAAACAAAACCTTCCCTTAATTACACTTACTATTCTACTTATAGACACATTACTCACCTGCTATTTAAACAGAATTTTTGATGGAGTTGCCTCTACTGGCTATCTCCAGTATCCTTTTATTTTCTATTAAATATTCATCGGTCAGATTTTCATCCCTGTCATTTTACTGAATGTCAAGGTCATGGATAACTTCTATGTAGCTAAAATCAACGGTTAATTCTGAGTCATCTTAATTTACCTAGTCTACTCTTTAGCACATTTGATCATTTCTTCTTTCTTGAGTGACATTTCTAGTCATCTTACTACCCATATGACTATTCATTGTTAGTTCCTTTGTTGATTGTTTTGCATCTCCCTTAACTCCAAAAGTTGGTCTCATGGCTCACTCCTCGACCTGTCCACAAAGCTTTAAAATATTTTATGTCAACAATTTCCAAAATGACATGTTCAATCCAAGCCTCTTTTCTGAAATCCAGACTTGTGCAGTCACTTAATATTTTCAATGGATTGGCTAAAAGTCAGTCAGAACATGTCCATCCCTGCAGGTGAACAGGTCAGAAATTTTGGAGTCATCCTTGAGGTCGCTTCTCCACAGCTCAGAAATACTTTTGACTCTACCTTCAAAAATATATCCCAAATTGTACCACTACTCATTGCTTCCACTTAAAAATAAATTATTTTTTAATTGAAGAATAATTGCTTTACAGAGGTTTGCTGTTTTCTGTCCAACATCAATATGCATCAGCCATAGGTATACATATATCTCAGGGAACTCAAACAGGGGCTCTATGTCAACTAGAGGGGTGGCATGGGGCTTCTACTTCTAGCATCCTTGTTCAAGCCATCATTAGCTCTTACCTGGATTGTTACATTACATTCTTAACTGGTTTTCCTGCTTCTACCTTTGTCCTGAAAAAAAATGTATTCTTCATTCAGCAACCAGAATAATTATAAATGTTGAGTTAGATCTCATTGACCAAAATAAAAGTCCAATGTTTTACCATAAGCTTCAAGGCATGGTATCTCGTCTGGGATACCTCTGACCTCATCACCTCTTACTTTCCCTCCTCTCACTCTGCTTTAGGGGCACTGGCTTCCTTGTTTACACACGAGGCACACACTTGCCTTAGAGTC
Source organism: Bos indicus (assembly GCF_029378745.1). NCBI lineage: Eukaryota > Metazoa > Chordata > Mammalia > Artiodactyla > Bovidae > Bos > Bos indicus. The sequence goes on along the minus strand of NC_091788.1, from coordinate 15,680,343 downwards.
TTTGCGTCGGCTATTCCATCTGCTTAGAACACACTTCCCCAGATATCTGCACGTCTCCCGCTTTCACCTCCTTCAAGTCTTTGCTCAAATGCCCTCTCAAGAGGGTTTACACTGACTAGCCGTCTTGTAATTCCACTCCTTTCCTGACACTTTCCATTCCCTTCACCCAGCTCTATTTTGTACAGCTTCAATAGCACTCATTACCTTCTAATACAGAGTATAACTAATATTTGAATGCCTCTTTCTCCTACGAGAATATAAGTCCCTTGAGGGAAGTTATTTTTGTCTATTTGGTTCACTAATGGGTAAATTCCTACATCTACAGTAATTCAGGGCACATAATAGTTTCTCAATAAACATTTATGGAATAAATACCCATGTCTTTCACAATAAAAACTCTCTCTTTAGTTTATTGAATTAAGACTACGTTGTAAGAATAGTGATACTAGTCATTCTTTGAGAACCTGAGACATACTATATGCTTTTCAAATAAATAAAACAGATTGATGCAAGTTCAAAGCTGAAAGTGAACTTAGCTCTAGCTGAGCTAACTGCATTTAGCTCAAGGCCCATTCATTTGTCATGTGGGGAAAATGAGCCTCTCTCTCAAACAAACTTATGGGCTTAATTATAAAATGATCATTCTCTGTATAGGACATTTTGAAAATTTGAAGTGTGAAAAGAAAAACCGTTCATAATTCTACAACCCAGAAATTAGCACTAGTAAGATGGATGTACTTAAGGCTAGACTTTTTTTCTTATACACATGCATATATGTTCAAATATCTAAATGTATCATCATATGGTATGTATACTTCAAATTCATTCCAATAATACAATATATGCATTATATTTTCATATAAATTAGAAAAATACAATAAAAAAGTAAAGTCTCTCTTGACCAATGGCATGATCACTTTGCTATATTCAAGTCTGTTTTATATTTTTCAGAATGCACCCTGTTAGTATACTTGTTTATACAGCATGTGGGAATAAATCTTCTGTTTTAATAATTCAGAATTATACTCAAATCCTGTCTCATTTGTAAATGCGGAACGTTCAGTCAACAAGACAAACACCATCCATTTTGCTGGAGTTTCGAGCGAGATGCCCCTGCCTATTTGTCAGATTTGAAGTTTGTTATTACCTAAAAAGCAGGCAACCCTGGCCACTTGCCACTCTACTGTCCTTATTTAGAGCAACTCAGCACACCGCTGAAAAGTAATTGATTGGGACAATTAGCTAGCCAGCCTTCACACCTGCTCCCTCATAACAACCAACCAACCAACTCAACAACAAATAAATAGGAACAAACCCACTTTTCTTCCAAAAATATAAACCATTGTTTCTTAAGTATCTTGATAATGGTAACAAAACCAATTCTAACTGAAGGAGATGGATAATTTCACACTGAGGAAGGTATAAAGAATTGCTTTTGCCTCAAGTATCCAGTTACTTAAAACAAAATATTTATTTTCCATTTGATTGTCTGTATGTACTTTTCTTTTCTCTGGTGTGAGGTGAGGCAAAATGGCTTTAGTTCTCCATTTAACTTTCATTAGTTTTACCATCAATAATAAAATAACTCATTCTTTTTCTTGAGCAAATGTGAAAATGGTCTTCCACTTAACCCATAGCAGAAACTAAACCAAGACCAGGGCCAATATCTGTGACATTTCCATTTGATTCATGAATTATTATTTTTAAATAGCACCTCCACAAGTTATGTTTGGGCTTCTCTGGTGTCCAGATGGTAGAGAATCCTCCTGCAATTCAGGATACTAGGGTTTGATCCCTGAGTCAGGAAAATGCCCTGGAGAAGGGAATGGCAACTCACTCTAGTATTCTTGCCTGGGCAATGCCATGGACAGAGGAGCCTGGTGGGCTACAGTCCAAGGGGTCACAATGAGTCAGATATGACTGAGTGACTAACACTCTAATATTATGTTATTATTAAAGGAATATGTCAATAGAAAGTTTCAGAACATTTTTTTCCACAGAATTATGCAGGCTTCTATGAGCGTTCTTTTAGAGGTAGAAGTATTCCATTAAATTAAAATTGAACATTCATATCACATTTCAAAGTACGTTTATGCATTTAGTTTTATATGGCATTTCCCTGCATAATACAATGGAATCTTTTTTCATCAGATTCCTGTCTTAGATCAGTACACAGTTCCCCTGGCACTCCATCTTCATATGAAGCTGGCCCATTTTAATGTTAACCTCAATGAAGGATCATCTGAAAATAAGAAACTTGGGAAAACTCAAGAGCTGATATTTATTCATTCATAATTTGACTGAGTAATATCCATGTGTAGAATAGGCTAATAGGTCCAAGGGACTGGATCTAGTTAACAGTGTGCCTGAAGAACGATGGACAGAGGTCTGTAATATTGTACAGGAGGTGGCAAACAAAACCAGCCCGAACAGAAAGAAAAGCAAGAGGACAAAGTGTTTGTCTGAGCAGGCTTTACAAATAGCGGAAGAATGAATAGAAGTGAAAAACAAGGGAGAGAGGGAAACGTACATGCAATTAAACACAGGGTTCCAAAAAAGAGCTGGAAGAGACAAGAAGGCCTTCTTCAATGAGCAATGCTTAATAATAGAAGAAAACAACAAAAGGGGAAAAGGTCTAGAGATCTCTTCAGAAAAACGTCAAATATCAAGGGAGCATTCTGCCCAAAGATGGGCACAATAAAGTATAAAAATGATAAAGACCCAGTAGATGCTGAAGAGATCAAGAAGAGATGGAAAGAATACATGGAAGAACTGAAGAAAAAAGATCTTAATGAACTGGATTACTACGATGGTATGATTAGTCACTCAGAGCTAGACATCCTGGAGTGCAAAGTCAAGTGGGCCTTAAGAAGCTCTGCTATTAATAAAGCTAGCAGATGCAATGAAATTTCAGCAGAGTTATTCAAATCCCTAAAGGATGATGCCATCAAGGTGTTGCATTCATCATGTCAGCAAATCTGGAAGACCCGGCAGTGGTCACAGGACTGGAAAAGGTCAATCCTCATCCCAGTTCCCAAGAAGGGTATTACTAAAGAATGTGCTAACCATTGGACAATCACACTCATCTCCCATGTTAGTAAGGTCACGCTTAAAATCTTGCATGCTAGGCTTCAGTGTTATGCAAACTAGTAGCTTAAAGATGTCCAAGCTGGGTTTAGAAAAGCAAGATGAACTAGAGCTCAAATTACCAACATTTGCTGGATTATAAAGAAAGCAAGGAAATTTCAGAAAAAAACATCTATCTCTGTTTCACTGACTACACTAAAGCATTTAATTGTGTGGATCCTGGCAAACTGTGGAAAGCTCTTAGAGAGATGGGACTACCAGACCATCTTACCTGTCTCCTGAGAAACGTGTATGCAGGTCAAGGACAATAGTTAGACCCCTGTATGGAACAACTGATTGGTTAAAGATTGAGAAAGGAGTATAACAGGGCTGTCTGCTGTCACCCTGCTTGTTTAATCTAAATGCTGAGCACATCATGAGAAGTGTTGGGCCTGATGAGTTACAAGCTGGAATCAAGACAGGTGGGAGAAACATCAACAACCTCAGATATGTGGATGATATCAGTGTATTGACAGAGAGCAAGAGGAACTGAAGAACCTCTTGATGTGGATGAAGGAAGAGAGTGAAAGAACCGGCTTAAGACTAAATATTAAAAAACTAAATTCATAGCATCTGGCCCCATTACTACATGGCAAATAAAAGGGGAAAAGGTGGAAGCAGTGACTGGATTTCCACTTCTTGGGCTCCAAAATCACTGCAGACAGTGACTGCAGCCATGAAATCAGAAGATGATTGCTTCTTAGCAGGAAAGTGATGACAAACTTAGGCAGTGTGTTGAAAAGCAGAGACATTACTCTGCCAACAAAGGTCTCTATAGTCCTTGATCTTCCCAGTGGAAGAAAGGCTATGGTCTTCCCAGTGGTCATGTACAGTTGTGAGAGCTGGACGGTAAAGATGGCAGAATGACAAAGAATTGATGCCTCTGAACTGTGGTGCTGGAGAAGACTCCTGAAAGTCCCTTGGACAGCAAGGAGATCAAACCAGTCAATCTTAAGAGAGAGGAACGCTGAATATTCAGGGGAAGGACTGATGCAGAAGCTGAAGCTCCAGTATTTTGGTCATCTTATGCAAACAGATGACTCATTGGAAAAGCCCCTGACACTGGGAAAGATTAAGGACAGAAGAAGAGGGCATCAGAGGAGGAGATGTCTGGATGGCATCACCGATGCAATGAGCATGAACTTGGGCAAGCTCTTGGAGATGGTGAAGGACAGGGAGGCCTGGTGTGATGCAGCTCATGGGGTCAGGAAGCTGCTGCTGCTAAGTCGCTTCAGTTGTGTCTGATTCTGTGTGACCCCATAGATGGCAGCCCACCAGGCTCCCCGTCCCTGGGATTCTCCAGGCAAGAACCCTGGAGTGGGTTGCCATTTCCTTCTCCAATGTGTGAAAGTGGAAAGTGAAAGTGAAGTCCCTGTCGTGTCCAACTCTTTACAACCCCATGGACTGTAGCCTACCAGTCTCCTCCGTCCATGGGATTTTCCAAGCAAGAGTACTGGAGTGGGGTCCCAGTGCCTTCTCCGGGGTCAGGAAGAGATGGACACAACTGGGCAACTTAACAAAGACAACAATAAATTTGACGGAGTAGCAACTTGATGACCCTGTGCTCCAATGGTTCCTATTTATATGAGAGAGAGAAGAGAGTTTCAGGCCATAGAACTGGAAATAACTTCATTCCTTATCACACATTTTATCTGTATGGTTTGCTTATTTAAATTTATTTAGTATCATGCATCAGATATTGTTCTAAACACTAGAAATTGGAAAGTCTCCAAGCTCATGGAAACTGTGTGGCTGAAGCTCAAGGTAAAAATAAAAACACTTATCGCAGGGCTGGGATATGGTTAAGGGTACAAATGATTTTACAAAATTACCAATGAAAAAAACAAAAGCTCAAGATCAAGAGTAATGTCCAAAGCAACAAACTAACAAAATAAGTAATAAGAGGCATATTTCTGGAGTTACACTACATAGGTTCAGCTTCTGTGTAGTCCCACTCCCCAGTTACTGGTTTTGTGTATTCTGACAATGTATTACAACATTCAGAGCCTTAGTTACCTATTGGTACAAAGGCAAAAATGATGATGCCTGAAACTGTGGTGAGGACTAAATGGGCTAATCTGTGTAAAATAGTATAGCACTTGGTTTATGGCAAGAGCTTAATACAGGTAAACCAATTTTTGTATCTGTGTCTCATTTTACCTCATTCAGTAATAATCTATTTTATTATTACTACTATTTTAATGGGAGGAAGCAAGGCTACAAAACAACATACTCAAAAAAAAAAAAAAATACTAATGCTAAATACTAATTGGAGAAGGCAATGGCAACCCACTCCAGTACTCTTGCCTGGAAAATCCCATGGACGGAGGAGCCTGGTAGGCTGCAGTCCATAGGGTCGCTAAGTTGGCCACGACTGAGCGACTTCACTTTCACTTTTTGCTTGCATGCTTTGGAGGAGGAAATGGCAACCCACTCCAGTGTTCTTGCCTGGAGAATCCCAAGGACGGGGGAGCCTGGTGGGCTGCCATCTATGGGGTCGCACGGAGTCAGACACAACTAAAGTGACTTAGCAGCAGCAAGTACAATCGAATATGAAAATCCTTCATTTCAGTTTCTACTGAGCTTTGTTGATTATCTCCATTGTATTTCAATCCCCCAATTTTACCCATATATCTCATTGATCATGCCTATTATCTATAGTTCTGTGTGCATATAAATACGTGATTAAAAACAGAAAATATTTGTTGATGATATTTTCCAATTAAGAAATGAGTTGTTTAGGACACTGTCAATTCCCTCTTCTGAGGTAATGTAGCTTGAATATTACTTCATTGGATCTTTATCTTATGGTTGCACAAAAGACATTTAACAAATCTCATCTTTTCCTAAAACAATTTAAACATATTTATATTTTCCTTCATCAAAACAACCACATATATTACTCTGACATCACCATACCTCATTCATAATCAAATACACACATGAGCCTCCCACAAACTGCAGCTCAGATTACGTTAATAGAGCACCACCACCACCAACTCCCCCCACCCCCCTATCCCACCATCAGTAAAGACCATCAGTAGGTGTTGCTGCTACTGCTAAGTCACTTCAGTCGTGTCTGACTCTGTGCGACCCCATAGATGGCAGCACACCAGGCTCCCACATCCCTGAGATTCTCCAGGCAAGAACACTGGAGTGGGCTGCCATTTCCTTCTCCAATGCATGAAAGTGAAAGTGAAAGTGAAGTCGCTCAGTCATGTCTGACTCTTAGCAACCCCATGGACTGCAGCCTACCAGGCTCCTCTGTCCATGGGATTTTCCAGGCAAGAATACTGGAGTGGGGTGCCATTGCCTTCTCTGATAGGTGTTGCTACAAACAGTTAAAGCTGAAGAGCTATACAGTATCACGGAGTCAGGCTCATCTCAACTCCAGTCTCTTTCACATACTACACACCTCCCAGGAAAGTACTGTAGCCTCTCCAGGCTTCAATTTCCTTTTCTAAAACAATATAAATTTAGGTACTTAATTCCTAATATTGTCAGGAAGAGAGAATGATAAATTTGAACATACCCCACAATAGAATCTGGCACACAAAAGTACACAGTAAAACTTAGCTACCATCTCTGAAAACTTGTAAGAGCTAGCTGACTGTCTCCTGGTACCAGAAGAGGCAATGCAGACCCATTTTGTGCATATTGAAATGAAAAGACTACAGAATGTGGCAGAAAAATGCATTGTAATCTTTGCAACTAGTGGTGAGTTGCTGTTTAGGAGCTAATGTGTGTCTGACTCTTGCAGTCCCATGGACTGCAACCCACCAGGCTTCTCTGTCCATGGGATTTTCCAGGGAAGAATACCAAAATAGGTTGCCATTTTCATCTCCAGGGGACTTTCCTGACTCAGGGATCAAACCCACATCTCCTGCTTGGCAGGTGAATTCTTTACCACTGAGGCATCTGGGAAGTCCTAAGGATAAGTAGCCCAAAGCAAAAGGTGACAAGCTCAGTGCCACCCCTACCTCATAGGACAGAATCTTCATGATGCACATGAAGAGGTCATAGATGCATTTCCTACAGCCTCCCTGGTTAAGGGTTGTCACTAGAGGTACAATACATCCTAATTTGCCTGGGAAATCCAGGCTTGCAGATGACACCTGTTCTCAGAGTGAAATTATGCACAGGAACACTTTCACCCACAAAAGTGTCCTGGCTATCTCAAAAACCTAGAAAAGGAAGAGTAAAATAAACCCAAAATGAAGAGAAAGAAAGAAAGAGAAAAAAAAATTAGAACACAATCAATGAAATTGAAAATAAGAAAATAGTGAAAAATCAACAAAACAAAAATATTTCCTTGTTAAAAAAACAAGTCAATGAAATTGATAAACCTCTAGGAAAACTGAAAGAAGAGAGACAACACAAATCAGTGCTATTGGGAATATTACAATGGTACAGATCCTGCATTCACTATGAACGCATTTATGCTCATAAAGTCAACAGCTTACCTTCAGTTTCCCTAAATGCAAACTATCAAACTCAACCACACCAAAAGAGATAACCTTCTCTTAATGATACCATGACAAATAAATCAAATCTGTAATCGAAAAGCACCCACTCATCCCAGTTCTAAGCAACAGTTAGAACCTGATATGGAGCAAAAGACTGGTTCCAAATTGGGAAAAGAGTACGTCAAGGCTGTATATTGTCACCCTGCTTATTTAACATCATAAGAAACGCTGGGCTGGAGGAAGCACAAGCTGGAATCAAGATTGCCGGGAGAAATATCAATAACCTCAGATATGCAGATGACACCACCCTATGGCAGAAAGTGAAGAAGAACTAAAGAGCCTCTAGATGAAAGTGAAAGAGGAGAGTGAGAAAGCTGGCTTAAAACTCTGCATTCTAAAAACTAAGATCATGGGATTCAATCCCATCACTTCAAGCCAAATAGATGGTGAAACAATGGAAACAGTGAGAGACTTTATTTTGGGGGGCTCCAAAATCACTGCAGATGGTGACTGAAGCTATGAAATTAAAAGACACATGCTCCTCGGAAGAAAAGCTATGGCCAACTTAGACAGCATGTTCAACAGTAGAGACATTACTTGGCTGACAAAAGTCTATCTAGTCTAGTCAAAGCTATAGTTTTTCCAGTAGTCATGTATGGATGTGAGAGTTTTATAAAGAAAGCTGAGTGCCAAAGAATTAATGCTTTGAATTGTGGTGTCGGGGAAGACTCTTGAGAGTCGCAAGGATATCCAACCAGTCCATCCTAAAGGAAATCAGTCCTGAATATTCATTGGAAAGACGGATGCTGAAGCTGAAGCTCCAATACTTTGGTCACCTGATGCAAAGAACTGACTCGGAAAAGTCACTGATGCAGGAGGAGAAGGGGATGACAGAGGATGGTTGGATAAGATGGTTGGATGGCATCACTGACTCAATGGACATGAGTTTGAGTAGGCTCAGGGAGTTGATGAGGGAAAGGGGGGCCTGTTGTGCTGCAGTCCATGGGGTCCCAAAGAGTCAGACACAACTAAGCGACTGAACTGAACTGAACTACTCTCTTCTGGGTTTTCCTGAAGGCTGAGCATATCACGGATGTGGAAACATATGAGAAAAATGGAAAGTATGCTGCCCAGTTACAAAGCCCAGCCTGTACCTGAAGTTCCACCATGCCAGTGGTACCCTTTAGTTTTAGGTAAGGAATACTATAAATATACAGATTGTCTGGTATTCCCATCTTTTTCAGAATTTTCCACAGTTTATTGTCATCCACACAGTCAAAGGCTTTGGCATAGTCAATAAAGCAGAAATAGATGTTTTTCTGGAACATGATCCAGCAGACGTTGGCAATTTGATCTCTGGTTCCTCTGCCTTTTCTAAAACCAGCTTGAACATCTGGAAGTTCACGGTTCAAGTATTGCTGAAGCCTGGCTTGGAGAATTTTGAGCATTACTTTACTAGCATGTAAGATGAGTGCAATTGTGCAGTAGTTTGAGCATTCTTTGGCATTGCCTTTCTTTGGGATTGGAATGAAAACTGACCTTTTCCAGTCCTGTGGCCACTGCTGAGTTTTCCAAATTTGCTGGCATATTGAGTGCAGCACTTTCACAGCATCATCTTTTAGGATTTGAAATAGCTCAACTGGAATTCCATCACCTCCACCAGCTTTGTTCATAGTGATGCTTCCTAAAGCCCACTTGACTTCACATTCCAGCATATCTGGCTCTAGATGAGTAATCACACCATCGTGATTATCTGGGTTGTGAAAATTTTTTTGTATAGTTCTTCTGTGTATTCTTGCCACCTCTTTTTAATGTCTTCTGCTTCTGTTAGGTTCATACCTAACAGAGTTGGTGAGGGGCAGGGAGGCCTGTTGTGCTGTTTCTGTCCTTTATTGAACCCATCTTTGCACGAAATGTTCCCTTGGTATCGCTAATTTTCTTGAAGAGATCTCTAGTCTTTCCAATTCTATTGTTTTCCTCTATTTCTTTGCATTGATCATTGAGGAAAGCTTTCTTATCTCTCCTTGCTGTTCTTTGGAACTCTGTATTCAAATGGGTATATCTTTCCTTTTCTTCTTTGCTTTTCACTTCTTCTCTTCTTTCCACAGCTATTTGTAAGGCCTCCTCAGACAGCCATTTGGCCTTTCTGCTTTTCTTTTCCTTGGGGATGATCTTGCTCCCTAACTCCTGTACAATGTCTCAAACCTCCATCCATAGTTCTTCAGGCACTCTATCAGATCTTATCCCTTGAATCTATTTGTCACTTCCACTGTATAATTGTAAGGGATTTGACTTCAATTCAGTTGCTCAATTGTGTCCAACTCTTTGTGACCCCATAGACTGCAGTACGCCAGGCCTCCCTGTCCATCGCCAACTCCTGGAGTTTACTCAAACTCATGTCCATTGAGTCAGTGATGCCATCTAATCATCTCATCCTCTGTTGTCCCCTTCTCCTCCCACCTTCTATCTTTCCCAGCCATCAGGGTCTTTTCAAATGAGTCAGTTCTTCGCATCAGGTGGCCAGGGTATTGGAGTTTCAGCTTCAGTATCAGTACTTCCAGTGAATATTCAGGACTGATCTCCTTTAGGATGGACTGGTTTGATCTCCTTGCAATCCAAGGGACTCTCAAGAGTCCTCTCCAACACCACAGTTCAAAAGCATCAATTCTTTGGCACTCAGTTTTCTTTATAGTCCAACTTTCACATCCATACATGACCACTGGAAAAGCCAGAGCCTTGACTAGATGGACCTTTGTTGGCAAAGTAACATCTCTTCTTTTTTATAGGCTGTGTAGGTTGGTCATAACTTTTCTTCCAAGGAGCAAGTGTCTTTTAATTTCATGGCTGTAGTCTCAATAGGTCATACCTGAATGGTCTACTGGTTTTCCCTACTTTCTTCAATTTAAGTCTGAATTTGACAATAAGGAGTTCATGGTCTGAGCTTACTTGATCATTATCAGTTAGCTGGCTAGTCAGATACATAGGTAATAGAATACCTGTATAGCAGAGTTAAGCCATTAATAGCACTGATGAACAAGGATAAGTGAGCAATTCCTCTTTATCATCTGTCTTAAGGAATCTGACTTCTGCCACAGCAAGCTACCAGTTGTACCTACATAGTTTTTTTCTCTTAGTGGATTGTCAAAATGAGTGATGGTGCCTTCTTCAGTGCATTAACACTGGAAGGTTAAATTAAGTATCTGCAGAGTGCTGGGGACTGTGGTAGGTACCTTCTCAATAGTATGATGACTCATATACAAATGCATCTCAATGAATATATGAGCATACACATTTATGAGTGAATTAACACATTTATAAGGCACTTAATATGTTCTAATTATTGTGCCAAGTCCTGAATAAGAAATGGTTTCTGCCCGTGAGGATCTTACAGTCTGGTAGAGGAGACAGACATATATACAGTTAACTGCAAAAAATGTAATGTGTAGGAGAAATTTTTTAAGTAGGCATGAGTTGTTGGTGTCATCCAGTATGGTGTGTCTATGACGTCTGGCATGGCAGTAGAATAGCAAAGATTTTATAGAGAAAGGAAAATACTAAAAAAAAGGCTTTTGAAAAGGCATAATATTATTTTTGCAGAGGCAATAATTTTATAAGATCTTTCTTTCAGTTATCCATTTATAAAGTCAGCAAGTTTAGTAAATGCTAGTCAAGGACCAACTACTGTTTCTAGGTTGCTTTTTTTTTTTCCCCTGTGAACCTCATTGCACCTAAAATGGGAGCAAGTATAACACTGACACCAAGTAAATCATTATTTGCTGGTTAATTACCTGAATAATGTTGTGTATTTCTATGTGAGAATACTGGGACAGAAAAAGACTACAGTCATAGTTTGCAGACATTGCGCTGACTTTGACCTTTACTTCAGCCAAAGATTGTTTTCTACTCTTATTTAATCCTCACAATAATAAACTGATATGAACATTGTAATTTTTAAAGAAGACTTACATTATCAAGGAATACACAAACCCCAAATGCCATCAAGACTACTGAAAACTGTTCTACTGGCCTTCTATTTATATAGCTTGAAAGGACAATGCCAGAAATTGGTATGTAAGCTTTTCTTTGTTCTTCTCAGGGTTCACAGCTAAACTAAACCATGCATACAGGGTTTTATGGACGATTGTTTTCAAAAAGAGTCTTGATTATACCCAAATTTGACCTCTCATATTGACTTTAGCGTCATACCACAATATAACAAATAATTCCACCATATTATATCTATTCAGAAAAATCCTTTCATCTCCCTCTCAGAAACAGAGTCATTTTCTGAGTTTGTTACTGGTCTGATTCACCATAGGATTTATTTTCTTGTCGGATACATTAACAATTACTAAAACATGTTACTTAAGGAAATGCTTTCTAGGTTTATCAATTGGTTTAAAGTGCACAGCTTGATGAAATAGTTTACAGGGTAGATTCAAGATTCCTCATTAAAGAAACACCTCCAGCTGCCTTTCAGTGTCAGTGCCTTTCAAAAGGACAGCGTGGGGTATGGATTTTCAGATTCAGGGCTATCTTATACTCTTATGATGCAAGCACCCTAAAGCCAGGGATCCAGCTGCATTTTTTCCCCCTGACATTTCAAGAAGTTCTGCAGGAAAACAAAGCTAACTTTTACAACAGAGAAAGATTGTAGAATTGTGCAGAGATTCTAGTATTTCATTCTTTTCCATCTTACCAGTTCACTTTCTCACTGCCAAAAGACATATAAATCATCCAGTTCCTTCATTTCCCCTTCTAGTTCATAAAGAGGATGTATCTTCATTTGAAAAGCACCTTGCCGTTCTTAAAGGATAATTCTGCAAGTGCAGGATGATGTTTCATTCCCAAAACAACAACAACAAATTAGATTTTGGATGCCCTTTAGCAAAGCACAAAACAGCCTCTGAGGACCCCTTCGAGTTATGATATCTAAGTCTAAAGAGGAGACAGGAAAAATTGAGATTCTAGAAGTTTAAATTTTCTGCTAGGCCTTTTCTCTCTGATTTCTAATGTTCTTTCTAAAAGGTTTAATATTAATATTTTGCCACTCTGAAATATTCAGCCATTCTGAAAGCACTATACTAGGTCTGAGGGGATGGAAACAAGAATAATTCAAATATCTGTATTCAAGAAGCCAACAGTCTAGTATACATGAAGAGGAGGATCTGGTATTTTTTTTTTAAGTTCTTACTGTACACCTGGGGCTTTGACATGTAGTTACATAGGTCTTACACAGTCTTCACAACAACCCACAGCCCAGGGCCCAGCTATATTATTTTTAGAAAATATATTTTCATCTGGTTGATCAGATTAGCTATGATAATAGATGCAAGAGATTAAATTTTACTGACCTGATCAAAGTCATCATCATCTCTGGTCTTATCCACTCAGCTTCCTAATGGTTCTCCATTTTTCAATTTCTGCGTCTATCTAATATGTACTGTACTTGAAAGCCAAGGTTCAGTTCAGTGGCTCAGTCGTGTCTGACTCTGTGACCCCATGGACTGCAGCACACCAGGCTTCCCTGTCCATCACCAGTTTCCGGAGCTTGCTCAAACTCATGTCCATCGAATCAGTGATGCCATCCAACCATCTCATCCTCTGTCATCCCCTTCTCCTTCTGCCTTCAATCTTTCCCAGCATCAGGATCTTTTCCAATGAGTCAGTTCTTTGCATCAGGTGGCCAAGGTAACCTTTTCCAAATATAAAAGAGCCCACACCACTTCCAAGCTTGATGCACTTCAGTGATTACTCTTTTTGCTTAGACTGCATTCTCAGCTCTTTTTCAGTGGCCAACAGTGTGGCACTGCATGATGGGGTCTTTGTCTGCATCTTCAGACTCTTCTCTTAACCACTCATCTCTGTCCCATATGCTATTTTCATGCTGGTTTTCAGTTCCTCATGTTAATCAACTCATTCTAGCCTCAGGACCTTGGTACCTGTTTGTTTTTGCATTGAACTCTCCCCAGTCCTGACCCTTTCCTATTCAACCCAACCTTTCAAAGTCACTAATCTATGGAGATTGACTTACGTGGTCCCTGCATAGAAAAGTCTTTTCTAACTGTCTAGTCTGAATTAGACTAAATTACAGCCCTCTTGGTATGTTCCAGTATAACACTATTCTTTCAGAGTATGTTTTACACTTTAAAAGATTTATTTGTGTGCTTAAGTCTGCTGCTGCTGCTGCTGCTGCTGCTAAGTCACTTCAGTCTTGTCCGACTCTGTGCAACCCCATAGATGGCAGCCCATCAGGTTCCCTCGTCCCTGGGATTCTCCAGGCAAGAACACTGGAGTGCGTTGCCATTTCCTTCTCCAATGCATGAAAGTGAAAAGTGAAAGTGAAGCCGCCCAGTTGTGTCCGACTCTTAGAGACCCCATGGACTGCAGCCTACCAGGCTCCTCCATCCGTGGGATTCTCCAGGCAAGAGTACTGGAGTGGGTTGCCATTGCTTTCTCCGTGCTTAAGTCTAGAAGACTATAAACTTTCCATGGCAGAGCCCAGGTTGCTTTGGTTTGCTGTTCTGTTCTAGGTATCTAGGAGCAACTTACTCATGATAGACGCTCATTACTTAAATACTTATCTAAAGAATGAATACAGAAGTTTAGAGGGATCTTTAAATTAGACACCAGCACTATAAGCCTCCAGAGCCTCAATAACAAATATCATTATCACAACCAATTCATACTTCATTATTTCTAATTTTCAATGAATTATTTATACATATCTCATTTTTCAGAAGAACACTCAGGATTTATTATTATTCCTTTTCCATGGTGAAATTGAGATTTAAAATATTTAAGTAAATTATCTAATCTTACCTAATTAGTAAGTAGTTGAGAATGGATTCAATCTAAGGTTCACTTTTAAATTAGTACCTGACTATCTCTAGTCACTGGTGGTTTTTCTGATATTTGATTGTATCCGTTCTTCTCCTTTTTTCCCCCTTTGATTCTTCTCTATTCTGATGGTATCCTGGGAGGCGGACCTTTATCAATTAAAATTACACTTCCCAAATTTCTTTGATTCCTCCCCACCCCCAACCCCTGCCCTGCCACTTCTGCTTTTCCATGGGATTAAAAAAAAATGGATGACACTTGCAGGAGATCATGGCCGGGATGGAGACACATTGGGGCATTTATTCCTATTTCCACTCCTCTGGTCAGTTTTTATTGGGTAATCTTCTTCCAGGATTCAAGATCACTGGGTTCTGGGGATCATCTCTCTTCCTCTGCCCCTTCAAGCCTATGGGTGGCAATGACTTCCCACCTCCTGTTAGTGTTCATACCCCTCCTCACCTGTCTGTAAATAACTTCTTCACTGAAGCCTCTTACACTTATAGATGAACCAACTGTTTTCATTTGAGACCCGATGATTCCTAAAAATCAGACAACTTTCATCTTTCATTTCAGGAGCACTGGAAGGAAAACAGTGCTCTGGAATTCCTACCCAACAATTTTCTCCCTGATAATGACAATAAAGATAAAAGTCTTTAAAGCTTTCACACTTTTATTGTGTGGCAAGCCTTGCAATAGCAAGCACTTTATAAATTTAATTAAATCTTCATAACTTCTCTATGAGAATTGTCATTATCTTGATTTTGCATGTGAAGCAATAGACACACAAATTACATCATTTACTTGAAGTCAAAGTTAGTGAGTAGTGGAGCTACATTACTGCTATTCTCTGAAACTCAGCTGAGCCAACTAAGAAATGGAGATAATGAAACTTTTTTGTGTTACTGACAAGTTTAGAGATCACATATGTGAGGGGACTGGCACAGTGCACTACACACAGTAGAAACTTCATACAGCTAAGGGTTGCTATGTAACTCTGTAGTTATCCCATATTACCCGATGTGAGAATTATTTCCCAGAACAATCTTGCAGTTTAAGACTCATAACTTGGATTTTTACAAAAGAGGAACCTGAGGCTTAGGGAGGGTTAATAATTTAGTTAACATCATATGTCTCAGGGATGGAAACACATGCACATCACTTCCTAATACATTTTTTTCTATCGCACATTGCTTTCATTGTCTAATCAAGGAAGGGATGCTTGTTTGTCAGAAAAGACTATCCGTTTCCTGGCTCGGAGCCCTGAGAAGTGTTGGCTGGGGGTTGATGCATGAATTAGCACTCGGCAAAGTAACAGCCAATATCCTGGATGACAGTTTTACCAGAAAGGTGAAGGCCTTCCTTTATCACTGGTTCTTAAATCACAGGCGCATAGTAAAACACAATGATAGAGCGGAAAATGAAGTTATTGAAGGCAATTTTGTGAGGATGGAGAGGATGATGTGGCCCAGATATGTAACTTCTCGTGGTCTGACTTTATACAAGGTTAAAGCTGGGAGCCTCTTGAGGAATAAATTCTTATAAAATAAAATAACCATGTGCACTCACTACAATTTTAGAGTCAGGCTGGAATATGATGCACAGTGGATAGTTTCAATATATACTTATTTAAATTTCAAGACAATACACAGTTTATAGAGACTTTATGATGGGAATTGGGCTGCCTGTGTGGGATAGGACACATATCTTTTTCAGAAATATGACAACAATTTGGAGAAACAAAGAAAAACCTTATCGGACTTTGGGAGAAAGAAATGGTCCTGAAAAACGTCCTATCCACCATGACCCTATGCATGCTAGAGACATTTCCTATTTCATGACTGTTAACCAATTTCATCTAAGAATAAAAATGAAATTAACTTTTCCTTAATCAGGAGCTCTCTGTATATATATATAATTTAGCCCTTGCTTACTTCGCTTGGAAGTATGTTATTTCTTTAACTTGTATTTTTCACATCTGTCTAGTGGAGAAATCACATGACCCCTTAGAGAGTCATGGTGAAATCAAATGAGATAGACATCTACTAGGCAGCTACCTTGAAATATGCAAAATGATATCAGAGGAGAGTTGTATTAAACTGTTACACATTTTCTAAACACAACTCAATATGAAGATCACAAACAACCCAATTTAAAAGCAGGCAGAATAACTGAATAGACATTTTCTGCCAAGGAAATGCAAATGGCCAACAAGCACGTGAAAGGCACTCAACACCAGGAATCATCAGGGAAACGCAAATAAAAACTACAATGAGCATCACCTCACATCTCTTAGGATGGTTGTCATCAAAAAGAACAGAGGAAACAAATGTTGGTGAAGATGTGAAGAAAAGGGAATACTCATACACTATTGGTAGGATTGTAAAATGGTACAGTCACTATTGAAAAAGTATGGCAGTTCCTCAAAACGCTTAAGATGGAACTGTGATATGACCCAGCAACTCAGGTCCTCAATGTGTATCTGAAAAAAAAAAACAAAAACACTAATTTGAAAAGACACACATTCTAATGTTCATAGTAACATTATTTGTAATCTTCAAGATACAGAAGCAACCTAAGGGTCCATCAACAAAGAAGATGCTTTTATATATGTCCATCCAGGAGAAATATCAACAACCTCAGATATGCAGATGATGCCACTCTAAAGAAGAAAATGAAGAGGAACTAAAAAGCCTTTTGATGAATGTGGAAGAGGAGAGTGAAGAATCTGGCTTAAATCTCAACATTCAAAAACCTAAGCTCATGGTATCTGGTCCCATCACTTCAAGGCAAATAAAAGGGGGAAAAGTGGAAGCAGTGACAGACTTTATTTTCTTGGGCTCCAAAGTCACCACTGACAGTGAGTGCAGTCACAAAATTAAAGATGCTTGCTCTTTGGAAGAAAAGCTATGATGCCTAGACAGAGTATTAAAAACAGAGACATAATTTGCCAACAAAGGTCCATATAGTCAAAGCTATGTTTTTTCCAGTAGTCCTGTATGGACAGATGTGAGAGTTGAATCATAAAGAAGGCCAAGCATTCAAGAATAGATGCTTTTGAACTGTGGTGTTAGAGAAGGCTCTTGACAGTCCCTTGAACTGCAAGGAGATCCAACCAATCAATTCTAAAGGAAATTAACCCTGAATATGCATTGGAAGGACTGATGCTGAAGCCAAAGCTCCAATAATTTGGCCACCTGATGCAAAGGACTGACTCATTGGAAAAGATCCTGATTCTGGGAAAGATTGTGAGTAGGAGGAGGTGGCAGAGGATGTGATGTTTAGATCAGATCAGATCAGTTGCTACTCACGTCCATCAAGTCAGTGATGCCACCCAGCCATCTCATCCTCTGTCGTCCCCTTCTCCTCCTGCCCCCAATCCCTCCCAGCATCAGGGTCTTTTCCAATGAATCAACTCTTCGCATGAGGTGGCCAAAGTACTGGAGTTTCAGCTTTCGCATCATTCCTTCCAAAGAAATCCCAGGGCTCATTTCCTTCAGAATGGACTGGTTGGATCTCCTTGCAGTCCAAGGGACTCTCAAGAGTCTTCTCCAACACCACAGTTCAAAAGCATCAATTCTTCGGTGCTCAGCCTTGTTCACAGTCCAACTCTCACATCCATACATGACCACAGGAAAAACCATAGCCTTGACTAGACGAAACTTTGTTGGCAAAGTAATGTCTCTGCTTTTGAACATGCTATCTAGGTTGGTCATAACTTTCCTTCTAAGGAGTAAGCGTCTTTTAATTTCATGGCTGCAGTCACCACCTGCAGTGATTTTGGAGCCCAGAAAAATAAAGTCTGACACTGTTTCCACTGCTTTCCCATTTATTTCCCATGAAGTGATGGGACCAGATGCCATGATCTTTGTTTTCTGAATGTTGAACTTTAAGCCAACTTTTTCACTCTCCACTCTCACTTTCATCAAGAGGCTTTTTAGTTCCTCTTCACTTTCTGCCATAAGGGTGGTGTCATCTGCATATCTGAGGTGATTGATATTTCTCCTGGCAATCTTGATTCCAGTTTGTGTTTCTTCCAGTCCAGCGTTTCTCATGATGTACTCTGCATATAAGTTAAATAAACAGGGTGACAATATACAGCCTTGACGAACTCCTTTTCCTATTTGGAACCAGTCTGTTGTTCCATGTCCAGTTCTGACTGTTGCTTCCTGACCTGCATACAAATTTCTCAAGAGGCAGATCAGGTGGTCTGGTATTCCCATCACTTTCAGAATTTTCCACAGTTTATTGTGATCCACACAGTCAAGGGCTTTGGCATAGTCAATAAAGCAGAAAGAGATGTTTTTCTGGAACACTCCGTTTAGCACAGGGAAATATATTCACTATTTTGTAACAACGTATAAAGGAAAAGAATCTAGAATATATATATATATATATATATATATATATATATATATAACTAATTCACTTTGCTGTATACGTGAAACTGGCTCAAAATTGTAAATCAATTATGTTCCAATAAAATTTTTAAATAGTGGCTCATACTATTCTCAAAATTGACAGAAAGTGCTATTTTTATACTGGGAAGTGATACAATAGGATAACATAAGACATTTCAGATGAAATTATGATAAAACATAAATTGCATCAGTAAGAGCAATTTTATTACACAATATACAAAGTAGATCTATTAATAGGTATTTGAAAATAATTTGGCCAATTGAATACATACTTTAAGCTATTAAATACAGTAATTATAAAGTAGAACATACTAGTGGTTTAATCGGAGAAGGTGATGGCACCCCACTCCAGTACTCTTGCCTGGAAAATCCCATGGACGGAGGGCCTGGTGGGCTGCAGTCCATGGGGTCGCTAAGAGTCGGACACGACTGAGCGACTTCACTTTCACTTTTCACTTTCATGCATTGGAGAAGGAAATGGCAACCCACTCCAGTGTTCTTGCCTCAAGAATCCCAGGGACGGGGGAGCCTAGTGGGCTGCCATCTATGGGATCTCACAGAGTCAGACATGACTGAAACAACTTAGCACTAGCAGCAGCAGTGGTTTAATATTAATAGTTTGAAAATGTATATATTTAGGCAGTATTGAAGAAAATGTATTTTTGAAAAAACCTTAGGTTTCAGAACATCTAGGTGTTAGATATTTAAACATATCTTTTAACTGTATTGCTGAACTCACAGAGAAAGAGGAAAGAAGCACCCCCAAGATCTAGAAAAAGAGAAATGTAAAAAAAGGAAAGTGAGGATGAAGAAGATCAGGAGCTGAAAGCAACAGAGTAAGCAAATTTAGCAAGGTAGACTGCTCTGAGTCATACATCAATAGCAGAATATTCAAGCTTTTGTGAACAAAATCTACACTGGAAGTGAATGACTAGGCCCCTGAGCTTTTAGGATGGCAGAGAGGAAAGGGGCATAAATCCACACCCTACCCCTACCTCCACATAAATCAGACCCATAAAAGTCTTACCTTTAGCAAAACAATATGCTATGAGGAAAAGATCTATTGTGGGTACCTTAGGGAGCAAAACGGTGTCTGTAATTTCTTAGTACTAGGTAGAAAATAACCAGTAGAACACCCACGTTAGTGGGGTCCTCTGAGAGTGTATATCTATAGCCTTAACTGTGCATGGGGCTTGGGATAAGATTCATCACAGCTTCATGGTCTGAGAAAGACCACATGAGAAAATTACAAGACAGTGGTCCTAGGAGTTATAATTTAAGCATCATAGCAAAAATGAATGTAAATTCTCTTTGAAGGAAAGAAATCTCATGTGAGGACCCTCAGGATCTGTACATATTAGGTCAGTCAAAGATGAGCTCAAAATATTAGATCACCAGATATATGAGAAAATAAAGAGCCTTTGTAAATAACTATGAGTTGAAACACTAAGTGATAAGTTTGGAGCCTAAGGACTTCAGGTATTAGAAATATTAGATACAGAAAACAAAATATCCACAGATAAAACATTTAAACATATAAAATATGGATTCAAAAGAGAGAGACAGTTGACTGTAAAGAGAGACAGGCTAACTACTTAAAGAAAAAAATAGAGCTTATATTTAATTGCATACATTTTTATATGAATTTTTAATTCATTTTTTATATGAATTTTTAAATACTAAGGGGATTAAATGGTGGATTAAACATAGCTGAAGAGAATTAACAAAATGAAAACTAACTATAAAAAATAAAAAAGTACAGTTCAAGGAGTTTCAGAGACAAAAAAATATTTTATAAAAGTCATTATGGGGTACATAGTATAGAATTAAAAGGTACACATTAATTTGCATTCTAGAAGAGGTAATAGAAAAAAGCAAAAGAGCATTTATAGAATCAAAATCTGATAACATTTCAAAATGTATTAAAAAACACACATTATTAATGCAATAAAAATTCAAATAGAGTTAATAAAAAGAAATCCAAGTCTATATTCAACAGAATAAAACTGTAGACCACTAAAGACAATGATAAATACACAAAAAGTAGAGACAGGTCATCTAAATGAAACATGACTGGAGTGAGTGTAGTCTTCACAGCAGCAATGGAAATCAGAATACATATGTTGACCATGGTAAGAGACATAGATACTAAATATTTAAAAATTGAACACTCAGCAAAAACTATCATTAAGGAAAAGGGCAAATGAAATATTTTCAGAGGACACCAGCATGATTTAAAATATTTTCAGAGGAAACCAGCATGATTTCACTGAAGAAATCTCTAAAATGATGTAATTAGGGAAGAAGTAAAGGAAAAGTTATATTAAAAAAGAATAAAGAAAAAAAAAGAAAACTGAAACAAACATACACAGAAGTAAAATCTAACATTATTGTTAAACATTTTAGTGATGATAATATGTACTATATGTCTAAATAATAGAGTTAATAAAAAGCAAACCAAGAAAATACAAAACATTTTACATTAACAGCATGGAACTTATACAGAGAAAGTAAAAAACTTATTAAAGACAGGAGGGAAGGATGGAAAGTGTCATGATGAAACTTTTGAGGATGATGGATATGTTCATTATTTTGGTTGTGGTGGCAGTTTCTTGGTGTATGTATGTCCAACATTATCTAGTTTGGGCTTCCCTGGTTGCTCAGAGGTTAAAGCGTCTGCCTGCAATGCAGGAGACCTGGGTTTGATCCCTGAGTTGGGAAGATTCCCTGGAGAAGGAAATGGCACCCCACTCCAGTATTCTTGCTTGGAGAATCCCATGGATGGAGGAGCCTGGTGGGCTACAGTCCACGGGGTCGCAAAGAGTCAGAGCGACTTCACTTTCACTTCACCTCACTTCACTTTCACTTTCACACTTTAGATATATGTAATTTAATGTATGTGAAATATATTTCTCATTATAAATAAGAAAGCAGACTACAAAATATTTAAACAATTGGAGAGTTGTGGCATATTCAGAAAGTATCAGTAGTTCTCTAGAAATTCAATGGCTATAATACAATTTCAAACAAAATTCATATATGTTTTATTCAAGAATGCCCTAACTATGTAATATACCAGAGCCCTTAGAATGACCTGAACAATTCTGAGACAAAGTAAGATAGATGGATATTCCCCATTCACATACCAAGCCTTATTTTACAACCTTAATTGACACATAGACTAATTGTTAGAATCATTAATGTAGAAACAAGTATTTGAGGAAATAGTACATTGTTGAGTAAATGCAGTAATGGTTCAAGTAAAATTGGTTACTATGAAAAAAATTAATCCCTACCACATATCAAAGAAGCAATTCCATATAGATCACAAAGTTAAAATTTGAAAAGCAAAATTTTAATATTATGAAAGAAAATATAGGCAATTTTTTTCCTCCCTGGTGTAGAGGACCACAAAGCATGGTTTGACACACATGCTTGTTAAGACACACAAACCACGGTTTATAAAGATATGATAAATTCAGCTATTTTAAAATTAAAAATACGTGTACTTCTAAAGCTATCATTATGAGAATGAAAATGCAAGCTTCAAACTAGAAGAGCTTGAGATTATTACTCATAAAATATAAAGTACTGCTAGCAGTGTCAAAAAAGGGTAATCAAACCATAGAAGGATGGGCAAAGTATATGAAGATATTTTACAGAATAATAACTAAATACGTAAGTATCTACCTTCATTAACAAGAAGGAAATAAAAAATCAAAACCAAACATAGATGCCACTCATTTTCATTTAGTGCATTTGATAATAGTCAGCATTAGCAAGATTGCAGAACCACAGTAAATTATGTTATGCTGGTGGAGGTGTATTTAGTATAATTTTGATGTAACCATTTTAGAAAACAATTTTCTGTTTTTGTGTAAAGTTCAAGCTCTGGATACTGTTGATAATAAATGAACATGTTTCAGCATCTGCGAATCTCAAAAAGCTAGTACTAGTTGAAAAAAGTAGAGAAAATTATAGCCAGTATGACACATTCATATAAATTTTCTAAAAATGCATATATATTCAGTGAATCTAAATAAGGTAAACAAAAGATAATTCAGAAGTAAAGTTTGATAGTACTTTTAATTTTCTATTTATTCAGGTAGTGATAGAATGACAGAAAAATTCCTCTGTATCTATGAAATATTTTTTGTGTTATATAAACCTTCCTTGGTTGTGCCTGATATCTTAATTTTTTAAACTGAAGTATAGTTGATTCCCTGGTGGCTCAGACCATAAAGGATCCACTTGCAATGCAGGAGATCTGGATTCGATCCCTAGGTTGGGAAGATCCCCGGGGAAGGGATTGGCTATCCACTCCAGTATTCTTGCCTGGAGAATTCCATAGATAGAGGAGCCTGGTGGGCCCAGTTCATGGAATCATAAAGAGTCAGACATTACTGAGCAACTTTCATTTTCACATGGTTGATTTTCAAAGTTGTTTAAGTTTCAGGTAAAAAGCAAAGTGAGTCACTCTTACATATGCATATATATATATATATAAATATATTTCAGATAACTTATAGATTAAAATGTCATTGCTGCTGCTGCTGCTAAGTCGCTTCAGGACTCTCTATGTCCCCATAGATGGCAGCCAACCAGGCCCCCCTACCCCCGTCCCTGGGGGAACTGTAAATCAATCTATGGAAGTATTTTATACAAATCCATACCCTGTTTAAAATTTTAAAAATAGTAATATCCTGCTGCAAAAACAAAGTAAGAACTGTAATAGGAAACTAACTCTTACAAAGATTTTGAACCTATCAGTTTTCAATGATATTTCTAGCAATAGCTGTTCTTTTAAACATGTTAACATATGCTAACCTTCAATGAATGGATGACTCCCTGAAATTCCCAAGAATCTCAACAAAGGCATTTCATTAAAAAGTCTTTCTTGAACTAAATCTCAAGATCATGCTGTTTAGTGAGGTTGTATTCCTTAGTATGAATGAGAAATGATTTTATTGAACAATACTCACAAATTGGGAAGTCAGGCTCAATCATTTTTTTTTTTTAAAGTCATTTGTAATACAACACACACAACCAATAAAGCTAACTCTCTTTCAGTAAATGGTGGATTGATTTCTCAGCTGTGAATGCGTATTGTACTATTCAGAGAAAATGTCTGTTCCAGTATCTGCCTATTCCCTGGGAATATGTGTTCACAAACTAAATAGTAAGGTGAGAACCGCTCTAATTTGCTTACATTATGTGGTATTTGCCCTGGAGTATGATGACTGTTAGAGGGAAAAAAATAAGTCGACATGACATTGAACAACTTCTTTATTGAAAGTGTATGATGTGAGTATTCACAAACAGGCATATATACATACACTGAAATAAAAGGGAAAGAAAAAAAAAAGACAGTGAGAACCTAGTATGGTCAAGCACTGTGCTAGTCATTGGCAATATAAAATCTAATAACGGATGGTTCCTGAATTATAAGATGAGAGTGAAATGAACTGTCAAGTTCAATGCCATTGGAATAGTGCTGTAAAGCAAATCTGTAAATGGTGCAGGGAGAGCTCCAGGAGGAAGACCAAGGTTTGTATGGTAAACAGGAGTCCACAAAAAAGTGAGCTTTTAAGAAGGTTCAGAGAGTGGGAGCAGAAAATATATTCAAAGCAAACTATGCATAGCACTGAGGTCTGAAAGAGAAAGACATATTTGGAGAAATATACATTATTCAATGAGTTTGGAGCAGGGGTGCATAACATGCAAGCAAGGAGGCTAGAGAGATAAGAAGGACAGGATAAAAAATAGCCCCTGAATCAGAGGAAGTTTTGAGTACAGGAACAGCATATTCATTTTTTATTTTTAATATATTTCTCTGGGGAGATTAAATAGGTTTCTGTTTTAAAAGGACCAGATGATGTATAAGAACTGCTCAAAAATCACTGCAGGGGCTTGCTCTAAGACTCTGAGCTCCCAAAACAGAGGACCGAGGTTCTATCTCTGGTTGGGAACTGGGTCCCATATGCTTCAGCTAGAAGTTTGCATACCATGGCTAAGAGTTCACATGCCACAGCTGGAAAAAAAAAAAAAAAACCCTGCATGCTGCAACTACAGATTCTGCATGCCACAGCAAAGACTGAAGATCCCTCATGCTGCAACTAAGACATAACACAGTCAAATAAATAAATATTTTTTAAAAATCACTGCAGGAAGAGAATAAGATGACAGAATAATAGGACATGGAATTCACCTCCCCTTACAGACACATCAAAAAAACATCCACATGAGGAGCAATTCTCGATAAAAACTGACAGGAACCTGGCAGTAAAACTCCAGTAAAACAACCCAGGGTGAAAGACAGATCCACACAGAATCAGGTAGGGAGGGAAGAGAAATAATGCTAGGACCTGTCTCCCAGGAGGGGACAGAGGAAAAAGGAGATTACACATGCAGAGATCCTCCCTGGGGAGTAAGCAGCTCAAGGCGTATATATGGAGCCACAGTCCTGGTGTTCAAGAGGAGCCCCCTTGTCTGGTTGGTGGGCCAGTGGTATTAACAGGACGGCCATGGGAAGCCTGGACTCTGCCCAGAAGGAACGTGCATGTGTTTGAATCCTCTCAAACCAGGGGGGAGACAGCAGATTAAAATTGTGTAGGTGGCTGACTCATTTCCTATGACTACCCTAGCATGTGGACCACAGCCTGGAGACCCAATGCCAGATACAACTCTCCAGTCCTGCTTCTCCGGTTTGCAGTTCTATACTGTAGCAAGGGCCACCATGACTGAGAAAAGAACTTAGCTATGAGACACCAGGGTGGTTCAGACCTAAAATGGTGTATGAACAGGGTGGGAGCAGCCATCACAGGTGCTTACATAGGCAGTACTTGGGGAGCACCCTGGCCTCTGTTTGCAGCCATACCACCACAGCCCACACAGGTCCTGCTTGTATTGCAGCACAGTTCCACCAGGGGCTTAATGGCAGGGGCTGGGGTGAGAGGTTGGCCATAAAGGATACTCAGACCTAAAATAGCATCTGTAAGGCAAGGACAGCCATTGCTAGCACTTGCACAGGCAGCAAATCAGAAGCATCCTTGAACACTGTGGCTGGATTGCTGCAGCCCTTACTCTAGCATATGCTGAGAACTGACACAGTCCATCTTGCTCCAGCACTGTCCCCACTGGGGCAAAGTGGCTGATGATAGAAATAAAATTTACTCGCACTTAAAGGGAACAGAGCCAGCCCAGACCTGAACCTCAGGGCTTCTTCTCCAGCAATCTGGATCTTAGTTCCACCCCTTCTAGATTTATGATGACCACTGAGCAGAGGGAAAGCCTCAGCTTACACTTGGCTCTGTCCCTAGTCCCTTCATCCCCAGCACCATCTCCTCTCAAGGTGAAACAGCTGCCAGCACACCCTGAGGAAATGCGAAACTTTTTGTTCTCATCAAATTCAGCTGTCTCACCAAAACCACTGAGAAGATGCAGGTTATAGTGGGGTGCTTCCACGTAACGACAGCCCTTCAAAATCACCATAGGTAACTCTTTCACCTAATTTCATATTTATTATATGAGGCTACAATTACTTTGATACTAAAATCAGAAAAAGACACTACAAAAAAAAAAAGAGAGAGAGAGAGAAAGTTATAGACCAATTATTTCTGATGAGTATAGATGCAAAATCTCCAACAAAAATTTAATATAACATATCCAACAATATATAAAAAGGTTCATACACAGTAATCAAGTTTAATTTATTTCAGGGATAAAATGATGTTTCAATATTGCAAATCAATCAGCATGATATACCACATTAATAAAAGGAAGATAAAAATCACATGATCATCTCAATAGAAACAGAAAAAGCATACAACAAAAGTCAACATTCGCTCATGATAAAAACTCTCAAAGTTGGTGTACAGGGAAGATATCTCAACATAAAAGACCATTTATGACAAATCCACAGTTAATATTATGCTCAACGGTGAGAACCTGAAATGATTTCCTCTAAAATCAGGAAGAACAAGACAAGAATACCCACTCCTATCACTTCTATTTACCATAATATTGGAAATTATAGCCATAGCAATAAGATAAGAAAAATAAAATGACTCCAAACTGGAAGAGAAAATCCCATATAGCTATGGTCAACTAATTTGTGAGAATGGAGCTAAGAACATACAATGGAAAAAAGACAGTCTCTTCAGTAAGTCATGCTGTTAATAGTGGATAAATACATGCAATACAGCAGCCAAAAGGTAGCTCAGTTGGTAAAGAATTTGCCTGCAGTGCAGGACACCCAGGTTCAATCCACTGGTTGGGAAGATCTCCTGGAGAGGGAAATGACAACCCACTCCAGTATTCTTGCCTAGAAAATCTCATAGACAGAGGAGCCTGATGGGCTACAGTCCATGGGATCACAAGAGTTGGACACGACTTAGTGAATAAATCACAACCAAATATATGTAAAAGAATGAAATTAGAACATTTCCTCACACCATATAAAAAAATAAACTCAAAATTCTTCAAAGACCTAAATACAAGACCAGAAACTGTAAAAATCCTATAAGAGAATCATAAATATAAATCAATACTGTTTTTAATAACTCATAGAAATATTTTTTTCCATCTCTTCCCTGGTGTCTCAGATGGTAAATAATCTGCCTGCCTGCAATTCAGGAGACATGGGTTCAATTCGAGTCAGGAAGATCCCCTGAAGAAAGGAATGGCAACCCACTCCAGTATTCTTGCCTGGAGAATCCGCATGGATAGAGGAGCCTGGCGAGCTACAGTCCATAGGGTCACAAAGTGTCAGACACAACTGACCAACTAATACTTTTACTTTCCTTTAGGGAAAAAAAAAGCAACAACAACAACAAACAAACAAACCCAAATGGGACATAATTAAATGCAAAAGATTTTGGACAGCAAGGAGAATCTTTGACAAAGACAGCCTACTGAATGCAAGCAAACATTTGCAAATGATATGACTTTTAAGTGATTCATATCTGAAACATATAAACAGCACATGCAACTCAATAACAAAAACAAGAGTGATTGAAAAGTGTGCAGAATATCAGAATAGACCTTTTTTCAAAGAACACATGCAAATGGCACATAAAATGATAGATGTTCAGTGTCACTAGATAAATGCAAATCTAATCATTTGATAAATGCAAATCAAAGCCACAATGGGATATCACCTCAGCTGTCAGAATAGCTATCATCAGAAAGTCTATAGATAACAAATGTGGGTAAGGATGTGCAAATAGAAAACCTTAGTACCTTACTGGTGAGAATATAAATTGGTACATTCACTGTAGAAAACAATATGGAGGTTTTTCAAAACCACCAATTCCTGGGTATAAAGCCAAGAAAACAAACACACAAATTCAAAAAGATACATTTATGCCACTGTCCACAGCAGTATTAGTTACAATAACAAAGATATGGAAGCAACCTAAGTGTTTATCAACAGACAGATGGATAAAAAAGCTATGGGGTATTTGTATATTCAGTTCAGTTCAGTTGCTCAGTCGTGTCTGACTCTTTGTGACCCCATGAATCACAGCACGCCAGGCCTCCCTATCCATCACCAACTCCTGGAGTTCACTCAGACTCACATCCATTGAGACAGTGATGCCATCCAGCCATCTCATCCTCTGTCGTCCCCTTTTCCTCTTGCCCCCAATCCCTCCCAGCATCAGAGTCTTTTCCAATGAGTCAACTCTTCGCATGAGGTGGCCAAAGTACTGGAGTTTCAGCTTCAGCATCATTCCCGCCAAAGAAATCCCAGGGCTGATCTCCTTCAGAATGGACTGGTTGGATCTCCTTGCAGTCCAAGGGACTCTCAAGAGTCTTTTCCAACACCACAGTTCAAAAGCATCAATTCTTCAGCACTCAGCCTTCTTCACAGTCCAACTCTCACATCCATACATGACCACAGGAAAAACCATAGCCTTGACTAGACAAACCTTTGTTGGCAAAATAATGTCTCTGCTTTTGAACATGCTATCTAGGTTGGTCATAACTTTCCTTCCAAGGAGTAAGCGTCTTTTAATTTCATGGCTGCAGTCACCATCTGCAATGATTTTGGAGCCCAAAAAAATAAAGTCTGACACTGTTTCCCCATCTATTTCCCATGAAGTGATGGGACCAGATGCCATGATCTTCGTTTTCTGAATGTTGAGCTTTAAGCCAACTTTTTCACTCGCCACTCTCACTTTCATCAAGAGGCTTTTGAGTTCCTCTTCACTTTCTGCCATAAGGGTGGTGTCATCTGCATATCTGAGGTGATTGATATTTTCTCCTGGCAATCTTGATTCCAGCTTGTGCTTCTTCCAGCCCAGGGTTTCTCATGATGTACTCTGCATATAAGTTAAATAAGCAGGGTGACAATATACAGCCTTGATGTACTCCTTTTCCTATTTGGAACCAGTCTGTTGTTCCATGTCCAGTTCTAACTGTTGCTTCCTGACCTGCATACAGCTTTCTCAAGAGGCAGGTCAGGTGGTCTGGTATTCCCGTCTCTTTCAGAATTTTCCACAGTTTATTGTGATCCACACAGTCAAAGGCTTTGGCATAGTCAATAGAGCAGAAATAGATGTTTTTCTGGAATTCTCTTGGTTTTTTGATGACCCCGCAGATGTTGGCAATTTGATCTCTGATTCCTCTGCCTTTTCTAAATCCAGCTTGAACATCAGGAAGTTCATGGTTCATGTGTTGCTGAAGCCTGGCTTGGAGAATTTTGAGCATTCTTTTACTAGCATGTGAGATGAGTACAATTGTGTGGTAGTTTGAGCATTCTTTGGCATTGCTTTTCTTTGGGATTGGAATGAAAACTGACCTTTTCCAGTCCTGTGGCCACTGCTGAGTTTTCCCATTTTGCTGGCATATTGAGTGAAGCACTTTCACAGCATCATCTTTCAGGATTTGAAATAGCTCAACTGGAATTCCATCACCTCCACTAGCTTTGTTCGTAGTGATGCTTTCTAAGGCCCACTTGACTTCACATTCCAGGATGTCTGGCTCTAGGTGAGTGATCACACCCTCATGATTATCTGGGTTGTGAAGCTCTTTTTTTGTACAGTTCTTCTGTGTATTTTTGCCACCTCTTCTTAATATCTTCTGCTTCTGTTAGGTCCATACCATTTCTGTCCTTTATTGAGCCCATCTTTGCATGAAATGTTCCCTTGGCTATCTCTAATTTTCTTGAAGAGATCTCTAGTCTTTCCCATTCTGTTGTTTTCCTCTATTTCTTTGCATCTGTATATTACGTGTATATATATACACACACACACATACACATATGCACACATACATATTACTTGGCCATAAAAAGAATGAAATTCTGCCAATTTCAACCACTTGGATGGACTTAGGGAGCATTATGCTTAATGAAGTAAGTCAGACAGAGAATGACAAACAATATTATATACTCCAGTTATGTTATAACTTATACATGGAGTCTAAAAAAATAAAAACAAGCTAAGTTATATAACAATTCTCAATCAGACACACAGGTATAGAAAACAAGGTAATGGTTACCAGTAGGGAAAGGGGAGTGGGGAGGGTCAAGATAGGGGTGCTGGATTAGGAGATATAATCTACTGTATTTAAAATAGATAAGTAACAAAGATATATTGTACAGCACAGGAAAATATAACCTTTGTTTTGTAATAATATTAAATAGAGTATAATCTATAAAATATTTCATCATTAGGCTGTGTGCCTAAAACTAATGTAAATAAATCATTTATACTTTAATAAAAAATCACTCTGCATGTAAATGTTAATATATGTATATGAATATATGTAATATATAGATGTCTGAAGGTGAAAATGTGACATAAAAACAAAGGAATCTCAGAATCTCCTTAAGGAATTAGTCATCGGACATTTAAGAGGCTAGAAATCTGGGTCTGGAGTATGATAAGTAGTCTTTCCTGAATATAGTAATCACCAATACCATCATTTATCATACGTTGGCTGTGTGTTACATACTTTGCAAAACATTTTATACTCACTGTTTTGTTTACTCTTTCTAACTCTTTTTAAGAGTTGACTGTGTGGGATAAGGAATTTGAGAATTAAAAGGTGATAGATAATTCATCTCAAATCACAAAATTAGTAAATGGAACAGAGTATTACTTCAAAGGCTGAGCATGTAAATGCAAACAAGGAATGGAACACACATCACTGCTCTAAAGATGAGGATGTCATCTGCCTGTTATATACTGAGTGACATTATACCCCAAGAAAACAGGAAAACATTTTGCTATGATAAAAGTAAGCCAGAGAATAAAGTCAGACAACCTAAGGATCAAGAAGAAATGACTTCTCTAGGAAGCTGTAAAGAGCTATAGAGTCTGGTTTTAACACCACCTGCCTGACACAATCAGAGAATGAGGGGTTCTCCCAGGGTATGAGCACAATGACACCAGACAAAGTGGCAATAACAACTTGCCTATTGGATAAATACTATGTCCCAAGATTCACACCAAGCCATGTAAACATGAGCTAAATGGTACACAAAGAATTTGATGTGACCTGTCACTCATTATCTAACTCCAAAGTTCATCCTCTTATGCAGAACTGCCTTCCACATCTGAGAATAGGAAATATCTGAATGGCCATGTGGAGCTGGGCTTTTCTTTTTTAACTTCTTTTTTTAAAAAAAATTATTTATTTTAATTGGAGGTTAATTACTTTACAATATTGTAGTGGTTTTGCCATGCATTGACATGAATCAGCCACAGGTGTACATGTGTTCCCCATCCTGAACCCCCCTCCCACCTCCCTTCCCATCCCATTCCTCTGGGTCATCCCAGTGCACCAGCCCCGAGCACCGTGTCTCATGCCTTGAACCTGGACTGGCGATCTGTTTCACATATGATAATACACATATTTCAATGCTATTCTCTCAAATCATCCCACCCTCATCTTCTCCCACAGAGTCCAGAAGACTGTTCTATACGAGGGAGCTGATTTTTAATATATCAATTTACCCTACCATTTTTTCTGCTTTAATCATGACTTCTCATAGAGTAATACAGAGGATGGATTGGAAGTGGTTTGAATCTCAACTAGTTATGGTGTAGGAGTACATTTAATCACTTAATAAATGTGATGTTTTCAAGTGAAATTCATATGAAATGTGAAATTCTCACATGGTTTAGGGGTATAGGAGGTATTATTCAGAAAAGATATTACTAAATTGATATTAATGCATTTTTTCCAGGTACCTTAAGGTACACAGATAATCTCACATATTTGGAACTCATGGCATACAAATTCAAATTCACAAAACAGATATATTAAAGAGTATTTACTCTTAAGAGCAAAAGCAATTTTCCCACTACACAAGGATTTCTTTAACTAGCAAATTCCCCCCTAGTGTATTTCAATTAGGTTTCCATTTACCAAAAAAAAAAAAAAAAATCAATTTGTGTGCAAGTTTGCAGTGAGACAGCTATTGCATAAAGTAAAATACAGTAACATCTCATTTTAGAGATTCAAACAAACTCCTGGGCAGAACACACTTTGAAAACCACATACAGAAATAACACATCCTTGTAGATGACACACAGAGTAGCCTTCCGTTCTTCAGTAGATTTAATGGATGATAAACTCACCAGTGGTGAGAGTTCAGTACATGCCAGCAAAACTCCCAAATTAATTCCTTCTGATGACTTTTCTATTTTTCTTCTCCCACCACTGCTATTATCTGGAAACAAGTTGACACTGACTTCTTACACATAGGACTTATCTAGACTTTCAGCTGTTTGACTGATAAGGAGATTACTAAACAAACTTCTAACTCTGCCACATGGTAGGTGGTCATGTTTGACTTGAAATATTTTCAGCTCTTTGGATTAACAAAGAGCCGAAAATTTTAAGGATAAGAAGAAATTTCCCCTCCCCCTCCTTCCAGACAGTATTTATTTAGAGGAATGAACTTTTTAGACTTTTGATTGGTATTCCTGCCTAAAGTAGCATCTGATCAACTGTGTGGAGAACATGAAATTTACTGAAAGTATAAACTAACTATGGCTGTGAAAGACATTGGGCTTTGTCCTTGCAAGGATGAATAAACTGGAAAATACTTTCACATAAATGAAATATCTTATATAGATGTCCCTTCCACCAAAACCTTTAGCATAAGACAATGGCCATCATGTTGGTGATGATTAGATATTTGCTAAGTCGCTTCAGTCATGTCCAACTCTGTGCAACCCCATAGACGGCAGCCCACCAGGCTCCACCATCCCTGAGATTCTCCAGGCCAGAACACTGGAGTGGGTTGCCATTTCCTTCTCCAATGCATGAAAGTGAAAAGTGAAAGCGAGTTGCTCAGTTGTGTTAGACTCTTCACGACCCCATGGACCACAGCCTAAGAGGCTCCTCCACCCATGGGATTCTCCAGGCAAGAGTACTGGAGTGGGGTGCCATGATTAGATATTAAGTCGCTGTAAATAGACTTTTAAGTACCAAAGGGATATGGGAGAAAGGTCAGCACTTGGAGTAAAATAGAAGGATATTTTTTGAGTCCTGGGTTTTCCAAAGGACTACCTCCATGTCCTTGGACTTCTCTTTAACCTCCCAGAGCCTCCTTTTTCTCATAAACAAAATAGGGACCAAAGGATCTATAATCTATGGCATATAATCTATGAAATTGTAGCTATTTTATAGTTTTATAGTCATTTAGAATATCTTTCTTTCCTTAATTATTTTATAAAACTGCTGACTAGCTTACTTTAAGCCTCTCTTCAAATCTTTCATCTGCTTTAAGGATTCTTAGCAATTATCAATCCAATTCTGTTTAATCAAAGCTATGATTTTTCCAGTGGTCATGTACAGATGTGAGAGTTGGACTGTAAGAAAGACTGAGCACCAAAGAATTGATGCTTTTGAATTGCGGTTCTAGAGAAGACATGTGAGAATCCTTTGGACAGCAAGGAGATCAAACTAGTCAATCCTAAAGGAAATCAACCAAATATTCACTGGAGAGACTGATGCTGAAGCTCCAACACTTTGGCCATCTGATGCTAAGAGTCAACTCATTAGAAAACACCCTGATGCTGGGAAAGATTGAGGGCAGGAGAAGAGGCCAAGAGAGGATGAGATGGTTGGATGGCACCTCCAACTCAATGGACATGAGTTTGAGCAAACTCTGGGAGACAGTGAAGGACAAGGAAGCCTGGTGTGCTACAGTTCACGGGTTCACAAAGAGTCGGACACAACTTAGCAACTGAACAACAATGAACAAATCAAACACTAATTGAACCAATGATAATAGATAGTTTACTGCTCTAAGCCAAGTACTGTCCTAAATTCTCAAGGAAGAAGCATGGTGATGTTTAAACATGTTTTGGTTTACTTATAACATATATTAGACCCTTTACCAAAGTAGCTCTAACTTTCCACTCTTCTCTGTAGCCATTCTCTTTGCTATTTGACTCTGTAGCAATTTCTATTGAGATATGTTTCCCCAGCTCTTATCTGGACCGATCTTCTGAGCTCTTCATTAGTAAACTGTGATGGAAATGATACTTGGCTAGGTCTGAGTCTAGACCTCAGGAAACCTTGCGTATACTTCTATATTCTTGGAATTCTGCCAGTTCCATGAGACTAGGTCTGGACTGCACTACTGGAGGATGGGAATCCACTTGGAAGACAGACCACTTGTGCCAGACAAGGCACTTCTTGATTTGCTAGAGTCAGTTGAGCACCCAAAATCTGACCACATTAGATCAGCATGGGAAGGACAGGATATGGGGGGACCTCTGACTGCAGATTAGTAGGGAGCTTAGCCAATTCCAATAAAGAAATTGATCTATATACTCATGAGCAAAATGTGTCAAGCATCCCAAGGGGAATAAAAGTTTAGAAAGACAATCAGGCTAATAAAGAAACTGATTAGGTCACAGTAATGACTTACGCAATGGAGGCAAAATACAGACTGTAAGCGGTGTAGGAACTGAGCATCTTCACTTTCACTTTTTACTTTCATGCATTGGAGAAGGAAATGGCAACCCACTCCAGTGTTCTTGCCTAGAGAATCCCAGGGACAGGGGAGCCTGGTGGGCTGCTGTCTCTAGGGTCACCTGCACAGAGTCGGACACGACTGAAGTGAATTAGCAGCAGCAGCAGCAAGGGGTGTAAAGGAGAGAGAGATCATTGGCATCCAGGAGATTCATGGGAGATATTTCAGTGTGACCCTATTAGAACTGAGTTCAGAAAAATAGAACTTGCTGGAAATGTAGCAGGTTTTTACATTTAGGGAGATTTTCTGCTAAAACACATGCACTATTTGGAGGAGGGGGTGGGTTGACAAAATGTAAGCAGACTTGCACTTTACAAATAATACTCTGACGAGGTAGAAGCTAAATTGTGAGTGAGAAGAAAGGAGTGAGGTTTACTGATGTCTATTCTAGGAATCATTCATCTAAGAGATAATGAGGATTTCACTAAGATAAACAGTCAACAGGGATGAAGATTAAGAGATGGGCTTGAGAAGTATCAGGAAGTACAATCTCTGGATGGAATCCTTGCTTTTGTTTGCAATGCAGAAGCACTCAGCAGAAAGGTAGCATATCACAGAACTGATAATTCTCTTGTTGCAACTGCTTCTTAGAAACCTACTGTGTCCTTTTGATAAAAGGATTTAGCCCCTGAACTTCTAAAGAATGTTAGCTTTTAAAAAGTAAAGAATATGGAATCTCAGTAGATACTGGTAAATGGGTTTAGGTCTGTTGTATAGCCTGCATTTAGACCTTTTGTAGATAAAATCAAGGTGCTAGAAGCTGCAGAAACCCAAGTTTGGCTTCCTGGGACACTGCATGACTCTGGGTCCAAAGTTGCAGTAACTTCTGGAGACACAAGTGACTCCCTGAAATCAGTGAAGGGAGTGACCACTTACTTTCTCTTTTTATACCTTTCTTTTTTTCCACATTAATCTTTAACTGAGCCTTGATTCAGAGTAGTGGACTGTGAAACAGTGAAAGTGGGCTAAGAAGATTAAAGATCTCCATGAGAAAGGTATGAAATACGACTGACAATTTGGTGCTGATCCTTTGTGATGTGTGAAATTAAATCCTTATCCGAAGTGCCTAGACAATGCAATTAGTCTTGAGTATCTATGTCAGGAAACATTTCTTGTTAAGTCAATGCAGGAACTCAGCTCAAAAATAGACCACTCTGAGTAAAACTTTTTTTTTTTTTTTTAAGTCATTTAGTGCTCCAGATTTCCAATGGAAAACAACAAAGAAAAACAGAAAAAAACAAAAAAGCATGATGACAAAGAAGAAAAGTTAAGTGATTTGCTTGAGTCAAGGATATACAGTGATTAGTTATCTATTTGTTTATATCATTCATGCATTTCTCTATCCATTTTTCATGAATATTTGTTGAGACCTACTATATATGAGGGGCTTCCCTGGTGGCTCAGATGGTAAAGAGTCTGCTTACAATGCAGGAGACCCTGGTTCGATCCCTGGGTTGGAACAACTCACTCCAGTATTCTTGCCTGGAGAAACTCATGGTCAGAAAAGCCTGGCAAACTACAGTCCATGGGGCCACAAAATGCCAAACACGGCTGAGTGAGTAACACACACACACACACACACACACACACACACACACACACTATGTATAAGGTATGTGGGAGGTAATGATGAACAAAACAGGCCAAGTTGGTGCTTCAGAGTATATACAATATACTGGAGAAGAGAGAAGGTGGGTGTTAAAAAAATACAAATGACTGAAAAATTAAAATTACAGCAAATACAACGTAGAAGCAAAACTAATAGCAAACGTGAGAATAAGACATCTGTCTCTGCCACAGTCATATGCATCAGACACTGCCCGAGAATGCCCATATTGTGTTGGTTTGGTATGTTCAGAACTATAACCTCAACACCAAGGACCCTGACATACAGCAACTGATTTAATCCTCACGTGTGAGTACTACTGTTCCTCCTATTTTGGGGATGAGAAAAATGAGACAGAGAGGCAGGTAGTATGCCAGAGATCATCCACTAACTAAGTGGTCAAATTAGGAGTAGAAACTAGGCTTGGGCTTTAGGAGGACATGCTCTCAGCCACTGTGCTATGCCCACCCAGAAGAGCTAATCTCAACCTAATAACCCGATCCTCTTTCCTAATACAACACATCTTGATTATCTCTTATGATCCTGTTTATGATAAGCCTTTGGTGACACCATCCAAAAATTCCGCAGAGAAAGTCGACTCTGTTGCATGTGAAGTGGGACTGTGAGCATGCACTCTTAGACCAGTTAATTTCTTGACTCTGATACTTCAACTGGGTGCAGAAGTTTGAATGAGGTACTTCACCTCTCTGTTACCCTTTGATCCTGGCACCACCAGCCAGACCCCTAATAGATCACTATCATTCTGGAACAACCAGGGACTTTGAAGTCTGCTCATGTTGCATTGATTTGGTGTGCTCAGAGCTATTAATACCACCTCAGTACCTAGGATCATACCCCAAATAAAATACATGCTCAATATATATTATTGACTTACTGAATGAAATCCTTTCATTATCTTTGCCAGCCTACTTGTCTGCTCATTAAACTTTCCAGCAACATTGGATGGTTTGATATTCTCTTCACTTACCTGACAGCTTCTTATGTCAACACCACTGTATTTTTCTCTGCCTATAATAAAGTACCATGCCACAATCCCTTATCTAAAACCTATGCAGTCAGATGAGTGGTAGAACTGGTAATCAGAGGAAGGAGATAGGGAGAGGTATTTTATGAAGATAAACCAATGCAACTGTGTATTAAATAATGCCCTCAGTAGGGCCTGCGGTGTATTGTAATTAAAATATATTAATATTTCTGGAGCACAACAAGGAAATAGTCACACTAAAAGAGATTAATGAATATTCTAGTATATCAGTTTACTTTTAGTTTTGCTACCGTTTCAGCGACTAAACCACCACCACCACACCGTTTGAGCTACCAAAAATCCAAAAGTAAAACTTTCACCTTCAGAGTGTTGGTTTTTGGAATTGAAGAATAAATGCTATGGGCCTGTAGTCTCCTTATACCCTTTTTTGGCCTACTGTTACCTGTATCTCAAGAGTTAAGACCTCAAAGAATCTTCACAGAAAGTTTACCCTGTTTCTTAAAGCTGAAATTCTTCCAGTTCTCTACTCCCACCAGCCTCAGTTCCTCTAATAGCTCATGACATTTTCAGTACTATGCTTGATTTAGATGTACATGTACTTATTCTCCTTCCTAAATGGAGAGCTACTTGAAGGTCAGAAAATGCCTTATTCATATTTTTTCCTTTACACTAACAGAGATTCTCTGTATCATGAGTAGGGTTTAATTAAGCATAAAAGATACTAGAATTTGGAGGGAAAAAAAAATGTAGGATATTCCCAAAAAAGGTGAAAATGAAAGAGTGGGAAGGCAATTCTATAAACTGATTAAACTCT
Organism: Bos indicus; assembly: GCF_029378745.1. Lineage (NCBI taxonomy): Eukaryota > Metazoa > Chordata > Mammalia > Artiodactyla > Bovidae > Bos > Bos indicus. Next base: position 15,642,067 of record NC_091788.1, on the reverse strand, counting down.
GCATAGGGGCACTTACTAGCAAGTTACATGTTATCTAACACAAAACTAACAAGCCAACATGAGGAAATGGAGCTTGAGGGGCTAAGTGACTTACAGTTAAATGGTTGCAGCATTGCAATTCAGATTTAAGACTGCCTCTGTAAAATCTGTGTTTTTCCCTCTATTCTCCACCCAAAAGAAGTAGTATGATCTAAGAGAATTTGAGGAATCTTAATGAATTTTGAAAGCAATTTGTATATCTCATGCAATACAGACATGATTCTGAAAGAGTCAAGTAATAAAAGTATTTCTGTTAGATGCAGTTGGGAACTACTGGGCTAAATAAGGCTTCTCACGAGGTGAGGGGTGTCCAAGGAATTTATCACCCCTACTGTTATAAGGAAACTAAGGAGAATGGAGAGAATATTTAGAAGGAGTCACTAGGAACAACAAGATTCAAACCTAATTGTAAAGCTGATCCCCTCTGTGCCATCTTATTAAGCAGCTAGGGAAATCCTTTATCACAAAAGATTTCCAAGGATGTGACCTTTTCCTTCTCTCCATTTCTATTTCACTTAAATTATCACCCTGAAGATTTCAAAGGGGGCACTCTCAGCAGTCTGATAGATTGGAGCCCCTCTCTAACTAAAGAAGCATTGATTGCATAAAGAGAAAAAAATATCAGCCACATTCCCCTGTAGGTCTCTGTGAAACCAACTTTGTGCTCACGTGAGCCTTACTTTTTTTTTTTTTTTTGGTATTTGCTATCGCTTTGAAAAATGACAAAGTAGCATTAAAATCATTATTTTTTGAAATAAAATCTTGTGGTGTGATTACAATCACGAAAGCAATTGTGACGATGGCATTGTTAAGTCTCCCTTCCCATTCTCTTACATAACTTGGCCAGGAAATGTATTCAGGGCACACAAAAAAAAGGAGGTGATTTGTTCTTTGAGAGAAGTTGAAAACTCACCTTGGGCTGAGAAAATGAAGGCTCTTGTTGCTCTCTCTTAAATCTTCACTAAAATCTTGCAAACCTGATCAGTTCATTCTGAATCTTTTAGATATTTTTACATGCATAAATGTACAAATGCATGCATATATGTAAGCATTGTTGCCTTGTCATGTTGGACAGGCAAATATAGTTGCTTTTTTTTTTTTTTAATGATTATGTGAGCTCTTCAAGGTTAGGATGACTCAAGACACTTGAGCTTCTTTTCTGTTTAGTCATTAAGTCGTGTCCGACACTTTGGGGCCCCATGGATTGCATCACGTCAGGCTGCCGTGTCCTTTACTAACTCCTGGAGTTTGCGTTTCCATGAAGCTTTCCTATTGCCCTTCATTCAAGTTCAAACTGCCTAACGTGGTGGTGATGCCCTTGTGCTCTGCTCTCTGACCACCTCTGTAGCCCCATCTGCTCTCACAGATACTTCAAGATACTCTTCTTTCCTACAGAGTAGTGTGATAGTCTCCCTTCCACCTCAGCGGTTTAGTATCTGCTCTGTCTTCCGTCTCCAGTGCTCTTCGTGATACTCCCATGCAGTCAGGGTCTCAGAAGCTTCCACATTCCTCCTGCCTGGGGCCACCCTGAGCCCGTCTTTCCAGGTGGAGGTCACGCATCCCTGCTTTTCCCTTTGACCAGCCCTGCTCACACCTAGAATTACTCGGCTTTTGATCGTCTTTCCCACTGGACTATGAACACAGGTAGATTGGACACAGGTGCAGCTTGTGAAACATTTTTAGCCTTTTAGCACAGTATCTGATGCATACTAGAATTTCAAATATTTGTTGAAACCATAAATTAATGAAAGAAATGAATGTGTCCCAAGAAAGTCAGGATGAAAAGATGGTTGTTCATTTTAAATGAACAACTTTTCCAGTGCCTATTTCCAGAATCCAAAGGCAAAGCAAATGGGCAATCTGTTATCAATTTGTCCGTAACTCTGAGCACCTGTGGGGCATATAAAGTGGTGCTCAGTTGGTGCTGCTTAAGGAGCCGCAAAGCTTAAAGAAAAGTTTTGAGCTTTAAATTCTTGAGTTCTTCACTCTGTAGTTAAATGGCTTTCTCTCTCAGATTCCTTACCTATAAAACAGTTATTACAAGTTAATAATTATAAACTGAATGATGATAGATCTGTTTTCTGCTTGTTTTAATTTATTTCATTTTAAAGAATTAATATTAAAAATGATAGAACAGTATTGATACTTTGTAGCTAGTTAATAATTGTAACTTTTATAAATACTATTCCCTGTAAAACAAGGATGACTTAAATCAGGTGTAATTCTAAGCCTCAAGAAACTCCTAATCTAATCCAGGAAATAAAACCACTAAGTAAAGAACAGACTACAGAGCAATTTATAAAGAACACTTTTAAGGTTCACCTTGAATATGAAAACTCTTCAGAGATTACAACAGGGTCACAACAGGGTTCGAATCTTAATTTTATCAGTAAGGGTGAGTTTCTGGGAAAGCAATATTTAGCTTCTATGAAATTCAATTTCCTCAGCTGAAAAGATGGGACATGGCTCAGCTATTACATAGGGTTATAGCATGGCTACGATGCAACAATGCATGTGGGAGAATCTAGCAAAAAATGCACTGACATTCCAGTGTCTGTACTACATGCCATGTTGCCTGAGATTTATATCCATGGTCTGAAATATGACCGATGTTGACAGAGTTTTACATACATTAAAAAAAAAATTTGCAAAAGAGTTCTTAAACTTGGAATCGAAGGATGAGAGGATTTAGATAGGTGAGTTATGGAGCAGAATGGGAGTGCGGATAGATTCCAGAGGGGGAGAAAATAGGAAGGGACAGGGAACCCCAAAGCATGTTGAGATCATAGTGAAGTGACTTATCCAAGGTCACAGAGCTAGTCAGTAGCAGATCAGGGCTGTTTCTGTTTTACAGCAATCAGAAGTAAGGCCATAGGTGATATGGGAGAGCCTGAGTTTTAGGAAGATTATTTTGGTCGTTATTTGCAAAGAAGCCGAAGAAGTGGAATTGAGTCCCTGCTCAGATGGTAAAGAATCTGCCTGCAACACAGGAGACTCAGGATCGATCCCTGGGTCAGGAAGATCTGTTGGAAAAGGGAAAGGCTACTCACTCCAGTATTCTTGCTGGAGAAACCCATAGACACAGGATCCTGGTGAGCTACAGTCCATGGGATAGCAGAGAGTCGGACACAACTGAGAGACCAACACCACCTGTTTCAGGGAGTGAGCCAGGACACTGGACACAGGCATATAAAGTCATTCATGCAGAAAGTTATGGTGCTGTCACATGTGTGAGGCAATAAAATAGGTGCTTATGGAAGTGAAAATAATAATACTACTGATAATCATGGCAGATAATCCTGCAATTCTCAGTGTTAGAACTCATCAGTATTTGATCTTGAAATAATGGCAGTTTTATACAGTTGAAGACAATATATTCCAGGAATTATTCTTTGGGCTTTAAAAAAAAATAAGCATTCATTTAATCTTCACAGTAACCCCATGAGATTGGTGCTATTATTATTCTCGTTGAGTGTAAAGAAACTGAGGGATGTTTCAAAAGACAGTATAGGCTACTTACTGTAATAAGAGCTCAAGAGAGAGGTACATTCTAGAGATAAAATTGAGAATGTCATGAATATTGACATAGGGTTTGATGTGGGATTTCAAAGGTTTTAAAATAGGGCATGGAGAGGATGAATTTAGAAGTGTGAGTGAAAAGTCGTCAATATCACATGAAACACACTCATACTAAAAAAGAATTAGCTGATGTTTATCTGAATTTTAAGTATGCTCTATATTTCATTTTATGAATTCCAGAAATCCTCTCTATAAAAGCAAAGAGCAAATGATCCCTTTATCATTTGTAAAATGATTGCAAAAATGTAGAATCCTTCATAGGATGACTTGCACAAGACTTACGGATAGTCACTTGCTATCAGAAGATCTGGATTTTACCTCTGGCCGTGCCCCTTTCTAGCCACATTTGTAGTGCTTTTCAGGGTACATATTTTGAAAATATGTTTATAAGAGGAAAAATATATTAAGCTTGTGCAATACAATATACATTGTTCTTGGAGGAATGGCAAGATGATAAAAAGTGCTTTGCCTCTAGGCCAACAATATTTTTTGTTGTTGTTGCTTTTCACAATAATTTATAAGCATCCAGTTTCAGTTCAGCTGCTCAGCTGTGTCCGACTCTTTGTGACCCCACGGACTGCAGCACTCCTGGCTTCCCTGTCCATCACCAACTCCTGGAGTTTACTCAAACTCATGTCCATTGAGTCAGTGATGCCATCCAACCATCTCATCCTCTGTTGCCCATATAAGCATTGGACATAGTGCTATTTAGATACTTCAATAGGGAGATATTTCTAATATGAACAGGCAGATATGGCTGCTGAAAAGTATCAGTTCCCTGAATCTCCGTTTTCACCTCTAAACTGGAAAAAAATCATTTTTATTTATCTTGCATTTAAACTTACATTTATCTGCGTGTATTCTCTCCTGACACTCTAGAAAGGATTAGGGAGTTAGAGACAGGCAAACTAAATCCCTCCAGAGGACTCAGGTAACCTTATAGTGTTGCATGGGAAGCAATTACAAAATGAATATGTTTTTGCAAAATAGAAGAGATGATGGAAATAAAATTCTTTGGTAATTTTTCAATAACCTCCCAAATGGTCTTTCTTTCCACACTTTCTCCTTAACCTACCTTTTGTATCGAGCCTTCAATAACACAGATACAGACAGGTTTTTATCCTCTTAATTAAAAGTATTTGATGGTTTATGAGACTCATTGCCTATGAAGTTCAAACTTTGTAATGAAACAGAGAAAGCCACTCATAAACTATTCTTTTCAGGCTCATTTTCCACCATGCCTTTGCACTAGTTGCTGCCCTTCCCTGCTATTTCTCCCCTAATGAGCTGCCTTTCACCCTGTAAGGCTTGTTTCAATTGTCTCCTATCCTGCGAATCCCTTTCTTGGTCCTTCAAGCAAAAGGAATTGATTCTCTCACACTTCTCCTTCTACATATGATGCTATTGCATTTTACAGCTCTATAACAATTTCTTTGTGTATTTTTCTTTCTGAATATCTTAAGAGTACAGCATAAAAAAAGTGCATGGAGTTTATTTAAACACACCAGGGACCTAACATGGAGACTAGTTCCAAAAATTTTCTAAATTAATGTATGTTGAATTAAATATATTTGTTAAATATATTTATGTACATCTCCTGAATAAAAGTACAAATATGTAGGCAAATTATACTTGATTGATAGATTCTAAACATACATGCAAACAAACACACATCTATATGTATATATATCATATATGTATACTGAGATAAAATAAGATACAAGTTTGGTAACTATATGCTGAGTTTAACCTATGAGTATATCCTTTCTTTTAATCTTAATTATCACCATTATCACAGTCAATATATGTTGACCATTTACTATGCGCCAAACCCTTTGCTAGTTTTCTAGTCAAGGCTATGGTTTTTCCAGTGGTCATGTATGGATGTAAGAGTTGGACTGTAAAGAAAGCTGAGTGCTGAAGAATTGATGCTTTTGAACTGTGGTGTTGGAGAAGACTCTTGAGAGTCCCTTGGACTGCAAGGAGATCCAACCAGTCCATCCTAAAGGAGATCAGTCCTGGCTGTTCATTGGAAGAACTGATGCTGAGGCTGAAACTCCAATACTTTGGCCATCTCATGCGAAGAGTTGACTCATTGGAAAAGACCCTAATGCTCAGAGGCACTGGGGGCAGAAGGAGAAGGGGACGACAGAGGATGAGATGGCTGGATGGCATCACCAACTCGATGGACATGAGTTTGAGTGAACTCTGGGAGTTGGTGATGGACAGGGAGGCCTGGCGTGCTGTGATTCATGGGGTCACAAAGCGTTGGACACGACTGAGTGACTGAACTCACTAACTAAACCCTTTGCTTTGTATTTCACATGAATGCTCATTTCATTATCACAATAGTGATCCCAAGGTAGATACTGTCATTATTCCATGTTTGCAAAGAAAGAAAACTAGACCCAAAGTGGTGCAGTAAAACATTTATAGTTTTATAGTTATTAAATGGGAGTGTTGAATTTCACGTCTAGACCTATCTGATGCTAAAGCCTGTATAACAGTCTGATTCAGTAATAGATTCATACAAACACAATTGAGCTTCCCAGGTGTCACAGTGGTAAAAGAATTTATCTGCCAATGCAGGAGATGCAAGAGATGCAGGTTCAATCCCTGGGTTGGGAAGATGCCCTGGAGAAGGAAATGGCAACCCAGTCCAGTATTCTTGCCTGGAAAACCCCATGGACTGAGGAGCCTGGCAGGCTACAGCCCATGGGGTTACAAAGTGTCAGACACAACTGAGCAGGCACATACATAACAACAAACACAGTTACAGACAGATGAATAGATAGAGCAAGTTATAGAGAGACAAATGCCCATACACTATACATAAAATGTATAGGCACCTATATCCATGTATCATAAATGCTTACCTATTGAATAGTAATATATTGTGAGTATATATAATTATATGAATGTATATCTATAACTGTATATAGAAAAATAAATGTCTCTTTCTACTTTCAAAGCACATCCTTTATTCACACACCTAGCATTTTATTAAGAAAAACTTTGGGTGAATCAATAAGCAGATCTGTAACTGCATTGAACAATATATTTTTATATTACTGTATACAAACATTGATTTGTCTTTTTAATGACTACACATAGAGGATGTATGAGAGAGCCTTCTGGTTAAGAAATCTATAGCAATTCTCCCCCAGTACGCTTGTTAGCAAGAACTGCTGATCCCCATGTGGGAGAGAGGTGTGGACCACCATCAGTAAGTGTTAATTTCTCTGTCTAGTTGGGACAAGGCTACTATTATAAAGCTTTGTTCTCTGAAAAAATGTGTACAATCACAGCTGGAATTCAGGCACTTGTTTTCATCACAAAGGCAAGGATTTGCAACAAAAGTGTCTCTTTGTTTTTGGCTCTCTTTCTGCTGCTCCTTCCTTTATCGCCTAGCCTGCAGGGCAGTTGCACTTGAATCTATTCTTTCACATAAGCTAACCTCACAAGGTACACATCTGAACCTGGCCCTGTCTTCCCTGCCGATCCTCCTGCTCTCTTTGCACCCAAGGACAGCTTTGACAGCTCCCAGATCCCTCTGAAGCAAGCAAAAAGCACTGCTGTCCTTTCAAGAAGGATTTTGATGTCTGAAAGGCATGAAACATAATCAGGATTCTGCTACTTGCTGTTGGGAGACCTGGGCAAGTTTCTTAGTCTCTGTGTACCTCAGTTTTCCTTTCTCTAAGATGTAAATCATAGCACTCGCATGATGGATTTTTTAAAAATAAAGATTCAATGAAAGTGTCCATATGGGAATGATGCAATGAGTACAAGGGGTCCAGAAGACTCAGTCAAATGAAAGGAAAGAATTAAACCAGCAACAGTGTTGGTACTGGAGGAGACTCTCAATAGTTAGGAGATGCTAACAAATTGCAGGATGTTGGAACATAGGTGAAAGTTGGTGAATAAAACAGACCAGGGAAGAGAATAAATTATGAGGACTGGGCATCTGTGGAGGAGAGAGTAGTTTCCCTGGATGAGCTCAGAAAAACAGCTGTAAAATATACCTAAACAACAGGAGTCCAAATCAGAGTTAGAAATCCAAAAAGATGTTTCAAGAGGAAAGAAAGGAATTAAAACAACAGACAACATGACTACGGAGCTAGATGTTATTAGTGATGTGGGACATTTGGCCGATGTTCCTTCTCTCAGTAAAAATAATAAGTCAGTTAGCAACTCCTATACAATTTTATTGGAGAAGGCAATGGCACCCCACTCCAGTACTCTTGCCTGGAAAATCCCATGGATGGAGGAGCCTGGTAGGCTGCAGTCCATGGGGTCGCTAAGAGTCAGACACGACTGGGCGACTTCACTTTCTCTTTTCACTTTCATGCATTGGAGAAGGAAATGGCAACCCACTCCAGTGTTCTTGCCTGGAGAATTCCAGGGACGGGGGAGTCTGGTGGGTTTCCGTCTATGGGGTCGCACAGAGTCAGACACGACTGAAGCGACGTAGCAGCAGCAGCAGCAGACAATTTTATAATGAAAACCCCACACATTTATGCAACACTTCCCATGTGTCAGACATTGGCTAAGCCCTGTGCATGCATTTCACTGAAATCTCACATACTACATTCTTGGTGCTGCCCTCGTGCATCTCTACCAGATGAAGAGGCTTAAGCTTAGTTAGCCAAGTTGCCCAGGACTCAGAGTCAGCATCAGACTCAGAACAAGAACCTGTGTAATCCGCCCCAGAACCCCTGCTCTTATTCCAATACTGAATTTGGCCCACAGAGGACACCAATGTCTTCCACAGATGGAGATTATGAGGCATGCCATGATTTTTAGCTGTTGGTGGAGGATAGTAAAACATAGATCTTTGACCTGCATGGAAGGAACTTTTTCAAGTGGCACAGGTGGAGTGATAATTGACCCAAAAGGAAGAAAATAATAACATCAAAACACCAATATTTGGCTTGGCGTGTGTGTGTATGCTAAGTCGGTTCAGTTGTGTCTGACTCTTTGCAACCCCATGCCTACCAGGCTCCTCTGTCCATGGGATTCTGCAGGCTGAGTGGGTTGCCATGCCCTCCTCCAGGAGATCTTCCAGACTCAGGGATCATACCCTAGGTCTCTTATGTCTCCTGCATTTGCAGGCAGGTTCTTTACCACTAGCACCACCTGGGAAGCTGTGGCTTGGCAGAGAGGGATATTTATGTTGTCAAATAATACATGTTGATTGGATTTTAGTTTTCACATCAATCTAAAGATGATATTCCGTGTTCAATCATGTCTGACTCTTTGTGACCCCATGGACTGGAGCCTTCCAGGCAAGGATACCAGAGTGGGTTGCCATTTCCTCCTTGGGGGGATCTTCCCGACCCAAGCATTGAATCCACATCTCTTGCATCTCCTGCATTGGCAGGTGGGTTCTTTACCACTAGCGCCACCTGGGAAACCCATCTAAAGATACAGCATAGAAAATACAGATGTCATCAACCTTGACGGGATGAAAGGAAAGAAGTTATCCCAGAACATGGGAACAAGAGTGTGAGAAGGAGGTAGAAAAAGACATAACCGAGGGTAAGGGGTGGAGGTTCTTGAGATGTTAATGAAATAAGAAAGGTCAAATTATTTGATTTAAATGAATACAACTGAGACATTTAAAAAAATGCCAAAGTTAGGTTATGGTGATAGAGTTTTGGAAAATTAGATAATCTTTCCGCATGAGAAATCAATAGATGTATGAAATCTATTAAATCAAAAAACTTGTCTAATTGTATCTTTTAGACTTTAGAATAATAATTACCTGAAGTATTGCTTAAATGGTTAAAAATAAGGGAACTAGAACAGAGCTGGGGAGAGTATGAGTAGTGGGACCAGAGAATTCTTACTTTACTACGATTGACACAACGTGTGCGTGTGTGTGTGCACGTGTGTGCATACAGGCATATATGCATGTACACACTCATACACATAAAATCATAAAATATATATATATATATAATCCATTAGTTAGTCAATTAAAATTAAGGGGGTGGAATTAACAAGAGAGAGAACATATGAAAGCTGTGGCCCATACATTTCTTGATTCAAATATCCTGATATCATGATGCGACAGGGTTTAATTTTCTTCTCATGTTGGAAATAACACAGCGCTCAGATTTGAACCCAAGAGTGTTTGACTCTATTGTTGTTGCTGTTGCTTAGTTGCTAAATTGTATCTGACTCTTTGAGACCTCTCGGAGTGTAGCCTGCCAGGTTCCTCTGTCCATGGGATTTCCCAGGCAAAAATACTGGAGTGGGTTGCATTTCCTCCTTCAAGGGATCTTTCTGGCCCAGGGATTGAACCCATATCTCCTGCTTGGAAGGCAGATTCTTTACCCCTGTGCCAGCAGGGAAGGCTTTTTGACTCTAAACCCTATGCTATCAACTATGACACTGGATATTATAAACTCTTGATTTCTTCTGAATCCCTTCCCACAATCTGTCCTCTTGGTATTTTCCATCTCAGTCTATGGCACCACTATCCATTCATTTACTCAAGTAAAAAAAAAAAAAGGTACTTTTTAATCCTTCAGTTGACCCTGTCTATTGCCAAAATAAATCACAAACTGATCCACTTTCCTTCATTTTCACTATTATTTTAGTTCAAGCCACTCACCATCTTTGATGATCATATTTCCAAGGGTCTATTCTACTGCACAGTAAAGCGTATTGAGCATATTAAAAAGCAGAGCCTTTACCTTGCCAACAAAGGTCTGTATAGTCAAAACTATGGTTTTTCCAGTGGTCACGTATGGATGTGAGGGTTGGACCATAAAGAAGGCTGAGTGCTGAAGAACTGATGTTTTTAAACCATGGTGTTGGAGAAGACTCTGGAGAGTCCCTTGGACTGCAAAAAGATCAAACAAGTCAATCCTAAAGGAAACCAATACTGAATATTCATTGGAAGGACTGATGCTGAAGCTGAAGCTCCAATATTTTGGCCACCTAATGCAAACAGCCAACTGATTAGAAAATAACCTGATGCTGGGAAAGATTGAAGGCAGAAGGAGAAGGGGGCGACAAAGGATAAGATAGTTGGACGACATCACTGACTCACTGGACATGAGTTTGAGCAAGTTCCAGGAGTTGGTGAAGGATAGGGAAGCTTGGTGTGCTGCAGTCCATGGGGTTGCAAAGAGTTGGACATGACTGAGCAACTGAATAACAACATTTTACTGAGTTCAGATGCTTCCAATCTCCCAAGATCCATTCCTCAAACAACACACAATCTTTCAAGTCTTATATCATGTTCCTTTTCTGCTTAAAATGTTTCCCTCTGCTTAAAAGTAAATCAAATTTAAATAAAGTTCCTACATATGCCTTTATGAATAAGGCCTCTATTTCTTTAACCTTCTCTCACTTCACTTCCACTCTCTGTATTTCAGCAGCATTGGCTTGATATTTCTCAAACATTCCAATTTACTCTGATCTTATTGGCCAGTTGAATTCTCCTCCTACAGAACATTATGTGGTTGGCTCTTTCTTTAATCCAGATCTTGTTGAACATTTACCTTCTCTGAGAGGCTTCCTTTGATCATGCCATCTCAAGTAGGCATTCTCAAACACTATCATATTTTTTCTGTTCCATCATGTTGTTTCTCTGCAAATAGCATTTTTATTATTTAAATTCTATTATCCTCCTCTGTCTTCTTGATTGTAATATCAAGAATGCATGATCTTTTCTCTTATTGAACAAGAATTTAGAACAGTTCATCTATAATCTCCAGAAGCTAGAGCAGTGTGTCTATAAATATTTGTCACATGAAAACCTCTGAACATGTGTTGAACAAATTAATAAACAAACTGTTCACATCCAGTGGAAGTCTGGGTGTGAGTTTTAAACAAAAAGGTAAATCAACATCACTAAGGTAAATCAACATCACTATGAAAAATCAACATCACCATCAATACCATTACCTTTCTTGCTTTATTCTAAAGAGTATCTCTGGCAACTGATCTACCTTAAAGTATCTGCCTCCCTGTTACAGCAGCCATGGGTGATAGTCCCTCAAGGAACTGGACATTCTCTATAGGGTAATAAACATTTCTGGATGAGAACCATTACCATCAAAGACTACAAACTCTGCCTCCAGCAAATCCTGAAGCAGACATTGATCTACGAATGAATTAAAGAAATTCAGAAGTGCAATAGCAGTTCAACTGGATCTTGTTTCTATGCAAAGCTTTCTTTTCTCTTTTCTCTTCCTCTATCCCTCTCTCTACACTCTTTCTTTTTCTTTTCCCTGTCTTCCTTTCCTTCCCTCCTTTCAATTCTATTTCTTTTTTTTGTATCTGTAATATCACATTACATAGATTATGACCATGATTCCATTTAGCAGTAGGCATATTTATTTCTCATATGAGAACAACATCACCATATTCACATTGTCAAGAGAATGATTCAAGACAGAAGATGCTGGGAGCTACTCTCTTTTCAAAGTGAGGCTTGCCAGCCATCTTTTATAGTTTGGTTCAAATCCTTGTTCCTCTGTTTCCTCCTTGTGTGATCTTAAGTAAACAATACACTTTGGTTTCTCAGTTTCCACATCTGTAAAATGGAAATATTAATGCACCAAACTATTCTTAGGAGAGTTAGATGTCAAAGTATTATCCACCATAGTACTAGGCATGGCACCCAATGTACATTTCATACAACCCTCAGAATAGTGCTACAAACAGTGGTGCGATAGTTATTACCGTGAGAAACGCTGGGCTGGAAGAAACACAAGCTGGAACCAAGATTGCCGGGGGAAATATCAATAACCTCAGATATGCAGATGACACCACCCTTACGGCAGAAAGTGAAGAGGAACTCAAAGCCTCTTGATGAAAGTGAAAGTGGAGAGTGAAAAAGTTGGCTTAAAGCTCAACATTCAGAAAACGAAGATCATGGCATCCGGTCCCATCACTTCATGGGAAATAGATGGGGAAACAGTGGAAGCAGTGTCAGACTTTATTTTTTTTGGGGGGTGGGGGGCTCCAAAGTCACTGCAGATGGTGACTGCAGCCATGAAATTAAAAGACGCTTACTCCTTGGAAGGAAAGTTATGACCAACCTAGATAGCATATTCAAAAGCAGAGACATTACTTTGCCAACAAAGGTTCGTTTAGTCAAGGCTATGGTTTTTCCTGTGGTCATGTATGGATGTGAGAGTTGGACTGTGAAGAAAGCTGAGCGCTGAAGAATTGATGCTTTTGAACTGTGGTGTTGGAGAAGACTTTTTAGAGTCCCTTGGACTGCAAGGAGATCCAATCAGTCCATTCTGAAGGAGATCAGCCCTGGGATTTCTTTGGAGGGAATGATGCTGAAGCTGAAACTCCAGTACTTTGGCCACCGCATGCTAAGAGTTGACCCATTGGAAAAGACTCTGATGCTGGGAGGGATTGGGGACAGGAGGAGAAGGGGACGACAGAGGATGAGATGGCTGGATGGCATCACTGACTCGATGGATGTGAGTCTGGGTGAACTCCGGGAGTTGGTGATGGACAAGGAAGCCTGGTGTGCTGCGATTCATGGTGTCGCAAATAGTTGGACATGACTGAGCGACTGAACTGAACTGATAAAATGAGGCAGTGGAGGCTCAGAGTAGTTAAGGGACAGTTCTAAGTGGTACAATCAGAAATTGAATCTAAGCCTTCTTGGGTGATTCTTCAGTCTAGGCTCTTTGTGCTATTTTACTTTGCCAAAGGGGTATCTGGGTGCAAGCCAAGGTGCTCCCCACCCCACTGGTCCCCACAGTAATCTGTGCCCCCAATAAGTGATGGAGTGACTATTTAGGATCCCCTAGTTATGGCTTGTAGGTAGTGCAATTAATTCAGAAAACACACACTTAAAAACACTGCTGATACTGCTCTCATAATTGAGGACAAGAAATTAATTGAAAGGTAGAAGCTTTGATACATATCATCTCAGTTATGGCAACTTATGTCCTTGAATGTATTTTATCTACTTTATGTGAAGTGCTCATTTTTAATGAAAAAGATTTCCTTATGGGCATATTATTATTATTTTTATCTGTAACAGAAAAACACAGAAGAAAGTAAAGAAAAGATATTGTATTAGGAGATTACAATGCCATCCTCAACCCTTCCCCTTTCTCTACCTATCTAATCCATTTCAAAAATTGCTACTTCTCTTTTCTTAACCTCTTCAGAATCCAAATCCTATTTTTCACACCCACAGTAATTCCTTAACCTTCCAAATAAATTTTAACTACTGCCTAACTCCTCTGCTTGCCTCTCACCTGAACCTCTTCAGTAATTTTGCCACGGAAACACAAGTGCTTTTTCTCAAAGGCAAAACGTTCCATGCCAGTTCTCTACTCACAAGCTTTCAGGAAGTCCAGTTGCAGAAATGATGTGAAGCAATTCCCTTAGGAAGACAAAAGGAGACTCTAGGTTTTAAACCCAAAAAGCTTTTCCCTGCCTACCTCACACCTCTGACTTTAATATTCAAATCTCCAGCAGCAGCCAACTCTGTGTAGCCCCCAAGACAGGTGAGGTGGCCATACTCCAATTGGCTTGGAATATATAGGCAACTTTGCTCAGTTTTGTATGCTATTATTTATCTTCCAGGACATATCATGAATGTCACTCCCTTAGCTTTCCCAGAAGAATCCATCTGTACCTTATGTGACTATGTCACTTTTATATATATGCAGCACTTACAGTACTCCATCATGATTGTTTACACATTTTTCACTCGAAGAGAGGAGACTTCATGGGGCAGAGATAGTGTCTTAGGTATGTTTGTATTCCTGATACATAGAATAGGGTCAGGCACGGAATAGCCCTCACCAGTCAATACTTTGTGCATGAATACATATTAGGGACAGAAGATTGCTCCTAGCATACGACCAGATCATTTAATGACTGTGTATAATATATGAGACTCTGTGCTAAACTTTGGGGATACAACTGGGAACCAGCCAAACATAATGTCAAATTTCAGCGGGCTTAAATGTTAAAATTCTCACAAAAATGCATGCTTCCAGTACGTAATTCATTAGATGATAGTTCAGATGAATTTATAGAAGTAAACAATCAGAAACAGATGTGCAATGGAATATCTCCAATCCAGGGTTACAACGTCCTCTCCACCCACAAAGCAGCACCAGAACCATGTAGACATATCTTCTGCCCTTTGTGAGGTGAGTGGCTGTAAAAGTTCTGTTTCTTGATCAGTCGTGGTTGTAGGAAAGCTCACCTTGTAGTAATTCATTAAACTATATATTGGATTGTGTTCCATGTCTGTGGTATATTTCACTAAATGTGTTAAAAAGTGAAGAAAAGCAAAAAAATACAAACAAAAATTTCCAAATACTGAGTGGATAATCACTTTAAAAATCTCAGAGAGGAAAGATGATATAAAAAAGAAAACAAAAACCAAAGCATAAAAGCAAACAAGCTTTGGAAGATGCTTCTAACCATGTTTACCCCTTGGAGCACACAATGCCATTTATGAGGTATGCCTGGGTAAAGAGAAAAAACTGTGGACTGTAGTCCCACTTACTCCAGGCTTTCCAACTGCTCAGAAGGCCAGTGTCTTAGATCACTTGGGAGTTATTTATAGCATAGCGGGTGAACGGTATTTCCTCATAGGGCCAAAGGCCATGCAAGAAATGAAGCCTAAGACTTCAGGCTGGGGGTGAATTTCACTACCAGCTGAATGACTTTTCTAATGCTGCTTTGTAGGGGCAAGGAAAGAAATCTGTCTCTCATCACAAGTGTAGGACTCATCTGTCTATGGAGCACTCAAAACTCAGGTTCATTCTCATTTCAAACCGCCTCTTTCTCCCTTGGAATTGCCCAATCTGATCTTCTAATACCTTTGCATTTCTTATCATTGAGACGATCTGGCAGCAGAAACAGGTAGGATTCTGGGATGGTAGCTGTTAAGGGCTTAACAACAAAAAGAGAGCCTGTGGAGAGATAAGAGTTTAAAGAAACATCAACAGATAGGTTTGATAAGTGAAAAATTTCAGAGTAAATAGGGCTTAGAGAATGGATGGGGGTTTAGAGAATAAGAAACAGGGAGAGAGGCAGCGAGGGCTCAAGGGAAGAAGAAAGGATGGGATGATGGAGGAAGGGGCAAAGGAAGAGTGTAAAGACTTTATGGCTGTAGAGATGTTGATATATCAGCTCTTTACGCTCTTCTTTTTCCCCTTCCTCAATCCTTTCTTCCTTTCTTCTTCCCTTGAGCACGCCCACCCACCTCCCTCAAGGAAATCTTCCCAACCCAGAGACTGAACTCACGTCTCTTATGTCTCATGCACTGGCCGGCAGATTCTTTACCACTAGAACCCCTTGGGAAGCCCAAGATAGAACTGAAGTCTAAACTTCACGTGAGAGATGTGAATTCAATCCCTGGGTTGAGAAGATTCCCTGGAGGAGGGCATGGCAACCCATTCCAGTATTCTTGCCTGGAGAATCCCCATGGACAGAAGAGCCTGATGGGCTACAGTCCACAGGGTCAGAAAGAGTCAAATACGACTGAAGCAGCTTAGCTCACATGCTTGGTTCATTCTTCATTCTTGGCTTTCCCCTTAGCTGCTCTTGTTACTTTGGAAAAATCATCCAAGCTCTCCAATCTTTAGTTTCCATTTGAATACTGGATATAGCTATAGCATTTTATTACATTTTTGTTATTTTAAAAATTATGGTATATGTATGTATAGTGCCTAATATGTTGCTGTTGCTGTTGTTTAGTTGCTAAGTCACATCTGATTCTTTTGTGACCCCATGGACCGCAGTCTGCCATTTTCCTCTGTCCCAGGCAAGAATACTGGAGTGGATTGCCATTTCCTTTTCCAGGGGCTTTTCCTGAGGATCAAACCCATGTCTCCTGCATTGCAGGCAGATTCTTTACTGCTGAACCACCAGGGATCTTTAGTATTTTTTTTTCCCTTCTACACAAATTGACAAAAACCTAACTTATAGTAGTTGCTCAAAGGAAGTTGTGTAAATATTAGATGACTGAGTGAAAAGATGTGTTTATAAACTAGGTTATCCAAGAGTACCATCCTAGTAAGACTATGCAGGTCACTTCATGGAGTGAGAGGAGAGATGGAAAGCCTAATGTCTAGATGTCTTTCTTTTTCAAGCCTGGACAAAGGACAGAGAGAGCAAGGGTGGGTACATCTCACCTATAATTGAGTTTGGCCAGAGGTACCAGCTACCTTCTCTGATCTTCCCCTGGGGCTAGAGCTCTATTATGTGATTGTAGTTTGATTGAGTCTATCTTTTTTTTTTTTTTTTTTAATTTCATGGATAAGGAATCTGGAGGTTAAGAAGGTGCTGTGTGTCCTTCATGATAAGTTTGGCAGAGACAGTGCTGGATTCAAAGCCACGTCTTTCAAGTGTGCAGCGTTTACTATGCCAAAGAACAAAGCCAAACTAGGATAGAATATCTCTTTTGAAGATATTGGAACAAATATAATCAGATGATGTTAGACATAGAAGGAACTTTAGAAATTATCTAGAGTTCTAGGCAAATCTTCAAACTTGAGTTCCTACTAGAAACACCTGGTAACTTTTGAAAAGTCATAAACCCCACACTATAAGAACTGAATTAGAATCTCTGAAGGGAAGGCTAAGGTGCAATCCAATAGATGCTTCACTAAGTTTTTTTAAATTTTTACGTGAACTTTTCAGCCATATACCAAAAGTTGAGATAATCATATAATGTATCACTTCATTCCCTGGTGGCTCAGTCAGTAAAGAATCTGCCTGCAGTGCAGGAGACCTGGGTTCCATCATTAGGTTGGGAAGATCCCCTGAAGAAGGAAATGGCAATCCACTCCAGTATTCCTGTCTGGAAAATCCCATGGACAGAGGAGACTGGTGGGCTACAGTCCATGGGATTGCAAGAGTCAGATACGACTTAGCGACTAAACCAACCAACCAACCATCACTTCATTTACCAGTTGTTGAAATTTTACCAGCCTTGTTTAAGCTATCATTACTACACAACTTTTGTTGCTATGTTATTTTACAGAAAATTCAAAGGACTATACAGTGTTATGCGCAAATATTTTAATACAAGTCTCGAACTGACATGGAACTTTCAAGATGTAATCATCATGCTATGCACCATCTCATAAAACTAACAATGGTGACTAGGTGACTCAATGTACAGCCAGGTTTGAGATACACAGATGGAGCCTACACCTTCTATTTTATAGATGAGGGGACTGAGACTCAGAGAAACCAAGTACTATGATGGAGACAATACATCTAAAATCATAGTAGTATCCAGGTCTCCTGACTGGCCCTTAATTGTTAAAGAAATGATTATAGCAACTTGAGGTGGGGGGAAAGTCCCCATTATTTAAAAAACATTCTAAAATTAGATAATTAGCTTCTGAAAAATCAAACTCCAACAATGAAGAGAACAAAGGTATCAAGAATATTCCAGTGATGGGATGGGAAAGAAAATGACAATGATGGGAATGTGATAACGTGAATAATAGAACTGAGTAGCAAGGTGTAAGGACTTCCTTGGTGGCTCAGATGGTAAAGGATCTGCCTGCAATGTGGGAGACCAGGGTTCAATCCCTGGGTTCGGAAGATCGCCTGGAGAAGGGAATGGCAACTCACACTAGTATTCTTGCCTGGAAGATTCCATGGACAGAGGAGCCTGAGGCCTAGCGGGCTACAGTCCATGGGTCTCAAAGAGGTAGACACAACTGAGCAACGAACACACACACAGAGTAAGGTGTAAATGAGAACACTTCTCTTTGAACCCTGCCTCTACCTCAAATCATGCCACATTGCAATATTCTTTTAGCTGCTCTGAGCCTCACTTTCCTCTTCTGTGAACCAGAGATGATAATACTTGACTTCATCTGGTGTGCTGAAGACAATGAATTCATGGAACACGATATGCACTCAGTAACAGTTAAGTTTTGTATTCTGGTTCCAAGAAGGGTAGGTTATTTATTCAAAAAGTTTGGTTGGTGGAATAACACCCAGTCTCTTTTCTTACTACCACCCAATATGTTGCCCATATATTGCTCCCAGACTGAAATAGAAATCAGAAAATAGAATACTTGTCAAAAGCATTATCCTATAATGAATCTTTGATCTCAAAGTCAGTTATGAAAATCAGTGATGGTACACTGGAGAAGATGTAATATTGAGGGTTTCTTTGTGATGGAGCCAGGAACTGAAGCAGAATGCAGATTTCTAAAACAGGAAAAATATTACAGACCCACCAAGTGAGACAGTCAAGGCCAAATATCACTAATGACTATGTATTAGCACAAACATCTTAATGCTGATTTGGATTTGGCCACTAAATGCAATTGTTTGCTAACTGAAGTGTTCGCTTTGTTCATTACTTTGTTAATTCGTATAAAACAATGTTTTTAGGAAAATTATATAACCCCCCCAAGCTTCACATTTCTTCCATATAAAATTGGACTTTATAAATCTTTATAAACACAGAGATTTCTATTTTTTTTAAAATCATGCATATTAAGGGCTTAACACTATCTTTTCTCTTTTACAAGCATTCAGCAATTAGTAATCATCACTGTTATTTATATACAAAAAATTAAGGACTTGGTCATGTAGAACTTGACTTCTTGGCAGAAGATAAATTCGAATGGAATGATCATAGAACTGGGATCTCAGAATCCTGGCTCTGCCACTATATCTATGAGATCAAGAGCAGGACCACTTCTAATACAATTTCAGCATCTTGTTTGTTTACAAAGAAGTAAAATCTTTGTTTTCTGCCTTGCCTACCTGAACAAGAGAGAGGGCAGGTGTGAAGCACAACTCAGATACAAGTTATGGTCAACAATAAAACAAATGAATATTAGATGATTTGAACCTCTAAAGTTAAAAGCAAAAAAAAAAAAAAAATGTTTTTCACATCATGGATCGCTTGGCCTAGAGAGCTTATCTGTCTTTTTTCCCCCTGCTATTTTAAGGTCTTCTCTTAGAAACCTGCTTTGGCTGACTCCTCTCTCTTGTTCACCACACCAAATATCAGCCAGGTTCTATTAGGAGTTTCTTTCTTATTCCTTAGTACTCTGTGTAAATCAATATTAATACACATGTGGCAGGACATAATCTTTATTTTTTGGTACATCTGTCTTCCTTCATAGTGCATGAGCTCTCTGAGGGTAGAAACCATAATATTCAGGAGATATAATATAGTGTTTAACAACCCAGGCTATGTGGTCAGAGGCTCTAGGTTCAATTCCTAGCTGTACCGCCTTCAACAAGAAACCATTTAAATTCTCTATGCCTCAGTTTCCCCATCTGAAAAGGAGGGTAATTAGAGTAACTACTTTGTAGGGTTATTGTGAGGACTTGATAGCTTGTGAATGAATATAAAGCTCTTGAAACAGTGGCTGACAGGTTGCTGATGGCTCTGTGAATGTTAACTGTTAGTTTAGTTTACACACTAAATGTCCAGGTGCCTCCAGAGGACCAGGTACATTTAAAAAAAAAAAAAATTCAAATAGTGCCTTTTTCTCTCCAAAAAGTAAAATTTCTTCAGGACAAGTGCAAAACTAAATCTGTATCTGTATCTACATCTATTAGTACCTATCTATCTTTCTTTCTGTCTCCCAAATCACTGCAGACGGTGACTGCAGCCATGAAATCAGAAGACGATTGCTTCTTGGCAGGAAAGTGATGACAAACTTAGACAGTGTGTTGAAAACAGAGACATTATTCTCCCGACAAAGGTCCATATAGTCAAGGCTATGGTCTTCCCAGTGGTTATGTGCGGTTGTGAGAGCTGGACCTTAAAGAAGGCAGAATACCAAAAAATTGATACCTTTGAACTGTGGTGCTGTAGAGGACTCCTGAAAAATCCCTTGAACAGCAAGGAGATCAAACCAGTCAATCTAAAGGGAGATCAATCCTGAATATTCACTGGAAGGACTGATGCTGAAACTGAAGCTCCAGTATTTTGGTCATCCGATGGGAACAGACAACTCATTGGAAAAGTCCCTGACACTGGGAAAGATTGAGGGCAGAAGGAGAAGAGGGCATCAGAGGATGAGATGGGTGGACGGCATCTCTGATGCAATGAACATTTGGGCAAACTTCAGGAGATGGTGAGGGTCAGGGAGGCCTGGCATGCTGCAGTCTGTGGGATTGCAAAGAGTTGGACATGACTGGATGACTGAACAACATCAAATCTATCATCTATCTATTTATATTTCTTCAAGCTACACCTAAGCTTAAGATTTGATATCCCAAAACTAAAATGTGAGAAAAGTAGAAAAATTTCCCCTACACCACCTAGAGGAAAATGCATTACCCCAGGATCAAGTGAAAAACAGCTTCATTTATATTCAGGGGTGGTGCTAGGAAAAGAGCAGGGCCATGGAGTTAGAAGACCTTAGGCAAGTACTTAGACTCTGAGATTTTAAGTTGGCACTGTGGAGGAGAAGGGAGATCCTACCTTCCATGAAGAGTAGTTTGCAGGGCCTGAGAAAATATAAATACATTGTTCCCACTTTTCCCAGGATACTAGAGACTCTGGGTGGGAGCTATTATTGGTACTATGATGATGGTGATGATGACGACGGGATGCTCTGGATGGGATGCAGGAGACAACTGTAGATAGCCTCTGCCCCTTAGGCCATTTTTTTTCTATGAAGTAAGGGAGACTGGACATGCTCTTTTGAAGGAACTGGCAAACCCTAGCAAAACATCAAACTGAGAACTGTGAAATAATGTATCAGCCCCATGAAGGCTGGGAGCACAATACTGGTGTGATTGGAGGGAAAATAAAGGAGAGCGACCCTGGACACACTCCATTTAAATTGGCTTGATTTTCAGATACAGCATCAAATTTTGTTTTCCCCACAGAACAAGGATGAAACCTGTGGTATTAAATTTTGATTATTTCTCTAGGCTGTCATAGGATTCAAATTCTTTAAAAGTCCCATTTTCTCTTAAAAAAAAAAAAAAAGCATTAAATACATTCCAAGAAATAGAACTCTGTCTTTCAATGAATACAGTCATATATAGACACAAAACTTTCTAAAATTCAAAGAAAAAAGGTTAAACATACAGGCTTAAGAGGACTTGACAGGGAATTAGTGCTAAGTCAGCCAGGTATTATCTCAGAAAGCTGATATAGTTATTACAGGCAATGTTTCAATAACACTGATGCACAAGATGGACTGGATTTAAAACAAAATATAGCCTAGTCGAAGAAGAGGAGATGGACTATAGGGCAGAGTCAATTACCAATTTCTGGCATATTCTTTGTGAATTTCAGACCCCTTATTTTTGTCAGGCTTGTTAAGTGAGCATTATTTTACAATGTGTCTTCATTCAGCAAGTCTTTGGAAACATTTTTATTAAGCTACTTAGGCAGCAGAATGAAACAGAATACATGAGTGTTCAAACTTACATAAATAAGATTGTTTCCACCAAACCTGAGCTCTCCCTCCCCTAATAAATCACACACACACACACCACCCACACTTAGTTGGATGTCCAGGACAAGATATGCAAAATTATCCGAAATCCTTTATAAAATTCTTAGAAGATGAAGCAAGTTTGAATTATTCAAGAGGAATTAATCATCAAGTTTTCAGGGGTTTGCTAAGACATAAATACAAACAGATAGACTTAATCAAATAATAAAATAATTAATTAAGAATATTACTAGAAAAAAAATAATTCACATAAAGGAAATCTGGCATTTACTTAAAATATACACATAAGCTTTAAGCTTATGAGATTTGACCCAGAAGAACTGTATATGGTAGAAATAATGCCCACAGAGAAAACTACAGTGATGGATGAAAACATCAATAAGATTTGGTAGGAATGAGAAAAGAGAAAAAAAGAAAAAAATAATTGATCCCATTGGAAATAGCATGAAGAACATTGGGATATGTCATAAATTAATTTCTACATTACATTGACTGAATTAATTTCACATAACAGAAACACAGAAAAATCCCTCCCCAGATGAAAAGAATCACACTACCCAAACCCTCCAAAAATTAATTAAATATCTGGACATGAAGAGGACATTCTAAATTATGTAATATCTGTAGCAGAAATCTTAAAGTGACAGATTTTGTCATATCTTGTCTTTAGATGTATCGTATGGTCAGCACAGTGTTTAAGAAAAATTGAAACTCCCAAAGTAACAGTAGTTACTTGAAAATAGGAGTTTTCTTATACAGCACTAGGTCTGAACCTAGTCCCCTCTTGAAATATCTGTTCTAGAGCTTCTGAACTTTTGTTACCACAGGTAACAGTTGGCTGTTGTAGAGCATTGTCAGAGCTTTCTCGAATATGCATCTGGCAGGCATCACTCAGTCATGCACCTGGCTCCCGGTGCCCAGCACAAACTCAGGCTTGTGAATTCTAATCCAAGTCCTTGAGAGAACATGATGCCAGGAGACATTCGGACCCAGCACCCAAAGCTTCTTCCGTTTACAGATTAGTTACGTGAACTTGGGGAAAAAATGCACATTTTCAGAAATCCAGTTTCCTGATCTTCAGTCTAATCCATGGCATTGTTAGGAGGGTCAAAAAACATGTCTAAAAATATCAGATATTTCCAGGCTCATAATACATGCTTGTGAGACAATAGCCATGATAACGCCAGTTAACTGAGAAACTGCGTCTACTGATAGTTTTGTTACGTTAAGTGGAGAAAAAGAAACAAATACACTTTACTTATGGATAGTTTCACTTATAAGTTGAAACCTCATGACCCAATTTTATTTTGAGAAAGAACCAAAATTATAAAAGATAGAGAGAATTTCTAACTAGAGCTGTAAGTCAAATTTAAGGGTTGGGATTTGCAAACTTTATTATGATGGTGGGATGTTAGAGTTCTGATTTATAACATAAATCATTTACATCTCAAGTGCAAAATAAGATTGGCAAAATCATAACCCTTTATTTTGGTTTTATTACATGATTTGTAAACTCTCTGCTTACATATATATATTTTTTTTTTTTTCCCAAAGCAATGCACATAAATTTTGGGTGTTTCAGGATTTTCATGTATGTTTCATAATCAATCATGTACTTTCAGAAAGTGTAACTAACTCTGATCTCTATAGAATGCTTATAAATCCTAGTCTTCTTTTTCCCTTTAACAGGGAAAAAACTTAAATGTAATAAATATATATTTCTATTCTGGTTAGGTAGAAGTGTGACTTTATAAATAAAAAAAGCAAGAATATTTCTTTAATTTCCTTCAGCTTATAGGGCCGAATCCTGCCTGGGAATGCAACACACCATCCAGAAGGAGCTACGTCTTTAGAAAATGCAAACTTCTTCCCTTCGGCTTTCCAGGTGGCACAGTGGTGAAAAGAATCAGCCTACCGATGCAAGAGACATGGGTTCGATCCTTGGGTCATGAAGATCCCCTGGAGTAGGAAATGGCAACGCAATCCCATTTTCTTGCCTGCAAAATTCCATGGACAGGAGCCTGGCGAGCTACAGTCCACGGGGTCACAAAGAGTTGGACTCAACTGAGCACTTCCCTTCCTTAACTAATACTTTATTTCTTTAGGAAAGTGCAAGAGAAGAAAAACATACATATACATATACACATATATATAATCATCCTACTGTTTGTAATACTTTATAAGATACTTTACTTTTGTTTGTTTAGTAGCTAAGCTTTGTCTAACTCTTTTGTGACCCCATGGGCTGTAGCTCACCAGACTCCTCTATCCATGGAATTCTCCAGGCAAGAATATTGGAGTGGGTTGCAATTTCCTTCTCCAGGGGATCTTCCCAACCCAAGGATTGACCCGACTTCTCTGGTATTACAGGCTGATTATTTACCACTGAGCTACCTGGGAAGCCCAATTTTCTTTATTCACTGACTATAAAAAAAGTGCAACAGATGGACAGTTGTTATGAGAACCAGGTTTAAAATATAGTTCTCTCACATGTTATCTGGGCAGTTCTCACCAAGGTGCTGTCATTTTCTTACCTTCATCTCTAAGTCAAGAGGGCTGGGCCACTGCATTTCTGAGCACCCTTCCAGGATTAACCATGTTCAAATCAACGATTCTACCATCTTTGCCAGATTCTTATCATGATGGGTTCTTTCTCAAGTCATTCTAGTCATCCAAGTTGATATCTATTCCTCAATAACAAGAACCATGCAATTTATTTTCTTTCAAATAGACTCTGTGCATAACCCCACATTCCACATGAAGTGATTAGTCGTTTTTTGCCATATATTGAACCAGCCAGCCACTCAGCCAATTGTTCATCCATTCTCCCACTGGATGTCAGTAAAGCTTTTGTAGGAGGTATTATGTAAGATTTACACTTACATAAGACATGTTTTTGTTCTTGGAGAACATGAGGGAAGCTCTGTGGTTTTCTGGTAGATATTTGGGGGTCAGATATATCTGGGTTCAAAATCCAGGTCATCCCCAGTCCTGTCAAGGTAAGATGACACTAATAATATCCGCTATTACTTCCATCTAAACCCTTCTTATAAACTGCCTTTCCTTTCTCTCCAGAAAGGAGAGAACCTATAGGGCACAAGTTGCCAGCCTCTCCTTTTCCTCATTAGAACCATAGTTTTCTGGCTGCTATGTGTAACAAGGATCTGTTTTTATTTTCAGCATAAAGGAACATTTACTTTGGCTCTCCTCCTAAGACCTAATATTTTGAAACATTATATCAAATGTGCATTATATCAGTGGATGGAATCATATTTATCAGTGGAATGATATTTAGAGAGAATCTTTCATGTCAGTAATTTTACTAGGGTCCTCCTCTATATTAGGGGCTTCCCAGGTAGCTCAGTGGTAAAGGATCTGCCTGCCAGGGCAGGAGATGCAAGTTTGAATCTTGGGTTAGGAAGCTCCTCTGGAGGAGGAAATGGTAACTCACTCCAGTATTCTTGCCTGGAGAATCCCATGAATAGAGAAGCCTGGTAGGCTACAGTCCACGGGGTCGCAAACAGTCGAACACGACTGAGCAACTTCACTATATCACTATTTACTGGAGGAGGAAATGACAACCCATTCCAGTATTCTTACCTCGGAAATCCCAGGGACAGAAGAGTCTGGTGGGCTACAGTCCATGGGGCCACAAAGAGTTGGACACAACTTAGCATGCTTGCCCTCTATGTCATCTTACTATATCCTGACAATAATCTTGCACAGCAGATATCATTAACCTCATTTAATGAATGAGAAAAGTAAGATTCCAAAAGGTTAGGTCACTTTCTCATGGACAGAGATTTAGATAAAGACCTATTCTTATCTTCTGGCTCCAAAGTTGAGGCTTGTTCTAAAATAATTCATTATCGAGAATTACTACTAGAACAGTAGAATGCACCACTAACCTGTTCCACTAGTATAGATGTGACAACCAATATCTTCTAACGTAAGGAAATTTCCCAGATCATAGAATTAGTGTAATAGGATAGAAGAAGTCCTTCTGTACCAAGTTCCATCTCTGATTTTTATGGCCCACTGTAAGCTGAGATCCCCTGACTTTTTTCTCTCACTGCTGTCCAACGTGAGTTAGCCTCCTTACCATAATGGGTCACTGCAAATTCCTTCTCAGCCCGTGTTGTTGTTGTTCATTTTTTTTTTTTTTTCCCATGAAGAATTCTATCCTGATGATAACAAACTGCTACAACTTTTCTGCCAGCTAACTACCTGGAGCAATTTATATGCATTATCTTATCTAAAGCTCACAAAAATTCTTTACAAAAGATACCATTACCTCCATTTATCAAAGGAGGAAATTGAAGAAATTGAGGGAGGTGAAATCATTTGCCCAAAGTACAAAAGCATTCAGAATCAGGACTTGATTTCAGGTCTCTGTGAATCTATGTGCCATTATTGTAAATAGTATATAGTGTCGGGTTGTCTCGCAAGCAAAAGTCCACATCTGAGTCAAAAGTGGGGTACATCAGGAATAGTGTGATTTGGTGTTGCTACTCAGGCTGTTGCCTCAGAGCCATACCCCTGTCCTCCTCTCCAGGTGAACTTGCAGAACACCTCAACTAACTGTTGCAAGTCTGAGACCACTGACACACTCAATACATCATCATAAACCTTGTGTTCTGTTGTGTCCACTGTCCCCTCCCACACACGCATATCAGAAACACAAAGATGAGGAGGACGCAGTCTCTGTGGGTGATCAACTCTTGGTCTAGTTGACTCCTTCTAGAACACTAGTGATAAATTTCATAACAGGACTCTGAGTACCATTTCTTCAGCCTCCAGAGTGATTCCCACACTTAACTTCTCCTCTGGGGAATTCCTTTTCATCTTTGTGGTTTTAGTCACTAAGTTGTGTCCGGCTCTTGTGACACCATGGACTGTAGCCTGCCAGGATCCTCTGCCCATGGGATTCTCCAGGCAAGAATACTGGAGTGGGATGTCATTTCCTTCTCCAGGGGATCTTCCCGACCCAGGGATCAAACCTGGGTCTACTACATTGCAGGTAGATTCTTTAATGACTGAGCTACGAGGGAACCTTTAAGGATTCAATTTAAAAATCATCTCCACAGGAAAGGAAAGCATGGTCTGATTCCCTCCAGGCAAGTCTAAAGTATTTTAAATGCCCTTGCACTGCTGTATGTAACACAATCCCAAATGTATTCATTTCTTCCATGTAGATTTCATCCACGGTCTATAGGCTGTGAGAACCAGAAAATATCCTAACTTGCCTTGGAATTAGCACAATGACTAGCTTATCCTGGGACTTAACCATTTGGTGACTGTGCCATGTAGACTGATTGACAGCAAAGTAGAGTCAATTTAATAGGCATTTTAAAAAAACTATCCATGCATCACACACATGTGTTACATACTCTAGAAACAAAGCAGAAAACTGATGTCTTGTTTTCCAAGTCTTTAGGATTAGTTTTGTTTAAGAGCCAGATACAGAGAAAGACGGTCTCTCTCAAAAAGTAGATCACTGGTGTAATAATTCACAGTTTAAAAAAGTATTATAATAGCCATTTCACATCTGGGTTAAATAATAAGCTGTTACATAATGTATAAATTAGTGACTTATTTTCATTTCACAATTGAACGGTCTGAGACTGGGAGACAACATATATTCTTCCCATGATCACAGGAGGCAAACAGCCTGCAAGACCTTGGTCCTTCTTGGGACTCAGAGCTCTCAGAAATCTTCCAGATCCTTGATTCACTCAGAAAGCACCTTGATTCAAAGCCAAAAAGGGAAGGCTGTTGTGAACTTGGAGAGAAAGTGTATCTATCACTGGATTTGTGGAGTTTTCCTGCATGAATGACATTCATTTTAAATGTGTCCTAGGGTGTCAATAGGAACTATATAATTGATCAAGTATTTGGGGTGTGAAGTGACTGAACATCATCCCAAAGGAAAGCTTAGCATCAGAGAATTATCGTGCTTTGGCTTCTCTTGACAAGGGGTATAAATCAGCACAGGATGCGCCCGTCTTGCTCGGGGAAATTGCAGCTTTATAAATAAAAACACTAATCCGTGTGGCTGCTGCCCAGCATTTACTGCCAGCTCATGACTTAAGTTCCTCACCCACCAGCCTCAGGACCCCAGGAAACTTTCCCAGTGCTGAGTATTCAATAGCTTTTATTGCTTTAAAAAAATTAAAATGTATTTATAAAACAACAATAACCAAAACAAAACCTCCAATTGCATATTTATTTAGAACACCTGGAAAATGTCAAAAATGTTAACAAAAAAATTTCATAATTTTGCTACTCAGAAGCAAGCTCCGTTAGTATTTGAGAATAATTCTTTCTTTTATAATTGAGATAATTCAATGCATGAGTTTGTATTTTGCTTTTGCTTAACTTTATAATAAACAATGGCATTTTCAGTTGCTGTTGCAAACTCTTTTTATGTAAAGTGCACTGGCTTTATATTCAATAATGTGAGAAATCCCTGTTTAGTAAAAGTGTTAGCTCCTCTGCTGCTGCTGCTAAGTCACTTCAGTCGTGTCTGACTCTGTGCGACTCCATAGATGGCAGCTCACCAGGCTCCCCCATCCCTGGGGTTCTCCAGGCAAGAACACTGGAGTGGGTTGCCATTTCCTTCTCAGTCATGTCCAATTCTTTGAGACCCCATGGACTGTAGCCCGCCAGGCTCCTCTGTCCATGAGATTCTCCAGGTAAGAATACTGAAGTGGGCAGCTATTCCATTTTCCAGAGATCTTCCATTCAGAAAATGCATTGGCATTTTCTTTTCATTTTTTACTCTTTTATTTCACACAGTAATGAGTGTCTTAGTGTCCAGAGCTTTATTTCCCTTTGTTCTGGATTTATGTCCTGCATTCCTTCAACAAATATGGAATATCTATCATAAACAGGGTTATATTAGGCATTGGAAGCAGAATGAGAAGCAGAAGTCATGTTACATGGAGCTTACATCTTGTGGTAAGTATCAACCGCTGAACAGACTCTAGTGTAATAGTGTCAGGGTGGAAATGTAGAGAATGCTTCAGGAGTGCAAAGAGGGGCAACTAACTCAGAAGTGAAGTTAATGATCAGGCTTCCTGGAGTCAATAGCATTGAAAGATAAGAAGAATATATGGAATAGCAAGCAACAGGGTTGGGGGAAGGGAGGAATAAGTTAGTATTTGGGGATTAACATGTATACACTGCTATATATAAAATAGATAACCAACAAGAAACTACCATATAGCACAGAGAATTATATTCAATGTCTATAACCTATAATGGAAAAGAATCTGAAAAAGAACATATATACGTGTGTATATGCATACACACATATATAACCAGATAACTTTGCTGTACACTTGAAACTGACACATTGTTAACCAACTATACTTCATTTAAAACAAAAAGGAAGACCATAAACAGAGAGAGAAAAGTCTAATTTAGAGATAAAGAATAGTGTGTGAACAGCTCTTTGGGGGATCTGAAAGACATTTATTAAGTCTGGAACCTAGAATTCAAGGTGAGAAAGTGATGAGGCTAAGGAGTTAACAAGAACAAGATCATACAGGACAAGTTTAAGATTTTGTTCGAGATATTGACCTTCACCCTGAGGGCTATATGAAGCTATTGAAGCATTTGCGATAAGAAGTGATACTGTGAGATTTTTGTAAGGTTATACTCCCAGAAGCTGAATTACCAGGGCAAAGATGATGCCTTTCAGGCTCTTGAAATGCACTGAAAAAACGTTTTCCAAAATAAAACACTCTCCTTCCATTGGCACCATATGAGAAAGCCCATTTGTTGTTGGCGTAACACTCTCTCCCACTTGTTGGAAACAATTTATTTTCTAAGCACTGCACTAGGTGGCCTTCACGTGCTTTTAGTTTATGAAGCCTTGTAACAATCCTGTAGGACTGAGTATATGACTCCCATTTAATAGAAGTTCCTAGGGTGACAAATAAGAGATGATTTTCTCACAGTCATAGAAGAAATAAATGGCTGGATTGACATCCTATAGCCCTGGGTTGTAGGATTTACCTTTGCTCTTAGTATGTTTCAAGACCTCTGAATTTATTTTAGATACCCATAATCTCCATGGGAGGTAATGCCAGCACCCACTATGTTGTGTGTGTGTGTGTGTGTGTGTGTGTGTGTGTGCTCAGGTGTGTCTGACTCTTTGTGACCCCATGGACTGTAGTCTCCAGGCTCCTCTGTCCATGGGATTCTCCAGGCAAGAATACTGGAATGGGTTGCCATTTCCTACTTCAGGCAATTTTCCCAAACCAGGGATCAAACCCGCATCTCTTGTGCCTCCTGCATGGGCAGGTGGATTCTTTACCATTAGCAACACCTGGGAAACCCACAGTGTTGCCTAGGGTTTATTTACTTACAGGAAACAAGCACTTCATAGAATTTGTGGAATTTGACTTGCCTTAGGGAATTTAACTTATTAAGAAAGAAGAACAGCAAAGGTTAGATGATGGAGCAAAGTTTAGTTACAAGCAGGTGGTTTATTCACACACTACTCCTTATCTTCCCTGTTATCACCACAGAACAATCTGTCTCCTGCAGATTAATGTTAGCAATGGATCAGGATGCTGTGATCTGGCAGAGCTCCTGACTTCAGGACACAATGCAAGTAAATAACCTAAGTTAGAAGGAGTTTTCCTCCTCAGTGACATGAGGTTGGAATAGGATAGATCCCGTTATCTCTATGGGACTTGCTCTGGATTTATCTGTTATTTGTGAAACTGAGTGAAGGCTTGTGGGGCTCAGGGGCATGGAGGTCCTTTAGTTCCCATTTCTTTCAGGCAAGACACCAGCCTCCGTGGGCTTCCCTAGTAGCCCAGCTGGTAAAGAATCCACCTGCAATGCAGAAGACCCCCACTGAAGAAGTGATAGGCTACCCACTCCAGTATTCTTGGGCTTCCCTGGTGGCTCAGGAAATCTGGTAAATAATCTGTCTGCAATGCAGGAGACTTGGGTTCGATCCCTGGATTGGGACGATCACCTGGAGAAGGGAATGGCTACCCACTCCAGTATTTTGCCCTAGAGAATTCCATGGACTGTATAGTCCATGGGGCTGCAAAGACTAGGACACAACTGAGTGACTCACTTTCCAGCCTCCATGACCTCTTGGGGAGGAGTAGCCAAGAACCCACCTGAAGAAAGATTAAAGGGAAAAGAGAAGCTCTTCAAGATTAGGAGACTGACCACCTGATTTGAGATTAAGGGATCTCTTACACACACCCTAATCTTCTCAGGCACTTGACCTTTGAACCATTGTTATAAAATCCCTCATCAAATTCTTCCAGGTTGGGACACATAGCTTTTTGAGGCAGGAGTCTGCTGTGTCCCTCTTGGCCTGTCAAAGGATAGTTAATAAGGCTATTCTTTTCTACTTCACTCAAAACTTTGTCACTGAGATTTGATTCGGCATACAGAGAAGCTGAAAAGTGAAAGTGTTAGTCATTTAGTTGTGTCCAACTCTTTTCGACCCCACGGACTGTAGCCTGCCAGGTTCCTCATTTCAGGGGATTCTCTAGGCAAGAATACTGTAGTGGGTTGCCATTTCCTTCTCCAGAGGATCTTCTTGACCCAGGGACTAAACCCAGGTCTCCTGCATTGCATGCAGATTCCTTACTGTGTAAGCCACCAGGGAAGCCCACGGAGAAGCTGAGCTTTCTGCAATATATGTGATGTATATATACGCACATGCTGCTGCTACTGCTGCTAAGTCGCTTCAGTCGTGTCCAACTCTGTGCGACCGCATAGATACAGCCCACCAGGCTCCTCTGTCCATGGGATTCTCCAGGCAAGAACACTGGAGTGGGTTGCCATTTCCTTCTCCAATGCATGAAAGTGAAAAGTCAAAGTGAAGTCACTCAGTTGTGTCTGACTCTTAGCGACCCCATGGACTGCAGCCTACCAGGCTCCTCTGTCCATGGGATTTTCCAGGCAAGAGTACTGGAGTGGGGTGCCATTGCCTTTGTGAATTATCCCATGCTTATAGACTTCCTACAGCTCAATATGGTGCTTCCTATCATTGTTAACTCCCCATCAAGACCAAGAAAGGGTGGGGCAGTCTTAAACAGTGAAGGTTTCAACATTTGCAAATAACTACTTTCTTCCCAGTTTTGTTGTACTTATGTGCATTACACTCAGTCCATTGAGGATTCAGAAATAAATGACATTCAGAAGATAGACAGGTTTTACAAAGCATACAGAATTATTTCCCAAGGAAGATGGTGAAAAGGAGCAATGATTCAGGTCCACTGAATGAGGCAAGAATGCTTCCTCTCTTACCAGCTCTGTGACTTTTGATATCTCAGCATCTTGAAATGTCAGTTTCCTTTTTATCCATTGATGGAGAAGGCAATGGCACCCCACTCCAGTACTCTTGCCTGGAAAATCCCATGGACAGAGGAGCCTGGTGGGCTGCAGTCCATGGGGTCGATAAGAGTCGGACACGACTGAGCAACTTCACTTTCACTTTTCACTTTCATGCATTGGAGAAGGAAATGGTAACCCACTCCAGCGTTCTTGCCTGGAGAATCCCAGGGACGGCGGAGCCTGGTGAGCTGCCATCTATGGGGTCGCACAGAGTTGGACACGACTGAAGCGACTTAGCAGCAACTGTATCAGTGCCTAATGTGAATGCAGAGTAAATGATCTGATATATGAAAAAGAAATCCTCTCTTAACAAAAATGAAAGTTATCTTAAAACATTTGAAATTATTGAAACATTCAGTTATATTTCTTAGATATCTATCAATTTTTCAATTATTTATTGTTACTCAAAATTCAGCTTTAAATTTTATTGTATAGAATCGAGAAAACCATCCTAGTGGAATAATGCAAAACAAATACACAAAACAAAACAAAACAAAACCCCTCTACTTTGCTAGCTTCAGAGGCCATGAATTTGGGTCCAGACTGTACTACTGTGGGGCTTTTTAAGTCATTACCTCTTGAGCCTCAGCTTTCTCATCTTTAACTTGCATATTTTAAAAGCTCCTCACCAGGCTTTTAGGATCATTACATGGCACTTTCTAGGTAGATTGTTTTTTAATATTTTTATTTTATTTTTTAACTTTATAATATTGCATTGGTTCTGCCCTAAATCAACATGAATCCACCACAGGTATACACGTGCTCCCCACCCTGAACCCTCCTCCCCCCTCACTCCCCGTACCATCCCTCTGGGTCGTCCCACTGCACCAGCCCCAAGCAGATTGTTTTTTAATATTTTATATTCTTGCAGACTTTGTCTTTTTAATATACTGGGAGTTCAATGTGAGCAGAGGGAAGAGCCATGACCATATCTCTAGTTCTAAGGACAAGAGAAGAAAAGAGCTCAGGAAGAAAGATGACCTTCTTGGTCAATAAGAAAAAAGCTAGCCTTTCAGGCTGGCAATTCAGAGTCAGGACCCGGGTGGGTTTGTGCTCCCCTTGGAGCATAAAGACAGTGGCCACAGATGGAGTTCATGGACCAGGAGGCAGCTCGTGGAGGCATGGAGGTGACCGTGCCTCCTTGGAGCATGGTGGCTATGAGGCATTGGGCCTCCTCCTGAGATGGTGACCCAGGGTAGCCACCACAGCTGCAGACTTTACAGAACGTTAGCTCTGAAAGACATTTTTGAGGTCATGTAAGCCATCTCTCTCATTGCCACACAGAGGCTGACTCCAGAGCGCCCATCTTTAAGCTCAGAAGAGCCCCTGCCACCATTCCCACTTGGGCAGTAGCTCTCCAGCATTTCAGGTGAGACCTGCCAGGGCATTTATGTAACTTTGACCATGTGCCCTGAATGAAGGTGCCCATACTGGACGTTGCTTCTCCTTCAGCACCTTTCTTCTCATTCTGATTTTTACCTAAAGGCTTGAGGATTCCTGCAGTTCAAGCTCCTGTCTAAATTCACCTCTTATCTTTGGACTATACTGAGTTTATATAATTTTCAAAGTTTTTTTTTTTTTTTAATTTCTATATCAGGGCTGAAAACTAGAATATATTCTCTCCTGTATGTAACATAAGATCAACACATATTAGACAGTTGAAGTCACCAATGTAATAGAAGTATTAATATCTTACTAATACTTTGGACATAAATATATAGGCTATATATTTCCTATTAAAATACTTGAAGAGGATAAAACTACGTATGTTTAATCCCATTTTAGAGAAATCTCCTTGGCATATATCCACTATCATTAATATCTCCTCCATTCTCCCATAGAGAGAGGATGAAATGCAGATTTAACCTAAAAAAAAAAGCCAAACATTTTCAACTGGTTGAAATCCCTTTAAATTGCCATTACAGTTGACAACTACATCTACTATTATAGCATCAAAAGGATGTCAAGAATTTTGGTACCATTATGGCAGAAATTAGTAAACTGTGGTCCATGGAATAAATTTAGAATTCAATAAAAAAGTTGATTTATGAGGCTTCTGGTTCAAGATGGCAGAGTAGAAGGATGTGCACTCATCTCCCTTTGTGGGAGCACCAAAACTGCAACTAGCTGTTGAACAACCATCAGCAGGAGGATGCTGGAACCCACCAAAAAAGATACCCCATGTCCAAAGACAAAGAAGAAGCTGTGGCAAGATGGGAGAAGGGGGGCAATCACGATAATATCAAACCCCATACCCACTGAGTGGGTGACCCACAGACTGGAGAACAATGATGCCAAAGAAGTTCTCTTGCTACTGTGAAGGTCCTGAACGTCACGTCAGGCTTTCCAGCCTGGTGATCAGAGAAAGGGACTGGGAATCCCCAGGGAGTCTGTCCTTAAGGGTCAGTGGGATTTGATTATAGGACTTCCAGAGGACTGAGGGAAACAGATAGTCCAGTCTTGGAGGGCACAATAAGATTTCGTACACACCCAAACCCAGAGGAGAGGAGCAGCGACCCTACAGGCTGCTACTGCTCCTGCTGCTGCTAAGTCACTTCAGTCATATCCTACTCTGTATGACCCCAAAGACGGCAGCCCACCAGGCTCCCCCGTCCCTGGGATTCTCCAGGCAAGAACAATGGAGTGGGCTGCCATTGCCTTCTCAACCCTACAGGAGACTGAACCAAAACTCCCTGCTGGTGTTGGAGGGCGTCCTGTGGACGCATGGGTCAGCAGGGGCTCACCATAGGGATGCGGGCACTGGAAGGTCCCCCTTGGTGTCAACCTTCTTAGATTCACCATTAACCCTTACCACAAAGCTGGGTTGCCTCAGGCCAAACTACCAGGAAGGGAGTGCAATCCCAATCATCAGCAGATAATTGGATTAAAGCTTTAGTGAGCAAGGCCCTGCCCACCAGAGAAAGATCCCTCAGGTCAAGAAGCTTACACAAGCCTCTTAGCCTCATCCATCAGAGGGCAGACAGAAGAAGAAAGAACAGTCTCACAGCAGCTAAAACAAACAAACAAAAAAACATATTACAGAAAGTTAATCACTATGAAAAAGCAGAAACTCAGGTCCCATATGAAGGGACAAGATAAAACCCCAGAAAAACAACTAAATGAAGTGGAGATAGGCAACCTTCCAGAAAAAGAATTCAGAATAATGAGAGTGAAGATGATTCAGGATCTTGGGAAAAGAATGGAGGCAAAGATTGAGAAGATGCAAGAAATGTTTACCAAAGACCTAGAAGAACTAAAGAACAAATAAACAGAGATGAATAATACACTAGAAGGAATCAAAAGTAGAATAACTGAGGCAGAAGAACAGATAAATGACCTGGAAGACAAAATGGTGGGAATCATTGCCACAGAATAGAATACAGAAAAAAGAATGAAA
Source organism: Bos indicus (assembly GCF_029378745.1). Classification (NCBI taxonomy): domain Eukaryota; kingdom Metazoa; phylum Chordata; class Mammalia; order Artiodactyla; family Bovidae; genus Bos; species Bos indicus. Next base: position 15,606,256 of record NC_091788.1, on the reverse strand, counting down.
AAGGAATTCAGCCAGCCTAAGAAACCTCTGGGACAACATTTAATGCACCAACATTTGCATTATAGGGCTCCCAGAAGAAGAAGAGAGAGCAAGAACCTGAGAAAATATTTGAAGAGATAATAGCTGAAAACTTCCCAAACATGGGAAAGGAAACAGTCAACCAAGTTCAGGATGCACAGAGAGTCCTAGGAAGGATAAACCCAAGGAGAAACACACTGAGAAACAGTAATCAAACTGACAGAAATTAAAGACAGATAAAATATTAGAAGGAACAAGGGGAAAATGACAAATAACATACAAGGGAATGTCCATCAGGCTATCAGCTGATTTCTCAACAGAAACTTTATAAGCCAGAAGGGAATGGCATGATATATGTAAATGATGAAAGGGAAAAACCTACAACCAAGAATGCTTTACCCAGCAAGGCTCTCGTTCAGATTTGATGGAGAAATCAAAAGCTTTCCAGACAAGCAAAAGTTAAGAAAATCCAGCACCACAAAAGCAGCTTTACAACAAATGCTAAAGGAATTTCTTTAGGCAGGAAACACAAGAGAAGGAAAAGACCTACAGAAAATAAACCCAAAACAATTAAGAAAACGGTAACAGGATCATGTGTGCTGTGTTGTGCTTCATTGCTCAGTCGTGTCTGACTCTTTGCAACCCCATGGACTGCAGCCTGCCAGGCACCTCTGTCCATGGGGATTCTCCAGGCAGGTATACTTGCATGGTTTGTTATGTCCTCCTCCAGGGGATCATCCCAACCCAGGGACTGAACCCAGGTCTCCTGCATTGCAGGAGGATTCTTTAAAAAAGAAGAGCTAATAGGATCAGACATACCAATAATTACCTTAAATATAAAAGGATTAAGTGCACCAAGACTGGCTGGGTGGATGAAAATATGTACATGTATTCCTATGCATTTACTACATCACTCTGCTTGACCCCCCTTCCGATTATTTTTCATTGTTATGTTATTTTTTTTTAAATAGACATTTATTTATTTTAATTGGAGGTTAATCATTTTCCCATTACGGCTTGCAATTTTAATTATCTTTTATTTTTTGTCTGGCTATTGATTGTGAAAGCTGATAAATGTTTTTCACTATTCTGATTATGTAACTACTACTCAATACCATTGTATCATAATTGGTCAACAGAAAAATATAGAAATTTATATCATCAAAAATAGAATCTAATAGAAAAACCTGCAATCACTTTTTAAAATCCAGATTCATATCAGAATTATCTTGAAGTTTTTTGAAAAATACATATGTTCAGGTCTTGCTTTTTTTCTCCAGACCTCCAGATATGTTTCTAATGAGCAGTCATGTTTAAAAACAACTGGACTATTTGATGGTCTTTTAGTTGTATCTAGCTTGTTTCAATTTTTTTATTTCATATTCAGTGCTCCCATCTCATTTATTTTATGTTCTCCAATTTCCCCACCTCTTCTTTTAGTTTTCTTTCTTTCTTTCTTTTTCTGATGTTCTTTCTCAGGCCTTTATCAAGTATAGTAGAAAAGCTTTTGTATACATATATTTATAAATATGTATAAAATGTATATTTTACACACACACATGAAAACATGAATTTTTGCCTAACTAAAAAAATTATATTTTGATTCTACTACTTGTTTGACTTAGTATGACTAGAATGCTAGATTTCTAATTAAACAATAGATAAGTAGCAAGCAGCAAAGATTTACTGTATAGCATAGGGAGCTATAGTCAATATCCTGTAATAACATATGATGGAAAACAATTTCAAAAATAATGTATGTGTATTTGTATAACTGAATCATCTTTCTGTGCACCTGTAACCCTGTAAATCAACTATGCTTCAATAAAATATATATATTTAAAAAATTGATTTAGAAGAAAAAAATGTATATCAAACAAAGTATTGTGGACATATTGACTAGTATAACCTTGCTCCAAAAGTAATATGTTCCTGGTGTCTGTTTATTGTAACTTTGATCTCCTCACTTCAGCTTGTTAGCCAGTTGTGCATCATGATTTATCTTGTTTGGATTCAAATGGTTAGTAACAGTGTCATTCATCAGAAGCTCTGGGTTCCCCTAAGCAATGGAGGAGGAAATCTCTTTTAATTGCAAAATATATCATATTTAACCTCTACTAAAAGAAAGATGATGGGGAAAAATAATAAAAATAAGTGTTTTCATTTTATTAGTCAAAACCCAAAGTTTATGTTGGAAGTTGAATATAGTTAGATTTTCCATTGTCTATTCTCTTCCCTTAAAGTTTCTAAAGAAATAGACAACAAGTCTTTGGACTTTAATTAGCAAAGAATAATGAAACTATCTTAAGTCTTCAAAAGGATAATATTGTGATAACTTATAGTTGCTGCTTATATTTCTATTAAGGAATAATCTTTAAAACTCAACTGAATTTTCCTTGTAGTATTAAGAATTTCTAAGAATGAGATTCTCATTACTTTGCCAACAAAGGTTCGTCTGGTTAAGGTTATGGTTTTTCCAGTATAGATGTGAGAGTTGGACTATAAAGAAAGCTGAGCACAGAAGAATTGATGCTTTTGAACTGTGGTGTTGGAGAAGACTCTTGAGAGTCCCTTGGATTGCAAAGAGATCCAACCAGTCCATCCTAAAGGAAATCAGCCCTGAATATTCATAGGAAGGACTGATGTTGAAGCTGAAACTCCAATACTTTGGCCACCTGATGGGAAGAACTGACTCACTGGAAAAGATCCTGATGCTGGGAAAAATTGAAGGTGGGAGGAGAAGGTAACGACAGAGGATGAGATGGATGGCATCACCGACTCAATGGACATGAGGTTGAGTAAGCTCTAGGAGTTGTTGATGGACAGGGAAGCCTGGCGTGCTGCAGTCCATGGGGTCGCAAAGAGTTGGACATGACTGAGTGATGGAACTGAACTGAACTGAAGAATGAGATTCTACATTCCAGAATCCTATCTTTAATATATTCAGGCAGATATAAACATAAATAACCTTTACCATAATAATAAAGTAATATATTTTAACTATTAATAGTATGGTAGTAACAGTAGTAGAAGTAATAATACTTGTAGTGATCATATATTTTTCTCACTATGGTCATAATCCTATTTGTTGTCAGTTCTACTCTACAGGACCTGTCCAGAGCAATTTCATTTGAAAGTTGTTCTAATATATGATCCAGCATATAGGTATTCTTCTATTGGAGGCCAGTACTGTCCTGTCTGAATCATTTTCTTAAAAAGTAGCCCAAGTTAGTCTCAATACTGGAATGAGAACACAACCCTTATTCTCAGCTCAGGATTCCTTCCTGCATATCTGGTCTCTTGATCTTTAAAACTTGGACCTGGCTCAATTATCTTAAGACTTGAATTTCTTCCTTGGTGCTATCCATAATACTTGCTGAGATTGCAATTAAAATAAAGTTATTTTGCAGCATTGCAACCCAAATCTGGTACTTTCTTCATCTTACAAGATCTTTTCGTGTAAACCTATAAATGTTCATTGCATAGTGGCCAAAGGAAAGAAAAATCATCCTATTATTAAAAATTATTTGCCACACATTTCTATAACTTGAGTGAATAGGTAAACTTTCTAAATGTAATACTAATGCCATGTTAACATGAACATATGTTGAAGGAGCTTTATTTTTCCTGTGAACATAGCAAAATAATGACAATGCTGTCATGCAGTCTGAGTGCAACCAGGATAGCTAATTACCCTTCGCGTAGTCATCAATAACAGACTGCTTGGCACTGATTGAAAAATAGGGGGGATTTCCATTTTGCAGAGATGCATTCTATCTTGCATGGATCAGCCCATCCTGAAATAACTCTGTACCAAACTGCCTTCCATGAGCAGCATGTGAAAAGCTCCATATGCAAGATGTATAGTTGATTCACTTATTATGCAGAGTGAAGTAAGTCAGAAAGAGAAAAACAAATATCATATATTAACACATATATATGGAATGTAGAGAGATGGTACAGATGAACCTATTTACAGAGCAGCAGTGGAGATGCAGACATAGAAAACAGACTTGTGGACACAGTAGGGGACAAATAGAAAGAGTAACACTGACATGTGTACATTATCATATGCAAAGTAGTATTGCCAGTGGGAATTTGCTGTATGACGCAGGGAGCTCAAACCCAGTGCTCTGTGACAACCCAGAGGGGTGGGATGGGGTGGGAGGTAGGAAGGAGATTCAAGAGGGAGGGGGCATATATATGCCTGTGGCTGATTCATGTTGATGTATGGCAGAAGCAAATGCAATATTGTAAAGCAATTATTCTCCAATTAACAATAAATGAATTTTAGAAAGATGCATAGTTTATGACAACTCCATGGACAAAAGGAACTTTAATGTCTTATTCACTACCGTAGTCCCGGGAGCTAGAGCAATAATTGATAGGTGACACGTTGATCAATAAGTATATGTTTAGTGAATCAAGGAATGAGTGCCACTTCACAGAACTCTCTTATTACAGCTCTTTTCTCTCAAGGCATTGTACCTTTCAACGTCTACTTAACCTCTCAAATGATTTCTAGATTCAACACTAATCCTTTATTAAAACTTGCTCTGAGTTTTCATTCACAATAAGAAAGAAGATGCAATAACACCTTTATTTATCACATGTATTTGAAGATCTAATACTTCTTTAAAAATGTTTTATTATTATTTTTTACTTTTTATTGAAGTGTATTTGATTTACAATGTTTCTGTTATTCAGTTATATTTCTTTTTCCATGTTCTTTTCCATTATAGGTTATCACAGCATATTGAGTATAGTTCCCTGTGTTATACGGTAGGTTCTTGTTGGTTTCTATTTTATATATAGCAGTGTGTTTCTGCTAATCCCAAACTCCTGATTTATTCCTCCTTTCCTTTCCTCTTTGGTAATCAGCATGTTGCTTCCTATATCTGTGATTCTATTTCTGTTTCATAAATAAATTTATTTGTATCATTTTTTTCAGATTCCACATGTCAGTGATATCATATTTGTCTTTATCTGACTTACTTCACTTCGGATGATATCTCTAGGTCTAATAATCATTTCTGACTTAAAATACTATGAGAGCAAAAATGAATGAGAACATGTGTTATTTCATCAGTACTGACTTCTCAACATACATTTCCTCTTCTACTTTTGGTACAATCTCTTCTAATAAAGCTAAACTACTTTTAGCTTCTAGCATATGTCATATTCACTCTCATTTCTAGGTCTTTGAGTACCTGTAGACACCTCTTCACTTCTGTCCTCTACCCTAAAAAGGAAGTCTTCCCTGATAGCCCTCAAACATGTTAGGTGTTTCTCCCTGTACGTTTAAGTACTTATTGCACTTTAAGTGCCTGGAGGTTTTGTTTGGTTGTTTTTTTCCCAGTGTCTCTTCCCAGTCTCCCTAGACTTTTAGATATAGAAAGGAATTGATGTGTGTCTGTTTCTAAGTTCCCAGAGAAAATCAATAAAAATATCCACTTTGAGGATCAATGTGTGTTGAATTTAGAGTATTGGAAAAAAAAAAAAATCAAATTAGTATCTCAGTTTTACAGGTGAGGAGATATAATAATGTCCTCAAAATCTCAAAGCCAGCTGATTACAGAACTAGAATAACCACTCAGGATTCATTACTGCCTCCCCACACCAGGGCTCTTCATTTCACACCATATTACTCTTTTCCCAGCATAGCCCTACTTTCATAAGGACCAAGGACTTAAATCAAAATGTTCAAACTCTAATGGTGGCAAAGGTTTAAACACTAGTTAAAAAATAGAAGCCACATGTCTTTCCCTAGAGTTTATGATTTAAGAAATTTGCCAGTAAATTCTTATTGTGTAACTGATCTTGAATTTATTCTATACATATACTTAAAAGTACATTAAGAACCTGCTCAAGATAACTACACTTGAAAACCTGCTATGTGCCCTTCTCCTATCTACAATTTTATAAATATTTTACAAATATTTACAAATATTTTACAAATGTTGAAACTTTACAAATATTCACTTATGTGATTATCATACAATCCAGCAAAAAATGGTTTGCTATTCTCATTTGAGAAATCTGTATGTGGCTCAAGAAGCAACAATTAGAACTGGACATGGAAAAACAGACTAGTTCCAAATTGGGAAAGGGGTACGTCAAGGATGTATATTGTCACCCTGCTTATTTAACTTACATCCAGAGTCCATCATGGGAAATGCCGGGGTGGATGAAGCACAAACTGGAATCAAGAATGGTGGGAGAAATATTAATAAACTCAGATATGCAGATGACACCACCCTTATGACAGAAATTGAAGAGGAACTAAAGAGCCTCTTGATAAAAGTGAAAGAGGAGAGTGAAAAAGCTGGCTTAAAACTCAACATTCAGAAAACTAAGATCATGACATCTGGTCCCATCACTTCATGGCAAATAGTTGGGGAAACAATGGAAACAGTGACAGACTTTATTTTCTTGGGCTCCAAAATCACTGCAGATGGTGACTGAAGTAATGAAATTAAAAGACACATGGTCCTTGGAAGAAAAACTTATGACAAACCTAGATACTGTATTAAAAAAACAGAGACATTACTTTGCTGACAAACATTTGTCTAGACAAAGCTATGGTTTTTCCAGTAGTAATGTATGGATGTAAGAGTTGGACCATAAAGAAAGCTGAGTGCCAAAGAATTGATGCTTTTGAACTGTGGTGATGGAGAAGACTCTTGAGAGTCTCTTAGACTGCAAGGAGATCAAACCAGTCAATCCTAAAGGAATCAGTCCTGAATATTCATTGGAAGGACTGATGCTGAAGCTGAAACTCCAATACTTTGGCCACCTGATGAGAAGAACTGGCTCATTGGAAAAGATCCTGATGCTGGGAAAGATTGAAGGCAGGAGGAGAAGGGGATGACAGATGGGTGGATGGCAACACCAACTAGATGGACATGAGTTTGAACAGACTCCAGGATTTGGTGATGGACAGGGAAGCCTGGCATTGCAGTCCATGAGGGAGGAAAGAGTCAGACATGACTTAGCGACTGAACTGAGATTCCCATTTTACAGATGACAAAACTGAGATTAAATTGAGCAATTTAACCAAGTACATTCATCTAGTTAATGGACACGGGGAGTAGTAATCTAAGTCTGTCTTTAATAAAGTATAGACTTTCATATATTTTGCCTTGTTTTTGTTTTTCATTTATGCCAAAAAATAGCATCCTTTATATTCAGCTATATAACAGTCCCCATTGTTAAGAGCTAAGCTTCATTTATTCCTTTGACATTTTAAATCATGAACAAAAGAGAAACTCGGAAAACTCTTCATTTTTGTTGTTTCCAAATGTCAATGGATGTGTATATGCTGCTGGTGCAGGGCAGTTTCAAATATTGCATTTATTTTTAAATTTTTAATCAGCATCTGATTTGTGTTGTCATTTAAGTTTCAATTGACTTCTCTGTGAAAGAGAGTTGCCCCTTGGATTAGGCTTCCAAAACCCACACAGTTTGGCCAGAAAATGGGATTCTCTATTTAATTTTGCTTTGTGGCCTGTTATATGAAAACAAGTGACCTTTACACTTTGCAAACCTGAAACTTGGCCACCCTTTAATATATTCCCTTCCTTTATTGCCTTGTATATGAGCAGGAAAGACAGAATGTCTTCATACAAATTTAAACTCCCCTCAGCCTGCATGTCAGCAGAACCCCTACATTTTTTGAAGAGTAAATCAATGTTCTCTAAGATTAAAGCTTCGAGGCACAGTAAATCCTCCATAGCATGATAACTAAGACCTCACTCATATCTGTGGACTGAAAATGTTGCCAGGCTCCACATCACATCTTTGTTGTTTAAGAGTTAACACTGTACCACCCTAGTGGTTTCAAAAGATTGTTATGTCATCATGCAACTTCTTGGGTGTTACCAATTTTCAAAGGCACCAATCTACCATTCAAACAGTGGTCAAATACCCTCAGACACTCTTCAATATCACCTTTAACTTTTACATTGTATCTATTCAGTATCTATAAAATTATGAAATACCCTGCGCCAGGCACTTAATAGGAAACTTGGTTTGAGCTACATGAGAAACACACTCCAAGATGAGAATTCATGTACAGGAAACTTATAAGTGATCAAAACCTAGAGGCAAGCAAAGTAGCAAAAAGCAGAGAACGGAGTGGAATTATGATGCAGTTGTACTAGAGGCCTCCTTCCACTGCACTGTGGATTCTGGAATTAGAATGCTCCTTCAGAGTTGTCCCACTTTGAGAGAAATTAATGGATTTAAACAACTCACTGGCCAGTCAGTAAGGTGAGCTCTTCCCTGGGAATAGATGTGAGCTGAGCAAAGCCACTTTCTTCAGCTACAGGCAGTTTCCAGAGAAGGAGTCAGTTGAGAGCCATCAGCTGCCACCATCCCCAAAACTTGGGGGGCTGTGTGCCTCTATCATGATGGGAGGAAAAGGGAAGCCCCCACAGCACCCACCAGGACAGGTGTCAAATATTTATGCCACAAATGAATAAATGTGCACTGGTACTGTGCCAAAGGTGAAGAAGAGAGAGCAGAGAAGTTCAGTTCATGCCTTCAGGGTCATTTTGGGGGACTGTTCCAATCAGTTGCTCAGTCGTGTCCAACTCTTTGCAACCCCATGAACAGTAGCACACCTACCCATCACTAATTCCTGGAGCTTGCTCAAACTCACGTCCATCAAGTCAGTGATGCCACCCAATCATCTCATTCTCTGTCGTCCCCTTCTCCTCCTGCTATCAATCTTTCCTGGCATCAGAGTCTTTTCTAATGAGTATGAAAAGGGGGACTATTACTTTATGCCATATGCAAAGAGCAAACTGATTCTGAATTTCAGTCCTAAAACCATCAAACACACTTTGTCACCACCAGAAAATTATTTATATTTTTATAAATCCTTCTAAAATATATTGCCCAAACGACTACTATATATCCATTCAAGATAAAATCCAAGAAACTGAAAGAAAGAAAAATATAATCCTTGTTTAAAAATTGGGCCAAGATATGTGGATCAAATGGTAAGGACCCACCTGCCAGTGTAGGAGATGCAGGAGGCGCCAGGTTTGATTCCTAGGTTGGGGAAATCCCCTGGAGAAGGAAATCAACCAACTCCAGTACCAGCCATCCCCGTGGTTGTTTTCCCAACTCTACTTTATCATTTCCAGGTGGGACTAGATCACCATCTCCTAAAGGTCCTGTTTCCTACAAAGGTTCTCACACCCCACCTTTAAGCAATCTTTCTCACTGGAGCCTCATTTAATCTACCACTCAAATCAAAATTTATGATTCCTCTACTTCAACACCATACTATGTTCCTAAAATCCTTTGCATGCCCATCAAATCTTCTGAGATAGCTTTCTGCTTCTCTTTTTTCCCCTAGAAGTTCCGCATATGCACCCACCTTTATATACCACAGTCTATCCTGAATGTTTTCATTTTTTTAGCATTTATATATTGTTACACACATATATTGTGTGGTTAGGGATATAGAGAATAGTAAATATGATAAGAGAAATGTACAGGCAGACTTCCAGGGCAGGCAAAGCTTTTCTTCTGCCTGGTATGCCCTTTCTTTCTGAATGAGGTAAACATGTATGTATTTTTCAGAAAACCACCTGCCTGAGATAGAGCATACTCTATGTCTTCCTTCTAAAAAATTCCATCTGTTATTCATCCAGCCAAGATGAGTGATTCCACATTCTTTTCTTGGGCCATTGTATTCTGCGTGTGTATGTCTCTATACTACACTATAGATTTAAACATTTTAAAATTTAAAATGCCTTTTATATATCAAAAATATAAATAATTTCAAATCTATGGATATATATGTCTGTATACATATATATGTGTGAATGTGTATAGATATATATACATATATATGTGGAGTGTAATATATATATGTATTAAATGTATATATTTGAAGCATTATGATAAGTAGCTATGAACCCACAACTATACTTAAGTACTAGAACATTACTGCTATTATTACATCAGTCTATATGTTTCATCCTTGGATTATTTTTTAATTTTATCCCAGAGGTATCACTAGCCTGAAATTGTGTTTATAGTCATCCACATTTTGTTACTATAAATACGTGTGCTTTTATTCTTTAGCAATGTACCATTTACTTTGCATGAATTTGGATATTTAACATGCAATATAATGATATGATATATAATGACTTAATAGTGAAAATAAATAAACTCTACACATAACACCAAGGATAAATTTTAGCAACATAATGTTGAATGAAAAAGCAAACTGTTAACAGACTACATATAGTAGTATGCTGTTATTTTTATTGCAATCTATTTAAACTATTTTATTTGGGTATCTTACCTCTAGACTACTAGTTCTTTGAGGGCAAATTCATTTGAAATTTATCTTTGTAATCTCCATATTTCCCAAGCACCTAAAGTGATGCTCAATACATCAGATGCAGTCAATGCATTTTTTAAAATTGAGTTGTACTCATCAATTCACATCCATTCTGATTTCTAATCATGGCCTGGATTCTGTGTTATCTGACATCTCCTATTTTGATTTGACTCTGGATTTCAGTCTCCTTCCAAACCTGATATTGCTCCATGTAATATACTTTGACATACCATCTCTATATCTTTCTCTATGTCTGACTTTAGACTGGTCTTGTTTATAATTTTGCAACCACTGATAAGACCAGCAGATAGAAGAAATCCTTGACCAATCTGTCCTTTGAAGTATAGTGCCCTTATCTGTTTGCCCTACTTAATAGTGTAAGATGTGCAAAACCAGTGTGCATACAGTTCTGAATAATTACAACTACCCAACATCAATAACACTTCATTCCAAGTGTATCAATCTTCTTAAAAACAGAAATAGCAATGTGATTCTCTTTGGAAACTGCTTGGTATTATCACCCATCCCAATTAGCCATAGGTTCCTAGAACAGCCTTATGACATGGAAGGAAATGGAACATTTTTTTATCTCAACAATTCACCAAGGGTAAGAATTACACTACTTTCATAGCTAATCTCTCAGTTTCAACTTGAATGTCTTCAAGGACACAGGGCTGATAGTGTTGAAGGTGGTCCTTTCATTATTAAATGATTCCAACTGGCCAAAATTATTTCTTCCATCCAAGCAAAATACAACTAACCTGTATTTTTCATTTCTATGTTGTCTTTTTTTTTTTCCTGCTGAAGGTAATGCAATTTAAGAAAACAGTGAAGACTTTGAAGCTGGACTTTTGCTTGAACCCCTGTTCCATGAGTAACCTTAGCCAACCCTCTTGGAATTTCACAGTCTCAGTTTTCTCATCTATAAATGAAGGTAAAACAACCACCCAAGAACATACCTTAAAATGTACCAGGTCCCCAGTGAATGCCAGTCTCCTTTAATACAAATCACAAACTCTTTCAAAAATAATGATGTTAAACTATGGTCACATCTGTGGTCGCTTATGCTGCAGTCGCTTTTGCATACTACCATTTTCTCCTTCTCACTCAATTTACCTAATGACTAATAGTCACTCCAGCCACAACATGTCTGTGCCTCCCCTACAGCCAGGAGCCTCTTCTACCAAGAAATCCAGAAAAGGAAAGTAGGAGGAAACCGCACTGATGCAGGAATGCGCAGGACTGTCCAGGAGAATAGTGTGTGTGTTATTTGCTCAGTTGTGTCCGACTCTGCGACCCCGTGGACTGTAGCCTGCCAGGCTCCTCCATCCATGGATTCTCCGGGCAAGAATACTGGAGGGGGTAACCATTTCCTTTTCCAGGGGATCAGTTTGATCCAGGGATCGAACCCAGATCTCCCACATTCCAGGCAGATTCTTTACTGTCTGAGCCACAGGGAAGCCACCGTGTTAAAATTCAGAATACGCTACTTACTAGCTGGAGTGTAAGGCAATTCATTTCGTGCTTCAATCTCTCTTTCTTTATCTACATCATGAAGATAAAAATACCTCCATTGTGTGTCTATTCTGAGGGTTAAAAGAGAAAAATCTATAAACCACTGCTTAGAAGTCTCCTAGCAACATAGTAGAAGTTCAGGAAATGGTAGTTACTATTGTTATTTTGTCCACTGACACTGCATTCTCATCTTCTTGGAATATAAATAAGTTAACATTTATTTTCTCCTTGGGAGAAAAGTTATGACCAACCTAGATAGCATATTAAAAAGCAGAGCCATTACTTTGCCAACAAAGATCTGTCTAGTCAAAGCTATGGTTCTCCCAGTAGTCATGTATGGATGAGAGCTGGACTATAAAGAAAGCTGAGCACCAAAGATTTGATGCTTTTGAACTGTGGTGTTGGAGAAGACTCTTGAGAATCCCTTGGACTGCAAGGAGATCCAACCAGTCCATCCTAAAGAATATGAGTCCTGAATATTCATTGGAAGGACTGATGCTGAAGCTGAAACGCCAATACTTTGGCTACCTGATGTGACTCATTTGAAAAGACCCTGAAGTTGGAAAGATTGAAGGCGTGAGGAGAAGGGGATGACAGAGGATGAGATGGCTGGATGGCATCACTGACTCAATCGACACGAGTTTGAGTAAACTCCGAGAGGTGGAGATGGACAGGGAGGCCTGGCGTGCTGCAGTCCATAGGGTCACAAAGAGTTGGACATGACTGAGCAATTGAACTGAACTGAACTGAACATTTACTCTCACTATTTAAGTTAATTATTCCAGTTCTCCTTGGCTTAGAGCAGGGGTTCTTAACCTCCAGGCTGCAGACTGGTACAGGTTCCTGTCCTGCGAGGGAAGGGGGACACAGCAGAAGGTGAGTGGCAGGTGTGCGAGTGAAACTTCATCTGTGACTTCCCACTGCCGGCATTGTCACCTGACCCACGCCCCTCTCCAGCCCAGTCCCTGTGAAAACCGCCTTAGGAAACGGGTCCCTGGTGCCAAAGATGTTGGGGACCACTGGTAGACGACCACTCCCACCACCATAATCATACCTTAAGTTATCCTAGAAATCAGGGGCTTTATACATTCCAGAGGGTCCTGTCTTATTTCCAAACACATTGTGGAAGGATACCTGGAGAATCAGAATCATTCATCAAGGGGCTACCATTTTTTGCTACGAGTGGTATTTTTTTCTGCCGCCTCATGGTATAAAACTCATGAATAACAGATGCCCTCGCTGTTTGAGTAGGTCTTTTCCCAGCACAGAGAAGATGTGGAAGTAACTGCTCAGGATGTTGTCAGAGAGAAAGAATGCCACTCCCCTGAAGCATATGCTCCGCTGGGGTTATCTTCTGTTGCCAAGTGCCTGGTCACAAGATCGACTCCCACAAAAATCACGTGACTTCCTTCTGACAGTCAGTCTCCTCAAAACGGAGACAAATGAATTATATGATCTCTGGGGTCTTTTTCTTTCATATTTATCACTTGTGGATTTTACTTATGAAACACTACAGAATATTCAAGTTTATATGCCACAGAAGCCTGTAGGTCACATAGCTACCAGCAATTCCAGAACTCAGCTTCTCCACAGTCATGATTATGCCAACAATTAACATTCATTGTTACAAACTGGATATTTTGACCATTGTGAAGTTGATAATAACAAAAATACTTTTGTTTTTTTTCCTGGTTGTTGGGAATTTTGCCTCCCTGATAGATTAGAAACTTTTAGAAACATCAATCTTGTCCTATTCAATTTCATTTACTCAGAAGCCAGGATAATTCTTGATCTTCTGTTTCTTCAACCATAAAATGGGAATAATAATAATGAAAATAATAGTAATAACATAAGTCCTTCTCACAGGACAGCTGTAATTAGCAAATGAGATAAAATATATAACAGTATTACATATATAACAGAAATGTGTTATTACTTCATCTAGGTATGCTAGTTATATGTTTGTCAAAGAGATATCCCTTTTACCATTTTAGATTATAATCTCCTTCAGGCCAAAGATTAGGCTTTTATTTCCTTAGTCTCTGGTTTCTGAGGTACTACAAAGCTAACTGCTACTTAGAAAATTATATAAATTAATAATGACTAGATATGGATGTCAAAATCATATTAATCTCATTTCAGTTTAACTTTTGGTATTGGTTTTTTAGCCATGGATTAGAAACAGCTAAGTAATTTAAAATATCATTGAAATAACTTATAAATGCAGCTATAAATTTAGAATATGGGCAAAAATAAGATTCCTTCTATGTATATGTATGTATTTATACATACTGATTATCAAGTAATAGCACTGCTCTTCATAGGAGTCATTACATTTCACAAACAACTAAATGAAAATCTGAGAGGTTAAGGACCTCACCTAGGTTAACATAACAAATCAGTGAGCTAGTTTGGGTATATTAATAGTTATCCAGCATCTAAAGTCCAGTTTTGAATGTGGCAATTACAAATTAATCAGATTGTAATTTTCTTTAATACCAGAGATGAATTCTTTTTCATACTTAATCTCCCAGTTGTTTTTTATTCAATCTATGCTGCTGATGCTTCTAAGTTGCTTCAGTCGTGTCTGTGTGACCTCATATACGGCAGCCCACCAGGCTCCGCTGGCCCTGGGATTCTCCAGGCAAGAACACTGGAAGTCGCTCAGTCGTATCCGACTCTTAGGGACCCCATGGAGCGCAGCCTACCAGGTTCCTCCATCCATGGGATTTTCCAGGCAAGAGTACTGGATTGGGTTGCCATTGTCTTCTCCATATTCAATCTATATTTTAAAAAATTATTTATTTTTAATTGGAAGGTAATTGTGTTATAGCATTGTGTTGGTTTCTACCATCCATCAACATGAATCAGCCAATGGTATATGTATATCGCTTCCTTCCCACCTTCCAGCCCATCCCACCACTCCAGCTTGTCACAGAGCACTGGCTTTGAATTCCCTACGACACAGAGCAAATTTCCACTGACAATCAATTTTGCATATGGTAATGTATATGTTTCAGGGTTACTCTCTTAATTCGTCCCACCCTCTATACATTTTATTGCCAGAATTTTCAAGTTTTCCCTTCAAGTGAACTTAGGAACCGTGTTTTATTTGCATTTTTATTTCCATTGCCTAGATAAGCCCCTCCCTGGTAGCCATGGGACATGTGATACTCTAAATGCCCCTTTCTTTTTCAAAAGTTAAGGAAAACAATGCATGCTCCTTACGTCTCTCTACACACTCCTGGCCCTGTTCCTGGTCCTTTGTCTCCAATGGTCCTCAGTTGTAACCCTCCACACAGAGACTGACTCCTATGCCATCATCCTTACTATACAGTTCTGCCAAGTTCTCCTCTTATTCTTTCAGATTTCATCAGATGATTGGAAAACCCTTTTGTCTAACCCCCAAAACACTATTTTGACCATTAGTCAGTCTTCTCCTAGAATCCCATTTTCTCTCTCTCTCTGCCTGGCTACACCCTAAAGCCTAGATAAGTCAACTCTTCCACAAGTTCTCCTCAGATTTGGAATGAGGAGTCATCTCTCTTCTACATCCACATTCTCACAAAAATAGACCTGATACTTGTCACAAAAATAGACCTCATACTAGTGACTCTTACTTCTTTTTATATCTGCATTTGTCTGTATCCAGAGCTTCCCCAATGGCTCAGTGGGTAAAGAACCCAGCTATCAATGCAAGACACAGTTTCAATCCCTGGCTTGGGTAGATCTGGAAGAGGAAATGGCAGCCCACTCCAGTATTATCGCTTTAAAAATCCCATGGACAGAGAGGAGCCTGACGAGCTATAGTCCATGAGGTCACAAAAAGAGTCAGACATGACTGAGCAATGAAGAAAAGCACAGCCCATGTCCTCATTTATACCCCATGATATCTTGGGCCAGATAATTTTATAATTCTCTGTTGCGGGACTGACTTCCCTGTGCATTAGCAGATGTTTAACAACATTCTTGGCTTCTATTCATCAGATACCAGTAGAACATCTCCAGTTGCAATAACTAAAAACATCTCCAGAAATTGCCAGAAGTCCCCTGGAGAAACAAACCTCCCTCTCACCCCCATTGGGAACTTCCAATTTAAGTCTTCCTTCACATCCATATTCATATCTACTTTTAAGTTGAGGAGGAACATCGGCTGATTTGTCTTCATCTATGTTAGGCACTAGGCCAACAGCATACGTTCTCTGTTTTAATTTTTATAATGATCCTAAGTGGTACAATTAGCACCAATTTAGATGTTCAAAAAGTACAGCTCAGAGAGATAACTCACAACAAAATATACTGCAGCATGTGCATGGTACCCAGCGACTTAGGAAGAGCAGGCTTCCTGTTCTTTTCACCTTACCTTTCTACCTCCCACAGGACCTATCGGGTCATTGTTATATAATGATAATAAAAATAATAATAAATTGGTAAAGTAAAACGAACATTCTTAGATTTATCATTTGAGTTGTACATGCTCCCTAGGTTTCACATTTTCTGAATTTGCATTACCTATGAATTGCCCATCTATTCCTTAACCCCGCTATAATTATTTTAAGTATGTAAATGGGATATAATAGTATTACTTAAGTGTATGACTTAATAACACAACTGCGTTAATCTTTCTGTCTGTCTTCAAGTTTTGACATCATGGTGTAATGAAAAACACATGAGCTTTCAGAATCAATAAGATGTTAAATTTAAATTCTGATTCCATGCCTAACTAGTTAATGTGGCATTTACTTCAAAAAAGAAACATTTCTGTGGTTGGTACAAAGAATAGAGAGATGAAAACCCCAATCCTGACTATCTAGAGACTTATACTCTAGTAAAGGGGGACAAAACCTGAAAAGAAATTAATTCAAATGCAGAGATATAACATTAAAATCATGTGCAGAATACAGCTCTGGCACAGAGGAGGGAAGGGTTAGCCTTCTCAGGTTAGGGTGGAGAAACTTCCAGGAGAGTCAGTGTTCATGGTAAGTAATAAGGGATTGACAAAGGCAAAAGACAAGCATCTTAAACCTTCAGGATCTCAGTTTCACAATTTGTAAAACAAGGATAATTACATCTGCCTCATAAGGTTGCTATGAGTACTAAGTGAGGTAGGACTATGTTTATCAGAGACTTGGACAGGTGGTAGACATGTGATAAATGTCTTTTTTTCCCACTTTCTTTAAAGGGCAAAGGCTGTGTCATTAATTTTTTTTTTTTAATGGGCTACCTATTTTAAGGACAGAGGGGAATAAGAAGATAAATAACTTTCATAGATTACAAAATTGGCTCACTCCCTTCTTTAGATACTTAGAGAAAATCTTCAGATTCTTTTTACATTAAAAATTCCCCAGGGAAGATGAGCTGGTTTTGCATTCCATTTAAAAATATTGTAATATTGTATGATATTTTTATCAGAAAAAAAAGGTATCTTTCTCACAAGCCTTCCCATGACCTTCTCTCTTTCCTGTTAAAAACAAAAAAGGCAAAACTATGCAACCTCACTCTACTGGGTTTGCTCTCTGTTCTGCCCAGTAACAGCAAATATAAGAACAAAATAGAAAATCCTGAAAAGTAAAATCAAATCCCAAGTGCTTTACACATCTCTCTGAGCCTCAGTGGAGGATTCTAAAGATTGACTCTTCTGTTCTTCAAACTGCTTCACCCACTGCCCTCTGAGAGCTCCAGACTCAGGCCATATTTGGCATCTTTATCCCCAAATGTCCCTTGTCATCAAGATAAGTCTTTATTTCTCTTTGTAAAGTGACAGCAGAGATCTGGGAGGATGAAGAATCTTTCCCTACTGAGCTTCAAATAACTCACTTCTAAAGCACTTCCATAATCCTCACTGTGGCCATGAGGTTGTGAAGTCTCATTATTTCTGACCTTGGTCTTTCTCAGCTCCCATGACCCATGAGGAAAAAGGGTAGCAGCTGGCATTCTTTCATTCATCCCATGTTTACTGGGTACTTGCAGGTGCCAGGTATGATGCTGAGCTGAAGATACTTATCAAGAATTTATTCACTCAATAAATAGCAAGCCGAATATAATCTACTCATTTTAGTAGTCACACTCTCTTTTGTTTTGGAAAGTGGTCAGTAAAGTGACCACAGATTTATGAAACTTTATATTATATTGGACATCTTTACCATCCCAACTTTTAAAGTCTCTGGTCCCAGTTGTATGGAAACCAGACCAAATTTGTAGTGTAGCTCCAGTCTTGATCTGTAAGAATATCTTTTGCTAAATTTCAGTATGGGATAATTTCTATGATTAGTGAGGATCTGTCTTCAGTTTATTGTATTTAGCTTAGGTTATAAAAGCAGAAAATAGTCACTTGATGTGTGAATGCACTTATATTTCATGATTAACAGAGACTGTTTACAATTGACCTTGAAAATTACTCTCTTCATATATCCAGGGAAGTTTATTTTGCAAGTATGTTCAGTGACTCCTGTTGTATTTGATCTGAATACACACAAACCCAAAGCTGCACACTTTTATGTGCACATTTTACTCTTGTCAGAGCCCTGAATCGGTAGTAAGTACGGTACAGTAACTGAGGGAAGTTCACTAGATTAGGTTGGCTACAGAGGGCTCAACTATTCAGTTTGGTAGATTGAGAAGAGTTGAGGAAAGAACTTGATTTTGACTTGAGATATTAACATCTAATGCATCCGATGTAAGGTGTCAGATGATGGAAGTTGAGGGTATCTGAGATTTGGCCAAGCCAGGGGATTGGGAGATCCTGAGATTATAACTGGAAACCCAGCCTCCAGGGAAGGGGTTGACAGGACCAAGCGGAGGCTTCCAGTCCCCTCACAGGCCAGAGTCTTTAGTTCCAGAGTCCTTTCCCGGTGGGGACTGGAGGCAGAACCTGACATCTGACAGCAGCCCGTACGAACACTGTCACCTGGGTAGTGGACTGGGGGTCCTGAAAGTGCCCAACTTTGCTCTTAACCACTCACTGGAGCATGTGGTGTGTAACCCACAGACTATATCTAGATGCCTTGTTACAGTAAGAGAGAATCCCTTCTTCTATCAGGTCAGATTCACAGGAGCCCAGGGGTGAGTCGGGCAGGCATGGCAGAGTGCACGCAACTATCGGGCAGGATGGAACTGGCATATATCATCAATGGTGTATAGATGAAATAAAGGAGGCTCAGAAAAGTTGTGAAAATTCTGAGTTTATGTAACAAACGGTTCAGATACTATTCTGAGTTTACAAACTTACCTGTTATGCAATTTTGCCTCATTGTTGCATATGTATGTGCATGTATTATGTATATATATCTACTCTGGCACACAGTATGCACTCCTTAAATGATGGTATAGTGAATGAATACATGATTTAAACTTGAAAGATAGCCATTCATTCAATAAATATTTGCTGAGTGCCAACTACGTGCCTGCCTTACTTTAGCCTTTGGTCTAGAGCAGAAAACAAAGCAGAAAAGGTATCTACTTTTATGAAACTTACATTCATGTGAGGAGAGAAAGTCATAATCAAGATTCAAACAGTTAAACAGGATAATTTCCAATAATATGAATGCCCTGGACATAATAAAATTGGATACTGTGGTAAGAATTTTGCCTCCATATCAACAAATGCAATTATGACTAAATTCAGATTAATAAAATGTGAAGGGGTCTATTTCTTGCTTCTAGCTCTACTGATAGGTCTATCATTTATTTTCCTTTTCCTAATCATATTTTCTGGTTTGTCTGCTATATCACCTTTTCTTTCTATTGTCCCTAAAAAAATCTCATGTTGTTTGTCTAAAATAGATCAATGATGTTTCCTTTATATATCTGAAAATGATATAATAGATGAAATTTACAGATGTGGAAGAATAGCAGTATGATATCCGGGGTCCAGGCAGAACTTTCCATTTCAGAGCATCAGGCTATTCAATACCAAGATAGAGCTTTTCGTAGGTGGTCCCCAATATAAAGTCCTTTTCCTTCACCAAGAGACAAGGAAGCATGGTGTATTCTTTTTCCAGACATATCCATAGCTCTTGGCCTTGCATTATACACAGACTAGGCTCCAAAATATATCAAGACATTAAATTCACAGATTTCTTTATAAATCCCTTTTGCACAATGCCTATGCCCAATATGACCAGGGACCACTGGAAGGTTATTATATGTAAAGTTGAAGAGTCTACTGAGAGCAGAAATTTGATTGATAAAAAAGAGAGCCTTTTTTCTTTTGCAATACTCTAATTTCTCTTCTTCTATTGAATGTAAGAGCAAACTCAACCTTTAATTCTTGTGTGGACACTCACATTGACAAATCATGAGTCTCACCATATCTCAAGTTTTCTTGTTTGTACATAAAATGATGTCTAATTACTTTGTAATTCAAAAATAATTACATGTTCATATATACTCACATATATAACACTAAGCTTGGCACACAGTATACATTCAATAAATATTTTCTTCCTCTATAAGGAGCTTTGGGTTTAATTTCACGCAAGTCACAAACTGAAACCATAAAGATGAAAATAAAGAATATAAAATTTGAAAATGTGTAATTTACTGAAAGCACAACAACCATTAATTGTCAGTGATGGTTCTCATTAAACTCACAGCATATGTTGCTATTATAAGGATGTTTGTCATGAGCTCCTGAGAGGTCTATTAACAATAAAGGCCTATTATTCCAGATGTTTCACATCCATGTAATACACCCACAATAATTAATTTGATACGGACTAAATTCATAAATCTAGAAAACTAGAAAGACATGTTACTCACCACAGAAGGCATCTTATATTCTATTTATAATCAGATTGCAATGTTTAAAAATGCCATTAATTACAGGGAAATCCGCTATCATTTTTCTTTATCACTAGAATGGACTTTGAATTTTAAAGTGATCCATTACCATTATAAAGGCAGCATCTGAACAAACAAAGAGAGGAAGAAAGTGGCCACCACATCTGTTGCTGTGGCCGAGGCCACTCCTCCGGCTGGCATTACTGGTACCGTCTGCTGCTGCCCACCCCCGCTGCGACCCCCACAGCTGGCATTGGCTGAGCCCCTACTCTGTGCCAGGAACTCTGCTGGGGTTTTGCATATGTGTTGACTTAGCTATATAAAATCTCTTTTAGTTAAAATGTTTCCTAATTCTACAAAGTCTCCCCTTCCTAGAAGATAAAAGCTCAAGGAAGTGAAGGAATTGACCCAAGGTCAAAGCTCCTCAAGAGCTAAGATTTAAACTCAGATTGCTAACCCCCAAAACCAGATCTCTTCCCAACTGACCAAGTTGCCTCTCTGCAGCAATAATAAAAGCTTTCATTTTTGTATGCCTGACCCAACCTGTCAGAGAGTTCTGAGCTAAAGAAAGATAGAAAGCAGACTCTTTAACATAGGGGCTGAAAGTCAAATACCGCAAGTGCCACTCAATGTCGCAATTCCCTTCACAGAAGACTTGACAAATCGCTAAATGGTCACCCAGCATTCATTAAACATTGCACCTCTTGAAAGCAGAGATCTGTCTTCTAGCACCTGTCATGTACTCTGGTCTGTAGAGTCAATGTTTATTGAATGACCGTTTATCACATGGCTGGGGAGCATGTGAGTTTGAGCTTACAGAAGAATAGTAATAGAGTTCACATTCATGGCATTGAAGACTGACCATGAGTAAAGGCAGCAGCCAGAAGAAATCACATGTTGCTTTCCAGCCTGAGACCAGTACTGCTAGAACAGCATTTGTATTACATAAATAACAGCTATGCTAATAGTTAATATTTAATGAGAACTAGCTATGTATTCATCACCATATTAAGAAACTGAATTCCTGTAACAACTCTATGAGAGAAATACTCTTATTAGTATCCCTAGTATGGAGAATTTAAATAAGAAATTTCATATAACTAGTACACTTTCACTTTTCACTTTCCTGCATTGGAGAAGGAAATGGCAACCCACTCCAGTGTTCTTGCCTGGAGAATCCCATGGATGGCAGAGCCCAGTGGGCTGCCGTCTATGGGGTTGCATAGAGTCGGACACGACTGAAGTGATGTAATATATGGAAGCCAGAATTCTACAGTTTAGCCTGGCCCCAGAGCCTGCTCGCCACTGCTGTACTATCAGACATTTGTGAATTCAAGACAAAGCAATGGGATATCATGGCACTGGGAGTTGTCATATCTACTTATATGCTAAGTCTCTTCAGTCATGTCGGACTTGGCGAGCCCATGAACAGTAGTCCAGCAGGCCCCTCTGTCCATGGCATTCTCCAGGCAAGAATACTGGAGTGGGTTGCAATTTCTTCCTACAGTGTGTCTACTCAAAGTTCTTTTTCCATGGGAAAATTACCTAGCAAGCTAAACTGCTTGTCCCTGACTGTAAGAATGAGGGAAAGACTGAAGGAAAAAGACACTATCCAACAACCTTCCGAGGCTGGATACCACGGTGCTAAGACACCTGACACCTTTCAGAACAACTCTTGACTTTCATCCTCACTTGAACTGTGCTTGATGGCCACGTGATGCTCGTAATTTGGCTTTCAAGTCAAAGAGAGCTGAGCTCAAGTTCAGTTCTGATGCCATTTATTTATTTAGTGTGTATGTCCATTCATGTTTTACATTTTTTTTCTTATTGAACTATAGTTGATGCACACTATTATATGTTACTGGTGTACAATATAGTGATTCACAATTTTTAAAAGTTATACTTCATTTATAGTTATTATAAACTATTGGCTATATTCCCTGTGGTATACAGTATATCCTTGAAGCTTATTTTTAATTTATTTCTTGGTAGTTTATTTTACACAGGATAATTTTTTACCTATTAATCCCCGGCCTTATGGTGTCCTCTCCCCACTGGTAACCACTAATTTGTTCTCTATAAATGTGAGTCTATTTCTTTTACATTATATTTACTAGTTCATTGTATTTCTTTAGATTCCACATATAAGTGATATCATACAATATTTGTCTTTCTTTGACTTATTTCACTTTAGCATATTACCCTGCAAGTCTATAGATGTTGCTTAAAATTCAAAATTTCAATATTTTTTATGGCTGAGTAACATTCCATAGCTTTTTTATTCATTCATCTGTTGATGGAGATTTAGGTTGCTTCCATATCTTGGCTATTGTAAATAGTGCTGCTATGAACATTGGGGTGCATGTATCTTTTCAAATGAGTGTTTTTATTCCTTCTGGACACATACCCAGGAGTGGAATTGCAATGTGACCTGGGTCAGCCCAAGACCTTCAAATCCTCCATGTGTAAAAGGTATGTAATTATAATGACTATCCACATCAGAGGACACTGGAAAATATTAAACAAGATAATGCACACAAATTATTAGTATAATTCTCACAATATGTTTAAATGTATATATAAATATTACTTGTCATTACTAGTCTTCCTTTTACAGATGAGAAATGAGAGGGTTTGAAACATCAGTCAGGTGCTCAGTGAAGTTTGTGGAATGAAGGGACACGTGAATGAATGAATAAATAATTGGAGAGAAATACACAGATGTTAATGAAGAAAGTTCTCCTCAGTCTTATTTCCAAGGGGTGACAGCAAAGAAAAGAAATTTATTTTATTAGCTTCAGAGACATGGTCACTTTACAAATGTTACAAAGTCCCTCAGCTCCTGTGTCCATTGCCAGCCCTAATCATTTGTATGCCCTGGATGGATCTGCCCTCTGCTGAACTACCATCCACGGCTAGAGTGTCATAGTGGCAGGTGTCTATTACTCCCAATATCCTGTGATATAAAACAAAGTGAAATGAATACAAATAATCAAGGGGTCCATCTTCTGTCTCTGCGTTCATAGTGATAGTATTTTGCTGGGAGTTGTCCACAGCCATTATGATATTTTGCTCATATGTCTTTACAAGTTGTCAAAGCTTTTCATGTATATTCTCTGACAATGTGATTGTCACAATCACCTGGTGAGTTAAGTTGCTAGGGTGTCAGACTCTCTCTTCCTCGATATGGAAACTGAGGCTTGAAGCTCTTATGTGAACTGAGTCAAATTACATACCATGGCTTCCCAGGCTCTCCTGCATTCACAATGAAATCTTAATTCCTTTCCATGACCACCAGTATGAACTTGCTCCTCGATAACCTCTCTGCAGGCCACTCTCTCCCTTGTTCATCATGCTCTCGTGATATAGCTTTCCTTGGAAAGAAACTGGGTTCTCAGATCGTATCTGCATCAGGGTCCACATATGGTCTGAGGACAAAGAGGCAGCAGAGCCACAGTCCTGGGGCAGAACACTCCCAGGATATTCAGGAGAGAGTGAGGCACAGACTCCATGCAGAAATTAAGAGAGTTCTGCTCTGGAATTCTATCAAGGCATCTTCAGATCCCAAATGTGGGTCATTGAGGAACAGACAAGCAGACCATTTAGGAGTTAACTATGAAGAAAGTAGGGAAAACCACTAGACCATTCAGGTATGACCTAAATCAAATCCCTTATGATTATACAGTGGAAGTGAGAAATAGATTTAAAGGATTAGATCTGATAGATAGAGTGCCTGATGAACTATGGACTGAGGTTCATGACATTGTACAGGAGACAGGGATCAAGACCATCCCCATGGAAAAGAAATGAAAAAAAAAAAAAAAAAATGGCTGTCTGGGGAGGCCTTACAAACAGCTGTGAAAGAAGAGAAGTGAAAAGCAAAGGAGAAAAGGAAAGATATAAACATCTGAATGCAGAATTCTGAAGAATAAAAAGAAGAGATAAGAAAGCCTTCCTCAGCAATCCAGGCAAAGAAATAGAGGAAAACAACAAAATGGGAAAGACTAGAGATCTCTTCAAGAAAACTAGAGATACCAAGGGAACATTTCATGCAAAAATTGGCTCGATAAAGAACAGAAATGGTATGGACCTAACAGAAACAGAAGATATTAAGAAGAGGTGGCAAGAATACACAGAAGAACTATACAAAAAAGATCTTCATGACCAAGAAAATCATGATGGTATGATCACTCACCTAGAGCCAGACATCCTGGAATGTGAAGTCAAGTGGGCCTTAGAAAGCATCACTACAAACAAAGCTAGTGGAGGTGATGGAATTCCAGTTGAGCTATTTCAAATCCTGAAAGATGATGCTGTGAAAGTGCTGCCCTTAACATGCCAGCAAAATGGGAAAAGTCAGCAGTGGCCACAGGACTGGAAAGGTCAGTTTTCACTCCAATCCCAAAGAAAGGCAATGCCAAAGAATGCTCAAACTACCACACAATTGCACTCATCTCACATGCTAGTAAAGTAATGCTCAACATTCTCCAAGCCATGCTTCAGCAATATGTGAACCGTGAACTTCTAGATGTTCAAGCTGGTTATAGAAAAGGCAGAGGAACCAGAGATCAAATTGCCAACATCCACTGGATCATGAAAAAAGCAAGAGAGTTCCAGAAAAACATCTATTTCTGCTTTATTGACTATGCCAAAGCCTTTCATTATGTGGATCACAATAAACTGTGGAAAATTCTGAAAGAGATGGGAATACCAGACCACCTGACCTGCCTCTTGAGAAACCTGTATGCAGATCAGGAAGCAACAGTTAGAACTGGACATGGAACAACAGACTGGTTCCAAAAAGGAAAAGGAGTACGTCAAGGCTGTATATTGTCACGCTGCTTATTTAACTTATATGCAGAGTACATCATGAGAAACGCTGGGCTGGAAGAAGCACAAGCTGGAATCAAGATTGCCGGGAGAAATATCAATCACCTCAGATATGCAGATGATACTACCCTATGGCAGAAAGTGAAGAGGAACTAAAAAGTCTCTTGATAAAAGTGAAAGAGGAGAGTGAAAAAGTTGGCTTAAAGTTCAACATTCAGAAAACGAAGATCATGGCATCTGGTCCCATCACTTCATGGGAAATAGATGGGGAAACAATGGAAACTGTCTTTTGGGGCTCCACAATCACTGCAGATGGTGACTGCAGCCATGAAATTAAAAGACACTTACTCCTTGGAAGAAAAGTTATGACCAACCTAGATAGCATATTGAAAAGCAGAGACATTACTTTGCCAACAAAGTTCAGTCTAGTCAAGGCTATGGTTTTTCCAGTGGTCATGTATGGATGTGAGAGTTGGACTGTGAAGAAAGCTGAGCACTGAAGAATTGATGCTTTTGAACTGTGGTGTTGGAGAAGACTCTTGAGAGTCCCTTGGACTGCAAGGAGATCCAACCAGTCCATTCTGAAGAAGATCAGCCCTGGGTGTTCTTTGGAAGGAAGGATGCTAAAGGTGAAACTCCAGTACTGTGGCCACCTCATGTGAAGAGTTGACTCAATGGAGAAGACTCTGATGCTGGGAGGGATTGGGGGCCAGAGGAGAAGGGGTCGACAGAGGATGAGATGGCTGGATGGCATAACCGACTCGATGGATGTGAGTGTGAGTGAACTCTGGGAGATGGTGATAGACAGGGAGGCCTGGCGAGCTGCAATTCATGGGGTTGTAGAGTAGCACACAACTGAGTGACTGGACTGAACTGAACTGATGGGGCAACAAAATTTGGTGGTAATTTTCTTCAAAAATCTTTGCAAAAATACCCAGAGAAGAAAACTAACATTATTCAGTACTTGATGGGTCATGTCTTCTTAACTTTACATATGAGTTACGTTACAAGAAAATAGATTGGATGGTAGAAAATAACTTGTCCAAAGAGGACAGCTTCTATGTGCCAAGCTGGTCTAAATACAAGTTGATTAAGTTCAACTACACATGCTATTTCCCCTCTAAAAGGGTGACTTGATGCTACATTTCTATGATTGCTCAACTAGGCATTGTCAGGACCTTACTAAAGACAAGATTGGTTTAAGAATAAAAAGGGTGTAAAACATGAAGGAGGAGTTAGCTGGCCGTATAACCAGGGAATACAACTCAGATTGGAAACAGGGGAGCCTCAAGGAAATGGTTTTAGATAGCAGGTTATTTGTGAAATAAAATTATAGAAAAACCAGTGCTTGAATAAAATTGTGCATTTCCACTTGCTTTAACTTACTGTACATTAACAGAAGACATTAAAAAAAAAAGCTTTACCTATCTTCAATTCTATTTCTATCATTGAAGACAAACAGTAAAATTTAATTATATCTTAAAGACTTGTCATCCAAAGATGAGTTACAATGGATTTTCTAGTGCTTTATGCTAAGGAAATCTGCTCCCTGATGGAAGTATGTGGATAAAACATTCTGAAAAACAGTGTGAAACAGAAAATGCCTGGGCTTCAGAATTCTTACCTCTTGCATTTGCTGAACAATCTTAAAACATTTAAGAACCTACTTATTTTGCTCATCTGCAAAATGGGTGAAATTCTAGTGTCTATTTTCAGGGTTACTAGTAAAATAAAAATAAATAATACATGTAATTTTTTTTCTATCAAATATTGAAGTCCAGCATGTCTAAACAATGCATACTTATTGGTGGTGTTTTTTTTTTTTTTCTAAGTAATTAACTACCTACATTAATTCTAACTATGTTTAATGTTGCTCTGTAAGAATAAGATCACTATTGCTTATTGACAACAGTCTTCAAAACTTATAGAAAATAATATAGCAAAAATTAAAGAAACAATGCTTACGAAAACTGTCACCTGATTGTATTAATATTCTGTGATCAGTTAATCCCTTTTAGTAGACAATGGTATGGTTCAAGTTGCAAAACCTTCCATTTTATACATTTATTGTAAAAAATAAAAAAATTCTCTCTTGCTTCATTCTTTTCTTTTAGAACTACCTCAAATTCTGATTATCTTCATAAAGCATTTGGAAATGTGAAACCTTTCTTCTTAAGCTACCTGATTTTTAAGACTTTATAAAATTGCATTTCTCACTTACGCCCATATCAAACGCTTGATTGAATGAATGATTTTTTTTTATAGGAGAGGTGGTAACATTTTGAGTTTAAGAGAAGCTAATAAAACTAAATGCTCTTTTTCCAGTCTATCATTTTGGCACCAAAACTGAATTTTGGTGATGTCCAGTAACAACAAGGGCTTATGTTATAGAGAAAATGTGTCTTTTAACATAGGCTTATGGATATGATAACTTATACTAGATCAAAAGAGAAATAATTCTGCATGTGTGATGGATTTATTCTGAAACAAATAGATCTTTAGACTCATGATAAGAGAGAGGAGAGCCAAAGTTACCAATCTGGAACACTGGCAGTGTTTAACAAGAGAGCTTAATCTTGCATCAGGCCCTGGTGGTAGCTTTAGACTGTATGCCTAGGCCCCCTGCATCCCAGCCAGTCCTTCTTTCTTTGATATGTCCACATGGCTATGTACATCTAGAGTGAATGTGCTATTTAAGAGTATATTATAAGCACACACACATACACACAACAAATCCCATTTTATGATTCTGGAGATAAGTCCATGGAAGATGTGGCCTATCACTAAAATCCTTATTGGCTCTAGATATTAATTAGTCCATTTCATATAATATCACATTTTCTCTTAATCTTGTACTGTTAAATACTGAAGGCAAAACGGACAATAATTGCATGAAGCTAATGTTTGTTCACCAAGGGAATATTTCATGCAAAGATGGGCTCGATAAAGGACAGAAATGGTATGGACCTAACAGAAGCAGAAGATATTAAGAAAAGGTGGCAAGAATACACAGAAGAACTGTACAAAAAAAGATCTTGACGACCTAGATAATCATGATGGTGTGATCACTCATCTAGAGCCAGACATTCTGGAATGTGAAGTCAAGTGGGCCTTAGAAAGCATCACTATGAACGAAGCTAGTGGAGGTGATGGAATTCCAGTTGAGCTATTTCAAATCCTGAAAGATGATGCTGTGAAAGTGCTTCACTCAATATGCCAGCAAAATGGGAAAACTCAGCAGTGGCCACAGGACTGGAAAAGGTCAGTTTTCATTCCAATCCCAAAAAAGGCAATGCCAAAGAATGCTCAAACTACCGCACAATTGCACTCATCTCACATGCTAGTAGAGTAATGCTCAAGATTCTCCAAGCCAGACTTCAGCAATACGTGAACCGTGAACTTCTAGATGTTCAAGCTGGTTTTAGAAAAGGCAGAGAAACCAGAGATCAAACTGCCAACATCCGCTGGATCATGGAAAAAGCAAGAGAGTTCCAGAAAAAACATCTATTTCTGCTTTATTGACTATGCCAAAGCCTTTGACTGTGTGGATCACAATAAACTGGAAAATTCTGAAAGAGATGGGAATACCAGACCACGTGACCTGTCTCTTGAGAAATCTGTATGCAGGTCAGGAAGCAACAGTTAGAACTGGACATAGAACAACAGACTGGTTCCAAAAAGGAAAAGGAGTATGTCAAGGCTGTATATTGTCATGCTGCTTATTTAACTTATATGCAGAGTACATCATGAGAAATGCTGTGCTGGAAGAAACACAAGCTGGAATCAAGATTACTGGGAGAAATATCAATAACCTTAGATATGCAGATGACACCACCCTTATGGCAGAAAGTGAAGAGGAACTCAAAAGCCTCTTGATGAAAGTGAAAGAGGAGAGTGAAAAAGTTGGCTTAAAGCTCAACATTCAGAAAACGAAGATCATGGCATCCGGTTCCATCACTTCATGGGAAATAGATGGGGAAACAGTGGAAACAGTGTCAGACTTTATTTTTCTGGGCTCCAAAATCACTGCAGATGGTGACTGCAGCCATGAAATTAAAAGACGCTTACTCCTTGGAAGGAAAGTTATGACCAACCTAGACAGCATATTCAAAAGCAAAGACATTCTTTTGCCAACAAAGGTCCATCTAGTTAAGGCTATGGTTTTTCCTGTGGTCATGTATGGATGTGAGAGTTGGACTGTGAAGAAGGCTGAGCACCAAAGAATTGATGCTTTTGAACTGTGGTGTTGGAGAAGACTCTTGAGAGTCCCTTGGACTGCAAGGAGATCCAACCAGTCCATTCTGGAGGAGATCAGCCCTGGGATTTCTTTGGAGGGAATGATGCTCAAGCTGAAACTCCAGTACTTTGGCCACCTCATGCAAAGAGTTGACTCATTGGAAAAGACTGATGCTGGGAGGGATTGGGGGCCAGAGGAGAAGGAGATGATAGAGGATGAGATGGCTGGATGGCATCACTGACTCAATGGTTGTGAGTCTGAGTGAACTCCGGGAGTTGGTGATGGATAGGGAGGCCTAGGGTGCAGCGATTCATGAGGTTGCAAAGAGTCAGACATGACTGAGTGACTGAACTGAACTGAATGTTTGTTCTTTGCCATGGTTTCCAGGGACATCATGGATTCAACAATCACCTGGATATAAGATTTTCATGGCAAAGAACTATGAGCAATTTTATATTCATCCCACTTTTAGGAAATACTTTATGTAGGAGAAAGGTGCAACCCAAAGTTTGTTGAGAATGGCAGTGAGGAAGAATGTTCAGTAAGAACTTAGAAAATTTACAAATATAGATGATGTGTTTTCCATTTAATGATATGGATATCCTCCTGTTCTCATTTTGTTGTTGTTGTTGTTTACATTCTGTGGCCATTTGACTGCTACATTTGCACAGAATCTAGAACAATCCTATATAATAGGATATATTTGCAAAGCATTAGTTGGATTGGGATACATCAACATCAGATCCAACTTTTTATTAAACTTTTTTGACCCACGTGTTAAGAGACTCAGTTTATAACTGGTTCTTTTTCCTCTTAATAAGCTACCCAACTCCCCAAAGTCTCAAACATTGGTACTAAATCTGTCTTGGGACCAAATTCTTACTGTGATAGTATGCCCTGATTTTGATAATGGCGTACCTGAGTCTCTTGGACTGCAAGGAGATACAACCAGTCCATTCTAAAGGAAATCAGTCCTGAGTGTTCATTGGAAGGACTGATTTTGAAGCTGAAACTCCAATACTTTGGGCACCTGATGTGAAGAGCTGAATCATTGGAAAAGACCCTGATGCTGGGGAAGATTAAAGGCAGGAGGAGAAGGGGACGACAGATGATGGGATGGTTGGATGGCATCACTTACTCAATGGAGATGAGGTTGGGTAAACTCTGGGAGTTGGTGAAGGACAGGGAAGCCTGGCGTGCTGCAGTCCATGGGGTCGCAAAGAGTGGGACACAACTGAGTGACTGAACTGACTACCCATTCCTCATCATTCACAGAAATATAGATCAATGGAACAAAATAGAAAGCCTAGAGATAAATCCATGCACCCATGGACATCTTATCTTTGACAAAGGAGGCAAGAATATACAATGGAGAAGAGACAATCTCTTTAACAAGTGGTGCTGGGAAAACTGGTCAACCACTTGTAAAAGAATGAAACTAGAACACTTTCTAACACCGTACACAAAAATAAACTCAAAATAGATTAAACATCATTTACCTAATAATCACTTATTGAATATCTACTGCATTGCCAGAATAACTATTAGGCATTTAAATACAAAGATACAAGGACATAGCCATGGTGCTATTCTCCCACTTGGGAAAAATATGTGTTGACAATACAGGCTTAGAGTGTATTCTTTGGGATCATAAAGAAGGAAGCACTTAGGCTGGCTCAGAATGTCAGGAATGACTTCTCAGGTAAGAGAAACTTGGGTTGTGCCTTGAAAGGGGGAGTCATAGTTTGATGTGTCTTAAAGAGAGAATAAAGTAAAAGCAGAAGCTGTTTCTGACACTGGGATGGGATGGCAGCATGGTCATAGCAAGAGATCCCTCTAAGGAGATAAGTTGGGAGACAGATTGACAGGAGACAATCTGTCTCCTCTAGGGAGACAGATTGATGCAATACTGTAAAGCAATTATCGTTCAATTAAAAACAAATAATTTTTTTTTAAAGACATACCCAAGTTTAAAGAGAAGGTGTGTAGAACCAAGGTTTAAAACTCTGGCACACTTTTCTCATGACCTTTCTTTACACTGAGAAGTTGAGTTTCATTTGCTAGGCTTATCCCATTGAAATACCTGCAGAGTTCTAGGTGAGGCACCAAATGGCTGTGTGAGTGTCTTTACAGGAGACATGTGGGGCAAGCAGAGGCTGGGAGTAGTGCTCAGGTCATTAGAAACACAGAACTCCCCAGGGCTAAGGCAGGCCGACTCATCTCCAGCACCTTCAGGATAGATTATTTCAAGTACTGTTGACAGCCTCAGCCATCTGTGAAGAAGTTGGTCATGCCTAACTTCTCTGACCTTTTAAAGTGCCAGATACTCCTTTGACCATATCTGTCAAACTCTGGCAGCATCTTGACCAAGCGTGAGCAAATGTCTCCACTCAATGAATCTAATTGCATCTGTGTAACAACAGTCTCCTCTGTTCAAATACAGTACCCCAGTTTCAGAGGATTTTTTTCATAATTGTACAGATAATGGAAAAGTGGTGTTTGGGTGGTTGGGTAAAGTTTTGAAGAAAGAATCAATGGAGAATAAGAGAGACCTAGTTAAAAGAACATAGTGTAGGAGAACATTTTCCTGTTTAGAGTATGGAATTAAATTCATATTAAGGTGGATGTCTTATATTGTAAATTTATGTCTTGCAAACATACATATGCTTAAATGTTTTTATGTCATATTGAATATCTGTGTCTGAAATAGGTTACATACCTAGTCATTCATTCTCTAATTTATTCATACATACGTACATACATGAAATATTAATGGAGTATCTTGATGCTACAATGAATGTAAGAGCAAGGCACATCTCTCAAATTTGACTATAGTCCAATCCATAATTCCAATAAGAACTGTTAGTAACGAAGGTAGTGTGGGATAGCATAGGCAGACAGACAACTACAGTTTCACAATGTAGTCAGGTTTGGGTCAGGATTCAGAGAATACTGCCCAGAGGAAACGGTCTCTTTCCTGAAACATGAATAAAGGTTACAAATTGTATAGTTAAATAAATATTTTGGGCAAGGAAACCAATACGTACAAAAGTCTAGTGATGTGAGAGCCCAGGGTCCTCACTGAACTGAAAATAGTTCACTATTACTAGGGCAATAAGTGGAAGGGGATACGAGTTGGGAAGAGGGAGAGAAAGGCAAGGGAGGATGAAAAGTATGGAGGCAGGAAGGGGCCAGATTGGGAGAGGACCCAGGCCTCATGTTAGAGAGCACGACTTTATCCTGAGAGCGCTTAGAAGCAACTGAAGGGTTTAAGCTACTTGAGCAATGTGATCACATTTGAGCTTTAGAGAGCCTATCTGACTGTGGAGGACAGGTGACAGGCAAGAGACGTAGAGACAAAATTCTGTGGTCCAAGTGAGAGAATTGTGGACAGAATCCATCAGAGGAAAAGCTAGGACTGAATGATTTGGTGTTAGAAGGGATAAAACAAGCATGGTTCTAGGGACAATGGCTTGATTGGCCCTTGTCTTAAGAAGATTGGCTGAGTCCCACTCATTCTTGGGTGGTTTCCATGTTCTAGTCTATAGGGATAAGAAATGTTCAAAGCATTCTTAAAGTATACCTACATACTAATTTTAGATTTTTTTTAAATATGTCAAGATGAGAAGTGGTGAAATACGTCAATGTCATAATTAGTTATGTTATTGGCTCTTAAAAATTCCAAGAAGAAAATGTACTTCAGGCTTTATTTAGGACTTAATTATATTGGCTAAGGAGATTTATTTAATCTAAGTGAACAAAATTTATTTTTGTAAAACATCATTATTCTGGATGAATAGGCAAGATAAATACCTCTCTCATAGGAAGATAAGACTTTAAATAATCTATTCTTCTTGAGATGGGTTTCCTTTTCTAGAAGATCAACATGCTTAGGATATCGAGGAGGGATATGAAACAGAAATGGTACAGCAGAGACCAGCATAGCATTGTAAAGTGATTATCCTCCAATAAAATTTTTTTAAAAAGAAACGAAGTTTTCATAATTTTACTAATTTGTCTTAATTTATTTTGTTTTCCTTTTTTTTTTAGCATAGAAACAGTCAATGTAAATATTAAATGTATCCTAGTTAAAACTGAGGGATAATTTTTAAAGGATTAAAAAACATTTCCCAGATATGAGTTCAGTCCTAACCCTCATCACCCGTGTTTATATGCAGCATCACTTTCATTGTCAGATGCTCTTTTTTTTTTTTTTTTTGAAACATGAATACTATATATTGTAGTGGCATTGGATGAAGCAAAATATTATAAAGACACTTTTAACTATAATCATATTGTATAATATTCTTATTCTCTATTGTGAATAGAGGTCAGAATCAATACACTTGAGAGGCAAAGATAATAAGCCAAACTTTGTGTGTGAACACAGGGGCATTTAGTGAAGACGCACAGTATTTCTTTTCTTTTCTTGCTGAGGAAGCCTGCATTCTGCTTACAAGGTCCTGAGTATCTCAAGATCATTAGCTTGGGAAGAGCAGCAGTAAGAAATTTTAGAAAGCATCTGTTTTTGTGCAGAATATTTCACTGTTTAAAAAAAATGGTACAAGCTATCTTAAGAAAAGCTTTCTTGAATGCTTTTAAAGTCTCCTAAATTTCCTGCATATAAATGTTGAATATCTCCAAAATGTCAATCAATGTTGTTTTTCAGCTAACTTAGAAAAAAAAATGATAATGAACTTGCATTTAGTCGGTGCCTTACACAGAGTGAGAGCAATTAGACTTGGAAAAGACCTATTAGGGTATCTAATTTCATCTCTCTGCCCCGAGAGGACTGCTTCTCCTGAGACTTCCTTATTGCTGTGTCCTGACTAGCTTTAAAAGTATCCAGAAAAAAAAAAAAAAAAAAACAAAAAAACTACTTTCTTGGAGAGCTATTTAATTACAAGCTTAAGGAACACCTGTACAGGAATTAGGAAGAATGGTTTTGATTCCTGATTTTGTCATTTATTATTTTGTGAGTTTGAGCTAGGAACCTTGGGTATCTGAGCCTCAATTTAAAAAATGGTGTCAAACTGATATCACAGGACTGTGCTGAGAATGAAGAGAGAAAACACATGCAGTCTTAGAGAGAAACAGTTTGGACTATTACAGTCATTGATAAAGACCCTTTTCTCCTTTTGTGCTTCTTACATACTTCCTCCCTCTAACACTTTTCCCGAGGAAAGTACACTTTCTGAATTTCTGGGAGAGAATATTGCTGCTTTGCTTCTTTACAAGCCTCCAAGTGTGTTAGCTTCCAGGGTACCATAATAAGATTCCACAAGCTGGGTAGCTGAAAACAACAGAAATGGATTCTCTCACTATTCCAGAAGCTGGAAGCCTGCAGTGAAGATATTCAGGGACATGTCCCCCCTAAAAACTCTAGGCAAGAATCTTCTCTTGCCTTTTCCTACTCTCTGGGGTCTCCCGGCAATTTTTTTGCTTTCTCCGTCTTGTAGCTGATTCACTCCTCTCTTTCTCTCCATCTTCACATGGCCTTTATCTTCATGTGTGTTTCTATATGTCCTCTTCCCTTCTTATAAGGACAACAGACATTCGAGTTAGGGTTCATCTAAATCCAAAATGACTTAACTAATTACATCTGCAAACATCCTGTTTCCGAATGAAGCCCTATTATGAGGTTCCAGTTGGATATGCATTGAGGGAGAGGTTAATCAAACCTATGTCCCACCCATCACATGTATCCCTGGTCAGCTTCCCAGCAGAGCAGCTCCTTCCACTTAAGGCACACTGCAGACGCCAATAAGCCATTCCTCTGATGGTGCTGACGTGGTTCAATAATCAAACTTTCACTTTTTACTCATCTCTCAGGGTTTTCATTCTTTTCATCAAAGAAAATTATCACCATTCTGACCCAGTTGTACTTATGCTTGCTGAAGATCCTGCATGCCAGGAGAGAGAATAAAGACGAGAGATTTTTATTGTGAAATGGAAAGGAGGGTCTGACCCTATGAGCCTCCCACATGTGCTGAGTTCCTCTATACCAGTCCGTAATCTTTGCAATGAGAGCAGTTAACTCAGTCCTTGTTCTATTCTGTGGTTCTACTAAGTGACTTAAGCAAGTCTTTTAATTTCTCCCATCTTCACCCCTTCCTTTTTGTATATATAAATGGGTGAAAACAAGCAAGTTTCTAGCCTGTTATTAAGGGTTGTTGAGAGGGGAATATGACATAATAAGTGAGACAGTAATTTTGAAAAGTTAAATGATATATTTATTTGAACTATTTTGAAAAGTACACTGTTGTTCCCACGACCCCTAGTTGTAAATGTCTTGAAAATGATAGGCTTCTTCTTCCTTTTTTAACCTTTCTGCAGAACATTTTACTAATGCCTGTAAAGCTCATTTTTGTGAAATAGAGTTGAAATGCTACTTTTCTAAATTTAGTGTTTTAAAAACTGTTAACATGTATGGATAGGAATATTTTTTCCACAAGTTTTAGAATTAATTTTCTAGTTATTAATCCATTTTCTTATTTTTTTTGAATTTCCTTTTATGCTTGTTAAATTGTCCTTTTACCCTTTTCCAAGATGAATAGTCAAAATCATTATTTATTTACAATGAAAACTGCCCTAAATAAATTGCTTTCTGTTGAGTTTCTTATAAAACACATGTCAGAGATAAATTTTGTGTATAGGAAAAAGGTAAGAAATAACTATTGTGTATAAAACTCTTGCTATGTAATGATGGATATAAAATACTCTAGCCATCCTGTCCCTGCCATCCTCTCAATCTTAAAGAAAAGCTACAATAGCATTTCAATCCATTCATTTGGTTGGGGGCCACAAGGTCATAAGCCAATACAAATAGAAACATGGAGAGGCAATGTAAAAACTAGAAAAAAAAAAGCTGTTTTTCTCATTGTTTGTTAGCATGAAATATTATGGTAGGCTTAATACTTTTCAACATTTAATTCATATGGATGAATATATTCATGAGCATGTGATTTTGTTATTCTCAAATGAGTCACTCAAGGTGACATGGTAATTTATTTTAGACAACAGAATGAATCAACCTCACTTTGGCTGTTACTGTTTGATTTGACAACACTGGGACTTAGCTCTGGACTTGTCCCCTTGTTTGCTTGTTTGTCTTCATTTCCTGTCGACAAACTAAACAATTCATTTATTTGAGATAATCCAAGCTGCCCTCCCTTCCCATTTTTTTTTTTTTTAGCCATTTATTAAATTAGATACAATCCTGGGCCTCTACATGAGATAGAGTTCTTTAAAAAAGTTTACAAGGGTTTAGTATTTTTTTTTTTCAAATTCAGAACACATATGAGCATTTTTTTTTCAGGTAATTTAATGAAGATTACTATCATTTATTGGAAAAAGGAGGTTCCATGTGTTGGTTCTGTAGTTCACTGGCATTTAACTTAATCTCTCATAACTAGTTTTCCAATCTGTAAATGGGGATGATACCAACTTCATATAGATCTAAGGAGGATTAAAGGGGAGAACTTGAATATTACAGAGGCAAGGAGATGTCAGTTGAAATGCTTCCTCCACTTAATAGCTATTTGGCTCCTGGGAAGCCCACTGCACTTCTCTGGAGTCTCAGTTCCCTCATATTTACAGTGAAAAATAACAGTACCCACTTCAGAGTTGGGATGATTGAGTAAGATGATAAAGAAGACACACTTCAATGCTCTCCAAGACTACCAAATCATTTAAATATTAAGTAGAAGCATGTAAAAATATTAACTCAGTTGCTTTAATAGGGCTACTTATCTTTGGAGGTATTTGAGGGGATGGCATTTTATTTCCTAACATTTCAGTGTTATCTACTATAACAAAAATAAAAATGTTTAGATGCAAGTGCTCTGATGTTGCCTAAATAAAACTATCTTACAAAAACAGTACTTAAAATATATGTTGTAAACAAAGAAATTTCATTTCAAGGAAATGTTAAATTCAAAACAATGCTCTATTATTTCTATGGCCCAAAGGAATTTTGCAGGAGAGTAATTTGTTTGGAGGGAATGATGCTAAAGCTGAAACTCCAGTACTTTGGCCACCTCATGCGAGGAGTTGACTCATTGGAGAAGACTCTGATGCTGGGAGGGATTGGGGGCAGGAGGAGAAGGGGACGACAGAGGATGAGATGGCTGGATAGCATCACTGACTGGATGGACCTGAGTCTGAGTGAACTCCGGGAGTTGGTGATGGACAGGGAGGCCTGGTGTGCTGCGATTCATGGGGTCGCAAAGAGTTGGACACGACTGAGCGACTGAACTGAACTGAACTGCAGCAACAGGAAAATGGAACCATAAAAAAAAAAAAAGAAAAGAAAGGGATAGATAGTTGGTAATATTAACTCAGCTAACACATTTCAGGTTGACTCCTAAGGTTCACTGTCATTATGGTGAAACTACAGATTACAAAACATTTTGCCCAAAACTCATTTTCTGTAGAGTCCCTCAAAATATCTATGAAGATACTATCTATTGAGGGAAAATCTATATTACGGTTGTGACTTTGTCAGCCCACAAACATCATGCACACAGTGAAGAGACCTGATGCATTAAGTGACCCTGGACCATTCAATTTGTGACCCACAGAGAGGTTTGAAAATTAATGAGGTACAAAATTGTTAATATACTTAATTCTTAGATTAATGAACAGCCTGTAGAAAAAACATGGCTAAAACATTACATAATTTGCACAGCTCTCCTAAAGAGAGAGATAATTATAGTAATCATAAATCATTTTTCTCTCCTAATTGTAAATTGTGAACAAAGAGAATGACAGACCCTTCTTTTCTAGTTTTATTTCCCGTAAGAAAATATTTTTTGACATGGGTAGCTATCACCTATGATTGTCAGCTGAGGGAGAATGGGGGAAGAAAAACCATTTTGTTTTAATTCCTGAGGAAAAAAAAGTCATTTTTCAGGAATTGTCATGAATGTTCTTTGATAAGCATGAACTTTTCACACTTCTGATTGTCCCCAGATTGCCTTTGAGGAGAAGGGAATGAATGAGGAGAAATACCTTTGAACTTTCATGTGACCTTCATTCTAAGCCTAAAAATGAGATGTTGTAGAGACAGTCCTTGACAAAGTCAAGTTTTATTGTTTTTCTTTCCCTACAAAGGAAAACAAAACAACCACCTTGACCAAAAAAAAAAAAAGTATATATGTGTGTGTGTGTGTGTGTGTGTATATGTATAACTGTCTTTACTTCATGCTGACTCACCTTTCAATTCCACTGTAAATAAAGGGATAATTTAGGAATTGACTTTGTCCATAAGTATGCTTGTCTAAAGCACAATAACTTGAAAAAAAAAAAAAAAGGTGCTTCATATTTGGGAAAACTTGGGTTTTTAAAGACATCTATAAAATAGTATTTTTGACATTTTTCTAACAAACATTTTCAGGTTGCTCACACTACAATTATAATTTGGATAACTCCAGAGAGACCTGGGGTCCTTTCTTTCACAGACTTGATGATGTGACCAAAAGAAAGGTCAAGAGGAATATAGGTCCACATGGCAGATCTTTCTAAGACAGCAATATTTGAAATGACTGTGCTCCCAGCAGATTCTGACACATGGAGACTTCAGCAAATGATGTATTTTAGAATCACTCTTAAGAGAAACCAGTAAGGGGGTAGGGAAAGCACCAAAAGAAAGGAAAAGAAGCAAAGGTAAGCTTTTAGGCAAAGTTCTACAAGGGGTGAAAATTGTAAGTTTTCAAAACTTTATATATTCTGATGCTGAAACCTCCCCACAAATAGGCTGCGAGTACCTCTTCTTGCCCTCCCCTGAGTGTGACCTAACAACATTCAAACACCCAAATACAATATCTTCACACTACTTGTTTGTATTACCCTGACCCCCAAGAAGAGCACCTCCCCACCGATTTTCTTTTTTTTTTTTTCCTGAAGAGCATCCTTTAGCATGATCTGAAATCAATTTTTATCATGTTAGATGAACTTTAACTTGAGTTAGAATTTCTTAGTTTATTTTTCATTTTATTTTCTTCATTACTAAATATTTGGTAGGAATTTGTGAGACAAACGAGATACGGTGTGATATTAGCTTCCTATTGTTGTTGTATGTAACAAATTGCCATAAATTTAGTGGTGTATAACAATGCAAAATTATCATTTCAGAGTTCTGGAGACAAGACCAAAATGGGCTAAAATCAAGGGTTCTGATAAGTTATGTTTCATCTGGAGGCTTAGGGAGGGTCTTGTTTGCTGTTTTTTCCTGCTCTTGGAAGACAGTTGCTTTCCCTGGCTTGTGATTCTTCTCTTCAATTCCAGCAGTGAGTCATCTTCAAATTTCAAACCTCTATCTCTCACTTAAATGCTGGACTGGAAGAAACACAAGCTAGAATCAAGATTGCCAGGAGAAATATCAATAACTTCAGATATGCAGATGACACCACCCTTATGGCAGAAAGTGAAGAGCAACTCAAAAGCCTCTTGATGAAAGTGAAAGAGGAGAGTGAAAAAGTTGGCTTAAAGCTCAACATTCAAAAAACAAAGATCGTGGCATCCGGTCCCATCACTTCATGGGAAATAGATGGGAAAACAGTGGAAACAGTGTCAGACTTTATTTTTCTGGGCTCCAAAATCACTACAGATGGTGACTGCAGCCATGAAATTAAAAGACGCTTGCTCCTTGGAAGGAAAGTTATGACCAACCTAGATAGCATATTCAAAAGCAGAGACATTACTTTGCCAACAAGGGTTCGTCTAGTCAAGGCTATGGTTTTTCCTGTGGTCATGTATGGATGTGAGAGTTGGACTGTGAAGAAGGCTGAGCACCAAAGAATTGATGCTTTTGAGCTGTGGTGTTGGAGAAGACTCTTGAGAGTCCCTTGGACTGCCAGGAGATCCAACCAATCCATTCTGAAGGAGATCAGCCCTGGGATTTCTTTGGAAGGAATGATGCTAAAGCTGAAACTCCAGTACTCTGGCCACCTCATGCGAAGAGTTGACTCATTGGAAAAGACTCTGATGCTGGGAGGGACTGGGGGCAAGAGGAGAAGGGGACGACAGAGGATGAGATGGCTGGACAGCATCACTGACTCGATGGACATGAGTCTGAGTGAACTCCGGGAGTTGGTGATGGACAGGGAGGCCTGGCGTGCTGTGATTCATGGGGTCGCAAAGAGTCGGACATGACTGAGCGACTGATCTGATCTCTCACTTTTTCTGAACTCTGCTTACGTAATCATATCTCCTTTCCTGTCTCTGAATCTCCTGTCTCCCTCTTTCTTTCATAAAGACCCTTGTCCCTATAATCTGTCTATTTCAAGACTCTTAATCATATCTGAAAATCACATCTTTTTATAAGGTGACATGTTAACAGGTTCTGAGGATTAGGATGTGGACATCTTTGTGCTGTTATGCTTAGTCGTTCAGTCGTGTCTGACATTGTGTGACACCATGGATTGTAGCCCACCAGGCTCCTCTGTCCATGGGGATTCTCCAGGCAAGAATACTGGAGTGGGTTGCCATGCCCTCCTCCAGGGATCTTCCCAACCCGGGAAGTGAACCCAGGTATCCCATATTGCAGGCAGATTCTTTATTGTTTGAGACACCAGGGGAAGCCCAACAATACTGGAGTGGCTAGTCTATCTCTTCTCCGGGGGCTCTTCCCAATGTAGGAATCAAACTGGGATCTCCAAAATTGCAGGTGGATACTTTACCAGCTGAGCTACAAA
This sequence comes from Bos indicus, assembly GCF_029378745.1. NCBI lineage: Eukaryota > Metazoa > Chordata > Mammalia > Artiodactyla > Bovidae > Bos > Bos indicus. Next base: position 15,564,813 of record NC_091788.1, on the reverse strand, counting down.
GGAAGCACGTGGACATCTTTGGGGGACCATTATTTCATCTCCCACAAGTATAAGCAATATTTAAAGGCATATTTCTTTTCTCTACAATGACAGAAAGAGTTTTAGGTGACCTATATTTAATATACCTCCACAAAACTGCCACCATCCGTTGGCTCATAGAAAAAGCAAGGGAATTCCAGAAAAACATCTACTTCTGCTTCATTAACTATGCTAACACCTTTGACTATGTGGATCACAACAAGCTGTGGAAAATTCTTAAAGAGATGGGAATACCAGACCACCTTACCTGCCTCCTGAGAAACCTGCATGTATGTCAAGAAACAACAGATCCAAACATGGAAAACAGACTGGTTCAAAATTGGGAAAGAAGTGTGTCAAGGCTGTATATTGTCACCCTATTGATTTAACTTCTATTCAGAGTGTATCATGTGAAATGCTGGGCTGAATGAATCACAAGCTGGAATCAAGATTGCTGGGATAAATATCAATTACCTCAGATATGCAGATGACACCACCATTATGGCAGAAAGCGAAGAAGAACTAAAGAGCCTCTTGATGAAAGTGAAAAAGGAGAGTGAAAAAGCTGGCTTAAAAATCAACATTCAAAAAACTAAGATCATGGCATCTGGTCCCATCTTCATGGCATAAAAATGGGGAAACAATGAAGGACTTTATTTTCTTGGGCTCCAAAATCACTGTAGATGGTGACTTCAGCCATGAAATTAAAAGACATTTGCTCCTTGCAAGAAAAGTGATCACAAATCTAAATAGCATACTAAGAAACAGAGACATCACTTTGCCAACAAAGGTACATATAGTCAAAGCTATGGTTTTTGCAGTAGTCATGTATGGATGTTAAGAGTTAAACCATAAAGATGGCTGAGCACTGAATAATTGATACTTTTGAACTGTGGTGTTGGAGAAGACTCTTAAGAGTCCCTTGGACAGAAAGGAGATCAAACCAGCTAATCCTAAAGGAAATCAGCTCTCAATATTAATTGGAAGGACGAATGCTGAAGCTGAAGCTCCAATACTTTGGCCACCCGATGCAAACAGTCAACTATTTGGAAAAGACCCTGATGCTGGGAAAGACTGAGGGCAGGAGGAGAAGGTGACAGAGGATGAGATGGTTGGATGGCATTATAGACTCAATGGACATGACTTTAACAAACTCTTGGAGATAGTGAAGGATGGGGAGGTCTGGTGTGCTGCAGCCTGTGGGGTCACAAAGCATAGGACACAGCTGAGTGACTAAACAACAACAACAACATATGTATTCTATCATTTGAAGTAATTTCATAACTTTTTTTTATCTTAAAAGTGAATATTTATAGTTGTTTCAAGTTTGTCCTAAAGTTTGAAGAATTTTTAGTTAAACAAATTACATTTATATTGTGTTGCATTCTAAATTCACACAAAAAGTGAAAATACTATATAGTCAAATATATATAGCTTATATATATATATAAACTATTTTGAAAATAGTTTATTCTGCTTTTTCCTGCATTCTGCTACAGTTCAAAATTCCCTTTGTCTGCCCCCCAAACCTCAGTACACAGATAGCCAAGTTCTAGAAAAGTGATAAAGTAAAGCAATAAATTCTATCACTCTCCCTGTTTTACTTGAATGTTTTTGGCTGTTTAAATACCTGGATTTGACATGATTTTGCATTTAAAGTGCATATGATGGAATTCCACTTTTTCCTTTTCCAGGAGATTTTCCCAACCCAGGGATTAAACCTGGGTCTCCCACACTGCAGGCAGATTCTTTACCAACTAAGCACTACTAAGAGGGAAGACCACTTCTATTTATAGAATCTGGAATTTACATCCAGCACACTAAGTGTGAGTCTTCATATTGCCACTAATTATCTGCAAAATTTAGGTTATTAAAAAATATACACATTTATATACATATATATTGTTTATTAAGAAATAAGTGTATAAATTGCATCCAATAAAATTTATTATTTAAACCATACAATTAAACAATTATTCAGTAATTTCAATTTTTGCAACATTGGCATAATTTAATTTTAGTACATTTCAATTACTCCAGAAAAAGTCATCCCGCCACTTTTGTTCCCATCCCAGCCTCAGACAACCATGAATCTACTTTTGATCTTTACCAATTTGATGGTTTTGGATATTCCATATAAGTGAAATTATACTCTATGTGGTCTTGTGTGTCTAGTTTCTTTCACTTTACAGATATTTCTGAAGTGAAATGAAAGTCTCTAGTCATGTCCAGCTCTTTGCAATCCCATGGACTATACAGTTCATGGAATTCTCCAGGCCAGGATACTGGAGTGGGTAGACTTTCCCTTCTCCAGGGGACCTTCCCAACCCAAGGATCAAATCCAGGTCTCCCATATTGCAGGTAGATTCTTTACCAGTTGAGTCACAAGGGAAGGCCAGATATTTCTGAGGTTCACCCATGTTTTAGCATGTGTCACTGCCTCCTTTTTTTATGTTGTTGTTCAGTTGCTCAGTTGTGTTTAACTCTGCAACCCTATGGACCGCAGCACACCAGGCCGCTCTGTCTGTCACCATCTCCTGGAGCTTGCTCAAACCAATGTCCTTTAAGTTGATGATGCCATCCAACCATCTCATTCTCTATTGTCCCCTTCTCCTCCTGCCATCAATCTTCCCCAGCATCAGGGTCTTTACCAATGAGTCAGCTCTTTGCATCAGGTGGCCAAGATATTGGAGCTTTAGCATCAATACTTCCAATGAGTATTCAGGATTGATTTCCTTTAGGGTTGACTGGTTTGATCTCTTTGCAGTCCAAGAGACCCTCAAGAGTCTATTCCAACACCACAGTTCAAAAACATCAATTCTTTGGCACGTAGGCTTCTTTATGGACCAACTCATATATCCATACATGACTACTGCAAAAACCGTAGCTTTGACTATAGGTACATTTGTCAACAAAGTAATGTCTCTGCCTTTTAATACACAGTTTAGGTTTGTCATATTTTTTCTACCAAGGAGCAAGCATCTTTAAATTTCATGACTGCAGTCACTGTTACAATGATTTTGAAGCCCAAGAAAATAAAGTTTCTCAAGTTTCCATTGTTTCCTCATTTTTATGCTGTGAAGTGATGGGACCAGATGCCATGATCTTAGTTTTTTGAATGTTGAGTTTTAGGCCATCCTTTTCACTCTCTTCTTTCACTTTCATCAAGAGGCTCTTTAGTTCCTCTTTGCTTTCTGCTTTAAGGGTGGTGTCATCTACATATCTGAGGTAATTGATATTTCTCCTGGCAATCTTGATTCCAGCTTGTGATTCATTCAGCCCAGCATTTCACATGATGTACTCTGCACAAAAGTCAAATCAATAGGGTGACAATATGCAGCCTTGACACACTCCTTTCCCAATTTTGAACCAGTGTGTTGTTCTATGTTCAGTTCTAACTGTTGCTTCTTGACCTGCATGCAGGTTTCTCAGGAGGCAGGTAAGGTGGTCTAGTATTCACATCTCTTTAAGAATTTTCCACAGCTTGTTATGATCCACACAGTCAAAGGTGTTAGCATAGTTAATGAAGCAGAAGTAGATGTTTTTCTGGAATTCCCTTGCTTATTCTATGATCCAACGGATGGTGGCAGTTTTGTGGAGTATATTAAATATAGGTCACCTAAAACTATTTCTGTCATTGTAGATAAAAGAAATATGCTTTTAAATATTGCTTATACTTGTGGGAGATGAAATAATGGTCCCCCAAAGATGTCCATGGGCTTCCTTTGTAGCTCAGCTGGTAAAGTATCCACCTGCAATTTTGGAGACCCCAGTTTGATTCCTGCATTGGGAAGATCCCCAGGAGTAATGATAAGCTATCCACTCCAGTTATTCTTGGGATTCCCTGTTTTCAGGTAAGGTGATATGGTATTCCCATCTGTTTAAGAATTTTCCACAGCTTGTTGTGATCCACACAGTCAAAGACTGTAGCATAGTCAATGAAATAGAAGTAATGTTTTTCTGGAATTCTCTTGCTTTCCCTGTGATCCAACAGATGCTGGCAATTTGATCTCTGATTCCTCTGCTTTTTCTAAATCCAGCTTGTACATCTGGAAGTTCTAGGTTCACATGCTGTTGAAGCCTAACTTGTACGATTTGGGGCTTGATCTTGCTCACATGTGAAATGAGTACAATTGTACAGTACTTTGAATATTCCTTGGCATTCCCTTCTTTGGTATTGGAATGAAAACTGACATTTTCCTGTGGCCTGTGGCCTGTGGCCACTGCTGAGTTTTCCAATTCTGCTGGCATATTGAGTGTAGCACTTTGGCAGAATCATGTTTTAGGATTTTAAATAGCTCAACTTGAATTCCATCACCTCCACTCTATTGTATAATACATTTTGCTTATCTATTTATCAGCTTATAGGTATTTGGATTATTTTAAATGCTCAATTAATTTGAATGATAGTCTCATGAACATTCATATACAAGTATTTGTGTGTACATGGTTTCGTTTCCCTTGGGTAGTTTCCTAGGAATAAAATTGAAGGATAATATGCTAAATTTATATTTAATTTTTTTGTGACACGACAAAAGATTTGAAAGCAGTCATACCATTTTTATTTCCACCAACAATGTAGGAGGGTATGACTTTTCCACATCGTTTCTAATACTTACAACTATTTGACTTTTTGATTATAGCCATCTTAGTGGGTACTGAGTGCTCTATTAGTATTGTGATTTTTTTAAATTTTATGATTATTAAAGATATTGAGATGTATTCATATGAGATAAAGGATTAAGCCCGAGTGGTGTATAAAGGAAAGGAGTGGAGGAATCACTGGCCATCATAGGTGACATCATCTCTTCTTTTGAGCACCTAATTTAAGGTAACGTACAATTCCTGTGTCCCATTTGTAATCAGACTGGTAGTCTGTAAAAACAGATGAAGTGATTTTTCCTTCAAGAGGTTTAGTCTAGTAGGGGAGGGGTCAAAGTGTAAAACTGAAGCCATGAACCCATCCAGATTGGCTTACCAATGTCAAAAGAGTAAAGAAGCAATACACTCTGATTAGGAGAATAGAGAGGCTTGGGAAATAAAACTAAATGTAAAAAAATAACTTAATTTGTAACTTAACCAGAAAGTAGAAGTATCCCAGAGAAAGTTCTGGGACCAGGGTACTATAGAATTTAGAAAGAAATGAATGTGAAAAGAAGCACAGGGACCTTGTGGGGCTTGACAAGTTACTTCATTTAAGTGGAAATTAGAGTGAATGAAAAAGCAAATGTTAAAATCAAGATAAACTTTTACCTGAATTGAGAAGCTCAAAAATTGATTCCTGAGTGAGCTATTAGGTTGGTGCAAAAGTAATTGCAGTTTTTGCACTGTTGAAATTTGCATTTTACATTGGGATGCATTCTTAAATAAATGTGATTATGTTATACATCATTTAAATGCACATTTTTCACTTTATGCTTTTTTTGCTAATGATTTAATTGCTGTTTATTTTATATTTACTTTAGACTAGAGAAATGATATTAGACAAAATGCAAATTCAAGTGATTTTCTTATTTGAGTTCAAAATGGGTTGTAAAGCAGCAGAGACAACTCATGACATCAACAACACATTTAGCCCAAGAACTGCTAATGGACAGATAGTGCACTGGTGGTTCAAGAAATTTTGCAAAGGAGACAAGGGCCTTGAAGATGAGCATAGTGGCCAGCCATTGGAAGTTGACAACAACCAATTGAGAGCAATTATCTAAGCTGATCCTCTTACAAATACAGAAGAAGTTGCTGAAGATCTTGAGATTGACCATTTTATGGTCGTTCAGCATTTGAAGCAAACTGGACAGCTGAAAAAGTTCAGTAAGTGGGTGCCTCATGAACTGACTGCTAATAAAAAAAAAATTATCATTTTGAAGTATCATCTTCTTTTATTCTATACAACAACAACAAACCATTTATCAATTGGATTGTGAAATGACTCAAAAAATGGATTTTATACAAAAACTGTTGATGACCAGTGGTTGGACTGAAAAGAGGCTCCAAAGCATTTCCCAAAGCCAAACTTGCAGGAGAAAAATGTCATGGTCACTGTTTGATCGTCTGCTGCTGGTCTGATCCACTATAGCTTTCTGAATCCAAGTGAAACCATTTAATCTGAGAAATATATGCACAGCAGATTGATGAGATATAGCAAAACCACAATGCCTGAAACTGGCACTGGTCAGCAGAATGGGTCTAATTTTCCATGACAACACCTGATCTCAAGTCACACAACCAAAGCTCCAAAACTGGAAGTTTTGGGCTATGAAGTTTTGCCCCATCCATCATATTCACCTGACCTCTTGCCAACTGACTATCACTTCTTGAAGCATCTCGACAACTTTTTGCAGGGAAAATGCTTCCACAACTGGCAGCAGGCAGAAAACGTTTTTCAAGAATTTGCTGAATTCTAAAGCACAGATTTTTATGTTACAAAAATAAACCAACTTGTCTCTCATTGGCAAATTTTGTTCATTGTAATGGCACCTATTTTGATTAATAAAGATGTGTTTGGGCCTAGTTTTAGTGATTTAAAATTCACAGTCTGAAACTGAAACCATGGGAGCACCAACCTAATACTTCTTCCCATCCTACATTATCATGTATAACAAACCTTCAGTCATCCCCACTCCTTGCTATACTCCATCTGTAGTGGCCCTGTCCTTCCTCTTTCTTTTCTTTAAAGACTCCCACATATTTGTTCTTTATGGCTTTTGATCTTGTTATTCCTTTTGATTGTAAAATTTAATCCCTAATGTCCACATGGCTTACCCTATTAGTCAGTCAGGTCTCACTTTATTACTGTGGTCATCCTTGGTTACTTGGATTTGATAGCTAAACACTCCATCTACTACCACCATGCTTTGTTTTAATCCTGGCATTCACCACTACCTGAAATTGTCTTGTACACTTATCTATTTGATAGCCTATATCATCTCACTTCCAATCCCTGAAAATGTTTTAGCTTCTTAAATGTGTAAGCCATTAGCCTCATCGATTGTTCCACTTCCCATGTCTGGAAGAGTGCCTTAGACATACTGGATGCTGGGAGCATTTTACTGAATAAACTACAAAAGCCCTTGAATGCCATGGAATACGGGATACATGATTCAGGTTCAAATTTATCTTAATCTATGGACTTTGCTGAGAAAGCTACTTAAAAATCTTTGAGTCTCACTTTCTTGATATGTATAATGGGGATTCTGATACCTACTTTATAGAGTTGTTATGAGGTTCAACAATTATGCAGGAAAGTATCTAACGTAGTAAATGATACATAGTAAAATCTTGAGGGTTATATGGCATTCTTATTATTATTATCATTATTATTTCCTTTAGGTATTACAGTTTATTCAAAGAAGAAATTTATGGTATAACTAAATTTTCCAAAATCAGAGAGTCAGTAGGTGAGAGGATGAATTAAGGAGGGCAAGGTGTCATCCGGTAAGGCAATGGTTCTGTAGGTACACTTTTACAAGGTAACTGTTGTAATCCTGTAAATACTTCTAATCTATTAGCTTCTCATGGAAATTTCTAAGACTCAGAGAAGCATTTAGTTGGACAATATTTGCAAACTGCTAATGGCCATTGTTATGAACAGGAAACAGTACTCACTTCCCCCCAAATCTTAAAATGATGTTTGCCATAATACAGGATTTGCTTAAATGACACACAGTGGGATAGATTGTCCAGCACAGAGAATGAAATGAATATGGTATAATAAATGGTTACCTAAATTGATGTTTTATTAAAATTTTTAACAGAAATATGTAATGCCATTCCAAAGAAAATTATGGAAAATCAATATTTCTAGCCACTAAAGAAACTGCAATAGTATTAGTAATATGTTATTTGTATTTACTGAATGAAGAAGCTTATGGAACATTATAAAAACTAATAGTATGAACATGACATATCAAGAAGTCTTATTTTCCTCATTTTCTTTGATTCTGTGGCTTAATTGATTTGGAAGTGCCTATTTCTTGCAGAAAAGACTGGATACATGAATTTCTATCTTCCAAATAGAAAACAAGAAAATCTCAATTTAAATAAAGCCAATATGTAAAAAAATATTAATTTATCAGATTTGTATATCTGAGGGACTTCCAAAGAAACTTAGCTTTGCAAAGTGACTCACCATAGTTCTGTTGATTTAGAATTTGATCCTACATCACAGTGTTCAGATCAAGGTCAGTGTTACTCTTTATTTAATATTGGTTGGAATCCAATTTAATAATTGTATTCAGTTTGGGGATTCAGATTTAAATAAGCTTATCTATTAATGAAGAGGGTCATTAATAACTTGGACAGTATCCTGAAGATGGCAAGAAGCATAGCAATAGTAGTCTTGAAAACATGTCATAAGAACTAAACTAAGGAACTATGGACATTTAACATAAGGTAAGAAAAACACTGACATAGTAGAGATAATCAATGAGATTAAGGAAGTTGATGTTGTCATGCAGTCTTTTAGAGAGCATCAGACTCCGCATGTTTGAATATGAAGTGAATTGTCCTATGAAATAAATTATGTGAAATACATACAGTTGTAGAGGCCAGGATCGTCAGTCATGTCCGACTCTGTGAGACCCCATAGACGGCAGCCCACCAGGCTCCACCATCCTTGGGATTCTCCAGGCAAGAACACTGGAGTGGGCTGCCATTTCCTTCTCCGCAACATATGCATAAACATTGACAAAACTAGGCCCAGATTTTACAGGGCACTCACATGAGGTCTTGTACTAGAAGCAAGTGGCTGTCATGCCAAGTCTGTGATGGCCAGACTGCAAAGTTGTGAGAATGCGGTGGAAGAAGTTATCTACCAATACTGCTATAATCCCTTCTAATACTAAGATTTGTCAATTCATAAAAGCCATGCTGTGTAACTCTACACATAGTAACCTGATTCTCTGATTCCTACTGTGGGTGGAGGCTAAGGAAACATAAATGGCAGTTTTCAGTACATGATCCAAAAACATATGGAGCCTTATTAGAGTAATCAGTCTCCCCAAGCTGACTTTTACGAAGGATGCGTGAGACACGACCCATTTCTTACGTAATTGCTTTCACTTTCTAATCATGTCCTGCAAGATGTGAAAAGCAAAAAAATAAAAATAATAATAATAACATAAAGTAAGCCATATCATCAAGGCTTTCTGGAACTTGAAAGCACACAAGTGAGCAGAAGAGTGGTTGCTTAGATGGCTGGACGGTGGAATTAGAACAATCAGTTGAGGAGGAAACAAACCAGGCTGGCACACCAAGCATTTCAAATAGTGTTACAAAAAATGAAGGAAATATAATAGGGATTTACCTTAGAAACAAGTCTTTTAGGATAGGCACTTCTTTAGCAATACCCTCCAATTTTTTAAAAAAATGAACTATAGTTGATATACAATGTTGTGTTAGTTTCAGGTGTACAGCAAGGTGATTCAGATATATATATATATATATAATATATAAATATATAAAGTGATGTCATATATGTAACACTGAAACTCTCAGAAATCATCTATGTACTAATTGTCAGGTAAGAAACATGAAGATGCTCAGAAATTAAGTGACTTGTCCAAGGTAAACCAAGTGACAACTGACTTCAGTTCTCTCTGATTCAAAAGACAGGCATATTTACATGAGCTACAATTTCCAAAAATGCATTACTGGTTTATTTCTAAATAATTCAAATATATAGAAAAGCTGCACGTACACTACACAGCATTCTCATATCCCAGAAAGCAGTTTCTCTAAGTGTTAAAGTTTGCTGCATTTGCTCCATGGCATTGTTCTCCTCTCTGTCCCTCTGCATAACCCCATTATCATTAGTCTTTTTATGAACCATTTGAAAATGAGCTACCAAAAAGCTTCTAATGGCTTGCTACATATTTTACCTAGAATAAACCCTAATATCCTTGCTATGGCAATGGGATTCTATGAGAACTGGCCACAGACTTTCCCTCTAACCACCTGTCATTTGTTCAATGCACTCCAGCACACGGGCATCCCTGCTGCTTCTCCCACCTCAGAGACTACCATGCTTGCAGTTGCACCAGTCTGGAATATTTCCCCACTAAACACCCATGGGTCTCACTCTTGCACTTCATTTTGGTTTCTTTCCTGACCACATTTACCAGTCAGGGCTCTCCAGTGCAACAGAACCAAACTCACCTCTTGTGTGTGTGTGTGTGTGTGTGTGTGTGTGTGTGTACGCATGTGCATGTGTATAATAAACATCTCTCTAGATGGAGAGAGGAAGAAAAAGAAGAAGGAGGATGAGGAGGAAGGAGGGGGAGGATGGGGAGAAGGAGAAAAAGGAGGAGGGAGAGGGTATCCCAGTCTGCGGGTCTGAGAATCTATGGGCAACTCACTATCTGTTGTACCTGCTCAAAATGTGTGCTCAGTAAAAGCAAGGCTTCATTTTTTTCTTGGATACCATTGTATTTCCAGTGCCTAAAACAGTGCTTAAAACATATCTGGGACTAATTAAATATGTGTTCACTTTTTAAAAAAATAAATAAGTACTAATGATTACAGTTATTGATGGCATTATAGTTAGTATTAAATTGTGAAAACTTGTAGGTGATCTAAATCTTCCATCCTTTTTTACCCCAGGGCCTCTAATACTAGTTACTGAATATGTATTGAAGGAGTGATAAAATGAATAAAGAAATGAGTAAAAAAAAAAAAAAAAAAAGATAGCAAAGAGCCATTCATCTAGTTCTGGATTTGGGATTTTCATTCCAGTGCCCCTTCTAGTAGCCCACACAACTACGCATCTTTCCTATTTAGCTACATGATTTCCCTATTTTTAAGGCTGGCAAAATTTGTTTTGCAAAATGCATTTGCTACTAAAAATAATTGCTGGTCAAACGTCTTTTCTTTTTCCCTAAAAGGTCATTAAATCTCTTTTTACAAAGGTGAAATTTTCAGTCTGAAAACATTTGAAAAATAGCTGTAATAGCTTGCAAAACTTATAAATAGCTAAATAGTGCTTTAATTTAAATAAAAGTGCCTTTTAAATAAGCAATAAAAGTGACTTTTATGGCAACTTTATTTTCAGTGATGACAATGAGGAATGAAAACCAAATACCTTTAGTGCAGTTTTCACTCAAGTATTACCTTATTCCCATGAGTATTTGAAACATACAACTGAGAGAGAATAGACATGTAGGCTGGCAGTCAGTGTTGGAGTCTTGGTCAGATGCTTTCTTCACTCTTGGGCACATTTCCTGATGCTTTGTACGCGGTACAACAAATGACAGCGCCCCTATTTCCACTTAAACCATGTCCAGATATGAATTCTGCTCCTTACTGTGGGGTTAAGGGCAAATTTTTCTCTGGGCCTCTGTTTCCCCATTTTGAACAAAAAGGACATATTAACAAAGCTGAGCACTGAAGAATTAATGCTTTCGGACTGTGGTGTTGGAGAAGACTCTTGAGAGTCCCTTGGACTGCAAGGAAATCCAACCAGTCCATCCTGAAGGAGATCAGTCCTGGGTGTTCATTGGAAGGACTGATGCTGAACCTGAGACTCCAGTACTTTAGCCACCTGATGTGAAGAATTGACTCACTAAAAAAAACCCTGATGCTGGGAAAGACTGAAGGTGGGAGGAGAAGGGGAAGACAGAGGATGAGATGGTTGGATGGCCTCACTAACTCGATGGACATGAGTTTGAGTAAGCTCCTGGAGTTGGTGACGGACAGGGAAGATTGGCGTGCAATCTTCATGGGGTCGCATAGTCGGACACGACTGAGCCATTGAACTGAACTGAATAACTTCAAATGTGTGTGATGAGGACAAAATGAGAGTCTGTATGCAAAGTGTACACTGTAGACTCAATATTGTACTATTGCATCTGTCCTTTCTCTTTCTCCAGGACACAGTAGAATGAAAAGAGTATTAAAAGTTGGTAGACACAGTGCCTAACTAAAAATGGGACATGAATTTCCAGCTGTAATGCTCTGAAGAATTTTCCACCTCTAAGTAAAATAGATAAAGAAATGATAAAAGTGAACAGCAAACTTAAATTTTCTCTGCTGCACTCCCAGCTATCTTGCCTCTAAAGCTGTGTATTGTCTAGCTAGTGAATAGAGCAGTAGAAGCTTAAACTAGAAATCTAAGCAGTGTTGACTCAGATTGCTAGTCAAGGAGCCCTTCCCATTTTATCTTTGAAATGTTTCTGCAATCTACCACACCCATTCCTAAACCCATACTGCTTCCTCATCAGTTCAGCTTTTCAGGACTTCTTATTAACTAGATTGCCTTCTAATCTTAACTTCTCCAATCCAATTGCATAAAAACTATCAATACTTTTAAAAATTGTATTGTGTTACTCTCTATAACAATGGATTCTTGTTGAATAAAGATTAAATTTAACAAAATACAGTGCAATTGGGAGAATGGCATTGAAACATGTGAAATGTCATGTATGAAACGAGATGCCAGTCCAGGTTCAATGCACGATGCTGGATGCTTGGGGCTGGTGCACTGGGACGACCCAGAGGCATGGTATGGGGAGGGAGGAGGGAGGAGGGTTCAGGATGGGGAACACATGTATACCTGTGGTGGATTCATTTTGATATTTGGCAAAACTAATACAATTATGTAAGGTTTAAAAATAAAATAAAATTAATTAAAAAAAATAAAAAAAGAAATAAAAGCAAAAATAAAGAAACAGTAACTAACCAAACTTACAAGTTTTTGTACAGCAAAGGAAACCATAAACAAAATGAAAAGACAACCTATAGACTGGGAGAAAATATTTTAAAACTATGCAACCAACAAAGGCTTAATTTCTGAAATATATAAACAACTTATACAACTCAATAGTAATCATGAAAAAAAAATTAAAAATGGGTAGAAGATTTAAATAAGCATTTCTCCAAAGAAAGCATACAGCTGGCCAATAGGCACATGGAAAGATGCTCAACATCACTAATTTTTAGAGAAATGCAGATCAAGACTACAATGAGGTACAACCTCAAACACCAGTCATTAAAAAGTCTACAAATAAAAATTACTAGAGAGGGTGTGGAGAAAAGGGATCCCTTCTGCCCTGTTAGCGAGAATGAAAATTGATGTACCCACTATGAAAAACAGTACAGCGGTTCCTTAAAAACCTGAAAATAGAGTTGTCATATGAACCAGCAATCCCACTCCTGGGCATATATCTGGAAATAAGTTAATTCAAAAAAATGCATGTACTGTTATGTTCATAGCTGCACTATTTCTTACAACCAAGGCCTGGGAGCAACCGAAATGACCAGCAACAGATGAATGGATAGAGAAAATATGGTACATATACACAATGGAATACTACTAAGCCATAAAAAGAATGAAATAATGCCAACTGCAGCAACGTGGATGGACTGTAGATTATCAACTAAGTGATGTAAGAAGAAAGAGAGAGACAAATACCACTCAGTACTCATACGTGGAATCTAATATATAACACGGATGAACTTATATATGAAACGGACTTGGAAACAGGGATAACAGACTTGTGATTGTCAAGGGGAATAGGGATAGGGGAAGGATGGACTGGGAATTTAGGTTTAACAGATACAAACTATTATATAGAATGGGTAAAGAACATGGTCCTACTGTATGCTGTTGCTGCTGCTAAGTCGCTTCAGTCGTGTCCGACTCTGTGCGACCCCATAGACGGCAGCCCACCAGGCCCCCCCGTCCCTGGGATTCTCCAGGCAAGAACACTGGAGTGGGTTGCCATTTCCTCCTCCAATGCATGCAAGTGAACAGTGAAAGTGAAGTCGCTCAGTCATGTCCGACTCTTAGCGACCCCATGGACTGCAGCCTACCAGGCTCCTCTGTCCATGGGATTTTCCAGGCAAGAGTACTGGAGTGGGGTGCCATTGCCTTCTCCATTACTGTATAACACAGGAAAATATATTTAATATCCTATAATAAACCATAATTGAAAAGAATATGGAGAAAAATGTGTGTGTGTGTGTGTATATATATATACATACATACACATATACACACACACACACGTGCATGCTAATTTGCTTAAGTCATGTCTGACTCTTTTCGACCCTCCCTATGGACTGAAGCCTGCCAGGCTTCTCTGTCCATGGGATTTCCCAGGCAAGAATACCGGAGTGGGTTGCTGTGCCCTTCTCCAGAGGATCTTTCCAACTCAGGGATTGAATCCATGTCTCTTAGGTCTCCTGCATTAGCAGGCAGGTTCTTTACCACTAACATCACCTGGGAAGCTTAAATATATACATATATATATAATCATTTTGTTGTATAGCAGAAATTAATACATAATTGTAAAAGAAGTATACTTTAGTAAAATAAATTTTATAAAACATAATTGTAAAAGAAGTATACTTTAGTAAAATAAATTTTATAAAACAAAACTTTAACCTATCATTTAAGCTCCTTTAAGACCTGGTCCTTCGCATACATCAAGGCTGTATATTGTCATTCTGTTTATTTAACTTATATGCAGAGTACATCACACAAAATGCTGGGCTGAATGACTTACAAGCTGGAATCTAGGTTGCTGGGAAAAATATCAACAACCTCAGATAGGCAGATGACACCACCCAAATGGGTGAACTTGAAGAAGAAGTGAAGAGCCTCTTAATGAGGGTGAAAAGGAGAGTAAAAAATCTGGCTTAAAACTCAGCATTCAAAAAACTAAGATCATGTCATCTGGTCCCATCAGTACAGATCAGTTCAGTTCAGTCGCTCAGTCGTGTCTGACTCTTTGCGACCCCATGAATCACAGCATGCCAGGTCTCCCTGTCCATCACCAACTCCCAGAATTCACTCAAACCCACGTCCATTGAGTGGGTGATGCCATCCAGCCATCTCATCCTCTGGCGTCCCTCCTCCTACCCCCAATCCCTCCCAGCATCAGAGTCTTTTTCAATGAGTCATCTCTTCATATGAGGTGGCCAATGTACTGGAGTTTCAGCTTTAGCATCAGTCCTTCCAAAGAACACCCAGGACTGATCTCCTTTAGAATGGACTGGTTGGATCTCCTTGCAGTCCAAGGGACTCTCAAGAGTCTTCTCCAACATCGCAGTTCAAAAGCATCAATTCTTCGGCTTTCAGCTTTCTTCCCAGTCCAACTCTCACATCCATACATGACCACTGGAAAAACCATAGCCTTGACTAGATGGACCTTTGTTGGCAAAGTAATGTCTCTGCTTTTGAATATGCTATCCAGGCTGGTCATAACTTTCCTTCCAAGGAGCAAGTATCTTTTAATTTCATAGCTGCAATCGCCATCTGCAGTGATTGGCAAATAGATGAGGAAAAAGTGGAAACAGTGAAAGATTTTATTTTCCTGGGCTCCAAAATCATGTGGACAGTGACTGCAGCCATGAAATTATAAGACACTTGCTCCTTGGAAGAAAAGCTGTTAAAAAAAAAAAAAAAGAAAGAAAGAAAAGCTGTGACAGCATATTAAAAAACAGAGACATCAGTTTGTCAACAAAGGTCAGTATAGTAAAAGCTATGGTTTTTTTTGCAGTAGTCATGTACAGATGTTAGAGTTGGACCATAAAGAAGGCTGAGTGCTGAAGAATTGATGATTTTGAACTACGGTGCTGGAGAAGACTCTTAAGAGTCCCTTGGACAGTAAGGAGATCAGACAAGTGATTCCTAAAGGAAATCAACCCTGAATATTCACTGGAAGGACTGATGCTGAAGCTCCGATACTTTGGCCATGTGATGTGAAGGGCCAACTCATTGGAAAAGACCCTGATGCTGGGAAAGATTGAGGGCAGAAGGAGAAGTGGGGGACAGACAATAAGATGATTGGATGGCATCACTGACTCAATGGACGTGAGTTTGATAAAGCCCTAGGAGATAGTGAACAAACAACAGGGAAGCCTGGCATGCTGCAACTCATGGGGTCGTAAAGAATTCGACACAATCTAGCGACTGAACAACAACAGAGACTGAGCCCTAACCTACCTACACAGTCACATTTTCATCACTGTTCTCTGAGTTCCATGTACTCTAGTCAAAACTGCTTTCTCTGAACTTAGTGCTTCGTGTACCTGTCACCTTGTACATGTAACTCCTGCCCAGCCAGTCCAAATTAACCAGACCCTCTATCACATCACTGTGTTTCATCAGCTTTATAACATGTATATCCAACTGATATTTTCTCATTTATTTGTTTATATATTTCCATAATATCAATTCCATAAGAACTGTAATGCTATCTTGTTTAATCATGCTATCCTGGAATCTTTACAATTATCTGGAAAATGTTTCCAAATTGTATTAAATAAGTAAATAAATAAATTCCTCTCCAATTGCCTTTATTGCTTCTAATTGGCCAACTTGTTTTCATCTTTGAATTCTCACTGTAATAGACTACAGAGGATATGACAGAGATTATTGGTTCTCACCAATATTCATGTCCTCTTCTTCCTGATCAGAGTTAGACTACATTCCCCAGCATCTCTTGCAGTTAGATATGGTCATATAACTATTATCTGGCCAATGTAATGCAATGAACAGAAGTGATGTTGACTGTTTCTAGTACTATTTCTAACCCATATAAACTTCCCATATACAGGGCTTCCCTCATAGTTCAGTCCGTAAAGAATCTGCCTGCAATGCAGGAGACCTGGGTTCGATTTCTGGGTCGGGAAGATCCCCTGGAGAAGGAAATGGCAATCCCCTCCAGTATTCTTGCCTGGAAAATCCCATGGACAGAGAAGCCTAGCGGACTGTGGTCCATGTGGTCGCAAGAGTCATACACGACTTAGTGACTAAACCACCACCATCACACAACCATTTCTCCTATTCTTCAGTTTGGGGTAAATGAATCTACATAAGAAGGGAGGCACAAGATGGAAGAAGCCTGTGCCCCTGAAGAGCCAAGTAGAGTAGAATCTCTGCCCTCTAAACAACGCCCACACTGAAGTGTGATTGAGTGATAAACTTCCATTTCATTAAGTCATTGGGGTTTGAGGAATAACCATAATAGCAATTTGCCATATCCTGACTCAAACAAATCATTTAGTGAGAGCATGTGAGCCCTGGCTCCATGCTCAAATAAACTATGATTATTTTTTAAAGGCAAGTGTTATGGCTAATTTAATCTTCAGCCCCTAGTACAATTGTTGATACATCTGGTATGACGAGAATGGATGAATAATTACAGTGACCCCCAAATTCTTTGCAAATGAGATTTACTCCCAAATGAAACCAAAGCACCCTGTTTTGTATCAATTTTCCCTTGGCCGAATCAAAATAAAGAGGAGTAATAGAAAAAGAACAGCACGTGACCAGACTGACACATTCTTCTCAAAGACTGCTTCTGACTATGTGACCTTGGGAAAGTTATTTTTCCTATGCAAGTTTCAATTTCTTCATCTGTAGATGGGGATAATAATTATTATGAGGACTAGAGGCAGCAAACATACATCATATCACTGTACCTGGAAAATATACTATATAAATACAGTATGGGTAAGGATTATTTTCTTAATTATATGGCAAAAATATATATTTCTCCATGGAAATTGTGGAACAAAGCAGAGCAGTCTTACTTGGTAGAGTACTTGAGAAGGTCCTTAGTACTGATGACATTTCTTGCAAGGAAGGAAGCTATACCATTCCTCTGCAGTTTTGGTTAAGGTCTAATGCTTAAGGGGACATAGGCAGCATGTACCTTGCAAGGAGAAAGCTGACAGTAACTCAAAAGCAGTGCAGGCACCCCAGGGCTTTGCTGAAAGCTCAGGCCATTTGTAAGAAGCAGTGACTGACCCAGCCACTGAGAACATGACAGGCAGAAAACCAGAGATTTGAGGATTACAAGGACTGAGCGATAGCAACAGGAATTCCCCAGTCCTTCTTCAAAATTCTGCAGCACTGCATTTATTATTTGTAAGTGGATATTTTTCAGAAAAATCACAGCAAATCCAACCATTGGTGGTCAGATTTCAAGCCAGAGTTTTCTCCAGATAGATTTATTTAGAACAAGCCTTTGAATCATTTAAAAGCAAACCAGCACATCTTCATGAATTTTCTCCCAGGAAATCACCTCATTTCTAAGGGGGAGATCAGATGCTACACAACAGCCAACACTAACTTATTGAAGATGCTATCAAATCCTCTGTCTTTCCTCATAATGTTTTAAGAAAATACAGGTGCATCCTGCTACTGAGTCTTTGAAGGAAGCAGAAAAAAATATAACACATAATTTTAGTCTAAGGTAGAAAATTTGAAGTTGACATGAACTTGGCTTCAATGTACTATTAGAATACATGTTGTTGACCTTGGGAAAGTATGAAGACGGTTCCTGTGCTGGAGTGTGAGCTTTGAATTTTAGAGAAGTCATGCATCAAATTACAAAGGTAACTGCAATATTCCTAGCTCCATCATTGCCAGCCGACAGTGAATCACGTCAACTTAGAAAGCACTTGCACTGACGTTCCTTAATCTCCCGAGGGGAACACTGATAGGCACCATGAGAATTCCACGGAATCAGAGCTAGGCTCATTAAAGAATCGAGGTTGAGGACTCTAAATAAACAGGAGAAGGTCGTGAAAAGGGACAACCTATCCAGTTTGATTTCTGTCTAGGAGGTACCATCACTGATGGAGAGTAGAGCACTGAGGTTGTGGAATCCAGAATAAAGGGAGAAAAAAGTACTTTTACATTCTGGCCAATGCCTAGTTTTTTGTGAATCGGACAGAGATGCAAACATAGAGAATCAATGTGTGAACACAGTACGGGGTGAAGGGGGTGAATGAATTGGGAGACTGGGATTGACATATATACACACCAGCATGTGTGAAATACGTACTAGTGAGGGCCTGCAGTGTAACACAGGGGGCTCAGCTTGGTGCCCCGTGGTGACTTGGAAGGGTGGCATGGGGCAGGGTGGGAGGGAGGTCCGAGAGAGAGAGGGTGTATGTACACATATGGATGATTCCTTTTACTGTACAGCAGAAACTAACACACCATTGCAAAGCAATCATACTCCAATTAAAAAAAAAAAGAATAAAAATGAGAGGACTTGAATTTGGGAAGATTATATATGATTTGGGACTACATTAAAGTTTCAGAGAACTGAAGTATTGAGAAATAGAATTTAGTGTAGTGTTAACCTCATTTTAATGAAAAGAGAGAATCAGGGAAATGAATAACTTAAGAATTCAAAAAGAGAAAGTAGCGGTAAGACCCAGAAGGAAACCTGTATCAACTTGTTCCATTTGAGAACCTCCTTCACCTTGAGACGTGAGGAGAGTATAAGTGTGATAAATCCTCATCTATCACAACACAAGTCAACAACATTTAAAACTTATATCTCAAGAATTAGCAGTGTAATTTTTTCATTTAGCCATGTAAAATGGATGATCACAGCATATAATAAGATGAACTAATAGAGTTAAAGTGGTTCCTTCTAAGAGCAATACTGAGTATGGGGAGAAACATCTTTAAATATTACACTTCAAAAACAAATAAATAAAATTTAAATCACAATGCATAAGGGTGAGCCCTAGAGAGGGTGTCTTTTACTTAGCTTCAAGATGACTTTATCATAACTTCCTATTTCTTTTTAAATCAGTGTCACATATCGAATATTATGTTTATCTATATAATAGGTATAACTTTTTTACTCTCCTTATCAAATAGAGTTTTATTGAAATAATTTATACATGGGGCATAAAAAGCTTCTGTTGATATTTGAAGACTCAAGATATAATCATAGTTCTACCAATATACTTATTGCGGTTGTTAGATCATGTGATACAAAGTAGAAAATTGGCCAGAAGGGCACAGGATGGTGGAAAGACTCCCCAGAAATGGGGGCAGTGGCAGATGCCACTGCTGGGTTCCCAACCTAACATACTCCACAGACTAGTGAGCTTGAGTATGGTGCAAAGGACAGTGGCACCCTCCCTTCACATTGCTGAAGTCAATCAGCTCCTGAGTTATAACAGCTCCTGGCCCCTGGCCAGGGCTGGCAAGTGCATGTGGTCCTTACAACACAGGGAATAGCATGAATAATATTGTAATAACTTTGTAGGGTAACAGATGATAACTAGTTAACTAGGGTAACAGATGATAATTAGAATTACTGTGGTGACTGCTTCAAAATGTATATACATTTTGAATTCCAGGATGTATACTTAAAAATGATATTGCATGTCAAGTGCACTTAAATTTAAAAAGGTACACATGTATTGCAAAAGCCAGAATTAAATGGTATCTTGTCCATTGACTTCAAAATGCACTAGAATGATGAATAACATATTGTTGTGTCTCAGCTACCCATGGCATTGGTGACCTACAATTCTTCTAACTGCTCTGAAGAGCAGAAGATACACATTGAATTTTTACCATAAGACTAGTGATGAAGGCTATACCCCAAGCATACTGGTTAACACAGAGAAAATCACATCAATATATACGCCTTTTAGATTCATTTTCCAAGATTAAAATACCGGTGGTATGACCGTGCACAGAGGGTTTGGATGGGAAAAGGGTATCAATTTTTGGCAGAACCTCTATCTGCCCTTAGGGTAATAGCCTGCCCTTCAGAGACATGCAGAATTTTATATTCACCTCAGTTAAAAGCTACACCTTGCACATTTATAAGTAAAATACTTCATTCTACCTACAATCCTGAAGGAAGCCACAGAATTACTAAAACCAGTCTTTCAGAGTAACTGCTAAAAGCAACCCTTTATTAAGACAGAGCCCTGACGTTTTAAAATTTCCAACATTGTCTTTGCCATAAACTGGCATTTTAGGTGATCAGTCAGAGTGATCTGCACTCTGAACAAATGCAATAAATGTGCGGCTGGGCTCATGTTTTCCTCTCCACTTCTGCTTCTGGTTTGCACGCTTTCAAAACTATCTTCAGCTTATTTGGCAGAGTCATCCATCTTAAATAAATATCTGACCCAGCTCCCCATTGCTTCAGTCCTGTAGATGGAATCATGCAGCTCACAGAATGAACTACAATTTCTTAGCAACTTATACAAAATCAGCTATGAACTGGCTCTTATCCAACTGTCCAGACTAGCATTTTGTAACCACTTTATTTTTTTATTTTTAAAATTTACATAATTGTATTAGTTTTGCCAAATATCAAAATGAATCCGCCACAGGTATACATGTGTTCCCCATCCTGAACCCTCCTCCCTCCTCCCTCCCCATACCATCCCTCTGGGTCGTCCCAGTGCACTAGCCCCAAGCATCTATGCACCAGGCATGCACTAAGTCTTATGTGAATTATATCTGCAAAACTCAACACAATCTCCTGTGAGTACTAATATAATCCACATTTTATAGATGAAAAACTGATGTTCAGAGAGGGTAGTTTAACCATGCTTACAATGAGAAGCTAGGGGTTCAAGATGTCTTTCTCTCTGTAGTAGCATTTTCTCTTCATTTGGGAGTTTCCTCATTTATATTGGGAGCACAGATGCATTGTCTTGTAAATAGAGCTTTAGTAGCTAAGTATTCTCATTCCTCTACAAAGAAACTAAGTCATTTCTATCTTTGCAGACAGTTTTTAAAAAGAGAGAAAACAAAACATTTGAAATAAGAATACAAGACAAAATTATAACAGTGTAGGAGTAAGATTTAAATGAAGTCTGAAGAAAGATAAAGAAAGCAGTGGAAAATCTTTGAACAACACTCCCTAATTCTGTAGGCTGGAGAGAACTGAGGTCAGAGAGAAAGAGACAGAATGAACTGTCTTAAATTTTTTTAGCAAATACTAAGAAGTAAGGGTGGTAAATAAAGATCAGTCAATTACTCAGACTTTAAATAACTTACTATAGTCTTTATTTGGTATGGGGTTATTACCCACTTAAACAAACATAGAAAAAGTATTTACAAGGACTTTATATATTCACATATCACAATGATCTCCCTCCATTCTAGATTTTTCCAGATGCTAATCCTCCAACTTCGGAGGCTTTTCAGGACTGTTTTGCTTGGGAGTTGGGGTAGGCTCTGCCATATGTATTGCTTCCTCAAGACATGATTTTATTCTGTTATTTGTAATGCTGGCTTTGTTTATGTTGCTGCCTATCCTTGAGCATATATTTCTTTCTGTTCTCCTCTCCAATGCCTACTGGTCCTTGGAGGTTAACTGGAGGTTAACTTAGGTATGATTACACCTTCTCTCTTATGGCCACATGCATTCTGGAATACGTTTCCCTTCTCAGAGCATCTTTGACACCCTGCAGGTGTGTCTATGATGGCATTTCCAGGGAGGATATAAATTATTAGTCTTCCAGTGGAAGAAGGATGTCTTTTCTGTGTGGGTGTGTGTGGTAGTACAATAAATGAGAATGGTGATAACAGAAACCAGTCCTGGATCTAGCTTTTGCAATCTGAGAGGACTCGTGGAAGTTATCCCACTGCCCTTTCTCTCAGCGTCCTTATCTATGGTAATCATCAAAGCAACTACTTAATTCATTGGTTGTGCCAATTCATGTGAAGTGATTAGCAAGATAGCTGGCACATAAAAGGAGCTCAGTCACTTAATCGAGCTGAGCAGTTTGACTACTTGTGTTATGAGATCTTGATTAACCAACATGACTTCATTCCTTTTGATCTTATTTTCTCTTCTGATCAAAAATAAATAAATAAATATTGAGGGTCCATGATTTCTTAAAGAGTGGAGAACACTTGTGTTCAAGAAATAAATGAATTGCCCCATATTTGATCTGGACCTCTTATGCGGTGGTTTGGTGGTAGTGGGTTTGTTGCTCAGTTGTGTCTGACTCTTTGCGATCCATGGACTGTAGCCCACCAGGCTTCTCTGTTCATAGGATTTTCCAGGCAAGAATCCTGGAGTGGGAAGTCATTTCCTTCTCTAGGACCTCTCATAGGATGCAGAAATTTTCACCTTGTGACTCAGATCTCTGTCTACTATTGATGTTTTAGTTGCTAAGTTGTGTCTGACTCTTTGCTCTCCTTTGGACTCTAGCCTGCTAGGCTCCTCTGTCCATGAGATTTCCCAGGCAAGAATACTGGAGCAGGCTGCCATTTCCTTCTCCAGGGGATCTGCCCAACCCAGGGGTTGAACCCATATCTCTTGCATTGGCAGGTGGATTCTTTACCACTGGGAGGTCCCCATAGTTCTCTGGTACTCCTGTTTTATACCTTCCTTGAGCAAGTTGGGCCCATATCTTCATTTGTATCTTACACTTTTAGATACACTATGCTGCCTTGATGCATAGTAGAAACTCAAGTATTTTGATAAATGAAAATATATAAATAAATTTGCAAGGAATTAAAAGAGCCACTAAGTCTGATACTATAAAGGGTTAACTTGAATTGTTCCTCTTCAAATTGCATTCTGTGACCATGAATGACCGTTAATATCCTCAGAAGTAAGAAACATTACAATTATAAAATATAACTTCATAAATTTCTATTACAATTCCAGACACTATAAAAATCAAAATATATTCCCACCCTCTAAAATCTTAATTTTACAGAACAGTTAAACACTCAGTGCGTATTTATAGACTTCACTGCCTTATGGTAGAGATTTGGTGGTAAATATTCAGGATTAGACATTTGCTCTCAAGGAACTTACAAATGTTTGATGTCATCCTTCTCCTTTAACTACATTTTAAATATATTTTTATGATCCATCAAAAAAGTTTCACTCTAATAGCAAGTGATATATTCTGCTCGTCTGTGTACAATATATTCTGTGCAATATATCCCACAGAGAAGAGCTAACATTTTTTTGCAGTTCACTAAAAATCAGAAACCTTATATTTAATTAGATACTATTTTTTAAAAAGAAGTACTGATGTGCTTGGGGAAAAATTTAAACCCACTAAAACTTTTACATAGATCTAATGTTTTCTTACTCCATTTAGCAAATCAGAAAACTCACTGCTTGAAAAAGAAGTTTTTTCTCCTTTTCGTAATAATTGCCATTAATTTTATGTAAGTTAGTTTCTAAACCTGTGAAGCTGCTAAGGACCACCTTTACTCAGCCAGAAGAACTCTGTTAAGTCCATATTTCTAGGATCTCTCTCTCTTATCCTCTCTCTTTCTGGACTGTGCTTTCTTTTATTTACATTCTTGCTTTCTTTACTTGCTCTGCCACATATGCCACATATGGTTTTGAAAAAGAAGGGCCAAAGTGGCAATATAATTTTTACATCCAATCCTTTATTTTCCACAATGCTTTGCAAATGTCATTCCATCTGCCTATTGACCATCTTTTCCTATACCCAGGTTTGTCACCTGGAAAAGTCTACTCCCTTCTAGGACACAGTTCTAAAGGGTCATTCTGGAGAATATCTTGGCATCTCCACACCAAGATAAATTTAGTTACTCTACCTCATCCAACATCATGATGATATTTCAAATATTGAATCAAGCCTCTCATACATTATCTTTGAAATAGTTCTGTGAAATATGCACTATTACAATCACAGGTCAACAGCTAGACAAATGGTGACTGAGAAAGATGAGTTTGTTTGCTTAAATTTACTATGTACAGGAGCTAGGATTTAAGTCTAGATAGGTCTTTATGATGTCAAACCATGGGTTTATAACCACTAATATATAAAATGTTATTAAAATTGACACAATTTTCTAAAATTATCTACTCTATGTGCATTATACAACTACATTCTAAAGTCTTTGAAGAAAAGGACCTATTATTACAGTCTTAGTTTTGGAACCTATTAGGTGTTTAATAAGTATTTATGGTTTTGAACTGTGGTGTTGGAGCAGACTCTTGAGAGTCCCTTGGACTGCAAGGAGATCTAACCAGTCAATCCTAAAGGAAATCAGTCCTGAATATTCATTGGAAGTACTGATGCTGAAACTGAAGCTCCAATACTTTACTCACCTGATGCAAAGAGACGACTCATTGGAAAATATCCTGATGCTGGGAAAGATTGAAGGCAGGAGGAGAGGGGATGACAGAGGATAAGATGGTTGAATGGAATCACTGACTCAATGGACAAGAGTTTGAGCAAGCTCAAGGAGTTGGTGATGGACAGGGAGGCCTGGCATGCTGCTGTCCATAGGATCACAAAGAGTTGAACATGACTGAGCAACTGAACTGACTGACTGAAGTATTTATGGGATAGACTGATGAGTTGGTAGATATAGAGAGATGGATGAAAAGAAGAATAAGCAGATTGGAAGGCAGGCAAATGACTGAATGAATGGCTGAAATAAATGAAAAGATCGAATCCTACAGACTGGCTTTCAGTCTAACATTGAGGTAAGATTTATTTCTTGGCTTTGCTTCCTCATCCCCTGCCCTATCTTATTCTGCTTATACAGTCATTCATCAGTGCAAATACATCCCAACTTTTTCACTTCCTGTTGTTAGTATATACATACTCCCACAATTTTCATTTCTGGGAGTGCTTATAGAATATATTGTAGTGCTTTAATTTCTCATACCTTCTTCCAGATAATACATGTAACATTTTCTGAGGTAATATTTTACAGAAAGGCTTATTCACTATTGAGTACTTGACAACAGTGTTTGTTATATGAATAAATTAATCAATCAAAATGAATGCATTAAGGAATCAATCAATCAATCACCTAATCAATGCTTGGCTATAGAAATGGATTTAACTTATTAGCTCATGTTAATTTCACACTGTGACCGAGAGCTGAAAACAGTTACTATCCAAATACAACTCTGTGACAGGTACTCTGTAACTCTGTGATGGTAAGCTCTCATGCATACTCCATCAAATAATCTTCATAATAGCAGTGCAATATGTTTTCATTCCCACCTCAGATGTTTGTAAACAGAGGCTCAGAGAGTTTATTTCTATGTGCTAAGTAGCCAAACAACTATGAATTAGCTGAACTTGGATTCAATCTTGTCATTTGGATCTTTAAGCCTTCTCTTTTCTTTGTATATGGACTGTAGAGTGTCTTTGAAAGTGAAATATATATATATATATATATATATATATATATATTTGCAATGTTTAAAACAATTACTCCCACTTTCCTAATGACACTTAGGTGTATTGGTCAGATATATTACTATGGAGGCCAAACCTCATCCTGAAAAAAGACAATTAAAACTATGAGGAAATATAAATACTCAATTATGTACAATATTCTTCATCAGATTGGCCTCAGCTGCCTTCAGAGGAGCTGTGGTGAAAGAGAGCCAAGTGCTTCCCCTAAATAACTCAGTGCGATCTATCATCTGCTCCTGGCCTCCCACCGCCTTCCCCATACATAGAAAGATAATCATGTATTTATGTAAGGCCTTTTATAGCTCAACATATTTTTCAAAAGGTGATTCATTCTTGAGAAGCTTGTGATTATTGACTTGGCATATTCTTCAAAATAAACCGCACCTGGAGTACACACATTTTTACCAAGAGAACTCTATACACCTGTTTTATCTCAGACTGAGAACTCATGGATTTTTTTTTTAAGTAGCTATTTTTCTCCAGCTTTATTGAACTATAATTCACAAATAAAAATTGCATATTTTAAGGTGTACAACATGCTATTTTGATATATGCATATATTGTGACATGATTACCACAGTTAAATAATATATCCATCACCTCTCATAGGTAACATTTGGGTATTTTTGTGGTAAGACCACTTCAAATCTACTCTTTTAGAATATTTACAATATGCCATATGATTAACCACACATGCTGTTGCTTTTCAGTTCATTGTCATGTCTGGCTCTCTGCAACCCCATGAACTGCAGCATGCCAGGCTTATATGTCCTTCACTGTCTCCTGGAGTTTGCTCAAACTCATGTCTATTGAGTCAGTGATGCCATCCAATGATCTTATCCTCTGTTACCCCCTTCTCCTCCTGCCCTCACTCTTTCCCAGCATCAGGATCTTTTCCAATGAGTCAGCTCTTCCCATCAGGTGGCCAAGTACTGGAGCTTCAGCTTCAGCATCAGTCTTTCCAATAAATATTCAGGACTGATTTCCTTTAGGATTGACTACTTCAGTCTCCTTGCTGTCCAAGGGACTCTCAAGTGTCTTCTCCAACACCACAGTTCAAAAGCATCAATTCTTTGGTGCTCAGCCTTCTTTATGGTCCAACTCTCACATCCATACATGATTACTGGAAAAGCCATAGCTTTGACTATACAGACCTTTTCCTGCAAAGTGATGTCTCTGCTTTTTAATACACTGTCCAGGTTTGTCATAGCTTTTCCTCCAAGGAGCAAGCATCTTTTAATTTCATTGCTGCAGTCACTGTCTACAGTGATTTTGGAGCCCCCAAAATAAAGTCTGTCACTGTTTCCACTGTTTCCCCATCTATTTGCCATGAAGTGATGGGACCAGATGCCATGATCTTACTTTCTTGAATGTTGAGTTTTTTTTTAATTTAAATTTATTTATTTTAATTAGAGGCTAATTACTTAACAATATTGTATTGGTTTTGCCATACATCAACATGTTGATGTATGAATGTTGAATTTTAAGCCAGCTTTTCATTTTCCTCTTTCACCTTCCTTAAGAGGCTCTTTATTGTGCTATAAACTAGATTACCAGAACTTTTCCCTTTGACCAAATCTTCCTACTTCTCCCGATCCTGAGCTCTGGCAATGATCCTTTTATCTGCCTTTATGAGTTCAACTATTTTAGATTCCATATGTTAAGAGAGATCATACAGTATTTATGTTTCTATGTTGGGCTTATTTCACTTAGCATAGTGTTTTTCAGTTTCATCCATGTTGTCATGAACTGCATGATGTTCTTTTATTTAAGATTCAAAAATATTCCCTTATATATGTTTTCATTATGTACATATATCATTTTCTTTATGCATTCATCCATCAACAGATATATAGATTGTTTCCATATCTTGGCTTTTGTAAATAATGCTGTAATAAGCATGGCAGAGTATTGGGCTGGTCAAAAAGTTCATTTGGATTTTTCCATAAAATGTTACAGAGAAACCCAAACAACTTTTTGGCCAACAGTATAGATATCTCTTCAAGATACTGATTCCATTTCCTTTTGGATATATATCTAGAAGTGGGATTACTGGATCATATGATAGTTCTAGTTTAAATTTTTTTTGATGAAATGTTTTCTATTAAGGCTATACCAATTTACATTCCCACCAAGGGTATACAAGGGTTTTCTGTTCTCTATATCTTCATAAAAATTTGCTGTCTTTTGTCTTTTTGATAATAGCCAATCTAAAAGGTGTAAGATACTATCTCACTGTATAGTTTCATATTTCATTTTTCTAGTATTAGTGATGTTGAATACCTTTCATATACCTGTTGACCCTTTGTATGTCTTCTTTAGAGAAATGTCTATTCAAGTCCTTTACCTATTTCTTAATTGGGTATTTGATTTATTTTGCTATTGAATTATTTGAGTTCCTTATATATTTTGAATATATGTGTGCTCAGTCATATCTGACTCTTTGCAACTCCATAGACTGTAGCCCATCACGCTCCTCTGTCCGTGGGACTTCCCAGGCAAAAACACGAGAGGGTTGCCATTTCCTTCTCCAGGGTATCTTCCTGATCCAGGGATCAAACCTGTATCTCCTGCATTGGCAGATAGATTCTTTACCATTGAGCCAACTGGGAAGCCCATATATTTGGAATATTAATCCCTTAATAGACATATGGTTTGCAAATATTTTCTCATATTTCATAGGTTTTATCTTCAATTATCTGTTGACTCTTTCCTTTGCTATGAGAACTTAGCCATGTTAAACACAAAGAGTTAGGAAGTGAGAGAAAAGAAACTAATGGATTCTGCCTTAAAAGCAATAATTTAGATCTTTAAAGAAAATGTAGTGGTTCTAAATTATTTGTTTTCTTATGAAAAACTGCTTATTCACTACTCATAAGAAAAGCTTTTAGATTATTTATAATAAGACTACATATGAAATAGAATCAGAACAGTGAATTAATTTTAAAGGTGAGTGAGAAATCAGAAAGCATTATAAGAAAGAAAATATGTGAATTAAGTATTTATGATGAGCTAATTACTGTAGTTGAACATGTACATCAGAATAACTTTTCTGGCAGCTAATTTAATGAAGGAAGACACTTGGTGGTTCATAGCATTCACTGATATGAGAAAACAAGATGATTACCAGAAGAGGCAATTTCTTCCTGGGCATTGTGCTAGGGGGATTTCACCTTGAGCAGAGCCAAAAAATGAAGTGGGGGAGCATGGGATCTGGATCACACAATCCTGAATGGGACGCTGTCATTAGAAATAAACTTGGATAGGTTATATAATCCTTCTAAGATTTATTTCAGTAAATATAATTTGTTTAACATCTAATTAATTAAAAAGAATATTATATATATATATATATCTACATATATAATACATTTGAAAGAAAAAAGAAAAATGACATTAAATCTACATATACCCATATTTATTAACAAAGTATGACCAATATCTGTGAAGAACCCTGGATAGCCCTCTCAGGACCGATTGTCTTTACTCCACTCACTCTCAGGAATAATCAAGCTCATGAATTTTTAGAGTAGTCAATCCCTTAGGTACTTTAAAGTGTTTCCCTTCTGTCTGTGTATCTCTAAACAAGATGTTTAACTGTTTGCATTTCGGGAATTCACACACATGCAATCATAGTGAATGTTTATTTATTTTTTTCTGCAAATTGCTTTTTTCACCCAACTTTATGTTGAAGAATTATCTCTTTGGATACATTTAACTGTCAGTCAGTGTTTTCATTATTGTATAGTATTCTGATATATAACTATAATCAAATATTTACTTCACCATTTTACTAAAATCTCCATTAGCTCATTTTTGCCCCAGTTTGTTCTGTTTTGCTATTACAAGCAGTGCTTCTATGAACATGCTATCTATGTCTCCTGAGTGTATGAGTGTGTCTCCAGGGTAGATTCTTAAGAAGCCTCAGTTCAGTTCAGTTCAGTTCAGTCACTCAGTCATGTCCGACTCTTTGAGACGCCATGAACCGCAGCACGCCAGGCCTCCCTGTCCATCACCAACTCCCGAGTTCACCCAACTCATGTCCATCGAGTCAGTGATGCCACCCAGCCATCTCATCCTCTGTTGTCCCCTTCTCCTCCTGACCCCAATCCCTCCCAACATCAGGGTCTTTTCTAATGAGTCAACTCTTCGCATGAGGGGGCCAAAGCATTGGAGTTTCAGCTTCAGCATCAGTCCTTCCAATGAACACCCAAGACTGATCTCCTTTAGGATGGAGTGGTTGGATCTCCTTGTAGTTCCAGGGACTCTCAAGAGTCTTCTCCAACACCACAGTTCAAAAGCATCAATTCTTCAGCGCTCAGCTTTCTTCACAGTCCAAGTCTCACATCCATACATGACCACTGGGAAAACCATAGCCTTGACTAGATGGACCTTTGTTGGCAAAGTAATGTCTCTGCTTTTTAAGAAGCCTACTGCTGGGCAAAGATACATATCATACCCAATCTGGCCTAATGGACATGAGGTGCTTATATTTGATTACTCGTAATCCTTGATTAATGAAACAGTCATTTTAGAAAGGCTCTTTCTTTTACTTTTTCAGTTAATGACAAATTGTTTTCCAGAGTGATTACATTCTTACCAGTGGAACCTATTGCTTCACTTTCCAGTCAATAGTCAGATATTTTAATTTCTCCAAATCCGGTGGATGAGATATCTTGTTATTTCATTGTCATGGTAATGTAGCTTCATCTTGTCTCTAGTGAAGCAAAGCATATTTTTGTATGTTTATTGCCTAGTCAGCTATCTTAACTTTAAAACTCAGTGAAATATTTTATACATCTTTGTTAAAATGATGAAGAGTTATATACCAAAATACCCAGCAAAAGTCCTGGTACAGAGTTGGTATTTAACACATACCATTAACATTCTAGCCTTCACCATTTACACAATCAAGAACTACTTGATAAAATGAATAACAATTTCCTCTAAGGCTTTTAAAATATACCAAAATATTGTTCATATTGTTCAAATAAATGTTCCTTTAGCATACATTCACATGCATGTCCACACACATGTATACTCACTCTGTTCAATGAAGGCATTTCTGTAAGAAGCTGAATTTAAATTGTCTTACTATTTAATGTTTGCATTCTAATTTAACAAAAAAGAAAAAGCCTAGAATTAAATAATTAAAAACCTAGCTACTAAGGAAGTTATTCAAAAAAGACACACTATGGAGAACTCTGGGCTCCCTGGTCCCTCAGTGTTAAGGAATCTGCCTGCCAATGCAAGAAACTCGGGTTTGATCCCTGGGTCAGGAAATCCCTTGAAGAAGGAAATGGCCATCCACTCCAGTATTCTTGCCTGGGAAATCCCATGGACAGAGGAGCCTTGCTGGCAATAGTCTATGGGGTCTCAATAAGTAAGACACATCTTAGAGACTGAACAACAACAATAGGGACCTCTTCACAATGTCTTGTGGCAGCCTGGATGGAAGGGGAGTTTGGGGGAGAATGGATACATGTATATGTACAGCTGGCAATGGCACCCCACTCCAGTACTTTTGCCTGGAAAATCCCATGGATGGAGGAGCCTGGTAGGCTGCAGTCCATGGGGTTGCTAAGAATCGGACACAACTGAGTGACTTCACTTTCACTTTTCACTTTCATGCACTGGAGAAGGCAATGGCAACCCACCCCAGTGTTCTTGCCTGGAGAATCCCAGGGACGGGGGAGCCTGGTGGGCTGCCGTCTATGGGGTCGCACAGAGTCGGACACGACTGAAGCGACTTAGCAGCAGCAGCAGAGTACCTTTGTAGTTCACCTGAAACTATCACAAGATTGTTAATTGACAATTGATTGTTAATTGTTATACTCCACTATAAAATGAAATGTTTTAAAAAAGGACACACTATTATATATAAAATAGATAACCAATAAGGACCTACTGTATATAACAATGAACTATACTCAATAGCTTGTAATAGCATATAACAGAAGAGATATAAAGTATATATATATATACACACACATATATATAACTTAGTCACTTTACTGTACACCTTAAACTAACACAGCATTGTAAATTGAGGCTTCCCTGGGGCTCAGTTGGTAAAGAATCTGCCTGCAGTGCAGGAGACCCAGGTTCGATCTCTGGATTGGGAAGATCTGCTGGAGAAGAAAATGCAAGCTACTCCAGTATGCTTGCCTAGAAAATCCAACGAACAGAGGAGCCTGGCATAAACAGTAAGTGTGATAAATCAAGTCCAATTTTATGCAAATTTCAAAAGTTACAAGTATTTATATGGTAGCAACACATGTCTTTTAGCAAACAATAGCAATATTGTACAACTTTCTATATTTTGTGGGTATAGCAGCTTCTTTTTATAGTGGTTAATATATACAAAAGAAGCTTCCAGGAAATCAGCAGGGACTCTTTTATCAGCTCCTAAAGTTTTGGAAGGCTTCCAAGAAGAGATGGAAAAACTTAGTCATTTTTAGAGATTTGAAACTAAATTTAAATAGTGGAGATGGTAACACTTTCTTCAAGGATTATTTTTAAAATTAGAGGATATGTGTAGAAATTGACCAAAAGGTAATACTCAATAATAAATTAGTACTAACTTAACAAACTTTTTTAATTTAACAAATATTTATTGATGGCCATATATGTTGGATGGGCTTTGTGTTAGGCACTGGTATATATGTACTATAAGAGAAAAATAATCAAACAAATACAGCAAACTAAAATAGAATCTATATATATATACACACATACTTTCTCTTAAATCTTCCAGCAGTTTGCTGATTTGACTATTGGTAGAATGCTCTAGTTATCATAAAATATACATTAACACGATAGAACTTTCTTTCACTAACCGAATATTTTGGGCTGAAAATCTTTATGGTGGGGCTGTCCTGTGCATTGTAGCCTGTTTGGTGGCATGCCTGGCTTCTGCTTCCTACATGCAAATGGTACCACCACCCATGCTATCACAATAAAATATGCCATCAGACATTGCCAAATTTCCCTAAGGGACAAATTATACCCAGTCGACGTCACTGGATTGGTATAAATAGCTGAGTTAAAAGAGAAGTGGACCAGGAGGGGGAAAAAAAACCAACTAGGATTGAAAACTAGCTTTGTCCACTGACTATTTCTGCATTCATTTAAACAGGGATTAAATTTAGAGAACAAAGCATATAGTAATTGGGTTATGCTAATGGGATTTCACAAAAATTATAGCTCTTTCACTACGTTTCCAAAGTAAGACCTGAGCTTTCAAGCACTAGAGTAAAAGTAGCTTGCAGTAAGTGAAAAATACCCGTTTCTAGCATTAGCAATCCAATGCACCTCGTAGTTAAGTGACAGAAGTACTGGTCATCTTTTTTTTTCTTTTTTTTAATTTTATTTTATTTTTAAACTTTACAATATTGTATTAGTTTTGCCAAATATCGAAATGAATCCGCCACAGGTATACCTGTGTTCCCCATCCTGAACCCTCCTCCCTCCTCCCTCCCCTACCCTCCCTCTGGGTTGTCCCAGTGCACCAGCCCCAAGCATCCAGTACCGTGCATCGAACCTGGACTGGCGACTCGTTTCATACATGATATTATACATGTTTCAATGCCATTCTCCCAAATCTCCCCACCCTCTCCCTCTCCCACAGAGTCCATAAGACTGATCTATACATCAGTGTCTCTTTTGCTGTCTTGTACACAGGGTTATTGTTACCATCTTTCTAAATTCCATATATATGCATTAGTATACTGTATTGGTGTTTTTCTTTCTAGCTTACTTCACTCTGTATAATAGGTTCCAGTTTCATCCATCTCATTAGAACTGATATAAATGTATTCTTTTTAATGGCTGAGTAATACTCCATTGTGTATATGTACCACAGCTTTCTTATCCCATTAGCAGATGAATGGATAAGAAGTACTGGTCATCTTATGTGTCAGTAAGCTCAGTAACAGTGTCCTTCTCTAAAGCTCAGTTTTGTTATCTGTCAAAGGAGGATTGAGTCCTTATTTCTCAAATGTATGTTGAATATCCAGTTAAGAATTTCCACTAGTCCATATATTTACTTCTGTGTCATATCTTAACATGCGGTGTTACAATAAGTTGTTTGTTTGAATGTCCCTCTAAAGTGTAAGAAGAGACAGTGTCTTGCTAATCATTGTGTCACAGGTTCCTTACCCAGTATCTGATATAGAGCAACAAGTGATAAATGTTTGTCCAGTGAATGACTTATTTGATGAATCTATGTTTTTAGATCTATTGGTTAATTTTCCTTCCTTTCTTCCTCCTTTCCTTCCTTCCTTTTCATCCTTTTCCTTTCCTTTACTCTCCTTTATTTATTTTAAAAAATTTCTACTACCAGTATAACCAGAAGCCACAATGATAAGCCAGGTATGTAAGCACCCACAAATTCTTATCATTTTGGGGGCTTCTGCACTAAACGAAATTCTTCCTACAGGTGCTCACCAAAGAATGGAATTCATATAACAGAACACAGAAATTTTTTCCTGAACATTGGGACATTTATTTCAAATAGGAATATCTTTGTAAAAAGGTAATGGATATATGATGTTTACATTTTGAATCAAGTTCAAGTTATGTCAGGAAACAAAATAAAAATTCCAGAAAGTAATTTTAACTATCTTTAGATAATTAAAACCCTAGAGAATTAAAAGCATTAAGAGATACATACAGCCATGCGCAAATCTACAGGAGATAATTCATCTCTAGCTCAACTCATCTTTCTGCTAATATGCCTAGTTAGTTACAAACTTCCCTATCCTAGGAAAACCATTGAGGGGTGAATACAAGTAAAGGCACGGGAAATTAATTTCATTTTTTCAATACTTTTTAGAAAGTAAATATTTGCAGAAGAGGGTCTCTGTCTCTGTCTTTCAAATCCCTAAAGCAAATTGAACAGGTTTTCAAATGTGAAATCAAATAAATGCATTCTCATGAGATAGCATGCTCTACAGAAATAGGACTTTCTTTAGTCTCAGCTCTACTATTAAAAAATATGACTAGAGAAAACGTTTAGCCCTCTATGAGCTTAATAGTGTTCCCCAAACTTCATGTATACACAGAAGCTCAGGCTGCAATCTTATTTGGAAATACGATCTTTGCTGATGTAATTAGTTAAGGATCTTGAGATCACGTCATTCTGGATTCAGGAAGGACCACACATTCAGTGACTATTATCCTTGTAAGAAGAAGTAGGTACGCAGAGAGACTTGGATGGGATAGAGCCATATGAACACAGAAGAAACTGGTTTTGAATCTGGAAATCATTGCACACCACAGATTGGGGCATGAAGGAGGCATGGGACAGTTTCTCTTTTAGAGCCACCAGAGGAAAAGAACCTTGGTGACGTCTTTATTTCAGGCTTTTGGTTTTCTGAACGGTGAGAAAATAAATATCTATTATTTTAAGCCATGAAATTTGTGTCATTCTGTTACAGAAACCCTAGAGGAAGCTAAATATATCTTCCCTATACTTTTATTGTTGTCATTTCCATATGTTACAATTGAGCTAGATACTTAGATCAGTAATTATATTGTATTTGCACGTGGTTAACAATGGTAAAAAGATAGACATGTATGCATGGGGAATTGAACCATATGATTAGAAACTTAAAAATATCCCGCAAATCATTTTGCTGGTGGTCAATACAAGATATTATAGGGGAATACAGCAACCCGGGAGGTGGATGGAGGTGGGATCCTGGCAGACAAGGAAAACCTCCAAGGAGAGAATGCTAGATTGAGTTCTGCGAAAGTGGAGAAAGGCTCATCCTCATGAACAAGGCTGTGCAGAATGAGGACTTTATTATTTCAGAAGACTTGAGTGGTAAGAATGGGAATGGAAGGAGATGACATGAGAATGCCAGTCAGGATCAGGTCATGAGTGAAACAGTGAAGAGTCTAAAATTTTTCCTGAAAGAACGTGCTTCAGTTTCCTCACCTGTCAAATGTGTAGATTAGCTAAAGTTCTAATTTTGCCTCCTGCTCCAGGCTTCTGAGAATATTAAAATCCTTGACAGTTGTTTAACTTTGCCTCTGACACCTAGATAAGTAAGGTCTGTTCTACTGATCAGCAATAATCATCAAGTAAGTCAGTGATACTGAAAAGCACACAGAGTTAAGTGGTTGCTTAACTAAATTTAAAACGCAGTGCTGTGAGGTTCTATACTAAAAAGATTAATTTAATAAAACCAAGATCTGAATTCTATCCCTACAGCTCAGGTTGCATCTTAGTGAAAGTCACTGTGACAATGGGTCATCCAAACAAGCAGCAGATTTTCCTTCTGTTAATGTACATATATCAGCTTTAATCACTTTCGAAAAGGGTAACATGATGGTAGTGACAACATGATTAATCTGAAATGAAAAACGTAAAAAGACCATTAAGGAAACTGAAGTGACATATAACCCTGTTCCCCCATCCCCCACCACTCCCCCGCCCACACACACACACTCACACATTATATGAGAGAACTGTCTTCAACTGATCATTCCAGACTGTCTTCATCAGGCTCAAATTTTGTTATTGTAAAGGAAGATATTACAAAGCTTGTCGTACTGCACACAAGTCTTTGGAGCTGAGAATCCTGAGTCCAACCCATGCTCTGCCATTTGTGAGTATGTTTCCTTGGAGAAAGTATTTAATGTCTTGGAATATCAGTTCCTCAGCTACAAAATGAGAATGATACATTCCATGTTGAACAGTGAGCATGATGATTAATACAATTATATATCTCATCCATCAACTATAGTAATATTTAATACATTTAAGTGTTTAATAAATGGTGCCTTTTAAATTACCCTCATCAGTTACGTTTTAATGGAAAATATAACAGAAACTTTTAAAAAAATCCTTGGATCTTGAGTAATTTTTAATAAAGTAGATTAAAAAAAATTTTTTTATGGTCCTGAATACACTCTTAGACCACTCCACACATTAAAATGATTCAATTTTGCTAGATGCTATGGAGAATTGGTCAGTTCAGTCGCTCGGTCATGTCCAACTCTGTGATCCCATGGAATGCAGCACGCCAGGGTTCCCTGTCCATCACCAATTCCTGGAGCTTGCTCAAACTCAGGTCCATAAAGTTGGTGATGCCATACAACCATCTCATCCTCTGTTGTTCCCTTCTCCTCCTGCCTTTTACAAAATTATTTATAATTCATTTCTACACAATAGTATGTTGGAGAAGGCAATGGCATCCTACTCCAGTACTCTTGCCTGGAAAATCCCATGGATGGAGGAGCCTGGTAGGCTGCAGTCCATGGGGTCAGGGAGGGTCGGATACAACTGAGGGACTTCACTTTCACTTTTCACTTTCATGCATTGGAGAAGGAAATGGCAACCCACTCCAGTGTTCTTGCCTGGAGAATCCCAGGGATGGGGGAGCCTGGTGGGCTGCCGTCTATGGGGTCACACAGAGTTGGACACGACTGAAGCGACTTAGCAGCAGCAGCAGCAGTAGTATATAAGGATCCTGTTGATTTTTCTCCCAGTAATTTGGAGCTGTAAAAAACATCAGACCTACTAATAGAGTAACCAGTTGCAGCTAATAGTACATTTTTATCTGAGAAGGGCTACCTTTCCATTATTTTGAATAATTCATGAAAATTTCACATCAGCAGTCAGTTATGTGGCAATGAGGACTGTTTTAATCAGATCCAAAATTATAGTAAAGAAGACTAGTCTTTGATAGTGTTGGTTTCCTTCCTGTGTTGGTTCCCGTCCTAATTTGGCCACAGCATACTGCAAGAGTAAGAAAGCCTCTTTGGTAATGTGAGATCAGCAAAGATCATTTCATATCATTAATACAGTCATCAAATGAGATAATATATATGGCAGCACCAAGTTAAATGCCTTAGACACAAGAAGCAACAGAGTGATCATCGTTTTAAATAGTACAGACACATATACATGCCACCTTCAGTCTTTTTGTGGGCATAGGCTATGTATTTAAATGAACAAAAAAAGGAAACAATAAATTTGGACACCACATCAATGACCTACTTACACAGTCAAAATGCCTAGAACAATTGTTTATTTTTAGATTCACATTTTATTGTATAGACCTGGACAGTTTGTTCCACTATTATGTTCTTTCCAGTGTAAAGTGCACTCTTGGTGAACACTAAACACAATAGAGGACATTTTATGCTATTTTTAGATCTAAAAATATCTTCAGTTCAGTTCAGTTCGGTCACTCAGTCATGTCCAACTCTTTGCAACCCCATGGACTACAGCACACCAGGCCTCCCTATCCATCACCAACTCCCAGAGTTTACTCAAACTCATGTCCATTGAGTCAGTGATGCCATCCAACCACCTCATCCTCTGTCATCCCCTTCTCCTCCTGCCTTCAATCTTTCGCAGAATCTGGGTGTTTTCAAATGAGTCAGTTGTTCACATCAGGTAGTCAAAGTACTGGAGTTTCAGCTTCAACATCAGTCCTTCCAATGAATATTCAGGACTGATTTCCTTTAGGATGGACTGGTTGGATCTCCTTACAGTCCAAGGGACTCTCAAGAGTTTTCTCCAACACCACAGTTCAAAAGCATCAATATGTTATGATGCCTCAAATCAACTAGTCAAACAAAATGCACAATCTACAGTGACTCTCTTGGAGAAGGAAATGGCAACCCACTCCAGTGTTCTTACCTGGAGAATCCCAGGGACGGGGGAGCCTGGTGGCTGCTGTCTGTGGGGTCGCATAGAGTCGAACACGACTGAAGCGACTTAGAAGCAGCAGCAGCACAGTGACTCTCAAAGAGTCGGACATGACTGAATGACTGAACGGAACTGAACTGAACAGTGACATATGTTATTGTCTACATCCTGAGGTTCAGAACATACTTTTTTTTTTCTCTTGACAAAGCAGCACTTTATTTTTATCAACCATTCACTATTTATCTGAACTTTGTAAATGCCACACAAAGCCAAATGCTGGGAATTTAATATGCAGAGAGAATATCTATTAGTTTTAAACACAAACATACATCTTAACATGTCCTTGAAAAATTGGCATAGTAGCATCACTTATCTGGGGATAAAAATAAAAAAAAAAAAACAACTATGGCACTTTTTATAACTTGTGTGTAATGGATAGGATTATATAAAATACATATGGCTCATTTTCATTATTCATATATTATAAAGAAATGGCATTATTGCGGCTGCCCAAGGATTTTGCCTTAATCCCACTCAGCCTTGTCCTTAAAAAATGAGAAGCCACAGATAAAATGTAATCTCTTCAGATATATGAGTCCAAATTCTAGGCTCCAAATGCCCTTTCATTCGTTTAGTATAGATGCAGTGTAACAATGGATGATACTCTCTCTCAACTCATTATTGCTTCTATGGCACCAAGTACCAATTAGAGAAAAGCTCCTTCATCTCTGATGCATTTATGTGCCCCAAATCTCCATATACTAGAAAGAGATAAATAAATGATAAATAAAAATACAGTCCATAGAAAGTTATTTTTTAAAGTGACTTAAAGGATACACAATATTTAGACTCAAATTTAATATATTATTCAAAAAAATGTGGAATTTAGCATTTCACACCCATTGGGCTTGCCTCTATCTAGGTAGGGGAAGCTGGGCATGTTCTATGAACTCTGATCTCAGATCCTTATTCCACATAATGGATATAATAATAATTCAGTGGGTATAATAATTACCTTTAAAGGTAATTATCATGACAGTGAAATCTGATAAGTGAATTTTGAGGCTCCTAATACCTCTTTTTTCCTTAAGCTTTTCTGGAACAATCCTAAACTTAACTGTGGCAATTAATAGCAGAGAGGAAGGTATTGGACCTGGGACCAGGAAGATCTAGCCCAACTTTTTTTCCTTATAATTTAATGCGTGTCAGAGAAGAACAAGTAACTTAATCTCAGAATTGTAATTTACTCATCATAAGAATGAAAAAAACAGTATCTGGTATCTATCTCAGGGGCTTATTGATGCTGAATTAGAAGCTAGATATTAAAATGACTTGTTAACTGTGGCAAAGCTTTCAAAGAAAATAGCTGGGCAGCTGACTTGGAGTAATTCTCAGAGTGTTTTGTTGCACAAGAAAAAACAAGATGTGCAGAAATATATAAAAGATAACCACACCTCAAACAAATACTAGTA
The DNA here is from genome assembly GCF_029378745.1 of Bos indicus. Taxonomy (NCBI): domain Eukaryota; kingdom Metazoa; phylum Chordata; class Mammalia; order Artiodactyla; family Bovidae; genus Bos; species Bos indicus. The sequence goes on along the minus strand of NC_091788.1, from coordinate 15,524,712 downwards.
TTGGGGTGGTGAAAGTAGTTTGGCAGGGGATCAGCAAATAAACCAATAAAGTTACAAAACGTTTTAACGAAATAAAGAAAAAATACACAGTGCATACTCAAAATGTGTGATACAGTCTATGTAAATGTACAGTGCATAAATATTTGGATGCATGTTGTAGACATTTGGGAATTCCCTGGTGGCTCAGATGGTAAAGAAACTGCCAGCAATGCAGGAGACCTGGGTTTGACCCCTCGGTTGGGAAGATCCCCTGGAGGAGGGCATGGCAACCCACTCCAGTATTCTTGCTTGGAGAATCCCATGGGCAGAGGAGCCTGGCAGGCTACAGTCCATGGGGTCACAAAGAGTCGGACATGACTGAGAGACTAACATGTTCACTTTCTGTAGACATACAGTGAATTACACAAGGAGGATCATCAAAACATTAAAGGCAAACATCTCAGAGTAAAATATAATATTTCTACATTATTTCTAGACTTGTTCTGTATTATTTTTGTTAAATGAGCACATATTATTTATAAAATCTAAAATACACACATTTTTATTGTAAAAAAACCAAATCACTAACTAAATTGAAAGGAACACTATCCATCACACCCAGCATTTCTGACCTACCTGCAGCTATTTCCCATCCTTTTCCCATTGTAGACGTTACTAGCTGAGCTTAGCATCCTTACTTATCAGGGCTGGATCAGTTCAGTTCAGTTCAGTCGCTCAGTCATGTCCAACTCTTTGCGACCCCATGATACAGCCTCATAATTCTTCACAGTGCAACAGAAACCATTTCTAAATGATGAGGGATGATTACATAGGATGAAGTCAATTTGCCATCAAGGCTCCAATTCATTTCCTGGAAGGTACAGATCTGGATTTTCATCTCTACATCTCTGCATTAGATATGCAAAAATTTAGCCAAATGTTTATGAAATAAATGAATATTTTATTAAGATTATAAAGTGAATGATGTGTTCATAAGATTAAAAATAGTGGTACTAGGGAATAATTCAATTTAAAAATTCATTGTTCATGTATGCCAATGATTCTGTCAGGGAAATAGGTCAAGGCGGTAAAAGGATATTTTGTTTCCAAAGTAGAGAGAAAGATCAGACACGGCACATATCTCAAAATTGTGTGCTCATGATCTTATTATCACTAAAGAAACAACAGGACATGTACTTATTAGCAAAACAGATTATGACCTCAGCAAGATAATCTAAAGATAGATTTCCAGCTGACTTTGCCTTTTAAATTAATAGTGTTTTTCTTGAAATAAATACCTCAGTTCATTTTTCTCATCCATGAAATTGAGCAAAAGAAATCGCTCACCTCCTTCCAAACATTGAATACAAATGAAAGCCCTCTGCTGACAACTAAAAAGGATACAAATGTGAATAATTGTGACATTAGAGGGGCATTACAGAATACTATTTATATGAGGAAATGACATGTGAGTCATGATAAAACAATAAAGCGGGAGGTAATTTTTGGAGAAAAAATTTCCATATCAATAAGTTATTTACTTTTGTTATTTTAAGTTAAGATCCAATAATTCTTTAAAATCATACTTGATTATGGATGATGACAATTGCCTCTTGTTAGTACAATGAATGCTCATTGTGTTGAATTGTGTGTTGTGGGGGTGGAAGGAGAATTACAAATTTTTAAATTCTTGTTTCCTCACAATCCTTTTGATGAAAAAATTAAACCTTTTGGAGCCTTCTATACTATTTGTAAAATGGAAAATCATTCAGAAACATTGCATAAAATGGTTAATAATGAAATATGTTCGCCTTGGAAAGGAATAGAGATCATTCTGTCATTTTTGAGATTGCACTCAAGAACTGCACTTATGTTGACTATGAGAGCTACTCCATGTATTCTAAGGGATTCTTGCCCACAGTAGTGGATATAATGGTCATCTGAGTTAAATTCGCCCATTCTGGTCCATTTTAGTTCACTGATTCCTAAAATGTCCATGTTACTCTTGCCACCTCTGTTTTACCATTTCCAATTTACCTTGATTCATGGACCAAAGAAGCTGGAGAAAATTGAATGGTTCTATGAAGACATACAAGACCTTCTGGAACTAACACCAAAGAAAGATATCTTTTTCATCATAGGGGATTGGAATGCAAAAGTAGGAAGTTAAGAGATACCTGGAGTAACAAGCAAATTTGACCTTGGAGTACAAAATGAAACAGGGCAAAGGCTAATAGAGATTTGCCAAGAGAATGCACTGGTCATAGCAAGCACCTTCTTCCAACAAGACAAAAGATGACTTTACACATGGACATCACCAGATGGTGAACACCAAAATCAGACATATTCTTTGCAGTCATAAACGGAGAAGCTCTACACAGTCAGTAAAAACAAGACCAGAAGCTGACTGGCTCAGATCATGAAGTATTCACTGCAAAATTCATATTTAAATTGAAGAAAGTAGGGAAAACCACTAGACCATTTGGATATGACCTAAATCAAATCACTTATGATTATACATTGAAAGTGACAAATAGATTCAAGGGATTAGATCTGATAGAGTGAGTACCTGAAGACTATGAACAGAGGTTTGAGACATTGTACAGGAGGCAGTGATCAAGATCATCCCCAAGAAGAAGAAATGCAAAATGGCAAAATGGTTGTCTGAGGAGTCCATACAAATAGCTGAGAAAAAAAAAAAGAAGAAGCAAAAGGCAAAGGAGAAAAGGAACAATATCTGAATGCAGAGTTCCAAAGAATAGCGAGGTGAGATTAGAAACACTTCCTAAATGACTAATGCAAAAAAAAAAAAAAAAAAAAAAGAGGAAAACGATAGAATGGGAAAGATTACAGATCTCTTTAAGAAAATTAGACCAAGGGAACGCTTCATGCAAAGATGGGCACAATAAAGGACAGAAATAGCATAGACCTAACAGAAGCAGAAGACATTGAGAAGAGGTGGCAAGAATACACAGCAGAACTATTCAAAAAAGATCTTCATGACCCTCAACATGATGGTGTGATCACTCACCTAGAGCCAGACATCCTGGAGTGCGAAGTCAAGTGAGCCTTAGGAAGCATCACTACAAACAAAGCTAGTGGAGATTCCAGTTGAGCTATTTCAAATTCTAAAAGATGCTGCTGTTGAAGTGTTGCACTCAATATGCTAGCAAATTTGGAATGCTCAGCAGAGGCCACAGGACTGAAAAAAGTCAGTTTTCATTCCAATTCCAAAGTAAAGCAATGCTAAAGAATGTTCACGCTACCACACAATTGCACTCATCTCACATAGTAGCAAAGTAGTGCTGAAATTTCTCCAAGTGAGGCTTCAACAGTACATGAACCCAGAACTTGTAGATGTTCAAGCTAGATTTAGAAAAGCAGAAGAATGAGGGATCAAATTGCCAACATCTGTTTGATCTTCAAAAAAGCAAGAAAGTTCCAGAAAAACATCTGCCTCATTGACTACGCTAAAGCCTTTGACTGTGTGGGTCACAGCAAACTGTGGGAAGCTCTCAAAGAAATGAGAATACCAAACCACCTGACCTGCCTCCTGAGAAATCTGTATGCAGCTCAAGAATCAACAGTTAGAACAGGACTTGGAACAACAGACTGGTTCCAATTGGGAAAGGAGCATGTTAAGGCTGTATACTGTACCTTGCTTAACTTATATGCTGGAGAAGGCAATGGCACCCCACTCCAGTACTTTTGCCTGGAAAATCCCATGGATGGAGGGGCCTGGTAGGCTGCAGTCCATGGGGTCACCAAGAGTCGGACATGACTGAGCAACTTCACTTTCATTTTTCACTTTCATGCTTTGGAGAAGGAAATGGCAACCCACTCCAGTGTTCTTGCCTGGAGAATCCCAGGGATGGGGGAGCCTGGTGGGCTGTTGTCTATGGGGTCACATAGAGTCAGACACGACTGAAGTAACTTAGCAGTAGCTGCAGTAACTTATATGCAGGATACATAATGTGAAATGCCAGGCTGAATGGGGCACAAGCTGGAGTCAAGATTTCAGGGAGAAATATCAATAACCTCAGACATGGAAATGACACCACCCTTATGGCAGAAAGCAAAGAGGAACTAAAAAGCCTTTTGATGAAAGTGAAAGAGGAAAAATGAAAACGCTGGTTTAAAACAACATTCAAAATCTATGATCGTGGCATTTGGTCCCATCATTTCATGGCAGATAGGGAAACAATGGAAACAGTGAGATACTTTCTTTTCTTGGGCTCCAAAATCACTGCAGATGGTGACCACAAGCATGAAATTAAAAAGCTGCTTGCTCCTTGGGAGAAAAGCTGTGACCAACCTAGGCAGCATATTAAAAGCAGAGACATTACTTTGCCAAGAAAGATCTGTCTAATCAAAGCTATGGTTTTTCCAGTAGTTATGTATGGATGTGAGTTTTGGACCATAAAGAAAGCTGAGTGCTGAAAAACTAATCCTTTTGAACTGTGGTGTTGGAGAAGACTCTTGAGAGCCCCTTAGACTGCAAGGAAATCAACATCAATTTGATCATAGAAAAAGCAAGAGATAAAGAAAATCAGTCTTGGATATTCATTGGAAGAACCGATGTGGAAGCTGAAGCTCCAATATTTTGGCCACCTGATGTGAATAACTGACTCATTGGAAAAGACCCTGATGCTGGGAAAGATTGAACGTGGGAGGAGAAGGGGACAACAAAGGATGAGTTGGTTGGATGGCATCTCTTGATAGATGTGAGTTTGAGCAAGTTCTGGGAGTTGGTGACAGACAGGGAAGCCTGGTGTGCTGTAGTCTATGGGGTCACAAAGAGTCGGACATGACTGAGGGACTGAACTGAATTGAATTAAATCTGTTTGGTAGTTTTAAAAATATAATAATTTCATGACAGCTCCTTAGATTTCTTTCCATCAGTAAACATTGCCTCATGGCCACTGTATATAAAACTTTGCTGAGTACTTCAGGGGATACTGTGGGAAGGACAAGATAACACAAAAGTGGGTGAATTTAACATAGTCTTTAAATGTCTCTTTAAAGATAAAAATCCATTGTTGGGGCTTACATTTCAATTTTGTGGCATATATTAATTAAATTCTTAACTTTCACTAAGTATTTTGCTACATATTTAGAATATGGGCTTCTCCTGGTGGTTAAGACAGCAAAGAATCTGCCTGCAATGCAGGAGACCTGGGTTCAAACCCTGGGTTGAGAAGATCCCCTGGAGAAGGGAATTAGAATACACTCCCTACCCCATAAAGAAGATAGATAGATCTGCGATAAAATAATGATATGCTATTAGTACAGTACTAAATGGTATTATAGAAAAAAAAAAAAAGTCTGTGGGGATAGAGAGGAAATCCTTCTTTCCCTAATACATACAAACATGCACACTATCCGTATTTGTCCAGTTTAGAAAGGCCTTTTGAAGAAGGCCTTGTTTCTCAAGCTGTGTCTTAAAGAAGAAGTCAATTAAATCACAGGGACATGGAGAGAGAGAATGAAGAGGTGATTCAGAGGAAAGGTAGATATCTATTGGGCAAATTTTGAGGCCACTGCTCTACTGACCCCTTCTGAAGACAATAACTTTTGTAAATGTTGATCATTACAGATATATATCTTTCATTATTGCGAACTACTCTACAAAGAATCAAAAGCACTAAATGGTGATGTCAGAATTGAAACTCTATTCCACTATAAATTCTCTATTTTTCCTAATATTAATGTTCCCTTCTTCGATTCTGCTACATCCTTCTTCTTCCAGACATGCAATAAGAAATAAATATAAAAACTTTTTTCTAGCATTAAGAATGAATTTATAATTTTCCATAAATATTTCTTATTTTTCATTAAGAACCAAGGAAAACACTTATATAAAGATTAGTCATGCCTAAGGATAAAGGGACTGCAATGATGACAACTGGCCATTTCTTAATCAGATCTAGAACCTAGCCAGTCATTTCCTTTTTGAAAAAAAAATACTAAGCAGGAAAAAAAAAATCTCAGACTTCAAATCAAGATATCATGTAGTAAAAGGGACACCCAAAGAAATATTCTCAGTGTATTTCAACAATGAACAAAGGTGATCTGAGGAAACACCTTATATGAGTATTAGGGTAAAACTGCATTCATTCTACATGTTAGCAAAGTAATGTTCAAAATCCTCAAGCTAGGCTTCAACAGCATGTGAACTGATAACTTACATATATAAAAGCTGGATTTAGAAAAGGTAGAGGAACCAGAGATCAAGTGGCCAATATCCATTGGATAATAGAAAAAGCAAAGGAATTCTGGAAAAACATCTACTTCTTCTTCATTGACTATGCCAAATTCTTTGACTGTGTGGATAACAACAAACTGGAAAATTCTTAAAGATATGGGAATACCAGACCATCTTACCTGCCTCCTGAGAAACTTGTATGCAGGCCAAGAAGAAACAGAGTCAAACACGGAACAATGAACTGGTTCAAAATTGGGAAAGGAGTATGACAAAGCTCTATATTGTCACCCTGCTTATTTAACGTATATGCAAAGCTCATCATGTGAAATGCCAAGCTGGATGAAGCACAAACTGAAATCAAGATTGCCGGGAGAAATATCAATAATCTCAGATATACAGATGACACCACTCTAATGGCAGAAAGCAAAGAGCAAATAAAGATCCTCTTGGGGAAGGTGAAAGAGGAGACTGAAAAAGCTGGCTTAAAACTCAACATTCAAAAATTAAGGTTATGGCATCCAGTTTCATGACTTCATGGCAAATAGATGAGGGAAAAATGGAAACAGTGACAGATTTTATCCTGTTGGGCTCCAAAATCACTGGGGATGATGACTGCAACCATGAAATTAAAACACACTTTCTCCTTGGAAGAAAAGCTATGACAAATCTAGATAGCATATTATAAAGCAGAGACATCACTTTACTAACAAAAGTCTGTATAGTCAAAGCTATGGTTTTCCAATAATCATGTATGAATGTGAGAGTTGGACCATAAAGAAGGCTGAGCACTGAAGAATTGATGCTTTGGATCTGTGGTGCTAGAGAAAACTCTTGATTCCCTTGGACAGCAAGGAGATCAAACTAGTCAATCCTCAAGGAAATCATCCCTGAATATTCATTGGAAGGACTGATGTTGAAGTTGAAGCTCCAATACTTTGGCCATGTGATGCAAAGAGTTGACTCTTTGGAAAAGACCCTGATGCTGGGAAAGATTGAAGGCAGGAGGAGAAGGGGATGACAGAAGATAAGATGGTTGGATGGCATCACTGACTCAATGGACATGCATTTTGAGCAAACTCTGGGAAATAGTGAAAGTCAGGAAAGCCTAGTGCACTGCAGTTGATGGCGTTGCAAAGTCAGACAGGACTAAGTGCCTGAACAACAAGAAGGGCATCACGGAGCAGGTGCTATTTAAGATGGATTTTGAGGCTTCCCTAGTGGCTCAGGTGGTAAAGAATCTGCCTGCCATGCAGGAAACCCAGGTTCAATCACTGAGTTGGGATGATCCCCTGGAGGAGGGAATAGTAACCCACTCCAGTGTTCTGGCCTGGAAAATCCCATGGACAGAGGAGCCTGGTGGGCTACAGTCCATGGAGTTGCAAAGAGCAGGACATGACTAAGTGACTAACACTTTCACTTGAGGTACAAGTGGGCAATTTTTTTTTTCTAATTTGAGGAAGAAATATACATATTCCAATTAAGTTAACCTCATCAATAAAGAGAGCTGGGTGTTTTGAGCGAGGGATGCTTTCGTTTGCAGTTCAGAGCAGGTGTGGTAGGAAGTAGCAAACGTGACAGCAGAGAAAGACACAGCAGGATCGAGAACATCCTAAATGCTGTCTAGGTGCTATCCTATAGCACCCAGATAAGATAGCATCCTAAATGCTGTCTTAGGTGAGTTGGATTTTGTCTTGTTGCCTACGGAGAGTTGTGAAGGTTTTAAGCAAAATATTTCTATGATCAGATCTATATTTGGGTGAATATGATGAAAGGGAGGTCAGAGGCCAATTAGGAATCTAATTAAAAGGAACAATAACAAGGTCTGTGTGTCTATGAAAATGAAGGGGAAACGAGAGATGGAAGATTATTTCACTCAAGACAGATCAGCCATGATCCTGATGCTGAGAAGCTCACAGTCTAATAGGGAGGAAAGACATTTTTATAGGAATGACTCTCCTGGTATGCAGTATCTGATTGTCTTCTCCCTGGTACTACAGACGTCGAACAGAGATAGGTTAGTTCAAAGACTGTGCAGAAAGATATGGCAATGGCCTCATTTCTAGTCTAGCCCAACGGATCAGAGTTGTGAATGGGATGTACTGGATGGCTGGCTCCCAGGGGAGCAGAACCAAGTAAAGGACCTTCACAAAGGATAGCTGTACTTCCTCTTTCTCTCTCTCTCTGTCCACACACACACACACACACACGCACACCACTCACGTACTCCTCCGTGTGTCTATGTTTCAGCATAGTCTGAAAAGAACATTTGATTCACATCTTGATTCTGCACTGATAAACTTAAGAGACCAACAGTGAGTTAGCCCATCTTTCTGAGCCCTTATTTTTTTCTCACTTATAAAATATGGTGATAATACCTTTCTATCAAGGTTGCTGAGAGGATTCTAAAACACTATTTATTTGATAACCCCCTGGCACAATCTAACAGATAGTAAGTACTCAGTATGCTTTTGTTTCTGTTTTCCTTCACCCTCCTGGGGAAAATCTTATAGATTTTTTTCACAAATACCAAGGAAATATTTTTTTCTACTTATGACAGGAAAGGTTAGAAATATAGCTGTTGGATACTATATTCTTTTATTGCATGCATAGCACTGATGGTGAATCCTTTCTAGGTGCCAGCCAGGTACTGTGGTTAACCTTGGAGACAAATGAACAGCTAGAAAAAAAGAAGGGTGGCATCCTCAAACAACTCACAGTCAACTAAAGGAAAGGAGAGAAATATTCACAGAACACTAGGTATCAAAATAGAATAGAGATTCAGAATAAGACTTTCTTACAAAATCTCCACTGGGTATACAACATCCATTAACACATCCAGAAAACCTGTTGCTAGAGGATACTTAAGTAGTGGATGAATTCATACTAAATATTTGATGCAGTTCAGCACCACTGAGAAATTCAGCCAGTGTGAAAGAAGTATTTGCAGACCAGAGAGCATAAATAAATTCCATTAACAACAAGTAAAACTGCATTTGGAAAACAGGAAAGTACTATGATCTGAGAGACAGTTATTATTTTTTTTCTAGCTTAATTTGTTTCTTTATTTTGTCTGTCTTTTTCCAGGATTAAGACTGACTTCTTTTTGCTTCCTCTTAGCTTTGAAGTATATGTGTAGGGGCTGCAGACTTTATAAAAATAATATTTTCAATAATATATGCTCTCTCAGATAGTCAGAACTCGCTCAGTAAAATATGTATGAGAACATTCCTTCCAGCCACTAGCTGTGATTCATTTATGACCCAGTTGGCCAAGGTTCTTTGAAAAAAGAATGGTCATTTCTTTCAAAATCTACTCCCACAATTCTCCAAGTTTTACCTGTTTTGCTGGTTATAATGCCAATCAGAACTTACAAGACATTTATCTTTCTTCTCTTCTTCCACTCCCAATTCCTATTCTGTCTATTCTCTTGACTCAGTTGTTATTTTCTGGGATTAAAAGCAGAACAAATATTGCTTGGAAGTTTTGAAGTAAAATTCTTAGAAGGGGATTGAATGTTGTTGCTTATTTATAGCTACTATCAAGTCTTCTCAAGTAATTCTCCTTCGATGTGACAGATATAACTCCAAAGGATTTTAAGAAAATTCAGAATTTCAACTGCCCTTATATATTGATACAATACTATCAAGAATCTTACTGTGAGCCTTCCATTCCACCATAAATAATAAGCATGCACTCGACAGAGAACAGAAAAGAAGAAAAGAAAATCTTGGAGGGGTCTGTAATACTTTCTAAGGCACAATGGTTTCCAATATTATCCAAAGCTAAACCAAGGCAATCTTAAAATAGGAAGTAGGAATCTGATAGTAAGTCAGTTTGCTTTAATTTAACTAGAATTAGAATTAATGACAGAGGTAAAAAATAAGTAAGGACTTGGAAATAAAGATCTCTATCCTTTCGCTGAAGAAAGATAGAAAGATATCATTCAACACTTACAATTAGAAATATGCTAACTGGCACTTAAGGATAAATACATATGGGATGAACACTTTGAATGTCACTACCACTTTGGATTAATAATATTTCTATTATGAAAAAAGACATGCAATCTATAGTTTCAAGTAGGGAAAAGCTCTGTGTTTGATTGAAAAAATGTTAGAAATAAGAAAGCTTTTTTTTTCTTCCTCCTTAGTATTCATTATGTTCCTTTTTATCAGATTCTTTCGTAAACCAACTTTCTGAGATATTTGTATAAGCCTCAAGTAAAATATTATAAATTAAAATTATGTCACATAAAGCTGAAAGTAGATTTTTAGCCTAATCCTTAATTTTACAGATAAGGGCATTGAGATTTAGAGAAATGAAGTAAGGTTACTAAGGTCATGGAGAGAGTCAGTGGCAAAACCAGAAGAGAAATAGACCTAATTTCACCACTGAAAAACATACTGAAGTCTTAGAAAGCTCTTTTGTCTATGCATCCCGCCTGCTTCTGTGACATATACCCTGCTGCTGCTAAGTCACTTCAGTCGTGTCCGACTCTGTGCGACCCCATAGACGGCAGCCCACCAGGCTCCCAGTCCCTGGGATTCTCCAGGCAAGAACACTGGAGTGGGTTGCCATTTCCTTCTCCAATGCATGAAAGTGAAAAGTGAAAGTGAAGTCGCTCAGTCGTGTCGGACTCTTAGTGACCCCATGGACTGCAGCCTACCAGGCTCCTCCGTCCGCGGGATTTTCCAGGCAAGAGTACTGGAATGGGGTGCCATTGCCTTCTCCAGACATATACCCTATCCTCCTCCTTCTTCCCTCATCACAATACATCGCAGAGGGATGTAGTCACTGAAACAATGAGAGTAAGGAAGCTAAATTAAGAGTATAACATTCCTGTTACTTTTTGATGCCCAGTTTTACTTAACTCACTCCCTAGGTGAAAGACTAAGGAAATAAAATCTTATATATAGTTAACATAAAACAGTTTTTTGAAATCTGAATTCACAACAAAATATGACATTTGTTTCCAAACAGGTTTTATAGGTCACTGAAAAAATAAGCCTTTAAGGAGCCTTGGCCAATAGACTTGCTTTTCTTATTTTTGTTTCTTTCCTAAACTTTATATGTTAAGTTATTTCTAAGATGGTCTCATAAGAAATGCTTTAGTGGAGTCTGAACCCTTAGAGATGAAATGTTTTATGTTTTAAACCTTATAAAAGAATTTATCCATCAAACTTTCTTCTTTCTTTCTTTTTTTTTTTTTTTGAGTGAGTAGTTAGGTGATGCATTAACTCTTTTTCCTCTTTTTCCTTTGGGAACTTTGGAAAGAGAGGTAGGTGAGTTTGATAAAGTACTTTATCAAGGATCAACTGGAGACACTATGTCTGTCATGCATGCCCAACATGCAACAACATAACACGGCAGACCTTTAATCACAACCTGCTTGCTGCAAAATCAGAAAGTAGCTTGGGCTCTTGCTTTTATAGCTCTGATAAATATCATCTATTGCTGTAGTTTTTACTTCTGTCTATGCATGGAGAAGTCCATGGACACAATGCCAGGATAACCTACTAGATATTCATACCCAAGGTTCCTCAAATTCAATGTGTCCAAATGCACAGATTCCCCCTCCTCCAATTTTCCATCTGGTCCTCAAATAGTTTCTTTTTTAAAATTTATTTATTTTAATTGGAGGCTGACATGAATCAGCCATGGGTATACATGTGTTCCCCATCCTGAACCCCCTCCCCTCTACCAGGCATTGTGGAAATTAACAAGCTCTTTAGGGATTATGCTTTCTTCCAACCACCACTACCTTAGTGTAGGATTTCCTTGCTCTTTATTTGGACTAATGTAAAGATTCTTCAACTTTTCTCCAACCCACATTTATCTTTCTTCACACAGCTATTCTGCTACTGATGTAAATTTTTCTTAAGTTAAATCTGTTCACAAACTATGCCAGTTTATAATCATTAGTTGGCTTCTTCTTATCATGTGTAGTTTAATTCCCAAAGTCTGCCCCATGAAATAATCATCATTGCTCTACAAAAAACAAAAGTATGCTCAAAATAAAGTAGGTTTCCTTTGTCCAGTAGATTGGGAAATGCTGTAGAGTTAATCTCTTTTAAAAATATTATGTCAAAAGCATTGGAAAATTGAACCATACAGAAACCTACCTGACTCTGATATAAATTTCTAATAACTAGGTCTGCATATACACTTAGCCTCTTCTCTCATTGCCTCACTGTTGTGTTTTGACAACATACTATATTTGTTCTTTAGTCTCTTTAAAAGCTTTTGAGAAAAATACAGTACTCTTAAAAGCAGGGACTATACTGTCTGCATCTCTTTATCTCATAACCTATAATGCCTGCTCTACAGTTGATTCTCAATCAATGTGTGATGACGGAATGGGTGAATGGATGATAAACTCCTTCACGGGTAGACTGTCATCTTGTTTTACTTTGGGTAATGGGGCTGAAAAGCTCTACAGCCTAAGTTTGTTTAAAGGAACAGTCAGTGTAGAGTGACCATGGCAAGTGTCTATGGCTTTCTCTTCTGTTTTCATTACTCGCCTAAGGGAATATTGACTCTTCACTCCTGACGTTTCCAGGAGTGAATGGATCCACAAGCCTGGAGGAAGTCATTGGGAGCCTTGCCTTTGGAGAAAAAGAGGGAGATAATTCAAGTCTGGTCTTAAACTTTACTCTCTGGAGAATTTTCCTCTGCTTCCTCCTACTCCTTTTTTTTTTAATTCAAAGATATAAATTCCTCATTTGAGAATATTTCATATTTCACAGTATTCAAAATAATTCCTTAAAGTCAAGAGATTTCTTTTTCTTTGAATTTTTCATATAGCTCTTTGGGTCTTTTAAGGTTATTTATTCCTTATGGGATAAGAATGGCAAAGATGACTATGGGTCAGTGAGGATCAGAACAGTCCTTCATTGAAAGAGGTCTCTGAAGCCTGGGAAAGATTGTTGCAAACTTCTTTCATAACACTCGTTTGATAAGTTGGTTTCTTAATGAATATAACAGGGTCAAGGTATTGAGACACTTAACACAAATAAGTTGTTTTCTCCCATTACTCTCATTATTATAATATTCATTTTTTAAAACTTTGGGAGAATAGAGTATACATTAGATGTTATAGGACATAAAATGGACTGTTATTCATGTATTCATGATAACATCGTCAAAGTCTTCAAGGAGCCCTCATGGAGAAAATTAAAACTGTCTCCATATAAGCAAGCAATGATTCTGATAAACAGGAGATAAGCCTTAAAGAAGCTGCAAATATAATAATAATAATATAAATAAACTGCTAAAGTCTATAACAGCAGAATAGCTAAATTGGGTCAGGGAGGAGACTGAGTTGGCTATTACATATATTTGCTAAGAATTGACAGTAAAAGGAGGACATTATATGAGTCATAAGAGAATTCTGAAATGATTATTAACTGAAGACTTTTTCAATAGATGATGAATACTCACTTAACTTGCCCATGATTATTAGAGCAGAAACTATTCCTTGGAGTGAGAAAAGTCTATAAAGTTGTCCTTATTGTTTTAGGCAAATTAATATTTGATACAACTGATTTTTTTATAAAAGAAGATTAAACTTGGAGGAAAGATGGTTATTAATTTTCACACAACTCAATGATTATTTGTTTGCTTCCCTCATACTTAGGGTTACCTCTAGATTTTAAAAGGATACTACTATTGTTGCTCCTCCTTCTCCTAATATTTATATTACAAATATTTAAGTTTTGATTTCAGACAGGAAGATCCCAGAGGTAGTGATTTTCTGAGTGAGCTAACTCAGTGTAAAGATTTCTTTTAGAGTAATAACTACTGCCACTTATTTTACTCTCTCTACTGAGTCATGCACTGCCTAAGTACCCTACAGATATTTCTATTCCTTATAATAATCTTCCATGAGAAGTATTATGAATGAGTCTCATTTATAACTAACCTAAAGCTCAAACTGATTAAGTGGCTTTCACAATGTCATATAACTATTATGTTCCAGTCTTACTAAAAGTCAATGTTCTACTTTCTAAACAAGATGTATATAATTTTACACTGAGAAATTATCATCCTGCCTCTACCTGTATATTTTCAGGACTGGAAAATGTTCTATGTACTTTAGTCTGATGAATTATCAGATATTCTGATCAACAGTTTCTTTATTGCTAATTAAAATTTTAACTTCATGTTTGTTAGATTCAGTGTTTATTTCGAAAGGTTCCACTTCCATAGACAACCTATAATTTCCTATGAGGAGTACTAAATGACTACAATATTAAATAAAGTAAATAAGAATACAACTATTTTGCTTAAATTATGAACTTGAACCAGGCCATGATGCATCTTGCTGCTGCTGCTGCTAAGTCACTTCAGTCGTGTCCGACTCTGTGCGACCCCATAGATGGCAGCCTACCAGGCTCCCCCGTCCCTGGGATTCTCCAGGCAAGAACACTGGAGTGGGTTGCCATTTCCTTCTCCAATGCATGAAAGTGAAAATTGGAAGGGAAGTCACTCAGTCGTGTCAGACTCTTAGCAACCCCATGGACTGCAGCCTACCAGACTCCTCCGCCCATGGGATTTTCCAGGCAAGAGTACTGGAATGGGTTGCCATTGCCTTCTCCAATGATGCATCTTGCTGCTGCTGCTGCTGCTAAGTCACTTCAGTCGCATCTTAGCCCTCACTTATTGGCTCTTCAGACATAGTTACATGGCAGTAGTGTTATTCACAATGTGAAAATTTTGGTAAGACAAACTCCACAAGTTTTTCTCATACTTGGTACATTTTTATGGGTTAATTGAGGACCAATTAAGCCCTTTAGCCTGCAAGTGATTTTAATAGGTCATTTCATCAGACATCTCATCTAATTCTCGAGAACTTTCTAGAAATGCCTTACAAGGAATGTAAGGCATTCTACATTAATCTAATGTAATCTGTGAATTTACATTAACACATGTGCCAAAACCATACAGTATTGATTTTCTAATTTTATAGATGAGGGATTTGAAACAGATTGATGCAAGTTGCACATCTCAGTAGTTTTTGTGCAAGTATTTGAAACTAGATCTAACTGGTTCTTTCTTGTACAACACATTATCTAACAAAACATAAGCAAATCAAATTGTTGATTGCTTCTGTTACACAGATTCCGAATGAGAGAAGGCTTTTGTTTTCTAAGTTGATGGTTTTGTTTTATTCTCTATATATCAGTGAATTGGAATGAATCATTGACTGAGTAACTCCTGAGTGTCTCCAGAGAACTCTGAATGTTTGACTGATAAAATCAACATATAATGGATGAGTTTAGAAATATATTTAGCCTTCTAAAGAAGAATGAATCGTTCCCAAGGTGGAATAAGACTTGACTCATTGGTATTAGCTAAGTAAAGAAAAAAAATATGTCAAGAGAAAATAAGTTGTCAGCAATGGAAGCTCAGAAAATTGCAGAGGGAAGAAAACCAGTAATAGCAGTATATATCCGGACACTGTCCAAGGAAAGAAGCATTGAATCTGGATGATGTGAGTCTTGTCTCAGGAAAACTCAGTGCTCGTCTTCAGTCCAAGCCCCTCATGTGAGCTATGCCCTTTCCTAGGAAGAGGATTATTACTGCGAGTGGTCAAGTTTGAAAGCAGTGATTTGACCACGTTTCCTTGGAGATATAGCTTTAGTTTAAGAAAAAGTCTTCACCAGAATAAAAGCCTCTTCTATACTTTCTTGAAATCATTTTCTTTGCACAAAGCGAGCAAGACAGTCCTGGGTCTACTGATTTACCTGAATGGGATCAATGTCAAGCTATCTCTAGGCTTTAGGACAAACTATCTCCTTCACTATGGATAGTATGTTCAAAATTATCTGTACTTTGAAATTGAAGTAATATGACCTGAGACTTAGTAATGGTCTAACTAAAAGACCAGAGTAGACTATTCTGCCTACTATGATGCTAAGTTCTATGTTGCTGCTAGCCTTCTACATTAACTAGAATAGTCAAGATTAGGGTGACAAATAGTTGTTGTTAGCTCAACATAACAGAAATTTGCTGTTCATATTAAAGCCTGTTTACAGCTTGGCAGAAGAAGGTGGTGGCAGTATGTATCCACGGATGCATTTGCTACAGGGGTGACCACTTCCCTGTCTTGTCATTCATGAACCAAGACTATGGCAGCTCTGACATCTCCAATTTGTAGCACCCAGGATTGACTTTGGAGCCACCTTCTTCCCCAAGTTGAAAGGAGAAAAACTCATAAAGGAACAAATGGAAAGATTTTATAGTTATAGTTGGCACACATCACTTTTATTCATATTCTATTAGCTATAACCCAATCGCATGACCAATCTAACTGCAAAGGATGATGGGTAAGGTAGTCTGGCTCTGTGCCCAGGAAGAAGAGGAGAAAAGATTTTGCCAATACCATTCACTGCCAACTATACAAATGGGTTTCTACTTGTAAAGTAGCTAAGAGCACAGAAGGAGTATGGCGTTGAGTACATGATTTTCTCAGTTACTCCTAAATGATTGTGTGTGTGTGTGTGTGTGTGTGTGTGTGGTATGTCTGTTGTTGTTCCAGCATTTATTTTCTCCTGTATCTCCCTGTTCTTTCCTGATAAAATTTAGTAGAAGAGACACATGTTTTGGAGGGGATGATCTGAAATGGAAGACCAGGTCTTCTACTTTCTATCTATAAAACCGCATCAAGCTTTAGTTTCCTCATCAGCAAAATGAGGATAATGTCCAGGATGTTTGAGGCTGGTCTGGAACGAGATCTGATGCTGGGTAATTCTGTATTTTGGACACATTGTCTCAAGATAGAACAATCTGGTCATTAGAAACATGGGGAATCATGTTTTTGGTCTTGATTGAAAAGAATCACTTGAAATGCCCATTTTTGCTTGTTTGTTTTATTTCTTAATTTTTTTTCCTTTCATTAGCTTTATTATGATATACTTTATGTATAATACAATCAGCAATTTTAAGCATATGATTTGATAAAGTTTGACAAATATTTACAGTAGTGTGACAGCAATCATTAAGAGAAAATATTTACATTTATTTCCAAATGCTCCCTTATACACCACTGCATTCAGTACCTTACCTTTCCACCTCTGAACCCTGACAACCATTGATCTGACTTCTGTCATTATGGCTTTTCCTTTTCTAGACTGTCATATTAAATCATAAAGTTTGTTTTTATGTCTGGCCTTTTTTACTTGACAAAATAGTTTTGATATTTATCTACATTTTGTGCAAAGCAATAGTTCACCCCTTTGTTGCTAAGTAGTATTCTATTGTATAGAAATACCAAGTTTATTTATGAACTCTAGTCATAGATTGATGAAAATCTGTGTTACTTTTGAATCTGTTTAATATAAGTACATCTGCTCTGAACAGTGGAGTGTAAGTCTCTGTGTGGACGCAAGTCTTGATTTCTCTTAGGCCTAGGAAAATGCCTGCAGTGTCAGTCTTGCTTTGTATCGATGCTGGCTAATTTATATGTGTTTCTTAATCTGGCTTCCTTTATGATTCCATGTTGGGGAGGAAACTGCTTTGTGCAAAAGGAAATAAATTTTGATCACTGAAATGGGGTAAACCTTTATTTAACACCTTGTTTGCTTTATACATATAGCAATCTCTAATGTCTGGTCAAGTCTGATGGAGAAACAGCAATATAATAGCTATACTTAGCTAAGTTTCTTCCATTTACTAAACGCTAAGCTATGGTTGTAACAACAGTAATAAGTATTTAAGCCTTAAGTATTTAACTCTACTACTTATATATTTTCACATCATTTTTTAACATGCAGAAACTAAGATATAAAAATGATTAAGTTTGCCCAAGATCATCAGTTAAAAAGGGGTGCAGACTGGAAATCAAATACAGATCTACCTGATTTATAATCCCATACATTTCCCATTTGTCTTAGTATGAATATCATGGACTGGGTGGCTTATATAACAGACATTTCTTTTTCATAGTTGGCAGAAGTTAGGTAGTCTAAAATCAAGGTGTCAACAGATTTGCTATCCTGTGAGGAATAACTTCCCAGTTCATAGACAGACTTGCTTTTACTGTGTCATCACATGTAGGAAATGGGTAAATGCTACCTCTGGAGTCTTTTTTATAGGGATATTGATCCCATGCAGAGCCTTCATGACCTAATCATCTCCTGTAGGCCTTACTTTTAAATATTTTAATATCAGTATTTTCAAATATGAACCTACAGGAGACACATTCAGTCCATAGGATTACTGCTCTGTATATTTGAATTTGTAAAACTAAAGGACAACTTTCTGACAATGGACATCCACTTACAGCTCTGTCTGTGAAAAGAGCCATCAGCGTGCCTAGAGGCTCTTCTCTTCCTAACAGGTGTCCCCTACCTATGACAGAGCACGCACGGCAAGTATTGCCCAGAATCACTTTCTATATCACATAAGGGTCAATTTGGATCTTGAAAGTGGTTTTCATAAGATTCTTTCTTAATACAAGATTAAAAACAAAAACAGATAAATTTGGTGCTTTAAATAAATACTATTATAGTTTTCCTGGCATTAGAGAAGTTTCCTAAAAGTTAATCACCACTCGAACAAGGCAAGAATATATCTTCCAATAGATAAACTCCTCGGCAACAAAAAACAATCCCTAAAACTGCTCCTAATTCTTTTTTTTTCCCTTCCTTGTACATATATCATATCAAACCGACTCTCCAACACTTAGCCTCAAGAGCGTTTCAGTATCTAGGCAATGACAAAAGACAATGATGGGAAAACTGTGTATCTTTTAAAGTGTCTGATCTTTATAAAAAACATTAAAATCTTTTAGCTATTTTATTTATGCCTTTCATACAAGCCAAAAATAGTGTTTTTTCCCATGAAGAGTTCTCCAATAAGTACTTGTTCTAGAGCACAAGGTCAATTTGTCATTTTTTCTTCCATTAATTTGAATGACACCATCCCAGAATTATGCAATTATTTTCTGTCAGTAAGAACATTTTGTTGCAGCCAATGGCTGAGAGAGAGATTCTGCACAGGTATAATCTGAAATAGTATCATCAAGTCATTCCATAAAATAGATTCAACTTTAAAATATTCCATTAAGTTATTCAATATGTGATTTTTTATTAAGCAGGGTGGGTGGTCTAAGCAAGCAAGATTAGACTCATTTGACTGGTACTTGAGGCAAAAGTGAGAATGTATTATGTTTTCCTTACTATTTAATAAGTCAACATGCTTTTCTTCTTCTTCCCTATTCTTTCCTTTCTGGTAAAACTTATCAGAAGAGACACAGTCTTTGGAGGAGGAGGATCTGGGATGCAGGTCAGCTCTTTCACTTTCCATCTACATGATTTCTTCAAATTTAGTTTCTTCATCAGCCAGATAAATAGGATAATGATATGTACTTACAAGGCAGTCATGAGAATTAAGTGGCTGTGTATGTCCTTCCCAATGGTTGAAAACATAGAAGGAGAACAAGTTTAAGTGGGGAATAGAAGCTCATTCCTGTGACCAGTAACCATGGGACAGTCATGAAATACTTAAAGATAGCGGACATGCAGGGCCCAGCTGAACAGCCAGATCAGAGGCATCGAGACATGAGAGCTATCAGATATGGGTGATTTTGAAATGCAGAAAGTGATAGCTTTGCCCATGGAGTAGATGTAGAGCCACAAGACTTGGTGGATAGAGCAGGAACCCAGAACATCAACTTGTCGGGAATGAGCAGTATTGCCTCAAAGGCAGAAAATACATAAGCATGGTCTCTTGCATTTTGGAGAACTGGAGCTGTTGTACTGTTATTTTTATGGGGCTTTTTCTCAGATTAAAAAAAAAAACACACACACACTTTGGAAGAAACATTGGAGAACACCATAGGAAATCTATAATTGCCTAAACATCTAAGTTTTTGAAGATACTGGTGGCAGCTGGTGGAGCAGCCTTTACTTCTACTTTCCAGTTTAGAGGGAAATGCTGCCCATAATGTCTTGCTGGCAGAGTGACTGACCTGAATGTTCTTCTTACAGAAGAGGCTGCTTTGGGAGCAAATGAGAAAGAGACCACCTAGCCTGTCTGACATTAAAGGCTCCATCCCTTGATTGATCCAGCTTTTCTCCTGACTCCATTCAATGATTCTACTTACTGAGTACTTATCATATAATGTATGGGTTGGGCAATTAAGATAAAAATATAATTGAGAAGCAGTCTTTGCTAATGGAAACTGTACAAACTGGTAGAAGATAAAGCCAAGCTAATTTATGAAGATAATGCAAAAGAGAATGACTAACACCACCCTCACCCCAAATGTCTTTATATTTTTTTACACATGTTCATTCTGTTTCAGGCAATATTTCATTTGCATCTACATTGTGATAAAGGTATGATTATCTCTATTTGCCAATGAGCAAATCAAGCAATGTTAATTTAATTAGCCTGGGACCACAAGGTCAAAAACTGGGAATGATGAAATATTTGCTGGTTCTTTTCCATTGCAAAGGCTGGTTCTTCACATGACATCTTATGCTCTCATTGCCATTAAAAACGCAGGAACACTTCATCACAAAATGTTAAATGGGAATGTACTGTTCACCTCTGAAATTCAAGAGAGATAGAGAATAGGGATAGAGAAGGGAAGAAGTCATGGAAGGAAGGACAAAAGGGAGTGGGAGTGAAATGTAGAAGGAAAGAGGGAGAGAACATGTAGACGGAGTGAAGGACGGAAGAAAAAGGAACTAAGAGACACAGGAAACAATGCTTACTTGAGCTAAACAACCCTTCCCAGCCCATAATATTTTTTAGAATATTAAAATATTCATCCTCCAGAAAGTGAAAGAAGATTATTACACATTGGGACTTCGTCAAAGGGTGACTAAAATCTACAATAATTAAGTAAAGCAGGAGAAAACTCCAATCGAAAATTAAACCAAAGATAAAAAGCAGATGATATTACTAACAGAAGGGCTTTGAAACAAACACACAAATGAAAAATACATACATACATATATATATATATATATATATATATATATATATATATATATATATAAAGAGAGAGAGAAGAGTGGGCTGGGAAATGAAGATAGTTGTTCCCATGGTATGCAGATGTATAATATAAATGTAAGTGTACACAGACTCAATAATTTGCTTACCCTACCTCTGTCTCAGCACCTGCAAAATGTGGTAGAAAGATATGGAACCTGGAACCTTCATTTGAGCCTGGTCCTCACCTCTTATCCCATTATTTGGGAAAATAATTTATATGAATCTCAAGGTCCCCAACCTTAAATCTGAAACAATTAAATTTTCTTCCATATCTATAAAGATTATTTTGATAATTTATCTTAAATAAAATGAATTGAGATTGTAGTGGCAAAATGAGTAACAACATGTGCTTTGGAGTAAGTCCCCATGTTTGAATTCAGGTCCTGCTATTTAATACACAGCAAGCTATTTCACTTCTCTAAGCATCATCCCCTTATCTGTAAAACAGGGTAATAACAGTACCCAACTTATGAGGGCGTTATAGGGATAGTTTGAGAGAATGCGCATCATGTGCCTTGCATAGTACCCAGTAAGCAGCAAGTTTGCAATAAATGCTACTTGATGACTGTAATGATGATGACAATGGTGCTCTAGAGACAACGGCAGGGACTAAAAATGATGCCTTAGGTGGTGAAGATGTAATGCCATTTGGGAAGCCTTCCCTCCCTGCTTCCTGATCCCTGGAGATAGGAATGCCCTCCTCTATGTCACTATATGATTTTTGAACACCCCGCACTATAGATTTGATTACATGTTCCTGTTGCCACTGAATTTTCTGCCTTTCTTTCTCGCTAATCTATGAGCGCCATGAAGTTCTGAGTCTCTTGTATTCCCTCATTGCCTTGGACACATTAGTCTCTCAAGGAATATCTGCAAAACAGCTGAATCAACTGAGATAAATCCAGATAGCACACTGTAAACTCTATAGCAGTATAAGAATGCTCACTAGCCTTACTGTGGTTCTTTATATAGATTTTTGCTCCTAGTCAATTATTCTTCCAAATAATAAGCCCTCTGTGTTAGGCACGTGTCCAATATTACCACACTTGTGACTATGAAAACAGCTGCTCTTTGATATAAAAGCAAAGTAGGAAGAAATCAACTGGAAGCTGGAGGCATTTAACACAACATGAAAGAATAAAAATTCAAACAATATAAACCTTGCTGATGAAATTGTAGTCTTGAAATAATGGCATTAGCATCTCCTGGAGTCTTGTTAGAAAAGAAAAATTTCAGGTCCCATCCCAGACCCACAAAATCAGAATCTGCATTTTAAGCAAATCCTCAGGTGATTCCTACACATGTTGTGTTTGAGAAGACCTGCTCTACATCCTTGGGCACACTTGATGGACAGGAAGGAAGCCTTTTTCTGGACTTTTTTTTAAGAAAAGGCATGTGATGACAATGAAGGAAACAAATGTTTATAGATCACTTGTTCTGTACCAAGCTCAGAATAGATGTTTTGATACAAAATTTACTTTAATTCCCCCAATAGTTTTGTGGAGTTTGTATTGTTACCTTTCTTTTTTGTTGATGCTCAGAGAGGGTAAATAATGAGCAAGTGGCAAAGTTTGAATTTGACTTGATGACCTTACTTCAAAGCCAGATTTCATAGGAAGCTTGTAGCCAGCTTATCGAGCCCTACTTTGGTCAACTTGTTCTCAAGTCTCCAAAACTCCCTCATAGCACAATTACAAACACATCTTTACCTTTATCTGAAGTCCTGGGGCACCACTTTCTTGAAGGCTAGTCTGAACTTGGGCAGAATTGGTTTAAAATTCCAGCTTCCCTTAATTTCTGTGGAACACTGGGATCACCCAGCCTTCATTTACCTAAACAGAAATAACACTGTTCAGGAGGAAAAATGTTTCTTCTACCTTTTAGGTTCTTCTGATTGGTCTAAGAGTTAAATTAACATGAGACAGATTAAAAGGACAGAATCAAACAAAATTCTAATAATGTGTATACTTGGGAGAAACTCAAGAGAACTGAATAACTCACCCAAATGGCCAAACCCGCCAACTTAAATGCCATCTTCAGCTAAAGACAAAACAGGTTTTGTGAGTAGTGCTTTGGAACCTAAAAATGGGAGAAGGCAATTCACACAAAAATACAGAAGCAACTATGTAGTTTAAAGTGTTTTCTGGGCCACGCAGAGACAATGGGACACCAAATGGTTACCATTGTCATCTCTAGTCCTGTTGAGTGTCCCCACCACACCTGGACCATATTCTATGCAAAAAGTAAAAGTGTTAGTCTCTTAGTCATGCCAACTCTTTGTGAGCCCATAAACTATAGCCTGCCAGGCTCTTCTGTCCATAGGATTCTCCAGGCAATGATACTGGCGTGGGTAGCCATTCCCTTCTCTGGGGGATCTTCCCAACCTGGGGATAAAGCCAGGGTCTCCTGCATTGCAGGAAGATTCTCTACTGTCTGAGCCATCAGAGAAGCACACATTCTATGCAGAAGTCTCTGGCAATAGGTTTGCTCCTAGAACAGGCCCTTTATCTAAATTTTTAGACAGCTAAAGAGATAAAAAGAAAGACTGCTGAGTCTTTCTGGCCTCTTGGTTGTTTTCAGCTTGAAATAATCCTCATACCAAAGAGACGTTTTGAGTTTGTAAGTTCTGCTTCCTTACAAAGGGAAGCAAAGGATCTACATCAAAGAACTGCTAGAAGACTTAATATCATGTGCACAGAGCACTTGAAACAGTCTTTGATGTTTGTTAATTGCTCAACAAATGCTAAGTGCTGCTCCAAATAAATATTTGTCAATATAATATTTAATATAAATAACACCCCCAAAAGAGTCTCCCAAAGTATTACTTACTCACTCCTATGTCCTTATAAATAGCCCTTAATTATTTAAAAAACTTGGATATTTTGAGTGCCTCAAGTCAAATACCCTGTATCTAATTCCGAACTCATGATTCTCCCCTGCCCTGTCCCACTACAGTTGAGACATCTTTGCCATATTAATTATTACACTTGTTAATTTTTACTTGCATTGAAGTATGACTTCCTTAATATTAAAGGCTGCATATCACTTATCTTTTGAATTCCTAGCCCCTAACACAGTGCTTTGCATGTTGAAAAATTACATGATTTCTATATTTGTCTAGACATGTTTTGTTAACCAAACTTTAGTGAGATCAGAGAAACACCATTGTTAGTTGTCCCAAGAGGAATTGTCATATTTACTTTAGATCTTGAAGTCAGTAACTTTACAAACTCTTATATTTGGGAAATTAGACTATCCACCTCAGAGTCTGGATTTATTATTAATGATTCTGTATTTATAAAATTCTTTTTTAAGATTGAAAAACAAAGTTCCCACTTGTAGAATATTTCTGGTTTCCAGGCCACAGGTAAATAAAAAGATCCACTGTAAATCTGGCTGTTTTGCATGGAGAAGAGTTAGCATAAGGTAAAGGAGAAGCTGCCATTCTCAGGCGGCACAGTGGTAAAGGATCCAACTGCCAATGCAGGAGGTGCAGAGACTTGGGTTCAATCCCTGAATCAGAAGATTACCCTGGAGTAGGAAATGGCAACCCACTCCAATATTCTTGCCTAGAAAATTCCATGGGCAGAGAAGCCTGGCGGGCTACAGTCCATGGGGTTGCAAAAAGTCAGACACGATTGAGCACACACGGAAGCCAGCGAGCCCAGGCACAAGCCATTATGTTAACTGAAATGTCAGTCCTTTTGCAGGAAATTCATATCCAACGTTTATTTGACAAGGATTATAGTTTGCCTATTTGTTTCTATTAGTTCATTAATAGTATAGTGTGAAGTGTATTAGTTTGGTTAGTCTCTGAGTAGAGCTTATATTATAAATCTTGCAGAGGTGGATCTCTGCTCTGAGTTCATGATTTAGCCCAGAGTCTTCTATTCCACACGGGGGTTACACTCAGTATGTGTGAAGGTTCAACATATCTTACTATCAAACAGAAATGGAGACTCTTCAGACTACAAAATTCAGACTGAGGATCTCAACACTTAAGAGTGTTGGTTTGTGTTTTCTAAAAGGAAGAATATCATACACATTCACAAGCATTACTATTCCACTGTCCAAGGTTTGAATCCCAGATCAAATACTCTCTAACTGTGTGAGGTTAAAAAATTCTGTAACTTGCTTAATTCACTCTTTAATCTGTAAAACTAACACAACAATCTAACTTTCAGGGCTATTGTGAAAATTAAAATGACATAGCATGCTTCATAAGTAAAAGGTGTTCCTAAATGGTAACTATTCTACTTTTTTCCAAAGTGAATCTCTAGACTCTGGTCAAATTTGATACACTATAAAAGAACATCAATATACAGCATAAGT
Organism: Bos indicus; assembly: GCF_029378745.1. Classification (NCBI taxonomy): domain Eukaryota; kingdom Metazoa; phylum Chordata; class Mammalia; order Artiodactyla; family Bovidae; genus Bos; species Bos indicus. Next base: position 15,499,190 of record NC_091788.1, on the reverse strand, counting down.
TCACATTGGGAGCTCTATTTTCTCTCTGTCTTGGATATTTAATATATATAGTTTTCTTATTATTAGGTGATACATTTCCCTCTGAGATTTAGGTCTGCAAAATCTATACATAACGTTTTAGATTAGAAGTTGCCTTAAAGGATAGAATTCCATCCAAATTAAATCAGGAAAGTAGAACCTGGAAATTTAATTACAATATACCTAAAATTAAAACTTTACATGATGATCATGATGACAATGGTGGTAATAGCCATTGTTTATTGAATACCAATTTTGTACTAGGCTCTCTAGTAACTATCTTATATACATTATCTCTAAGTTTTGAAACTGCTTATAAAAAGTAAAAAGTGTTAGTTGCTCAGGCATGTACGACTCTTTGCAGCCCCATGAACTGTGGCTCACCAGGCTCTGTCCATGAAATTCTCCAGGCAAGAATACTGGAGTGAGTAGTCATTCCCTTCTCCAGGGGATCTTATGACTCAGGGATCAAACCTGGGTCTCCTGCATTGAAGACAGATTCTTTACCATCTGAGCCAGAAAATGTCTATAAAGGAGATGCTGTTATAATCCCTGTTCTACAGAAACTGAAGCTCAGGGAACTTAAATGGCTTGCTTGGAGTCAAACAACTAATAACTGGCAGAGCAGTGACTACAATTCAGATAGTCTCTGACTCTACAGCCAGTAGTATACAACACTACTCGAATGGGAAAAAAATGTAGCAAAAATATTCTTCCAAGAAATTACCAAAAGGAAATGCAAGTATTAACAAGAAAATCACCAGAACATCTCCAACATTATTCAGAAGAAATTTCAGTGCCCTGACAAACTGGCACAGGTATTTTGGTCACTTTGCAGGTGATCCCTATGTGGATCCCGGTGCAGCTGGCAAACATGAATTTTTCATGATCAAAAATAAACTTGGTTGCTATGACTCAAATATTCATGAATTTAATCATCATTGGATATTCTGGCCAAGTCTCTGGATTCACAAAGTTGAATCTAGTCTCAAGATCATGTTATCCCCATCAGATTGGTACTATATTGAGCCCACTGTCATTAAAAGCATGCTAGAACACTTAGCTGATTTTCAGCTATGACATTACTATATTTTTATGAAATAACATCTCAAAACCAAATGACTAACGGGGGAAGGTTGGGGGTGGTAAGTTGGGAATTTGGGATTGACATATGCACATTGTTATTGTCACGGTTTAGTCGTTAAATCGTGTCTGACTCTTTTGGTACCCCATGGGCTGTAGCCCACAACGCTTCTCTGTCCATGGGGTTTTCCAGGCAAGAAAGCTGCGGTGGGTTGCCATTTCCTTCTCCAGAGAATCTTCCTGATCCAGATATCAAACTCCCATCTCATGCATGCATCTCCTGCCTTGCAGATGGATTCCTTACCACAGACCCACCAGGAAAGCCCCATATATACACACTAGGTGTGTGTGTGTGCTCAGTCATTCAGTCCTGTCCTTCTCTCTGAGACTCCATGGACTGTAACCTGCCAGGTTCCTTTGCCCATGGGATTTTCCAGACAAGAATACTGGAGTGGGTTGCCATTTTCTTCTCCACGGGATCTTCCCAACCCAGGGATCAAATCAAGGTCTCCCACATTGCGAGCAGACACTTTACCCTCTAAGCCACCAAGGAAGCAGATAATCAACAAAAACACACTGTAAAGCAGATGGAACTCTTCTCAAAATTCTGTAATAATTTAAACGGGAAAAGAATTTGGGAAAGAATAGATACATGTATATGTATAACTGAATTACTTTCATATACACCTGAAACTAAAACAATGTTGTAAATTAACTATAGTTCAATTCAAAAATTTTAAATGGATTTTATATGGGCACGTTATAACAGACTTTATGACATTTAGCATGCGGGTAAAGTATCCAAATTAAATATCCGGCTGCAGAGAGGATCCATATTTACTTTTCATTTTATTTTTTTTAAATCTCTCTTTATTTCAATAAAAGCAGGGGAAAAATTTGCTAAATGACAAATATCATCTTCATAAAAATTAAGTAAGTGGAATCTTTAAACCATTCCTATATGCACATATTTCATGAACACACTTGGAGGAAACACAGTCACTTCTCCAGAAGGTGACTCAACTTCCAAGTGCCAAGGCCATCTACCTCCTGACAAGTGCTACCAGGCAGCTGCTACCAAAAAGAGATCAGTCCTTGGATGTCTAAGCTGGTTGCCAGTCTATTTGTTCACTGAAATGAAGTGTCATGGTGTTATAAGATGAATCTGTCAAGACCCATATGCAAACCCTGGCCCAATTACCAAGTGGCAGGAGGCACCTGGCTGGTGACAGAGGAGAGTGACTGCACACATCAGACAGCCCCACCTCATGAGCACTTAGAGGGAACTCACAGGGCGATTCAAAAGCAGCAGAATGAATTAGCGAGCTAGGGCTTTCGCCTGGTGGAGTTTTATGTCCTCTGTGCTCTGTTCCTGTCCATTAGTTTAATGAAAGCAAATTAAGTTAATTATTTAATAAAAAAATTTTCTTTTTAAATGAAATCTGTTGCTGATCAAATTAGATAAAAGACACAAAGACAGTTTGAAAGCATAACGCATAATGCACATTGTTATTCTGAAGCCTTGGACTAGGCTCATCTCTGGGATTGCACAGGTGCCCCATGACAGTTTTCATCAACATATAGGCTGTTTTCTGCAGATGGTCCTGGAGCCTTGGCAAGAGTTCATAGTACATCACCCTGGATTTATGCACCAAGAAGCAGGCACCTCGGTAGTGAAAAAGAGCCAGAGTTCCAGCAGGAGCTGAGTCTGACCTCAGAAAAATCAATTACCAGTCTATAATCTTTGCCAAATCACTTCTTTTTCTGAACCTCAGATTCCTCATCTCTATAGTGGGTACAAAGGTCTATTTCATACAGTTATAGAAGAAATCACATTGAAGTCTGATGTACAATGTTCAGTATAGTTTCTTCAGTTCCACAAAGTCTACCCTATTCTGCCAGTGTTCTCAGCCCTTTAGATAATTCCAAGCAAGTGGGTTTGGAGCAGTAGTAAAGATCATAGCAGTAAAAGTTCAGAAACCTCCTAATTCAACTTTTTACAAAGAGTGTCCATAAAATGTATGCACCCAATTCTTCACTCATTTACTCCTTTCATAAAAATAATTTTTAACATGAAAATTATCAAAATAAGTATGAGGTTTCTAGTGATGTATCTGTATAAAGCTTACTAACTCACACCTGTTTTCTCACCTATGTATATTATTCAGGACTTTTCTTCTTTCTGAATGCATTTCAAGAGACAGACAGGAAGACATCCCTGAGTTTTGTTAACTCCTTAGCATCTTGTTCATATTAGGCTTTTGAAAGAAAGATTAAAATAGAAAATATTGCACTTATAAATGGAGAGGTTTGTGCTTTATATTTAAGCTATAGTTTTATTCTTAACTTTTAGTACCAAGCATAACTCCTTTTCTTGCAGAATTGAGCTGAAAGACAGATGCAATTGCAATTCTGTGATTTATTTATTGCGATTATAGACATGAGTCTCAATCCATATTGAAATATCAATAATAACATATTAAGTTAGTCATAACAATCTAAAGGTCATATATTTTAATTGATCTTTAATAAAAAAGCAGGATAACAATATATAATTTTCTAGAACATTTATTGTGTACTTCCCTAGAATATGAGCTCTTTGAAAGCACAATCTCCAGTACAAAGTCACTTCCTAGCACATATTACGCATTGATTAACATAGTAATGAGCTAATTAACAGGTGAATGAAGAAACTAGTTCATGAATTGTTTAGTCATTATTATTATTTTTTTTTTTTACATTTTGAAGTTGGCTTTTAATTATTTATTTATTGGCTGTATCACACAGCCTGTGGTATCCTAGTCCCCTGGGCCCCTGCACTGGGAACATGGAGTCCTAATGACTCACCAGTTCGGTTCAGTTCAGTTGCTCAGTCGTGTTCAACTCTTTGCAACCCCATGAATCGCAGCACGCCAGGCCTCCCTGTCCATCACCAACTCCCGGAGTACACCCAAACCAATGTCCATCGAGTCAGTGATGCCATCCAGCCATCTCATCCTCTGTTGTCCCCTTCTCCACCTGCCCCCAATCCCTCCCAGCATCAGGGTCTTTTCCAATGAGTCAACTCTTCACATGAGGTGGCCAAAGTACTGGAGTTTCAACTTTAGCATCAGTCCTTCCAAAGAACACCCAGGACTGATCTCCTTTAGAATGGACTGGTTGGATCTCCTTGCAGTCCAAGGGACTCTCAAGAGTCTTCTCCAACACCACAGTTCAAAAGCATCAATTCTTTGGTGCTCAGCTTTCTTCACAGTCCAACTCTTACATCCATACATGACCACTGGAATGACTCATTGGTTCTTTCTAAATCCCTGATCAGGTCTTCCTTGTTAAGGAAATGTAAGCTTTTCATTTTACAAAGTAAATCAGCAACTTGGTATAAATGAAAAATACAGGATAGAATTTGGAAGTCTATAGGTCTTAATTTCAAATCCATTTGAGACAGCTGGCTTGTAGATAGATTCCAGATAGAGAGATAGAGAAGTAGGTAAAGGGAGAAGGGAAGGATTTTGCTCCCAAAGGAATGCTGAATGCCAATAGGTAAACATAGGTGGAATGCTGGAGTTAGAAAATCAGCATTTGTATTTATCAAAGAAAAGAATATCTATCAATTATCTCCAGAGAGATACATCAAAGGATGCCAAATCTAGAGGAACATTCTGGTGAGGAGCAGGGTATTTGCATGGTCTTAAGAAATCTCCCCATAGACTGTGTATTAGTTGCAAGAGAAAAGAAAATAGTAATTAACAGTGGGAGACATTTGTCAACGCTTGGACTAGGTGATCCAAATTAATATCACCAGTAAGAAGGACACTGTAAGTCTCCAGATGTGATACCCTGAGATGGATAAAACATCATGTATAAGCTGAATCTAATCATGAGGAAACATCAAATAAACCATAAATAGGGAGCACTATTTTTTTCAATAAAAAGATAAACTTTCTATTTATTAATAAAAACATATTCTATTAAATGAAAAACGTAAATGTCAAAAAAGAAAAGAAAAAAAGATTAGTGGAAATATTCTAGATTACAGAAGATAAGGAAGCATGATAATTAAATATAATATCAACTCAACTGACTATTGTATTGAAGGGGAAAAATACTATCAAGGACATATTTGGTCAATTAACAAAGCTGGAAAACAGTAGATTGAATAAAATATTGTATCACTATTAAATGTATTGATGTTTTTAAATGTACTGTAGTTGTATCAGAGAATCTTCCTACTTAAAGGAAATATACCGTTGTCAATATATTCAAAGTTCCATAAATTATCTAATTTATCCATAAATGGTCCAGAAAATGTGCAAAACAAATTAAAGCATTAACAATAGGTAAACCTAGATAGAGTATTGAGTGTTGTACTATTTTTTTCTTGCAACATTTCTATAAGTTTGAAACTGTTTCCAAGTAAAAAGATAAAACTTCTTTTTAAAAAATGACTCTATATCAGAGACAAATAATTTTCAACATGGCCTTTTTGGATCAACCTGCTACATGGAGAATAAAGAGGAGGCAGCATGGAAGTACTAGGTGTCAAATTCTTTGTAAAACTTCATAAGTGGTAATATTCTTGTCTGACTAAAATCTTACCTCACATTCTCAGAACATAATTACTTTCACTCCTTTTTCTTCTCCGAGAGTCGAAATTGTAGCTCTCCTGCCTCAGAATCCATGCTTTTTGACCTGATGCCATGCTGTCTCACACAGGGTGTCTCCCATCAGAACTTCTTTTGAGACCAGGCAGCAACACAATGAATGTTCCTCTAGCTCAGAGAGGAGCTCCCCTGGAACGTCCAGACCCTCTGGCCCTGGTGATCTTAAGGAGGGAACCCAGGCCAAACTCAGAGATCTGCCGAAGAAAATCTTGAAGTCTGGGTTACACATCTCCACCTCAAAAGTCACAGGCATTTTATGCAAAACTGCATCATGAGATTTGTGGCTGCAACTTAAAAATAATATAGATTTTTAAATTCCTTTTGGTATATAATAGGAGCAGATTGTTCAGTTGGAGGAACAGAGGAGGAAATTTTGTTTCTCTTTTTTGCCCCTATTTTGGGAATATCAAATAGTTATTATAAATCACTCAGGCATGATATGAATGACTGCACTAATGCTGTAAAACAACTTCAATTAAATAAGTAGCAAAACCTGTGTACTACAGGGCACTAGTGGTTCAGGATGGGGAACACATGTATACCTTGGTGGATTCATTTTGATATTTGGCAAAACTAATACAATTATGTAAAGTTTAAAAATAAAATAAAATTAATTAAAAAAAAAAAAAAAAAAGAATTGTTCTGCAATTGAGTGTTTAGCATTCAGATCCTCAGTCAGGTGACATAGGGAATTGCTCAAGAACTTGATCTCATAATAATGTCTACTTTCACTGTATAATATAGAATGTCTAAGTGGAAGCCATCAAAAATATGGTCATCTCTTTAGCTAAATAGGAAAAAACTGAAATTGAGAAAAATTAGTACCTGTGCTAGAAAAGGCAAACAAATCTGATTCTAATTTCATAGCTCTGCCCTTTATGCCACTTGGACTGGATTGTGATGTGTTCAACTCTAACCCTATGAGGAAACACAGCTACAAAAGAAGGGGGAAACACCTATTTTCAGTTGATTTAACTGAGTGAGTACTGTGAGAGGTAAGTCCGGGTCATTGATGAGTTGCTTTTTCTCCTATACTTATCATACTGCCCAGCAATGAGTTGGTTTGTTGAATGAAGTATTAAATGAACACAATGCTATCAGCCCACCAAGCATCTACTTTATAACTACTGTGTCTTAGACACTACCACTGGTTCTACATGATCTGTAAAACTATCATTCAAGGAGCTCACAGTCTACTTCTACTTGGGAAATTATGCATGTAAGCAGATAATTTCAACACAATATGATGACTTCAACTGTGAAGAGGTAACCAGGAAGATGTTATGAACCTTTAAAATGGAGAAATTAAAAAGAAATAGGCCTCATATATTACAGCCTAAATAAAATCCAGTTCAAGTAGCATACTAGACAGAGGTATGAATTTGTGATTATCATTTTTTTTTTAACTGGAACTACAGGGATATAGCATACTCTACTGTACAGGGATGAGGTAGTCCCCAAAGGAAATGGATATCCCTAAAATCAGTCACTCAAGGAAAAGCTCAATTCTCTGACAGAATATGGGCACTAAGAAGAGAGATGTTATTGGCTAAACTGTGTTCCCATAAACTTCATATACTGAAGTCCTAATGCCCAGTACTTTAGAATGTGACTGTATTTGGAAGTAGGACTTTTACCATGTAATGAAGGTTAAATGAGGTCATTGGGGTAGACTCTATTCCAATAGGACTGACATTTTTCACAAAAAAAGGAAAATATGACATAGACTAAGGGATGGCCACGTGAGGACAAAGCAACAAAGCAGCCATATGGAACCCAAGAAGAGACGTTCAGAAGAAGGCAAACCTGCCAATACCTTGATTGTGTACTTCTGCCCCTAAGAATTGTGAGAAAAGGAATTTCTGTTGTGTAAGCCACTCGGTATGTGAGTTTTTTTATGACCACCTTAAGAAATTCATAGCGAAGGCTTTAGATGAAAAAGAATTAAAATTCTTAAGTTTGAATTAAATATGATACTTTCTATGAGAGTTTAATAAGTTTTAAAACATGCAGCTGACATGAGACACATAAGGTAATCTGAGTCAAAAATAATTATATTTAGAAAGACAATTATGGTTTTGGTACTCAAAAGACTTCATTAAGTGTCTGTGAGACACATAGATGGTAAAGACTAGATTTCCTTTTACATCTCTGTAGGCTTGTACAATCTGAAACTCCTTACATATGTTTTCAGATGATTTGCATCAAATCCTCTTGAAAATAGGCATGTTACTTCTCATATCTACTTTTTGATATATCACTTTCAAATGGACAGAGAATTTATCATCTCTTTTTAAAAGTGCAAACTCAACTTTCTCAAAGTCACACAGTGAAAGAGAAGGAACTTTTGATCAAGTGATCTTTTCTCAAAGTCAAAATGTTCTCCCTAAGAAAAGCCTCTAGCATCAAGAAAAGCTGAATTCATTTCAGGAAGACATATTCCAATGTTATATTCTGCAACACAACCTCAGAAAGCTAATGCTGTTTTGCCTAATAGTGATTTTCCTTCCTTCATCTATTAATGAATCACTAAATAGTAGTTACTGTTTGTTTCAATACAAGTATTCCCAGTATAACTCTCTTTTCAAAATTAAACTTAGTTTTAAAATTGCTTTAGATTTATAGAAAATATGCAAAGATAGTAAAGAATGTTCCTATATACCCCACATACAGTCTCTCCTAATGCTAAAATCCTAGATCAGTATGGTATATTTTCTACAACTAATGAATTAATATTCAATAATGAATAAATAATTAATATTTATTAATAATAGCTAAAATATGTATTTTGTTCACAGTTCCTTAATTTTTACCAATTTTTTTTTTTTTTTTTTGGTTAATTTGCTTGTTTGGGGTTGTTTCTGTTTGTTTGTTTTTTCTGTTCTAGGGCCTCTTCCAGGACACCAAATTACATTTAGGTTTCTCTTTGGCATGCAAATTTTTCAGGACACCTAATTTTTGATAACTTGGAGAGGTTTATGGAATGCTATCAGATACTTTATAGACGGTCCCTTGATTTGGATTGTTCTGTTGTTTTCACAGCTACACATGAATTATGGGTTTGGAGAAGGAAGACCACAGAGGTAAAGTGCCATTCTTATGACATCACATCAAGAAACGTGAAACTGTTAGGTTCTTAGTTATATCTGATTTTGTGACCCCATGGTCTGTAGCCCGCCAGGCTCCTCTGCCCATGGGATTTTCCAGGAAAGATTACTGGAGTGGGTAACCATTCCCTTGTCCAGAGGATCTTCCTGATCCAGGAATTGAGCCCGGGTCTCCTGATTTGCAGGCAAATTCTTTACCACCGGAGCCACCAGGGACTCTCATCATATCAAAGGTACATGCACGTCAATGTGACTTATCACTGTTGATGTTGACCTTGATCACTTGACTGGGGTATCTGCCATATTTTTCCACTGTAAAATAACCCTCCCTTTCATGCCATAATTCCTATACTGCTGTAGAGGTATAGAACTAGATTCCCCAGAATCTGTTCCCATTGTATGAGGATTATTTGAACTAGAGGTAATCTTCAAGTGCATTGAAGAGAAATGACTGCTCCTCCCTAATTACCTAGAATAATTTGTATTGGAGATGTTTCCCAAAAAGAGTTATTAATGGAGATAAATTTTATCTCAGTAGCCCTATTTATTTGGCAGGGCTACCATCTAATAATCAAACATCTAGCACTTATATGTGGAATCTATAAAAAAACACTGATGCAAATGAACTTGTTTACAAAACAGAAATAGACACACAGATTAAAAAAAAAAATGACAACTTATGGTTACCAAAGGGGAAATGGAGGAGAGACAAATTAGGAGTTTGGGATTAATATATACCCAGTACTATATATAAAATAGATAATCAACAAGGACCTATTGTGTATCACAGGAAACTCAATATTTAATAATGACCTATAAGTGAAAAGAATCTGAAAGTTTGCATGGGTGTGGGTGTGTGTATGTATTTGTTGCTGTTTAGTGGCCAAGTTACGTCCGACTCTCATGATCCCATAACTGTAGCCTGCCAGGCTCCTCTGTCCATGGGATTTCCCAGGCAAGAATACTGGAGTGGTGGAGTGGGTATATATAAAGGCTTCATAGTTGGCTCAGCAGTAAAGAATGATGGAGACATGGGTTCAATCCCTGGGTCAGGAAGATCTCCTGGAGAAGTGAATGGCAACCCACTCCAGTATTCTTGCCTGGAAAATCCCATGGGCAGAAGAGCCTGGAGGGCTTCAGTCCATGGGATTGCAAGAGTTAGACATGACCTAGCAACTAAAACCACCACTATATATAAATATATATCACTTTGCTATACATACATGACTAACACATTGTAACTCAACTATACTTGAATGAAAATAAATACTATTATCACACTCAAAAAATTAGAATCAATCATCTGTTTTTCTTCTTATCATCCTGTGACTAACCTCCTGTTCTTGGAAGCTTTGGCCCTTATTTCATTCCTTAGCTCAGGATGGCATATATACTTCATTTTACCTTTCTGTCTCTGAACCTTTCTTGTATGCGAGAATTCTGTGCATATAGAATTAAATTTTATTTTCTCTTGTTAATCTGTCTCAGGTGTGGGGAATTATTGTACCACTTCCCTGAGCACAGAGTAGTTACATAAAATAAATGGAATTCTTCTGCATGAGATATTTGTGCTGCTTTCTTTTTATTTCTAAATATTCATATAAATGAATTTTCACATGTATTTAGAAAATACAAAAGAAATAATTTTGTAGAACCACAAAAATACCTCTTTATCTATTAATGGAGAAAAATGACATTTCAGAAATAGATACACCAGTTTCTTCTTCTTTTTTGGTTTGAAACACCAGAGTTTGTTACCTTTCTATCTAAAATCCTTTAATATCTTTTTATCATAATCAAGATAGAGCCCAATACCTCTGGCCATCCAAGAGGCTTACAATTTCCTTTATAACTAACTTCGTCTGTTTTACTCTCATGGTATTACATAATATCCATGCTTTGCAGTGTTGTTGTGAAAAGTAGAAATAAATAGCTTATGCAAAATTCCCAGTGTAAAGTAGGTATTAAAAAAATACAATGATTTTTAAATACTAAAGGAAAGAAGAAAAATATTAATACATTTACTGGTGTATAGTAGGTGGGAATAAAATTCAGGTACCAACTGAAATGGAGAAACAATGTCCCCGAAATGAAAGGAAATAAAGTTACTTTATATACTGATAACATTTTCTAGTTTTGTAGTTGTATAGAGCACCATTTTTATCTTACAAGAGAAATAAGAGCAGTATAATGATGAATATAGTATTGTTCACATAGTCAAGAAATTTTAAATTTATTATATCTTACTTCCTTATAATTAACCAAACAGATAGTCTAATATAAGATCAGAAACCTTATGACTATTGAGTTACTTCCAGTCATTAGAACCGTGGTTGGGATATGTCACTTTATTATTTATTGAATATTTTCTAAGGAACAAGTGATATACTCGGCACTGGGGAAGTCAAGGCTGGAGAAGACAATGTCCTTGATTTAGAAAGGTTCATCAACTAATAAAGATAATAGACCTGTAAGTAATTACAGTAAAATGGGATGGTTGTAAAAATAGCAGAAGTATTTGTCTGAGAATAGAAGGGAAGCTTCACAGAGAACGTGTGCCATAAGGAGCAGGTGAGATGGGAGTCCAAGTGTTTGGAGGAAAGGAGGGTAGTCTGGACATGCAGAATGGCTTTCATGTGTAGACGTGTACAAAAGAGAACTCATAGCCTTATTCAGCCCTTGTGCCCAATGCCATTCCTCTATTTCTAGTGCATTTTTAGCTCCAGAGCTAGGATCATTTTTTGACGTTTGACTAGCTCTGCTATTTTTCAAGCCCACCTCAGGATATATTCATGCTCTTGTTAAATAAAATGTAGTTTAATGGAAATAGGGAAATGCTTTCTGTAAAAATATCATTCTACCAAGAAAGCCGACTCAATAATGGACTAAGCATTTCAGCTCTTTTAGTTGAATTTTTCTGTTCAGATTCTATAATATACAGATGATTATTAAAGTAATAACAATTATGGTCACTTAATAGCATTCCATCGCCTATTTCTTTGGTGAGGCAATTTATTTTCAAATGCATAAGCCGCAAATGGAGAGTTATTATTATGGTAATGGCCTACCTAAAACACAAAACAAATGTAGTCAGGACACATAGAAAAACATTCTTGCAGTGCTATGAAGCAAAGATTTGCACCTCTCTAGATATTAAAAAGGCATGTTCCTTTAACAACATGCCCAGCCATTTATTCCACATGTACCTCCCAGGGTTTCCTGTGTTCTAGCCATTGTGATACAAGGATGGAGATGCGGGGTTCTTGAGTTCAAGACTCTGAGAGAAGAAAACTAAACACTCTATCTTGGAGCTATTTTTTTTTTCTTTGTGTATTTATTTATTTTAATTGGAAGATAATTACTTTACAATATCATGGTGGTTTATGCCATACATTGACATGAATCAGCCACGGGTATACATGTGTCCCTTCATCCTGAACCCCCTCCCACCTTTGTCCCCAACCCCATCCCTGGGCTTTGAGTACCCTGCTTCATGCATTGAACTTGTACTGGTCATCTATTTTACATATGGCAATGTACATATTTCAATGATATTCCCTCAAATTATCTCACCCTCGCCTTCTCCCGTTGAGTTCAAAAGTCTGTTCTTTATACCTGTTTCTCCTTTGCTGCCTTGCATGTAGGATCATCATTACTGTCTTTCTAAATTCGGTACATATGCATTAGTGTACAGTATTTGTCTTTCTCTCTCTGACTTACTTCACTTTGTATAATAGGCTCCAGCTATTTTTCATCAGACTTCTGCAGACAGAGAGCTATGCCTAGAGGACCCACCTACGTTTGCCAGGTGAGGGTGGAGAGATGAGTAGGAGTTTGCCAGATTTACAGCTGGGAAGATAGCATCCCAGGCAAAGAAAACATCTGCAGAGACAGAGAGCACAGAGGTAGTCCAGCCCGCAGGTTGGTGGGAGTAGGGGGGAGAGAAGAGCTAAAGGGGAGAAGGGTTTAGAGAATCAAAATGGGAAGTGAAGGTGAAACAAGACAGGTCATTTTTGCAGTTCTGAGGCTGCAAAGCCACAGCTGTAAATTGTGTTCCATTTAGAAACAGGCTTCTTGGAAAACATAATATCCCACTGCTGTGTTTCTATCACATATCTCAAGTTTAAACCTGTCTCTTGAGTTGCTCTTCTCAGTATAATCAAGAAGCAGCTTTTCCCTGCTGTCCCCCAAGACTGTAAGTTTTGAGATGGCAAAGATAGCTCCTCCCTCTAGTAACCAGTACAACATCTGGTTCAAAGTCTGTACTTATTGAATATTTGTGGATTGAATGAAGAAAAGAATTATGGGTTATGACCTCATATCACCACAACTCTGGCAGATATTATCTGCCTCAACCTCAAGAAAGTGACTTAGCATCTCTGAGCATCATTTTCATCTGGGAAATGTGCTAAACTACTCTTGAAATGTCAGGATTAAATGTGAGAATCTTTTTAATGGTTAATCCATGTTACATCCATCCCTTTGTTTTCATTTGTTTTACTCTGATGTAAAAATCCCAAATACCCGATTAAACAACAGAGCTGAAAAAGCAACCCAAACAACAATCTCTTTGCTACCCTGCTTCTCTCTCAGACTTCAACCACCTTGGTTTATTTTATCACTCTCCAACACTTCAGTGTTGAACATCTGGTAAAAATAATTGACAATGAACTTCTTAAATACCATGCTTCAAATCTTATCATTCCGTCTTTACCTCCAAAATTCTACTTAGAATTTGTTTTTGTTTTTTTTTTTTTTTAATTATGATGGGACTCCAAATGTCCTAATCCATTCACCTCTTATCAGAATGTCTAGCAAGAACATCTTTCTCTCTTTTCATATAAATTTTATTTTTATGACACTTTATCCTCCCAGTCTCTTTCTAGTTCATGAGAAACTGGAAGCTTAGTGTTCCCTCGTCTGTCTATTCTTAAATACAGACAATTCTTAAAGCAGCATCCTCACTCTTTCTTCTCTTCTCCTGACTCCATGTACTTTTGGTTTCATAGTTTTGTTCTCATCCTTCAATAAGTTCAGTTCAGTTCAGTCACTCAGTCATGTCTAACTCTTTGCGACCCCATGAATTGCAGCATGCCAGGCCTCCCTGTCCATCACCAACTCCCGGAGTTCACTCAGACTCACATCCATCGAGTCAGTGATGCCATCCAGCCATCTCATCCTCTGTTGTCCCCTTCTCCTCCTGCTCTCAATCTTTCCCAGCATCAGGGTCTTTTCCGATGAGTCAACTCTTTGCATGAGGTGGCCAAAGTATTGCAGTTTCAGCTTTAGCATCAGTCCTTCCAATGAACACCCAGGACTGATCTCCTTTAGAATGGACTAGTTGGACCTCCTTGCAGTCCAAGGGACTCACAAGAGTCTTCTCCAACACCACAGTTCAAAAGCATCAATTCTTCAGTGCTCAGCCTTCTTCACAGTCCAACTCTCACATCCATACATGACCACCGGAAAAACCACAGCCTTGACTAGACGGCCCTTTGTTGGCAATAATCACTGACAGTTAGTCTTGGCATTACCTGTCCAGCTGCCACTAGGACATCTGTACATCAGGCAGGTTTAAATCATTCTCCTGAAATATGGTGGCTAATTATAGGTCCTTCTCTGCCCATCTTTTCCAATCTGATCTTTCTCCTGTATGCATAAGAAATGCCATTATCTTCTTTTTGGAAACTTTAATCATTTTCTTGTTCCCAATACTTTTTAATTTCCATAAACCATTACTCTATGATTCCTGGAATTTGGGGGCTTCCCAGGTGGCACTAGTGGTAAAGAATCTGCCTGGAATGCAGGAGAGTTGCAGGAGACATGGGTTCAATCATTGGGTTGGGAAGATCCCCTGGAGTAGTCAACCCACTCCAGTATTCTTGACTGGAAAATTTCACGGGGAGAGGAGCTTGAAGGCCTACAGACCACGGGGCTGCAAAGAGTCAGCCATGATTGAGTGACCGAGCATAAACAGCCATAGAAACTCTTTCACATCCTTACTGCAAGAACTACTACCTCCCTCTAGCCTCATTTTCCCTCTGTTTGATAATTAAAAGTTTCCTCATTGTCTTCAATATCTATCTTCTCGAGCTCAGGTTACATTCTATAGCTACAGTTGCTCTGTATTAAGCACAGATATATTCATGTCATATTCACTTGGGCCACTTTTAATTATTCTTGTTATTAAAAAAAGAAAGAAATACAATCAAGGTATTTTATCCCTGGAGCCAAATCTGTGACACCCTTCAGGCAACCTGCTAAAAGTAGAGTAGGAGAAGGCTGGCTTTCTCCTCATCAATCCCCATTTGAAATGTGAGTCACATAGACTGCATTGCTATTCCCAGGGGGTTTCCTTGGCTGACTTGGCTTCTGCTGACTTGGTTTCTGCTCTTTCTTCTACCTGGAATGTCATTAGTCTCAACCTGCTCAACTTCTTTCATTTACCTAGGCTCAAATTCTACCTCTCCCCCATTGTTCCAGTGCCTTGAATGGTATTTCTAACATCGGAAACATTAACCAACTTCTCTTTTCTCAACTTTGAAAAGAGAGTCTTCCTCATCAGTGTGTGTTAAATTCACACCCAGAAATAATTTAGAGTGATGGTTACCTTTCACTCAGTCTGTTATTTTAGGCCTCTGCATTATCATCATCGTTAGAGGGGGACCGTTGACTTTAGGTGTAAGATTAGCTAGAAGGTTTATTACTCCAAATTAGACCTTCTGATGAGATTCTAAATTCTCCCGTATAATTATTGCCAGCAAGAAATGATCCAACGCCATACATTTAATTGCAGGTTTCTTTTTTTTTTTTTTGAGGGGGAGGTGGTGGTTGGATGGGGAGTTCGATTCACTGAAGTGAATCAGGTAAACATTATTTAATACCACAGGATTTAAAGGTTCATCTGTTTCTATTTATTCCTGTAACTTAAAGAGCCCAATTAAATATAATGGGTTAAAGTATTAAAAATCTGTTTGATTATCACCACGTACTCAGTGAGACACTGATTAAAGCTTAGGGAAGAGACAATTCTATTCATAGAGCTGAGACAGAGAGAAAGATCAGAAATGGTTTATAGGCACTTTTCACCTTATATTCTTCAAGGCCTTTAATGAGGGGAAAATTGGAAAGTCTGTTCTACAAAGGCTGGGTTTAAAAAGTGGAAGATGCAGCAGAAGTGCTGTGTTACTACTGAGGATGTGACAGCATTTCTTTTCCAGTTGTGCTAGCTGTGCTCCCTTCTAGCTTGCCCCATCTATGCTCCCTGAGAGGTGTTATCTCCTACAAACACTATTTAAAGCACTATTTTTTTCTTTTCCTTTTTTCCTCCCCATTTGAAATCATTTTAAGCAATAACATCTTCAGTGGAATTAGTTTAAGCAAGATGTCTGTGGAGTGACAGAACAGTATATTGAAAAGAACACTGATTGTACAGTTATAGAGTTTTGGTC
This sequence comes from Bos indicus, assembly GCF_029378745.1. Taxonomy (NCBI): domain Eukaryota; kingdom Metazoa; phylum Chordata; class Mammalia; order Artiodactyla; family Bovidae; genus Bos; species Bos indicus. The sequence goes on along the minus strand of NC_091788.1, from coordinate 15,482,870 downwards.
TCATATCTTAATTGTACCTCATTCTTTCCTTCCTTTTTTTTTCCATTCAAGAAATGTTTTCTAAGCTAGCTATGGGACCTTGGCCAAGTTAATTAACCGCACTAAGATTCAGTTTCCTCTCTGTATAATATAGACATAATCATTATGGCTTGCCTCATAGGGTTGTTGTGAAGATCGGAGAATATTATTAAAGTGAAACCACTTGTAAACTTTAAACAGGATGTAAATTCACACATTTTTCCTGACACAAATAGCGCAACAGGGAAGCCTCAAAGGTCTCCCAAAAGTCTCTTGATAGTGCAGTGTTTCACACAGTCCCAGCCAGGAAGTATTTATTCTGGAGTAGGCACACTGGGAGCTGCAGTGATGAAAAGAAGGATTCTGCCATAATTGTTCTCTGAAGGGAAAGGGACAGGAGAGGGGGAGGAGAGGAGGTCTCAGGAGGACAGCAATCCAAGGCAGCACAAGCCAAGAGTCAAACAATCGATGCAGCCAGTAATAAATGAGCTCAGAGGGAGGATAATGTGGGGAAGGCTACAATACTGCCTTCCTGGGCTCCTGTGTTTCTGAAAGGGACACATTTCCACAGGGCTCTCATTGGTAGGTTGGCACAGCCAGCCATTGACTTGGCCTGGGCTGTCTCCCTGGTCTAAGGTACTTCTTCTTACCTTACTGCAAGGTAAGATACAGGAAATAATCATAGTAGAAAATTCTCTGCACTAATAAAGTGAATAAAACACAGTCTGCTAAGAGATCAAGATCAGAAGACTCTGTTTCCCCCTGCATTTATAAAACCCATTCCTCCTCTCTACACTGGGAGAAGGAAATGGCTACCCACTCCAGTATTCTTCCCTGGAGAACCCCAGAGACAGAGAAGCCTGGAGGGCTACATACAGTCCATGGGGTCACAAAGAATCAAACACAACTTAAGACTGAACTCTTCTCTACCCTAATTGCCCTCTGTATCCCCTGCCCTCCTTTATCCTCCTCCTTCCTACATCAGCATTTCTTTGCTTTTGTGTATTCTCTGGCTTGGGATTAAAGAGGAGTGTTAGGTAGAGACAAACATAAATAGTTGTGGGTTCTAGATTTAGACTAGCTTACTTTACAGCTTACTCTTCTAAACTTGCTACAACATATTGAATAATCCTCTTAAACCCCCTGTATCTCTGTTTTACAATAAGCGGGGTAACATTTACTTGGCTGTAAGACAGACAATGCTTCTAGAAAAGGTGCTTAACAAATTGACACACTCCTTCAACTTATAATAGGTACTCAGTAGATATCTCAATAAATATTACTAGTAACTGGTAGCTCTGTTACCCAGACCTTGCTGGGTGGCAGAGAGACAATCCTAAAAGGTTTTACAGTAATATTCTTTTTATATACAAAACTGTTGTACAGCCTCTTTTCATGCATGCTAAGTCACTTCAGTCATGTCTGACTCTTTGTGATCCTATGGACTGTAGGCCACCAGGCTTCCCTGTCTGTGGGATTTCCCAGGCAAGAATACTGGAGTGGCTTGCCATGTCTTCATCCAGGGGATCTTCTGGACCCAGGGATTGAACCCACGTCTCTTAAGTCTCCTGTATTGGCAGGTAGGTTCTTTGCCACTAGCGCCATCTAGGAAGCCCCTAGAACTTACCTCACTTCAAAACTCAAAATTTGAATTTTGTATAGAAAGTCTAAAGCTGACCAGAATATTTCACACGTTTTATACAAAATCAGTAGAAATTTTATGCAGTAAGTTGCATAACTGGATCATTTCTGGATTCCTAGTGTTTTCTTATTATTATTTTAATGGGCAAGAAAAGGAAACCATTTGATTTGATGCATGAAGAATAATGACTCACTTTTTAAAATATTTTCTTTTTCCTTCCTTAACTGCTAGGAAGCTCAGAAGCAAACCGATCAACTTCATAAACTATTACCAAATTCCTAGCTTCCTTTTCCTCCTACAATTTTACACACTTTATTAAAATGTATACTTTGTATAAGTTGCTTTATACACTAGCCCAATATCCTTAAAGGGATCCCCTGTGGATCCTTGGTTATTACTCTCCACTGACAGACCTCTGAAACCCTGAAAAGTTCATTTTATGACTGAAAAGCAGAATGCTGTCATCATAGAAACAGTACAAGCAGCTAATCAGTCTAAATTCAAAGAGCATGTATGTATGCAAATGATGCATTGTTTACATGGAAAGGGATGGTTCTGAAATGATTTACTTTGAATATAATTTAGCCATTTAAACTATAATTTTTTTAACCATTTGACTAACCATACCATATGCCTCTCTAGTTCACAGTAGTCCACAGTGCTGAAACTTCAGATCCTCATCAGAATGTACTTATATCTTTATACATGCTAATTCACTGACAGGAAGCATCATAATTTAAAAGAGCAGTGCCGCACACTGGTCCAGTTCATCTTGCGAACCACAGTGTGGAAGCTAATTTAAGAATTTGGGATTCACTTTCCATCCCCCCTGCACAAATTAATTACATGTGCTGTATTTCTCCCTTAATTCAGTTTTAGCATTTGTGAAATAGACTTTGACATAAGATTAGCTTACAGTTAAATCTTGACTCCAGCACTGATTCCTGGGAGGTTTAAAGCATGTCTCCCAAATTCACTGACACTGTTTCTATCAAACAGTGGTCATGTGGATGAACCATGTTCAAAGAAGATTCTCCAAATTCCAGGTTAACTATCTCCTCAGAGGTCTAGTGGATGAGAGGCAAGCTGTCTCTACCCTGCTGCTGCTGCTGCTGCTAAGTCACTCCAGTCGTGCCCGACTCTGTGCGACCCCATAGATGGCAGCCCACCAGGCTCCACCATCCCTGGGATTCTCCAGGCAAGAACACTGGAGTGGGTTGCCATTTGTGAGTAAATAAATGACTAATGGTATCTTCAGCCATTCGGTTTAAGGTGGTTAGCTGTAGAAGATAGTTGGCTGGAACTATAGAATAATGTTTTTTTTATTGTGTAGAAATAGCTACCATGATGTTATTGGACAACATCAGAAAATTTTCTATAACTTATATAAATGTTAGCAAATTATTTTGTTTAAAATTTAGCCAATTCAAAAATTTGTGAATTCTAAACAGCTTTATCAGTCTTCATAAATAAGATGAATAATAATAGCTATTATCTATTCGATAGCCTTGTACTAGACAGCAAATGGATACATTATAGGTTTTCTAATTTGATTTCATAATAATTCAATAATAATAATGTGAGCTTTATATTGATGAGAAAACTGAAGTTTAGGGAAGTTATATAATAATGCATAGCATGATCTAGATATTAAGAAGAGGTGGCAAGAATACACAGAAGAACTATACAAAAAAGAACTTCATGACCCAGATAATCATGATGATATGATCACTCACCTAGAGCCAGACATCCTGCAATGCAAAGTCAAGTGGGCCTTAGGAAGCATCACTATGAACAAAGCTAGTGGAGGCAATGGAATTTCAGCTGAGCTATTTCAAATCCTAAAAGATAATGCTGTGAAAGTGCTGCATCAATATGCCAAAATTGGGAAAAGTCAGCAGTGGCCACAGGACTGGAAAAGGTCAGTTTTCATTCCAATCCCCAAGAAATGCAATGCCAAAGAATGCTCAAACTACTGCACAATTGCACTCATCTCACACGCTAGTAAAATAATGCTCAAAACTCTCCAAGCCAGGCTTCAGCAATATGTGAACCGTGAACTTCCATGTGTTCAAGCTGGATTTTAAAAAGGCATAGGAAACAGATATCAAATTGTCAACATATGCTGGATCATCAAAAAAGCAAGATATTTCCAGGAAAACATCTATTTCTGCTTTACTGACTATGCCAAAGACTTTGTGTGGATCATGACAAACTGTGGAAATTCTGAAAAGATGGGAATACCAGACCACCTGACCTGCCTCTTGAGAAATCTCTATGCAGGTCAAGAAGCAACAGTTAGAACAGGACATGGAACAACAGACTGGTTCCAAGTTGGGAAAGAAATACATCAAGGCTGTATATTGTACCCTGCTTGTTTAACTTATATGCAGAATAAATCATGAGAAATGCTGGGCTGGATGAAGTACAAGCTGGAATCAAGATTGCCAGGAGAAATATCAATAATCTCAGATATACAAAAGACACCATGCTTATGAGAGAAAGTGAAGAAGAACTAAAGAGCCTCTTGATGAAAGTGAAAGAGGAGAGTGAAAAAGTTGACTTAAAGGTCAACATTCAGAAAACAAAGATCATGGCATATGGTTCCATCAATTCATGGGAAATAGATGGGGAAACAGTGGAAACAGTGACAGACTATTTTTCTGGGCTCCAAAATCATTGCAGATGGTGATTGCAGCCATGAAATTAAAAGGTACTTACTCCTTGGAAGGAAAGCTATGCCCAACCTAGACAGCATATTAAAAAGCAGAGACATTACTTTGCCAACAAATGTCCATCTAGTCAAAGCTATGCTTTTTTCAGTAGTCATGTATGGATGTGAGAGTTGGACTATAAAAAAAGCTGAGAACTGAAGAATTGATGCTTTTGAATTGTGGTGTTGGAGAAGACTCTTGAGAGTCCCTTGGACTGTGAGGAGATCCAACCAGTCCATCCCAAAGGAAATCCATCCTGAAGATTCATTGGAAGGACTGATGCTGAAGCTGAAACTCCAATACTTTGGCCACCTGTTGCAAAGAACTGACACATTGGAAAAGACCCTGATGCTGGGAAAGATTGAAGGCAGGAGGAGAAGGGGATGACAGAGGATGAGATGGTTGGATGGCATCACCGACTGAATGGACACGAGTTTGAATAAACTCAGGGCGTTGGCAATGGACCAGGGAGGCCTGGCGTGCTGCAGTCCATGGTGTCGCAAATAGTGGGACAGGACTGAGTGACTGAACTAACTGATGATCTAGATATGCACACGGATGGGTTAAGGCTAAAGACATAGTTTCCTTCTGTTTCATGCTACCTTTCATGTATATATTTGAAAATAGAGTAAATTTTCAAATCAATATGAAACAGATACCAAATAGGCCTAGGAAAAAAAAGAAAGAAAAAGACTTTAGTAAAACTCTGTTTGCTTAAGTTAATTAAGTGGTGGAGTAGACAGTGCCTTTTAGACAGAGGGAACAGCAAAACCAAAGGCTCTGAAGCATGATGTGCAAATTCAAGGATACTGCATGTATTTTAGTATTGCTGGGTTCTGAGTTTGGGAAAGGAACTGGGTGAAAAAAGAGACTGGAACAGTAAGCTAAGGGGGGCTTAGAGAACCATGTGTGTCTTTGAAAGGAAACTGGACTCATCCTTGAAGGCTAGAGAACCACTGATTGTTCTGAGGCAGATAAGTGATATGGTAAAAATGCATAACCAACCTCTTAGTATGTTCACTGTATGCTTAGCAGTGTATTTCAAATTCCAACATTAAGTTGGATCTTTGATTTCTGATGACTGGTTCTTCTACTATTAAGGTTTTTACCTAACAGGTCCTAAGAGCCCCTTGGGGATTATGAAATTACTACAAAGGGCCTAAGATTTCTTATGCCTATAAACTTCACAGCATGAGAGTCATACATAACACTTTCCATGTTGAAATTCCTTTATATCAGTGAAGCTGTTAAACATGGTAGCTTTGTATCATCTGTGCTTTGCAGAATCAAGACAAAGCCTAGATTCATGCCTTGGGGGTTAGATTAACAGGAGGGATAACTATAGGGACCCAAAGACAGTTTCAACCAGCTGAAAGTAACTGAAGAAGCATCAGAGAATACTGCTCTGCAGGAAAAGGCGGCAGCTGCAATGGATAGGAATTTGTGAAGAATGTCCATCTTCCTCAGAAACTACATGAGGGGTCAAACGGACTTCCTAAAATGATTGGGAATACTTGAAGACATTAAGGAAAGTGTACCTGAGAAGCTGGAGGGTTTGAAGTCTTTTGTGCGATCTATATTGATTTTTTTTTTTTTTTGGTATGGTCTTTCTCTGGGTTCTCAGAAACTACTGGAGTGCGTAGCTATTCCCTTCTCCAGGAGATCTTCCCAACCCAGAGATCAAACCTGAGTCTCACTCATTGCAGGCAGATTTTTCACAGTCTGAGCCAGCAGGGAAGTCCCAAAATGAAAGCAGTATTAGGTTGCTTAGTCGTGTCTGACTCTCTGCGACCCCATAGACTGTAGCCCACCAGGCTCCTCTGTCCATGGAATTCTCCAAGCAAGAATGCTGGAGTGGGTAGCCATTCCCTTCTCCAGGGGATCTTCCTGATCTAGAGACTGAACACATGTCTCCCACATTGCAGGCAGATTCTTTACCTTCTGAGTTACCAGGGTAGTCCATTATAATTTTTTTTTTTTTTAATCTAGTCTTCCTCTGGATCCTCAGAAACTACATAAGGGGTTAAATGGACTTCCTAAAATGTTTGGGAATACTTTGAGACAATTAAGGAAAGGGTATCTGAGAAGCTGGAGGGTTTGAAGTCTTTCAAATAATCTGTATTTATTTTTTCACATGTTCTTCCTCTCTTTCAGCTATGAACTCCTCAGTCATAACAAACACAATTGGTTTCTCTGTACAGGTCCAACTTCTATTGAAGTGTTAAGTGTTCAAAGGTCTTCAAAAAATGTGCTATAAATGAGTGAATCTTCATTTAAAGCCCAAATTTTAATAAAAGTTCTCCCAAGACGACCTTAATATCTATCTCCCATTTCCTTCAAGTATTTGTGAGAAAATAAATCATTTCAGGTTCTAATTTAATAGTTTTACTGTACTTTGACCAATTTTCCAGTAGTAAATATTTTATAATTATCTGGGTAGTTTATGTCAATATCAAGTGGAGGGTAATCCGTGTATAGATGATTTGGGTTTTGTTGATTTGTTTGTCTTTTTACTTGCTTCTTATTTCAAAATACCTGTATGCACTTTGGCATGAGATACAGCTTATGTCTGGGCTCAAGTATGAGAGGGAAGGCTTACCTATGCAGACCAAGAAATCTCAACATGAAAGGGAGTTAGGAATAATCTTCTAACAATTATTCCTTCTTTTTAAACATAATTGTAAGCATTAGGAAACTAAAAGCTCAGCTTTTAGTGTAGTGGCTAGAACTCAGCATAAGTTTCATAGAAGTTCTTTTAATTAATGAAATAGCCAGAACTGATCTCTAATACTAAGTTTAGGAGGCATGACATCATACTTTTGCACTGGCAGACAGTTCTGGCAGACAGCGAGCGATACACGTGGATTGTGCTGTGAGATTTTGCACTACCAATTTAGAGATGAATATGTCAATATTTCTGCTTTATTTATACCTTACAGTTTCATTAAAAAGTAACAAAACCTATCAAAAAGCATTTTCAATAAAGCCAAGAAAATGTTCAAAGGAAAAGAGAAACCATGAATGAGACAAAGGGGGAACTCAAATACTCTAATTCTAGGGGTTGACATCATAATGAGATTAAAAATCACATTTGATACCCTTCTATCCCTTTGTCTATTTTCTTTAACTGTGTATGGATTATATAACATTGTATATTCTCCTTCTTATATATATCACTGCATCACAAACATTTAGTCGTGCTATTAAAATTGTTCAATTAAACATCATTTTGATGGCTTTATAAGTGAAAACACTTTAGGATTGAGCCAAGCCACATGGCTTTCCCTGAGTCTTAGTTCCCTCATTGGCCACCAGGGCCTCATACCACCCACCCATTAATATCTACTTTGCAGGAGAGTCATGAGGATTAACTGAGATTGTGCATAGGGGTAAAATGTCCAGCCCAACAACCAACTCATTGCTACAGACTGAATGTTTGTATCCTTCCAAAATTCATATTCTGAAATCCTAAACAGCAAGGCAATGGTACTAGGATGCAGGGACTTTGAGAGGTGATTAGGTCATAAGGAAGGAGTCCTAATGAATAAAACCAACGCCCTTCAGGAGACCCCACAGAGCTCTCTAGTCCTTTCCACTGTGGGAGGGCACAGTGAGAAGATGGCTATCTGTGAAGTGAAAAGCAGACTCTCATCAGACACCCAAACTGCCGGTGCCTTGATCCTAGACATTCCAACCTCTAGAATTGTGAGAAATGTTCCTCTTTACAAGCCACACACTGTATGATATTGTGCCATAGCAGCTCAGATGGACTAAGAACCCATGTATTGAGATCTTTGAATTTGGGAAATAAGAGTACTCAAACACAATGCTAGTATTCATCAACTCAAAAAATTCTAAAAAGTAATCTCAAATAACACCCCTAGTGGCTCAGACGGTAAAGCATCTGTCTACAATGCGGGAGACCTGGGTTCGATCCCTGGGTCGGGAAGATACCCTGGAGAAGGAAATGGCAATCCACTCCAGTGCTATTGCCTGGTAAATCCCATGGACAGAGGAGCCTGGTAGGCTACAGTCCATGGGGTGGCTAAGAGTCGGACACGACTAAGCGGCTTCACTTTCAGTTTCACCAACAACAAAGATATTTTCAATACAAGTAATGTTTTATCAATAGTGCATAAAATGTGAATAAAGTATATGTAACATGCTTTATCATATTTATCATTCTACAACATACAATTTCAATATAAATATTGCCTGATAAACACAACTTTATTCAAGTACCTAATTCTTAATTCCAAATAAATGGTTGACCTCAGTCTACTACTGTAAAGCAATTCTGAAGGCAAAACTGAGAGATCTGGATATATTAGAATTTTAAATAATTTTATAAGTGCTTAATCTATGATAATAACTTGGCTAAAAGATTTAAGACCTGAATCATAGCCATGACCTTTGTCCCACCAAAAGGTTATGCATCACTCAAATGCCAATATTTTCCCTGCCATGGCTATATTGGAACTATCTCGTGAGGATCAATACTATCACTTTATTATTTAAATAACAAGTATAGAAGTAGCAGCAGTAGCAAAAATAGTAACATTTATCACCAATATAATGCCATCACTTCTTCCTATTGACCTTTAATGAGAGCTTGCTAGATGTTAGGCACTAGTGTCTACTTTTATATGCATTATCTCATTTAATTTACAGTATGAGATATATTATCATTCTTCTTCACAATTATTATGCTACTTTCCTAGCATAATAATACACTTTAGATATAACATTAATTAAGTTAGGCTGGAAGCAATACATGGTGTTAGCATCAGATCAGATCAGATCAGTCGCTCAGTTGTGTCCGACTCTTTGCGACCCCATGAATTGCAGCACACCAGGCCTCCCTGTCCATCACCAACTCCCAGAGTTCACTGAGACTCACGTCCATTGAGACTCATGTCCATTGAGTCAGTGATGCCATCCAGCCATCTCATCCTCTGTTGTCCCCTTCTCCTCCTGCCCCCAATCCCTCCCAGCATCAGAGTCTTTTCCAATGAGTCAACTCTTCGCATGAGGTGGCCAAAGTACTGGAGTTTCAGCTTTAGCATCATTCCTTCCACTCCTTCAGAATGGACTGGTTGGATGGTCTTTATTATATAAATTAAAAATGCAACACTCAGTTAACCTACAATGAAGGAGGTGAGAATATACTATGGAGAAAAGACAGTCTCTTCAATTAGTGGTGCTGGGAAAACTGGACATGTATATGCAAAACTGGCTTCCCAGGTGGCTCAGACAGTAAAGAATCTGCCTGTAATGCAGGGTACCTATATTTGATCTTGGATTGGGAAGATCCCTTGGAGAAGGGAATGGTTACCCACTTTAGTATTCTTGTCTGAATTATTTCATGGACAGAGGAGCCTAGAAGGCTACAACCCATGGAGTTACAAAGAGTCAGACATGACTGAGCAACTGACACTTTTCACTATATGTAAAATAATAAAATTAAAACATTTTCTCACACTGTATACAAAAATAAACTCAAAGTGGATTAAATACCTGAATATAAGACCAGAAACCATGGAACCCCCAGAAGGAAACATAGGCAGAATTCGCTGACATAAATTGTAGCAATATTTGTTTTTGACTCTCCTAAGGCAAAGGAAACTAAACAAAAATTTTAAAAATAAGACCTAATTAAAATTTAAATTTACTGCCCAGCAAAGGAAACCTTTGAAAACAGAGAAAGATAACCTACTGAATGAAGGAAAATGTTTGAAAATTATATGAATGATGATCAGTTAATACCAAAATATGTAAATAGGTTATACAACTTAATATATTTTTTAATTTTATTTTATTTTTAAACTTTACATAATTGTATTAGTTTTGCCAAATATCAAAATGAATCCACCACAGGTATACATGTGTTCCCCATCCTAAACCCTCCTCTCTCCTCCCTCCCCATACCATCCCTCTGGGTCATCCCAGTGCACTAGCCCCAAGCATCCAGTATCGTGCATCAAACCTGGATTGGCAACTCATTTCTTACATGATATTTTACATGTTTCAATGCCATTCTCCCAAATCTTTCCACCCTTTCCCTCTCCCACAGAGTCCATAAGACTGTTCTATACAACTTAATATTTTAAAAAAAGAACCCAGTTAAAAACGGTCAAGAGGATCTGAATAGACATCTTTGCAAAGAATACATACAGATGGCCAACAGGCAAATGAAAAGATGCTTAACATCACTAAGCATCAGAAAAATGCAAATTAAGACCATCCTGAGATATCACCTCATACCTGTCAGGGTGGATACCATCAAAAAATCTGCAAATACATGTTAGTGAGAATTTGGAGAAAAGGGAATCTCAATATACTGTTGGTGGGAACATAAATTGGTGCAGCCACTATGGAAAAATAATGATTTCTTCCAAAAACTAAAAACAGATATACCAAATGATCCAACAATTCCTCTCTTGGGAATATATACCTGAAGAATGAAAACACAAATTCAAAAAGATACATGCACCCAATGTTCATAGCAGCATTATTTACAATTTCTGAGATAAGGAAGCAATTTAAATGCCCATCAAAAGATGAATGGAAAAGAAGATATGGTATTATACATACAATGGAATATTACTCACTCACAAAAAAGAATTTTTTTCCCATCTGCACCAATATGAATAGCCTTGTAGGGTATTAAGATTTGTGAAATAAATCAGACAGAGAAAGACAGATATTGTATTTTATCACTTATATGTAGAATCTGAAAAATAAAGAAATACAAGAAAAGAGAAAAAGACTCAAAGATACAGAGAATAAATTAAGAGTTACCAATGGGAGAGGCAGGAAATACTAGGGGTAGGAGATTAGGAGGCACAAACTGTGCATTTTCTACTGTGTAAGCATAAAATAAACTTAGGGATGTGTTGTGAGACCTGGGCATTATGCTCAATGGTTTATAATAACTTTGAATGGAATATAACCTATACAAATATTGAATCACTATGTTGTGCACCTGAAGCTAATATAATATTGTAAATCAACTATAGTTCAATAAAAAAGGAGAATAAAGTACACAGGAAAATGAAGCTAGGAGAAAATATGACTTTCAAATCAAATAAAGTATCATCTCTGTCTTTGATCTCTCCCATGCAAAGACAGACGAGGTGACACTCCTTAGTACTCCAACTATGGTTCCCAGACTTAGCAAATAAAAATGCAGGGTGTCCAGTTAAATTTAAATTTCAGATTAGCAATGCACTTTTTTTTTAGTATATGTACCAATTATTTCATGGGACACTTTCATGCTTAAAATTACGTATCATTTATCAGAGGTCAAATTTGATTGGATATCCTGGCAATTCTATTTCTAACAATATCTTAGGGTTGTAGCATATTTAAAATTTTAAAGTATCAACTTTGAAGGTAGGGTCAAATTCCAGCTCTGATACTTCCTTGCTTATAAAAAAGCAGGTTTACCTCTCTGAGTTTCACATTTAATAAACTAGAGATAATAATCATACCTATCTGCAAACTGTTGGAGAAAAGTAAATGAGTTAAAAAAATATAACTCACTAGCAGAGGACTTCTAACATCAAACTGTAATTGTCTATTCATCTTTCTTTCTCATAGACTAAGAGATATCTGAGAACAAAATGAGGCTTCCCAGGTGGCTCTAGTGGTAAAGAACCCAGCTGCCAATGCAGGAGACATAAGAGTCGCAGGTTCGATCCCTGGGTCGGGAAGATCCCCTGGAGGAGGAAATGGCAATCAGCTTCAGTATTCTTACCTGGAAAATCCCATGGACAGAGGAGCCTGGAGGGCTATGGTCCAGAGGGTTGCAAAGAGTCAGATATGACTGAAACGGCTGGACTTAGCATGCACACAGGAGAACAAAATAAGTCTTTTCTTTAACACACATCTAACATTATAGCATTGTTCTTGACACATGGTATATACTCAGCAAATACATGTTGAATACATGAATCTTTAGTAGATTTCTCAGTCCCCCTGAAATATGATTTATATTACTTTGTTCCACAGCATGACCTTCATTTAAAAAAAAAAAAATGTAAAGCCCATTACTGTCCTTATCAGAAATCATCTAAGAAATATCCTACTAGCAGACGTTAGGTAAATTTACCATTCTATTGTCTTCCGAGGCTCACTTTTCTTGCCTTTGAAATTTGGGAGACATAATACGGGAATCCTTGCTTCACAGACTAGACTAAAATCCCTCAAGTGCCAAGGTAAGACTCAGAGTGGATGGTTTCTTTGAAATGGCCTGTTCTGAATATTATTTTCTGTTCTTGTTGCTCCTTTGCTTATGATGGCGATAGTTTCTGCACCTTTTCCTTCTTAAACTAGATAGTTAGGTAATGCCATGCTCCAAAACACAATTTTCATGGACTCCACTCTTACATCCTGTTCTGGGTCAAGCTTTTTCAATTTTATTTTCTTAACCATCTTCCATCTACCAACTATCTAAAGTCTAATTGCAATGAAACTGAAGTAGGGATTGTTAGCCATGGTTCTAACCTAATACTGGTTCACTCTCCTTCCCATATGCCTAGAGCATTTTCTAAGGTTGCAAAAGCCTCACAGAAGACTTGACAGTTACTCTAATTAGAAGCAATTCTGTTTATTCACTTGTTTCTCACTCTCATTTCAATATCTGCTTGGAAAAAAAAAAAAACAGGAAAATAAAACTGGAAACGAGTTTGTGGTTCCTGTTTTTTATACTTTTGTGTAATAGAAGGTGTCCTACTGACTAAAACTCTCATTTATTACTACCATGGTGTTTAGGTGGTTTAGGCACTCAGTCATGTCCAGCTCTGTGGCCCCATGGACTGAAGTCCACCAGGCTCCTCTGTCCATGGGATTTCTTAGGCAAGAATACTGGAGTGGGTTGCCATTTCCTTCTCCAGGGGATCTTCTTGACTCAGAAATTGAGCTCGGGTCTCCAGCATTGCAGGCAGATTGTTTACCTACTGAACCAGCTATGAGGAGCCAAGATGTTTATAAATGGTCTCTAAATGTTATGTTCTCATAACATACCTGCTGTGTGAGTATTTTTCCTCATTTTATGTGTAAGAGAAGAGTCAGATAGTTGAGGTAACTTACCCCCAAAACACAGTTCTGGTAAGCATCTAAGAGGTAGAGTCAAAATACACATCTGTTATTTGAGAGTCTGATTTATTTGACCCTATGAGATTTTAAGGACAGTATTATTGTTTAAGGAAAACCCTGAGTCCAACTCCATGTTCTGTTGTTGGTTTCTTGAAGGCACTGGGTCAACACAATTGATTTCATTCATTTTAGTTCAGTTATGCATTTCCTAAATATCTGCTTCATATAAGGATCTGCATAGAAATAAAAGTTGAAAATGAAATGGTTTAAGTTCTTATTGAATTGAGAAGGTGAAAGAGGAGATTACACACACACACACACACACACACACACACACACACACAGATCTTCACTACAAAATAAGATAGGACAGGTCCTGTAAAATAGACATACACAAATAGAGATAGAAACAGAGGAGAAAGAGAAATTTTTTACAGGGAGAAAGAGGAAGAAAGAGAATTTGGGCAAGACATTCCCCAAAAAACGTGGTTTATCTTAAAGCTTTAGAGACAGAGTTCTTGGATTATTAATAGAGGAATGCAAATTTTAGTTCTACCAACAAACACAAAGATATAATGACCATCGGCAACAGTTTTGACCACTGGCAGCCTTGGTTTCCTCAACTTCAGGCAGAGATAATAATATTTACTTCCACCTAGTAGGAGGGTTCTGTTGTGAGAAGCAGATTCCTTAGATAGCATATATCAACAGAGTACATCTCCTGTATCCTCTCAAGAATGTGTGCACTCAATAAAGACTAAAATGTAAAATGAAAGAATTTGCATTTTAGATAAATAGAATATAGAATGAGAGGGAAGATTCTAAGTCTTCATAGATGAGGGGGCAGAAAACATGGGAGGGATACATTTTTGGAGAAGTATATAATTGACAGGAGGATGTAAACTAGTCAGAAAGAAAGGGATTATGATTCTGAGTGTCAGGTTGGTGATATGAGAATAATCCAAGGGAGGAGTAACAAGGCAGACATGATATGGGACAGCACACCGAGCTGGAGGGGACCTGGTCGAAGGGAGACCAGCAGATCTTGGCAACTACAGAGCTATGGTCTGGAAAGGGAAGAGATTAAATATAGTCTCATTCATGCTTTCACCACCCCTTTAACAGAGAGCTTGATAATGCCCTTCACAGAAATAAAGAGGAAAAAAAAAAAAAAAAGAGGTGATGATTTTCAAGAAGAAAATCTTCAGTTTAGGACAAAGGAAACTTAGTACATGAGTGTGGAGTTGGAGAAGGAAGTTAAATACATCAATAATCAGTTCAGTGCAGTTCAGTTCAGTCGCTCAGTCATGTCCGACTCTTTGCGACCCCATGAATCGCAGCACGCCAGGCCTCCTTGTCCACCACAGACTCCCGGAGTTCACCCAAACTCATGTGCATCGAGTCGGAGATGCCATCTAGCCATCTCATCCTCTGTTGTTCCCTTCTCCTCCTGCCCCCAATCCTCCCAGCATCAGGGTCTTTTCCAATGAGTCAACTCTTCGCATAAGGTGGCCAATGTAATGGGGTTTCAGCCTCAGCATCAGGCCTTCCAATGAACACCCAGGACTGGTCTCCTTTAGGATGACTAGTTGGATCTCCATGCAGTCCAAGAGATTCTCAAGAGTCTTCTCCAATACACAGTTCAAAAGCATCAATTCTTTGGCATTCAGTTTTCTTCACAGTCTGACTCTCACATCCATACATGGCCACTGGAAAAATGATAGCCTTGACTAGACAGATCTTTGTTGGCAAAGTACTGTCTCTGCTTTTCAATAAGCTATCTAGGTTGGTCATAACTTTCCTTCCAAGGAGTAAGCCTCTTTTAATTTCATGGCTGCAGTCACCATCTGCAGTGATTTTGGAGCCCAAAAAAATAAAGTCTGACACTGTTTCCATTGTTTCCCCATCTATTTCCCATGAAGTGATGGGACCGGATGCCATGATCTTTGTTTTCTGAATGTTGAGCTTTAAGCCAACTTTTTCAATCTCCACTTTCACTTTCATCAAGAGGCTTTTTAGTTCCTCTTCACTTTCTGACATAAGGGTGGTGTCATCTGCATATCTGAGGTTATTGATATTTCTCCCGGCAATCTTGATTCCAGCTTGTGTTTCTTCCAGCCCAGCATTTCTCATGATGTACTCTGCATATAACTTAAATAAACAGCGTGACAATATACAGCCTTGATATACTCCTTTTCCTATTTGGAACCAGTCTGTTGTTCTATGTCCAGTTCTAACTGTTGCTTCCTGACCTGCATATAGGTTT
Organism: Bos indicus; assembly: GCF_029378745.1. Taxonomy (NCBI): domain Eukaryota; kingdom Metazoa; phylum Chordata; class Mammalia; order Artiodactyla; family Bovidae; genus Bos; species Bos indicus. The sequence goes on along the minus strand of NC_091788.1, from coordinate 15,467,131 downwards.
CCCAAGAGGCAGGTCAGGTGGTCTGGTATTCCCATCTCTTTCAGAATTTTCCACAGTTTATTGTGATCCACACAGTCAAAGGCTTTGGCATAGTCAATAAAACAGAAATAGATGTTTTTCTGGGATTCTCTTGCTTTTTCCATGATCCAGCAGATGTTGGCAATTTGATCTCTGGTTCCTCTGCCTTTTCTAAAACCAGTTTGAACATCTGGAAGTTCACAGTTCACGTATTGCTGAAGTCTGGCTTGGAGAATTTTGAGCATTACTTTACTAGCGTGTGAGATGAGTGCAATTGTGTGGTGGTTTGAGCATTCTTTGGCATTGCCTTTCTTTAGGATTGGAATGAAACTGACCTTTTCCCGTCCTGTGGCCACTGCTGAGTTTTCCAAATTTGTTGGCATATTGAGTACAGCACTTTCACAGCATCATCTATCAGGATTTGAAATAGCTCAACTGGAATTCCATCACTTCCTCTAGCTTTGTTTATAATGATGCTTTCTAAGGCCCCGTTGACTTCACATTCCAGGATGTCTGGCTCTAGGTGAGTGATCACACAATTGTGATTATCTGTGTCATGAAGATCTTTTTTGTACAGTTCTTCTGTGTATTCTTGCCACCTCTTCTTAATATCTTCTGCTTCTGTTAGGTCCATACCATTTCTGTCCTTTATCAAGCCCATCTTTGCATGAAATGTTCCCTTGGTATCTCTAATTTTCTTGAAGAGTTCTCTAGAGTAATTCTAAGAGTGGAGTGAGTGTTCACACTGGTCTAAATTCTATACTTTTTCTTATATAATCCTTACCACATGCTTTGTCATAAAAATTATAATTTTCATTTTCCAAATGAGAAAATCAAGGTTACTGAGGCTTAAGTAACATCTAGAATCATGAAGCTACTCTGTGAACAGCAAGAATTCAAGCCTGGATGTTATTTCAACACCCATTATTTTATCTGCTACATGGTACTGTCTCCAAACCAGTCTGAATAAATGGCATCGATTGTAACCAGCTTAGTGTGCCACAGTAAGTAACAAACTGGATAAGGATATATAGTGATGCCTGCAGTATGTTGTAAATTAGTGTAAACACATTAGTTACAGTTTTACTAGTGGGAGTTTTGATAATCATAGAGGTTAATCTCTACTGAACAGCCCACATTTCCCCATTCAATCTCCATAAGGATCAGCTCATTTTTTCAACAGTTAAGCTCTTAAATAGTCATGACTTGACTCTGCAAGGATCTGAACCAGGAAAGAAGCTTTTGTAAGGCTGTGGAGTATAAGACAAGAGAAGATTATAGAATAAAAATGCTTGACATCCCCACATAAGGATGGAAAGTATGGTATCAACCTGGTTAGACCTGTCTTCTCTTGCACTGAGAATATCAGATTTACATGTCAGATGATACACTTATGAAGGCCATTGTCAGGCTCCCTTAATCTGAAAGAACTAGAAATTCAGCTTTTCTAAAGGGGACCATGGCAAATCTTTTAGCTATCCAGAACTACTTCTTTCTAGACAGATGCCATCTATATCTATATCTATATCTATATCTATATCTATATCTATACATATATATGTGTGCATCTATATATACATAGACACATATATATGCACACACACATATACCTATAGACATACACACACACATATATATGCTGTGTATACATATATATATACATACACATACAGAGACACACATATATATCTATAAATATATTTATATATATATACACACACACACACACACACACAGACACATACATGGCATAGAAAGGACTTCATGCATGAATGAATCAAACCAAACACAGATAAACTCTCAATGTATACTTTGAACAGAAATGAATCTGCTTTGGGGAAAAAAAATACACAAACACAATATTGTCAGGGAGTTAAAATGAACATCTAATTCATTCACCCACAATTATTTAGCAAGAGTTAATTGGATGTTTACTATGTTTCAGACATTGCACCAAGTTCTTTTACAAATATTATGATGGATTATAACAAAACCCAGACAAGTTGAATGTTATCTTACTTTTACAGGTGAGGAGAAAAGTTTGGCAGGCTTTTCCAAAATCACATAGAGCAAGTGTTAGAATATGATTTAAATATAGGACTGTTTGATTTCCACTCTAGAACTAAGTACTAATGATGAAAAATGAACAAGACAAGATCTTTATTTTCAAGTAAAAACACAGACTAGCTGAAGAGTCTGATTCATAGAAAGATATATTGCAGTGAAATGGAAATAAAATATAAGGTGTAACAATTGAGTTCACTTGGAGGAGACTTTACACAAAAGCTCAATTGTGATGGTGTAGTAGGATCTTGTCAGACAGAAGGAAGGAGAATGTATTATTATTTCAGTCAAAAATGACACAGATGCCAAGGCACGTTACCTTGAAGCATACCTACTGATGATATGGAGACTTTCATTTTTCTTTATGCAATAGGAACAGAGATTGAAAGCAGGTGAGAGGCTACAAATAAACTGGACTGTCAAACCAAAGTTCTAAATATTATCTTGGTGATGAGCAGAGAAAATAAGGAAGTTGAAGTGTATGAATTCCAGAATTCTTAAACTGTATGGCTGTAAAAGGAGGTATGGCTTAAAAGTTGACTGCTTAGAGGAAATACAGAAATATGCTGATTCTCCTTTTTAGTTTCCAAGACTGACATGAGTAAATGTAAAACCATCACACAAAGATGCATTAGTAAAAATGTCACTGCCTTTCCAGACAATTAGGGAAAGGAAGCAAGAGATATTTTTAGTTTCTGATTGTACTAGAACAACTATGAAGCAATTTGGTTCTCTAGTCTCACTACTTCATGGACCCATAGCAGCCCCCACTTTTAGCTATCCCCTCAAAGATGATGCACTTTCAATGCTGAAACTATGGCTAAGAACTTGGTCTCATTCTAAGTTAACAAACTGAATGAGTGGATTTTAATCCACAGTGTAGCTGTCTCAGGAAAGCTTCCAAGGCAAAGTAATCTTCATTAATAAAAAGGAAACTATGGTAACTAAACATAGAAAAATGAAAACATGTAAGCAGGAATCCAAAAGGTACTTATCATTGATGATGGTTGGCATATAGATGCAGGATACTTACAGCAGATCCTAGAGCTTATTCAAATACCATAAAAAGTATGTCCTCTGGTTTGAAAGAGCTCTTGTCCACATTGTAGTATCATCACATGAGCTCTCATAGAATTAGAAATGTGCTTAGTATGTCCTTGGAAGATAGTCTGCTAATTCAGTGACATTCAATTGAAATAATGAAGGTGAATAAAAGAAAAAAAAATCAAAAGAACAAATTTGAGAAGTTAGAAAAAAACTAGAGCACCAACGAATAGTAATTTTAAACAGACAATAGTTTTCCATGGTCAAATGCTGTATAGACTAGAACACCTTAATTCTCCAGTTAATAGCCAATACAAAAGAAAGATAAAATATTGAATTTTAATATATAAAACTGTAAAAGCAATGAGTCTAGAATTTGTAGAAAAATGTTTACTGTCTATATAAAGTCATCATTTCTCTTGGCTGTATCAAGCTGCCTCTTTTTTTCAAAAACATAAATAATTAATAACATTCAAACGTCATCTCTCTAGCAAAAAAAAAAAACAAAACCTATTTTTAATGCTAACCAATCTAAGTGAGCAAAAAATACTCTGTTGGGTTAGAAGAAAGAGACTCCTGGGGAGGAATGGAATTGAGATTCCTGTTATGTTTTCTGTAAGCTAATGCTTCTCAACCTATGGAAATGACATCTTAGAGTCATGGAATCCGGCATTTACTCTGTTCTTGATTAAAACACATTTCAATTATCTGAATGTCTATTCACCAATTACACTGAGTTCTGCACTAATAGTGGACTTCCCTGATGGCGCAGAAGGTAAAGCCTCTGTCTACAATGCGAGAGACCTGGGTTCAATCCCTAGGTTGGGAAGATTCCCTGGAGAAGGAAATGGCAACCCACTCCAGTACTCTTGCCTTGAAAATCCCGTGGATGGAGGAGCTTGGTGCAGGCTACTGTCCATGGGGTTGCAAAGAGTCGGGCACGACTGAGCGACTTCACTTTCACTTTCTGCATTAATAGCAAGACTGGCATTACCATCTTAGCATCTCTGGTGCTGTCGAAGCCTGTCTCATCCTGAAGTTGGAGCATATAGGCATGGCAAGGCCTGTACCACAACCACCCCACTACCCCCAGATACATTACTCTTCAGATTGAATGAGCCTTTCATCTCTTCTGTCTATGGTACTGTGCTATATAGGTTCAAATGTTATATAGCTCTGAATGTACATTCAGCTTGGGAGTACTCTAGTACCTGATGTTAAAAAAACAAAACAAAACAAAAAAAAACATCTATACAAGATACAAGAAACCAAAATTCATAGACATTCTGGATGCAGTGAGTTCAACACAAGCTCATTTACAAACAAATCTCATATGCCAGCAAATTAAAACTCTTTATTTCTTGAAAAGGATATTTACAAATTTATATGTGAGTTCTTAAAATTAGCCATTAAGACTTTGGAAATATGGACTCTATTGCTGTGGCCTTTATATAGGCCTATTAATTCCTTCTTTTCCAGCTTAAGATGCTTTATTTTAATTCTTTTTCTAACTATGCCACAAGAATATTGGAAAGAGTATAGGTTCTAGGTACAGACAAATTACCATTGAGTAGCAAAATAAACACTACCAACTTAGTTTGCTAACCCGTGCCTCACTTTCCCCACCTGTAACCTAAAGAATGTGGTGTTGGAAAAATATCTTGAGAGTCCCTCAAACAGCAAGGAGATCAAACCAGTCCATCCCAAAGGAAATCAGCCCTGAATATTCATTGGAAGGACTGATGCTGAAGCTGAAACTCCAATACTTTGGCCACCTGATGCAAAGAGCTGACTTTTTCATCTTTGGAAAAGACCCTGATGCTGGGAAAGATTGAAGGCAGGAGGAGAAGGGGACGACAGAGGATGAGATGGATGGATAATGTCATACTCAATGGACATGAGTTTGACCAAAACTCCAGGAGATAGTGAAGGATAGTGAAGGCTGGGGTGTTGCAGTCTGTAAGACTGCAAAGAGTTGGACACAACTTGGCAACTGAACAACAAAATCTAGTGAAAAGGATACTGTCCACATATATTGTTATGTATGTTAACTTCAGTTCAGTCACTTAGTCGTGTCCAACCCTTTGCGACCCCATGAATCGCAGCACGCCAGTCCTCCCTGTCCACCATCAACTCCAGTAATTCACCCAAACTCATGTGTATTGAGTCGGTGATGCCATCCAGCCATCTCATCCTCTGTCCTCCCCTTCTTCTCCTGCTCCCAATCCCTCCCAGCATCAGGGTCTTTTCCAATGAGTCAATTCTTTGCATGAGGTGGCCAAAGTATTGGAGTTTCAGCCTCAGCATGAGTCCTTCCAATGAACACCCAGGACTGATCTCCTTTAGGATGGACAGGTTGGATCTCCTTGCAGTCCAAGGGACTCTCAAGAGTCTTCTCCAATACCACAGTTCAAAAGCATCAATTCTTTGGTGCTCAGCTTTCTTCACTGTTCAACTCTTACATCCATACATGACCACTGGAAAAGCCATAGCCTTGACTAGATGGACCTTTGTTGGCAAAGTAATGTCTTTGCTTTTGAATATGCTATCTAGGTTGGTCATAACTTTCCTTCCAAGGAGTAAGCATCTTTTAATTTCATGGCTGCAGTCACCATCTGTAGTGATTTTGGAGCCCAAAAAATAAAGTCTGACACCGTTTCCACTGTTTCCCCATCTATTTCTCATGAAGTGATTGGACCAGATGCCATGATCTTAGTTTTCTGTATGTTAACTTACCTTCTACCTGATCATTACTTATTTAATGTTAGTTTTCATTTCAGTGCTAAAACATAGTATTTTTCTACTATCTGAACCCAGATTTGCTAAGGTCTCTAAAAGAAATTTATGGATGTTAGGAGCTTGTCTATAGAACTTGCCAATAAATCCAAATAATGTGAAACGGTAGGAAAAAAACATAGACTCACAAAATCAGACAAATCTAGATGAGCACTCTGCCCTCTCTCGATTTCTTAGCTATATGACTGTTAACATGCTTTTTAGCCTTTCAAACATTTAGCTTTCTTATCTCTAAAATAAGTAGTATAACACTATTTAAGTTTACTTCAGGCATTAAATGAAAGAGCAAACAAAGAAATGTCTAAGATTGTTAGTCTCTATCATTTTATGGCTTTCAAAAACAGCATAATTTTATAACTAGAGTAGATGCTACATAAGAAAATCTTTCTTAAGTTTAATGCTAGAAATTGAACTTAAGGAAATCTACAGGGATGTCCCAGAAGTTGATGAGATTTACTGGAAATGATTGTAGCTCTGCTGTATGTATTTGGGCAGTGTTACAGACTCAGAAGGCATTAAAGAACCCACAAACAGAAACAGATACAACATTCCAGGATTCCAGGGTTCATGCAACCCAACCATCAAACGTATTCTGAGAGTAAGGCTGTTCATCCCTGTTGAGTTTGGCAGAGGAACAGAGAATTTGTGAGATATCAGTGCCATAGAATTAGAGTCTAAAACCTGGAATTAAGTCAACAATGGTATTTAGTTTTTTCCCTTTGTACTGAAACTCTATACTTGCACTGGAGATGAGACTATTATGATGTCTGTTTTGTTCCAAATCCCAAAAGAGATTTCTGGGAAAAAATAGATTTCAGGGACGTGGACAATGACTGGAAGACCGCAACTTGCGTGGAAACTTTCCCCTTAATGCTAAGTGCCTGCTTTTTCCAGCCATCCGCGTGTACCTTGCCAGGTTTTCCTTCTTCCTTTCCTTTATTGTGACATTTAACAACTGATTTCCATCAGATCAGTACTGGTGGATCTAGATTACATCACCCCGTGTAACACCTTCAATATTTTTATTAGCATGCATCCTAATCCCCTTTCTGAAGGAGACCAGCCCTGGGATTTCTTTGGAAGGAATGATGCTAAAGCTGAAACTCCAGTACTTTGGCCACCTCATGTGAAGAGTTGACTCATTGGAAAAGACTCTGATGCTGGGAGGGATTGGGGGAAAGAGGAGAAGGGGATGACAGAAGATGATATGGCTGGATGGCATCACCGACTTGATGGACGTGAGTCTGAGTGAACTCCAGGAGCTGGTGATGGACAGGGAGGCCTGGTGTGCTGCGATTCATGGGGTCGCAAAGAGTCGGACACGACTGAGCGACTGAACTTAACTGAACTGAATCCCCTTTTACTGAAAATAATATAAGTGAAAGTGAAAGTCGTTCAGTTGTGTCCAATCCTTTGGCACCTCATGGACTATACAGTCCATGAAATTCTTCAGGCCAAAATACTGGAGTGGGTAGCTTGTCCCTTTTCCAGGGGATCATCCCAACCCAGGGATCGAACCCAGGTTTCCTGCATTACAGTTGAAATCCTTACCAGCAGAGCCATAAGGGAAGCTCAAGAATACTGGAGTGGTTAGCCTATCCCTTCTCCAGCAGATCTTCCCGACCCAGAAATTGAACCAGGGTCTCCTGCATTGCAGGTGTATTCTTTACCAACTGAGCTATCAGAGAAGCCAAATAATTTATATAAGAGCTTGGTAATGCTGTGAGCAACTGCTTTGAGTAAATACAACATAGGGATAATCTCCAAAATAAAATATTTTATTATTTTACAATACCTCACATTTTAGTGGCTTCATTGAGGTACAATTAATATACAATTCACTCCCTTAAAGGGTACGATTAAATGGTGTTAGTTCATTCACAGAATTGTGCAACCATCACCATCATCAATTTAAAATATTTACTTCACCCTCTTCCTTCCCATAAAAATGCCCATTAGCCGTTACTCTGTCTTCCAATCCCCCTCTGCTGCTGCTGCTGCTAAGTCGCATCAGTTGTGTCTGACTCTGTGCGATCCCATAGACAGCAGCCCATCAGGCTCCACTGTCCCTGGGATTCTCCAGGCAAGAACACTGGAGTGGGTTGCCATTTCCTTCTCCTATGCATGAAAGTGAAAAGTGAAAGTGAAGTCTCTCAGTCGTGTCCGACTCTTAGCGACCCCATGGACTGCAGCCTACCAAGCTCCTTCGTCCATGGAATTTTCTAGGCAAGAGTACTGGAGTGGGGTGTCATTGCCTTCTCTGAATCCCCCACTAGGCAATCACTAATCTACTTTCTGTCTATGAATTTGCCTATTACATACTTTTCATAGAAAAGGAATAATATACTATCCAGTCTTTTTAAACTGACTTATTTCAAGGTACATCCCATTGTATTATATATCTGCATTACATTATTTTTGTTGACAAATATCCTATTCTGTTGATATACCACATTTCACTTATCCCTTAATCAGTTGAAGAGCAGCTGAGATTGTTTCCATTCTTTTTGATATAACGAATAATGTGTCTAAGTTTTTCAGTGGACATATGATTTTATTTCTCCGGAGTATGGACTTTGGAGTTTAATTGTCTAGTACCTCTATGATGAACATTTTGAGGAATGGCAAAACTATTTTTGAATTGCTTTTGCAAGCCAATACTTTATTTTTGATGGGAAAAGATATTAATTTTATGTCTCAATTAATTACATTTTCTATTGTTATTAGGGAAAAGTGGCTCAGAGGGATCAAGGGCCAGCAAAGCCACATAATGAGTTAGTAAGGAAGCCATGTCCAAAGTTAGAATCCATTCTGCGACCTCTAGGCTTACATTCTTCCCCCCATACTTCTCTGGACAAGTTACACTGCACTATGTGATATTGTGGCCTTTGTCATTTCATCTTCTCCTTGTCCAGAGCCCCACCCGAACTATGTGAATAAAAGAAATTAGTCTGATACAGCAATTATGCAGGAAAGAGGACAGGATAGTGAAGTTCCAAGTTATGAAGCAATAAACTGAAATGGTATTTCTCTCAAATTCCATCTGAGAGAAAAGCAAAACAGAACCTCTGAGATACAGTGAATGAAAGTCAAATTTGTAGCTTTTTGTGATAAATTTGAATACCTATGGTGTGTCTTACAGAATTTTGAGAGAAAGAAGGAATAGTCAAGGTAAGGTGCACTTAATCCTAAAGGAAATAGACCTTGAATATTCTTTGGAAAGACTGCTGCTGAAATTGAAGCTCCAATACTTGGTCACCTGATGCAAAGAGCCTATTCATCGGAAACGACCTTGATACTGGGAAAGATTGAGGGCAAGAGGAGAAGGGGACACTAGAGAATGAGATGGTTGGATGGCATCATTGACTCAATAAACATGAGTTTAAGCAAATTCTGGGAGATAGTGAAGGACAGGGAAGCCTGGCATGCTGCAGTCTATGGGGTCGAAAAGAGTCAGACCGGACTGAACGACTGAACAAGAAGTTGATGCTATCAAGCTTCTGTGTGCATGACTACAACCTGGAGCTAATGGTTAAAACTTTACATCTTTGACACCTATTTCACTCCCCAGGGATTCTTACTAAGCTTGTGTGGGGTGGGGCCTGGGCAGCTGAGCCATAAACAGGTACACAAGGGAAAGCCGAGAGCAGAAGGTCTATAGACACTGTTTTGACAACACTGGTACAGACTGAGCTTTAAAATTAATTAAGGAAAATTAAAATCTTACCACTGCCTGTGCAGTGCTGGGTAATTTCCTAGGGTCAGTGTGTTCATCTATTACATGGGACTAAAACCAGCCCCTTCACAGTGCTTCCATGAAGATGCAATAATACAAAAGATCCATCTCTAACTAATGTTGCCTTCCTCTTTGCTTCCCCAAACCAAAGTCATAAGGGACTGGTAAACATAATGACTTGTACAACTGATGTATAAACAAGCGTTGCTTTGTTTCACCATCTCTCCTTGAGGCCACCTCTTCCGTCCTCCAGCAATGTCTCTATTGTGAGCTTCCTGCCTCAACACATGAGAAATATGAAAACACTCTCTTTTGACTGAACCAGTTGCAGCTGCAAACATGACGGCAGAAACAAGGTACTATATATGCCCAATGTTGATTAGCATCACCACAACTCATTATTCTGATCAGCCAGAAGCAATTTACAATCATTTTGAAGCAAGTGCACATCATTTTCATAATTGACTTGCAAGAGCTTTGACACAACAACTTGTTGTAGCTGTCAATCACTGTCAAAGGATACAGAAGAAGGAAGCTCTTTTGGAAAGAGGAAAAGTACAGTGCCTGTCCATAGTGGGCAGCTATGATTCCTTTTCCAGGTTGCTATTTTCTGGGCCTTAGGACAGAATCTCTTCCAGATGGAGAAAAGAACCAAAATGTCATTGTGTGAAACACAATAACGCTAAAATTCTTAAAGAAACCTGGAATAAAACTAACAATTTTGAGTCATATGGAAGCCCTCTCAGAGCCCAGGGTTTTAAATTTTTCTGTAACTGTTTATAACACTGCTAGCTACAGTGAAAAGAGTTGACTTCCAAATTCAGTCTCTAAAAGAATGCATATTTTTGGATAACCTCAAATATACCTTACAGCATCTATGCAGTAGATGGATCTAGATGGATATATTAACAGATATTTCCATCTTTTCCCAACCAAATAGATGTAAAATATTTATTTACAACTTGTATACTTAATATTTATTTAAATAATTATAAATGGGAACATCACCTAATTTTTATCTCCATAATACCAAGAAAGTAAAGAGTACAAGAATTAAGTAAGTAAATGGCCTTGAAAAAATATCAATCAAAAATGAAAAAGAAAATCAAAACAGGAAACAACTGGTATTAAATGCTAATTCTCAAATTTATGACTATTTTGGCTCTTGGTAAAATGAAATTAATAACATTTTCATGCATACTATTAGACACTGAGTGCAAAAGAACTTCAAAATGTAGACACTTGGGAACACAGTATAATATATATATATAAACAGGACTCTTGATGACAAGTTAGATTGTATTCTATTTCTGCCAAAATTGAGCAGTGAAGATTAAATCACCTATTGGTGCATATAATATGCAATATTATATATGACCCATATGATGCATATGACAACACATATGATGTGCATAGGGTTATTTTCATGCAATCAGTGCACAAAAATAATATTTGCTATATTTATCTGGGGAGGTACCTTTCACATGAGCTAGTAGGAAAGAGAATCAAGGATGTTTAGAATGTCTTGGGCTGCATGGTAGACCAGTCTCAGTGTCAAAGATGTTCAAGGTGGCAGTGATCATCCAAGCTGAGCCTTTTTTCATTTCCTCCTTTACCTGGATGATAAACATTGAGTGGTGGCTTGATTTTCTCTATGGCAAAGTCATTAACTATGTTTTTACAGACATCCTATAGCTGGCCTGGTACTGTATAATAAAAACCTGCTAAACTGTAGTTCCATGAGGGCAGAAAGCACTGCTCTTTATTCTCGTCATTTATCCTGGAGGGTCACATACAGCACTTTGAATATGAGAAGCCCTCAGTAGCTATTTACGAATGTGTGAAAATCACTAAAATTTAGAGCACTGTATAAATTATACTTCCATATCCTTGGCTCATATCTTTTGACCATCACCTATCACATATTACTGCATTGTTCTTTTTTATGAATTTGTCAGCATTTCCTATATCTAGTAAAGGCTAAGAGGATAGGAGCTTCATTTGCTTCTTTTTTCCCTCAGAATCCTACTCAGTGATAGATGATTATGACTTTTATTTTTGTTGTTGTTGTTGTTAATAATCTATCTTTTCCTTCTGATAGATTTTTAAAAATTTACTAAGTACCCTTTATATACAAAATTTCATTGTGAAGTGTATGTGTGTTTGTTTTGCACTATTTAATATACTAAAAGAGTTGGACTGTGAAGAAAGCTGAGCACCGAGGAATTGATGCTTTTGAACTGTGGTGTTGGGGAAGACTCTTGACAGTCCCTTGGATTGCAAGCAGATCCAACCAGTCCATTCTAAAGGAGATCAGTCCTGGGTGTTCTTTGGAAGGAACGATGCTAAAGCTGAAACTCCAGTACTTTGGCCACCTCATGAGAAGAATTGACTCATTGGAAAAGACTCTAATGCTGGGAGGGATTGGGGGCAGAAGGAGAAGGAGATGACAGAGGGTGAGATGGCTGGATGGCATCACCTACTCGATGGACATGAGTTTGAGTGAACTCCAAGAGTTAGTGATGGACAGGGAGGCCTGGCATGCTGCAATTCATGGGGTTGCAAAGAGTCAGACACGACTGAGTACTGAACTGAACTGAATGTACTAAGATCTTTCAGTCTGTAGACTCATGCTTTTTATAAATTCTGAAAAATTCTCAGCCATTATCTCTTCAAATATTGATTATCCTCCATATTTTCTGTCTTCTCATTTTGGAACTCCAAATAGATGTGAAGGAATTCTAGATCTATCCTCCATAATTCCTCTCTTTTCTTCTATACTTTCCACTTCTTTCCTTTGTATGGCTTTCTAGGAGAATCCTTAACTCCATCTTTCAGACCATTAATTCACTACTTAGCTGAATCAAGTCCACTTTTTAGACATCTATTTCCTTTTTTATAGCTGTGGTATTTTTCATTTCCAAGATCTCCATTTGTTTTGTTTCATGACTACCTATTTTTTATGTCTAATTCTTCTAATATAGATTTGACTTATTCATTATAGACCTGATAATACTTCTATTTTGGATATTGTCACATTTGCCTTCTATGAATCTTATGTTATCAATTTTTTTTGTATTTTCAACCCTTTCCTCTTTACTTATGTTCTTCTTATTCACATTTAAAGATGCTAGAGTTTTTTCATCTTGAAAAATAATTCTCCCTCAACCACACTCTTCATCCAACCCTGATCTCTTCCTTTTATATTGAACAAATTCCCTATATTTATAGTCCACATATTCTCAACCTACATTCATTTTAATCTGGTTTTCCTCCCATTGTCAGTTACCTAATAGTTAGATAGAATTTATTAATTCAGATGTCATTTTGCTTGGCTCTATTCCACACTAATCACTGATGACAATTCTCTTTTCTTAGCCTCCTTGATGCTACTGTTGTTTTTTTCTGCTACACCTCTGAATTTCCTTTTTTAGTTTTATTTGCAGGCTTATATTTGTTTACTGGGCCATGCTATGTTGGAACTCCTCCTCAGGGATTTGTCCTCTTCTCACATTCTAATTTTGTCCTAGAGTATCTAAGTTATGCACCTGGATATGATGACATCTCCACATACAGAGCTTCAGGACTCTATCCAGCACTAGCTTCTTATCATCTCACTTGGATATTTCAAAAGCACCGCAAATTCAGCAATACCTAAGACTCATCTTCTGAGCTCTAAACCCAGGCCTGTTCTGGCGGTCCTACATGTCACAGCCATCCTTTTGGATCAGCCAACAGGTATTTTAGGACATTTTTGGCACCTAACTTTCTCTTACTGTTTCTAATCCAATTCATCATCTCAGCTTACCAGGGTTACTTCTAAATACCTCACAAATCTATCATCAGATATTTTCTTCCCAGTCCTACACACATATCAAATGTCTACATTCCCACTGTATCTCCATTTAAATAGGATTTAAAGCAGGCTAAATTTCTCTCACTCATAGAGTATTAGGAACCTCCCTTATATACTTTCATAATACAGCATGCTTTTTCCACATGGCATTTGCCAGTTTAAATTGTATACTTTTGAGTGGTTAATTGACTGATGACTACATATACATCTAGATAATAAAATGCTTGCATAGACTCTATTTTGGCTCAGTCTTTGGAGCAATGAGGAGGCACTCAAGGTATTTTATAAAAATATTTGAATGGAATATTTGTAGGGTTCAATGTTAGCTATAGCAGTTGATCCCCTTATAGTTTATGTCTGTTGCCACAGATCGGTTTAGGATAGACCAGAAGATACTTTAGGATCTCTGTGCATATCAGCAGAAAAGAGATGGCATATTAAAATTAAGTAATTTGAAGAATATTTAATAAGAAATGATTTGCCAAGGTGTGATATGGATATAGGGAAATAACAAGAGATACAGGAGAGCTTCCAGGTTAGTGTCAGCAGGGGGAGTGGAAAAGAGACTGTCACTCTCCTCCTTCCCTTCAATTTCCTGCCCATTTTCCTCCTTGGCTAAACCCACCTGGAAGCCAGAGGAAAAGGGAGTCTATTATTCAATTTGCACAGACTACCTTCCTTCTGCAAAAGGAACATGGAAAACATATCTAAAGGAACAAACAAAAGTATCCCGTACATTATGCAGTCAATTAAACCTGAAACAACATAATTTTTTAAATTTATTCTTTAGTAAAAGGCTAAAGTTGACTTCTTTTTGTTTTTTTAAGTATAAATTTATTTATTTTAATTGGAGGCTAATTACTTTACAATATTGTATTGGTTTTGCCATACATCAACATGAATCTGCCACAGGTATACATGTGTTCCCCATCCTGAACCCCCATCCCACCTCTCTCCCCATACCATCCCTCTGGGTCATCCCAGTGCACCAGCCCCAAGCTTCCTTTATCCTGCATTGAACCTGGACTGGTGATTCATTTCATATATGATATTATACAAGTTTCAATGCCATTCTCCCAAATCATCCTACCCTCTCCCTCTCCCACAGAGTCCAAAAGACTGTTCTATACATCTGTGTCTCTTTTGCTGTCTTGCATACAGGGTTATTGTTACCATCTTTCTAAATTCCATATATATGCGTTAGTATACTGTATTGATGTTTTTCTTTCTGGCTTACTTCATTCTGTATAATAGGTTCCAGTTTCATCCACCTCATTAGAACTGATTCAAATGTATTCTTTTTAATGGCTGAGTAATACTCCATTGTGTATATGTACCACAGCTTGCTTATCCATTCATCTGCTGATGGACATCTAGGTTGCTTCCATGTCCTGGCTATTATAAACAGTGCTGCGATGAACACTGGGGTACACGTGTCTCTTTCCCTTCTGGTTTCTTCAGTGTGTATGCCCAGCAGTGGGATTGCTGGGTCATAAGGCAGTTCTATTTCCAGTTTTTTAAGGAATCTCCACACTGTTCTCCATAGTGGCTGTACTAGTTTGCATTCCCACCAACAGTGTAAGAGGGTTCTCTTTTCTCCACACGCTCTCCAGCATTTATTGCTTGTAGACTTTTGAATCGCAGCTATTCTGACTGGTGTGAAATGGTACCTCATAGAGGTTTTGATTTGCATTTCTCTGATACTGAGTGATGTTGAGCATCTCTTCATGTGTTTGTTAGCCATCTGTATGTCTTCTAAAGTTGACTTCTATTTACTCTTTAATAAATAATGTTTTCCTATTAGGCTATTAGAATGTTTTCCTATTAGGAAGACTCAGGCTTCCAAAAGCAAATGTAGAAAAAAAATGCTAAGGAAGCTATCTACCCAAACCCTTTAAAGTAGCATGGCCACACTAATAGGACATCCATCTGGCCTGTTTTCTTCATTCTTCCTTATAATTGTGGAGTTGGATGATTCAGATGTTTCTTTGCAGTTTTCTTGGTTGTCAGAGAATTCTGCCTATCCTCATCTCAACCTCTAGAGAGGATGAGGAGTACTTTTTTTTTTCTCTCTCTTTGCCATTCTCATATTTTAGATAAAGTTGCTTTTCTCTCAAGTACCAGATATTTTCCAAAACATTTCTCAGATTTGCCTTTTAATCCAAATGATGGCGGAACAAACTGTGTGAATAGTATAGTCTCTTATTCCCTCTGGAAATTTATAAAGGATAATAGATAACACAAACCAAAGGAACTCAGTAGAATACTTATTTTTTAAGGGCTGAAAAGTCTCACAGTTAGCTTCAGATTAAGCTATAATTAATTAGTTCACACTTGTTCCCCATGATCATCTTATAAACTTAATTTAAAAACTGGCAACACAATTAATATGTATTTCTCATATATATCATGAGATTTGCCTTAAACTGCACCCTACTGATATAGGTCATACAATGAATGGATAAGAAATTCAAGTAGGAATTTCACAGATTGAATGAATCTTAGATACCCCCTCATCTAGCTACACATCCAGTGTTGGTTTGTCTTCTTTAATCCATCCAGTTTCAATAAGTGCCATCATGGATTGTTTCAACTCTATGATGCCAGTTTCTATTCCACTCTGAGGCAACTCATTCCAACCTGAGATACCTCTGACTCTGTGTACTTCTTTTCCCTCTTCATCTAAAAATCGACCTGATCCAGAATGATGAAGCTATAATGTACTGAGAAATTACTATGGGTTTGGGTTTATGCTTAGGGGTTTACAATTATTACTTGTTTAACCCTCACAATATGCCCTTAAGTAGATATAGTATTAATAGGTTGCTCAATGACCACACTTAACAACCAATCCTGATGACCACACCCCTTGCAATTTGACTTTTCTGCCCTTCCCATGCAGAGGTGGAGACTTTTTCCTCACCTTCTTGAATATGAACTAATCTCATACCTTACATTAAAAAATATAACATAGTGGGAATGACACTGCACATGTTTTATATTCCAGGTCTCAAAAGTTACAGAAGGATCTTACTTTGTTCTCTTGGAACGTTGCCCCGAGGCTATCAAACTAGGAAGCCAATCTAGATTTCCTGGAGGATGAGAGGCTGCATGAAGATCCAAAGCACCTAAGCTGATCGTCAGCACAACTTGTCAGACCTGTGAGTGAGTACGTTTGAGAGCTTCCAGCCCAGCTGATGCTTTGGCCAAATGCAGTCATGTGAATGAACAGGCAAAGCCAGCAGAAGGATTGTCAGGTTAACCTATAGACTTGAGAGGGATAAAATATTGTTTCTTGAAGCCACCGAGTTTTGTTGTAGTTCTTACATTGTTTCTTTAGTTGCTAAGTCATGTCTGACTATTTTGCAACCCCTCGGACTGAGTCTGCCAGGCTCTTCTGTCCATGGTATTTCTCAGGCAAGAATACTGGAATGGGTTTCCAATTCTTTCTCCATGTTTTCATGTAACAAAGCTTAATTCAGTCAATAGGCATCATAATTATCTTTACTTTATAAATGGATGAATGAGGCAGGGCAATGTCTATGACATTGTCCAAAATATTATATTATTATGTGGCAGAGCTGGAACTTGACTCCATACCTTTATGACTCTCACATCCATACCTGAATATGCAATGATACATTGCCTTTCTAAACATATTTCATATTTTTCAGTAATTTACTTCCAAGTATTGGAAGGTAGCAACCATGCTGTCCAACGTCCTTTTCCAGACTACGCATTCTATTTGCATTTTACATTTCTTCATGCAACAGTGTCTTTCAGTCTTATCTGCTTGGTATTCATTTCCATTAGAAGGTCCAGCAATGTATGCACCTCTGTCTGAAAGGGTGGTGCTACACTAACCTCTTAGCAGGATCAGACAGAGAGAGCATACAGCAGGGTTTGCCAAAATTTGGCCCTTGGACAAGCTTTGGCCAACCACCTCTTTGAGTATGGCTGATGAGTCAAGAATAGTTTTTGCATTCTCAGTGGTTGAAAAACAATAGGAAAATAATATTTTATGAAAATTATATGAAATTAAAATTTGAGTGTCCATAAAATATTTATTAGAACGCAGACACTCATTTGTTTACATATTCCTTAGGACAGCTTTTTCATTACAAAAGCATAATTGAGTAGTTGTAACAGAGTTTATGGCCCACAAATCTGAGAATATTTACTGACTGATTCTTTTCAGAAAGTTGACTGAGCCTTGAAATAAGACAACTACAACCATCTTCACTTTGGACACTCCACTGCTGTTATTTCACCCTTAACTTACATAATTTTATGGGTATTAATGTCACTCTTGAATGATACTGAACCATACAACTATCTTATCACTTATTTCCCTTTAGCCACAACTCCATTTCTTTCATTAAACTTTTGAACCCAAAGGCATGTTATTATAGTTTCATCAAATTGCATTTTATGTGGTTCAAACCACATTCTTTCTTTATTTTGTTATTTAATTTTTATTTTCTATCATGACAAGTAATGGTTTACTTACAATGCTGTATTAGTTTCAGGTTTACAGAAAAGTAATTCAATTATACATATACATATGTCCATTTTTTCAGCTTCTTTTCCCATGTAGTTTATTACAGAATATTGACTAGAGTTCCTTGTGCTATTCAATTGGTTCTTGTTGATTATCTATTTTATATATAGTAGTGTGTATATGTTAATTACAAACACCTAATTCGTTCCTCCTCCTCCTCACCATTTCCCTTTGGTAAGCTTAAATTTGTTTTTGATGTCTGTGTGTTTCTGTTTTATAAATAAGTTCATTTGTGTTCCTTTTTAGATTCCACATATAAGTGATATCATACATTTGTCCCTCTCTGTCTGACTTACTTCACTTAATACAGTAATCTCTGGGTTTACACATGTCGATGCAAAAGGAATTTTCCTTCTTTTTCATGGCTGACTAATATTCCATTCTATGCATACAGCACATCTTCTTTGTACATTCCTCTATTGATGGACATTTAGCATACTTCCATATCTTGGCCACTGTAAACAGTGCTTCAGTTGAACATTGAGGTGCATGTATCTTTTTTGAAGTATGATTTTCTCTGGGTACATGTCCAGGAGTGGGATTGCTTGATCATATGGTAGTTCTAATTTTAATTTTTTAAGGAATTTCTACACTGTTCTCCATAGAAGTTAGACCAATTTACATTCCCACCAACAGTGTAGGAGGGTTCCCTGTTCACCACATCCTCTTCACCATTTATTGTTTGTAGACATTTTGATGATGATCATTCCGACTGACATGAGGTGATACCTCATTGTAGTTTTGATTTGCGTATCTCTAATAATGAGCGATGTTGAGCATCTTTTCATGTGTTTTTTTGGCCATTTGTATGTATTCTTTAGAGAAATGTCTATTTAGGTCTTCTGCATATATATATATACACACACACATATATAGAGCTACATGAGATGTTTGTACGTTTTGAAGATTAATTCCTTGTCAATTGCTTTGTCTGCAAATATTTTCTTCTATTCCATGGGATGTCTTTTTTTTTGTTGTTTGTTTATGGTTTCCTTTGTTATAAAAAAGGACTTAAGTTTAATTAGGTCCCATTTGTTTATTTTATTTTTTAAATTTTCATTACTCTAGGAGGTGGATCCAAAATGATATTGCTGTGGTTTATGTCAAAGAGCATTGTGCTTATGTTTTCCTCTAAGAATTTTACAGTATCTGGTCTTAAGTTTAGGTCTTTAATCAATTTTGAGTTTATTTTTGAGTATGGTGGTCTAATTTTCATTCTTTTATATAGCTGTCCAGTTTTTCCAGTGAAAGTGAAAGGTGCTCTGTCATGTCAGACTCTTTGCTACCCCATGCACTGTACAGTCCAGGGAATTCTCCAGGCCAGAATACTGAAGTGGGTAGCCTTTTCCCTTCTCCAGGGAATCTTCCCAACCCAGGGATCAAACCCAGGTCTCCCACATTGCAGGCAGATTCTGTACCAGATGAGCCACAAGGGGAGCCCAAGAATACTGGAGTGGGTAGCCTATCCCTTCTCCAGTGGATCTTCCTGACCCAGGAATCGAACTACCTGTATTGCAGGTAGATTCTTTACCAACTGAGCTATCAGGGAAGTCCACTACTGAAGAGACTGTATTTTATCCATTGTACATTATTGCCTTGTTCATTATAGATTAATTGACTGTAGGTGTGTGGGCTGATTTCTGGGCTTTCTATCTTGTTTCATTTATCTTTATTTCTGTTTTTGTGCCAATATCATATTGTTTTGATTACTGTATCTTTGTAGTATAATCTGAAGTCAGGGAGCCTAATTCCTTCAGATCTGTTTTTCTTTTTTTTTTAATTTTATTTTATTTTTAAACTTTACATAATTGTATTAGTTTTGCCAAATATCAAAATGGATCCGCCACAGGTTCTTTTGCAAGATTGATTTGGTTATTCAGGGTCTTTCGCATTTCAATACAAATTTTAAAAATTTTGTTCTAATTCTATTAAAATATTAAAATACCATTGGTAATTTAATAGGGATTTCACTAAATCTATAGATTGCCTTGGGTAGCAGAGTCATCTTGACAATATTGATTCTTCCAATCAAAAAACATGATATATCTTTCCATTTGTTTGTGTCATCTTCAATTTTTTTTTCCCATTGGAGTCTTACAGTTTTCAGAGTACAGGTCTTTTGCATCCTTAGGTAGGTTTATTCCTAGGTATTATTTTTTTATTCTGATCTTTAAACATCTTGTTGGATATTTATTCTGTCATCCAGCATGTCTGACCTTTCTCAGGTTGGACTTATCCACAAACTTAAAAAACAGTGATTGTGATATTTTTGATGAAGTGATTAGATAAATGTAGAGACAGCCATATAGCATAGCACTAGAATCCCCTGTTTTGAACTCCCATTCCTCAGTTAAAATACTCTTGTCAGTAACCCCCATATTTTGACAAACTTTTATCCAGGGTTATTATTCAATAATGCACATGCATATTGAATCTGTATTACATCCTGGGCTTGGTGCTGGGGAGACAATGGTAAAAAGGGCACACAGAGATTCAGCTGGTTAGAATACTCAGCCGAGTTACTGTTGTAAACAAGCAATCATCCTCAAAATATGTGATTACAAGCTATGATGTTATGAATAAAATTACCTTGAATTACTAGAGTGTGTCAAGACATATGTACAGAATTTATCACTAACATCTCCCTTGACTCCTTAACAGTGTCTTTGACAACCCCATAAAAGAAGGAGCTGAGGGTAGACTAATGTGATTTGTTCTTGGTAAATCAGTGCTGTGCCTAGTGATCAGTGTTTCTCTGAAATATGAATCAGAACCTTTCCTCAGTGTGCTTCCATACCACTTGGGGTGGGGGATCATGTTAAAATGTAGACTGTGATTCAGTTGGAGCCAGGGATTCAGCACAGTCAACAAGCTCTAAGAAATGGTACACCGCTGCTCTACCCACCTCATTCCTAATAACAAGACCTTAACCAGATGCTCACAGTCCAGATTTTTAATAATTATTTCCTGTCATGGAAGGGCATGTCCTTTTAGAGAAGAATTACAGGAATTTTTGAGCAGAGAAAGGCAAACAGCCTAGAGAAACAACAGCTTTGGAATCAGACACATGTGGATTTATACACAGACCTGCACCTCGACAATTACGTGACTTCAGCCTGGGTCCTTCTCTCATTGCACTGCAAGTTCTTCAGCAGTGAAAATGGAAATAATCTGGGGGGATAATGATAAGTTTTCCATTTTGCTGTGGGGTTATTTGGAACTCAATCATGAAACATAGTAATGTTTCATGATTAAACAAACAACAGCTTTTACCGTGCTTATCAAAATTATAAAATAAGCAGAGATGTGCTTTGAAAAAGATTAATCACAAAATAAGATGCAGTTTGAATTTTTAATGGGGAGATACTGGGACACTTGGATAAATCAGATGTTGCTTTAGTTTAACCATTTTTTAATTAACACATAGTTAGAAATTATGCTATATGATGAGGCTTAAAGTTAAATCAGTCATGGTTTTCAAAGAAGTCAGTCAGGGAGGCAGATCAGCAAATAGACATTAGACCTAGAGGCTTGATAAACTTGGATCCATGTACAATATGAATGCCAGGAAAGTAGCATTTGGGGTGAGGAAATGGAAATAGGTTTGTTATCTATATTACAGTGGTTAAGGTGATAAGATACTATTATAAGAGAAAAAGAAAAGTGTTACTGATAGTTCTGAGACCTCAAAACCTGGGAGGATAGAGGTTTCATTAACAGAAATAAGCAATGTGAAAGAAAAATCAAATGAGAGAGGAACAAAATTGATTTCTCTTTTGCACATATTGAGTTGAAGAGTTCTTAGGTCATCTCAGTGTAAATGAATTCAAAGACATTTTGAAATAGAATCACCATGGGTAGTAATATGTGTAATTGAAGCTCATTTACAAAATTTGGAGAAAACTAACTTGCACCTTCTGGTTATTTTTATAACAATATAATTTGGATCACATGTTTGTGCATCTACTGTGTGTGTACTGATATAGAGAAAGGCGTGCATGTTTATGTTTGGTGTTTACCCTACATCAGCAGTTTTAAAAAATTACTATGTTGTTTCTACTCTATTAATGACAGTCTGAATTTGGAAGGCTTGATAAGTTGTTTACAAGGAAGTTCAGAAGGATAAATCAGTACATGTTTGCAGAATATTGTGAAAACATTTTTCTCAGGATGTGTCATTGGAAATGGCAATTAGTCAATGTAGGGAAACTGATATAGCTTTAGACATCAAGTCACACTAACACAAACATCCAGGCCAATGCAGTTAAGGTTCTAAGAGACAAAAATGAAATTATGTTGATATATAAGTTTTACACAATTCATATTTGTTACCTGTGAATTCATATTAGAGTTCTCAGAATGAGATAAAAGAGAAGATTTCATTTTCATGTGGTATAAACAACTCTAGTGAGGAATGGGGAAATGAGAGACTCTGAGACTCATGGACTAGAAGGTGCCTGAAAAGTTTTATAGTGATGTCTGCTATAAGCCAGATACTGTGCTAGGAACTTTTGCTTTTTTGTTTCTTCCTCACAATAATCCTGTGCACAGAGTACAGTGTTATTCTTGTCATCTTGCAGGTGAGATAGTGCAACAACAAGTTAAAATAATCTGATCAATGTGTCAGGTAGAGCATTTATGAGTCACCTTCATGTCAACCACTTCTCTCTTTCCCTATTACAGTAGCTACAATTTCTACTTAGTGAACTGAATTCAGTCCCGGCTTCACAAGTGAAACATAACCTAAGACCATCAGGGTGTTATGTTACTCACAGAGTTTGGCTTTGAGATGGGCATGCCATCTAAGCTCCTCCAACTAAGAACCTAGAACTTGTGCTGAGAACGTTGAAACAGATGTCATTCTCTTCCACTGGCTGTATGAATGGAAAGACACTGGTAGCCATTTTAGGATCACATAGTTTCAAAGTGAAATGAGCAGGTAGAGAGATGTAGGCAAACGGGGTCATTGGTTAATCTGCTGGCCACCTTGTAGATGTTGGGGAGGTTGGAGGGATTCTGACATTTCAAGTTGTTGGGTCCATCATTAATCTCCAACATTTAACCACATATGAGGATTCCACTTGTAACAACATCCTAACTGCTACAGACATTACCTAGACCAGCTCCCTTTTGCCAGAGATAAGGTGATCAAGCTGAAAAAAGAAGGCAGTTGTCCAAGATGGCATGGGCTCACTCAAGATGAAGTTAAGCCTAGAATTCAGGAGTCTTTATGCCCAGTCTAGTGATCTTTCCAATGCAGCAAGCTGACATACCAAGGCCGCACAAAGACTGAGTAAAGACTAAGATTTCTTGATTACTTAGAATGTATCATTTCTCAATGAACTGTGGTTAAATACAAATTGTTTTAAATACTCAAGGAGAAAAGCAGCAAAGGAGAAAAAAAATGCACTTTGTAATCATGTTTTCACTTTTTGTTAGGAAATGAATTTGACTATTTTGAAAATTGTGTGAAGCTGGTGCTTTGACTTACATGTGCCTTCATACCCCTCACTGTGCCAAGGACAACATTACTATATTAGGTACTCAAATGTTCTTTGCTTGATATCTGTCTTCCTTATTAGGTTATATATCTTGATAGCAGGGACCATGCCTGCCTGCTTCAGTTCGGTATTGCCAGTGCTTTTCACAGCGTTTGATACATGGTGGATCTTAAATAAATATCTGTTAATGATGTTAAATAGTGTCACCCTCTATCTTGCACCTGAGGTTCAACTCAACATGAAGTCATAACTTGGCTCATAGACATAGTCTACCTAGAACAACACTGTCCAATAGAAATGCAACATAGGTCACACGTGTGAGGCATGCATGCAATTTTAAGTATTCTAAAGTGAAGTTAAAAAAGGAAATCAGTGAATTTAAAATTAATCCAATATGCCCTAAATATTATCATGTAAAATAAAATCAACAAAAAATAATGAGACATTTTACATATTTTTTGTACCAAGTCTTCAAAAACAGATATGTATACCTCATCCTTAAAATACTTTTTAGTCCAGACCACTACATTTCAAGTCATTAGAAGCCACATACGGATATGTTAATATAGTGACTTATATTGGACAGCTCTGATATTATCTATGTCTATGACATTATATAAAGATAAATCTCCAAGAGCAAAATTATAATAGAATTTCATGTGAAAACAGTCAGAAATTTATCCTAAAATTTTACCGTACTCTATATCTCTATCTATCTATGTGCTAATGTCACATTAAAGTCTCCAAAAGTAGTCCTTGACACCAAAAGTTGTGCTTTCACAATGCCTAAACACTAAGATGTTAGTACCATTATAGAACAAACACCTAGTTAGTACTTAACATTATTGTTTTTCCTGTTTTGTGGGTTTTTTTGTTTGTTTGTTTTAATCATATAATCCTAACTCAAGGCAATTTCATGGCATACATGATTCTAGTTAGGAATGATCTCAATTAACTGTCTTACATAAATTTGAATGGCCTGTTGAAAACTTCCACATATGATTTCTAATAATGGGATTCAGGACCCCTTGGGCTTCCCTGGTGGCTCAGATGGTAAAGCGTCTGCAATGCGGGAGACCCGGATTCAATGTCTGGGTCAGAAAGATCCCCTGGAGAAGGAAATGGCCCCCTACTCCAGTACTCTTGCCTGGAAAATCCCATGTACGGAGGAGCCTGGTAGGCCACAGTCCATGGGGTGGCAAAGAGTCAGACGCGACTGAGTGACTTTACATTCATTCACATTCAATAAACCCTTTTCAATCAATGTTAGAAAGCCAGTTAATTATTGTGTGACTTCGCACCATAGCTTAAATCAAATTTCTCTTAGCATCTGGTCATTCAACAGCCATGTTCTGAATCGGTAAGGTAACTGGTTGGTTTTAGGGATGCAGAGATGAGTAGTTACTCCTCCCCTTCAAGTAAGTCCCTGTCTAGTTGAGTAAATGGCTAATGGATTTGGGATGTCAGAGAGATTCTTTTCTTAACTGAAGTTAGCCCAGGACACACTGGTGACACACAGGACTCAGTGATAATTTAACTGGTGGTGGGGGAAGAAATGAGAAAAGACTCCTCACAGAGAAGAGCTTAAAAGGATTCTGAGATGTGAGTGGTGAGCCACTAGGACTTAGGGAGCTAAGTTCACTCTGTTCTACTGCTCAGAGCTAAGAGTGCAGGATGGCAGGGAGTGGGGCTGGGGGTCTGTGTCCTGGGGGCAGCAGCATGGGAAAGCACACTGCATAAAGCACAGAAGGAAGCCCTGGGCTTAGGGGAGACTTGGCCAAATGTGGAAGGCCAAGATTGCTGCAATTTACATATTTCCATTTAGAGACTCCCCCCAACCCTATTAACGCATATGGTTTTGATAATTATGTTTAAATGGAAATTCAGATAGCGGCAGGCAATAAGTATTTGAAATAGGACTTCATATTGGGAGACTCGGTAGGGCACTTGGCAAGTATTATTTCCTCCTCCCAATAAACTAGAGGGCAAAGCTGGCATTTCTTACTCTAATTGTAAGAGCTCCACTCTCACCCTGACCAGCCATTCTTAATGAGGTGGAAAAGAGCCTGGCTCCTCCCTTCCCCCTTTCATGATTTCTCCCACCTGCACAAGAAATAAACACTAGTTAGAAATAGAAATGACCTATATGTCAACAAGCACAGAGCATCACAATACAGCCAATGCCCAGGGAGTCAACCATTTGTGCTAGCACATGGGCACCCTCCGAGTGGTGGCTCTCCCCATAAGAAAGGGTGTAACCTAAAAAGCACAATGCCTGGCTAATTATCCCAAATCAATTAGTCTACTGCAGTGGTTTCCAAATGCTGACCTACAAGTAAGTTTTCACAAATATGAAGGAAATAAATTTTAGACTAATATAGTGTCAAATTCAGACTTAAATTGAAGAAAGTAGGGAAAACCACTAAATCATTCAGGTATGACCTAAATCAAATCCCTAATGATTATATAGTAGAAGTGAGAAATAGATTTAAGGGACTAGATCTGATAGACAGAGTGCCTGTTGAACTACGGATGGAGGGTCGTGACATTGTACAGGAGTCAGGGAGCAAGATCATCCCCAAGAAAAAGAAATGCAAAAAAGCAAAATGGCTGTCTGTGGAGGCCTTACAAATAGCTGGGAAAATAGGAGAAGCGAAAAGCAAAGGAGAAAAGAAAGATATACACATTTGAATGCAGAGTTCCAAAGAACAGCAAGGAGAAACAAGAAAGCTTTCCTCAGTGATCAATGCAAAGAAATCAAGGAAAATAATAGAATGGGAAAGAGTAGAGATCTCTTCAAGAAAATTACAGATACCAAGGGAATATTTTATGCAAAGATGGGCTCAATATAGGACAGAAATGGTATGGACCTAACAGAAGCAGAAGATATTAAGAAGAGGTGGCAAGAATACACAGAAGAACTGTACAAAAAAGATCTTCATGATCCATATAGTCACAATAGTGTGATCACTCACCTAGAGCCAGACATCCTGGAATGTGAAGTCAAGTGGGCCTTAGGAAGCATCACTATTAACAAAGCTAGAGGAGGTGATGGAATTCCAGTTGAGCTATTTCAAATCCTAAAAGATGATACTGTGAAAGTGCTGCTCTCAATATACTAACAAATTTGGAAAACTCAACAGTGGCCACAGGACTGGAAAAGGTCAGTTTTCATTCCAATCCTTAAGAAAGGTAATGTCAAAGAATGCTCAAACAACTGCACAATTGTACCCTTATCACATGCTAGTAAAGTAATGCTCAAAATTCTCCAAGCCAGGCTTCAACCGTGAACTTCCAGATGTTCAAGCTGGTTTTAGAAAAGGCAGAGGAACCAGAAATCAAATTGCCAACATCTGTTGCATCATCAAAAATGCAGGGAAGTTGCAGATACACATATACTTCTGCTTTATTGACTATACCAAGGCCTTTGACTGTGTAGCTCACCACAAACTGTGGAAAATTATTTAAGAGATGGGAATAACAGACTACCTGACCTGCCTCCTGAGAAATCTGTATGCAGGTAAGGGAACAACAGTTAGAACTGGACATGGACCAACAGACTGGTTCCAAATACAAAAAAGGAGTAAGTCAAGGCTGTATATTGTCACCCTGCTTATTTAACTTCTATGCAGAGTACATCATGAGAAACGCTAGGCTGAATGAAGCACAAACTGGAATCATGATTGCTGGGAGAAATATCAATAACCTCAGATATGCAGATGACACCACCCTTATGGCAGAAAGTGAAGAGGAACTAAAAAGCCTCTTGATGAAAGTGAAAGAGGAGAGTGAAAAAGTTGGCTTAAAGCTCAACATTCAGAAAACAAAAGATCATGGAATCTGGTCCCATCACTTCATGGGAAATAGATGGGGAAACAGTGCAAACAGTGGCTGACTTTATCTTTTTGGGCTACAAAATCACTACAGATGGTAACTGAAGCCATGAAATTAAAAGACGCTTACTGCTTGGAAGGAAAGTTATGACCAACCTAGACAGCATATTAAAAAGCCGAGACATTACTTTGCCAACAAAGGTCCGTCTAGTCAAGCCTAGGTTTTTCCAGTTGTCATGTATGGATGTGAGAGTTGGACTATAAAGAAAGCTGAGAGCCAAAGAATTGAGGCTTTTGAACTGTTGTGTTGGAGAAGACTCTTGAGAGTCCCTTGGACTGCAAGGAGATCCAACCAGTCCATCCTAAAGGAAATCCGCCCTGAATATACATTGGAAGGACTGATGTTGAAGCTGAAACTCCAATACTTTGGCCATTTGATGTGAAAAGCTGACTCATTTGAAAAGACCCTGATGCTGGGAAAGACTGAAGGCAGGAGGACTAGGGGATGACAGAGGATGAAATGGTTGGATGGTATCACCAACTCAATGGACATGAGTTTGAGTAAATTCTAGGAGTTGGTCATGGACAGGGAAGCCTGGCATGCTGCAGTTCATAGGGTTGCAAAGAGTCAGACACAACTGAGCAACTGAACTGAACTGAACTACTTTAAAAATATCATTACTTTCTCTAATACAATGTTGGAAATCCTATGATAAATCTCCAATAAAAAAATACTTTCCTCGTTCATGAAATTCAAAAAATTAACACTGGTGCTGCATCAAAAGTGGGCTTCATAATCTAATCAGTTAGAAAACAAAAGTTCGACTGAGTAAATTTTAAAAGTCTTATTGGCTTTTTAAAATAATCCATGAACTGGAAAGCATCCAATCCATCAGACAGAGAAAAGCTCCAAGGAGCTTTACAAAATGAAACTTTCATAGGGCAGGAGGTAGCAGGAACAAGGAAGTTATACAGGCAAAAAGAGGGTTGATTACTGCAAGGTTACATCCCTTTACAAAGTGGCAGAGGTCTACCAGCCAGATTTCCTAACTAATGCTGATCAGGTGATTCCTCATTGACTGGTTAAAGATGGCGTTTCTAAGGGAGAAAAAATTGTAATCGTCGAGTCTCAGATTGGTGACATGGCATTTGGCATAAGCTTCTCCATTTGGGGTCTATTTTCTTTTTTTTTTTTAATTCCATATTGGCATATAGTTGATTAATAGTGTAGTGTTAATTTCAAGTGTACAGCAAAGTAATTCAGTTAACTGAACTATACATATACATGTATCTATTGTTTTTCAAATTCTTTTCGCATTTAGATTATTTCAGGGTATTAAGTAGAGTTCTCTGTGCTACACAGTAGGTGCTTGTTGGTTATTTATTTTAAATATGGCAGTCTGTACCTGTCAATCATAATCTATCCCTCCCTCCCCCCACTTTCCCCCGGTTATCATAAATCTATTCTCTTAGTTTGTGAGTCTGTTTCTGTCTTATAAATAAGTTCTTTTGTATCATCTGTCAAAGATTCCACATATAAGCAATATGAAATTAAAAGATACTTGCTCCTTCTAAGAAAAGCTATGACAAACCTAGACAGCATATTAAAAAGCAGAGATGTCACTTTGGTGACAAAGGTCCATATAGTAAAGCTATGGTTTTTCCAGTAGTCATGTATGGATGTGAGAGTTGGACCATAAAGAAAGCTGAGAGCCGAAGAATTGATGCTTTTTAACTGTGGTGTTGGAGAAGCCTCTTGAAAGTAACTTGGACAGCAAGGAGGTCAAACCAGTCAATCCTAAAGGAAATCAACTCTGAATATTCATTGGAAGGACTGATGCTGAAGTTGAAGCTCAAATTCTTTGACCCCATGATGCAAAGGGCCAACTCATTGAATAAGACCCTGCTGCTGAGAAAGACTGAGGGCAGGAGGAGAAGGGGATGACAGAGAATGAGATGGTTGGATGGCATCACTGACTCAATGAACATGAGTTTGGGCAAGTTCAGGGAGATTGTGAAGGACGGGAAGCCTGGCATGCTGCCAGTCATGGGGTCACAAAGAGTAGGATATGACTTAGCGACTGAACAACAACAGTTAAGCGAAATCATATCTTATTTGTCTTTCTCTGTATGACTTACTTCACTTAGCACGATGATCTCCAGGTCTGTCCATGTTGCTGCAAATTTGGCCTATTGTTTTTAGCAAACTAAGATAGCTTTGAATTATTGCTCGACCAATTACTAAGTGGCAACTGTGGGCAAATTACTCAGCTTATCTGACCCTTGTTTTTTGGTTTCAAGTTGTAATAATCGATGTCTACTTAATAGGATCAGTGTGAAAATCAAATCATATCATGTACATAAAGTGCTCTAGAATTAATTTTCCTTTCTTTCTTAACTTTTTCTACCTGGTTAATGACTGTATCATTTAAGAATCAGAACGGATCTGAAAACTTGGCATAATACCCTCCTAAACCCTCCCATATGCACATTACATAAATAGATGAAGTAAATTAGCCCTCACTTGACCTCTGTGTTTATGAAACAGCTAATGTGAATGATTTGAGTGCTGGTTATACTGTAATGAATTACTGTTTATGTATCTGTCATGTTCTGTGACAGTATTTGCTGCATCTTCAGCACAGAGGACAGTGCCTAAGTTGGAACAGCTGGCAGTAACTAAATGGTACAGGAAGAAGAAACACAAGCATTCATCCCAGTTATACCAACGTTTCCTTCTCTTGTACAGAGAAGATTCAAGACTGAACATCCAGCTGGGTCATGCTGTAAATCTGACCAAATACAAACACATATAAAGACACCATTAAGCAATAATGTGGACTCTATGTGAAGGAAAGTAAGAGTCTTTCAAAGCCAGTGGCAGTAAAGTTGGAGGAAAAGGAATAAACTGAAGAAATACCAAGGATATAGAAGAAAAACAGTTCTTATTTAAACATCATCTTGCATACACATTAGAAGCAGCTGGGAATTCCTTAGTTTTAGGATTAAATTGTTTCTATCATTGCCTCTCAGTAATCGAGATTACTGTCAGTTTATTTCTCCTATTAGCATTTTAAAAGGTGACAACTGATTAAAGGGAAGATGAGTCACTTAAAAAAATCTTGCTTTAGGTAAACAGAGAATATTCAAGATAAATGACCATGATATTGCATTTACCAAGGCATTATAGGATAGCCACATAAGGAACAGTAATTAAAATCAATACATGGCTTTGAAAGAGGGTGAGGCAGATCTAAATAATTAGGACAATTAATGACATTGTTGAAAAAGAGCCCCCAAAGGTCAACTAATTAATTTATCTTAATGCACACAATAATGAATAAAGCTCCAGATTTCAGGCATATTGGATTAAAGGCAATCAGCAAAGAAGGTGCTATTCAGTGTGAAAGCCACCCTCACAACAGAAATTGACATTAGTTCATGCAGTTAATGAAACAAACAAAACAAACCCAAAGAATACGGTCAATAACATGAAAACAGAAACATCAGGTGGCTACTAAATAAAGGAAGTTTTACATCATCTCACAAAAGAGTCTGACTCAATTGTCACTAAATGTACATGTATTAATATCCCCAAAGTCTGTGGGAAGAACAAGAATAGGAGGTTTAGAACTCTCCACTATGAATTTGAATCTAGATTCTGACTCTTATCAGCTAATTTTCTTCAAACAAGTAGCTTAATTTATTTAAATCTCCATTTTCTGAACTGTAAAATATAAAGGATAATGTATAATTTACAAGTTTGCTTTGATAATATAAAGAGATATGCATGAAAATATGTTTGTTTTTTGTATCTGTTAAGTCTTATTAAATACCTTCTTTCCTTTTGTCTATGAGGTTTCAGATGCAGTAGGAAAGCAGAATTTGCAACCAGAACATCCCATCATGCCATGTATAATAATTTTACTGCTCTTAACTTCAGTCCATTTATTAGTAAGACGTAAATAATATCAATCATACAGTGTTGTTATAAAGACAGAGTTCGTAAGTGTTCAACAAATATTATTATGCGTCATCTTGTTTGCTTTCTGTCTCTACGGAAAGACTGAAGAATTTTCATTTGCAGCATCCTAAAGCCACAGTCAACTCACTTCTTATAACGCTATAAGAAAAGAATAGTTTCTTTATTCACAGCCTCAATCCTCCCCTGGATTTGTCAGCTTTACTCATCATTCTTTACTATGCCCAGAGAAGAATGTATTTCAAGCAATCTGCAGCTTAACTCATGTGAAAATAATAGAGTGCCAGCAGGATTGTTTTAATGCATTTGGTGTGGATAGACTTGGCCTATTCAATAAATCCAGCAAACTCACGGCATGTTTCACAGCCAAGAAGAATGCTGAGCTTGGCGTTTGCCCCCTCGTCCCCACCCCCATCTCATGTTTCATAATGTTCTCACATAAGGGTCATGAAGCAAAGCCAACATTTACATTATTTTCTTATGCACAAGCACCTAAATAATTATTAATACCATTATCACACACTGATTCATTTGAGGAAAAAGTACATTCTAAAAATTCAGTCTTTTAGATGGTAATAAGAACAATGCACGGATGACACTGAGAATGAAATGATGGCGGTAGTTGGGGTTGGCAGGAGGTGATCAATCACGGCAGGAATGACGGTGGTATTGATCACAGTAGTAACGGTGGTGGTTGTGGAGATTCTTGCTGTGCAAAAAGACAAATGCCACAGGGATAAATACCCCTACCACGGTCTATCTTGAGCTATCAATGTGTTATCAGTGAATGCAGAGTCCAGAAGACAGGATAACAGTCATATCTCATGAGCTGGTATGAGCCAGTCCCAACACACCACTAGAGATAATAGTAGTACTAACGTTAGTGGTACCAGTATTCATGGCACCAGCAATTCTACTGGTAGTGGATGCAATAGTGAGAGCAGTGATGTGAGAGATGGTGGAGCTGGTGATTATCGTGGTAATAGTCACTGCGAAGATGATCATGATTATGGTGATGGTAGCAAGGATGGTGATGATGGTGAGGATGGTGATAAAACAGTTCCAGTGGGAGTGGTAGTGGCGGCAGGGATGGTGACATTGGTGGTGATCGTGAAGGTAATATCGGGCACTTTTGTATACAGTTTTATAATTTAGATTCTTTTTATCTGGATTACTTCAGGTAACATCGCAAGGAATATTTAGTTAACGATAATTTTATCTCTTTTTACAGACTAGCAAACTGAACCTTAAGGGGTGGTAAGGATTAGCTATAAAACAAGGCCTTGGAGTCAGGTAGCAATGCTTTAGTCTGCCCCCACCTGGCTGTGCCATCCTGTAGGCACCTGCTGTTTTGAGGCCAGTTCCCCTGATTTTGAAATAGTGAAACTAACAGATTTTACTCAAAACTATCAGGAGAATATTAAGATAATGCAATTATTTTTAAATCACCATGAATTTCTAAGCGATAATATAAGTAAAATAATATAATTCTTTTCTCATGAAAGAATAATTCTTGCTTTGTAGAGATCATGCTTTCTGATAAATAGATTTTTGTTTATCTATTCTTCTTGCTTTGTTTTGTATGGATTTTTTGATGAGTGTTTGACACTGAGGACTGAGGAGAGTTCCCCTGTTTTGTATAACAGAATTCAGCTTTCCTCAGATAGTTCTCAGAAGAGGTTGCGAAGCAGAGAGAAATGGAGGGAAGAGAGAGAAAGGCAGCCAGTCACCTAGAGATGGGCCGGAATGAATGAAAACAGTACAGCAGCTTGAAAAATGGCCACTCAAAGACATCTGGCCCAAATCCCTGGAACCTGTAGATACTTTTATAAGACAAAAGTTCTTGGCACACACATGTGATTAAGTTAAGGCTTTTAGCATTTGGTGATTGTCCTGGACTATATGAATGGGTCCTAAAATTATCACAAGTGTCCTTATTTGAGAGAGGCGATTGGAAGATTAGACTGACACTGATGGGAAGGTGATGTGAAGATGGAATCAGGGATTGGGATAATGTGACCATAATCAAAGGAATGTCAGCAGTCCCCAGAAGACGGAACAAACAAGGAATGGATTCCCCTTGAAACTTACTAAGGAAACGCGAACCTGACTTTAGCCTAGTGATACTGATTTAGAATTTGTTGTTAAGACAACAAAAGCCACTAAGTTTGTGGCATTTTGTCACCATGGCCACAGAAAACTAACATAAACAGTGAAACCACTCAGTCTTTCATAAAAATACTTTAGAAATAAGAGGTTTAATATGAATTCTAACATTGTTTACATTGCTTTACCATTAATGCCATTTTAGCATTCCTATCCCTCAAAAAGAAAAAAAAAATCTGCAAAGTCAGTTATGCCTACAAATATTTTATTCAAGTGGATATGCTAAGTTGCATCTCCAGAACAAGGAATAGCATCACAGAGATGGTATGTAGATATAGGAGGCAGAAAGGTCATGAGGATAAATGATCATAGAATTTGGGAAAAAAAAAACTTGGGATAGAATACTTAATTTTCCATAGTCTATGAAATGTAGAGGTTCAAATCAATAGTAACTTGGGCGGTGGAGTCACAGAGAAAAAGTCTCCCAAATGGTGTATGTTATTCTTGTGAATTTGCTATTATTGTTTGTCTTAGCTTGGACTGCTATCACACAGTACCATTGACTGGGTGACTTAAACCACATACATTTATTTCTCACAGTTCTGGAGGCTGGGAAGTCTTGGTGAGGACTCAAGGTGTCAACAGATTCAGTGCTTGGTGATGGCTCTCTTCTCGACTTTCAGATGTCTGCCTTCCTACCATGTCCACGTGTGGCAGAGAGGAAGCTCTGATGTCTTTCTTTTTTCATAAGGGAGCTAGTCTCATCATCAGAACTCTAACTTCATGACCTCAACTAAAACTAATTAGTTCCTTAAGTCTCCATCTCCTAATATCATCACACTGGGATGGTTCCAGTCCTCTTACATGCTCAGAACACCCTAGAAAGAAGCATAAATAACCTGGGTAGTTCACTAGCTCCCCCGATGGGAGTGATTAAACACAGAAGAAATGAAGCATGGATTCCTGTTGACTAAGTGAAGGCCCAGGAACATGCGCTGGTAATCAGAAGAGCATGGGCCTCAGACATGAATAATTATGAATTCCAGTCAGTTTTCAAAATTTGAATGAGCTGACTTCCTGATGACTCTCACAGAAGGCAGCCATCACATTAAGGGGAATCTTGAACTGCAATCCCTCATTTTCTTTTCATTTCCATGAAAAAAGTCAGCATAATGGGAACTGATAAGAGAGCCAAATCACTGAAATATGAAAATCACAGAATTAGCATTTATCCAAATTCCTTAGCTGAGCCTATCATGGGAAGAGCTGTTTTAATCACATCAAGTTGCTGCTTCATGACTGTGGAGTTTCTTATGAGCTAAAAAACCCTTATTCTTACAGGCAAAATTAATGGCTCACCCAAAAAATTAGATTAATGAAGCAAAGAGCCTTTGACGATCTCCAAGAAAGACATCCTCAACATTTTTGAGTCATCACCCCATGAAACAGAAGCTTCAAGTTTAGATCCTTTGGAATTAATTAATCTAATGATCACCTCCATGTTTTCAGTTCTCAGCCTCAACATTTTGCTCTGTTCAAAAATTAGCTTGTTTAAGGGTTGGGGCAGTTTCAATAGCCACTGCTCTCTCTTCCAAATAACATGATAGATACAATTAAGCCCAATGGCTTTGTAAGATAAGTCAAGTGAATTATATCCATGGTCCTTCAAAGGGTGTTGTCACTGTGGGTTTGGCTCTGTCATAGAGGAGTCCAGATGTTATGTGTCAGAAGCTAGTCTGTTCTCTTTAAAGGCTGTTTCCTATTTATCCTCAACTGTGTGTGTGTGAAGATATAACATCGCTTATGGACACAGGTGGGTTGGTAGGGGGAGAAGGGCAGGGTAGGAGGTATGGCGAGAGTAGCATGGAAACATACATTACCATATGTAAAATAGATAGCCAATGGCAACTTGCTGTATGACTCAGGGAATTCAAACCAGGGCTTGATAACAGCCTAGAAGGGTGGGATATGGAGGGATGCTCAAGTGGTAGGGGACATGGGTAAACCTATGGCTGATTCATGTTGATGTTTGGTAGAAACCAATACAATACTGTAAAGCAATTATTCATCAATTAAAGATAAATAAATCAAAAAAGAAAAAAATATATCTCCATGAAAAAAAAGAATCCTTACTGCACTAACTGCTTAATTCTCTACTGTTTGCTCACCGCTAAGCAATTTTTGAATTATCGCGTAAATTCTCTTGGTCCCATTGAAAATTACTTGTTCTCTCCTTGAAATAAAAGCTTGGATAGTCAAGTTGGTGAATAGTCTTTAGGAAATATTCATTTGGTGGAACTGAAGGAGCAATTTCAGTGTGCAAGCCACAGGCATAAACAGTAATATTGATACGTGCCAGGGCAGGTCAGGACATAGCCACATAGCAGAGTTCTGTGATCTCTGCCATCATACCATGCTCCAGACATCCCAACTCCTTCCTCATCAACAGAGCCGGGGCACCACTTAAAAATTCTGAATGTGCTTTATCTCAACGTACTGTTTTTCCCTCTGTGCTCAATTTTGAAAAAAAAACAAAAACAAAAAACCACAAGTGTCTACTGTCCTTCTGCCATGCACTTTCCCCTACTTTGCCCCCTAAACTCAATAATTCAATATTATTTATAATTATTCTCAAGGTTAATTTTTAAGTTCTAATTGTATTCTATATATAAATGTATGAACAACCAATCTTCATTATTCAAGGATTCTATACCTGCAATTTGCCTGCTTACTAAAATATTTTTGCAGCCCCCAAATCAATGCTTTTGGGTTATTATGTACATGTGCAGAATGGTCAAACATTTGAATTGCAGACACACAACTTCCCAGCTAAGGTCAAACATGGTGGTCCTCTGTCATTTCAGTTCTCCCACTGTATGCAAGTATCCTTTCCCCGGTACATTTAGTGCTACATTTTTGGTAGTTGTGTGCTTTTTTGTAGGTGATTTCATTGTCTAAGTTGGCCCCCAAGGGCAGTGCTGAAGTGCTGTCTAGTGTCCTAAGGGCTGTGATGTGCCTTGTGGAGGAAATACACGAAGTAGAGAAACTTTATTCAGGCATGCATTTTAGTGCTATTGGCCCCTCAGTTCAGTTCAGTTCAGTCACTCAGTTGTGTCTAACTCTGCTACCCCATTGGCTGCAGCACACCAGGCTTTCATCACCAATCCCAGAGTTTACTCAACTCATGTCCATTGAGTTGGTGATACCATCCAACCATCTCATCCTCTGTCATCCCCTTCTCCACCTGCCTTCAATCCTTCCCAGCATCAGGGTCTTTTCTAATGAGTCAGTTCTTTGCATCAAGTGGCCAAAGTATTGGAGTTTCAGCTTCAGCATCAGTCCTTCCCGTAAATATTCAGGCCTGATTTCCTTTAGGATGGACTGGTTTGATCTCCTTGCAGTCCAAGGGATTCTTAAGAGTCTTCCCCAACTCCACAGTTCAAAAGCATCAACTCTTCAGAACTCAATTTCTTTTATGATCCAACTCTCACATCCATACATGGCTGCTGAAAAAATCATAGCTTTGACTAGACAAACCTTTGTCAGCAAAGTAATGTCTCTGCTTTTTAATAATGGTGTCTAGGTTGGTCATAGCTTTACTTCCAAGGAGCAAGCGTCTTTCATGGCTGCAGTCACTGTCTACAGTGATTTCAGAGCCCAAGAAAATAAAGTCTGTCACTGTTTCCCAATCTATTTGCCATGAAGTGATGGGACCAGATATCATGATCTTCATTTTTTGAATATTGAACTTTAAGCCAACATCTTCACTCTTCTTTTTCACCTTCATCAAGAGAGTCTTTAGTTCCTGTTTGCTTTCTGCAGTAAGGGTGGCTATCAGCCATTAGGTAAATGTTAATCAACAAAGTCGGAGAAGGCAATGGCACCCCACTCCAGTACTCTTGCCTGTAAAATCCCATGGACAGAGGAGACTGGTAGGCTGCAGTCTATGGGGTCTCTAGGATTCGGACAAGACTCAGCGACTTCACTTTCACTTTTCACTTTTGTGCACTGGAGAAGGAAATGGCAACCCACTCCAGTGTTCTTGCCTGGAGAATCCCAGGGACGGGGGAGCCTGGTGGGCTGCTGTCTATAGGGTCGCACAGAGTCGGACACGACTGAAGCGACTTAGCAGTAGCAGTAATCAACAAAGTATATTAGATAAGATGTTTTTAAGCAGAAACATACATAAAACAAGGTTAAGTATTGATCAGTTAGCAAGGTATGCTGTGACTTGAGGCTTACAGGAAACTAATCCCTGATTTCCTTTAGGAACAATGGTTCAGGATTCACAAATTCAGTGTTTATGGCTACTTTACAAAATGAAACTACCACAAATACTGTGAATCCACTGCATTTACTTACAGTGGGAAATTGATCATTTCCTAAAATGTAGATGTTAGAACAAAAGAGGGAAGGGAATGACCCGAGTGTTACAAAGTGACTGATTTTGCTCTAGGCTCATAATTGACCTAATCCCTTGACTGCTCTGGGATTCAGGCACCACATCCCATTAAAAAAATAAAATAAAACAGAGAATATATACACATAATATGAAAATATAATTTATTTTGTATCATCACCTTCTGCCCTTACTTTCTCCTGTGAGGTGTAGAACTGGGTTTGCATCTGACTGGATTAATTGCTAATAAATTGCTACTAACTGGGTATGATGATATTATTCGGGTTTTCGGGTTTTCATATAAAGAACACTTATTGTTCAGAGATATTTTAAAGATTTACAGATAAATTGTTATGACTTTTGGGATTTGTTTCAAAATAATGCTAAATGAATAGGGGACAAAATGATTTGATACTTGTTGAGTGTCACATGGGGGTCATTATCCTCTTAGGTCTCTTTTACATACCTTTGAAATGTTCTGTAAAAAAAAGTTGCAAGAATAAAGTAAGGAACACCATTCTTCTGTGCCAAAACCCATGGTTGAAGTTTTATATATGTTGTTTCATTCAACTCCTACATCATTTTATGTAGAAGGTATTTTCGTTCTTAATTTACAGCAGAACAAATGAGACAAAAATAATATCCTCAGTTAATCAGTGATGGTAATTATATTTTAAAATTTTAGTTTTGATTTAATTTTTAATAATTTATATATATATATATAACTTGTAACAATAATAAATGCATTTTCCTGTTTCAATTTTGAAAACATTCCTTTTCATCTTATAATGTGTTGCATATGCATTCTGTGTATATATGTGTGTTTTATATATATATATATATATATAATTTTTATCAGTAGCACAACTTTAAAACCTTGCACTATTCTGATCCTGTGAAATGACTGATTCATTACATCAAGTTCTTTTGACTTCAAGAGTACTTCTGTGCCATCAGTAATCATTCAGATGAAAACTGAATCAGTTCCAGAATGAAATTCTGCTCCAGATGTGGCACCTCATCAGATTTCCCATCTTAGTGTGAGGTGGAGTTTAGCTGAGTAAAAAATCAGGGCAGATAAGTTAAAATGGTTTCCTCCATTCCCTCCTCAACTTATTTACATGTGTGAGTGGTAATGGAGGGTAGTATAATCAAACTTTATTTAGTGATTTTAGAGTTTCTAGAGTTTATATATATATATAACCCTATAAGAAAGACTAGGGAATTTTAATACTATATATATATATAAATACATGTATATTCTAGGTTCTTTAATCTTTTGTTCCTTCCTGTTGTCATTTAGTCACTAAGTTGTATCTAACTCTTTTGTGACCCCATGGACTGTAGCCTGCCAGGACCCTCTGTCCATGGGATTTCCTAGGCAAGAAAACTGGAGTGGGTTGCCATTTCCTTCTTCAGGGTTTCTTCCCAACCCAGAGGTGGAACCCACATCTCCTGCATTGGCAGGTAGATTCCTTACCACTGTGACTACTTATCCAAAGTCCCAATTCACATTTCTAGAGTTAATAGTACCTGGAAAGGCAAATGACCAAGATAAAGTTTGTTCAAAAGTTCTAGAACTCAGATCTAGATATGAAAGACATAAATAGTCAAGAATATAACAATGATTTCCTTCTGAAATAAATTTCACCATTATTAAATTTAGAATCATAGTATTTTAGAATTTGAAGTGGTCCTAGATATCCAATATTTCTACACTTCAATAATATGAATCCTAGAAATAGAGAATAGGTAAAGTGGAGAACAGGTATCTGAATTTCCAGACCTGATCTCTTTCTGTTACCTCACATAGATTTATTTACCCCATATTGGAAAATATCTCAGGAGTTCTAGGTAACTTGAAAGAAAGAATAAATAAGTGTTCAAAAACACACATGATCACAGACACACTACACACACAAATGCAGATTAAAATGATATTTAAATTAACTGAAATACTTAAATTAACTAAATTGTTCCTTACCATAAACTAATAGGCATAAGTCACCCGGAGATGATTTATTTAACTGTTTGCAAATCCAAAATTAAATCCCTGCCCATGGAAGCTACACAAAATTTCATCCTGTGGTACTACACTTGGTTAAGGATTAATTAGATTTAAAAGCTTCTCAGACTAATTCACAGAAATAAGAAATGATAAGTTGTGAAAAGTGAAAGTGAAGTAGCTCAGTTGTGTCTGACTCTTTGTGACCCCATGGACAGAATAGCCTACCAGGCTCCTCCATCCACATAGTTTTCCAGGCAAGAGTACTGGAGTGGGTTGTCATTTCCTTCTCCAAGGGATCTTCTGGACCCAGGGATCGAACCTGTATCCCGACACTACTGTCTGAGCCACCAGGAAAGCCCTAGAGAGTTGTGAGTCTATAAAATAAGAATTTGTTTTACATGTTGCTTTTCTAAAGAAAGTCTTAATTATCTGTCTTTAGGAGAAGGCGATGGCCCCCACTCCAGTACTGTTGCCTGGAAAATCCCATGGACGGAGGAGCCTGCTGGGCTGCTGTCCATGTGGTCGCGAAGAGTCGGACACAACTGAGCGACTTCACTCTGACTTTTCACTTTCATGCACTGGAGAAGGAAATGGCAACCCACTCCAGTGTTCTTGCCTGGAGAATCCCAGGGATGGGGGAGCCTGGTGGGCTGCCGTCTATGGGGTCGCACAGAGTCGGACACGACTGAAGCAACTTAGCAGCAGCAGCCGCTGCCAAATGTAAAAGCATCTTTTCAGCTTAAAATATCTATTGAGGAAAGAAAAAAAACAAAAACAAAACTCTATAATTGAGAAGAAATATCTGCTTTACATGGAAAATAGTTTATCAAGCAATTAAAACATTAAATATATGAATAACCTAAGTTGAGAGGCATATCATCACAGATGTTGTGAATCAATGTCCCATCTATTTTCCAAAACTTAATTATTATTTGCTAACTTAGACAGATGTTTATTTTCAGAGGGAAAAAATCGAAATCCAAGTGATGGCAAAAACAAATCCGAAAATACCTCACAAACCATGCCTCCTCGCAACTAAGTGCTTTTAAAAGTTATAGTGAAAAAAAAAGAAAAGGCACAAAAAAGTTATAGTGCCCATGTTAGTCAGTCATAAACTCTATTGCACTTTAACCTTTGCTGCTGCTGCTGAGTCACTTCAGTCGTGTCCGACTCTGTGCGACCCCATAGACGGAAGCCCACCAGGCCCCCCGTCCCTGGGATTCTCCAGGCAAGAACACTGGAGTGGGTTGCCATTTCCTCCTCCGATGCATGAAAGTGAAAAGTGAAAGTGAAGTCGTTCAGTCGTGTCCGACTCTTCGAGACCCCATGGACTGC
This sequence comes from Bos indicus, assembly GCF_029378745.1. NCBI lineage: Eukaryota > Metazoa > Chordata > Mammalia > Artiodactyla > Bovidae > Bos > Bos indicus. Next base: position 15,425,892 of record NC_091788.1, on the reverse strand, counting down.
AGCCTACCAGGCTCCAGGCAAGAGTACTGGAGTGGGGTGCCATTGCCTTCTCTGACTTTAACCTTTAGAGGTTGCATTTACTGCTCTGTGCTTAAGATACAAGAGCTTCAAAAACAGAGCAAAGATTAGGAGAACAAGGATGGTGCTGGCAAAATAATAAACTCACAGAAAATTAAAAAGAAAATTGTATTTAGAGGTCCAAAGTGTGGTAAGCAACATTTTAAATCAATGAGGAAAGAATAGAATTGTCAGTGTATAGACTTATAAAAATTAAAAAAAATTGAAAGTTGAATTTTATATAACTTAAAAATTTTGGATAAAATCATGTGAAAAAATAAAATCCTCAAAGAGTTTAGAATATAAAGAAGTTATATTTCTAGCATATCTAAAGGAAGAAATTAATAAAGGAAATACTGGTTGATCTATTTAATGTGTATACTTTTCTCACATTCACAATTTTTATGAATCAAACTGAAAATCAAAAATGGAAACATCTCATCATGCATATTAATTAAACTTTTGATGTGATTGATAAATAATAAAAAATTATAGTTTAAAGCAATTAAATATGATTTTCATTTGTAAAATTGAGCTTAAAAGATAATATAGACTATTACAGGGAGTGTCACCTATTAAACAGTCTCAAACACAGCTCAATAGCAGTTCAAATTGAAACAAGCATTCTGGAGAAAATGTTGTGAAAATATATGAAAAATACAACATAGAGCAATTTCATTCTGTGATTTTTTTTTCTAATAATCAAAATGATAATAATCACAGCAAATACTAACTTCTGCCTAATATTTTTAAGTTGCATAATATACCATTCTTAGTACTTTACCCATATAGACTCATTCATTCATTTCCACCAGCCTGTGAAGTAAGTCCTATTATTGTCAGCCCATTTTACAGATAAGGAAATGGAGACACTGAGAAAATATTAAATAAAAAATATATATCCTCTTCTGTTTTTCCTTTTACTTTTTATCCCTACCCTCAATTTCCATATTGCTCTAAAATTATCCACAATGGAGGATATTCAATTAAATTCATAAACAACTTTGTAAAAAAATATAACATATATGCCCATATGTGGGCATATGTGGGGGGAAGCCTGTGTGGGGCTTCCCTGGTGGCTCAGTGGTAAAGAATTCACCTGCCAATGCAGGAAACCAGTGGGCTTGATCCCTGGGTTCAGAAGATCCCCTGGAGAAGGAAATGGCAACCCATTCCAGTATCCTTGCCTGGGAAATCCCATGGACAGGCTACAGTCGATGGGTCACAAAAGAGTTGGACATGGCTTAGTGACTAAACAACAACCTATATATGTATAAAAATCTGTATGTACACATATATACTTACAAATGCATGTTATTTTAGATGTATGTGTATATATATATGTGTTTGAATTTTATATGACCAGAGTTTAAAGTTGGGATAGATTAACATATATATATAATATACATATATTATATAAACTTTATTTATATAGCATCATATATAATATCTCATATTATATAGCATTACATATTATATATTATAAATATGTATTATTAATATATAAATGTAAACATAAATATATATTTTATATATTATATGTTATAAATATACAATTATTTATATAAGTATATATGTTTATATATCATATATTACATTATATATAATAAATATATATATTAATTCTGTCTCTTACACACACATACATGAGCACATATATTTATATATATATATACATATATATATATATATGTTTTTTTTTTTTTCACTTGGATAACAGTGTGCTGGATCCAGCTAGTATCAACTTGTGAGAGTTTTTTTAATGATGAGCTATTTTTAACATTAGTTATATACACTTAATTAAATATGATGGTAAGTACTCCTAACTCATCATTTTATAAAGAATTTGACTGCAATTCACTATTTTCTGTATCCTGGAGTTTATTTATATCTATTGTGTCAGTACATGTGCATCTTTTCCCAATTACAAGTTTGGTACTGTTGTGGTAACAGCTTAAAAACCAATGGGGATATTTTCACCGAAGTGAAAGTGAAAGTGTTAGTCGCTCAAGTCCTGTCTGACTCTTTGCAATTTCAGGGACTGTAGCCTCTGTTAATGCAATTCTCCAGACAAGAATACTGGACAAGGCCATTCCCTTCTCCAGGAGATCTTCCTGACCTAGGGATCAAACCCAGGTCTCCTGTATTACAGGCAGATTATTTACCATCTAAACCATCAAAGAAACCTACAACTTGGGGTGTGGCCTATTATTTTGCTAATTGTGTAGATTTAAGAAAATGCTAATGAAGAAAATATTAATGAAGCAGATTAAATTTAAAACTGTGTCATGTCTGTAGACTTTACATCATGGATAACACTAGTAAATGGAGGAAATATTCTTCTATTATTGGAAGTTATTATTAAATTAGCAGAGAAATTCCTCACTGTTATTAATAAATGAGTGAGGTTCCCACATAGCTGTTCATTGTTTCACTTAGTGAAACTCATTCTCGCAGTGAATTTGAAAACTATGAAACAGGGCATATACAATAAAAATTATTTGTAAGAGCTCATTATTTGGGGTTTTTCCTTTTACATACAAATTACTTTAAAATTAAAATGAACTGTGAATAGGATTTTGAATTTCAATAATGTATCACGGGAGGTTCCCTGTGTTATAAAATGTACCTTTAAAACAGGCTTTCAGATCAGATCAGATCAGTCGCTCAGTCATGTCGGACTCTTTGCGACCCCATGAATCGCAGCACGCCAGGCCTCCCTGTCCATCACCAACTCCCAGAGTTCACTCAGACTCACATCCATCGAGTCAGTGATGCCATCCAGCCATCTCAACCTCTGTCGTCCCCTTCTCCTCCTGCCCCCAAACCCTCCCAGCATCAGAGTCTTTTCCAATGAGTCAACTCTTCACATGAGGTGGCCAAAGTACTGGAGTTTCAGCTCTAGCATCATTCCTTCCAAAGAAATCCCAGGGCTGATCTCCTTCAGAATGGACTGGTTGGATCTCCTTGCAGTCCAAGGGACTCTCAACAGTCTTCTCCAACACCACAGTTCAAAAGCATCAATTCTTCGGTGCTCAGCCTTCTTCACAGTCCAACTCTCACATCCATACATGACCACAGGAAAAACCATAGCCTTGACTAGATGAATCTTTGTTGGCAAAATAATGTCTCTGCTTTTGAATATGCTATCTAGGTTGGTCATAACTTTCCTTCCAAGGAGGAAGTGTCTTTTAATTTCATGGCTGAAGTCACTATCTGCAGTGATTTTGGAGCCCCAAAAAATAAAGTCTGACACTGTTTCCACTGTTTCCTCATTTATTTCCCATGAAGTGGTGGGACCGGATGCCATGATCTTCGTTTTCTGAATGTTGAACTTTAAGCCAACTTTTTCACTCTCCACTTTCACTTTCATCAAGAGGCTTTTTAGTTCCTCTTCACTTTCTGCCATAAGGGTGGTGTCATCTGCATACCTGAGGTTATTGATATTTCTCCCGGCAATCTTGATTCCAGCTTATGTTTCTTCTAGTCCAGAGTTTCTCATGATGTACTCTGCATAGAAGTTAAATAAGCAGGGTGACAATATACAGCCTTGACGAACTCCTTTTCCTATTTGGAACCAGTCTGTTGCTCCATGTCCAGTTCGAACTGTTGCTTCCTGACCTGCATACAAATTTCTCAAGAGGCAGATCAGGTGGTCTGGTATTCCCATCTCTTGAAGAATTTTCTACAGTTGATTGTGATCCACACAGTCAAAGGCTTTGTCATAGTCAATAAAGCAGAAATAGATGTTTTTGTGGAACTCTCTTGCTTTTTCCATGATCCAGCGGATGTCGGCAATTTGATCTCTGGTTCCTCTGCCTTTTCTAAAAGCAGCTTGAACATCAGGAAGTTCACGGTTCACATGTTGCTGAGGCCTGGCTTGGAGAATTTTGAGCATTACTTTACTAGCGTGTGAGATGAGTGCAATTTTGTGGTAGTTTGAGCATTCTTTGGCATTGCCTTTCTTTGGGATTGGAATGAAAACGGACCTTTTCCAGTCCTGTGGCCACTGCTGAGTTTTCCAAATTTGCTAGCATATTGAGTGCAGCACTTTTGCAGCATCATCTTTCAGGATTTGGAATAGCTCAACTGGAATTCCATCACCTCCCCTAGCTTTGTTCGTAGTGATGCTTTCTAAGGCCCACTTGACTTCACATTCCAGGATGTCTGGCTCTAGGCCATTGATCACACCATTGTGATTATCTGGGTTGTGAAGCTCTTTTTTGTACAGTTCTTCTGTGTATCCTTGTCATCTCTTCTTAATATCTTCTGCTTCTGTTAGGTCCATATCATTTCTGTCCTTTATCGAGCTAATCTTTGCATGAAATATTCCTTTGGTATCTCTGATTTTCTTGAAGAGATCCCTAGTCTTTCCCATTCTGTTGTTTTCTTCTATTTCTTTGCATTGATCTCTGAAGAAGGCTTTCTTATCTCTTCCTGCTATGCTTTGGAAGTCTGCATTCAGATGTTTATATCTTTCCTTTTCTCCTTTGCTTTTTGCTTCTCTTCTTTTCACAGCTATTTGTAAGGCCTCCCCAGTCAGCCATTTTGCTTTTTTTGCATTTTAGAGGACAACGCTGCTGCTGCTGCTAAGTTGCTTCAGTCGTGTCCGACTCTGTGCGACCCCACAGATGGCAGCCCACCAGGCTCCCCCGTCCCTGGGATTCTCCAGGCAAGAACACTGGAGTGGGTTGCCATTTCCTTCTCCAAATAGAGAACCATAATATAGTTTTATTCTTAATTTATTTGACCAATTCCAAATCCATGTTGTTGGACAGATATATTTTAAAGTGCAGATTTTAGAGCAATAATTATAATCTCTTTTATTAATCCATGACATGACCATTCACATCAAAGATGTTTGAAAGTAATATACTGAGGCTCAAAATTACACTGGAGTGAGTGAGTGAAAATTGCATCAAACTCTTTGTTACCTCTTGGACTATACTGTCCATGTAATTCTCCAGGCCAGAATACCTGAGTGGATATCCTTTCCCTTCTCCAGGGGATCTTCCCAACCCAGGTATCAAACCCAGGTCTCCCGTGTTGCAGGCAGATTCTTTACCAGCTGAGCCACAGGGAAGCTCAAGAACACTGGAGTGAGTAGCCTCTCCCTTCTCCAGTGGATCTTCCTGACCCAGGAATTGAACTGGGATCTCCTGTATTGCAGGAGGCTTCTTTACCAACTCAGCTTGAGGGAAAATTACAATAATTATGACCTATATTAAGAGCTTAACTGCTCTGGTGATGCTGCAGTACTTTGAACTTTATCTTATAATTTTTGTACTTTTGACTCATTTCTAGGGTTTTATCAATTAAAACCAACAAAAGACAAATCATTTTAGGTTAGCACAGTTATCAATAACAGTGAATGTGGAAATCAAGTTGATACTTCCAACAAGGAAAGCTTCTTCCTTATTAGCAAGGTACAGGCATCCCCATTTATGAGAATCAGAACTTGAGATAGTACAAAAGGTTTCTCACTGGGACAGGAGGTTTTTGAAAGTTGATACCAAAGCATTACCATACATCTTTCATACAGATTGCTAGTCCTGATACATATATATATATATATATATATATATATATTTGATATTTTAATATGTATATGATAAAGAAGTCAGCTGAAATAATAAGGAATAAAAACAAAATATGGTTTACTTCTTTTCATACAGTGATGACTTCTTGGACTGAGGCTCAGAATCCACAGTTATGTTATTAGATACTTACAGCTTCTTAAGTACTTCTCTCTACCAGCAATGCCTGCCTCATCTCCTACCATGCCCTAGGACAACTTTATTTTTCCAATGCCATCGAAGCTTCATCTTTTCTAGGAAGTCATCCTCACCCTCCCCTATACACACACACACACACACATAAATATACTGTGAGCTCTTGTCCTCTATCCCAATTTGTCATCACTCCCTGTTATAGCTCGAATCATGCCCCTTACCCCATCTCAAAAAATATGTACAAGCCCTAATGCCTGGCATCTGTGAATGTGACCTCATTCGGAAACAGCATCTTTGCAGATGTAATGAAGTTAAGATGAAGCTGTAAGGATTAGATAGGGCCTTAATCCAATGACTAGCACCCACATAGAATGAGAAATTGGACCCTGACAGATGCAGAAAGCTGGTTCTATGATAACAGAAGAGGTAGAAGTGCTGTATCTAAATTCCAATGAACACCAAGGACCACTGGCAACTATAGGAAGCTAGAATGAGGCAAGAAAGGATACCCGACTTGAGTCTTCAGGAGGAGCATGGCCTTGCCTGTACCTTGATTTCAAGATTCTAAACTCCAGGACTGGAGAAAATAAATGTCTATTATTTTAAGTTACCCAGCTCATGGTACTTTGATAGAACAGCCCTAATAAACCAATAACACCCCCTAACACTTTTTTCCTCATTCATCTAGCAAATTTTACTAAATGCTGACTATACGCCAGGCCGTATACTTGCTTGCTTTCTTCTAACTTCTCTACTAATCAATACAACCCTTCAGGAGAAAAACTTTATCATTCCTTTCTCCAGAGCCTATATAATTATACATACAAAAGAGGTTGCTAATAAATAACTGCTGATTAAATGATTAAATGCCACTTTTGATCTTTCACAGTGAGCTTCTTTTTAAAGTCATTTTTATCTCCTAGGAAAAGTCAGATTCAAAGAGAACGGAGGACTGAAAAAAAAAGGGAACAGTCTTTTAATGACAATCAAGAATCTATCTAAAGTAAACAACAGAATATGTGCATTTTAAACAAACATCTTAGATTTTTGTTGGTGCTGTTCTCATCGACTATGCAAATAAAATGTCATTTCTCTTTGATTGTCTGAATGTTCTTTTATTCATCAACATAAAAACAGCCAAATGGACTTTCACTGAACTTGAAGGATAGGCCTAAGAAATAGGATGGCATAATGGATAAACTCTGAAGTCAAAATGCTCACGTTTCAGTTTCTTCTTAGCCACTGCTTAGGTATAACCATAAGAAGGCAATCAGCCTCCCGAGGTCTGTAGCCCCTCAGCCATACAATGGAATTAATAAGTATATGTTACATATGAAACAGATGTGGGGATTCACAAAGATGCTGTATGTCTAATATAGTGCCTTAAATATAGCAAACACTCAATAAAGGTTAAATTTATTTACTCATATTGTATTACTCTCATTTTTAGTAGGACATCTATAATTGTTGGTCATAAAATCTTGGTACAAGTTCATTAAAAACTCTTATTAACTCACTAGGATAAAATGTAAACAATTTTAGAAAAGAGATGAGATCATACTTTTGCTAATACCTACTAGTCACATGGCAGTTTCAAAACTAAGGACAAGAAGATTGCACTTGCCTTCAAGAAGCTGTCGGTGTGATTTAATCATCTTGATCATGCAAAGACCCATTTAATTTGATGCTTTTGAACTGTGGTGTTGTAGAAGACTCTTGAGAGTCTCTTGGACTGCAGGGAGATCCAACCAGTCCATTCTGAAGGAGATCAGCCCTGGGATTTCTTTGGAAGGAATGATGCTAAAGCTGAAACTCCAGTACTGTGGCCACCTCATGCAACGAGTTGACTCATTGGAAAAGACTCTGATGCTGGGAGGGATCGGGGGCAGGAGGAGAAGGGGACGCAAGAGGATGAGATGGCTGGATGGCATCACTGATTCGATGGACGTGAGTCTGGGTGAATTCCAGGAGTTGGTGATGGACAGGGGGGCCTGGCATGCTGCGATTCATGGGGTTGCAAAGAGTCGTACACGGCTGAGCGACTGAACTGAACTGAGTATCACTGAGGCAGGTGACACTAATGGTAAAGAACCCACCTGCCAGTGCAGGAGACCTAAGAGATGCAAGTTCAATCTCTGGGTAGGAAAGATCCTCTGGAGGAGGACACGGCAACCCACGATACAAGAATTGCTCCCAGTATTCTTGCCTGGAGATCCCATGGACAGAGGAGCCTGGCAGGCTAGTCCACAGAGTCAGTGATATTTGAACAGGACTGAACTGACTTAGCATACAAGCAGCACAGAGGCGCGTCAGCACAGGGTGTCCGTGTTGATACACAGAGGCACTGGAAAGCACTGTCTGTAAAATAACTGATGGTCATATAGGGAGACAGAGATACAATTACAGGGCTCGCTACCTCCTTACTTTCCGTGGAAAGCTTTCGTAACTCTTGAGCTAAGCACACAAGATGCTTCATGTTCTCACTTTTCTTCATCAGTGTATACAGAATTATGTTTCCCACATTGTATTTTGCTTTTTATTAATTCTTATTTCTCTGTGTTTCCTTTCTTTGTTGCTTTCTTTTATTCTGTTTACAAAATGTCATTTCTCTCTTTTAGTTGGGAAACAACACATTTTATTCCTATTCTCTTTGAGGTTAACTGATATATGTTTTAATATCCATTTTTGAGCTTAAAATTACGTAGCTGCCATCCCCTGGAAACACTGAAGGATGTTACAATACATCAGTCTAATTATTACTACATCCCCCATTTCAGATACTCTTCATTTCCTGAATGTTTGTTCTTTTAGTTGTCATCCAGTGAAATATTTGTATTAGGTTTATATAATTACTTCATTTCTATTAACTTGCTTATCTAGTTTCTTTGCTCATATTTTCTACCTGCACTTTGTATCATTTCCTGGGATTATTTACCTAGAATTCATTCATTAAATCACATTTTATAATGCTTCCTTTAAAAACACATGTATTGAAGTGCTATAGGTAGGAAATATTCTGTTTTGCTTGTCAAAAATTATTTTGATTTTACTCTTATTGTTGAATAATAGTTTGTGAACATATTTTCTTGGAGCACTTTAGGGATACCATTTTTTTGTTGTTGTTTTAGCAAGAAGTGAGAGGTCAAATTTAACACTGTTATTTTATCCTAAGTCGTCTGACTTTTCTCCTGAATCCTTTCCAGATATCCCATTTATATTTATTGTAGTTTTCCTATGATCTGCCTATTGTACATTTATTTTTATTCTGATTGTGACATGTTGGATTTCTGAGAAGTCAGAATTCATGTCTCTAATTGATAATGACAGTTAATCCACCATTATCACCTTAGTTATTGCCTCTCCCCATTCCCTCTATTCTTGACTTCCGGAACTACAACAACATATACGGTAGACCTTTGTCTCGTCATCCATGTCTCTTAACCAGTCTTTCTTAGTGTCTATACGTTTGCTCGTGTGTTGCACTCTGTGTAATTCTTTTCAACCTATCTTCTGTATATTCTGGGGCTCCCTTGTGGCTCAGCTGGTAAAGAAGGCACTTCCAATGCAGGAGACCTGGGTTCAATCTCTGGGTTGGGAAGATCCCCTGGAGAAGGGAAAGGATACTCACTCTAGTATTCTGGCCTGGAGAATTCCATAAACTGTATAATCCATGGGGTGTCAAAGAGTCAGATACAACTGAGCCACTTTCATTTTCTATATTTTCTAATTCTTATGTTAGCAGTTGGTATTCTGTTATTTTACCCATTCATTAAATATGGTGATCTTTTCTTCTGTTTATTGTTTATGCTGACTTTTGCTTTTTTTAATTTCCATGTGTGTTCTGTGATTGATATCATGAGTTTCTATTGACATCTGTATTTCATTTGTAAAAAATATCTGTAGAAATAATAAGAAAATTATTTCCCTCTGGGTAAATTTTATTTGTCAATTGCCCCCTATGCTTCCAGTATGGACAACTCTTATTTGATTTAGTCAGATTATAATTTGGGGGTTTCAGAAGTAGTGTAAATTTGAACCCTAAATCTGAATTAGGTCAGTTTCTCATGGGAGGTAATTTTTTGTTTTTGTTTTTTTAATCTAGAACCCATGCTAAGACATACACAAAATGTTTCTTTCATTTTCATTTTGCTGATTTAACAGATACCTATCTATTTCAACAATATATAAGACTGTTGGGAAAATCAAATAATATAATGATTAAAAAGATTTATAAATGGTAGCTGTAGTAACAGCAGCAATAATAGTCATAGGACTTACTGTTTAAATCAGAGGAGTGCAATTGTTATTCTTTGTATAGTTTTAAAAAAATCTGACATATATAGCAAATTGTTGTTGAAACAATTAGAAAATAAATACGTAAATTTAAAATATTCTAAATGTCTTAATGTAATGGTTTTAAAAGATGTTTCTAGCTGAGGAAGTGGGATTTGTGTGTGTGTTAAAAAATTGCTCTTGGATAACCCACTCTTTTCATATCCCAAGATGAAAAGAAAATTATATTTTTGTGCTTCTGGAGGATACTGGATTAGTATTTACCATATAACACTGTGTTTTATAATTTACTAGAAGATATAAGGGAGATTGATTACATCTGAGATGATAAGACCCATGAATTGAAGAGACTTGTACTAAAAGAGTGTGGAGGGGTGACACATTTTTGACCTATAGGAATTAGAATCTTCTTTTATTTAATAAGAGAAGAATTTTTAGAAGAAATGCTTTAAATTTAGCAGTGTTAAATATTCTCCATAACTCCCTTCTCATCAGTTACAAACTTACCTTTAAAAATGATAGACTATCTTAATACTAGAAAAAGCAAGATAGTTCCAGAAAAACATCTACTTCCGCTTTGACTACACCAAAGCCTTTGACTGTGTAGTAGTGAAAGTCACTCGGTCATTTCTGACTCTTTGTGACCTCATGGACTATACAGTCCATGGAATTCTCCAGGCCAGAATACTGGAATGGGTAGCCATTTTATTCTCCAGGGGATTTTCCCAACTCAGGGATCGAACCCAGGCCTCCTGCATGGTAGGTGGATTCTTTAACAGCTGAGCCACCAGGGATGCCCCTTTGACTGTGTGGATCACAAAAACTGTGGAAACTTCTTCAGGAGATGAGAATGTCAGTCCACCTCCCCTGTCTCCTGAGAAAGCCGTATGCAGGTCAGGAAGCAACAGTTAGAACCGGACATGGAATAACGGACTGGTTCCAAATTGGGAATGAAGTACATCAAGGCTGTATGTTGTCACCCTACTCATTTAACTTATATGCAGAGTACATCATACAAAATGCTGTGGTGGATGAAGCCCAAGCTGGAATCAAGATTGCCAGGATAAATATCAATAACCTCAGATATGCAGATGACACCACCCTTATGGCAGAAAGAGAAGAGCAACTAAAGAGCCTCTTGATGAAAGTGAAAGAGGAGAGTGAAAAAGCTTGCTTAAAACTTAACATTCAAAAAAAGAAGATTGTGGCATCAAGTCTCATCACTTCATGGCAAATAGATGGGGAAACAATGGAAATAGTGACAGACTTTATTTATTTTCTTGGGCTCCAAAATCACTGCAAATGGTGACTGCAGCCATGAAATTAAAAGATACTTGCTCCTTGGAAGAAAAGCTATGACCAACCTAGACAGCATATTAAAAAGCAGAGACATTACTTTGCCAACAAAGGTCCATCTAGTCAAAGCTATGGTTTTTTCCAGTAGTCATGTATGGATGTGAGAGTTATGGTCCCATGTATGATAGGACCATAAAGAAAGCTGAGCCCCAAAAGATTGATGCTTTTGAACTCCAATGTTGGAGAAGACTCTTGAGAGTCCCTTGTACTGCAAGGAGATCCAACCAATCAATCCTAAATGAAATCAGCCCTGAATATTTATTGGAAATACTGATGCTGAAGCTCCAAAACTTTGGCCACTTGATACAAAGAGCAGACTCATTGGAAAAGATCCTGACTCTGGGAAAGATTGAAGGCAGGAGGAAAAGGGGACAACAGAGGATGAGATGGTTGGATGGCATCACTGACCCAATGGACATGAGTTTGAGCAAGCTCTGGGAACTGGTGATGAACAGGGAAGCCTGGTGTGCTGCAGTCCATAGGGTCTCAAAGAATCAGCCACGACTGAGCAACTGAACTAAAGTGATCTTAATACTAATTAAACACTTGGTATATATTTACAAATGCTCCTATTTTCAATTATGAATAATAATTCTAATGCTGTATGTTCAAATTTATTTGGGGTTAAATATTTGTAGTGTGGTTGTTAATTTATTAATGCATTTCTTTTGTTCACTGAATTTAATTAATATTTTCAAAACATTGTGACCATCATCCTTGCACCATTTATTCTTTATCTAGGTAACTCTCCAAGGTATTATTTTATTTAAAAAACTCCAAAGTAGACATTTCTACTAACTTTCTTTTCTTTTTAATGTTTAATAAGAGTTTTTGATTCCAAAGCATATAGGCAGTCCAAAGACTCATCATTTGAATTTCAGTTATGTTTCATTTTGCAACCCTTCTACTTCTGATAACAAATTCATCAAGTGTAAACCTATGAAACTCACAGATGGTGAAAAATTAGTTCAGTATCAAAGGAATTGCAATATATTTTTATTATAAATAAATTTCTCTGGACTGGCTGGTGCAACTGTGTAATTGACAAAGAATATAGGATCCTAGAATAGATGTCAATGTTTTACAGACAGTATTAGCAATCAGCCCCTCAAAGTTTTCTTTAACTTTTCTGAAAGATTTTAAATTTTATTACTTTCTGAGTGCAATACTTTATATGTTAGAAAATTATCTTTTAACTCCTCTATGTTTAAATGCATATCACTGAGCTGAATGAATGCAATCATAATTGGCATAATAAGTTTTCCTCATTTGCTTTTTCTTGTTTATCACCCCAGAGAAGGAACTATCATTAACCCCCTCTACATTTAGCAGACAGCTTCAAATCTGTTTCTGCCTCTTTTGTTCCTTTTTTCCTTATTTACACAGTAGCATATCCTTTACCTTAAGTTTTAAATTAACTTCTTCTCTTCTTGCATCAATCCTGTATAAATCTGCAGAAAGCAGTCCTCCCCATACTAGCATTCCTGAAATTTTAGTGTATATGTGGAAGAGAAGGAAATTTTCCTGCAGAGTGAGCCCTGGGGCTTCCTATTTTTAGGCTAAAGATTCTTTAAATATGTCATGGCTGAATAAGTGATTAGATAGCATACACTTGAATTTTACCTTGCATTAAATACTTATGGGTTTCCATTAACCTGGTCTAACTTAGTGGAGATAGACTTGATGAGACTAACTTGAACCCCATTCCCCTACCCGATCCTAATGCTACTATTAATTTCTCTTTTGAAAATACAGTTTTGATCCCAATGCTCTGTGCTCTCAAACCTCTCATGGTCCCCTAGTACTAAGAGAACCAGGTACTTACAGCACGTTCCATGATCCCCAAACCCCCCAGGAAGTAGTCACCAAAATCCCATACAGAAAATTTGAGGGTGAAATTTTTAATTAATTCATCAAGATAGGAGTATGCAGTTTTCTTCACATCTGTATATAACCTATCAAATAATTCTAGAAATACAGAAATTGCGTATTTCTAAGTATTTTACTTCTCTCTCCTGTCTCTATTACTCCTTCCACTGTCTTAATTCAAGACCTTATCATATCTCATTTGGGCTATTTCAGTACCATCCTAGCTCACTTACCTGGATCTTACTGCTCTAACACCAGCCCATCTCTCACTCTATAGCCAATGGGATCCTTTTAGCAGAAAATTTGATCATGACTTTCCCCTCCTATTCTGCCTATTAGCCTAAGACCTGGCACTTACCTGTTTGTACCACCTGCCTCTTACACTACTCTCTTCCTACACTCCCAAGCTCATGCTCTGCCAAATCCTCTCATCAGTCAACCAGATAACCATCCTTACTGCTCCTTCAGATGTGTAGAATAATCTCTGCTTGTTCATCATAAAAAACATGTATTGATTTTTCAAAGTCCTTTGCTAATCATTCCTTCATCTTTTAAGTTTTATTTACTTCCCTTTTTTTAGGCTGAATTAACCATCTCTTTCTCTGAACTACTTATATTTCTTGAATGCAATCATCTCCTTGCCCATATCTCACAATAACTCATGGCATTAGAATTATTTGTAATTATTAGTCTAATTTTCATATTATAATTCTTTAAGGCAAACACAATTGAAAGATTGTTCTGAGTACTGCTATATACCAGTTATTGTAAGCGGGAGGTAGAATAACTAGACAGGTAAAAGCCCTACCTTTCTTGGCATGATAGGGTAGTGACTGTTTTATTCATCTAGTTACTGTAAGACAGAGAAAAAAACCAAGATATATTTGTTAAATGAACAAACAGGTTAATAATCCTACTAAATAAATGGATATGGTATCCACCATAAAGAGAATTCAGTCTCATTTTTTAAAAACCAATCTAATTAGTTTTTTTTTTTTTTTTTTTTAGACCAGGATTTCAAAAGCCAAATAGCAAAGGAAGTCAATTCCATCTCCAGGTCAAACTACCTAAGAAGAGATTATCAGCATCTGAAGACTGCAGTGTGCTTTTAGATATGAGACAGACAGGCGGACATGCCTTGGAATGTCTGAATCATCCCACATGGAGCTCTCAGAGGTGAATTCACATCATTCTACAGACTCTATTATAGCCATGTCTAGACTTGCCTTGAATAGTTTCAGTAATAGAAAATCCTTCATTTCCTATCACAAGTTGTTCCATTAACAATTGTAAATTTTTTTAGCAAATGAAACAAAATAGTGCATGTGTATATAGAATTGCAGCAACAACTTGCTGTTGTACTCTTGCTGATAAAGTTAAGACTATTTTAAGTAGGATTCCCATATTCTAAGTGACAAGGAAATAAGGCATTTCTTTTTGTTTTTGATACAATGACAAGACTGTGGAGGAACTAAAAATTAATCTAATCCAACATAATTGTTTTACAGATGGGGCAAGTGAAGTTCACCCAGGGAAGAGTACAATTTACTCAAGCTGAACTGCCTGTTCAGTGGATGAGCCAAAACTTGAATCTAGATCTCTTCCATCTCTCAGTTCACCCCACTGTACTATCTCCTCTAAGAGCTTTATCTGGACAATATTTCGTCAAGGTTTTTGTTTCTTTTATATCGTATGGTGTCCATGTTAAAGAAGTATATGTATGTATGCATACAAGGTCATTTCAGTCATGTTCAACTCTTTGAAACTCTGTGGCCTGTAGCCCGCCAGACTCCCCCGTCCATGGGATTCTCCAGGCAAGAATACTGAAGTGGGTTGCTAATGCCCTGCTCCAGGGGATCTTCCCAACCCAGGGATCGAACCCACATGTCTTAGGTCTCCTATGTCTCCTGCATTGGTAAGCAGGTTCTTTACCAGTAGTGCTACCTGGGAAACCCATATACCTATATACAGGTATATAGATATAGAGAAATAGATATAGAGAAATATTTTATAATTGCTTTTGTGGCAAACTAAGATCCAAGAGTCATGTTTTTACCACATTCCCATGTCCCCTACCCCATTTCCTTTAGCCTTACCAGGCACACTGTGGTCTCTCCTTGAGCCTTTCCTACTAGCCTAAGAAGAACTTTTCTCTTTCTGCCAGGTTCTTGGGGAACTTTGTGATATGCTTTTACACAATAGGTTTGGAAGGACAGACACAGAAACAGAGGTGAAAATGACTATGAAGGGAACAATATTATGTGAATCTTTAAGAATCTAGAGAGAGAGAGAGATAGCAGACGCTCTGAGATGTCTTTTGGCAGAGAGACTTGGTAGTGGAGGGTGAGGATAGGGAGATGTCAGGTGAGGCACCAAATGTCAGGTGCTTGCTGAATGCAAGAGGTTTAAAGAAGAGAAGACATATAGGGCTATGGCTTAAATCTCCTTTATAATCTACTAAGAGATGATGATTACTATAAGTGAAATTTTGTTATTGTCTTTATGATTGTTAGACCTGTTTGAACTGTTTCAATAAATTTGACCTTGAAGTAAAACTTGTAGCTTTATTTTGGGCTAAAGTAGATAAACAACTAAAAGTACTTATACAGATACATGTAGATGCATTTGAGAATATTAAGTTCTAGACCAGCATTTGTCAAACTATGACTCAATTTTATATGACGTATGATGTTAGAAAAGATTTATACAGTTTTATAAGGATTGTAAAGACAAAAAGAACAACAACAAATGAAGGAAAAACATACAGACAAATCTTAAAATATTTACTATTTAGCCCTTTAAAGAAAATGTTTCCTAACTCTTGTTCTAAATGAAGGGCAAAGAAGACCCTTTTAAATTCTTTTAAGTATTTGGATTTCAAGTTATCCCTTGAAAAAGAGATGGGACATTTGCCAGATGCGGAGTTGGGACTTGAGGAGTCAACCTGTAACTATATCTGAAATGAGACAATCAGGAGTGGTTAAAGCTGCCAGGAGACTGGAATGCAGAGATTAAAGAGAACTTGTGACTGTCAGAGAGGCTGACAGGCTAAGTAAATAAAATTCAGCATGAAATGTTTCCTAAATTTAGGAGACATCTCAATAAAAGGGTCATATTAAGATTAGAGAAGCAGGGGCCCGGTGCGGGAAGTGGGAGGAGGTAAACTCGTCCTGTCACTGCATCGGGAGAGGCTGGAAGGAGCACATGTTCTACGGAGAGAGGCCGCGGCCGCCCCTGCCCCGGCCGCCCCTGCCCCGGCCGCCCCTGCCCCGGCCGCCCCTGCCCCGGCCGCCCCTGCCCCGGCCGCCCCTGCCCCGGCTCCTAAAGCCAGAAACCACCTCCAGCCCGAGTTCTGTTCCCTGCGCCTCACCAGGTCGTAGTCCTCCTCATCATCGCGCATGAAATCATCCTCCATGTGCATGTATGCCAAGTTGCTTCATTTGTGTCTGACTCTTTGCAACCCTATGGACTATAGCCTGCCAGGCTCCTCTGTTCATGGGATTATCCAGGCAAGAATATTAACCCTGCCTACAAAACCCTAATATTGATATAAGGACCACCAAGACTTTGGAGTTAAAGTTAATATGTTTGAACAAGTCACATAACTTCAAAAAACATTAGTTTATTCATTCATAATATGGAAATCAAATTGATAGCTCTTTGATGGCATTATTATGAGAATTAAATTAGGTAATTTATATTAAGTACCAACCTTTCACCTTACCTGGCACAGATAGAGTGATAAGTAGAAAGGATTCGATTTTAGACATTTTATTTTTTGTGTGACTTTTTAAAAATAAAATGGTCAATTTTGACAATTACCAGAGAGCTCAATAAGATAGTTGAGAAGCACAGGCTTGCTATTACAATGTACTGAATCCATGGGGCAGTTAGTTTTCTCTCAAGGTAGGTTCAGATGCTCAGATGCAGTCAAAGGACAATCTCTGTCCACATTTCTTTTCTAGGGGGGAAAAAATGAGTCCTTCATTTCCCACCTGACAGCTTGGCTCCTTCCCAAGGTCGCCTTCAAATAATTACACAAGTGTACACTCCGTTTTGTCACTGAGTCATTTAATTATCTGCCTAAAGGTGAGTGAGTGAACGAGTGATATTCACTCAGTCATGTCCAACTCTTTGTCACCGCATGTAAGACTACGATGGCAGGACTGTAGCCTTCCAGGCTCCTCCGTCCATGGAATTCTCCAAGCAAGAATACTGGAGTGGTTTGCCATTTTCTTCTCCAGCCTAAAGGTGAACCTGAATGATATTTCCTTAAACTCCTCTTGGATCAATCACTGTGCCACTCATAGATGGTTTATCACGAGTGGATAATAGATTATATGGCTATTCTGGCATTTGGCTGGGGAAGAAGAATACACTTCCTAACAGGAACCAAGGACACCATTAATTATAAAAAGCAATTATTACTTCCATTATCATCAATGTAAGTACTGAACGAATATATATAATTGTTAAATAACCTGTTCTTCATTCTTTACTTACAGCTGCATCTCAGTGTTATTTAGTATCTAAACTACAGGAAGTTCCCAAAGGACAAGAAGTCAGTATAGGGTGAGTATGTTTATTGTTTACTACTTGGTTAAAATAAGCTAACAAACAAGCAAACAAAACACAGCCCAGCAAAAACAAAACTGAATGATCAGTAGATTTCATTAAAGTTTTATCAAAAGCTCTCTAAGCCCTTCAAAATATCTAGGTACCATATTCAGGGGTCACTTAATAATTTTATTTTAAATGGACTAAATTAAACTTAAACCAGGCCTGTGGGAGAGGTGATCTGGATATCTTAGTGCCATTATATTTTATCAATAGAAAATCTGAAATAGGATTTGTTACGCCAGACTCTCTGACAGCATAATATTATTTATACTGGTAGGTATGGGTAAGTGAGTGAGTTAATGTTGCAGCATTTTAAAAAGCCCAGCTGTTCCCCAAGCAGGAAAGTAACTGGCTGTCGTAAATGATCAATTATATAAAAAGGTCCAAGTTTTGCAAATTTTCACACAAGATATTCACTGAAATTCTCCATCTACCTAAGTAAGTTCACTCTAGCAACCAAACTGGAGGACTGAGAGCTTCAGTTTCATGCTAAGAGATGTATTTTCCTTACCCTAGAGTGTCAAAAAATTGGAAATGTCACAACCCTTGGGGGCACATGAAAAATGCATATTATATCACATCTGTTTTTCACTTGATCCCAATGGGCCTGATATTTCTCCAAATTGCTATGTGGAAAAACCAATTTAATTTGATTGAGGTATGAACAGAAACTTAAAAGCAAAGTAGAATACTTTGAAATGGGAAACTTTGTATTGTGATTACTGAGAAATGCTTCTAAGAATATTCTCTTTTTAAAATCCTACTTTCTTTACTTATATTAATACTAATGTTACTCTAACTACTCTTCTTAAGGTCTACTTCAAGAAACATCCCAAGATTTCACCTAAAATATATGTTTCCTCTTGCTGAAAATCTCCTGTAGGTATAATCTTTAGAGGCAGATAATGGAAAGCTGAAAATTTAGAAATGAATAACTGAGTTGAAAGCCTAACTCTATTTCTTAATAGCTGTGTGGCCTTGATCAAATTATTTAACCATTCTGAGACTCAGTTTCTTAAGAGGCAACATGGAAATAATGAGTGGTCAAGAAGATTAAGCTTGGATGATGAAAAAGATTGGTCTCTTTCCATTTGATAATGATGTGATTCAATGTTTAGAAATGTTTTCTATGTAGCAGTACTCTTCACATATCCTGAAGTTTAAAGAAGTTGAAAAGCAAGGTTTTTATTGTCAGGATATCAAAAGTCACCCAAGTGCAAGGAACGTAAGGATACCAGGGCTATGCTGAAGGGAAATGTGGGCATTCTGAAGGAAGATGGAATGTATCCCAATCCATCAACCCTCTGATGATCTTGCCTTTTTCCCCATCTCCCCAGGGGGATGCGTCAGATTAGATTTAGCACAATGCATTTTGCAGAAGGGCTGTTTGTGTACTGATAAGCACACTGAGCAGCAGGAGAGCATTGTCTGTGACTTTTCCCTAGAGCGCTGGCTATTTATTTCACTTCTACCCCAATCGAGCAGACATTTACTAAATTTCTCTTGATGCTGTCACAGGATCCCTTTAAAAAGCAGTATTTGCAGGAGGCTGGAAAGGTTGGCAAAGAAGAGGCCTGTGACTAGCTCACAGGACTACAGTGGCATGTGTGGGATTTCTTGGGGAAAATTATACCTTCACCGGGCAATGAAAATCCATCTGGTTATTGTGCCAGCTGCAAAATCTGCTGAATTCAGTGCCAGTTACTATCAGGTGTGGATGCCTCAAATTTCCTTTGAATGAGATGTTGGGAACATTCATCCCATAATACATCCCTTGTGAAATGAAGTTAAAAATGCAGAATAGGATAAGAGGGTCATATAAACACAGAGCAATTTATTAGGTGCTGTTTACTGTTTTTGTACTATTAGCCTCTCTGACTGTCTGGTAAAGTCCATGGACTTCTTTCTCAAAATAAAATTTTAAGTACATAAGATAAATACATAGGAATGCAGAGAACAAATTATACTGGAATAAAATTATAAATATTTATTAATGTTTTAATAATAAGTTCATGTGTAGAGTCTTCTCATTGGAAGAGGGTGTTTGCTATGACCAGTGGGTTCTCTTGGCAAAACTCTATTAGCCTTTGCCCTGCTTCATTCTGTACTCCAAGGCCAAATATGCCTGTTACTCCAGGTATTTATTGACTTCCTACTTTTGCGTTCCAACACCCTATAATGAAAAGGACATCTTTTTTGGGTGTTAGTTGTAAAAGTCTTGTAGGTCACCATCAGATCAGATCAGTTGCTCAGTCATGTCCGACTCTTTGCGACCCCATGAATCGCAGCACGCCAGGCCTCCCTGTCCATTACCAACTCCCAGAGTTCACTCAGACTCATGTCCATCGAGTCAGTGATGCCATCCACCATACTGCTGCTGCTGCTAAGTCGCTTCAGTCGTGTCCGACTCTGTGCAACCCCATAGACAGCAGCCCACCAGGCCCCGCCGTCCCTGGGATTCTCCAGGCAAGAACACTGGAATGGGTTGCCATTTCCTCCTCCAATGCATGAAAGTGAAAAGTGAAAGTGAAGTCACTCAGTTGTGTCCAACTCTTAGCGACCCCATGGACTACAGCCTACCAGGCTCCTCCATCCATGGGTTTTTCCAGGCAAGAGTACTGGAGTGGGGTGCCATTGCCTTCTCCTGCCATCCACTATAGAATCGTTCAACTTCAGCTTCTTCAGCATTACTAGTCGGGGCATAGACTTGGATTACTGTGACACTGAATGGTTTGCCTTGGAAACAAACAGAGATCATCCTCTAGTTTTTGAGATTGCATCCAAGTACTGCATTTCCGACTGTTTTGTTGACTATGATGGCTACTCTATTTCTTCTCAGGGATTCCTGCCCACAGTAGTAGTGGGGCAGGATGTAGTAGTAGTAGGATGTAGTAGTAGATGTAGTCTTAGATATAATGGTTATCTGAGTTAAATTCACCCATTTCAGTCCATCTTAGTTCACTGATTGCTAGAATATCAACGTTCACTCTTGCCATCTCCTGTCTGACCACTTCCAGTTTGCCTTGATTCATGGACCTGACATTCCAGGTTCCTATGCAATATTGCTCTTTACAGCATGGGACCTTGCTTCTATCACCAGTCACATCCACAACTGGGTGTTGTTTTGCTTTGGCTCCATCCTTTCATTCTTTCTGGAGTTACTTCTCCACTGATCTCCAGTAGCATATTGGGCATCTACCAACCTGGGGAGTTCATCTTTAATTGTCCTATCTTTTTGCCTTTTCATACTGTTCATGGGGTTCTCAAGGCAAGAATACCGAAGTGGTTTGCCATTTCCTTCTCCAGTGCACCACATTCTGTCAGACCTCTCCACCATGACCCCTCCATCTTGGGTGGCCCGACACAGCATGGCTTAGTTTTATTGAGTTTTCATTCATTCATTTCATTCATTCATTTGCACCCAAAGATAGAGAGCCCTATACAGTCAGCAAAAACAAGACCAGGAGTGACTGTGGCTCAGATAATGAACTCCTTATTGCCAAATTTAGACTTAAATAGAAGAAAGTAGGGAAAATCACTAGACCATCCAGATATGACCTAAATCAAATCCCTTATGACTATACAGTGGAATTGAGAAATAGATTTAAGGGACTAGATCTGATAGAGTGCCTGATGAACTATGGACGGAGGTCCATGACACTGTACAGGAGACAGGGATCAAGACCATACCCATTGAAAAGAAATGCAAAAAAGCAAAATGGCTGTTGGAAGAGGCCTTACAAATAGCTGTGAAAAGAAGAGAAGCAAAAAGCAGAGGAGAAAAGGAAAGATATACCCATTTGAATGCAGAGTTCCAAAGAATAGCAAGGAGAGCTAAGAAAGCCTTCCTGAGTGATCAATGCAAAGAAATAGAGGAAAACAATAGAATAGGAAGACTAGAGGTCTCCTTGAGAAAGTTAGAGATACCAAGGGAACATTTCATGTAAAGATGGGCTCAATAAAGGACAGAAATGGCATGGACCTAACAGAAGCAGAAGATATTAAGAAGAGGTAGCAAGAATACACAGAAGAACTATACAAAAAATATCTTCACTACCCAGATAATCATGATGGTGTGATCACTCACCTAGAGCCAGATCCTGGAATGTGAAGTCAAGTGGGCCTTAGGAAGCATCACTATGAACAAAGTTAGTGGAGGTGATGGATTTCCAGTTGAGGTATTTCAAATCCTAAAAGATGATGCTGTGAAGTGCTGCACTCAATATGTCAGCAAATTTGGAAAACTCAGCAGTGGCCACAGGACTAGAAAAAGTCAGTTTTCATTCCAATTCCAAAGAAAGGCAATGTTAAAGAATGCTCAAACTACTCCACAATTGAACTCATCTCACAAGCTAGTAAAATAATGCTCAAAATACTCCAAGCCAAGCTTCAGTAACATGTGAACCATGAACTTACAGATGTTCAAGCTGGTTTTAGAAAAGGCAGAGGGACCAGAGATCAAATTGCCAGCATCCGATGGATCATCAAAACAGCAAAAGAGTTAGAGAAAAACATCTATTTCTGCTTTATTGACTATGCCAAACCTTTGACTGTGTAGATCACAAAAACTGTGGAAAATTTTGAAAGAGATGGGAATACCAGACCACCTGACCTGCCTATTGAGAAACCTGTATGCAGTTCAGGAAGCAACATTTAGAGCTGGATAGAACAACAGATTGATTCAAAATAGGAAAAGGAGTACGTCAAGGCTGTGTATTGTCAACCAACTTATTTAACTTGTATGCAGGGTACATCATAAGAAACGCTGGACTGGAAGAAGCACAAGCTGGAATCAAGACTGCCAGGAGAAATATCAGTAACCTCAGATATGCAGACGATACAACCCTTATGGCAGAAAGTGAAGAAAAACTAAAGAGCTCTTGATGAAAGTGAAAGAAGAGAGCAAAAAAGTTGGCTTAAAGATCAACATTCAGAAAACTAAGATCATGGCATCCGGTCCCATCACTTCATGGGAAATAGATGGGGAAACAGTGGAAACAGTGTCAGACTTTATTTTTTGGGCTCCAAAATCATTGCAGATGGTGATTGCAGCCATGAAATTAAAAGAGGCTTACTCCTTGGAAGGAAAGTTATGACCAACCTAGATAGCATATTGAAAAGCAGAGACATTACTTTGCCAACAAAGGTCTGTCTAGTCAAGGCTATGGTTTTTCCAGTGGTGATGTATGGATGTGAGAGTTGGACTATAAAGAAAGTTGAGTGCCGAAGAATTGATGCTTTTGAACTATGGTGCTGGAGAAGACTCTTGAGAGTCCCTTGGACTGCAAGGAGATCCAACCAGTCCATCCTAAGGGAGATCAGCCCTGGGATTTGTTTGGAAGGACTGATGTTGAAGCTGAAACTCCTATACTTTGGCCACCTGATGGGAAGAGCTGACTCATTTGAAAAGACCCTGATGCTGGAAAAGATTGAAGGCAGGAGGAGAAGGGGACAACAGAGGATGAAATGGCTGGATGGCATCACTGACACAATGGACATGGGTTTGTGTAGACTCTGGCAGTTGGTGATGGATAGGGAGGCCTGGTGTGCTATGGTTCATGGAGTCACAAAGAGTTGGACATGACTGAGCAGCTGAACTGAACTGAAGATGGGAATGAAAATAACACCTATCTCTTAGGTTCTTTTGAGAATTAAATAAATTAATATATGTAAAGTCTTGATACAGGATCAATGCATATTAAGATCAATGCAAATCCTAGGCCATTGTACGTTTATGAAACCCTCTGCTCTGATATTTCTAATTTTCTCCCCTGGACATTAGGTTAAAAATGGAAAAGTGGAATTTTATTTATGTATTAATTTGTTTATAAATTTCTCTTTTGTTTATAAATTCCTCCTTGATGGACAGGGACTCCTGGCATGCTGTGGTTCATGGCGTCGCAAAGAGTCAGACATGACTGAGCGACTGAACTGAACTGAACTGAATAATAATTTCAATCAGCAAGTCTGTTAACTGGCATGATTTGAAAATGCTTGTGATCATAAATGATACCTCAAGGTATATTAAATCTTTAATATGGTATTATTTTTATTTCTACTGAAGATAAATTTATAGGAATAGCTAACACTAATGATTTGTTGTCCACATTCATACATCAAGAAAATGCTTAAATTCAATTACAGATTAATGAATTTCTCCATTTATTAATTTCTCCCTCAACTTATAAACATCTATGAGTGTGAAAAGCTTTGATATCAGAGTGAAAAAACCCTAGGCTGGCAATCTAGTACTGCCATATTCTAAATGTGTGATCCTTGTGATCCAGGCAAGTCCTTTTAATAAATATAAGTCATCATTTCCTCAATTTTATTTACAGGGAGTTCAGTAAGATTCAAATATACTAACACTGTTGTCCAACATTTATTGAGTGCTTACCAATGTCAGGTGTGTGCTAGTTGTTTTACAGACATTAACTCACATCATGTAGAAGAAAATTATTAGTGTAATTAAAAGTTGTATAAATATATACATAAGGTTCCCAAATAAGACTGGAAACCTTAGGAAAATTCATTTTAGCCTAGGGTTTGCATGGGGAAACTTTAGAACCTATAGAAATTTCTTCTAGTCACCATAAAACATTACACTGACCATTATTTTAGTGATACGTTAGCAGGGGAAAGGAACTTTAAGAGGCCTATTCCAAACTCTTCATTTTCTGGCTGCCACTCTGAGGAATGAAGGGATTCTCCACCAAAAAATGTCCCATTGACAATCTCAGTATAACTTTATGAAGATGGCACTTGAGATAATCATCAAAATATCTAACCACATAAGATTATGGTGTAGAAAGAGCCTGAATTCACCTCCTCACAAAGATATAAAAAATATATGGCCAGATAGGGAAAAATTTCCTCTGAAACAAACCTGAGAAAATAGCTGAAGACCTAGCTGACCACGACAAAAGTTGAAAGAGTCACGACGAGATGGGTAGGAAAGGCAGAGACATGCTTTTGGCAAGAAACACACATGCATCATAGTAACCCAAAAAGGAGAGGAGTATATATACATGTATGATATATCTATCAATTTCATGCATAGTTGGAGCTTCTCCTTGAGAAGCAAGATGCTTATACCCCATACTAAGTACACCAAATCTGGGGGCGTGCTTCAGAGAAAAGAACATCCGAAATGCCTGGCTTTGAAAATTAACAAGGTTTATATTTAGGAGAAACATAGGCTTATAGGGAACAAAGATTTGAGTCTCAAACAATCACACACAGAGACACTTGCTCCAGGACCTAGTAAAAAAGCAGCCATTTGAAAAGAGCCTGGACAAAATGTGAAAAAGATTCACTGCCAATCCCAAGCATCAGCAAAAAGGGGCAAAATCTGCTGGGTCTTTCCCTGGGGATGAAGCACTGGTGGATGCTGTTTTCACAGACTGCCTCTACATTGCTGCTCACAGTGCCGGAAGTTACTATTTCTGTACATCTCAATATAACCTGCTAACAGCAGCAAGCAAGCAGCACCATCCATCCATGTTACTCAAGCAGCCCCATCAGCTCCATGTCACTCTCTCAACCCCCTTCTTCCAGAGACAACAGGCTTATGCAGCCTACACAGGGGATATCCACAGAGCAGTAGGTTCAAGTTCCTAGGGAGGGTTGCATTTCCAGACCCCATTAATCTGAAACAATCCTCGAGAGGAACAAGAAGAACTAGGGCAAGATTAAATCATAAATCTCAACTCCTACACAAACCCATTCATTTAAGAAAGAAAGAGATATATTGTTTCACATAATACATACACACAAATACTGAGAGTCAATTAAAATGATGAAAGAGTGGATAATTTTCAAAATAAAGAAACAGAAAAAATTATTAAAGAAATGGACACAGTATCTTACTTGATAAAGAGTTCAAACAAATGGTCCTAAAGATGCTCACTGAACTCAGAAGAAGAAACAGCAAACACAGTAACAACTTCACAAAAAAGACTGAAAATATGAGAAAGTACCAAAAACAACTCACAGATCTTAAAATAGAATAACTAAAAAATATACTAGCAGGAAGAAATAGCAGATTAGATGATATGGAAGAACAGACCAGTGACCCAAAGGACAGAGTAATGGAAATCACGTAAAATAACAGCAAAAAGAAAAATAAATTTAAAAAATGAGGGTAGCTTAAGGGACATATGAAACAATATCAAGTACACGTCTCTCCATTTTATGGGGGTCCCCGGAGAAGACAAACACAAACAAAAGAAAAGAGGTATAAAACTCTTGAAGAAATGATGGACAAACATTTCCCTAACCCGTGGGAGAAAAGTGACATCCAGGTCCAGGAAGTGAAGGGAGTCTCAGTCAGGATGAACCCAAATAGATCTAAAATTATTGCAATTAAAATATCACAAAATAAAGAAAGCTTACAGCAGCAAAAGTAAACTGGCTTCATACAAGGGAGCCCCCATAAGAATATTGGCTGATTTTTCAGCAGAAACTTTGCAGTCAAGAAGGGAGTGACATGATGTGTTCAAAGTGCTAGAAGAAAAATAAACAGACAGACAGACAGACAAGAAAACCTCCCAAGAATACTCTACCCAGCAGGATTAGTAAGTCAGTATAAAGGTAAAAGTTTAAAGGTTAATAGTGTAAAAAAATAGTAAAAAAATAAATAAAAAAAAATAAAAATAAAGGTTAATAGTGTAAAGGTTAAAAGACAAAAGTAGTAAAAATCAACTGTAACTACAATAATTATTTCAAACTTACATAAAATAAAAGATGTAGAAGTAAAAAAAAAAAAAAAAAAAAAAATCCAGGGGAGGGAAGTGAATGTTATTGAACTTAAGGAACTTTTAACTTAAAATAGACTGTTACTATATAGGTTGTTATTATGAACCTCATGGTTACTACACATCAAAATCCTGTCATATATATACAAAAATAATGACAAAGTGATCTAAACAACATTAAAGACAGCAATAAAAACACAAGCGAAGAAAGTGAAAAAGAAGAAAGGAATGAAAAAGCACAGCAGAATACTTCACAGAAAACAATAAAATGGCAAAAAATACATACCTATCAGTAGTTATCTTAAATATAAATAGACTAAATTCTCTAATTAAAAGACATAGGGTGGCTAATTGAATAAAAATACAATAACTCATTTAAATGGTGTCTACAAGACTCAATTCACAAACAGACTGAAAGTGAAAGCTTAAAAATGATATTCCCTGTTATTGGAAATGAAAAGAAAGCTGGAAACAAAAAGAAAGAATGATAAGCCAAAAATATGTATATCTGACAAAATATGCTTTAAAGCAAAGACTGTAACAAAAGACAAAGAAGATCATTACAAAATAATTAAGGGGTCAAGTCAACAAGAGGATACAACATTTGTAAATATTTATGCACCTAACATAGGAGCACCAAATGCATAAACATATATTAAAAGATAGAAATGGGAAATTGACACAACACAATAATAGTAAGAAATTTTAACATCTCACTTACAATAATGGATATATTATCTAGACAGAATATCAACAAGGAAACATTAGTCTTAAATGTATACAGACTTTGTACCCTGAGATAATGAAGATCATATAGAAAAACCTACAGATAATCTCATACTCAATAATGAAAAGCTTAAAGCTTTTCCTCTAAGATCAGAAAGAGGACAAAGATGTCCACTCTTGTCATATATTTAAAATATTATTGGAAGTATTAGCTAATCAGGAAAGAAAGAAAAAAATTAAAAAGCATTCATTGGAAATGAAGAAGTAAAACTATAATTATTTGCAGATGAAATTTTATATAGTAAACCCTAAATATTCCACCTGAAAACTGTTAGAATAAATAAATTCTGTAAAGACACAGGACAGAAAATTAATGTATTGAAATATGTTGCATTGCTTTATACTACTTTTGAAAAAAGCTGTCAGAGATTTTTTAAATGTCTCATATACAATTGTTTCAAAAAATACAATTTCCAAATAAAATTAGCCAAAAAAGGTGAAAGTTCTGTACTCTGAAAACTATAATACAGAAGATATTGGGGAAAGAAAATGAATACATCACAAATAAATGGGAAGACATAGTGTATTCACAGACTGGGAAATTAAATACTATTAAAGATACCATACTACCTAAAGCAAGCTACAGATGCAACACAATCCCTATGAAATACCAACGTGTTTTTCAGAGCAAAAGAAAAAGTAATACTAAGGTGAATATGGAGAAGGCAATGGCACCCCACTCCAGTACTCTTGCCTGGAAAATCCCATGGGCAGAGGGGCCTGGTAGGCTGCAGTCCATGGGGTCGCTAAGAGTTGGACAGGACTGAGCCACTTTGCTTTTCATTTTCATGCATTGGAGAAGGAAATGGCAACCCACTCCAGTGTTCTTGCCTGGAGAATCCCAGGGACAGGGGAGCCTGGTGGGCTGCCGTCTATGGGGTCGCACAGAGTCGGACACGACTGAAGCGACTTAGCAACAGCAAGGTGAATATGGAAGCATAAATGAGCCTAAGTACCAAAAAAATCTTCAGAAGTAATTATAAAACTGGAGGTACCCTGGGTCCTGATTTCACACTAGACTACAAAGTTAGAGTAATCAAAACAGTATGGCACTGGTACAAAAACAGACACATACATCAATGGCATAGAAATAGTCGAGAAATAAACACACACATACGTGGTCAATAATCTTTTATGAAAGAGGCAAGAATACACAATTTGGAAAAGACAGCATCTTTAATAAATATTGTTGGAAAAAGTGGACAGCTACATACAAAAGAATAAAACTGGACCACTTTCTTATACCACATTCAAATCTTAAGTCAAAATGGTTTAAAGACTTAATTGTGAAGTTCTGAAACTGCAAAGCTCCTAGAAGAAAACATAGGCGGTAAGCTCCAATATTGACCTTAGCAATGTTTTTTGGACACATCTCCTCAGGCAACAATGACAAAAGCAAACATAAAGAAATGGAACTACATCAAATCAAGAAGTTTTTGCATAATGAATACAGTCATTAACAAAATGAAAACATAACCTACTTACTAGGAAAGGGTATTTGCAAATAGTATATCTGATCCTGGATTAATATTATAAATATACAAAGGACTCATATGACTCAACATCAAAGAAACAAAGATTAAAAAAATGGGCAGAGGACCTGGATGGACATTTTTTCAAGGAAGACATATAGAGAGCTAATGGATACATGAAAAGATGCTCAATATCACTAATTATCATGGGAGTTTTACTCAAAACCACAATGAAATATCACTATACATCTGTCAGAAAGGTTATTATCAAAAAGATAAGAAATAGCAAGTGTTGGTGAGGATTTGGGTAAAAGAGAGCCTTCATGCACTGTTGATGGTGATGTAAATTGATGCAGCCAGTATGGAAAGTGATATGGAGTTTCCTCAAATAATTAAAAAATAAAACTACCATTATGATTCAGCAATCCCACTTCTAGGTATTTATCTGAAGAAAACAGAAACACTAATTGAAAATGATACACTTGCATATCTTGTAACAGTATTTATGTTAACAAAGATAATGAAAGCAAATTAAGTGTCCATGATAGATGAATAGAAAAAGAAATGGTGTGTATATACACACACACACACAATGAAATATTACTCACCCATAAAAAGAATGAAATCTTGCCTCTTGTAACAACATGGGTGGAACTTGTAGGAATTATATTAACTGAAGTAAATCAAAGACAAATAGTATACAATTTCATTACATGTGAAATATGAAAAACAAAACAAATATAATGACAGACAAAACGAATCCAGTTACACAGTACAAACTGGTGGCTGCAAAAAAAGAGAGTTTGAAGAGGGTGGGAAAAATAGGTGAAAGGGTTCAAAAGGCACAAATTAGAAAAAAGAATAGGTCAAGGGGATTAAAGTACAGCATGAGGAATACAGCCAATGATATTTATTTATTAACTTTGTATGATGACTGATGATAGCTAGATCTACTGCTGTGATCATTGCACGGTGTGTGTAAACACCAAGTCACTGTGCTGTGCATTTGAAACTAATGCAATTTTGTATGTCAAGTATATATCAGTGAAAAAAATAAATCTAACTGTGTAGGCAGAAATTATCTAGGAAGGACTCCTGACCATTTTAAAGGATACTGCTGCTGTTGCTGCTAAGTTGCTTCAGTCGTGTCTGACTCTGTGCGACCCCATAGACGGCAGCCCACCAGGCTCCCCCGTCCCTGGGATTCTCCAGGCAAGAACACTGGAGTGGGTTGCCATTTCCTTCTCCAATGCATGAAATGAAAAGTGAAAGTGAAGTCGCTCAGTCGTGTCCGACTCTTCGTGACCCAATGGACTGTAGCCTACCAGGCTCCTCCATCCATGGGATTTTCCAGGCAAGAGTACTGGAGTGGGGTGCCATCACCTTCTCCATCAAAGGATACTAGCAGTAAGCAAAGGGCTCACTACATTTACAAAATCATTCCAATTACATTCAAAAAGTTTTAAAAAATGACAAAAGAAGGAAATACCCTACATTATTTTAATGAAGCAGCATACACTGACACCAAACCCAAGAATGACTGGCTTAAGGAATTTTATTCCAGAAATACAGGTACGCATCAATACTAAGAAATGTGTCATGTGACATGTAAATCAAATAAAAAGAAAAATTATATGGACATTTTGTGTGTGCATGTGTTCAGTTGCTCAGTCATGTCTGAATCTTTGTGACCCTATGGACTGTACACATCCAGGTTCCTTTGTCCATGGATATTCCCAGGCAAGAACAGTGGAGTGAGTTGACCTTTCCTTCTCCATGTACATTTTACTCAATGTTAAAAGAAAAGTCTTTGATTTTTTTAAATTAAAAATAAGAAATACTCAGACAATAAAAAAAACATCCTGTAATGTGTTGGACCAGGGCTCGATCTCTGGGTTGGGAAGATACCCTGAAGAAGAAAACAACAATCCACTCCAGCATTCTTGCCTAGAAAATCTCATGG
Source organism: Bos indicus (assembly GCF_029378745.1). Taxonomy (NCBI): domain Eukaryota; kingdom Metazoa; phylum Chordata; class Mammalia; order Artiodactyla; family Bovidae; genus Bos; species Bos indicus. Next base: position 15,394,988 of record NC_091788.1, on the reverse strand, counting down.
ACAGAGGAGCCTGGCAGGCTACAGTCCATGGGGTCACAAAGAGTCCGACATGACTGGTTGGCTAACACTTTCACTTTTTCACAAAAGTTTTTACTGAAATTATAAAGCACACATATTTCAAATTCAAAGAACATTGTACTTAAAAACTATATGAATGATCACAAAAGTCAAACAATGATATCAGTTCAGTTCAATTCAGTAGCTCAGTCGTGTTCGACTTTTTGCGACCCCATGAATTGCAACACACCAGGCCTCCCTATCCATCACCAACTCCCGGAGTTCACTCAGATACACGTCCATCGAGTCAGTGATACCATCCTTTCACTCAGACACACGTCCATCGAGTCACTGATACCATCCAGCCATCTCATCCTCTGTTGTCCCCTTCTCTTCCTGCCCTCAAGCCCTCCCAGCATTAGGGTCTTTTCCAATGAGTCAACCCTCCACATGACATGGCCAAAGTACTGGAGTTTCAGCTTCAGCATCAGTACTTCCAATGAACACCCAGGGCTGATCTCCTTCAGAATGGACTGGTTGGATTTCCTTGCAGTCCAAGGGACTCCCAAGAGTTTTCTCCAACACCACAGTTCAAAAGCATCAATTCTTCAGTGCTCAGTTTTCTTCACAGTCCAACTCTCACATCCATACATGACCACTGGAAAAACCACAGCTTTGACTAGATGGACCTTTGTTGGCAAAGTAGTGTCTCTGCTTTTGAATATGCTATCTAGGTTGGTCATAACTTTCCTTCCAAGCAGGAAGTGTCTTTTAATTTCATGGCTGAAGTCACTATCTGCAGTGATTTTGGAGCCCCCAAAAATAAAGTCTGACACTGTTTCCACTGTTTCCCCATCTATTTGCCATGAAGTGATGGGACAAGATATACATAATCACAATTACTATTTAGTATTTTATATTTATCAGCCAAAAAAAATTAGAGAACTAAAAAGAGATCTATAATGGAATATTTGGAAAGATCTAATAATAAATATCATTGAATACTTGGAAATTCAGAAAATAATTTTGAAAAACTATTACCAATAATAAAAAAAATTTTGTAACTATCTAGGCAAAAAAATTTTTAGACATAAGATCACAGTTTTCATACATGTAAATAGCATTCAGTTAAAGGACAAAAAAAGTGGTAAAACTCAAATTTCTAACAGCAATAGGATAGATACAATATTTAGCCAGGCTGGATGAAACACAAGCTGGAATCAAGATTGCTGGGAGAAATATTAATAACCTCAGATATGCAGATGACACCACCCTTTTGACAGAAAGTGAAGAGGAACTAAAGAGCCTCTTGATGAAGGCGAAAGAGGAGAGTGAAAAATCTGGCTTAAAACCCAGCATTCAGAAAACTAAGATCATGGAATCCTACCACTTCAAGGCAAATAGATGAGGAAACAATGGAAATAGTGATAGGCTTTATTTCATTGGGCTCCAAAATCACTGTGGATAGTGATGGCAGCCATAAAATTAAAAGACCTTGTTCTTTGCAAGAAAAGCTATGACCAACCTAGACAGTGTATTAAAAAGCAGAGATATTACTTTGCCAACATAGTCGGTCTAGATAAAGTTATGGTTTTTCTGGTAATCATGTATGGATGTGAGAGTTAGACTATAAAGAAAGCTGAGCATTGAAGAATTGATGCATTAGAACTTGGTCTTGGAGAGACTCTTGAGAGTTCTTTGGACTGCAAGATCAAACCAGTCAACTCTAAAGGAAATCAACCCTGAATATTCACTGGAAGGACAATGGTGAAGCTGAAGCTCCAATACTTTGGCCACCTGCTGCAAAGAGCTGACTCTTTAGGAAAGACCCTAATGCTGGGAAAGATTGAAGGCAGGAGGAGAAGGGGACAACAGAGGATGAGACGGTTGGATGGCATCACTGACTCAATTGACGTGAATTTGAGCAAACTCCAGGAGACGGTGAAGAACAAAGAAACCTGGCATCCTGCAGTCCATGGGGTCACAAAGAGTCAGACACAACAGAGTTACTGAATAACAACAAATATTTAAAAATAAATCTAACAAGAAATGACAAGATCTACATAAATAAAAATTTTAAATTCTCCTAAAGTACCCAAAGATGAATACAACAGGTCCAAAGGAATACAGAGAGTTTGCATGGGAATATTCTGTATTATCAGAGAAGGAAATGGCAACCCACTCCAGTACCCTTGCCTGGAAAATTCCATGGACTGAGGAGCTTGGTAGGTGGCAGTTCATGGGGTCACGAAGAGTTGGACATGAGTGAGCGAATTCACTTTCACTTTTCACTTTCAAGCACTGGAGAAGGAAATGGCAACCCACTCCAGTGTTCTTGCCTGGAGAATCCCAGGGACAGGGGAGCCTGGTGGGCTGCCGTCTATGGGGTTGCACAGAGTTGGACACGACTGAAGTGACTTAGCAGCAGCAGCAGCATTCTGTATCATGATAATGCCATCTCTCTCCCTAAGTTACTCCATCAATTTGTCATGAGATAAATACCATACAATACCAACTTTTTCTCAAGTGAGAAGTCAACAATCTGATTATACATTTATATGAAAAAATAAAGAAGCAAGAATCACTTGGAAAATTGGAAAAAAAAAAAAAGATTGGTGTTTAGGTGTTTAGTAATGCTATCACAATTGCACTCATCTCACATGCTAGTAAAGTTATGCTCAAAATTCTCCAAGCCAGGCTTCGGCAATACGTGAACTGTGAACTTCCAGATGTTCAAGCTGATTTTAGAAAAGGCAGAGGAATCAGAGATCAAATTGTCAGCATGTGCTGGATCATGGAAAAAGCAAGAGAGTTCCAGAGAAACATCTACTTCTGCTTTATTGACTATGCCAAAGCCTTTGACTGTGTGGATAACAATAAACTGTGGAAAATTCTGAAAGAGATGGGAATAGCAGGCCACCTGACCTGCTTCTTGAGAAACCTATATGCAGGTCAGGAAGCAACAGTTAGAACTGGACACAGAACAACAGACTGGTTCCAAAGAGGAAAAGGAGTACATCAAGGCTGTATATTGTCACCCTGCTTATTTAACTTATATGCAGGGTACATCATGAGAAACGCTGGGCTGGAAGAAGCACAAGCTGGAGTCAAGATTGCTGGGAGAAATATCAATAATGTCATATATGCAGATGACACCACCCTTATGGCAGAAAGTGAAGAGGAACTCAAAAGCCTCTTGATGAAAGTGAAAGAGGAGACTGAACATGTTGGCTTAAAGCTCAACATTCAGAAAATGAAGATCATGGCATCTGGTCCCATCACTTCATGGGAAATAGATGGGGAAACAGTGGAAGCAGTGTCAGACTTTATTTTGGGGGGCTCCAAAATCACTGCAGATGGTGAATGCAGCCATGAAATTAAAAGACACTTACTCCTTGGAAGAAAAGTTATGACCAACCTAGATAGCATATTGAAAAGCAGAGACACTACTTTGCCAACAAAGGTCCATCTAGTCAAGGCTATGGTTTTTCCAGTGGTCATGTATGGATGTGAGAGGTGGACTGTGAAGAAAGCTGAGCACCGAAGAATTGATGCTTTTGAACTGTGGTGTTGGAGAAGACTCTTGAGAGTCCCTTGGACTTCAAGGAGATCCAACCAGTCCATTCTGAAGGAGATCAGCCCTGGGTGTTCTTTGGAAGGAATGATGCTGAAGCTGAAACCCCAGTACTTTGGCCACCTCATGCGAAGAGTTGACTCATTGGAGAAGACTCTGATGCTGGGAGGGCTTGGGGGCAGGAGGAAAAGGGGACGACAGAGGATGAGATGGCTGGATGGCATCACCGACTTGATGGATGTGAGTTTGAGTAAACTCTGGGAGTTGGTGATGGACAGGGAGGCCTGGTGTGCTGCGATTCATGGAGTCGCAAAGAGTTGGACATGACTGAGTAACTGAACTGAACTGAAGTGAATATTATCAGATATTAAAACATGTTGCAACAAGGACCTACTATATGCATACAGAACTCTGCTCAACATTATGTGGCAGGCTGGATGGGAGGGGAGTTTAGGGGAGAATGGATACATGTATTGTGTGATTGAGTCCCTTCACTGTCCACCTGAAACTACCACAATATTGTTTGTTAATCGGCTTTACCCTAATACAAAAGAAAAGGTTTTCCAAAAAAAATATTCTATAGCTTCAATAAATGAAACAATATGAAAATTGGTAAATAAAGTTAACGACTCAGAAAGTCTAGAAATAGACTAAAATATGTGTTTGAGTCTAGTGTATGAGAAAGATAGCATTATAAATAAGCAAAGTATACATGAACTATTTAGTGAAAATTTCTGTAACATTGTGATAGGCACTTGGAAGAATATGGTTATATTTATGCCTCACTCATAATACTAGATCAAATTCCAAAATGACCAAATATTTAAAAATATTTTTTGAGAATGAAACCATAAAAGTATTGAGAGAAAAATTGGATATTTAAATGTATCATTTTGGAAAAGTCATTTTTAAGGATAATGTCAGACTCAGAAGTCATTAAAACAACATTCAATTCAAACATAGCTGCATGGTAAAGATAACCATAACCAAAATAAATAAATGAATAGAAATATATTTTCAGTTAATTACAGGAAAATATAGAAAAACTGGCTTCAGTAAAGCTTTAATTTATCATCAATAAAAAGAAATAAGTAAAAATACCAAATTGCAATATATTAGTGGGAAAGGAAAATAAAATAGGTCACACATGCAAAAAATGCCCATGATTCTTAAAGATATGGAAAGATGCCCAGTCTCATTCAAAACCAGAAAATATATCCAATTAAATTACATGTGCATGCCATTTTTGAAGTATTCAATTGCTCAAAATAGAAAATTTTGATAATTCACTGCTGAGAAGAAGGTAGGGAAGCAAACATTCCTCTTGATGGTGAGAAGAAAATTCACACAGCCTCTATAGAGGGCAATTTGTCAATATTTAGCAAAAATAAATACACATTGCTTACATGAAATATTTAGCAGAAGAATACACATTACTTACATGAAAATGAAATAAATGATACATAAAGTTATTTACTGCAGTATGATTTATAACATAAAATCAATTGGAAAAACTTAAATGTCTCTCAAAAGAAGGCTGTTTAAAAAAACTATGGTACTTTCATAAAATATTTCTCCTCAGTGGTTTAGAGTACTTATACATATTTCAGCTCTTCTTACATATCTTCACATTTTTGTATGTTTGATTAAACAAAAAATCCCCATTTATGAAGTCATTTAAGTTACATGATCAGTAACATATAAAATTCTTACAAACATTTGAGTCAGTTCAGCTCAGTTCAGTTTAGTCGCTCAGTCGTGTCTGACTCTTTGCGACCCCATGAATCGCAGCACGCCAGGCCTCCCTGTCCGTCACCAACTCCTGGAATTCACTCAGACTCATGTCCGTCGAGTCGGTGATGCCATCCAGCCATCTCATCTTCTGCCATCCCCTTCTCCTCCTGCCCCTAAGCCCTCCCAGCATCAGAGTCTTTTCCAGTGAGATGTCTCTGCTTTTGAATATGCTATCTAGGTTGGTCATAACTTTCCTTACAAGGAGTAAGCAATCTTATTCAATTTAAAATAGGTGAAAGATTTAATATAACAAATTGTAACAGGTTATAAACTAATTTTTTAAGGAAATATCATATAGATTGTCACTATTCACTTGCTGTCATTGTCACCAATTATATTTTAGCAGATGACTTTTCTTCTCATCTGAACTCTATATGGTCAGTGACTGCAGGAAACTCATGGAAACCGTTCTAAGATGAATCTTAAACATACGTAAGAATTACACGCATTGATTTATTTATAGAGCTATTCATAGATAAGTAGTACATAGATAGGCTTAGGTAAATGGAGATGGTGGACAGATTGAAGAGAAGGTGGAGAGATTAACAGGCTGACATACAGAGTTGTAACCTAAATGTCCTCATCCTTCTAAAATTCTTATACTGAGATCCTAAACAATTATTTCTATTATTAGTAAGTGAGGCCTTTGTGATTTGATAAGGTCCTAAGTGTGGCACCTTCTTGAATGGAATTAACTGGTATCTTTGGAAGGAGACCCTACAGAGCTTTCTCAACCCTCTGTCATGTGAGGAGATTTTGAGAAGAAGGGAGCCTAAGAACCAGGAAGCAAACCCCAACCAGACAGTAAATTTCCTGGTGCCTTGATCTTGTTTGACCGTCCCAGCTTCCAGAATTGTTTAAGAAGTAAATGTCTGTGTTTAAGCCCGTCAGTTTCTGGTATTATGTTATAGCAGCCTGGACAAACTAAGATACATATATAGATGATACATAAAGAGTATCTAATTCGTTCTTCTTCTATGTCATTGTCATCCCCAACCACAAGCATGCACACATACATACACTTCTGCTTCCCATTCAGATCCTGGCATCATCCTTTCAGTCAGAGTCTAACAGCATAAAGAAGTTTGCAGACTGATATTTTCCCCCGAAATAGTAGTTTTCAAAAAGTGGCTTTCAAATATAAAGTGGATCCTAAAATCAATTTAGTGAGTCATAAACATTGTTTTATTTGAATAGAATAAAAGAGAAGAGTAGACAACACACATATGCCTAATATATATTTAAATATTTTCATGGCAATTTTGAATTCATTTTAATTATAATTTCATGTAATATGGACTGAAATTTGACATGAAATATATTTCTTAAAGTGGGGCAAGATAAAAAGTTGAAAATGTGTGAAAATTATTGTCAGATTTTAGACAGCAAAAAGCAGATGGAAGGATTTAATCTCAGATTTATATAATAAATCATTTTTTCCAGGGCTTTGAAAATTATAACTACAGCAAATTAATATTTTACTGAGGTTACTAACCATAAACTTCCCATTGATCATCTATACTATTCCTTTTATGCTGATAAGACAACTGAAACTTACTAGAGTTTAGTGTCTTTTCCAAGCCATTCAGTTAAGAAGCTATGAAGCAGAATTGGGAATCTAGCTTAGGCTCAAGCCTATACCTTCTCAATCAACAGATATAGCAAGCTTATTTATTCCTTTATTTATTCACCCATTCAAAAAATAAATGTGCATTGTATAGTCAGTGAGGTCCAGTCATGGTATGGAAGACAGGAAACATATTGAAGGGCAATACAGTTATTATTGCATTATTGCTGCTGCTGATATATATGTATATATATACACACATATATATATGTACACACATATTTGTTTATATAGTCATGGCCCTGCTTTAATGAAGCTCACAGCTTAACATCCACAGGCTTAGCAAGTAGTGAAATGCAACTGGACCTCAATGAAGTTTAACTTCTTTCATTGATGCTTAAGAAGAATTATGATGTAGATATAAAAACAGGTTTGTCATGACACAGACCCAAGCCTGCATCCTCACTTCTTTCCCATGTCTTTGATATTGGTCAAATCACTTCTCAAATTCAGCTTTCTCCTCCTAAAATGGAAATTATAAAACCTAGCTTTCAAGTTTGCTATTAGAAATAATACAGCAAAAATGTGGGGTCCTATGTCTGGCTCTTCACTGTCATTATTATGAGCTATTACTGTCAACAAACACAAACAAATCCTGGAGAATACTCACTTAAAACATAAGGACTCAGAGAACCTTACATAAGTATTAACAGTAATAGATATGAAGACTCCTTAATAAATGCCTGCCAAATCTCTTACATATAAATGCCAATTTGTAGTCCTCAGCAAATATAAATATAAGAGCTGTCTACTAATATGTATTTAACAAGGACAATAAAAACAACATAACCCAGAGAAAATGGAGAGCTCAACATTCCCATCAGTGCCAAAGCATTTCATTTGCTTTATCTCTAGAAGAAAGTCAACCTTGCCTACTATGGAAAATTCTCTTGATTCATAGTAACTGGCTCTACTTACAGCATCAGTGCTTAAAATAATCCCTCCAGGGAACTGATAAAGCAAAACTACCAAGGCTTTAGCTATTTGGCAACAGTCTTTTTGAAATTTCCTATAAACATTTACCCTGACCTGTGATATCTTTCCATTCTTCAAAGTTTGGCATCCCCAGGGTAAAGATGGCAAATTATGTGGAATTAGAAAATATAGCTTCACTGAAAAGAGTTTTCAGTAATAAAAATTCTATGAATTTGTCTAGGGCAAAAATCTAAAGTTACTTTGGGAACGGTTTATGTAAGGTCTGACATTTCAAAATGAGGCATCAAATATTATTGGCTGCTTAGTTTTTGCAGTCTGGGACACTTGTGCTTTTGAAAGGGTGAAGAAAAATTGAAGAACACTTAAAGAGTCTCTTCTCCCCCATCTACTCTGTCAACCAAATTCAGAGTGAAAATCGTTCCCTGAGCAAAGGCTTTTCATAAGGTTAAACTAAAAAACCTAAGAAAGCAAAGATAAAAGGTTATTTTATCCATATTAAACATACCAGCCTTGAGAGAAACTTACACATTTCACACTGGGAAAAGACATATGTATTTCTAGTCTACTTTGATGGAAGTTAATTTATTAGATGCTCTGCATATGACCTCAAAATTGCATTTCATATATATTTGTTCTACCCTGCTCTTCCTGCTCTGCACCCTGTCCCCAATCCAACTCAAGCCATTAAAAAAAGACTGAGCTAAGAAATGTTCAGGAATCCAGACTTATTACTCATCAGTAGTTCAATAACTCTAATGTAACTCTAATCTAGAGCCTTCCTTCTCTTCTTTCCTACAGAATCTGGCTTCTGATCATAGAGAAAGCTTCTTCCAAATTCTAACCCTATATGATCCAAAGACCTTCTCCCCCTACCCAGTGATTCCAAGGAAAAAGATTAGATGTAGACATTGGAAAGGGGAAATCTGGCCCATAATACATCATAAATATGGTAGTGGAATAGATTTAAGGAGATAAACATTCTTTGGTAAAATAATATCTAAAAGCTTTGCTTGCAGGAAAGAATATAAGTTACTGTGTGCAGATTCATGTGTACTAAGTTGCTTCGGTCATGTCTGACTTTGTGACGTTATGGACTGCAGCCCACCAGGCTCTTATGTCCATGGGATTCTGCAGGCAAGAACACTGGAGTGGGTTGCCATGACCTCATCCAGGGGATCTTCCTGACCCAGAAATCAAACCTGTGTCTCTTATATCTCCTGCATTGGCAATCTGGTTCTTTACCACTAGGGCCACCTGGAAAGCCCATGTGCAGATAAGCCTGCATATTTATAGTCTGTTAACCTTTGTACAACTGGATCATGGAGAAAGCAAGGGAATTCCAGGAAAAAAAAGAAAACAAAAAACCCTACTTCTGCTTCCTTGACTACATTAAAGCCTTTGACTATGTGGATGATGCCCGAGGCCAGGGGCGGCGGCCGGGAGGACCAACCCCACATCCAAGGAGCAGTGGCTGCCCAGGCGCAGGAGGGCCTAGAGGCGCTATCCCACGTTGAAGGTCAGGAAGGGCGGCAGTGAGGAGATACCCCTCGTCCAAGGAAAGGAGCAGCAGGTGCACTTTGCTGGAGCAGCCGTGAAGAGATACCCCACGTCCAAGGTAAGAGAAACCCAAGTAAGATGGTAGGTGTTGCAAGAGGGCATCAGAGGGCAGACACACTGAAACCATACTCACAGAAAACTAGTCAATCTAATCACACTAGGACCACAGCCTTGTCTAACTCAATGAAACTAAGCCATGCCCATGGGGCAACCCAAGACGGGTGGGTCATGGTGGAGAGATCTGACAGAATGTGGTCCACTGGAGAAGGGAATGGCAAACAACTTCAGTATTCTTGCCTTGAGAACCCCATGAACAGTATGAAAAGGCAAAATGATAGGATACTGAAAGAGGAACTCCCCAGGTCAGTAGGTGCCCAATAGGCTACTGGAGATCAGTGGAGAAATAACTCTAGAAAGAATGAAGGGATGGACCAAAGCAAAAACAATACCCAGCTGTGTATGTGACTGGTGATAGAAGCAAGGTCTGATGCTGTAAAGACCAATATTGCATAGGAACCTGGAATGTCCCATCCATGAATCAAAGCAAATTGGAAGTGGTCAAACAAGAGATGGCAAGAGTGAATGTCGACATTCTAGGAATCAGCGAACTAAAATGGACTGGAATGGGTGAATTTAACTCAGATGACCATTATATCTACTACTGCAGGCAGGAATCCCTCAGAAGAAATGGAGTAGCCCTCATGGTCAACAAAAGAGTCTGAAATGCAGTACTTGGATGCAATCTCAAAAACGACAGAATGATCTGTGTTCGTTTCCAAGGCAAACCATTCAATATCACAGTAATCCAAGTCTATGCCCCAACCAGTAACACTGATGAAGCTGAAGTTGAACAGTTCTATGAAGACCTACAAGACCTTTTAGAACTAACACCCAAAAAAGATGTCCTTTTCATTATAGGGGACTGGAATGCAAAGGTAGGAAGTCAAGAAACACCTGGAGTAACAGGCAAATTTGGCCTTGGAATACGGAATGAAGCAGGGCAAAGGCTAATAGAGATTTGCCAAGAAAATGCACTGGTCATAGCAAACACCCTCTTTCAACAACAAAAGAGAAGACTCTACACATGGACATCACCAGATGGTCAACACTGAAATCAGATTGATTATGTTCTTTGCAGCCAAAGATGGAGAAGCTCTATACAGTCAACAAAAACAAGACCGGGAGATGACTGTGGCTCAGATCATGAAGGCCTTACTGCCAAATTCAGACTTAAATTGAAGAAAGTAGGGAAAATCACTAGACCATTCAGGTATGACCTAAATCAAATCCCTTATGATTAAACAGTGGAAGTGAGAAATAGATTTAAGGGCCTAGATCTGATAGATAGAGTGCCTGATGAACCATGGACTGAGGTTTGTGACATTGTACAGGAGATAGGGATCAAGACCATCCCCATGGAAAAGAAATGCAGAAAAGCAAAATGGCTGTCTGGGGAGGCCTTACAAATAGCTGTGAAAAGAAGAGAAGCAAAAAGCAAAGGAGAAAAGGAAAAATATAAGCATCTGAATGCAGAGTTCCAAAGAATAGCAAGAAGAGATAAGAAAGCCTTCCTCAGTGATCAATGCAAAGAAATAGAGGAAAACAAAAGAATGGGAAAGACTAGAGATCTCTTCAAGAAAATTAGAGATACCAAGGGAACAGTTCATGCAAAGATGTGCTTGATAAAGGACAGAAATGGTATGGACCTAACAGAAGTAGAAGATATTAAGAAGAGATGGCAAGAATACACAGAGGAACTGTACAAAAAAGATCTTCACGACCCAGATAATCACAATGGTGTGATCACTGACCTAGAGCCAGACATCCTGGAATGTGAAGTCAAGTGGGCCTTAGAAAGCATCACTACGAACAAAGCTAGTGGAGGTGATGGAATTCCAGTTGAGCTATTTCAAATCCTGAAAGATGATGCTGTGAAAGTGCTGTACTCAATATGCCAGCACATTTGGAAAACTCAGCAGTGGCCACAGGACTGGAAAAGGTCAGTTCTCATTCCAATCCCAAAGAAAGGCAATGCCAAAGAATGCTCAAACTACCACACAATTGCACTCATCTCACATGCTCTTAGAGTAATGCTCAAAATTCTCCAAACCAGGCTTCAGCAATACGTGAACTGTGAAATTCCTGATGTTGAAGCTGGATTTTAAAAAGGCAGAGGAACCAGAGATCAAATTGCCAACATCTGCTGGATCATGGAAAAAGCAAGAGAGTTCCAGAAAAACATCTATTTCTGCTTTATTGACTATGCCAAAGCCTTTGACTGTGTGGATCACAATAAACTGGAAAATTCTGAAAGAGATGTGAATACCAGACCACCTGACCTGCCTCTTGAGAAATCTGTATGCAGGTCAGGAAGCAACAGTTAGAACTGGACATGGAACAACAGACTGGTTCTAAATAGGAAAAGGAGTACGTCAAGGTTGTATATTGTCACCCTGCTTATTTAACTTATATGTAGAGTACATCATGAGAAACTCTGGACTGGAAGAAACATAAGCTGGAATCAAGATTGTTGGGAGAAATATCAATCACCTCAGATATGCAGATGACACCACCCTTATGGCAGAAAGTGAAGAGGAACTAAAAAGCCTCTTGATGAAATTGAAAGTGGAGAGTGAAAAAGTTGGCTTAAAGCTCAACATTCAGAAAACGAAGATCATGGCATCCGGTCCCATCACTTCATGGGAAATAGATGGGGAAACAGTGGAAACAGTGTCAGACTTTATTATTCTGGGCTCCAAAATCACTGCAGATGGTGAATGCAGCCATGAAATTAAATGACACTTACTCCTTGGAAGAAAGTTATGACCAACCTAGATGGCATATTGAAAAGCAGAGACATTACTTTGCCAACAAAGGTCCATCTAGTCAAGGCTATGGTTTTTCCAGTGGTCATGTATGGATGTGAGAGTTGGACTGTGAAGAAGGCTGAGCAGCGAAGAATTGATGCTTTTGAACTATGGTGTTGGAGAAGACTGTTGAGAGTCCCTTGGACTGCAAGGAGATCCAACCAGTCCATTCTGAAGGAGATCAGCCCTGGGATTTCTTGGAGGGAATGATGCTAAAGCTGAAACTCTAGTACTTTGGCCACCTCATGTGAAGAGTTGACTCATTGGAAAAGACTCTGATGCTGGGAGGGCTTGGGGGTAGGAGGAGAAGGGGACAACAGAGGATGAGATGGCTGGATGGCATCACTGACTCGATAGACATGAGTCTGAGTGAACTCTGGGAGTTTGTGATGGACAGGGAGGCCTGGTGTGCTGCGATTCATGGGGTCGCAAACAGTTGGACACGACTGAGTGACTGAACTGATGTGGATCACAACAAACTGGAAAATTCTTAAAGAGATGGGAGTACCAGACAACCTTAGTTGTCTTGTGAGTAACCTGTATGCAGGTCAAAAAATAACAGAACCAGACATGGACCAACCGACTGGTTCAAAATTGGAAAAGGAGTATGACAAGCCTATGTATTTTCACCCTACTTATTTAACTTACTGCTACTGCTAAGTCGCTTCAGTCGTGTCCGACTCTGTGCAACCCCATAGACGGCAGCCCACCAGGCTCCTGTCCCTGGGATTCTCCAGGCAAGAACACTGGAGTGGGTTGCCATTTCCTTCTCCAATGAATGAAAGTGAAAAGTGAAAGTGAAGTCGCTCAGTCGTATCCGACTCTTCGCTCTTTGAGACTCCATGGACTGCAGCGCACCAGGCTCCTACGCCCATGGGATTTTCCAGGCAAGAGTACTGGAGTGGGTTGCCATTGCCTTCTCCGTATTTAACATGCAGAGTATATCATGTAAAACACTGGACTGGATGAAGCTGAAATTGGAATCAATTACTAGGAGAAATATCAACTACCTCAGGTATTTAGATGATATCACTCTAATGGAAGACAATTAAGAGGAACCAAAGAGTCTCTTGATGAGGGTAAAAGATAAGACTGAAAAATCTGGCTTGAAACTCAAAGTTAAAAAAAAAATCATGACATCTGGTTTCATCACTTCTTGGCAAATGGAAGGAGAAAAGGGGAAGTGGTGACAAATTTTATTTTCTTGGGACTTGAAAATCACTGCAGACAGTGACTGCAGCCATGAAATTAAAAGACACTGCTTTTTGGAAGATAATCTATGACAATTCTAGACAGTGTAGCCAAAAGCGTAGATTTCACTTTGCCAACAAAGGTTTGTACAGTCAAAGCTATGGTTTTTCCAGCAGCTATGTATGGATACATGAAGATGGCTGAGTGATAAAGAATCAGTGCTTTAAATTGTGGTGCTAGAAAAGACTCTTAAGAGTCTCTTAGATTCCAAGGAGATCAAACCAGTTAATCCCAAAGGAAACCAACACTGAACATTCATTACAAGGACTGATGCAGAAACTGAAGTTCTAATACTTTGGCCACCTGATACAAAGAACCAACTCTTTGGTAAAGACCCCAGTGCTGGGAAAGATTGGGGGCAGGAGAAGAAAGGGACAGCAGAGGATGAGATGGTTAGATAATATCTCCAACTCAATAGACATAAATTTAAGCAAACCCTAGAGATAGTGGAGGACAGAGGAGCCTGGGGGTACTGCAGTCCATGAGGTCAAAAACAGTCAGACATGATTTAGTGATTGAACAACAAACAACTATCATCTCTGAGAAAGAACACAAAATTCAGAAAGAAAACCAGTGACTCACCACCAACTCCTCCTAGCCCTAATGGTGCCTTTTTATTAAGAAAAAGCCATCCCTCACTTTTCAATCCCAATATTTCATGATTAAACAGGGAAAATAATTCCTTTCATGTACCCCTCACTAACCACTGCACAGTACAACTCTACTCTCAGAAGTAGGGTGTATTTCAGCCCCCACTTTACCCAGAACTATTGGAAGTGCTCAACTGTTCAATGCTAGCTTACTTTCATCCACAGCCAAAACCACTATTATGTCCTTGCTATATCTTCCAACCTTAGAATCAGTTTCTTCCTTTCCTTTCCAAGAAACCTAGCAGTTAAGGGAGAAAATAGTTGTGGCCCATACCAATGGTCCATTCTGCAGACCTGAGGATTTCCAAGATGCAAAAGGAAGGGGAGGCCACGGGGGAGCCAAAGACTTGGAGATGACCAAAAGTCAAGAGGAAAGAGAAGAGTTAAAATGATCCAGGACCTTCTGAAGAAAAGGAGTAGTGTGGGGTCACATGGCAAGTCTCTGAAGAGCTAAGGAATTAAGTCCCACTTTGGCAAATGCTATATACACTTCAGGTAGTTGGACATGTGCTCTTTGCATGGTATTCTTCATACACCGTTCCCTCCATCTCTGCAAATATTTCCTCCACTCAGTAATTTAGATGCTATCTCTGTAAATCTAAGATAGCTCCCTAGCTAAATAGATGATAACTGGCTACCTAATTAGCTAGTTTGCATCTTTGGGAGTTTCCAGGCTTATATTTGCTAGTGATGACCATACTAGATTTCATGGTCATCAGCAGGCATCCAATATCCACTCAACATCAGTGACAATGAAGATAAACTGATCAGTTAATCAGTTTATCTAAAATCCCTGACCCATTTCTATATCTCCTAACCACACCTCCCAAGATAAGAAGCCCAATGCCTGGCTTCACAGGTAGCCATATTGGAAAAAAACCAAACTATTAACTTTGTAGAGCAGTGCTTTTCAACCTTAGGTGTGCACAACAGGAGATCTTAATAGAAAAACAAAACAAAAACTTCCTACACCTCCACCAATACAATTCAGACAACTAGGACCAGGATCCAGGCATCAATACTTGTTGATATTCTTCAACTGATTCCAAAATGTAGTCAAGAATGAGAACCATGCTGTAGACCAGTGGTTCTCAAGCAAGTGCTACATGAGAATTACCTGAAGGATGCACTAGACAGGATGATGGGGACCCGACCTCAGAATTTATTATTCAGTAGGTTTGGGGGTGGGGCTTACTATTTGCATTTCTTAAGAATACATATGTGGTGCTGATGCTACTGGTCTGTAACATACCACTGTATTAGAGAAATAGCTCAGTGATTAGGGGCAACCCAGCCATAGGCTGTGGAATGCCTAAGAGATATAGCCAGAGTTGGAAAGTGAAGGTCTTAGTCTAAGACAAAGGAAGGGTGGAATGACTTCAGAACATACTATAACTTACAGCATTGCAGATTTCCCTCAGACTAAAACTGTATAAAAATGAGGGTGCTACTCTGAATTTATGGTATCCCCAGACTCTATCAAAAGTGCTTGATGAGGAATATTGATAAGAGTAATTAACTGGAAGTCTACGCTGCACCGTATGGGAAAGGAAATGGCAACCCACTCCAGTATTCTTCCTGGAAAATCCGATGGACAGAGGAGCCTGGTGGGCTGCAGCCCACAGGGTCGCAAAGAGTCAGACATGACTGAGCACAAGCATGCACGCTGCACCATATTTATCCTTTAGTATATGGCTGCATACCATGTAACACAAAGCTAATTTGGAGATTTTAAGTGCGCTTTAGGGGAATTTCAAAGGAGATGGATTTACTTTTAAATCAAAGGGGAAGGAAATGCGGGTTATGTGAGTTAAAAAAAATATTTTAGAGCAAAGAACATTTATTACCTGTGGTGGATTCATGTTGATGTATGGCAAAACCAATACAATATTGTAAAGTAATTAACCTCCAATTAAAATAAATAAATTTATATTTAAAAAATAAAAAAATAAAAAATAAAGTAAAAGTTTTAGTATGAAAAAAAAAAAATAAAAGTCTTCCACCATTCAAACAAAGGTTATATGATAAAAATAGACTGAGACTTTTAAAATTGCCAATACTTAAATATTTTGACCTACAAAAATGTTAGTTTATTATGAGTCAATCTACTGGTAATTTCAGTAACAATGTATGGTGTACTTCATTGCACTCAGATTAATCATTAATTTGAAGTTCCATGAGCAAAGATGATCCTCATTCATTTTCCTTCCTGCTATCCCTAAAAAGTTCCTATGCCTGTTGCATGATAAGCATTTAATAAACGTAGGCTATGTGAATAAGTGATCTGAAAATAAAGTATTTTCAGAGCATTGGAACACCCTAAGTATGTATATCACCTGGAAGCTGAATTGTTTTGATCTTTAGCTTTATGTGCTAGGCTGTTAATTTTAAAACTTCTCTATTTTCATCAATTCTTTTTTTTCTTAGCTCCTGTGAGGTCACCCATGGGACCATGATCTATACATGAACTAAGATGCACTTTGTCATTTCAACCCCTTCCATCTTGCAGAAGCAAATCATTATTTCAATGTTACACTTGCAATCACTGTTCAATAAAGCTTCCAGTGGATCCCCTTTCACCTTTGCCAGATTTCTCGTTTCTTGTTTGAATGTCCTTCATGTCTTCAAATTGTCCTCTGGCTGCATCCAATACTTAAGTGACTATTACTTTGCAATGCATGCACTGTAACCCCAGATCTCCTTTCATTGGACTTTATTTTCTGAGGAAAATTGCACTTCATTACAGATCTATTCATCTGTGAGTTGGGGCAAATACAGTATTATTCTGGCCTTAAATGAGTCAATTTTTTCCCCTTGTGCTTGAGGAGCGAATGGGAAATAAGTTTGGGGGCTTTTTGTAGATGATTTGGAAAGGACACTTAATCAGAACTATTACAGTCATGGCAATTCATCAATGACAAGACAGAATGTATATTGCTTATGAAATGTAAACAAAAGGGTCATAGTTGAAAATGCTAGTGAACTATAGACTCACAGCAGGTAAAAATCATACGTAATTCAAAGAACTCATAGCTATGTATAACAATGATACTAGCTCAATATTCTAGTCCCTTACTTCCCACAACAAAGGTGCTCTGTAGAAGTAGTTTCTATAATAAATAAAGTTATTTGAACTGAATAATATTTTTGGTGTTGTAGAAAACCTAGCTAAAAATTAAAGAATGCATTTAAATAACATTTTAATGATTACGAGAGTTTTTAATATATGTCATTGGATTCTCATTAAAAATAAATAAATAAACTGTGAAGGAGATAAACCAAATGGCAGTAAGTCCACATATTATGGCTGGGTTAAATTATATGACTCGACCAGGGTCACATACTAAGTTGCAGAGATCAATTATTTACCCAAAATATGAACTAAAAGTAAATGATTTTTTTTTCTGTTTTAGATTGCAAACATTCATAGTTTGAATTTTTATTTTAGATATCATGACAGTTTTGAACCAATATCCTTTTATATCAGTATTGCTCCAACAGATTTGGTTAAATTTCCTACAAATTATGCCTAGATGATCTACATCAAGATCTGAATTAGTGACTGGTACAATTCTGTCTCCAGATTTTTATTTTAAATAATGGTCATCTATGACATTTTACTCAACTGTAAAAAAGGTACCTATATGTTTTTGGTATATAATTCTCAGGGGGCAACAGGGAGACAGGTCCCTTTTAGGGCGCCATGATCACAATAAACTGTAGAACATTCTGAAAGAGATGGGAATACCAGGCCACCTGACCTGCTTCTTGAGAAACCTATATGCAGGTCAAGAAGCAACAGTTAGAATTGGACATGGAACAACAGACTGGTTCCAAATAGGAAAAGGAGTATGTTAAGGCTGTATATTGTCACCCTGCTTATTTAACTTATATGCAGAGTACATCATCAGAAATGCTGGGCTGAAAGAAGCACAAGCTGGAATCAAGATTGCCGGGAGAAATATCAATAACCTCAGATATGCAGATGACACCACCCTTATGGCAGAAAGTGAAGAGGAACTAAAAAGCCTCTTGATGCAAGTGAAAGAGGAGAGTGAAAAAGTTGGCTTAAACTCAACATTCAGAAAACGAATATCATGGCATCTGGGAAATAGATGGAGAAACAGTGGAAACAGTGTCAGATTTTTTTTTTTTTTTAGCTCCAAAATCACTGCAGATGGTGATTGCAGCCATGAAATTAAAAGACCCTTACTGCTTGAAAGGAAAGTTATGACCAACCTAGATTGCATATTCAAAAGCCAAGACTTTGCCAACAAAGGTCCATCTAGTCAAGGCTATGGTTTTTCCTGTGGTCATGTATGGATGTGAGAGTTGGACTGTGAAGAAAGCTTGTCACTGAAGAATTGATACTTTTGAACTGTGGTGTTGGAGAAGACTCTTGAGAATCCCTTGGACTGCAAGGAGATCCAATCAGTCCATTCTAAAGGATATCATTCCTGGATGTTCTTTGGAAGGAATGATGCTGAAGCTGAAACTCCAGTACTTTGGCCACCTCATGCGAAGAGTTGACTCATTGGAAAAGACTCTGATGCTGGGAGGGATTGGGGGCAGGAGGAGAAGGGGACGACAGAGGATGAGATGGCTGGATGGCATCACTGACTCGATGGACGTGAGTCTGAGGGAACTCCGGGGGTTGGTGATGGACAGGGAGGCCTGGTGTGCTGCGATTCATGGGGTCGCAAAGAGTCAGACACAACTGAGTGACTGAACTGAACTGAGCTGATGTCACACTGGCATTGTTTCTCTGAAATTCTAATGAAAATTATCTTCTCTAGAGACCATATACTTATAGCAGGGACTCTTCAACTCCATTATTTGTTCTTTAATCTGAATATCTTTAGCAGGAGCTGAGCATAGTTTGAGTGCCTCATAACAAATTTAAGCAGGATAAAGAATCAGTAATAAAAGCAGTAGGCTGAAGTAAACATCATTTCTCAGTGTTTACATATGGCATACAAGAGTCTTTGTGATCTGGCCCTTGCCTACATTTCCAACTTGCTTATAGACACAAAGACAATGAAAATGATTGGTAAGAAAAATTGTTATGTTAAAAGTTGCTTGCCAATACCCTAATATCCTTCAGGTCTCTTGCCATTCACTGGTAGGTTATCTGGAATTTCTACAATTCTACATTTCTTAAAAGTAAGAACAGTGGTAGTTCCTCTTAGCATGCAAATATTTATAGGAAATAACATCACAAGAAGGCATAAAAGAGTAGAATCCAAGAACTGTGATAAATTTAAAAAATAATCTCACCCCAAAGTTAATTTTAGACATGGAAAAAATAAGAACTGAAGAGCGAAATGGAATTGTCCAGGAAATAGATGTTCTAATATTAAATGTAATTAAATTTGATATATTTCCAACTAAGCAAGAGGTACTATGTTAGGCAAGGTCATAGGTGTTATTTCATTTAATCTTCAGCATGAATCCAAAAGTGGGATTTTGTATCTTCACCTAAAAGTGTCAACGGTATCAATTAGTTTTTATTTTTTTAATTGTAGTGAGTGACAGGACATCTTGGATTCATACTTTCACCTAGGTGAAAACAGAGTCAATAGTATTGATCAAATTAACAAGGGTTTGCAGAGCTGTCAATGAGCAGAATTTAGGTCATGTCCTTTCCAAAACTCTTAAATGGCCATGATATTAAATATGAGCAACATTTTTTCATTCAATTTTGAAATGTATTTTTCTTATATCTAAGATATTTTTTTTCTCTTCCAAGAAGGTGTACATTCTTCTTTTGTGTTGAGGTTTCATCTACATGTAGCAAGCACTCTGGCTATTGGAATAAAATCTACTAATATACTGGCTCACAATGTTGCACAGTGAATAGAAAGGCAATAAAAGAAGTATCTCCAACTCAGGTGTCTTAGCATTCATCTTTCTGCCTTCCTTATTCATTGACCTGAGAGAAGTCTGTTAAAAATACTGATGCTATCAAATTAATGAAGATAGAAATTATTTCCAGCATCGTTTCTGACCACAATAGCATGAAAGTAGAAATCAACCACAGAAATATAAATGAGGAAAAAAAAAATTACATGGAGACTAAATAGCATGCTGCTAAAAATCCAATGGGTCAATAATGAAATTAAGGGAAATTTAAAAAGATCTTGATACAAATCACAAAGAAAACACAACCATAAAAATATCTACGGGCTACATCAAAAGCAGTCCTCAGAGGGAAGATCATAGAGTTATAGGCCTTTCTCAAAAATAAGAAAAATCTCAACTAACAACCTAACCTACTACCTAAAACAATCAGAAAAAGAAGAACAATGACAACAAAAAGCAAAAACAAAACTGCTAAAGTCAGCAGAAGTAAGGATATAATAAAGATCAGAGAGGAAATAAATAAAACAGAGATTAAAAAAATAGAAAAAAAAAAACCAAAACAACAAAACCAACAGATGGGTCTTTGTAAGGGTAAACAAAATCAATAGACCTCTGTTCAGACTCACCAAGAAGAGAGATAACCCAAATAAACAAAATGAGAAATGAAAGAGGAGAAATACCAATTGATACTGATGAAAAACAAAAAGGTCATAAGAAAATACTATGAACAAGTATATGCCAACAAACTGGACAACTTAGAAGAAATGGACAAGTTTCTAGAAACACACAGCTCACCAAAACTGAATCAAGAAGACATGGTTAATTTGAACAGAACAGTCACTATTTTACAGAAGCAAAATGTAACCTGTAACAAACAAATAGACAAAAACTTTCTGCAAATAGAAGTTAAGGACCAGATGGCTTTACTGGGGAATTCTACCAAACATACAAAGAACTTATACTGATCCTTCTCAAACTCTTCCAAGAGACTGAAGAGGAAGAGGCATTCCCAAAGTCATTCCAGGAAGCCATCCTTATTACCCTAATACCAAAACCACTGACAAAATGAAAAGAGAAAATTACAGGCCAATATCTTTAATGAATATAGATGCAAATTATCAACAATAATAGCAAACTGAATCCAACAACACACACACAAAAAGATCATATACCAGTATCAAGTTGGATCTATCTCCAGGTCAAAAGGATGGTTCAATATATCCAAATCAACCAATGTGATATACCTCATCAAAAAAAAAAAAAAAAAACACACATGATGATCTCAGTAGATGCAGAAAAAGCATTTGTTAAAATTCAGCATCCATTCATGATGAAAATTCTTACCAAAGTAGTATGGGGGAGCATATCTCAATATAGTAAAAGCTATTTATGACACACACACACAGTCAGAATAATACTCAAAGGTGAAAAGCTGAAAGACTTCCCACTAAAATCTAGAACAAGACAAGGATGCCCACTCCCATTGTTTCTATTCAATACATTGTTGGAAGTTCCAGTGACAACAATCAGACATGAAAAAGAAACAAATCACATCCAGTTTGGAAAGAAAGAGGTAAAAGTGTCGTCCTATGCAGATGACATAATATTATATATGGAAAATTCTGAAAACTCTGCACAAAAACTACTAGAACTGATGAATGAATTTATCAAGGTAGCTGGACACAAGATTACATACAGAAATCTGTTGCATTTTTTTTTTTACAGTAACAATTAAATATCAGAAGGGGGAAGTAAAAAAATCCCTTTTAAAAGTGCATCAAAAATGAAATATTTAGGAATAAACTTGATCAAGGTAGTAAAATATTTACATGCTGAGAACTATAAAGCATTAATAAAGATAAATGCAGATGATTCTAATAGAAAGATATCCTATGCTCTTGGGAAGTAAGAACTGATACTGTTCAAATGGCTGTTTTACTAAGAGCAATCTACAGGTTTAACATTCAGTTCAGTCATTCAGTCATGTCCAACTCTTTGTGACCCCATGGACTGCAGCATGCCAAGCTTCCCTGTCCATCACCAACTCCAGGAGCTTACTCCAACTCATGTCCATCGAGTCGGTGATGCCACAGGTTTAGTGTGATCTCTATCAAAATATCAATGCCATTTTTCACAGAACTAAAACAAATAATCCTAAATTTTTTTATAGAAACATAAAAGGTCCAAAATTGCCATGAGGTAAAAGAACAAAAATGCAGGCATAAGCTTTGCAGACCAGACAATACTGCTAAGCTCCAGTAATCAAATCATCATGGTACTAGCACAAAACACACATAGACAGAATAGAGAGGCCCAAAATAAACCCACAGATAGTTAATTTTTGACAAAGAAGGCAAGTATATATAATGAAAAAAAAGACAGTCTCTTTAGCAATTGCTGTTGGGAAAGCTGGACAACAGCATGGAAATGAATGAAGTTAGAACACTCCTTCACACCACAGACAAAAATACACTCAAGATGGCTTAAACACTTAACTATGAGACATGACACCATAAAGCTCTTAGAAGAGAACATAGGCAAAACATTCTCTGACATAAATCATAGCGATTTTTTTATGTCAGTCTCCTAAGGCAAGATAAATAAAAGCAAAAATAAATGGGAACTAGTAAAACTTATGTTTTTGCACAGCAAAGCAAATCATAAACAAAATGAAAAGACAACCTATAGACGAAGAGAAAATATTTGCAAAATGCAACCCACAAGGGTTATATTTCCAAAATATACAAACATACAACTCAGTAAACAACAAAAGAAAAACCAGTACAAGCCAATAAAGCCAAAAAAAAAGCTGATAAAAATGGGCAGAAGACCTAAATAGAGATTTCTCCAAAGGAGACATATAGATGGCCAATAGGCCCATGAAAAGATGTTTATCATTGTTAATTAATAGAGAAATGAACATCAAAACCACAGTGAGGTATCATCTCACACCATTCAGAATGGTCATCATTAAAATGTCTATAAATAATAAATGCTGAAGAGCGTGTGAAGAAAAGGGAAATCTCCTATACTGTAGGTAGGAATGTAAACTGCTGCAGCCTTGCTGGAAAGCATTATGGAGGCTCCTTAAAGAACAAAGTTCTTTATATATTTATAGTATATAATATACTATCTACTATATATAGTGTGTATACATATATGTATATATATATATACACACACATACATATTCACTATCCAGGGGCTTCCCAGATGGCTCAACGATATACGAATAAGCCTGATAATGCAGGAGACGTGGTTTGATCCCTGGGTTTTGAACAGCCCCTGGGGAAGGAAATGGTGACCTACACCAGCATTCTTACTGGAATTATCCCAGAGATAGAGAATCTGCAGTCCATGAGGTTGCAAAGAGTCAGACACAACTGAGCAACTGTGCACCCATACATACACGCATAGGCTATTAAATACGGTTTACTATTTTATCTTCATCTGTTGGGCTCCCCCTGATCCACCATGTTTAACATAATGTTTAATCTTCAGACTGATCCATCTGTCCATTACTGAAGCTCAGCCACTTGTAAAGTAAGATTTATTGGTTGTAGAAGAAACAAAGCATAGCCAAAAAGTGACATGGATCCCTGGAGGTTGATGAGGACCCTATGCATGACTGAATAACAACAAATATTTAGACACTACAGTCCATTGCTTCACAAAGAGTCAGGCATGACTGAAGTGACCCCTTGGACTGTAGCCAGCCAGGCTTCTCTGTTCATGGGATTCTCTAGGCGAGAATACTATAGTGTGTGGCCATGACCTCCTCCAGGGGATCTTTCTGAACCAGGGATCAAACTCACATCTCTTATGTCTCCTGCGTTGGCAGGAGAGTTCTTTACCACTAGTGCCACCTGGGAAGTCCTTAAGGACCCTATAGGTGAAAAAAAAAAAAAAGAAAAACTTGCATTTTTGAGGACTTGCAGTATTATGTAGTTTATATACTAAATTTAGCTTATTCATATCATTCACAACCTATCAGGAATATAATTTTATTAGGATGATAATATGTGCCAAGAGGGCTTCCCAGATGACACAGTGATAAAGAATATATCTAATAAAATAGGAAGCCTGGGTTCGACTCCTGGATGGGAAGATCCCCTGGAGAAGGAAATAGGAACCCACTCCAGTATTCTTGCCTGGGGAATCCCATGGAGAGAAGAGCCTGGTGGGCGACTGTCCATGGGGTCACAAAGAGTCGGACTCAACTTTAGTCAGACAAGACTGAAACAACAACAGCAACAACTTACCAGAACTGCTACAATGCTAAACAGGCACTGACTTATTTAATTTTCAGTTCAGTTCAGTTGCTCAGTCGTGTCTGACTCTTTGCGACCCCATGAATCACAGCACGCCAGGCCTCCCTGTCCATTACTAATTCCTGGAGTTCACCCAGACTCACGTCCATCGAGTCAGTGATGCCATCCAGCCATCTCATCCTCTGTCATCCCCTTCTCCTCCTGCCCCCAATCCCTCCCAGCATCAGAGTCTTTTCCAATGAGTCAACTCTTCGCATGAGGTGGCCAAAGTACTAGAGTTTCAGCTTTAGCATCATATTTAATTTTACAGTACTAAAATCAAATCCCTTACAATTATACAGTAGAAGTGACAAATAGATTCAAGTGAATAGATCTGATAGACAGAGTGCCTGAAGAACCATGGATGGAGGTTCAAACATTGTACAGCAGGTGATGATCAAGACCATCCCCAAGAAAAAGAAATCCAAAAAGGCAAAATGGTTGTCTGGAGAGGCCTTACAAAGAACTGAGAAAAGAATAGAAATAAGAGGCAAAGGTGAAAAGGAACGATATACCCATCTGAATGCAGACTCCCAAAGAATAGCAAGGAGACATAAAAAAGCCTTCCTCTGTCATCAGTGCAAGAAATAGAGGAAAACAATAGACTAGAGATCTCTTCAAGAGAAACAGATACCAAGGGAACATTTCATGAAAGATGGGCATAATAAAGGACATAAACAGTATGGACCTAGCAGAAGCTGACAATATTAAGAGATGGTGAGAATACACTGAAGAACTATACAAAAACATCTTAACCGTGATGGTGTGATCACTCATCAAGAGCCAGACATCTTGAAATGCAAAGTCCAGTGGGCCTTAGGGAACATTAGTATGAACAAAGATAGGGGAGGTGATGGAATTCCAGCTGAGCTATTTCAAATCCTGAAACAATGCTGTTAAAGTGCTGCACTCAACATGCCAGCAAATTTGGAAAACTCAGCAGTGGTCACAGTCTTGGAAGGGGTCATTTTTCATTCCAATCCCAAAGAAATGCAATGCCAAAGAATGTTCAAACTACCGCACAATTGCACTCATCTCACACACTACCAAAGTAATGCTCAAAATTCTCCAAGCCAGGCTTCAACAGTATGTGAATTGAGAGCTTTCAGATGTTCAAGCTGGTTTTAGAAAAGGCAGAGGAACCAGAGACCAAATTTCCAACATCTGTTGAATCATCAAAAAAGCAAGAGAGCTCTAGAAACACATCTACAGCTTTATTGACTATACCAAAGCCTTTGACTGTGTGAATTACAACAAAATGGAAAATAAGAAATGGGAATATCAGAACACCTTACTTGCTTCCTGAGAAATCTGTATGCAGGTCAAGAAGCAACAGTAGAACCAGACATGGAACAACAGACTGGTTCCAAATTTCAAAATGAGTACATGAAGGCTCTATATTGTTTATTTAACTTATATGCAGAGTACATCATGCAAAATGCTGGGCTGGAAGAAGCACAAGCTGGAATCAAGATTTCCAGGAGAAATATCAATAACCTCAGACAGGCAGATGACACCACCTTTATGGCAGAAATTGAAGAACTAAAGAGCCTCTTGATGAAAGTGAAAGACGAGTGTGAAAAAGCTGGCTTAAAACTCAACATTCAGAAAACTAAGATCATGGCATCCAGACCCATCACTTCATGGCACACAGATGAGGAAATAATGGAAACAGTAACAGACTTTATTTTCTTGGACTCCAAAATCACTATAGAAAGTGACTGCAGCCATGAGATTAAAAGAAATTTGCTCCTTGGAAGAAAAGCTATGACCAACCTAGACAGCATATTAAAAAGCAGAGATATTACTTTGCTGAAAAAGGTCCATCTAGTCAAAGCTATGTTTTTTTCCAGTAGTCATGTTTGGCTGTGAGAGTTGGACCATATAGAAGGCTGAGTGCTGAAGGATTGATGCTTTTGTACTGTGGTCTTGGAGAAGACTCTTGAGAGTCCCCTGATCTCCAAGGAGGTATAACCAATCAATCCTAAAGGAAATCAGTCCTGAATATTCATTGGAAGGACTGATGCTGAAGCTGAAGCTCCAATAGTCTGGCCAT
Source organism: Bos indicus (assembly GCF_029378745.1). Lineage (NCBI taxonomy): Eukaryota > Metazoa > Chordata > Mammalia > Artiodactyla > Bovidae > Bos > Bos indicus. The sequence continues at coordinate 15,368,507 of NC_091788.1, read as the reverse complement.
GTGATGCGAAGAGCCGAATCATTGGAAAATACCCCAATGCTGGGAAAGATTGAAAGCAAGAGGTGAAGGGGATGACTGAGGACAAGATGGGTGGATGGCATCGCCAACTCAATGGACATGAGTTTGAGCAAGCTCTGAGAGATGCTGAAGGACAGAGAAGCCTGGTGTGCTATAGTCCATGGGGTTGCAAAGAGTCAGACACGACTGAGCAACTGAAAAACAAAAAGCTTTATAAACAATGCCAATTATAGTGGTGATCTTAAAAAAGTTCTGTTTTAACTTGCAGTAGCAACATATAACTTTTTTTTTCTTGAACTGTTTCCAAGTGAAAACATATTTCAAATATTATTTAAATATAGTTTAGGTTTTATATTACTTGGGATTAGTGTTAGGTTGGATTATTTTCTAAGAGACAACAGGCAAGAGCTGTCAGCGCTCATTACAAGGAATCATAGAAAGGGAACACTATAAGAAGCTTTAATGTTACTTATTCCAGTGGTGTTCTCCCTCCTGCTTTGCAGATAGGGAAGCTGAAACCTGAGGCCAGACCTGATATGGTTTAAGCTCTGTAGATGGTTAATGGCAAAGTCAATACTCAAATTCAGTCCTTTTAATTCCCATTCCCATATTCTTTGCACAATAATGCCAGATAACATCTCCTTTGTCAACTATAGAGAACAGTAAAAAAAAAAAAAAAAAAAAACAGAGACCCATGCATATTAAATCTATGAAGCTGAAAGAGATCTGTTTTTATCTTCAAAGCGCTACTTTGGTATAGCCACACTACATCCAGCATCCTGGGTGACAAATTTTACAACACTTCGCTCTTGCCTATAGTGAAATATTGAAACCTCACAAATATTATTTAAACATATATGCACTTAGAATGTAGATATATTATTTATTTTAATTAACTAATATACAGGTGTATACTTATATTCTGATACATAAATATCTCTTTAAAAATATATGCATATATTCTAAGAAACCTAAGACCTGTTTTATTTTTTGTTAGAATAGACTTGTTTTACAATGTTGTGTTGCTTTCTGCTGTACAACATCATGAATCAATCATATGTATACATATACTAATCTCCTTCTTGAGCCCCCCTCCCACTCCCCCTATTCCACACTCCCCCATTCCACCCCTCTAGGTAATCACAGATCACTGTGCTGAGCTCCCTGTGGTATATACCGCAGCTTACCACGAGCTATCTATTTCATACATGGGACTGTATAAATGTCAGTGCTAGACCTGTATTGTGTGGGTTTTAGAGTAATCCTGATAAATGCTCACCCTGTGAAATGATAAAGTTGGCATTATGACACATAGTACACAAAACCCAGTTACGTTCTTTCATCACAGTATAATTCCTTTTCCTATTATGTACCATCTTGTCTCCACATAGAAATTTCTTCCCCTTGATGGGACCCTGGAAAAATTCTCTATGTTAGAGCAATACACGTAATACAAAATAATCTCGATATTCTTTCAATTTCTTCCTATCCTAAATGATACTAAAGTGTCAGGAACATAAGCAGGAGCCTCCCAAAGTAAATTCAGGTTTCTGAATAAGCTCTATAATGGGAATACTCATTATCCATTTTTACATAAGCAAAGAATAACTTCAGTTCTTACCACTAAAATTCAAAGTGCTATACATTACAGAGTGAAACCAAAGAAGACTCAGAGAGGATCTAATCTAGTCCGCAGTGTGAGCAGTAGACAATGTTATTTCCAACAAATTAATTTAATTGGTTCTACAATAGCAAGAGGAAGTATCTGTGTACATTTAGATGTTCCCTTGAGAGCATAGCTGAAAGTGACTCAGAGAATACACAAGAAATCTACTATAGATCAAATGTTCTTACGGAACTCAGCACTTACTGCGTTACCTAATTTCAATAAAATTTTACATCCAAATGATTTGTGCCATTACTTTTTAAAAATGATACACAATACATTTAGTTAAATATACTCTTTTATAATACATAAGGAAAATTTTATGTTAATAGGACACAGTATCAACTGGCTAATATAAAAATCTTACCTAAATAATTTGGAACTGACAGATAAATTTATCTAAACTACAGCAATTTTTGCAATTTAAAGGATATGTAAGAGTTTGAAAGTTTATGTAATCATGAAAGTGAATTATTACAGTAGGGACTTAGTTTCTTTTTCCAATTAAAAGATTAAAAGTTTTTTTTTAATTTACTATAAAAAACATATTACTTTTGAAATAAAAAAGCACTTATTTTTCAATGTCATAAATGCTTTGAAAGAAGAAAGTTTAAGGTAAACTAGAAACTAGAATGAGATTACTCTCAGATCCAATCAGTAAAAGCTATAATATATATGTAGAAGATAGTTCTACAGATTGAGGAGGAAATATTCCAAGTAGAAGCAACGGTTCCAAGTAGAAGCAACGGTGTTAGCAAATATCCAATATTCTATATGTGAGTGAGTGAATTAATGAACAATGTTGTGATTAGTAATTGTTTTAGTAAAAACACATAGCTTAGACATAATTGAGAGAATGATAGAAAATTCTTTCAAAATTTGAATGTCTTTAAAGCAGGCATTCTGATTTCTATTTTATTAAAATATATATATATATTTTATATATATATATTTTATAAAATATATATATATATATCAGTGAATAAACCTAAGAGAAAATATTTTGTCTCTTGAACAAATAATGAAATGAATAATACAGAATTTACAGTGATTTATTCTTTTGTTCATTTAAACCTTTTTCTTTGGGAACCTACAGTGTACCAGATAGCATTCTAACTGTTGGAGAATCACAAAGAAACAAAACTGATCATTCCTGCCTTTATAGGAGAGTCTCTGTCCTGTAGGAGAGAGCTTCAGTGCAGGGATCTGATCATTTGCATTTCTAAACAATTTGATATTTGGCAAAACTAATACAATTATGTAAAGTTTAAAAATAAAATAAAATTAAAAAAAAATAAACAATGTCCAGGTTATATATTTCTGCTGGCCTGGGGATTACACTTATCCAAAGGGAATGCCCATATAAACAAAGCCTAATGAACAATGGGAATGGAAAAGTAGATGAAGTAAGAAATATAGGCAGGAGGTCTTTGTATGTTTAAAGGGCTATATTAATAATTTAGAAGCTTATCTTTGAGGACATCCATTCAAAACTCTTAAGAGAAATGTAGGGAGTGATAGCAGAACAGATTAGAGTTTTAAAAAATATTACTTTGGAATCCCAATCAAGATGGCAGAGTATAAAGATTCTGAGCTCACTTTGTCCCACTGAGACAGCCGTTCTACATACATACACAGAACAACATCTCTGAGAATAATCTGAAGACTAGCAGAACAGATTTTCTACAACTAAAAATATAAAGTAAGGGCCACATTATGACAGTTGGAGGGGCAGAGACACAGAAGAGTCAGAACCCAAATCTTCAGTGTGATGATCCATCAGCAGGAGGATATCTCAACCACAGAGGTCCCTGCTGAGGAACAAAGAGGTCAAACCCCACATTGGGCTTCCAAGCCAAGGAAACGACACCAGACAGATAAATCCCCTTAAAAATGCTAGGCTTTGAAAACCAAGGGGTCTTATGTCTGGCAGAGCTGGAAGGCTGTGGGAAACTGAGGTGGCTCTTGAAGGACTTACGCACAGACTTACTCCACAGACTCACTTGCTCTTGGTCTCTGCACAGAAGCAGCAGATTGAAAAGTACCTGAGTTATATAAGAAGATCCACTGACCAACTTGAAGAAATATATGTGCCAGAGGGGCAGGGATCTGGTAGAACTTTGTCTGAGAACAGATGTGCCGGTGGACACATTTTTTTTTTTAATTGTTTCTTTTTCCATGTAGCTGGCCCAGTGCTTGAAGATGCCATTTTTGTCATTCTCTATCAAAGTAGCTAAAATCACATGCTCCAAACCAGAATTGACCTGCCAAACCTGCCCAGCTGAACTTGCCCATACTGGCTGGCCCCAACAAAGCAGCTCCCACTCTGCTCTTCACAGCAGGTGGCACTGGCCAACATCAGCACCCCTACAAAGAGTCTCCCCTTCAGAGGAACGAACCCTACATGCAGGGATAACTCGGACCTACATACAGTGATGACCAGCCAGCTGGCCTGGGGGAAAACTTCACCCACCCATTCAACAATAAAGGACCAGCCACAAAAGAGGGCCCACACAGGAGACACGCCTGGAGCATCTGGCTCTGGGGACTAGGAGTATTGCAACACAGCACTCATAGGGACTCTACATAAAGACATTTTTTTTTTTTTTTAAGACCAGAAGCATAGATGATACACCTAATGCATAGAAATAAATACAGAGTGTTACGCAAAGTGACAAGACAGAGTAAAATCTTCTTGAATAAAAGAACAAAATAAAAACTCAGAAAAAGGACAAAACAAAATGGAAATAATTTACCAGGTAAAGAGCTCAAAGTGATAGACATACAGATGCTTACCAAACTCAGGAGAAGAAATAAAGAACTAAGTGAGAACCACAAAAAAAGAAACAAAATATAAAATAAAACCCAATCAGATCTGAAGAATATGCCAATTGAAATGAAGAATACATTAGAGGTAATCAACAACAGATAGTGGATTAGCAGGTCTAGGAGAATGGATTAACAATCTGGAAGGCAGGATAGTGGAAATCACCCAAATGAAAAGGTAAAAAAGAAAAGAAAAAACACAAGGATTTTAAACAATGAGGCTAGTTTAAGGAACCTCTGGAACAACCTCAAGATGACTAACATTCACATTATATAGCTGATAAAGATGTGGAGAAAAGGGAACCCTCATGAACTGTTGGTGAAAATGTAAATTGATGCAGCCATTATTGAAAACAGTGTGGAGATTTTTCAAAAAATTAAAAACAGAACCACCATATAATCCATCCAGTAATTTCACTCCTGAGTATTATCTAAAAGAAACAAAAACAATAATTCAAAAAGATACAAGCACCCCTACATTCACTGAAGCATATTTACAAAAGTGAAGATATAATAGAAACAATCTATGTGTTCACTGATAGATGAATGGATAAGGAAGATGTGTTATAAATATACAATGGGATATTACATAGATATAAAAAAAGAATAGAATCTTGCCATCTGTGATAATATGGATGGACCTAAGGGATGGTATACAAAGTGAAGTAAATCAGACAAAGACAGATACTATATGATTTCATTTACAGGTGAAATCTAAAAAACTAGACAAATGAATAAATGAACAAACAAAACAATAACAGATTCCTAGATACAGGAACAATCTGGTGATCTGCAGAGGAAAAAGAGGTAGGAGGTTGGGTGAAATAGATGAACTGAATCAAGACATACAAACTTCCAGTTACAAAATGCATAAATTAGGGAAATATAAAGTACAGCGTAGGTATATATTAAAACATACTGTACCTAATTTGTATGGTGACAGAAATGTTATTAGACTTATTGTGGTCATCAGTGCATAAAGTATATAAATTAGATATATTTATATGCTAGTAGAGATATTGTTGGGTAGCTATGCTGTATACCTGGAACTAACACAATGTTGTATGTCAACCATACTTCAGTAAGAATTAAATAGGAAAGAGATTTAAATAAGAATAATTAGTTTTAATGTAATGTGCTGAGTGGAGTGGAGAGGGCAAGTTCAGATGCCGAGAAAACAATGACGAGATTACACAGCATGTGTGATGTACTGAACTAGAGTAATGACAATAGAGTTGGAAAATGGGTGGTTGTGCATCTTACTTTCTACACTTGAACATTATAGGTCCATTGTTTTAAGCCAATTTTCTGACTCTATATTTGATACTCTATTGAATAGCTATTAATGTATGATCCATATCATTACCAGCAACAGCAAAAACACCTGAAAACTTGTTAGCAGTGCCGAATCTCAGGCTTCACTCCATATCTACAAAATCAGAATCTACACTCAAAAAACGATTCCCAGGTTATTCACGTCCACATTAAAATATGTGAAACACTGCTATACTGTAAAACAACTACCTCCCATCTTACAAATTTAGATAATACATGCTTTTGAATAGCAAGATCTATGAATGAAATCCAACTTCTCTTCCAAAGACTGTCCAGAATTCTTTATTAGGATGTGCATATTAATAAAAAGGATGCTACAGAAATACATAGATACTGAATTCATTGATAATAACCATATATCTTGAAATGCAAATGACATTTGAGTTAATGTTTATAATCTGTATTAAATTAAAAGTTTCTGGGTTTTATTTATGTTTCTATCTATAACTAAGATGCACTTAGAACAGAGGTAAATGGTTTACAAAACAATTTTACTAACTAAAAATTTCTGTATACAATTGTTAAAGATGATACTTAGAATAATATGAAGGGAAGTAGAATTTGAGGATGTAATGTATTCTTTATACCTTCAAATTTTGGCAACTTAAAGTTTTCATCAGTTCAATTTGTTGTTTTATAAAAAGGATTAAAATATTAAGCAATCTTCAACCTTCATATTACGAATAATGTTCAAAAACTAAACAAAAGATTTAAAGATTCTAACAGGTATTCCATTCCCAATTTGCTAAAAGCAATTAAAAAATCCCCAATGGTGGCTTATCTTTTAGGCATGTTGTTTAATGTTTTATTTCTAGCATTTTGCACTTTAGTTTAATCCTCTTTCTTTGTAATTGAACATACAGCTGATTAGGTGTAAGGACACAGCGCCTGACAGAAACTAACGTTGAGGCAAGCCTAGTTATCTCCATCTTGCCTTAATTGTATTGAGTTTATGAAACGGATGCTTCTCCTCACCAGCCTCAGAAATTTCATTTTTATCTGTTCTACCCATTTGTGTAAAGTAATAAGGGCAAAGTGAATAAAATATGAAAATATTTCCACAAATGGATATTGCTATACAAGCAGAAGTGGTGATGCATATAAACTGAACTGCTGGCTAGTCGGTAAAGCCACTGTGGGATGGATTGAAATGTTCTTCCTAAAATGATGCAGTTTGAAGGTGGTACAGAAAAATGATTTAGAGGCTCTTGATGTATAATCCATGAAAATGCAGAATGCACAAATCTGAATGAACAAAGCCATCTGTCTATGGCTTAATTTATTTCAACAAATTAATATCGAGGGTTCATTTTCCAACCAGCATTTTGTATTGAGGTCTACAGTGAGTAATAAGATACACAGTAGTCCACAGTGGACACTGTTTTAGGGAAGGAAAAAAGTAACACAGTCCAAGTGATCATATTACATATATGCATTTGAAAGAAATCTGGAAGGAGTTGAAGAGGAGGTAACATTTTAAGACTGTGGATTTTAATTGGGTTTTAACAGAATTAAAGAAATACCTGCATTTCAAACAAGCAAAATATAATAAACAATAATTTAAAAGTGGAAAAAAAGTGTCTTTGTGATAAAATACGAAGTAGAAAAAATGTTGATCATAAGAAAATCATAGCTAACAATTAGTATTTTTTATTGTCACTCCTTCTTATTAGGATTATAGCATTTACTCTTCATAACAACTCAGAGGGGTAAGTGCTTCATCCCTTCCACTGAACAGACACAAAAACTATAACTAAGGAAAGTACAATAACTCTGCCCATGGCCACATAGCTAGAGCATGGGAGGGTGAACTGGACTGTCTGTAATTGGTAAGGCTACATTTTTCCATGTCCTTACTAAACAATGCTCATGGTATGTTGTTTAATAAGACTAGATGTACATGGGCAAATAAGTCTAGAAAGATTAGACCCTGGTTTATAAATTGTCTGATTTTCTGAGTTATTTATATAATTAATGCTGCAAGACTTAGGTTAAGTCGTCACCACTCATGTCCTACCTGTCTCCGTTTTGTACCACCCACTATTTCCTTTCTCTATTGCTCTTTCCCCAAGGCTAGAACATTTACCAAATAAGTGATTCTTCCAAACTACTCTGTAGGTATAAACAGTTTCATTTATGTCCATACCTTCAACATGGCTTGGCTAGGGGTCATGTGGCTTGAGTCATGTAGTCAGTTAATAAGTAAATGAATGGAATGTGAATAGGAATGAAATTCTCCTTTTGAAATACATGTCATTATACCATACAGGTAACTCCCTTCATATTAGAAGAAATCCAGTGCATTCTAAGGCATCACATCTCTATCTGTTAACACTGATATTTTCTGAATAGCATCATAATATGATGATCATCAACAACACATTTGTGAGTAGGTTTTGGAAATTTAGTATAAAATAACCAGATAACAGCCTAAATTCTCATTTGAAAATCAATTCCCAGTTTGTCTTTTGAAATTCATGTCAGAACACAAAGTTTGAGGATTACATAGAAAATCAAAACAAAGCACACAGACCTTATCCTCAGGAGGCAAAATTAACAAATAACTACCTTTCATCTAAGTGATTTACACACTTCATTAGTCCTGAGGTGCTTAACATTATAAACACTCTGACTATTTACTTAATGGAGACATGGGTTATCTTTGAGTGTGCTGAACCTCAACTATTAAGAGTTTTATTCTTTCTCCTTTAGAAATTCACACAGACCCTATAGGCTTCATGTTGCTGGACTACATTTTAGAGAAGGTCTTATTATAATCATGGCTCTTTGGTGTATTGAGACCTAATTACATTGACTGGAACCTAAAATATATCTGAAATATTAAACTCTCCTGCAAGTGAAGACTGAGTCAGATCTAATTATCAGAGAACAACTTCACCTTCAACTGAGCCATCCTGACATACCTTTGGTGAGAAAATGACTGGTCAACTGCTTTTCTGGGAGGCCAGCAGGACAAAAGCAACTCAAACTAAAAAGACTCAACATTATAGAAGCAAGAGTCAGGTGATCTTTTCCTATCCTTCCATTTATACTGAATTATCAGATCACTCTAAGCCCAATTCACTCTGAACATTATATTTATTTTTAACAACAAACTGTTAAGGTATGCACATCATCTTCCTTTTACGTAAGGAAATTGAAGCATAGGGAGGATAAGGAATTGGCGCAAATAACGTAGGCAGGACACAGTGGCTCTAGAATTGCAACTCGTTTAGTATACCTGGCACTCTAGGTAGCATCTTAAACACCTAACTTGCTGCTTCTCCTGTGGGTACCACAACCATCACCAGCAGTGCTTTTTCCATGACTAATACCACCATCACTACTGACTGCACTTGTTACCTTTTTTCTCCCTTGCACCAATATAAATTTTTACTAAATACACATTTGTCCAAGTCTGTACAAATTACCTGTCTTTTAAATGAGCACTTCTTCCCTACCAAGCATTATAAAAATATTTACCAACCTTAATTATTCATCCTTTAAGAAGATATTATTAACCCCTTCTTGTAGGTAAAATTGAGGCTCAGAGACACCAAATGATCAGGATAACGGAGCTAACTATTGCATGTGCTCAAGGGTCAAATCCAGATCCTTCAGATTCAAAAGACTGGCTCTAAGAGTCCAGATGAGCCCCCGTTTGCTTTATCCCAGTAGATCTCAACCAAAGACCCTAACATCCTCTAGACAGCATTTAGATATGTGGGGGATATTTTATAACTGTCCCAAAGCATCAAAAGCAGGCATATTAAGTATCTTTCAATGTGTCGGGATGTCCTTCAAGCAAAGAATTGTCTCACCTCCAGAATGTCGATAGTGCTCTCCTTGAGATATACTAAATTATGTTTTCTTTTCTCATCAGAGAGATGATTCTCATGTTGTACCTTAGCTGAAGAATTTTCGCACAACTGTTCCATCTTTTGTGTCAAGAAGGGCTCAGGGAAATGTTCACCTTTAAGACGGAGTTAGACACGCACATGGTAGTGACAATTTTCTAAGGCAGGTCTTATTTATGTTCCTCTAAGAATAAAAGTAATTTATAATTCTAAATAGCAAGTGATGGCAGCTGATATGTAAATAATGCAACTCAGCCCCTTTGATCCCCTTTGAGTAATGCACATTAATTCAGCTAACTGTTTAAATCAAATATTCAGTAGAGAGATATGATACTGTTATGGCAGATGATATGGGAATTATTTGCTGTTGGTAGTGGTGGTAATGGTTTGTTTGCTCATTTACAGGTATTCTAATTAGTCATCTATTTGTCCATCTGTACCTAACTGCAGTCACCTGAGGTGCTCACAGAGGACAACAGTTTGAATCCTTGACTATATCCCTTTTAATTTTATATATTTTCCACCACAATGACAGGTGATATGATTATTCTCTCAAACATTATTACTAAATGCTAATAACCAATAGTTGGGAAAAGGAAGAAGGTCCTGATGAAAACTGAGAAGCCAATACCTGTGGTGAACTGGTCTTTGCTTTCAAAGGATAATTTAGCTAACTTAAAAAGTGAGAAATGTGCTTAAATCCCTTGAGGTCAGTTATTGCTATAAACCAAAAGCTGGATTTGCTTGGCTTCTGCTTGGAAAATAAAAAACAGAATGAAAGAGAAGAAGTGATGGTAGTTTGTCTTTGGGTAACTTATGGAGAGATTTTCTTTCAGTCACCATCTTAATCAACTGCAGGGGATCGGAGCCTATTTCTCATCAGGCATTACTCCCACAGTGACTGTCAGTGTAAGGTGGTCATTTCACAGATGAAGTAAATGAGGCTCAGAAAATGCAATGCCTCCCCCAGGACACCGACCTAGTGAATGTCAAACAAAATGTCCAACCCAGGATGATATACTTCTAAAGCCTATATTCACCTCACTAGGGAACAGTGAGTTACTGAGCGTGGTGAAACAAAGGAGTGATAAGAACGCCCTCTGTCTTATATGTTGTCTACATATTGGCAGCAAATAGTTATGTTTCATGTTTATTTGTGCTTTACAACGCTGTCAGGAAGTGGTTAGGGAATGAAGAACCTCAAATTTTAGAGAGGGGCAATAAGGATCAGAGAGACTAAGGGGATCTTCCAATGTCACACAGCCCATAAGTAGTAGAGAAAAATGCTTTTCAGCACAACAAATGCTACCTCTTTGAGAGATAAAACTGATGTTCATGTTCTTGAAAATCCATTTGTATTCACACAACAGACTGATCAGCAAAGCAAATCTTGTGAATATCTACAAAATGGTGCCTGGCCAAGTTAACTGTTGATTAATTCATCAATACATTTTTCAGCAGATGTGTTCATATAGCTGAAATGACATCCTTTGCTTAACTGAAACTTATCACCAAGTAAAGTACTTCAATACTCAAAACTTTAACTTTCTTATCTATAAAGATGGAAACTAGAAACTATAAAGCATCTGTGTTCACAGCATAACATTAAGAAAGAATTTAAAATAATAGCAAAATGTTTGATACAAATGACTTATTTAGACTCCTGTTTCTCTTGCTTTCTGTCAAATTTTTTAAATAGTATATTAACACATAAATTGCATACATATACATACACAAACATGTACTCACACTTGTTAGTGTTCCTGTTTATAAAATTTATTAAATACCATATTTTCCCAATTTGATATTCAAATGCATAATTAATGTTATAATTAACAACTTTTAGTGAATATTTCATAAATTTTAGTTGCTAACTAACATTTGAGAGGAGAAAACCCAGGCATTGTATGAGAAAATTAGTCTGATTTGGTTTTCCCTTTAGGAAATTAAAGACAGAATGTAAATACTACTATGGTTTGGATCCATACCTACAAGAAACAGAGTAGCAATTTTGTATCTGTCAAACTACCCAGTGAGGATACTTTTTTGATTTCTTTTGCATGCCTCTTTAAGAAAGGAACTTTGTTGAGATAATTCTACTTTGAATTCTTCTCCTCATCTCTGACTGGGTTTTAAGGTGGGAATAAGTCATTTGGGGATAAAGACTTGATTCTAACATAACAGTTTTAGGGAGAGAACTGGTCATTCTCAGATAATTAGACATGGGAGATATTATGAGACTATCCTCAGTTTTGAACAGAGCGGTCACTTCGGTAGGCATTACATGCAATATCAAGAGGAGACTCCAGAAGCTTCCGTGAGCCTCCAGCAGTTTCTGGAATTGGAGTAAGATGATCATGCAATTAGCCTAAGACCAGGAGAAATCCAGACAAAGCATGAGAGGACTTCTAAAAATCCTTTTCATCAAAGGCAAAGGAACACAGTCAGTGGCAGATCTATATTTTCTTTTTGTTCTAGTTGATAGTACATGGGTCTTCTTTCTTTTCTTTTTTTAAGAGCTCAATGCTACCAACTACTAAATTCATCTTTGTGTTAATGGGAGATCTAGAAGGTTATAAAGTATTTGAGTTGACCCACAGAGCTCTTTCTACAGGAAACATCAGTGTATCAGAAAATAATACATATATCAACGTGTATGAGACCATACCAATTTTTATTTACCCACAAAGGGTGAGTGATTGACAAATTCAGATTCACTATTACTGGTGTAACACAGAGGTGAGGGCAGGGTACATGAAACAGAAAACTACATAGGATGTCTGTGTCAAGAACAGTGCGTTCAACCTCTATGGAAGTGCACACACAGGAAAACGACATTTAATTTTAAGAACATCTCCTTATGCAGCAAGTGCCATGTGCCAGGAGATTTATATCTAACTTATCACCACCTTGTGAGCTAGGCTTCATTCCTTCCGTTTCGTAAAGAGAAAACGGAGGCTCAGACACTTTAAGTAACTTGTTCAAGGACTCATAACTAATAAGTGACAAAGTAGAGTTTTATGGAATCCACACTCTAAAAATGAGATTTTTTTGATTCCCCTGCTGCCCTGAGTCACAGAGAATATGGCCCCTGTATGAAAGAAATAACAGTGGGCATGTTAATATCTTTAATAAAAAAGGCCTATAGTTTCTCTGCCTGGGAAAGTTTATTACTAGTCCTGACTCAAACTCTTGAGATCTGTGCTTCCAATAAGGCCATTTTCAGCATCCCCAATGGTTCTGATCTCTTGAAATGTTGAGTCCAGGCACACCACAAGTGCAAAATGTGTATCAGATCCCAAACATTCACTACGAAAAAAAGTACATTAATGGCTTTTAATTGTTTTTATGTTGAAATGATAATATCATGGATCTATTTATTAAGATATGTTGTGTGCGTGTGTGTGTTTCTGTGTGAGTCTGTGCTCAGTCGAGTCTGGCTCTTCATAACACCATGGACTGTAACCCACTAGGCTCCACTGTCTGTGGGATTTTCCAGGCAAGAATCCTGGAGTGAGGTGCCATTTCCTCCTCCAGGGGATCTTCTCTACCCAGGGATCAAACTCACATCTCTTGTGTCTTCTGATTTGGCAGGCAGATTATTTACCAACTTCCCCACCTGGGAAGCCCACATAGAATTAATTTTAACATTTTTGTTTGTTTTCCAAAAATGTGACTACTAGAAAATGTTTTTATATACATGGGTGACCTTATTGGATAGTACTGGTTGAGATCCTGAAAGAATAGAAATGATAGATGATTTGTGCCTTTAAAAAGCCCCCCTCCTGCATCCTATTCATATATATATATTATATATATAAATAATATATTATAAATATAATATATAATAAATATTTTATGCAATATATATTATATATTATAAATATATTATATAATATAAATATAATATATAACAAATATAATACATAATATAATATATACACATATATAATAAATATATAATATATTATAAATATGTATAATATACATATATAATATGTATATATAAATATGTATTTTTAATATATATTATCAGATCAGATCAGATCAGTCGCTCAGTCGTGTCTGACTCTTTGCGACCCCATTAATCGCAGCACACCAGGCCTCCCTGTCCATCACCAACTCCCAGAGTTCACTCAGACTCATGTCCATTGAGTCAGTGATGCCATCCAGCCATCTCATCCTCTGTTGTTCCCTTCTCCTCCTGCCCCCAATCCCTCCCAGCATCAGAGTCTTTTCCCATGAGTCAACTCTTCGCATGAGCTGGCCAAAGTATTGGAGTTTCAGCTTCAGCATCATTCCTTCCAAAGAAATCCCAGGGCTGATCTCCTTCAGAATGGTTGGATCTCCTTGCAGTCCAAGGGACTCTCAGGAAAGAGTCTTGTCCAACACCACAATTCAAATGCACCAATTCTTTGGCACTCAGCCTTAATATATATCTATAATATATATTATGAATATATTTTAATATAATAATATGCTATAATAATATATATTATAAATATATGTTTATAATATACATATTATATATGTATATTATACATGTTTATAATATATTATATATTTATTATATATATATATATATAGGATGCAGGAGGGGGGCTCTTTAAAGGCACACTCATCTCTATATCTATATATAAATATATATACATTTAGAATATATATATATAAATATATATCTACAGATAAATATCTATATCTATATATAAATACAAATATATAAATAAATATCTATATATATAAAGAAGCAAGACTCAAAAACAAAGTGCTGAGCTTCTGCTCTTGGGCGTTGGGACTGGGAGAAAACTCGTTACGCTTCCATTCCCCTTCATCTTAATCAAGCTCAGTTCAGTTCAGTGGCTCAGTTGTGTCCGACTCTTCACAACCCCATGGTTGGCAGCACATCAGGCATCCCTGTCCATCCCCAACTCGAGTTTGCTCAAACTCATGTCCACTGAGACAGTGATGCCACCCAACCACCTCATCCTCTGTTGTCCCCTTCTCCTCCTGCCCTCAATCTTTCCCAGCATCAAGGTCTTTTCCAATGAGTCAGTTCTTCACATCATGTGGCCAAAGTATTAGAGATTCAGCTTCAACATCAGTCCTTCCAATGAATATTCAGGACTGATTTCCTTTAGGATTGACAGATTTGATCTCCATGTAGTCCAAGGGACTCTCAAGAGTCTTTTCCAACACCACAGTTCAAAGGCATCAATTATTTGTTGCTCAGCTTTCTTTATAGTCCAACTCTCACATCCATACATGACTACTGGAAAAACCATAGCTTGGACTAGATGGACCTTTGTCAGCAAAGTAATGTCTCTGCTTTTTAATATGCTGTCTAGATTGGTCATAGCTTTTCTTCCAAGAAGCAAGTGTCTTTTAACTTCATGGCTGCAGTCACCATCTGCAATGAATTTAGAGCTGAAGAAAATATAGTCTGTCACTGTTTCCATTGTTTCTGCATCTATTTGCCATGAAGTGATGAGACTGGATGTCATGACCTTAGTTTTTTGAATGTTGAGTTTTAAGCCAGCTTTTTCACTCTTCTCTTTCACTTTCATTAAGAGGCTCTTTAGTTCCTCTTGACTTTCTACCATAAGGGTGGTGTCATCTGCATTTCTGAGGTTATTGATATTTCTCCCAGCAATCTTGATTCCAGCTTGTGCTTCATCCAGTGCAGCAGTATGCATGATGTACTCTGCATATAAGTAAAATAGGCAGGGTGACAATATACAGCCTTGAAGTACTCCTTTCCCAATTTGGAGCTGGTCCATCGATCCAGATCCATTCTAACTGCTGCTTCTTGACCTGCATACAGATTTCACAGGAGGCAGGTAAGGTGGGCTGTTATTCCCATCTCTTTAAGGATTTTCCACAGTTTGTTGTGATCCACACAGTCAAAAGCTTTGGCATAGTCAATAAAGCAGAAATAGATGTTTTTCTGAAACTCTCTTGCTTTTCTATGATCCAGTGGATGTTGGCAATTTGATCTCTGCTTCCTCTGCCTTTTCTAAATCGAGCTTGAACATCTGGAAGTTCTCAGTTCACATACTATTGAAGCCTCACTTGGAGAATTTTGAGCAGTACTTTGCTAGCATATGAGATGAGTGCAACTGTGCATTAGTTTGAACATTCTTTGGCACTGCTTTTCTTTGTAATTAGAATGAAAACTGACTTTTTCCAGTCCTGTGGCCAGTGCTGAGTTTCCCAAATTTGCTGGTATATTGAGTGTAGCACTTTAGCAGCATCATCTTTTAGGATTTGAAATACCTCTGCTGGAATTACATCATCTGCACTAGCTTTGTTCATAATGATGTTTCCTAAGGCCCACTTGACTTTGCACCCCAGGATGTCTGGTTCTAGATGAGTGATCATACCATGGTGGTTATCTGGACCATTAAGATCTTTTTTGTGTATTCTTGCCACCTCTTCCTAATATCTCCTGCTTCTGTTAGGTCCATACTGTTTCTGTCCTTTATTGTGCCCATCTTTGCATGAAATATTCCCTTGGTATCTCTAATCTTAATCAAGAGTTCTTTTTAAAAGTTAGTTGTCATCTCCATCTCTTAGTAGTTCATTTGAAATGTGAGAATACTAATATCAACTCCAAATAATTGTTATGGAAATTAAATGAGATAATTCATGCAGAGTGTCTGGCTCAGAGACCTGCTCCTAATAAGTGCTCAACAAACGTAAATGTGCTTTGTCTGTTTCACATTTGTCACCTGATGACAATGGACAAGTCACCTAAATAATGTTATTATTATTATTTTTAATTTGAACTATGTTTTTTTCCCCCTAATTTAAAATTTTCTTCTGTATCTGATCCAGTCTCAAATGATAAGAATGTTGTTTTTTTTTAAGGTCAGTAGCTTGGGGCTGAATTTGCATCAAAGATGAAAAAATATCTCCAAGTAAATTCAATTTGTTATATTTACTTGTCTGTATAAACTGTGCTCTTCAATTTAGTGAACCAAATGGTAAAATTTTATAAGCAAACCAAGTTATGCATAGCACTTATTTTTAAAATAGCACAAACCTGAGAAAAATCAGTGTTATTTTTTTATTCATTTCTCTCTTCATTTCCTTCATTGCAGCATCTCCCAGTTTGCTCAGTTTCAGAATTGAAGAATTTTTTTTTTTTTTTAATTTCTAAAGTTATCCTAAAGAGTCTATGACTTCCTTCTCATGAAGTAACCTTTATTCTGAGTCAGTTCAGTTCAGTCGCTCAGTAGTGTCCAATTCTTTGCGACCCCATGGATCGCAGCACACCGGGCCTCCCTGTCCATCACCAACACCCGGAGCTCGCTCAGACTCACATCCATCGAGTCAGTGATGCCATCCAGCCATCTCATCCTCTGTCGTCCCCTTCTCCTCCTGCCTCCAATCCCTCCCAGCATCAGAGTCTTTTCCAATGAGTCAACTCTTTGCATGAGGTGGCCAAAGTACTGGAGTTTCAGCTTTAGCATCATTGCTTCCAAAGAAATCCCAGGGCTTATCTTCTTCAGAATGGACTGGTTGGATCTCCTTGCAGTACAAGGGACTCTCAAGAGTCCTCTCCAGCACCACAATTCAAAAGCATCAATTCTTCGGTGCTCAGCTTTCTTCACAGTCCAACTCTCACATCCATACATGACCACTTGAAAAACCGTAGCCTTGACCAGACAGACCTTTGTTGGCAAAGTAATGTCTCTGCTTTTCAATATGCTATCTAGGTTGGTCATAACTTTCCTTCCAAGGAGTAAGCGTCTTTTAATTTCATGGCTGCAGTCACCATCTGCAGTGATTTTGGACCCCAGAAAAATAAAGTCTGACACTGTTTCCACTGTTTCTGCATCTATTTCCCATGAAGTGATGGGACCAGATGCCATGATCTTCGTCTTCTGAATGTTGAGCTTTAAGCCAACTTTTCACTCTCCACTTTCACTTTCATCAAGAAGCTTTTGAGTTCCTCTTCACTTTCTGCCATAAGGGTGTTAATTCATATAATCATTCATTCATTCACTTGATGGGTATGTATTAGATGCTTATTATATGCCAGGCACTGGCTGAATTGAAGAAGATACAGTATTTAATAAATCTGATTCAGTACCTAGACTTTGAGAGCTTATATATTACAGAGACAGACCTATATTAATATGTAACAAATATAAACCAACAGACAATGAGTGAGAAAATTTGGGAACTAAGGGAATATAGAAAAGGGACCTGTCCTTTGGGCCAGGGAAATAATTCCTGAAGTTATAATATTTAAAACAAGGCTTATGTTGACTTAAAAAAAAAAAGCGCAACGAGTTCTGCTTCATTCAGCAGACAAAACTGAGGACTTCAGCCTGGGACTCAGCATCTCAGGATACGTGGGGGTGGCAGCTGCAGTGGCTGATGGCTGCAACATCCTTTGTTTACTTATGTGGCTGGTGGTATTTTTAGTTCACACTATCACAAGAAGTAGGAGTTGGTGAGACAGGTATTATCCCAAACCACATCTAGAGCTCCATACTCTATTGCTGTACTTTTAAAAATAAAATGAAGTTTATTTATTTAAATTAATTTCTCTTTCTGTTTTCTCATTATTAGTGTATAGGAATGCAAGGGATTTCTATGTGTTGATTTTATATCCTGCAACTTTACTATAATCATTGATTAGTTCTGGTAATTTTCTGGTGGAGTCTTTAGGGTTTTCTATGTAGAGGATCATGTCATCTGCAAACAGTGAGAGATTCAAATACTCTCCAAATTCTTTTCCAATTCGGATTCCTTTTATTTCTTTTTCTGCTCTGATTGCTGTGGCCCAAACTTCCAAAACTATGTTGAATAGTAATGGTGAAAGTGGGCACCCTTGTCTTGTTCCTGACTTTAGAGGAAATGCTTTAAATTTTTCACCATTGAGGATAATGTTTGCTGTGGGTTTGTCATATATAGCTTTTATTATGTTGAGGTATGTTCCTTCTATTCCTGCTTTCTGGAGAGTTTTTATCATAAATGGATGTTGAATTTTGTCACAGGCTTTCTCTGTATCTATTGAGATAATAATATGGTTTTTATTTTTCAATTTGTTAATGTGGTGTATTACATTGATTGATTTGCAGATATTGAAGAATCCTTGCATCCCTGGGATAAAGCCCACTTGGTCATGGTGTATGATCTTTTTAATGTGTTGTTGGATTCTGATTGCTAAAATTTTGTTAAGGATTTTTGCATCTATGTTCATCAGTGATATTGGCCTGTAGTTTTCTTTTTTTGTGGGATCTTTGTCAGGTTTTGGTATTAGGGTGATGGTGGCCTCATAGAATGAGTTTGGAAGTTTACCTTCCTCTGCAATTTTCTGGAAGAGTTTGAGTAGGATAGGTGTTAGCTCTTCTCTAGATTTTTGGTAGAATTCAGCTGTGAAGCCATCTGGACCTGGGCTTTTGTTTGCTGGAAGATTTTTGATTACAGTTTCAATTTCCGTGCTTGTGATGGGTCTGTTAAGATTTTCTATTTCTTCCTGGTCCAGTTTTGGAAAGTTTTACTTTTCTAAGAATTTGTCCATTTCTTTCACTTTGTCCATTAAATTGGCATATAATTGCAATGGAAAGAATAAAATACTTAGGAATATACCTACCTAAAGAAACTAAAGACCTATATATAGAAAACTATAAAACACTGGTGAAAGAAATCAAAGAGGACACTAAGAGATGGAGAAATATACCATGTTCATGGATTGGAAGAATCAATATAGTGAAAATGAGTATACTACCCAAAGCAATCTATAGATTCAATGCAATCCCTATCAAGCTACTAACGGGATTCTTCACAGAGCTAGAACAAGTAATTTCACAATTTGTATGGAAATACAAAAAACCTCAAATAGCCAAAGCAATCTTGAGAAAGAAGAATGGAACTGGAGGAATCAACCTGCCTGACTTCAGGCTCTACTACAAAGCCACAGTCATCAAAACAGTATGGTACTGGCACAAAGACAGAAATATAGATCAATGGAACAAAATAGAAAGCCCAGAGATAAATCCACACACCTATGGACAACTTATCTTTGACAAAGGAGGCAAGAATATACAATGGAGAAAAGACAATCTCTTTAACAAGTGGTACTGGAAAAACTGGTCAACCACTTGTAAAAGAATGAAACTAACACCATACACAAAAATAAACTCAAAATGGATTAAAGATCTAAACGTAAGACCAGAAACTATAAAACTCCTAGAGGAGAACATAGGCAAAACACTCTCTGACACACATCACAGCAGGATCCTCTATGACCCACCTCCCAGAATATTGGAAATAAAAGCAAATATAAACAAATGGGACCTAATTAAACTTAAAAGCTTGTGCACAACAAAGGAAACTATAAGCAAGGTGAAAAGACAGCCTTCAGAATGGGAGAAAATAATAGCAAATGAAGCAACTGACAAACAGCTCATCTAAAAAATATACAAGCAACTCCTATAGCTCAATTCCAGAAAAATAAATGACCCAATCAAAAAATGGCCCAAAGAACTAAATAGACATTTCTCCAAAGAAGACATACAGATGGCTAACAGACACATGAAAAGATGCTCAACATCACTCATTATCAGGGAAATGCAAATCAAAACCACTATGAGGTACCATTTCACGCCAGTCAGAATGGCTGTGATCCAAAATTCTACTAGCAATAAATGCTGGAGAGGGTGTGAAGAAAAGGGAACCCTCTTGCACTGTTGGTGGGAATGCAAACTAGTGTAGCCACTATGGAGAACAGTGTGGAGATTCCTTAAAAAACTGGAAATAGAACTGCCCTATGATCCAGCAATCCCACTGCTGGGCATACACACTGAGGAAACCAGAATTGAAAGAGACACGTGTACCCCAATGTTCATCGCAGCACTGTTTGTAATAGCCAGGACAGGGAAGCAGCCTAGATGTCCGTCAACAGACGAATGGACAAGAAAGCTGTGGTACATATTCACAATGGAGTATTACTCAGCCATTAAAAAGAATACATTTGAATCAGTTCTAATGAGGTGGGTGAAACTGGAGCCTATTATACAGAGTGAAGTAAGCCAGAAAGAAAAAAACCAATACAGTATACTAACGCATATATATGGAATTTAGAAAGACGGTAACAATAACCCTGTATACGAGACAGCAAAAGAGACACTGATGTATAGAACAGTCTTTTGGACTCTGTGGGAGAGGGAGAGGGTGGGATGATTTGGGAGAATGGCATTGAAATACGTATAATATCATATATGGAATGAGTCACCAGTCCAGGTTCGATGCACGATACTGGATGCTTGGGGCTGGTGCACTGGGATGACCCAGAGGGATGGTATGGGGAGGGAGGAGGGAGGAGAGTTCAGGATGGGGAACACATGTATACCTGCGGTGGATTCATTTCGATATTTGGCAAAACCAATACAATAGTGTAAAGTTTAAAAATAAAATAAAATAAATTGACACATATTTAGAAGGAGAAAGAAAAAAATAAATAAATAAAAATAAAATGAAACTTGGATTTGCTTGGGGCAAGAGTGGGTAAGAATCTGCCTGCCAGTGTAGGGGACACAGGTTTGATCCCTGGTCCAGGAGGATGCCACATGCAGCAGGGCAACTAAGCTTGTGCACCACAACTCCTGAGGCTGGCCCACTCCAGGGCCCAGGCCACAGCCAATGAGCCCTTGTGCCTCAACAACTGAAATCCACATGCCCTGGAGCCTGGGAGCCTCAACTACTGAGCCTACTTGCCAAAACTACTAAAGGCCAGGAGCCTGGAGCGTGCACTCTACACCAAGAGAGGTCACCACAGTGAGAAGCCTGTGCACCACAGTGAAGGGCAGCCCCAGCTCTCTGCAACTAGAGAAAGCCAGTGTGCGGCAACAAAGACCCAGGGTAACCAAAAATAAACAAGTAAGTTATAAAAAATAAAATAAAATTGGGTGTTCTGGGAAATCACTTTTGACCTTGACAAATCAATCTGAGGATCCAGCGGACGTGGAACATTCATACTCAATGAATTTCTCAAAAAGCACCTGGATGAAGCCCTCTTTGACTAGTATCTTGCAGAAGTTATGTTCTCAATCTTTCCAAAAGAAATGGATCATCTTTGAATACTAAGTAAATATTGCAGTATTCTCAAAAGGGATATAAAATAAGCTTTCAGTGACCTGTTAATAGTACTTTTTTAATGGAATTCCAAGCATTACTCAATTTTTTATGAAGTGAATTAATTCAAAGAGACATTCCACATTAAGGGGGAAAAAAAAAAATCCTCTGTGAGTCATTCTCCAAAGATTACCTCATCAAGAACATTAGCAAAGAGCTACAGACAGAATCTCATCATAAAATAGTGCAACTGTTAAAACTAGTATTCAGTTGAAACTTATTGAACACCTACTTTATGCTGGGCACTTCTATCCCAGATTATTTTAGTGGATCCTCTGATTCTCAGACCGCCCTATGAAGAAGGAATGTGTATCCTCACTGTAAATACAAGTACACTGAAGCTTAGAGGATAAAAGTGATTTGTCAAGCTGATGGAGCAAATAAAATAGTAGGAAATGTGCACAGCAGCCTGTGATTTCTGACTCTCATACTGTAACAAACATTGATTAAGTTAGCAGTGACTAAATGTTGAAGGAACTTTAAGCAGCCTAGGTTGTGTTGATATTTAGATTGGAATCCCAGAAACCATTCCATGCCATGAGGAGCCTTTCTTCACCAAGTGTTCTTGCATTTTAAAACTACTCCTTGGAGCTTCCCTGGTGGTCCAGTGGTTAAGAATCCACCTGTCAATGCAAGGGACACTAGCTCAATTCCTGGGTCAGTAAGATCCCACATGCCATGGGGCAACGAAGTCCCTGCACCCCAACTACTGAGCCTCCTGCTCTGGAGCCCCTCCTGCTCCTGAACCTCAATTACTGAGCCCAGGCACCGCAACTACTGAAGCCCGTGTGCCAACAGCCCATGCTTTCCAAGAGAAGCCACCGCCATGAGAAGCCTGCTCACTACCAGAAAGAGTGGCCCCCTGCTCACCCCAACCAGAGAAAGCCCTCGTGCAGCAATGAAGATCCAGCACAGCCATAAAATAAAACCAATTATTTAATTAATTTAAAAAAAAAGAATGAGTTTAGAGCTACCAAGACCCATTCTTAAAAAAAAAAAAAGTAAAAATATAAAATAAACCTGCTTCCTGAAAACTGCCTCTAGAGAATTAAAGGCATCTGTCTCAGAGCAAAGAGATACAGCTTTAGAAGACACATAATCAAATCTCTGTCTAAGGTCTAGGGATTTCCTCACTCATGCACAGCAAAAATAACTGTAAAATGCATCAAAATAAGTTCTTGTGCCAACCACTTGCCTATATTAAACTCTGTATGTCAGAAGGTAAAATGAAACCCCTTTAATCATCTTTCTGTCATTCTACCCTAACCCCACACAGAGATGCGGTAGACACACACAGATATATACATCTTTGCTTGACCAACTCCAACTCATTCACATCTCAACTTTAACACCACTCCCTCCAAGAAGCCGATCCAGGCCTCTCAAGTAAACATCATATTCCTGTGCTAGACACTCCTGAGGTTCTCTTCCCATGTGTGCATGCTCAGTTGTGTCCAACTCTGTGCGACCCCATGGGCTGTAAACCCCCTAGACTCCTCTGTTCATGGGATTTTCCAGGCAAGAATACTAGAGTGGGTTGCCATGCCCTTCTCCACTGAGGTTCTCTTAGTTAGCCTTTATAAGCTTGCATCTGAATTATATGTTTCTTAGATTGTCTTCTCCATTGAACTGTAACGTGTAAACAGTGATAAATTCTAGCTTTATGAAGACCCAAGTATGCATTCATGGGGGGGGGGTCTTTAATAAAAATAATTAAAAATCACAAATGGAAAATTAAGTGCATGTGCATGCATGCTAAGTTGCTTCAGTGATGTCTGATTCTTTGCAACCCTATGAGCTGTAGTCCACCAGGCTCCTCTCTCCATGGGAGGCAACGATACTGCAGTGGGTTGCCATGTCCTCCTCCAGAGTAGGATAAAAAAATTACATCAAATTGGAAACTTTAAAATGATGAATATTATAAATATACTGTATATAGAAAGATAACATGATAATTTTACTAATTAATAGCTTCATGTGCCTCTCTGTACTTTCCTACAAACAAACTTCTGGATCTGACCATTTCAAACCTAGTCTTTTCTCCATTATCCACATCCTTCCAGTGTCCAGCTCTACTGGGCACAATTTTGTTGAATAAACTTGTGGAAACGGACCTTCGGATATCATGCAGCCTAGTGAGTTGGTTCAGTGAGCAGCAGTATGTCTAGCTATCATTTCTAGCCTGGACTGTCTGCTCTTAACACATACAGAAGTAACCATAAACCCCACAATCTGTCCTCCTAAATCCAAATATGTAGTAAGTAGGTGGGGCTTCCCTGGTAGCTCAGTCGGTAAAGAGACCACCTGCAATGCAGAAAACCCGGGTTCCGTCCCTGGGTTGGGAAGATCCTCTGGAGAAGGAAATGGCAACCCACTCCAGTATTTCTGCCTGGGAAATCTCATGGACAGAGGAGTCTGGTGGGATACAGTCAATGGGGTCACAAGAGTCAGACACAATTTAGTGACTAAACTACTAATACTAGTATGTGTGTATGTATGTATGTATCTTAGAGAAGGCGATGGCACCCCATTCCAGTACTCTTGCTTAGAGAATCCCATGGATGGAGGAGCCTGGAAGACTACAGTCCACGGGGTCTCGAAGAGTCAGACACGACTGAGCGACTTCACTTTCACTTATCACTTTCATGCATTGGAGAAGGAAATGGCAACCCACTCCAGTGTTCTTGCCTGGAGAATCCCAGGGACGGGGGAGCCTGGTAGGCTGCCTGTACCGGGTCTCACAGAGTCGGACGCAACTGAAGTGACTTAGCAGCAGCAACAGCATGTATGTACCTTCTCTATTCCTCCCTCTCATTTCTCATCTCACTCTCTCTCTCTGACACCAGTTTTCCTTAACTGGATCTCCAAAGTGTCCCTAGCAACTCTGGTGACACTCCTCTTGGGAAAAGTATGTGGTAGGAAACCTAGAGTATAAAGTGACACAGGTTATGATCAGTGAATTTTAAATATTTTATTTTTGCAAATTTAACAAAATATGTGACCACATGACCACAATGCTAGAGCCAGAGCCTCGGAAGGGGCTATAAAGATGCTTAATCTTCCTATTAGTTACAGTGAATTCATGTGTGGATATGATAGAATAAGTATTGTGTCTTTTTTCACTTTTGAATCCCTTATTCTTAGGCCTATGCCTGACATGCAGGAGACTCTCAAAACATATTTATTCTATACATCAGTGTCTCTTTTGCTGTCTCGTATACAGGGTTATCGTTACCATCTTTCTAAATTCCATATATATGCGTTAGTATACTGTATTTATGTTTTTCCTTCTGGCTTACTTCACTCTTGGACTCTGTGGGAGAGGGTGGGAAGATTTGGGAAAAAAAAAAAACATATTTATTAAATGAATGATTTAAATTCTGTCATATTAGTTCTTGGGCTTACCTGATGACTCAGATGGTAAAGAATCTGCCTGCAATGCAGGAGAAGCCAGGTTTGATCCCTGGGTTGGGTCGATCCCCTGGAGAAGGGAATGACTATCCACTCCAGTATTCTTGCCTGAAGAATTCCACAGACAGAGAAACCTGGTGGGCTATTGTTTATATTAGTTCTTAGTCACAGCTTCATAATCTATGAATTGCTTTGTGAAATAATTGAAAGCTATGTCTAGCTTTACAAATAACAATAAACTTCATCTGTTGCTATGCACATCTGCATATTACAGGCATACCTCAGAGATACTGTGGGTTCACTTGCAGGCTACCACAATAAAGCAAATATCTCAATAAAGTGAGTCACATGAATTTATTGGCTTCCCTTCCCAGAGCAAGAAAGGTATGTTTATACTGTACTGTAGTCTATTAAATGTGCAATAGCATTATGCCTAAATTCAATGTACATACTGTAATTAAAATATACAAAACAAAAATTATAAAAGAAGCATCAAAGATTACTGATCACAAATCACCATAATGTATATGATTGTGATTAAAAGTTTAGAATATTCTGAGAATTATTAAAATGTGACACAGAGACATGAAGTAAGCAAACGTTATTGGAAAAATGGCACAAATAGACTTGCCTTAGCAGGGTTACCACATATCTTCAATTTATTCAATTTGTAAAAAATGGATTTCTACAAAGTTCAGTAAAGCAAAGTACAATAAAAAAGGAATGTCAGTATTATTATTGTCATAAATATCATATTTCTACCACTATCTATTTTTAAAGTACTGTTTTCCTCTCTATGATTAAGAGACACTAGGGAACTTGGGTCTTGAAATAACTTTTTATATTAAGAATTTATTAATTATCAGAGACATGAGACAAAAGGTCATGGATGTAAATTAAGTTCAAGGGGCCTATGCCTACCAACAGAATAGATAACAAGCTGTGATATATCCACATGATACAATAAATATCCCAGAAATGTAAAGGAACCAGCTACTGAGATGTGTGACAATGAAGCAATCTCCAAGTGATTATGGTGAGTGAAGTAAGCCAGAAAACAGGTTATATGACTCTCTATATAAAATTATAGAAAATGCAAAATAAAAATTATGACAGCAGATCAGGAGTTGTGAGTAGGGGGCATCAAAGGATGGAAAGAAGAGATGACAAAGGGACAACAGGGAACTTTGGAGGTGATGATATATTCAGTATCTTGATTGTAGTGATGGATACACATGTATGTCAAAATTATCACATTACACAGTGTACATAGGTATAGTTAATTGCATATTAGTAGATGCCAATAGAAGTAATTAAAAGGGCTTCCCAGGTGGCACTAGTGGCAAATAATCTGCCTGCCAATGCAGGAGATACAAGAGACATGGGTTTGATCCCTGGGTCAGGAAGATCCGCTGGAGGAGGAAATGACAACCCTGGAGAATCCCATGGACAGAGGAGCTTGGTGGGCTTCAGTCCATGGGGCTGCAAAGAATCAGACATGACTGAGTGGCTAAGCACTTAGAGGTGCTAAAAACATGAAAAGGGCATGCATTTATTGTTACACTACCAAAATAAAATAAGCATATCAGCATTACATAACACAGGCTCTTGAGAGTGTGGAACCAAGTAAGTCCCAAATGTGTTCTTGTTTACACAGATGTGTACACCTGCTTATATAAATCCTTTTAGTGCTACAACTCCTGAGCCTCCTCAAAGATTTACAAAGGGTAATATTTAGTAGAATATCCTTATCAGCATTTCTAAAGAATCCTTATTTCAACAGTGTACTCAAGGCCAAGAGGGATTTGACAAAACAAACAATAGCTTATATAATGAAAGAGCAATCCTTATTCTAAAACAAATCTGCAGCATTCTAAGACAAATAGATGGGATG
Source organism: Bos indicus (assembly GCF_029378745.1). Lineage (NCBI taxonomy): Eukaryota > Metazoa > Chordata > Mammalia > Artiodactyla > Bovidae > Bos > Bos indicus. Next base: position 15,341,353 of record NC_091788.1, on the reverse strand, counting down.
AAGTCTCATTGAATTAGATCAAACCTTTTGACACATATGATCCAAGATCATTCTGAGTGAAGGAAATGCTTGCTTTCCCAAAGGAAGACCAAACTTACTGTAGGATTAGTCTCAAGGACATTCCAGCTGCTTACTATAGACCATGATATTTGCATTGAAGAGCTCTTCAGAATCAACTTTACTACTTAAGGTTTGGAAAGGGCTTTTATATAATCTGCACTAGATTCTGGGGTTTCTTTGCTTCCATATGGAATGTTTATTGAATGATTATACCAAGGAACATATGCTTATTACATAAGCACCTTGGTTTTCTGTCATTTTCTTTTGAAATGAGGAGTTTAAATAAAATTTCAAGATGACAGAAAGGCAGTCACATATAAGAAAGTCAAGCTGCTTCTTCTAACAGCTGTTTCATCTGTCTATGCTTGTGTCAATGTTATAATAATACCAGGTGTGGGGTAAGACAGATATCAATCCTCACATTTTATTTTAAAAATAAAGGTCTCTCATAAATTGACTACGTTTTCAAAAATCCTCAATTCAGATGAATTAAAAAGTCCTTCAGTATATCATGTTCCATGTCCCTCTTGTAGCCACAGTATGGTGCTTTCACACTTTTATTTTTTCCTTTGCTTATTACAGACCGGTTTAGATATTGGAATGTTTCCATTTTTATGCCACCTGTGCCTTTTTTTAACAGTTCTCTAACACACCGTGCTGTGTATTTTTCAGGTTCACTCAGATCCTTGGCTTAAACACTGGTTCCACTTCTTGCATGGTGTGCATCCACAGAAAAATTACTTCTCTCTGGATTTTCTGACCCTTCTTCTGTAGATTTAATTACTTCTCCCAAAGATAGCTGTCCGTAGGTTTTAGTACATACTGCTTCCCTTGCCTTGAAATTACACATTTTTTTAATGAAAAACTTTATTGTATAATAGATGTTCTTTATATATATTTTTTCTCCCCATCTAGACTGTGGATTTCTACTTGAACTTTTAAAGATGATTTGCAATTATTAAGGATTTCTTAGAGTTAGGAAGGTCTAAATGTGAATGCTATCTTTAATATATCTAGGAATCTGGTTTGGGGCAACTTAATCTCTCAGTGTAATCTTGTTTTTTTTCATGTATAAACTAAAATCATGATATCTGGCTTACCAGGATTTGATTAAAAAAATATCATAGAATTGTATCTGTGAGGCATGCCTGGTACATAATATGTGTTCAGTAAATGATAACCAACGTTGCTGATGCTGCTTTGTTGCTCTTATTGCTTCCATGGTGACAGATGATCATCAGGAAACAAAAATATCTTTTTGAAGAGCTTTCAGTTACTCCCCAAGTGGTAATGCTTTGCAGATTTTCAAGCAGAAGAATATTACAGAGCTCACAGAACAATATTCCTCAAAGTAGACTGACCTTTGCAAACATATTGGCTTGATCTAACAGACCTTGCTATGGTGCAAATGAAGGGAATTGAAGCCAGAATAAGCCATCTGGGGTCTTCGGAGTCATCAAGCCCATAGGAGATAATGAAAACATACATCACCCATAACCTTTTAGGCCAACTGGGCTATTGAACATAACAGGAGCATAATGGCTTTCCTGATGTGTCAGAAATTCTCCACTCCTGCCTCTAGTAGTTCATCAAATTGCTCCATGCTTATTGCTTCAATCTGTATTCATCTTTAATATGCCTTGTATGCTTGAATCCTTTCTCTCAAAACCTTCAAGGCCCCAGGAAATTCTTGTACCCAAATGCCATACTCCCTAAGTAACAAAGACCCTGAAAGCTGAAAATCAAACCTGCTACATTATAGAAATAAAAAAAGGAAAGAAGTCATATTAAAAATAAACGGTTTCAAAGATTTCATGGGAAAACGTCGATGCAATTTGCAACTTCATTTGTTCCAGTGACAAGTTGATAAAATGTTAGTGGTACAAATGCGTCAGAAAATTTGACACAAATTGAAAGTGACTACACATTCCATTATCCCAAACTCCCTTGGTAATGGAAAATGATGGTTAAAGATAGGTTCTCATATGTCTTAGAAGCATGAGGCTGTCTTTGGGAGATAATACCCTCGATTATCAGGAAAGATAAGCAATCAAAAGGATGCAAGGGCTGCAGTGATTCTGTGATCCAAGCTTCAGGATCCTGACTACAGGATGAACAGTTTCATTAAGAGATGCTAAAATATACACAGAAAATTCTTATCCATGAAACACATTTAAAAATTTGAGTATAGAAGTGACTCATTGGTTAGTGGAACCATTAACAGAGAAGTCATTGTTGTCAGTCAGTAAATAAAGCTTGCTAAAGTATTTAGTGCAGTTAAAAAAAAAATGTTTATATATTTAAATAGCATTCTATTTATGAACAATCATCATTTAAAAGACACTTTAAAATATGACACATATTTTAGAGAAATCAAAAATTTTTTAGAGAAAAATCAGATTTTCTCTAGAAATTTTTCAGATAAAAGTATAATTAGGATCTAATAGATGGTCTTTGCATTAACTCCATTCTTTTATATACTGAAGCTTTGTAACATTAGTATTTTTAGTCTTATGGTCACATAAAGAACCTAGATTCTCAGAATTGAAGAAGGTACAAGAATACTAAATGGTTATGCTAATACTTGTAGTAACATCATAGGAGAGTAATTATTTTCTTTATTTTACAGGGAAAATTGATCTCAGAAAAAGTAAGGGCTCTATGGTTTTTCCACTGGTCATGTATGGATGTGAGAGTTGGACTATAAAGAAAGCTGAACACTGAAGAATTGATGCTTTTGAACTATGATGTTGGATAAGACTCTTAAGAGTCCCTTGGACTGCAAGGAGATCCAACCAGTCCATCCTAAAGCAGATCAGTCCTGGGTGTACATTGGAAGGACTGATGTTGAAGCTGAAACTCCAATACTTTGGCCACCTAATGTGAAGAGCTAACTCACTTGAAAAGATCTTGATGCTGGGAAAGATTGAGGGCAGGAAGAGAAGGGGATGACAGAGGATGACATGGTTGGATAGCATCACCAACTCAATGGACATGGGTTTGGGTAGGCTCTGGGAGTTGGTATTGGACAGGGAGGCCTGGCGTGCTGCAGTTCATGGGATCACAAAGAATCGGACATGACTGAGTGACTGAACTGAACTTCCCAAATAAAACCACCCAACTAATAAGTGATAAAGATAGGATTTGAGTTTCAGTCTATCTCACTTGAAAGACTTGACTATTTCTTCTATGCCATCTCTTCTAATGAACTCTGATTCTGTTATTTTCTTCAATTATGAATATATCTACTTTACAGCAGCCTTCATAATCATATAGTAGTTCAGAAAATGTGTTCAGACTCATCAATATGAAAAATTCACTCATTCAATTCATTCCAAAACATTTAGTGAGAACAAAATGCTTAGTGGCTATTTGTTAATGGCCATAATAACAATAGTAGTAGTAGGAACGATTTTACTTGCAAGTAGGAGAAAGTCAACTCAAACTAACTTAAGTAGCACAAAGCAATTTATTGACAGGATAATTGAAGATATTTCCCAAAAGTGAGGGAAGGATGCAGAAGCCAGAGGAGCTTTGGGACTTTAAAAGATTGGACTTGCTTTTTCTCACCATAACTCTCTCTCTTTCCCTGTACCACTTCTGCTAGAGTGTTGGCTTCATTTACTTAGGTTCTACCTTGTGATTATAAATATGGCCCCTATAGCACCGAAGCCACATCATTACAGTCTGAAAGGAGAAATAATCTCCCTGCAGCTCAGCATATGAAAACACCATATGAAAAAAACCATATGAAAACATATGGATTCTAACTAGCCAGTGAGGTTTGTATGACCACCCCAGACCAATCATTGGTTAGGGTAATGAAATATTATGATTCTCCAGGCTTGGGTTACATGCCTACCTTTATGGTCTAGGGAATGGGTCCTTTGGTTAGAAGCTCCATCTGAGTTACAGAATTACAGGAGCATTCCCAAGGAAAGAGGCCAGGGGAGTATATTAACTAGAAGTATAGGGAATCATACTGAGTAGTCTTCATTAGCAGTTATTGGAATATTAGTTAACACTTGCTTGCTGAACATCTGCTATATTAAAGGCATTATTTTGAAATAGTAAATGTGTTATTTAATATTCACAGTAATCATATAAAATAGGTATTTCTATCTCTAATAAAGATTAGAAAATTAAGGCTTACAAACTTTAAATTACTTGCTCAAGGGGTTATAACCAGTAACTGGGAAGGACCTGACTGAACATAATACATATCTGTCTGCCTGCTACTCCTGACAACTATTCTATGCCGCCTTCAGGTTTGGAGACCTTTTTCTTTTGTTACCCATTACTACTCAGGATATGGTTTGTAGGTTCTGGGTATCCTCCTTTGTGGAATATCTTAGTTGGCTACTACTGTTCTTAAAATACAATGCTTAGAGTCAAAATTGCATGTATCACATCTATCTGTAAAACAGGAAAATGAATATGAACAGCATAGTCATAATTTAGGTCTTTGTTCTTTTAGTGAAGCCATTGAGCTAATTTAAAACAAACACTAAAATCAACATGGGTAATCCTGTTTATACTTTCAGTCAAATATAATGTTTCAAACCTTTTCTTATAGATTGGCACCAAAGCAGATGTCCTTCTCTTTTTAAAAATTAAATACTTATGTTTCTACCTTAATACTCTATGCTGATTTTTTGAATGAATTCATTTTTTGGTTGATTTTATTTTTCATGGCTTCGTTCACCATTTCCACACAATATGACACTGAAAGGTCTTTCTTTTCCTCATTGTATTAGATACTATCAAACTACTTATTGCATTAGAGATCATACATGATTTATTTGATTTTGCTGCTGTAACTTAATGCTTGCTTCTCCATTAGACAATAAACTTTCCGGGTGTATGGACTGTGACTACTTTATTCACCATTGTACACCTAGTTAAGTGTTTGGTACAATGGTCAACCAATAGGTAATCTTGAATGAATAAAGGAATGAATCTACTGATATTTTAATAAACAAAGCATACACTTCATCTAATTTGACATAAAATTGTGTTATTATTGTTTTTTTAATAGGTAAGGATAAGATAAAATCTAATACAATATTGTAAAGTTTAAAAATAAAATAAAATTTAAAAAAAAACTAATAGAATTAATTTTATATTTTCCCACTTTTAGCTCCTGTGTCAGGTGGAAACATGTTGGGATTTGTTCATCTCAAACTGTCATTGCTTACAATTTCTTTGGCTTACATCACCCAGATTATGCTTTTTTTATGAGGCAAACTCCTGGTCTCCATTCTAGAAATTTTTGTCACCACATCATCCATAAATCTGACCTCCCCATAATAGTTGCTTCTCTATTCATGTTTCTACACTGCAATTCAATTATTATCATCTATCACTGATATTACATCTCTAAATGCTATACTTTGAAGGATGGAATCCATCTCTAAATCTGTTTTCATATACTTGGAAATTAATGGAATCCTTGTAACATAATGTTATTATCAGGTTAATCATTACTATGATCAACAGAACCTTATTTCTCATGAAATTTGCCTAAACATTCTTTACCAGTGGTCCTACCCCAGAGCCATATTCTAAGGATGGCCATGACTTTGATGCTGATGGAGCTTAGTTGCTTGAAACCTGAAACACACAAATCCTGAGAAACACCCAGGAAGCAGAAGCAGAATGGTATAAGAATAAAAGGATATTTTGAAGAGTGAGTGTGAGTTATTAAAAGGGTGAAAGGAAATGAAAGTGAAAGCTCAAGATAGGAATATATATCTTGTGTGAACGTTGCCGATCTGAACTTATATTCTAGGTGTGAATTTCCCTCGCAGGCAAACTGTCCAGCTTAGATTTTACTTCTGTTTTTCTCATTTTCTCTCCTAAATTTTCAATACCATCTATTTGTCCCTCGGCCTGCTCACTCTCTTGTTTGACATTGAGTATACTGCATTAATTCCACAGCAAATGACTTTGTGAAAAGGGAAATGTAAGAGAAGATGTATTTTCCTAAAGAAAGATAACAGTTTAAATGAGTAACAAAATAATCTATAAAAGCAATGACTCATTCTTGGGGAGACAGGTTGTGCTCTATAATCACATGGACTTGGGTTCAAATTCTGATTAGCATTCACTGGTTAGGAAAATTGTTTAAATGGTAACTCATCTGAGCTCTAGTTTTCTCCTCTGTATGGCAGGATGATACCTATTTCATGTGTTGATTAATAAGAATAAAGTAAAACATCAGACAAAGTTTTTGGAAAATAGGTCCACGATAAGTATGCACTGAATTCAGTTGAATTAAAAAATGTATATTTATCTAATTCCATTCATATAATACTTCATTTTAAAACCTGAGTGAACTTAAATTTAAATAAGTGAATTAACCAGTGCACGGTTGCCAGGTTAATCATTGGCATAATCACAAGTAGATTGTAGAGAAAATAAAGTAAAAGGTATTTAGAAGGATGCATCATAATGAATTGCATATTAGAAATATTCCTAAGAATATAGACAACATTACAATTCAGCCAATAGAGGAAAAATTACATTTTTGTTCTCTCTAAATAGTGATGAATAATAAACTAATAAAAATTTGCCAAATAATGAATCATGCTTGATTTCAAGCAGGGAATGGCCAATTCATCTGCTTAATCACCTTTATTAAAACAGATATCACTTTGCTAAGGTGACATCATCACTGGTATAAATACTTGAAGATCTGAGAGCTATTGCTTATTGTGTGCAAGGAATAATTGCACCTCTTTGGAACTTCAGTGGGCATTTTTTTTGGAAGAGAAATTTGGTGGAGTTTTGTGGATAATCCTTCTTCTTAGAGAAAAATAATAATAATCTCAAACTAATGAGACAGTGGTTTCATGATTCAACTCCACTTACAGCAGACTTTCCTTAGACTCATTAACAGTCTGAAGTTTTCAGATGAGTTGAAACTTTATTCTTGAAAACTCTATCCATCTGTGGCAGGTATTCATTGGAGAAGTATTACTGTGAGCCTGGGTGTTCTAGGGGCTTTGCTCCAGGAAGGCTGTGCAGATGGGAGCTTTCCTCCTTTCCTTTCTGCAGTAAGGGAAGCCTGAGGCATTTTTCAATGAAGTCGCTCTGGGCAAACCTTAAGGGCCTGTCTTCCTGCTGTGTGTACTCAGTCAGGGGATTTGAGTAGGAGGTAGGGAATCTGGAGAGGATGAAAAGCGACACCCCTGCAGACCCACTTTAACCCTTGTTCAAGCATAGAGCATCTCGTAAACAGCAATCAGAACACCCACGCTCTCTTCTCAGCCCCTGTGATCAGCTTTGTGCAGCACTGGTGACCCTGGACTGGACTTAGTAACCCAGAAAGTCACATCTGAGCAGGATCAGCTCAACTTCATCAAAGCTGGACAGACTTTTTCCTATTCTAGGGCCTACATAAACATTTCTCTAGGCAATCAGGCACTGAGGTCAGGACACAGGGATAATCATCACGTGGATTTATAGATTTGATCTGGAAAGGTTTGGGGGGAATTACCAGCTCTCTCTGCCTCCTGTGCTCATGGGGATGACCTTGTGAGTGCCCGTGTTAGAATTTCCAGAGTTAGCGCTATAAGCACATCTCCAAATATTTAATGTGCATTGCTGAATCTCAGAACAACATAAAATATACAAATGCCATTTGAGACAAGTAGTTCATCCCCAACCACCTAACCTGTCAGTTATAGATAAAGTCAGATTCCATCATCTTATGCTGCTGCTGCTACTGCTGCTAAGTCGCTTCAGTCGTGTCCGACTCTGTGCGACCCCATGGACAGCAGCCCACCAGGCTCCCCCATCCCTGGACTCCAGGCAAGAACACTGGAGTGGGTTGCCATTTCCTTCTCCACTGCATGAAAGAGAAAATTGAAAGTGAAGTCCCTCAGTCGTGTCCGACTCCTAGAGACCCCATGGACTGTAGCCCACCAGGCCCCTCCATCCATGGGATTTTCCAGGCAAGAGTACTGGAGTGGGTTGCCATTGCCATCATCTTATAGATAGGGTCAAATCCCAGTTTTTATGAATAGCCAACTCAGTACTTCTCTGGACAAGTAGAAAGAAAAGAAAGGAGAAAGAAAGTGACGTTGTTCAGTCGTGTCTGACTCTTTGTAGTCGGACTACAAAGAGTGGACTGTAGCCCACCAGGTTTCTCCATCCATGGAATTTTCCAGGCGAGAGTACTGGAGTGGGTTACCATCTCCTTCTCCAGGGGATCTTCCCGACCCAGGGATCGAACCCGGATCTCCTGCATTACAGGCAGACGCCTTACCCTCTGAGTCACCAGGGAAGCCAAGTATAGAGTATCCAGGAAAAACAGGGGCTCTCTGGAGACTGTGCTCACAGAGGCTATGCTAATTTTGAGGGTACTGATATACCTTATTAGTGAAGACAAGAAAGGTATCAAGCTAACAGAGCAATGCCTGAAACTTCACTGGCATTATAATAATAATATAATGTATGAAAGTATCAGTCATTTCTGACTTTTTGCAACCTCATGGACTATACAGTCCCTAGAATTCTTCAGGCCAGAATACTGGAGTAGGTAGCCTTTCTCTTCTCCAGGGGATCTTCCAAAGCCAGGGATCGAACCCAGGTCTCCTGCACTGCAGGCGGATTCTTTACCAGCTGAGCCACAAGGGAAGCCCACTAGCATATATAAGGCCCTCCTTTTGCACCAGTTAGTTCCTTTGCTCATTCCTATGGCTTGTCCTTTCAGGGTACATGATGAGAGGACTGGATCGCTCCTTTTATATGTAATCTTTAAAAATGTGTCCTTGACTCAGCTCCTTCCCAGCTACCTAGAAATCTGAATTTTGGGGTTTCTTTTCTCCTCTAGTATTGTTCATCTTCCACTCACCCAGACTCTTCCCCTTCTCTACAGATGCAGGTTCATATCTCTCTGCATCCCATGTGTAAACTCGGTAGCCTTTTAGAGTTTGGAATCTGAAGATGTTCCAACAGAAATCATTAGCACTAATATGCAGTGAGATGATTTCTGTTTGACCATCAAATATGTTCACTTTTAATTAAGGACTAAATCTTGACAAGCTCTAAAAATGTGCATGGCAAGACAAGAGAAAGGAGTACGTTTTCAACACTGGCAAATGAAAAAAAGAATAATCTCTGCAGTTGGAAAAAAATTACCAAAATTTATGTCAAAAGAAGGAATGCTGTTAATGTAAGTCTTGGATTAGAGATCTAACTCTTTGTTTTTTAGTTAAGGGATAGAGTGGGCAGGGCAAGCCAATTCATTTCTCCTAGCTGATGTTTCTTCCCATGTAATATGAAAATAATATGTGTTCCACTACAAGGCTTGGGGTAAAATTTTATTAATAAAGACATATCAAGGACAGGCATTCACATGTATGAACCCTTAATATGTGCCAGCCTGTTAAGCATTTACATATTTGATTTAATTCTTAACACCTCATATGAAAGACTATTTATATCCACATTTTATGGAGGAGAAATTGATAAGCAGTTATGATGTATCAATTATTTCTTTAAAAACTTTTTATTTTGCATTGAGGTATAGCCAATTAATAGCATGTGATAGTTTCAGGTGGACAGCAAAGGGATTCAGCCGTGCATACACATGCATCCATTCTCCGCCACACTCCCCTCCCATCCAGGCAGCCACACAACATTGAGTAGAGTTCCCTGTGCTATAAAGTAGGTCCTTGTTGGTTATTCATTTTAAGCATAGTCGTCTGTACATTACCTTTTAACCCAAAAATGCCCTGGAAAGTCATTTATCATTTATTACTATTACCCCTTCCAAATGTAAGTGAACATAAAATTTGCAAAGTGTCATATTTAGTTCCTAGCAAGGAAATGAAGCTGTCATTCTATGCCCACCACTCTCCTTTCCCCGCCAGGTTTTGCAGATGTACTGTTTACAGTTGCAGACTCTTCTTTAAACCTTTTTCCCTCCTTAAGCTCCCACAACATTCATCTCATCCTCACAACTCTCCTCTACAGGGTGATAAGGGAAATCATGTTTCCATGAATACACTAAGAGGCCAGGAGTTACACCATTTCTTAATTAATTAAACAATTCTTCTCTCTTCCTTCCCTAATTACATGCTTTACTTTCATTTCCTACTTGTGATGAGAATCTACATTCTTGAATGGAATCAATATAGAATTTGAGTTGAATGGGTATCAACTTTTCCCTGGGGAAGGTGGGTAGAAATCACATTAGTCTACTACACCAACTCAAAAAAGAACTTCATGAGGATTAAGACAGTTTATTTCTTGATTGACTCCATATGACTTTATTGAGCAATGCTAAGTACTGGGCATAATCAATCAGTGCGAGATGTGTTTTCTGTTCTCATGGGGTCACACTAGCAGAGGAGACAAACCTTATCTATCTGACTTAAGGGTGAGAGAAGGCATATGTCTGTGCCTTGTTTCACTCACTAGATAGTAATGATGTAGGAGAAGGCAATGGCACCCCACTCCAGTACTCTTGCCTGGCAAATCCCATGGATGGAGGAGCCTGGTGGGCTGCAGTCCATGGGGTTGCTTAAAGTCGGACATGACTGAGCAACTTCACTTTCACTTTTCACTTTCATGCATTGGAGAAGGAAATGGCAACCCACTCCAGTGTTCTTGCCTGGAGAATCCCAGGGACGGGGGAGCCTGGTGGGCTGCCGTCTATGGGGTCGCACAGAATCAGACACGACTGAAGTGACTTAGCAGCAGCAGCAGCAGCAGCTGTACCTATGTTATACTTATGGCTCACCTTAACTGACACCTATTTTAGGACAGGCACTGTTCTACACTCCTTGCAGGTATGAACTCATTGAAAGACTGTTCTAAACTACAAGACAGCTTTTATCACTTTCCTATTTCTCTGCTTCTTTGTGGATCCACATTGGTGGGTAAACCAGCTAGGTATATGAAGAACATTAGACTATCATAGGGCACTAATGTATCACTGGAAACAAAAAAGTTGATGAAGAAAACCATATTTAACAAATCTCTTTACAGGCAGAAAAGAAAATGCTTGGAAAAATTCATTTATATAGCTGCTGGGGATGAAGAGTGAGACTCCTTTGTGGGATGCTTAAGTCATAAGACTTGCTCTTAAAGCACTTTCAAGAGAAGATGGATCCTGTTAACCTTCACCTTTGTTTATCTTTGTCACATGGGGTAGGCCTAATGGAACCAAAAGTGGGTTGTTCTACAAAACTGATAAGAAACTAAACATTGCCATCAATGCTCCCTACCAGTCCCTCATGCCATCCACAGAACTTTTTCTAATCAAACATATGTTGGAGAGAACTCAAAAACTATGATTCAAGCAAATATCCCCCTAAGTCATCCTCATTCTTTAGACATGTCCTAAAGGAATTATGTCAAACAATATCCTAGTTTACAAGTCCTTTCTATTCTGATATCTAACTATCTTTCTACACTTAACTGCTATCATTCTGCCTCTATGTAGGAATGCAAGCTACTGCTGTTGTCTCTCCGATTCCTTTTCTAAATGTTTACTTATCTGATTTATCTATCAAATATGAATTCCATAAACACACTAATTTGTCTTACGCATCCCTGTACTCCATTGCTGGGATCCTGGATAATGCAGATAGCTGTAATAAGTACTTGCTAAATAATAATTTCCTGCTGAAGGGAAAATCCTAGTGACTTGTTTAATACATCCAAGTGACTTGTTTCCACATCCAGTAAAATCATACACACAGATCAGACCCCAATAAATATTTGTTGAATGCCTGTAGGATCATCTGATCCCTTGTTCCTTTCAATAATTTTCATCTCTTCTAACAAGAACAAATCATTTTCTTTCACTTTCTTTGGATAGTCTTTATTGCTATTCTTGTATTGAAGAACATTCAGAAGTGGTTTAGATTTTTTAAACTCTGAAGTGTATTAAAATGTGCTGTATATAGACTAATTGGCAAAGCCCTATAAATGCAATGATGGCAGCTCAGTTTCTGAGTGTAGTCTTGTTTGGTTCATCATAATTTGACAAGTTGGCATGATTGAGGTTAATGAGAAAATTCATTTTCAGTGATATAGGAGGCACTTAGGAGAGCAACAGTTACACTAATAAAGAATTGCATGTTTCACAGATTGCATAGTCTTTGCAATTTTTCTTTATATATATATAATATAAATTTTCATATATATATAACAAATGGCTTGCTTTGTTGAATTCTAGATAAGAGAAAGAAAGGGCAGCATGCAGAGATTTGAAAGAGAAACAGATTCTTAATAACTTAACCTAAATGATAGAAGTTCAAGGTAATAGACCAGGTAGGCAAATATAAGCCTTACCCCTTGCCTGATGTGGAAGCACATAATGAATTTGAATTAATGATATACTTTGTTACAAAAATAACTGTTCACAACCATACTAGGAAAATGTCACTCATTCTCATATACGTTGTTTTAAAATGAACTATCAACACAGGTTATCAGAAAGCAGCTCTTTCTCCAAAGAAGCACTCAAGTGAGGCCTCTGGGAAAGAAACACTTAAAAAATCAGCATTTACTAAATCAATGTTTGCCAGCACTTTCTGTATGATAAGAACTCTGCAAGAGTTCTCTGCAATGAGAGAAACAATGTGGATGGCAGAGCTACTATCTTTGACCTTAAGTAGCGCACAATCTAGTCGGAGGAGCTTGAAGTTCTTATAGGTTCCTGGATGAGAAACTTTAGAGACAAGACTACAGCAAGCAAATGTGGTCAAGACCGCAGTAAGTGAATGTGGGTCAAAGGAGACAAATCTAGTTTTTTTCTGAGTAAACTCGATTCCAATTAGGTCTATGAAAATCTGGGTGCTAATATAGGTTTTACCATAAGACACAGATGAGCAAAGAGATAGCCTCCATTTTAAGCACAAGGTCTAGTCATTTTTGACTTCCCTGGTGGCTCAGATGGTAATACGTCTGCCTGCAATGCTGGAGACCTGGGTTTGATCCCTGGGTGGGGAAAATCCCCTGGAGAAGGAAATAGCAACCCACTACAGTACTCTTGCCCGGAAAATTGCATGGACGGAGGAACCTGGTTGGCTACAGTCCATGGGGTCGCAGAGTCGGACACAATTGAGCGGCTTCACTTTCACTTTCACTAGTCATTTTCCTCCTAACCTGGCCAAAGTTTTCTTGTAAGTCCAGATTCTTGTGCTTATTATCAGTGGTCTTGCTTGCCATTTCTACCACTGGTGGGTAATGGTACTAGGCAAAAAAAAAAGTAAGCATCCTGAGATCATTGTTTATAAGTATTTGAATATTAAGCAATAATAACAATATCTAATATTCTTCCTGAGATTCACTGTCTATAATGTGCTTTCAATGTACATTTTTTAGTGGCTCTCAACTCTGCTTATGACTTAGAATTACCCATACAGGTTGCAAACTAATACCTTGATCCCAGACTAGCATGTTCTGATTCAGTAGGTCCTGGGTGGTATTTTTAAGAAGTTTCATGAATGATTTTGAATTGCAGTTCAGGTTTGAGGAGCATGGTTTTATGTAACTTGTTTTTCCACAATGTCCCCAGGAAACAGGCTCCAGTAATACTCCACAAGCTTGCACTCCTCTGTGTTTAAAATATGTATCTGGAGGCACCTCTTTAGGGAAACCTTCTGGATCCCACCCCTCTCTCATCCTGTCACCCACCACCCAGGCAGATCCAAATCACAAACTTTAAACACACCTCTGATTTGTCATCCTACTCTGCAGTATTTTTTAAAATCACTATTGTTCATTTGTCTCTCTTACTTGCTAGTGTTCTCCTTAAGACCATGGGCTAATCTATTCACCCTTGTCTCCTTAGACTGCATTACGTTACTTGGACATGGTAGGGTTCAAATTAATAATGACAATAATAATACACAGTATTTACTATGTGCAGGCCCCGTGGCCAGGCTTGTGCATGCATGGATTGATTTAATATGCATGACAACTATGTGAGCTAGGTAAGCTAGTACTATTATTATCCTCATTTTACAGATGAGAAATTTGGTGCACAAAGAAGGCAAGCAACCTAAGGCCACACACTGTCTGTTTAATGGAGATATTAATAATACCTCCATATCACAGGAAGAGGAAACTAAAGTCTTTCAATCTCATTAGTCCTTTAAGTGTGGACCCTTCATACTGTGGTTTAGAAACTTGCTCTTTATGACACTAACATCTGGAGTTGGGGGATTCTTTGGGTTTTTGCATACCCTACCTATGGTCCTTCTTTTACATTATGCAATCATCTCTCTTAAATGGGGCAGGCAGAAGACACCAGCTGAACCACTGCAGTATATATGCTTCCAGTTGAAAATAGATGATGTTAACGAGCAGTGCCAGCCATCTGTTGACATACTGATTTGCCACTGAAAAAAAATGGAGTGCATTTGTTCACATTCCCAGATTATTTAAAAATAAGGAGCAATGGGAGTTATTAAGTTGGGCAATCTGATTTCTAAGTAGCATTTATATACTTTTTTTTTCCTAGATGCTTTCTTTAAAATTAAATTTTTAATAACCTTTAAGCCTTGCAGCCTTGAGGGAATAATTTCTTTCACAGTAGTTCAAAGGTTTAATTTCACAGTAAAGCTTTTGAAATATGGTATTATCCCTTTTGTTCCAGAAAATTACTGTTTAAAAAAATCATATTTCAAAGTAATGATTGTAATGAGAAAAAGATATGAGGCCCAACTTCAAAAGGAAAAAATGATAACCTCGCCGGTGATGTCCTCTAGTGAGCCTTTCCCTTGTGGATTCTAATTTGTAACAGTTAGAAAAATCTCCAGAATTGTGCATTCTCTGCCTGGTAATACAGCCAGGCTGTGGTCTAGGAGTGAGGGAGGGGGTGCTGATATAGACATAATGGAAACCATTAGCTTTCTCATATAAGTAAAATGAAATATGTCTCCAGTCCTGCTGGATGTGTGTTTTCTGGCTATTTCCACAATGTTACCGTTCGGATTCTAAAGCCATTTCCATGAACATTTAAGTTGTGTGTGACGTTACGGAGCAGATAGGGGGTGACTGTCAAGTATAGCAGAGCCTGACTGGAAAAGGGGAGAGAAACTCCTAATTCAGAACACCCAGCATGTACTGGACAGTGTATTTTGGGCCTTATATATGTTTTATCTTTTTTTTAACCTTCTGTAGCTCTCTGAGGTAAGTACCATGAGCCCTATTTTACTGATGTGAAGTCCTCACTCTACAGCAGATGATACCTACATGGTCTCATGACTCTAAGAATCAAAGTCCTCACTGCAACTTCCATTTAAAGCTCCCCTGGCCCATTTATCACTTTGTGCTGCTGCAGCTTAGCCACTCAGTCATGTCCGACTCTTCACCATCTCGTGGACTTACAGGCCACTAGGCTCATGGACGGAGGAGCCTGGTAGGTTGCAGTCCATGGGGTCGCTGAGTCGGACGTGACTGAACGACTTCACTTTCACTTTTCACTTTGATGCAATAGAGAAGGAAATGGCCACCCACTCCAGTGTTCTTGCCTGGAGAATCCCAGGGATGGGGGAGCCTGGTGGGCTGCCGTCTATGGGGTCGCACAGAGTCGGACACGACTGAAGCGACTTAGCAGCACCAGCAGCAGCAGGCTCCGCTCTCCATGGGGATTCTTCAGGCTACAATACTGGAGTGCATTGCCATGCCTTTCTCCAGGGGATCTTCCCAACCCAGGGATCAAACCCAGATCTCCCACATTTCAGGAGGATTCTTTACTGTCTGAGCCACGAGGGAAGCCCAAGAATACTGGAGTGGGTAGCTTATCCCTTCTCCAGGGGTTCTTCCTGACCCAGGAATGGAACTGAGGTCTCACATTGCAGGCTGATTCTTTACCAGCTGAGCTACTAGGGAAGCTCCTTATCACTTTATAAGAGTACCTAAAAGGATTTGCTAAATTGCAAATTCATAATAACATTAAATGGATTAAAGAAGAAAGATTAATAGAATGAGAACTATATACGCAAGGCAGAATTAGAGCCATGTGTGTTTAGGAGAGAAAAACTCACTGTAATTCTATTAGCTTCAATTTCTCTTTACTCTTATTTTCCCCTCTGAGTCCTTGAAACTTTGGTAAACACAAGAGTCATAGGAAATTGTACTGAATGCCTACTATTTGCCATGCTGTATGATATGTATTCTCCAATCGCTATCTCACTAAACTCTCCCAATAAATAAACAAAAAGTTAGTATTATCACTATAAATATTTAATAAAGTGAGGCTTGGAGAGATTAAGTAATTATCAAGGTCACTGTAAATACTGGAGGGCCAGATTCAAGACTGCTGCTGCTGCTGCTGCTGCTAAGTCGCTTCAGTCATGTCCTACTGAAGACGGCAGCCCACCAGGCTCCCCCGTCCCTGGGATTCTCCAGGCAAGAACACTGGAGTGGGTTGCCATTTCCTTCTCCAATGCAGGAAAGTGAAAAGTGAAAGTCAAGTCACTCAGTCGTGTCAGACTCTTCGCAACCCTACGGACTGCAGCCTACCAGGCTCCTCCACCCATGGGATTTTCCAGGCAAGAGTACTGGAGTGGGGTGCCACTGCCTTCTCCAGATTCAAGACTAGGTCTCTCTAATTGATTCGACAAATCTTTATTAAGTTCTTTTTCTGTGTCAGCTGTTCTGCTAGTTATTGAAAATACGGTGCTAAATATATACACAGGGCTGATACTTGCAGACTCCTTTCCTAGCAGTAAAAGAAAGATGTTAAGTATAAAAGTATATGTTTAATTAATTATAATTCTCATAAGTTTTCTTTAGATGATTAAACATTAGCTAAGCTCAGAATGTTCTAGTTACATTCCAAACATACAGAGAAATTGTCTTTCTGGCAGATTACTTTATAAACATGGGGTGGGTGGTAGATTTTTCTTCTCTTTATATTCAAGGAGTCATTTATCATGACTAATATCCTGCTTAGTTCTGATATTTTCAGCCAGTAATTTAGATTTTCATGTTTACATTCAATTTTAAATACCACAGAAATGCATAGACTAAAAAAAAAAAAAAATAGAGGCATTGAATATATATTCTCCCAAACGGCCAAATGGCCCTGAAATTGTCTCCAAGAGGTGCCTATCAGAAATGGATGTTTTTGCTGGTATAAGAATTGGGTCATGTAGATTGAGACATTTCAACCTTGGAGTACCTTAACTTAGTTTTACATAACTTTTTTCTCTGAATTTAGAGGCTTGGCTTGACACATTTAAACATATTGGAAAAATATGACTCATACAAGAAGAATGGCTGGTTGTGATGTAATAAAAATATGTATTTGATCTTTGTCTTTAGTTCTTGGGACAGAGTTTCTAAACTCCTTGGAACTTCTTGAGTGATGAGTGCCTTTTATTACTCATAACAAGCCACTCCCACTCTTTTTTTTCTTTTATATCGAAGTTAAGTTGATTTACAATATTGTGTTAGTTTCAGGTGTACAACAAAGTTATTTATTTATACATATATATCTATTTTTCAGATTCCTTTCCCATATAGGTTACTACAGAGTCTTGAGTAGAGTTCCCTGTGCCATACAGTAGGTTCTTGTTAGTTACCTATGTTATATGCAACAGCACTTATATGTCAATCTCAAATTCCTAATTTATCCCTCCTCTTACCCTTCCCCTTTGGTAACCATAAGTTTGTTTTGTAAGTCTATGAGTCTGTTTCTGTTTTGTAAATAAGCTCATTTATGTCATTTTTCAGATTCCACATATATGCTATATCATATGATACTTGTCTTTTTCTGTCTTATTTCACCTAGTATGATAAATTCATGGTTCCTCCATGGTGCTGCAAATGACGTTATTTCGTTCTTTTTTATGGCTGAATAACATCCCATCATATATATGTACCACATATTCATCTGTTGATGGACATTTCATGTCTTGCCTATTCTAAATAGTGCTTCAATAACATTGGGGTGTATGTATTCATCAAAGTATGGTTTTCTCCTTTTCACCATATCTGAGTTTATGCTATCAAGATGACTCTTGGTTGGCCCCAAGATATTAATAGTTCAAGATGGGGGAGGGGGTGGTTAAAGAGAAACCAATCATATGATACCAGGGTAAGAACTAGCAGCTCAAATCCCTCAGCCTACGGGGAGGTGAGAGTGACTGCGTATTGAATTCACCTATCAGCAGCCAGTGGCTTAATGAACCATGCCTATGTAATAAAACTTTCATAAAAAGAAAAAAAAAAACTTTGAAGAAAAGAGATTTGAAGAATATAACAAGTTGAGGAACACACAGATGTGCTAAGTGAGTATTATTTCCAGAGAGCGTTTGGAAGATCTATACATAATAACACACCTCTTTAACTCTCACAAGATCACCTGTTATGCACTTGTTCAATCTGGCTGGTCTGATTTGAAAACTTCACTAAAAAAAAAAAAAAAGAAAGAAAAGCAAACTATAATAGTTAAATTGGCACTTTCCTGAGTTTTGTGAGTCTTTCTAGGAAATTATCCAACCTGAGAGGGCACGATTTGTGGGAAATCCTGTATTTGAAGTCAGCTGCTTAGAAACCTCATTTTCTGCTGACGTCTGAAGCTGAGGCAGTCTTGAGGGATTGAACACTTAGCTGATCATGTCTGCACTAATTCTGGGTCATTAGTGTCAGAATGAAGTTGAATTGTAAACAATCAGTTGGTGTTGGAAAATTGGAGGATTGGTCACTGTTGAATTGATATATCTGAATTGTTTTGGGAAAAAAAATGCAGAATGGTACAAGGAGTTTAACTTGTTTTTGCCAAAGGGCCATGACCTGGCTTGAATTCTGATTCTGTCTTTGAAAATTTGTGTTACTTTGTAAGTTACTTAATTTTTTGGAGCTTCTGTTTCCCAACCATAAAACTGAAACACCCATAATAAGATTGCTAAAAAGATTAAATTAGCTACTAAAAGTACAGATTTTTTCCTCCATAGCTGACACCAAATAAGATTTAACCATTTTAAATTTCACCCTCTCTTCTTTCCTTCTCACTCAATAGTTTTAGAGAAGCCTACTTAGTAATAGCTCAGAAATCCAGTTCTGTTCTAATTATACATATCATACTCCAGAAATTCCAGTATATCTCCTACAAGTGATGTCTCTGAGAATGTCTTGCACATCCACAAGTGGAATAAAAATATCTTATGTAAATTTCCTATTTTATGTCTATTTTCCTGATTTTCAAGATGAGCATATTGCTCAAGGGATGAAGCAGCTACGTTGATGTCATAGGGACATTTAGTGGTTGTCACAGCCTGTGGTTTTAGTCTGTGACTCTGCCTGTCTATGTCTCTTGGAGCAGTTTATAGCCCAGGGTGAGACCATGTGTCAGGCAATGTGTCCCAGTTTAGAATTCGGGAAATATAGTCACCACTTTCAACTATATAACTATTAAAATGCAGGAGATAGTGCAAGAAACCCTACTTAATTCATTAACATTTACGACATATTAGCTATGGGATTTTTTTTTTCCAGGGGAAAGAGGCAGGAAAGAAGAGTTAGAGCACTTGCTTCTAAAAGGAGGTAGAGGTATCTTTAAAGTTTAACTACTAAAGTTCTAACAAAACCAGCTTCTTTGATAAGGCAGACCAGTCAGCCACGGCATGTTTTGCAATTTTCAATACACAGTTCTGCTTTCACACTTCAATAATTTATTTTCTAGCACTTAGAATCCAGGAATCTGCTTTCACTGATGTAGCTAAAATGCAAGGAACAGAGTTTAATAACAAACATCTCCACTTATCTCATCTCATTCCCCAGTAAATTGTGTTGGAAAACATGTGTAAATAGCACCAAGCAAAAAGGGCATTTGTGGTCTCCTTAGAGTGTGTTCTATTTGAATTCCAGATGTAGTAGTCTTTATAGAGGGTGACCACTTCCATAAGAAAAATGGAAAACTTTCTAAAGTGAAAATTCTAATATTATCAGAGGATCACAGAATTTTCAGACTTAAATTCAAATAGATCTAACATATATGGAATATCTGATTCATCATGATATTCTGAATGGTTTTACTCTCTATGTGGTGGATAATATCAATTTCATTTTCTGGATGAGTACTTTAGACTGCTGCTGCTGCTACTGCTAAGTCATTTCAGTCGTGTCCGACTCTTTGCGACCCCATAGATGGCAGCCCACCAGGCTCCCCCGTCCCTGGGATTCTCCAGGCAAGAACACTGAAGTGGGTGGCCATTTCCTTCTCCAATGCATGAAAGTAAAAAGTGAAAGTGAAGTTGCTTAGTCGTGTCCGACTCTTTGAGACCCCATGGACTGCAGCCTACCAGGCTCCTCCACCCATGGGATTTTCCAGGCAAGAGTACTGGAGTGGGGTGCCATCGCCTTCTCCGGTACTTTAGACTAGTAGAAGCTAAATTATTTTCCTAAGATTGAAGTTAAAATTTTAAATAGAGCTTGGAAAAATCCAATTAGGCTTACAAGTGCCCCATTAATTACTAACTTTATTCTTTAGGAAATAATTATAAAGGTTAAAATTGTCATTATACATTCCAGGAGTTATTTCTATCAGAGGGAGACACAGTTTTAGGATATACTCAAACTATGCATTTCACATACTTACTTATGTTCAAATATTGAGCAATGAGTAGATATGCCAAATAAACCAAATAATCCTAAAGTAAAGAGGACTTTTCCCCAATGATGTTAAATATAAGAAAATAAAAGAAATTTCTGAGAATTTACCAGATACTCTTCAAGGGCATGATCAAAGGTATTTTTTTTTTCAAAGAAACTGAAGATGATTTGTTGAGTAATTTATTTAGCAATATTTAGATACTGTAAGTATCAATGATAATTCAATTTGATTGGTTGCCAGCATAGTTTTAAGATAATCCAGTGAAAAAATTAAGACCATTATCTATATAAGCTGGAGCACAGAAGGACACTGATATTTAATAGGCCTATGACAAACCCTTCATCAATGTGCCCCCAATGATTTAAGGGTGATGTTAAGGTACACAGGTTATCTTATGAACATCAAGAATGTTATTCATGTTTTGATCTTTGCAAATCACTATTTTTTTGATATTAATGCAAACAACAATTACAACGACAACAGGTAACAATTATTAAGCATTCTTTATGTTCTACATACCCTAACAACTTAACTAACGTATTTTACCTCCAAATCTTGAATAGACATTGGTGTAGTCTTCTTACATTCTCACAGTTTCACAGATAGGGAAACTAAAGCTCAGCTAGACACTCAGCTATTAAAGACCTGAGCTAGGACTCAAACCCAAGTCTTTTAACAGCAAAGCTGGGGCTTAATTGCTCCCTACCACTTTTATTTTTTAATAGGTGGATGGAAAATTGCTTTACAGTTTTGTGTTGGTTTCTGTCATACAATAATGCAAATTAGTCATACACACACACACACACACACACACACACACACACACATATATATATATATATACACATATATACACACACACATATATATGTATCCTTTCCTCCTAAGCCTCCCTTCCTTCCCGCCCCCACCTCACCTCTCTGGGTCATCACAGAGCACCAGGCTGGGTTCCCTGTATTATTTAGCAGCTTCCCCTTCTCTATTTTACACAGGACAGTGTGTATATGTCAATGCTACTTCCTCAATTTGTCCCACCCTCACCTTCCCCTAGGAGTCCATTCTTCAGTTGGCTCATCTGTCCCACTGTGTAGATTCCATATATATGTGTTAGTATTTGACACTTGTTTTTCTTTTTCTTTTTCATTCTGTATAAGAGGCTCTAGGTGGAATAGTGTGTCTGGGTTCTGACAAAGTAATATGGATGGAAGAGATTAAAACACTTCTAGGCACAGTCCATAAAAACTTCTTGAGTAATCTTTGTCTCTTCTTTGTACCAGCTGGCTATCAAAAGCCATGGTGATTTGGAAGCCAAATGTTGAAGGGGCACAGTCTCTATCAGCTTGGGTCCCTGAAGCACAGCAATCTTCCTCTATGCCCACCTTCTGCTGGTTGATCTCCAAGTGAATTAAAAATAAATGACAAAGCACTCTAGTGTTTTTGCTGGGGAAGTCCCATGGACAGAGGAGCCTGGTGGGCTATAGTCCATAGGGTTGCAAAAGAGGCAGACATGACTTAGTAAGTAAACAACAACAACATCAGG
Organism: Bos indicus; assembly: GCF_029378745.1. NCBI lineage: Eukaryota > Metazoa > Chordata > Mammalia > Artiodactyla > Bovidae > Bos > Bos indicus. The sequence goes on along the minus strand of NC_091788.1, from coordinate 15,319,163 downwards.
CCACTGTGACTTGGGAGTTTATCTCTTAGAGCAGTTAGTGATAACTAATGTGATTATGAGATATGCATAGCATTTTCAATAATGTGGTCATTTGAAACAATATAGTTCAAGATAATCTTGTAGAAAATATTGTAATATCACAAATTAAAAATATGAAACTAACCAAGTCAACAAGTTCAAAGAAAAAGTATTACTTTCGAATGCTGAATAACTGTTCCTTCAGCTGGTGCTTCACAGAACCATTTAAAAAAAAAAGCTACTAGTTTTCAAAGAACTTGAGGACAGAAAGCAGAAGCAGAGTCTGTTTTAGGGGCTTAAGATTAAATAAATCATCAAAAGGAAAGGATGCTATACCATAAAGAGACAGTGATATCTTCAATGTTATAAAAATATTGTTATATACATTACATGTTATTATCACAGTGGTGTTGGTTTAGTTGCTCAGTCATGTCTGACTCTGTGCAACCCTATGGGCAAGGCTCCTCTGTCCATGGGGTTTTCCAGGCAAGAATACTGGAGTGGGTAGTCTTTTCTTTCTCCAGTGGAACTTCCTGACCCAAGGATCAAACCCAGGTCTCCTGCATTGCAGGCAATCTCCTACACTGCAGACAGATTCTTTACTGACTGAGCCACCATTATCACAGTAACAATAGAACAAACCTAGACAGTGTATTAAGAAGCAAAGATATCACTTTGCCAACAAAGATCCATTATAGTCAAAGCTATGGTTTTTCCAGTAGTCATGCATGGATGTGAAAGTTGGACCATAAAGAAGGCTGGAATGTTGAGGAACTGATGCCTTCAAATTGTCATGCTGGAGAGTTCCTTGGACAGCAAAGAGATCAAACCAGTCAATCCTAAAGGAAGTCAACTCTGAATATTCTTTGGAAGGACTGATGTTGAAGCTGAAGCTCCAATACTTAGAGCTGACTCACTGGAAAAGACCCTAATGCTAGGAAAAATTGAAGGCAAAAGGAGAAGGGGGTGACAGAGGATGAGATGGGTAGACAGCATCACTGACTCAATGGACATGAATTTGAGCAAACTCTGGAAGATAGTGAAGGACAGGGAAGCCTGGTATGCTGCATTCCATGGGGTCACAAAGAGTCAGACATGACTTAGGGACTGAACAACAACAAAATCACAGTAACACTCAAAAGATTACCATAAAGTAAGCATCATCTTAGTAATTTTATAATTAGAGAAATAGTTTCAGAAAAAATAGATACAGTGCCATGGACATATGGCAGATATGACTGGAAACCAGGACATATCTTCTTAGCCATCCTCCTCTGCCCAGGACACTTCAGGTTTCCATCTCCAAACACCTGATGACTCTACTCTCCGCATTTTCACCAAGACAGTCTAAAAATTGTAAAACAAATCATTTTTTATCAAGCTGCCCACTGCTTAGCCATTCTGCAGAACTTGCCTCTGCTGGTCATCCCCTCTTTTGGCTTGCCCAGCATCACCATCTTGTTCTCTTCCTAACTGTAGCTAATTCTGGGAGCCCTTCACTCTGCCCTTCCCTGAAAGATTTGATCCACTGTTCTTCTTACAGGGAAACTTTCAGTTTTTCAGTGCCTTGTGTGGTTTCTCAACACTTGGAATTTTTTTTTCCCCCAGTGGAGTGTCATTATTGGATTTACATTCAGAGCTCATATATTCCTAGAGAAGAAATGCATTTTATTCTTTATGTACGCCTGTATTTTATGTTGCACACTTAGGCAAAGGACATGTTCTGTATAAATCCTGCAAATGAAAATGTGAATGTGAACATGCAAATCTGGGAACAACTATGAATTGAGATATAAATAGAGGAGTCAAACACATGAAACATTTCTTCAAGGCAGGAAAAATAGATCAAAGGAGACAGAAAAAGATTTGCTTCAGTGCTTGGAACCTTGTTTTCTGCCAAACTCGAGGAATACAAACAACAATATTGACTTTGTAAGGTCAAAGTTACTGAGTTGTAAACAAATTGACTGCAATGGAAGGAATATTTTTTTGATGTGCACCAAAAAAGGAAAAAATATATCCCTTAGAAGAAAGCGGGAACTTGCCAGTCATTAGCACTTTAATCCTTAGATCCATAAAGTGATTTATGAGTAAAAGCATTCTGCAGGGTTACAAGAAAATGCAACATGCATTTATTAAGAGCCTACAATGTTTCAGGAATTTTGCTAAATTAATTTATTTAATCATCACAAATTTTACTATAGCAGACAATTTAGCAGTTTCTGAAATCATTAAACACAGAGTCACCGCAGCAATTCCATCCTAGTTATATATCCAAAAGAAATAAAAACATAACCATACAAAAGCTTGTATGTAAATATTCATAGAAGCCTTATTCATAATGGCCCTAAATTGAAAACAACCATCAACTGATTTATGGATAAACGTGGCACATTTATGCAATGAAATCGTATTCTACATTAAAAACAACTGAAATCCTGAGGCATGTTAGAACATGCTGCTGTTCAGTCACTCAGTCATATCCAACTCTTTACAACCTCATGGACTGCATCACGCCAAGCTTCCCTGTCCTTCACCATATCCTGGAGATTGGTTAACAATCTCCAGGATATGTCCATTGAATCGGTTATGCCATTTAACCGTCCTGTCCTCTGTCATCCCCTTTTCCTGCCTTCAATCTTTCCCAGCATCAGGGTCTTTTCTAATGAGTCAGTTCTTCCCATCAGGTGGCCAAAGTATTGAGCTTCAGCTTCAGCATCAGTCTTTCCAATAAATATTCAGAACTGACCTCCTTTAAGATTGACTGGTTGGATCTCCTTGCAGTCCAAGGGACTCTCAAGAGTCTTCTCCAACACCACAGTTCAAAAGCATCAATCCTTTGGCGCTCAGCCGTCTTCATGGTCCAACTCTCACATCCATACATGACTACTGGAAAAACCATAGCTTTGACTAGACAGACATTTGTTGGCAAAGTAAAGTCTCTGCTTTTTAGAACATATATGAATCTTAAAAATATCATACCCTTCTTTCAGAGCAACTTTTGTCCCAATGACTATTCCAGTGTATTTGTATGTGTGTCTCTGTGTGTGTGTGTGTGTGGGTTATGTGCGTGTTTAAACATGTTAATGGAGAGAGAGTATAAAGGCTCTTCAGCTCTACTCAGGACAATTCTGTAGGGTTATCTCAGCTTCAGAGATCCCTAGAGGACAGGCTGGGGCTTGTGCTGAAACTGCATTATAGTTACCCCTTTCTGTCTCTCTGGTGCTGCTCCTGCCCTTCCCTTCCTGCAAGCAAGTGTGAATTCCCAGGTCACTGTCTAATTCATATCCTTCACTCCATCTTCCATCATCATCTCTTAGTCTGCTGTTCAGAGAAAGCTACCTGAAGCACTAGGCAAACTGAGATATATGGTCAGCTATTTATGGGGGACAGTGATAGAAAACTCATTAGTACTTCAGAGCATGTAAATTACATTTCACAAAGCCTGACTGCACACACAGGTATCTGCACAGACTCACAGGTGTTTGTAAACTACTGCAAAAGCAAAATTTGAAAACTAGCTGTTACTTTGTGATGTTGGGTACAACCTAACCTCACCTAAAAACTGAATGGGAAATGAGAGAGTTAATGTGAAGAACCTGAGAGCAGGTCTGACATTCCATAATTTAAGAAGAAACCAATCTTGGCTTTTTCCCTTTCCCTTCCCACATTCTTCCTCAAATACGAGAATTTTACTCTACAAAAAAAATGCGATGTACTCTTCACAAGTTTCAAATATTCTGAACCTCATTATAGCACACCTGATTAGAGTATAGGCTCCAGACCACACCTGAGGGTTAATTGCTAGCATATTAAAAGAACCTCTAATTTATATTGCATTATTGAAAGACAAACATTGTAAGAACTCCCAACCTTAAAAAGCATTATAGGGAATCCCACCTAGTGTGAAAGCACCACTCATATTGCTTTAAACACATTGTTATCCCCATTTATTCGTTCATCTATTAACATACATTCATTTATTTGTTATCTACCATGAAGACACTACTTATTGAAGGTACAGAAATGAATATGATTTTGTTTTTGCCATTGAAAAAAAGACTTTGTTTAAGAGCAAATATGGACATATAATTGGACATCTGTGATAATGTCAAATATTTTAATAGAGGATACCCTGGATACAATGGGAGTTAGTGCAATTAACCATGCCAAGGACAATCAAGGGAATCTTCTGATATGAGATGAAATGGATTGGTTCTAATAAAAATGTAAGAGTCTTCCAAGACCTCCAAAGTGTGGAGAGAATCCTAAGGCAGAAGAAACAAAGGCATAGCATTGAATTCTGAGTGTACAGTAATCCATAAGTAATCTTGTAGGTCAGGGGTATACTGTGACGGAATCATAGTCGGTAAATATAAGCAAGCCCTGATGACACCAATGAGTTGTGATAAAGAACCCTAAAGTGTTTTCGTGACCTATCCAAGGTCACACAAGTAATGTGATGAAGCCAAGAGATGAATATCCAGGTTATTTCATTCCAAAGCCCTTTCTCTGCACAAGTTCATCTCTGAGTTTCATCTTTATCTTCAACTGTTACCGGTGTCATCAGTGTCTTTTCTTTGTACATATTATGCTACTATTTATTGTGTAGAGTTTAATTCTGTCTCAGTTTAGCAACCTACTTAGGGGCTACCTGAAGTAGGCAAGGACAGAAAACAGGACCAGTGGAACCAAAATGTCCTGGAAGGCATTTGCTTTCTGATTTAATCATTTAAATTTACTTTCAGGAGTATAAGTGAGTGTGTACATATGAAACTCGCAAGAGAATGTAAAAAGGGCAGCTCCCTCAATACATGCTTGACAGAAATCCATGGCTAACAAGGCTCAGGTTTGAAACTAATGAAAAATTAATTAAATGTTTGACTTCATCAAGGAGACTTAGTAAATGACTATCAAAAGGGCTATGCTGGTTAACATCCTTTCCAGCTTATGCGTGTGCCTAGAGCTAAAGTGCAGACAAAACGATCAAGAGTCAAAGATGTTGAACTGCCAAGAGTTTTAACGATCACCTCATCTGCTGCTTTCTAACATGTGCTCTGCCTAACATGGTTCCCATATATTGTCTAAGAACAAGGAATCCTTTTACCAAAGAAGCTGAGAAGGTAATTCTTAGGAGGTTCACATGGCCCAGCAGCCTGGAAAAGAATCAAAGAAATTCTACTAAACAAACTGATGGGGTAATTCTCAGGAGATTCACATGGCCTAATAGCCTGGAAAAGAATTGAAGAAATTCTACAACTAAAAGACAAAAAATTAAATCCATTTCATCACCAACATTTCTTAAAACAGAATCCACTATTAGAAATGGTATCTGTAATTTAATAAGAGATCAAGAGCCCAATGAATATGTAGTTCTTGTAATACACCTTGGGAAATGCTGATTAAATGTAAATAACAGATTTTTGGTGAAAGAAGGGAAACAAAGTCCAAAGAAGTCAAGGGATGCAGCCTGGGCCATTTAGCAAACTTATAATAAATCTTCTGGGACCACTGACTAAGTCTCATGCTTTTTTTGTTGTTGTTTCTCACCATTAAAAAGACCATAAAACCTATTAATGACATCAGAGTAGGCTTCTCTACCATCAAATTGAATGGTCTGTAGTGAGCTTACAGGTTTTATAGTTCCCCTTCTTGTTTTCATATATACCTAAGGGACCAGGTTCCTCTTCTACAATTATGCAAAGCCTTAGTTTATCTTCATTTCAACATTTAATCAAATCTTGCCTTGTATCCCACCCTCCCATCCATTCCCAGAGCTGCTAATTGCTTTATATGTATCTGTAACATGAATATTCTTAATTGTGAAAGAATTTGAATGGATGGATACAGGATTTAAATTTGACTTATAAAAATCTCTTAAGTGGTCTTCACTGCCTTCAGGGAAGAGTATCCTTATGCTTTTTTTTTTTTTTTTTCCCCTGTTTGAAGAGGTGTTAATTAAATACTTTGAGTTAATTTAAAATTAACAGTAGATATAATTTGATGTCTTTCTATTAGATCAGCAAGTTCTAAATGAAAACTCTTGGGTCAAGAAGAATCCTGTTTTAGGTGTGATTAATCTAAGTGAATAAACTGTTTCTGAGAATGAATCATCTGTACTCTTCTATAATTATATTTTGTGAAAAGGGAGAAATTTCAGTCCAGAATCCAGTCCACTTTGAAATGGAAAGAAAACCGGGTGTCGAAACTTATGGAACCTCTGCAAAAGTACAAAAGGATCACTGACTTTCATGGAGATTGTCATCTGATAGTACATAGGAGGGTTTCATAAAACTGTCAGAGCTGGCAAATCCTTGGAGATCAAGTTATCCCGCCCCCTCACTGTGAAGACAGGAATGCTGAAACCAATAGAAGAGATGATGAATCCAGTGGCACCCAGTAAATTGACAGCAGAATTTTAGAACAGCTGCTCTGACATTATATCCCACAGAGACATTTAAAAGTGTCACAAACTTGTAGGCCACACCATTTTTGGTGAAAACTATAATAAAGATGTCAGCCAGCCTATGTTCTTTTGTGGAGCTTGAAATCCCATTCCAAGCTCACACAGTTGGCAGAATTCAGTTTTTGCCATTGCATAGCTGAAGTCTTGTTTTCATGGTGGCTGCTGTCCGTTCTGAGTTCATAGAAGCTGTTCATAGTTCCTTGTCTTATAGCCCTCTCACAATATGGCAGCTAAGTTCTTCAAGGCCAACTGGAAGAGAATCCTCTTTTGTAGCTCTTTTAAATATTCCTCTAAGTCAAGCCATATAAGCACTTCTGATTCAAGAAGAAAGGGACCTGAATTTCCAAAGATCCAGCTATTTTTCTGTGATTTCTTTTCTCATTCTAAATACATATGCACTGCCTTAACCTAACTGTGTACGTTTTCCTGAAGGAGTGCTCCTCAACTTTTGCAAGCTATAGATCCCAAAACACGTGGCCCTGCCATTGCCTCACGCCACTCACCATGATATAAGCACAAATATTTGAAACTATTGCCTTTTTTCTATGATCCAATGAATGTTGGCAATTTGATCTCTGGTTCCTCTACCTTTTCTAAATCCAACTTGTACATCTGGAAGTTCTTGGCTCACCTACTGTTGAAGCCCAGTTTGAAGAATTTTGAACATTACCTTGCTACTGTGTGAAATGAGCACAATTGCACAGTAACATGGACATTCTTTTGCATTGCTCTTCTTTGGGATTGGAATGAAAACTGACCTTTTCTAGTCCTGTGGATATTCAGATGGCACTACTCTAATGGCAGAAAGCAAAGAGGAAGCAAAAAGCCTCACGATGACTGTGAAAGAGGAGAGTGAAAATGCTGGCTTAAAACTAACATTCAAAAAACTAAGATCATGGCAAACAATCCCAATACTCCACGGCAAATAGATGGACAAAAAGTGGAAATGCTGACAGATTTTATTTTCTTGGGCTCCAAAATCACTGCAGATGGTGACTGCAACCATGAAATTAAAAAATGCTTGCTCCTTTGAAGAAGGCTATCACAAACCTAAACAGTGTATTAAAAAGCAGAGACATACTTTGCTGACAAAGGCCCATATAGGCAAAGCTATGGCTTTTCCAGTAGTCATGTATGGATGTGAGAGTTGGACTATAAAGAAAGCTGAGCCCCAAAGAAGTGATGTTTTTGAACTGTGGTGCTAGAGAAGACTCTTGGGAGTCCCTTGGACTACAAGGAGATCCAACCAGTCAATCCTAAAGGAAATCAATCCTGAATATTCATTGGAAGGACTGAGGCTGAAGCTGAAGCTCCAATGTTTTGGCCACCTGATGTGAAGAACTGACTCACTGGAAAAGACCCTGGAGCTGGGAAAGATTGAAGGCAAAAGGAGAAGGGGTCGACAGAGGATGAGATGGTTGGATGGTATCATGCACTCAATGGCCATGAGTTTGAGCAAACTCTGGGAGATAGTGAAGGACACGGAACCCTGGCATGCTGCAGTTCATGGGGCTACAAAGAGTTGGGCATGACTTAGTTGAGTGAATAACAACTGCCTGTCTTAGAATTCACCAGGACTTGTCTGGCTTACAGTTTTTACATAAATTATGTCCACCACCTAGAAACCTTAATTCCCTTCCTTGCTTGACTGTCTCCTAATATTTTCAAGAATAACCAAATGTGGATTCGCATCTTCCCTGGTTTGGGAGCCCCACTGTAGTGCTTATTTCTGTCATACCCTGGCTTCCACAATACTCAGTGGGTAAAGAATCTACCTGTAATACAGGAGATATGGGTTCAATCCCTGGGTTGGAAAGATCCCCTGGAAGAAGAAATGGCAACCCACTCCAGTATTCTTCCCTGGAGAATTCCATGGACAGAGATACTTGAGGACCACAGACCATGGGATCATAAAGAGTCAGATATGACTGAGCGACTAACACTTTCTTTCACTGGCATACAGTTTATGTCCAGTAAATATTAAATTTAAACAAAAGCACAATTATGACAAGAAACAAATAATAACCACTCTAGTGCTGGATAAAAAATAACATTTGAGACAGGATTGGACCTGGGACCCTTTACTTCAGTGCTTGTATGGGGGCACACCTCTCTTACAGCGGCAAAGTACAAAGTTTGGGGGACTAAACTTTGGGACTAAAAACGACTGAATGCATGCACAGTTGGGACAAATGTTAAATGAAAGATACAAAGAGGTGGAAAAACCCAACTTATATTTTTGCAGAGCTTTTAACAAAATCAGTGGGTCGGGAACAAAAGCGGAGTATTGCACATGCCCCCTGCAAACACCACCACCTAAGGGGTGGGTGAGATGCCTAAGCCACCCCTCTGGCCCAACCACTGGACACTGCCCTACTCTCACTCCATATAAGGAACAAATCCAGTCCCCAACCTCCACACCCACTTCCCCACAGGAAGTGAGTTTGTTTCTCCCTTCACCTTGCTGTAGCAGGAGCCCCAGTTAAGTCATGCTTCAATTTCTTGTCTGGCATCTACTGATTAAGGAGACCAAGAATCCTAGTCAGTAACAATGATTTCCATTTTATAGCTGAGACCCAGAGACATTAAAGTAATGGAGGAAAAATGACACAGGCATATGAAGTTAAACCACTTAATCAATCTGAGCCTCAATTTCCCCTTACAAAAGTGAGAATAGAAATAGTACTTGCTGTGAGACTAAACTAACATAGCATATGTATGAATGGCTACAGAGTACATAGCACAGAGTATTAAAAAAAAAAAAAAAAAAGGAAAGAAACAGAACCAAAAAGTATAAAGGAATAAAGGAGAGAGAGAAGAGGAAACTACCCTTTGGGACTCAGAGAAATAATTATTTTTTCCCATTCTTGCAATGGCAAAACCTGACACTCAGAATATGCAAATATGTCTTCAGTTTAGTTCAGTTGAGTCGCTCAGTCATGGCCGACTCTTTGCAATCCCATGAACACAGCACGCCAGGCCTCCCTGTCCACCATGAACTCCCAGAGTCCACCCAAACCCATGTCCATCGAGTTGATGCTATTCAACCATCTTATCCTCAGTGGTCCCCTTCTCCTTCTGCCCTCAATCTTTCCCAGCATCAGGGTCTTTTCCAATGAGTCAGCTCTTCACATCAGGTGGCCAAAATACTGGAGTTTCAGCTTCAACATCAGTCCTTCCAATGAACACCCAGAACTGATCTCCTTAGGATGGACTGGTTGGATCTCCTTGCAATCCAAGAGACTCTCAAGAGTCTTCTCCAACACCACACTTCAAAAGCATCAATTCTTCGGCACTCAGCTTTCTTTACTGAGAATGAGGATGTCCGAGTACAACTATCATAAGTCTCACAACACTGAAGATGTTACAGTCCAACTCTCACACCCATACATGACCACTGGAAAAACCATAGCCTTGACTAGATGGACTTTGTTGGCAAAGTAATGTCTCTGCTTTTTAATATGCTGTCTAGGTTCATCATAACTTTCCTTCCAAGGAGTAATCGTCTTTTAATTTCATAGCTGCAGTCACCATCTGTAGTGATTTTGGAGCACGCCAAAATAAAGTCTGACACTGTTTCCACTGTTTATCCATCTATTTGCCATGAAGTGATGGGTCCAGATGCCATGATCTTCGTTTTCTGAATGTTGAGCTTTAAGCCAACTTTTTCTCTCTCCTCTTTCACTTTCTTCAAGAGGCTCTTCTCTTTCTGCCATAAGGGTGGTGTCATCTGCATATCTGAGGTTATTGATATTTCTCCCGGCAATCTTGATTCCAGCTTGTGCTTCTTCCAGCCCAGTGTTTCTCATGATGTACTCTGCATATAAGCTAAATAAACAGGGTGACAATATATAGCCTTGACGTACTCCTTTTCCTATTTGGAACCAGTCTGTTGTTCTATGTCCAGTTCTAACTGTTGCTTCCTGACCTGCATACAGGTTTCTCAAGAGGCAGGTCAAGTGGTTTGGTATCCCCATCTCTTTCAGAATTTTCCACAGTTTATTGTGATCCACACAGTCAAAGGCTTTGGCATAGTCAATAAAGCAAAAATAGATGTTTTTCTGGAACTCTCGAGTGCTGCAGCTGCGATGGTGCAGGAGCGCAGCAGAGAGGAGCTACCCTGTGCCAGAGGGCAGGGGCGGTGTCTGAGAGGAGCTAACCCACATCAGAGGTAAGGAGCAGCAGTGAGCTTTGCTGGAACAGCCGTGAAGAGAGACCCCGCGTCCAAGGTAAGAGAAACCCAAGTAAGATGGCAGGCACTGAGAGAGGGGATCAGAGGCCAGACAGACTGAAACTACAATCACAGACAACTAGCCAATCTGATCACAGGCACCATAGCCTTGTCTAACGCAATGAAACAAAGCCACGCCCTGTGGGGCCACCCAAGACGGGCGGGTCGCGGTGGAGAGGTCTGACAGAATGTGGTCCACTGGAGAAGGGAATGGCAAACCACTTCAGTATTCTTGCCTTGAGAACCCCATGAACAGTATGAGAAGGCAAATATGTCTAGTAGTACACAACTTGATGTTGACAAAATGGAACTAAATTTAAGTCTCCTCTCATCAAGTCTCCCTTCTCCCCAGGAGGCCCCACTCCTGCAATGTTCTCCAGGTCTGCTGATGAGAGCTGGTCAGACTGGCCCCCCACAGGGCAGGGTTTGAGCACCCGCACACGTGTGGCCTTGGAGATGTATGCAGAGCTGGTGTGTCTGGGTGTGTGTCTACTTCTGCAGCCAAGAGTGTCCTGAACAGGAGACTGCTTTTGTAGACAGCTCTGTGGTTTTGGAGGGCTTCCCAGGTGGTGCTAGTGGTAAAGATCCTGCCTTCCATTGCAGGAGACAAGAGATGGGGGTTTGGTCCCTGGGTCAAGAAGATCCCCTGGAGGAGAGCATGGCACCCCACTCCAGTATTTTTGCCTGGAGAATCTCATGGACAGAGGAGCCTGGTGGGTTACAGCCCATGGGGTCACACAGAGTCGGACATTACTGAAATGACTTAACACTCATTAAGTTTAGGCTTATCTGTTGCCAACCTTATCTGCGGTTCCTCCCCAAATGCCTATCCCACAAGGCATTCATTCCTAGCTGCTCTGCTGAGAGTATATAGGTGTTATGAGCAAATTTGTATTCTAGGCACACAGAGTAACATGGTTCACAAATTCCAAATTGGAATTCCAGACTGAGGGGAGGCTAGGTTGTACAGAGAGGCCCACAGGTCACTGCCAGGCAATAATCATCCTTTAAAATATTCCCCTGTATGGAAAGGAATTTAATTTAATAAATAGAATCAAAAGTGAAGACTATGGCTTGGTAGCTAAGAGGCCAAGTTATGAAATCAGGCTGACAAGGGTATGAATCTGAGTTGACCACTGCCTTAGGCAAATCAAGTAAATTTTCTTTCTGCAAAATGTAGATAATAATTTCTACCTCTTGATTGTTGTGCAGATCAAATGACATAATGCATGCCAAGTTCTCAGGACAGTGTCTGGAATACCTCCCTTTAATGTTAACTACAGAGTAGCCTAAATGCACCTTCATTTCTATGCAGCCTCATACAAGTGCTCCCCAGATTATGCAAAACCCTACCTTAGCCTGCAGCTAAAATGGATAAGAAGTGGTATCGGAGCTTTTTCTTTCTGGTAAATGTTTCAATAGGAATTATTTGCTTATATATCACAAGTATACAGTGTTATACATTTTTACAACTAAACACACACATGTACATTAGCACCCAAATCAAGGCACAAAACATTACAAGCACTCCAGACACAACTTGTGTCCCCAGCTACTTACTGTCCCTCTCCTCATTCCCAGGTAACTTCGTTTCTGAAATCTAACAGCATATACCAAGTTCACCTGCTTTGAATTTCCGGTAAAATGAATTATTACAGTGTGTACTCTATTTTGTCTGAAATTCCCCTCAGCCTTAAGTTGGTGAGAGTCACATATATTTGCAAATGGACCAGTTGTATATCAGCTAATTCTCAGAGCGCTATATCATTCACTGAGTGAACTATACCAAAATTAATTTCTCCACTTTACTGTTGACTGACAGATGTGTAGTTTCCAATTTGAGGCTGTTATGAACAGAGCTGTGATAAACATTCTCGCACATGGATTTTGGTAGACATGTATCTGTTCCGTTGAGTAGACACCTAGGAGTAGACTGCCAAGGTTATAACACATGTTCAGTTTCAGTATGTAATGTTGAACAGTTTCCACATGCCTGTATCAAATTACACTCCCACCAGCAATGTTGGGAGTTGTGGTTCATCCATATCCTTGCTAACCTTGGATATTTTTCCTCTTGTTCATCTTAGCTATTTTGGTAAGTATAGTAATAGAGCATTATGTTTTCTAATTTACATTCCCTAATGACTAAGGAAATTGAGCATTTTTTCATATATTTCAATTGCCATTTGGATACCCTCTATTGTGAAGTACCCAAGCTCTTGGCACATTTGTGTGTGTGTGTGTGGGGGGGGGGTTCCACTTTTCCTGTTGCTTAGGGAATTTCTTTATATATTCTGAGTACAAGTGCTTTGTCAGATATATTAATATATACTGCAAATATCTTTTTTCACTCTGATTCCTTTTTTTTTAAATTTTCCTTGTAAGTAAATGGTCTTAATTTATAATATATTATGATTTTTATCAAACTTAGACATGTATTCTATTAGTTCTATTAAAAGCAACCTGCTCTTTATGCACAAATAATAGGAATGCAAAGTTCAAACAGTATAGTTATCCAATGTAACTTCAATGCATCCATTCCAGGCCTGTGCTCCCCATTGACCTACTGAAGACTTAAGCTAATCTGTCTTTTCTAAGGTTACTTAAGGCCTCTCTTATTTTCTTATTTTTTTCCAAGATTAGTCCTAGGCATTAACATTTATAATAAAATCATCTGCATTAGCAGGGCAAAATAGCATTACTGGGTAATTTAGGAAGAGCGTAGGGCAAATAACAAGACAGATTATAGGGAAATGGTAACATTTGGGAAGAGATGGGAGGATACAAATGAAACTTGTGTGAATATAACTGTTATTAAGCAGCATGTTCAGGAACTTGACCCTCACCTATGTAAGGAATGACATTCTTGTGGTCATTCAGTCATTCATTTACTACCTATTGTTTTATATTGTCTTAATAGTTTTTTTCCTATAGTTTTTTCCTTGATAGTTTGACTCCTCATTGGATTTGTATTTATTTAAAGTAAGGATTAGCACTTACATCAGTCTCAAAAATTCTCTGTCACATCTTGTTACCCTAGAAAAGCCATAGGACCTCAAAACTGAGTGAGCGAGACATACATCTATCATCCCAACAAGAGTATGCTGCAATATTGTTGAAGACACTGTTTCTGAGCCAGCATTCTGGGAGCACAGAGACACTTGAAGCTGGGGTGAAGAAAATCTTGACAATGAGAGGTGTTTGGAACTAGGTCTTAGAGAATAAAGACTTCTCCAGGTAGAAAAGGAAGAAAATGGCAGTGTGTCTTTCATTTCTGATTGCTGGGTATAATCCAGAAACATGAGTAAAGTCAATGCTCTTTTACTCACGTAAAGCACTATTTATTTCAGGCAATAGGAGTTTGTAAGAATAGTATATAATTGCATTTTTCAAAGGAAGGGCATCTATAGCTTCAGATAAAATGAGGGAAAGAATGTCTTCCTACTTTGTTTTTGCTCTATACTGATCGAAGAATAGCTCAGAGTTCTTGGGGGGAAATAATGCCCAGAGCAATCCCAGATGCACAGCAGAGGGCACCAGCAGGCAATATTCAGAGTGAGAAGGTGGACTACAAGGTTACTGATTAACCTGCATAGGATCTAGTCGTAGGCACTATTCAAATAAGAATAACTGTATCTAAAAATCTGCCCCGGAGGCTGAAACTGTTAATTTGTATTTCTTCCTCAAATGCTTGGGTTATATCATCCATTAAAAAAATACAATAATATTAAAAACAAAAGAAAATGATATGAAAAATCCACATATATACAAATATTTAAAAACTCACAGAGAATGCAGACCCTGTTCTCCTAAAATTAGTTAACATGCCCTTATTAATAGTTTAGAATAGTGTTGTCCAATAGAAACAATCTGAGTCACAAAATAAATTTCAATGTTTTAGTAGTCACATTAAGAGGCAGAAAGACTCCTACAGATCAAGTACCATTTTCAGTACTTAACAACTGTAGGTACAACCAACATATAACTTATCAATGATGATGTTAAACCTAATCAACTAGTTAAAGATTTGTAGGATTCTCCACTCTAAAATTATTCCCTCCCCCGTTTTTATACTGTACTCTTTATATGTAACTAAGCATAATCCATCATTAAGGAGGAGAGGGGCAATTATTTCACAAATTATTTGAAATTGTTTTTATAGATTTATCTACCCATCCTCCTCTGCCTTTTCATTTTTAATTCTATCATTTATATCAGTGTGGACTTCATTTTCTATTATCTGGTTCCACCACTTCATGGAAAATAGATGGGGAAACAGTGGAAACAGTGTCAGACTTTATTTTTCTGGGCTCCAAAATCACTGCAGATGGTGACTTCAGCCATGAAACTAAAAGATGCTTACTCCGTGGAAGGAAAGTTATGACCAACCTAGATTGCATATTCAAAAGCAGAGACATTACTTTCCCAACAGAGCTTCGTCTAGTCAAGGCTATGGTTTTTCCTGTGGTCATGTATGGATGTGAGAGTTGGACTGTGAAGAAGGCTGAGCGCCGAAGAATTGATGCTTTTGAACTGTGGTGTTGGAGAAGACTCTTGAGAGTCCCTTGGACTGCAAGGAGATCCAACCAGTCCATTCTGAAGGAGATCAGCCCTGGGTGTTCATTGGAAGGACTGATGTTGAAGCTGAAACTCCAATACTTGGCCACCTGATGTGAAGATCTGACTCATTGGAAAAGACCCTGATGCGGGAAAGATTAAGGGCAGGAGGAGAAGGGGACGACAGAGGATGAGATGGTTGGATGGCATCACTGACTCAATAGACATGGGTTTTGGTGAACTCCGGGAGTTGGTGATGGACAGGGAGGCCTGACATGCTGCTGTTCATGGGGTCACAAAGAGTTGGACACGACTGAGCGACTGAACTGAACTAATATCAATATGGAGATTTGATTAGTGATAGAACCGTTATCTGAAGATTTCACTAATAAATGAATATCTCTTGTGTTATTTTTTGTTTTTAACTTAGAAAGCAGCAGAATGCAGATTAAAAAACATAAGTTTGAGAACTGGAAGGAATTTTACCCAAGTTTGGACTCTGCCACTTATTAACTGAATACCTTTAAGAAAGTTTCATAAATATTATTTTCAGTGTCCTCATTGGTATTAATAAAAATGAAAATAATAGAAGATTTTTATGAAGCACATGCGAAGTATGTGACCCAGAGTTAACCTCACTATTCTGCAGTGATAAGCCCAAAAATACCATGATGGTCTGCAATATATGACAATACACACAATACAGAGTGCTGAATTCAAAGTGGTTTGGATTCATGATGTTCATACGGTCCTCCCTGAAATTCTTACAGGTGTATATTACTGCTAAAGTTAATTAAAAATAAGAACAAAACAGTGAGAAATACAAAGAAGTTTATAAGAAGACATATGGGGAAAGTCAAAATTTGAACCTAGTCTTGTCAAAAGCCAAGCATGCATTTCCTTCTTCTGTTAATTTCCAAGTATGGCAAAAACCATTACAATATTGTAAAGTAATTAGCCTCCAATTAAAATAAATAAATTTATTTAAAAATTTTTTTAAAAATTCCCAATAGGACTTCCACAAACACAGAGCCTAACCTGTCTCCATTATCCTTACTATTTTGCTTAATGCATGGTGATGCACATTAGGGTCAATAAATAACTAAATGAAAACTAATGAGTAAATGAGAACTAATCTTGTTTTTCTCTCTTTAGGACTAAAGAAAATTTAGCCAAATTAGGGAGAAATTCCTTAATCCATTAGGCCCAATTATATTCCATTTTCTTTTTTGCCTGCAAAAATAACTTTGTAAAAAGTCTGAAACATGCATGGTTCATTCTTTTGTGTGAAAACTGCTCAAGCAGTCTCCAGACCCACCCAACTTAGAATGAAAAGGATAAATGACAAGCCTATTATTAAAGTTTTGATTAGTACTGTTAGCCAAGGTCCAAAGAGAGTTTTTATTCAACAGTTTTGAAAAACCAAAAAGGCAAATTTCATGTATATTTCTATGCATTAGCCACAGAATGAGTGACTGACACTTCAGATTGTCAAAATGTCTAAGACTTCCAAACAGGATGGAATGAGGTAGCTGCCATTCCTGTTTCCAGAGAGACTGCTAATCTTAAAATTTAACCTCTCCTTTGCCAAATTAATTTCAGTTTGACATTCTTGCTTTCTACTCTCTTTGCTCTTAGAGCTTTCCTGAAAAGCATTCTTATCTGGAGTAGATTAGAGTTGCAGTTCTTGAACCAAGACAGAGCATCATGCCTACATGTAGCACGGAGGCCTGCTGAACTCAATGCCCTTAAGATAGTGAATTGTCATTCTAATCACTTTTAATCTGTGCAGCTTGGGGATGATCTTGGAATCTGACTCATATTTTCACAAAAGGAGTATAGATGCAACCCATAAGGGATATAGTATGCTTCAGGGGTGTGAAAATACAACCTGTTCAGCTCCTGTTGAGAGCCAGGCCCTGGCATTCAGTAACGTTTGGCCCACATTCTGATTTGAGGGAAATTCTGAAAATTCTCGTTTGACTGAAGCTTCGTCACCACTAGGTTTTGGAATGAGATTTGCATGCAAGTTGGGGAGGGCATGTGTAGTGTAAAAGGAAATTGGCACTGGAACCAGTTAGGCTTGGTTTGAAGTCATTGCTCTGCCACGTACATGCTTGTGTGCCAGTGTGGGCCAATTTGTTTTAATGGCTACAAGAATAAATCCCAAACCCCACCAGCACGTTTTCAAATGTATGCTAATTGATTTCACTGGAAATCCTGAAGAGATTATTTGGAATGCTTGTTGCATTTCTATTACCGTGTTAAAAAATGTGTATTGTCAGTCCTCTCACTTCACTCTTGCCAGTCACATCCCTAAAGCAACAAATCGTGCCACTGCCCCATCCCCAGGTGATAACTGATGCACTTTCTGTTGCTATCAATTAGTCTGCAGCTTTCTAGAATTTTATATAAATGGAGATCAAACAGTATGTACCTTTTTTTTTGAATCTGGCTTCTTTAATTTCGGAATCATATTGAGATTCTTTTACATTGCTACATGTGTGGGAGGTCCATTTATATTCATTCCCTTTCATTGCATGCTTCTATTGTATGGCCATACTGTAGTTGATATATTCATTCACCTGTTGATAGATATTTGTGCTGTTTCCCATTTGGGGTTATTAAAAATAATGTTTCTATATAAGCATTCACCTATATGTCTTTGTAGAAGCATATAATTTTATTTTTTCTTGGGAAAATACCTAAAAATGTAACGACTGTGTCAATGCATTATACATGTGTGATAAATCACTTCTGCTGCTGCTGCTGCTAAGTCACTTCATTTGTGTCCGACTCTGTGCGACCCCATAGATGGCAGCCCAGCAGGCTCTGCCATCCCTGGGATTCTCCAGGCAAGAACACTGGAGTGGGTTGCCATTTCCTTCTCCAATGCATGAAAGTGAAAAGTGAAAGTCAAGTCACTCAGTCGTATCAGACTCTTCGCGACCCCATGGACTGTAGCCCACCAGGCTCCTCCTCCCATGAGAGGCTGCATCAATGAGAAACGTGTTTAATTTTAAATCACCAAATATTTTCCCAAGGGCTTGTACCATTTTACATACCAACTTGAAGTATATGAGATTTCCAATGTCTCCACATTCTCGCCAACAAATTGTGTTGTCATTGTTTTTAATTTAAGACATTCTATTAAGCATCTAGTGGTGTGGTTTGTGGCTTTAATGTACATTTCTTTAATGATTAATGACAAATGCTTATTTTTAATTCATATGTATTCTTTTGTGAAGTATCTTTAAAAATCTTTTCTTTGTTTATAATTGGTTTATTTGACTTCTCATAATGATGTTTGGAGTTACTTACATATCCTGAAACAAAATCTGTTATTAGATATTTGATTGGCACAAACTTTTCCCAAGTCTGTATCTTTTTAGATATTCTCTTACTAGTGTCTTTCAAAGAGCAAAAGTACTTAATTGTGATTAAATGCAATTTGTGTATATTTTCTTTTATAGATCTTGCTTTCAATGTTGAATTAAAAAAATTAAAACTAAAAAAAAATTCCTAAGACCACAATGACTTTCTCTTGCTTTCTTCTAGAATTTTTAGTTTTATATTTTAAATTTAGATCTATGATCATTTATGTTCATTTTTATATACAGTAAGAAGTATGGATACCAGTTTACTTGCTTGCATATGAATATCCAATTGTCCAAAATCACTTGAAGAAAAGACTAGCTTTCCTCCACTAAATTATTTTTGTCAAAAATCACTTGTTTATGAATGTACGGATCTATTTCTGTGGGTTTCTATTCTGTTCCATTGATACATACATATGTCTCTCTTTACACTCCCACCACACTGTCTTATTCCCATAGTATTATAATAAGTCTTGAAGTGAGGTAGTGTAATTTCTCCAAATTAACACTTATTTTTCAGTTTCTAGGCTGTTTGAGGTACTTGTATTGTCATAAGTATTTTAGAATTAGCTTGTAATTTTTACCAAGGGCATCTGATGGGATTGTTACTGGCATTACATTGAATCTACTAGACAAATTTAGGAAGGATTAAAATCTCAATATAGTCTTTTAACTTATAAATACATATTATCCCCCCACTTATTTAGGTTGTTTTCAGGATACAAGTTTTACACATCTTCTCTTAGATTTATCCTGAAGCATGTCACATTTTTTATATTATTTTAAATAGCATCTCTTAAAATTAAACATAACAGGACTGGTTAAAATTAAATTTCAGTTATATCCTCTAGCCTTGCTAAACTTACTTAGGTCTAATTGCCTTCTTTGTGGCTTTCATAGGATTCTCGATTCTCTACATAGACCACTATGTCATCTGCAAATAAAGCCGAGTTTAATTTTTCCTTTCCAATTTGGATCTTTCTCTTTCTCGCTTTCTTTACTTTTCTGCCTTCCTTCTTTATTCCTTTGCTTCCTCATTGTATACATTAGAACCTCCTACAATCTTTTGAAGTTGTGAGGGCAGGCATTCTTACCTTGTTCTTTATCTTAAGGGAAAACATTCAGTCTTTACCATCTTGACCACCTAACAGGTTGGGAAAATTTCCTTCTAGTCGAAGTTTAGTTTGAGTTTTTATTAGAAATATATGGTTTTCCAAAGCCTTTTCTGACTCTGTGGAGATGATCATGTGGTTTACTGTTGAGTCAACCTTGCATTCCTTTAATGAACCTAAGTGCAGAGCATGTATTATCTATTTGTATATTTTAAAATTATATTTGCTAAATTTTTATTAAGAATGTTTGCTTTTATGTTTATGAGGGATATGAGTCTATAATAGTGTTCCTGTATGACTTAAGTATTAAGGCAATGCTGGTCTCAAATAATTAGTTAAGAAAAATAGCTCTTAAATATCTATGAGGGTTTGTAAAGAATTGATACTATTGTTCCTTTAAATGTTCAGTGGAATTTACAAGTTAAGTCCTCTCACGCTGGAAATTTCTTTGTGGGAAAGTTATTAACTACAGTTCTATTCCCTTAACAGTCATAGTGTCACTTATGGATTGTTGAGTGATAATATTAGTTCCCTAGGGCTGCTGTAACAAAATTGCCACAAACTGGGTAGCTTACAACAACAGACATTTGTTTTTTCATAATTCTAGTGGCTAGAAGTCTGAAATCAATGCTTCAGTAGGGCCAATCTTTATCTGAAAGCTCTGGAAAGAACCCTTCCTTGTCTCTCGTAAGTTATGGGGACTCCAGGTATCCTTGGCTTGTGGCAGCGTCACTTTAATCTCTGGCTCAGTCTTCACATGGCCGTCTTCCCTGTGTCTGTGTGTAAACCTCTTTATCTTGTAAAGATATCAATCATTAGATTCAGCGTCTAACCTAAATCAAAGAAGCTCTCTATAGAGCTACCAAAAGTATTTTTCACAGAGCTAGAACAAATAATTTCACAATTTGTATGGAAATACAAAAAACCTCGAATAGCCAAAGCAATCTTGAGAAATAAGAATGGAACTGGAGGAATCGACCTGCCTGACTTCAGGCTCTACTCCAAAGCCACAGACATCAAGACAGTATGGTACTGGCACAAAGACAGAAATATAGATCAATGGAACAAAAAAGAAAGTCCAGACATATGGACACCTTATCTTTGACAAAGGAGGCAAGAATATACAATGGAGAAAAGACAATCTCTTTAACAAGTGGTGCTGGGAAAACTGGTCAAACACTTGTAAAAGAATGAAACTAGAGCACTTTCTAACACCATACACAAAAATAAACTCAAAATGGATTAAAGATCTAAACACAAGACCAGAAACTATAAAACCCCTAGAGGAGAACATAGGCAAAACACTCTCCGACATAAATCACAGTAGGATCCTCTATGACCCACCTCCCAGAATACTGGAAATAAAAGCAAAAATAAACAAATGGGATCTAATTAAACTTAAAAGCTTCTGCACAACAAAGGAAACTATAAGCAAGGTGAAAAGACAGCCTTCAGAATGGGAGAAAATAATAGCAAATGAAGCAATTGACAAACAACTAATCTCAGGTATATACAAGCAACTCCTGCAGCTCAATTCCAGAAAAATAAATGACCCAATTAAAAAATGGGCCAAAGAACTAAATAGACATTTCTCCAAAGAAGACATACAGATGGCTAACAAACACATGAAAAGATGCTCAACATCACTCATGATCAGAGAAATGCAAATCAAAACCACTATGAGGTACCATTTCACGCCAATCAGAATGGCTGCTATCCAAATATCTACAAGCAGTAAATGCTGGAGAGGGTGTGGAGAAAAGGGAACCCTCTTACACTGTTGGTGGGAATGCAAACTAGTACAGCCACTATGGAGAACAGTGTGGAGATTCCTTAAAAAACTGGAAATAGAACTGCCTTATGACCCAACAATCCCACTGCTGGGCATACACACTGAGGAAACCAGAATTGAAAGAGGCAAGTGTACCCCAATGTTCATCGCAGCACTGTTTATAATAGCCAGGACATGGAAGCAACCTAGATGTCCATCAGCAGATGAATGGATAAGAAAGTGGTGGTACATATACACAATGGAGTATTACTCAGCCATTAAAAATATACATTTGAATCAGTTCTAATGAGGTGGATGAAACTGGAGCCTATTATACAGAGTGAAGTAAGCCAGAAAGAAAAAGACCAATACAGTATACCAATGCATATATATGGAACTTAGAAATACGGTAATGATAACCCTGTATGCGAGATAGCAAAAGAGACACAGATGTATAGAACAGTCTTTTGGACTCTGTGGGAGAGGGCGAGGGTGGGATGATTTGGGAGAATGGCATTGAAACATGTACAATATCATATAAGAAATGAATCGCCAGTCCAGGTTCGATGCAGGATACAGGATGCTTGGGGCTGGTGCAGTGGGATGACCCAGAGGGATGGTGCGGGGAGGGAGGTGGGAAGGGGGTTCAGGATGGGGAACACGTGTACACCCGTGGTGGATTCATGTTGATGTATGGCAAAACCAATACAATATTGTAAAGTAATTAGCCTCCAATTAAAATAAATAAATTTAAATTTAAAAAAAAGTGATTACAAGTAAAAAACAAAACAAAACAAGCAAACAAAAAATTTTCAACTAATTACAACTCCAAAATTTCTAGTATCCTTCCAAAGGACATTATTTCACCCTCTAGAGTGAGCTTTAAAACTTAGCGTCTACCAAGAAATTTGTCCATTTAATCTAAGTTGTCAAAGTTATTGGTATGATGTTACTCATAATATATATCTCACTTTCCTGATATTGATAATGCATGTCTATTCTGGTTTTATTCTAAATCAAACTGACTAGAAGTTTATCAGTTTTATTGATTGTTACAAAAAAAAGCTTTGGTTTCATTAATTTTCTCAATTGTTTTCCTGTCTTCTATTTCATTGAGGGGGGTTGTGTTGAATATTTAATATTTCCTGTCATTTGCTTAACTTGCATTTAATTTACTCCTTTACTAGTTTCTTAAAGTAGAAGGTAAGGTCATTCATTTAAATTTTTTATTTTCTAAAATAAGTATTCAGTGCTATAACTTTTTTTAAGCTTGTCATAGCCAAATCCCACAAATTTTGATATTCTATATTTTCATTTTCATTCAGTTCAAAGTTCTATGTATTTATCTCCTTAGATTATTTTCCTACTGACAGTCATTCATACAACTTGTTCAATAAAATTCAATCTTTCAGAGCTTTACCAGGTATGGGATGGATGTTCTTAAGGCAGCATCCTAGAAAATGGAGTGAGCAAGGGGAATTTCTCTCCCTGGCCTGAAAACCAATCTCAAATGGAAATCAAAAAAGCCTCTAATTGGCACATAAGTTAACAACTTTAGAACTGATATGCTTCTACATTGGAGCATCCTCCAAGTTTCCAATACATCTTCATTCTCTGTTTCTTTAAACAGACCACTAATTCACCACGCTCTCTGAAGAATGCAATGAGATATTTACTGTCTCTTTCAGATATAAAAATTGCTGAATTTCTGCCTGGATATTGAAGCTCCAGTGTACATGATATACAATTACCCTCTCCTATAATTTCCTATATTATAGCTCTGTAGTCTGCAGTGTATATCCCTATAATTATTTCTATAATATTTACATGATTTTACTTACATAATATCTCAGTTCAGTTCAGTCACTCAGTCGTGTCCAACTCTTTGAAACCCAATGAACCGCAGCATGCCAGGCCTCTCTGTCCATCACCAACTCCTGGAGTCCCGGACACACAAACCCATGTCCATCGAGTCAGTGAGCATCCAGCCATCTCATCCTCTGTTGTCCCCATCTCCTCCTTCCCCCAATCCCTCCCAGCATCAGGGTCTTTTCCAATGAGTCAACTCTCTGCATCAGATGGCCAAATTATTGGACTTTCAGCTTTAGTATCAGTCCTTCCAATGAACACCCAGGACTGATCTCCCTTAGGATGGACTGGTTGGATCTCCTGGCAGTCCATGGACTCTCAAGAGTCTTCTCCAATACCTCAGTTCAAAACCATCAATTCTTCTGCACTCAGCTTTCTTCACAGTCCAACTTTCACATCCATACATGATCACTGGAAAAACCATAGCCTTGACTAGATGGACCTTTGTTGACAAAGTAATGTCTCTGCTTTTTAATATGCTGTCTAGGTTCGTCGTAACTTCCCTTCCAAGGAGTAAGCGTCTTTTAATTTCATGGCTGCAATCACCATCTGCAGTGATTTTGGAGCCCCCCAAAATAAAGTCAGCCACTGTTTCCACTGTTTCCCCATCTATATGCCATGAAATGATGGGGCCGGATGCCATGATTTTAGTTTTCTGAATGTTGAGCTTTAAGCCAACTTTTTCACTCTCTTCTTTCACTTTCCTCAAGAGGCTCTTTAGTTCCTCTTCACTTTCTGCCATAAGGATGGTGTCATCTGTATATCTGAGGTGATTGATATTTCTCCTGGCAGTCTTGATTCCAGCTTGTGCTTCCTCCAGCCCAGAGTTTCTCATGATGTACTCTGCATATAAGTTAAATAAGCAGGGTGACAATATACAGCCTTGATGTACTCCTTTTCCTATTTGGAATCAATCTGTTGTTCCATGTCCAGTTCTAACTGTTGCTTCCTGTCCTGCATACAGGTTTCTCAAGAGGCAGGTCAGATGGTCTGGTATTCCCATCTCTTGAAGAATTTTCCACAGTTTATTGTGATACACACAGTCAAAGGCTTTGGCATAGTCAATAAAGTAGAAATAGATGTTTTTCTGGAACTCTCTTGCTTTTTCGATGATGCAGCAGATGTTGGCAATTTGATCTCTGGTTTCTCTGCCTTTTCTAAAACCAGCTTGAACATCTGGAAATTCATGGTTCACATATTGCTGAAACCTGGCTTGGAGAATTTTGAGCATTATTTTACTAGCGTGTGAGATGAGTGCAATTGTGTGGTAGTTTGAGCATTCTTTGGCATTGCCTTTCTTTGGGATTGGAATGAAAACTGACCTTCTCCAGTCCTGTGGCCACTGAGTTTTCCAAATTTGCTGGCATATTGAGTGCAGCACTTTCACAGTGTCATCTTTCAGAATTTGAAATAGCTCAACATAATATCTAAGATAATGATTTATTTTTCAGAAACTTTAGTTGCTCTCAGACAGGACACAATGAGGCTATATTTATTTCCTATATTAAATGCTAAAGAAAAAATAGTATATGCATATAGATTAGCTTGTCATAAACAAGTATATAGGTTTGGGATATGATGTTGAAAAAGATGTAAGTAGAATAAAAAACGCGTATTCATATAAGAGTGATGTTACTATTTCCATGTAACATCAAGAGAGAGGTGTATTACATCCCAAGAAAAATTAACATCAAAGCACTCTATAATTGTAAGAAAAATCTAATGAATGAATTTCCCCCTGGAATTTTAGATGTTCTATTACATGTGTTTGAAGCCCAGTAGGTTTCAATTCACAATAGGAAGATGTAAAATTTTGGAGTCAGTTACATCTGAGTTCAAATCCTAGCTCTGCAACTTTCAGCTGAATGATCTTAGACAAGTTATTTAGTATCTTTAAATAGCAATTCAGATAATAAGATATATTTCATACTGCTCTTATCAGGATCAAATTAGATAACTGCTAGAAATCAAAGAGTGGTATGATGATCAGTGAATTTTACTTTCATTATTCCCCCTCAATATTTTTCTTTACAGAATTTGTGTAGCTTCATAGTGGTTTTTGCCCATTGGGAGGTAGCCCATGTAATTAAAAATTATTTTTTCAGACAGAGCTAATTTTAAAATAATTTATTTAATATAGAGGTTTTTATACTTTAATGAATATCAAAACCCCCTAGAGAGTTTTGTAATCCTTAAATTCCTGGACACTGCCACCAAAGATTTTGATTCAGGAGGGTTGGATAAGCCGAGGAATTTATGTTTCTAAAAAGGTATGCTAGTATTGCTGATTGGAGAACAGAATTCGAGAACAGCTGCTATGACCCATTTGCAACCACCCATGCAACATGATTGGCAAACAGAAAGGGAAGGTCACATTTCCCACAGGCATATTTGCTTTTCTAACCTTTAAACGCATTCTGCAGAAAAGTCAGCATGTTCCAATAGAGGAGAGTCAGCATACCCAGACTTCTCTCCCTTATTGTGCTACCTGGGGCATATCACTTCACTATTCCTGGCTCCAGTTTTTCCATCCTAAAATTTAAAGGACTAAATAGATCAGTGTGTTTTAAATTGTGTCCTCTAAACTGTTAGAGGTTCTTCAGAGAAAACTCAGGGATGGTGTTGGTGAGGGAGTTGAACAGACAAGGAAACTTCACCATTCCCAGAAAGATCCTCTCTCATTGTATAACTTTGGTCTATAGTGAAGTTCCATGCAAGGAACCAAACCAAATCAAACAAAACAAATGTAAACAAAAAATCCAGTTTGAAAAGATCCTTGGATAAAAGATCAAGATAATATTCATGGTCACAGTCATACTGCCTTTCTCATATACTGAACTCCACACACACATAACATTCTGTACTCATAGCTTTCTGAGTTTACAATGATAATTAGTGATGACAACCTGAGTCACTGCAAATATTCAAACTCTAAGCTATCTTCAGTGCACTTTTGCTGTTAAAATTTTCTTCTATTCCAATTATTTGAAAACAGATGCGCCTTTCCTTGCTCCCTGTAATTACTCTGTTAATCTATATATATTCCCATTCACATTCTGTGATACAGTTAACATCTTTGAGTGCTTTCTCTGTGTTACCCAGTATACTAAGAGCTTGATATATATTACCCACCTCAATCCTCAGAAAATCCCTTTTGGATAATATCATTGTTTGCTACCTGCCATGCAGCTGCTGTAGCAAAGAGAGGTTAACTTAGTTTCTCATGAGTTACAGGAAGTGAAAGATGAGAGTGGAATATAATCCTGTATACTTGTCTGTAAAGTTTATATTCTAGTTATGTTTAAAAAAAAGATCAAACGATCAGGTTATCAAGTGGAACCATCAAAATATATTCAGATAGAGTTCTCTGTCTGATACCAAAATGAGAGAGACAAATTTAAAAGGAAAGAACAAAGACACTATATTCCTGTAATGAGAGGAGATAGCCTTCCTCCAACAGAGGTCTTTCATCAAGTGAATAGAAGACAGGAGGGTTTCAATTATTTCTCCAGAATCATGAAGACAGACTTATGAACTGGGAAACAATATTACTTATTTTATTACTTGATTTCTCAAAAGAAAGGTTGGCTGAAGAGCATTAGGCTAAGCTAATGAAATTAAAACAAATAAAGGCATATATTACACAAACATCATGGTCAAAAGCAGTAATGTGTGTATATGGTGGGTAAGATACAAGGTAAGGAAGGCATCATGAAAGATGGAAATCCCACTGTAATGCCACCTTCTTGACCACAGAGACTAATAGCCTCTTAAGCATGGGAATTCACTCCAATGATGTTTCACTTGGAACCTTCTAATTCTACGTGAATAAAGCATTAACAGTGTAGATTAGACACATGGTCCATGATCTGAAGAAACTTAGACAATGATTTTGTATGAACCTTGGGCAGGTCAGTAGTCAGGGGAGACATTCTAACCCAAAGACACTCATTCATCTTCTTAATACCTGTTTTAAGAAATTCAGATAAAAAACAAACCAAAAAATAAATAAATAAATAAATAAAAACAAGGAGTCACCACAAATAACCTGAGGACTGAGACTGCTGTAGTTAGAAAACCATATGATATCATACCAGGTGTGATGGTAACTTTCATTGTTACCTAAGGTCTTAAGATTGAACCTCTCATTCTTCCTTGGGACATTTGCTAAATAGGCTCCCATCTCAGTCTGGCCAGCTCATCTGTATTCTCAGTTTTATTCATGACCAATTCGGGAAATGTTTGTGAAGGTTGAAAAAAGTAATTACTAACAAATTTATTTAAATATGTATGAATTACCATGCTGCTTTTACAAAAAAAAAAAAGGAAATTGCTTTGGCCTCAATTATTTCCTCAATATAAAATTAATAGTTCATTGACACATACAATATGTTTTAAAATTATTCTCATAATGTTATCAATTAGAAATCTCAATGAAAAATACTAACTAAACAATATATATGTAGAAACAGGGGATAAATATGATGTATAGAAGGGAAATCAGTTAGCCATTATGAAATCTTTATATTTTGACAACTAAATGTCATAAACTAAATTTTATAGAATTCTGAGCCAAAAAGCAAAGAAGTATCTAATATAAATATTAGATTAATATAGTATTCTTATATTATATAATATATAATAATATTTAATATTAATATAATAATAAAATCTAATGTTAATAAGAATAGTAATACACAATTGAATGATAATAAATCATGGCACTTTCATTCCTTCTGTTAATATACTGATACACTGATAATCCAAGCATGAAATTCTGATGGTTCTGTATTCCTTTTCTGTTTCTCCTGTTCTCTTTGTTAAAATCGCCATCTACAAAGGCAAATTATACTTCATCTTACCAACTCACTGAAGTTGAGTGCCTATTCTCCAGAATGGAGAGTATAGCTGTTTCCAAATACCATCTCTTCTGCAAGTCACTGATCTTTACAACTTTCACTAGTATTGATTTCCATTTCACAAAATGTATTTCCCCCCATTTTGAAACATGCATGAAAGCCTTCACATATTCAGTTTAATTTGTGGTTTTAACCCCTACATTCACATTCAAGGGAAACAGCTGTCTTACTCATCATTGTTACTTTCATTCAACAGACAATGCATTCAAAAACTGATTAGAGTAAGATGCTGTGTGCTTCCAGCACATATCAAACAGAAGAACAATGAACACCCAGATTACATTAGAAGGACTGTGACTAAAGATATTTAGATAGAATGTGTGTTGATAGAGTAATTATTAGGTGGAGTAAATTGCAATGGAGAAGCTTTAACAAGTACTTGTATAAATAGTTTCTTTTCCACAAAAGAGGTCTTGTAGCAGAGGAAAGAAAAATAGTCTCTTGCTTCTAGTAATTTCCAAAATCAATTGCCTCAAGTAGTATTGCAAGAATATTTTTAAAGTTTCAGTTTACAGTGTATTAGATACATTTAATTTTGAGTCAGTGCTCTTGGGTAGTGAAAGCCTTACCTTCTCCAGTGGTTTCTTCTTCACCTTGCGCAGGGAGAATCGATAGATGGATGCTGTGAGATGGCTACCTGGGGTGATCTAAAATGAAGAAGGCATTTGAAATTAGGAAAAGAAACCTGCAAGCTGCTATAATGACAGCCTCATAAGAGTGTTTCTCAGTCAACAGCAGTTACAGTGGTTGCACTGTGTACTAAGCCCAGTTTTAGTACAGTTTTAGGCCTGGAAGTGCAAAGAGAGTAAAATGAATAGATGGGGAAACGAAAATGAAAATCAAAAAAGAAAATGAACTCATTCTTCAGAAGTGTTTATAAATTACCTGGGAAGTTATAGTGTTATACTTATAATTGGAGGAAAGATCACTTTGCCAACCATAGCCACAGACATTTCATCAGACACAGAAATTCTTCAGTGAAGGCCCATTGCACGGAAGTGCTTTGGCATCTTTTTTTTTTTTTTAATTCAATAACTGAAGTTAAAAAAAATGGCCTGCCCTGCACAATAGAAATGAATTGGGAGATTCAAGGGTATCTGAGTGGTAGAGAGACAAAGACGACAGATGGGAAAGGTACATGTGAAAAAAAAGAAGGAATCAATAAAATAAATTGTCATCCCTACAAACTTTCAACATTTTGTAAAAGAGGCAAAACTTCCAGCTAAAATGATAAATATATTTTGTGGAAATCAGTAAAAGGAATTCCTTTCAGATGAAACTGATACACAGTGAGAGAGTGTGAACTCTCTGGAAATTAGTTTTTATCTTTAGGAGTGCTTTTAAATTTCTTAGGCTGTGAAATCCAGAGAAGTGTTCAAAAACATTTTCTAGGTGTGAAGGACATTTTGAACATAAAATACACTACAACAGTATTATTCATGTAATATAACATTTTGACATGAATCTCAGTGTGTTAGGTTGAAAACACCCTCCTCTAAGGATGTCCACATCCTGATCTCTAGAACCCATACATGTTCCCATACATGACAAAAGCAACTTTGTACAGGTGATTAAGTTAAGGACCTTGAGATGGAGAGATTACCTAGATTATCTTTGTGGTCCCAAATGTAACCCTAAGACTCTTTATAAGTGAAAGATGGAGGCAAGAGTAACAGAGTCAAAGAGACTGGAAGATTCTATGTTTCTGGCTTTGATGACGAAGAAAGGGACCATGAACAAAGCATGTCGATGGCCTATAGAAACTGGAAAATGCAAGGAAATGGATTATCCCTCAAGCTTCCAGAAGAAATGTGGCCGTGCTAACACTGAGTTTATCTTAGTAAGATCTCTCAAATTATAAGACACTAAATGTTTATTGTTTTAAACCACTAACTTTGTTGCAATTTGTTGCAGCAACAGTAAGAATCTAACACTCAGATTAGTAAATCTTGACTAACTAAGAGTGAGATCTACAACTTTTCAAGACTTGACCAAATAATAAGAAAACAATGAAGCAGATTGCTAAGGCACTGGGTGGAAGGGAGGATGAAAACCACTGATGTACACTATAAAATGGTGAATTTTATGTTATGTAACATTTTATTATGTGAATTATATATCAATGAAAATTAATCAATAACCTGTTGAATAAAGATTATACAATTACAACCAGTTTTGCTTTAGCCTATTGTTCAACTGTTTCAATGTATTATCCTAATCTATTTTCTTATTTTTCTGGAAACATAATTGATGATGATGATGTTAGTGGTGGTCATGGTAATTAAAAAGCAATCTTCATGAGGATAATAATTCAGCTGCTTTTTGTCCAGCCTAATTCTGTTCCCATCCTAAACAGATATAATAAATAAATAAAGCAACACAATATCCATCCTTCATATCCTGAATCTGATCCAATAGTTTGCCTTTCTATCATTATCCCTTGCAAGTGTGCATGCATGCTAAGTCACTTCAGTCATTTAGCATTCGGATTCTTTGTTATCCCATGGATCTTCCTTTCCCTTCCCTTCCCTTCCCTTTCCTTTTATTTCTTGGAAGACTATGTGATTCACAAGGCAAAATACTTTGCAATAATTTTTACTGTCTTTACTTCCTTGCCCTTTCATTTGAAGATATACAGCCTAGAGAAAATGGTTGCACTTTCTCAGGGAGAGGATTCTTGCATTCTTTCAGAATTTTGCTACTGCCAAAAGATTATCCTAATTTCAATGAACAAATTCAAAGACTAATGACAAACTATTAATGAAAACTTTTAAGTTATCCAGACAAAATGCACTGCAAAATGTCACTCTAGACTTGAGAATTATACAAAGCCATATCTAGTATTTCAGCTTGACTGCAGGCCAGTAAAGTGATGCAAGATATTAAGAAAACACATCAGGTTCAGAGATCTATAATTAATCTTGTCAGCAGATGTGGCAGGACAGATTCCTATTTAAACTTGCATATTGATGAGACTTTCCCCCCCTTTTACTGTATCAGTACAGAACACACTGGGGACCCAAGGGATCTAAACCCATCACCGTTATTTTAGAGTCAAGTTCATGCTCACTGCATGCCCTGCCTTGTTCTTGGTGGCATTAAATAATTAACTAACTATGACCATGAGTTGTCGAGAAAGCGGCAGCTTTTAGTGTATTTTTTATACATGCTGTTGAAAAACAAATATAAAATTAGAAAGTCTGTGTCCAAGGCTTGAGGTAGAATAAATGGTCAGGGGACAACACAGTCTGCATTTAGGTTCTGTAATTGAATTATATTGCAAACCTTTTAAAATATATGTATGATCATATTCTATAACAGCTAGAGCTAAATGTGAAGAATCATAGGCAATATTCTATCCTTTAATTTTAATGTGCAAGCACAAGTTGGATGAAAAAGTATGCATCTGAACCTTGAAACAATACTAGCAAAGATAAATTATCTTGAAAACTGAGAGGCCAATTAGATTATCTTTTAGTAACATTTAAAACAGAGGAACAATCACAGGTTGAGGAAAATGGGTAACTTTTCAGTAAACAAATGAGTGAATGGTGGAGTTTTATATTCATCAGACTTATTCCTCATTATTAGTTTGCCTTTAGGAAAAATAATTAAACAAAAAATATTTAGTTTTGCTCATATGCTTTCTATTTGTCAGTTTTTATTTTAGAAGTTTGTATTATTAATTACAATACATAGCATATTGAAAAGCAGAGACATTACTTTGCCAACAAAGTTCAGTCTAGTCAAGGCTATGGTTTTTCCAGTGGTCATGTATGGATGTGAGAGTTGGACTGTGAAGAAAGCTGAGCGCTGAATAATTGATGCTTTTGAACTGTGGTGTTGGAGAAGACTCTTGAGAGTCCCTTGGACTGCAAGGAGATCCAACCAGTCCATTCTAAAGGAGATCAGCCCTGGGTATTCTTTGGAAGGAATGATGCTAAAGCTGAAACTCCAGTACTTTGATCACCTCATGAGAAGAGTTGACTCATTGGAAAGGACTCTGATGCTGGGAGGGATTGGGGGCAGGAGGAGAAGTGGATGACAGAGGATGAGATAGCTGGATGGTATCACCGACTCGATGGACGTGAGTCTGAGTGAACTCAGGGAGTTGGTGATGGACAGGGAGGCCTGGCGTGCTGCAATTTATGGGGTCACAAAGAGTTGGACACGACTGAGCGACTGAACTGAACTGAAATGAACACACCACATTAGATTGGGACATGACATACATGTTAAGCACATAATTAATGCACAATAAAGTTCATGGAAACTAGGAAGTGTCTCTTTTATTAGAATAACATGATAACACAAAAAGAGCTGTGTGTTTTCTATCTCACTCTCAACCTTCTAAATCCAAGTAACTTAACAATCTTCATGGGGTCAGAGAAATGGAATATGACTTATGATGCAACTTGCAACAGGAGAGTGAATAGTAAAGCAAATTATACATATAAACACATACATATATATTATACCTATATTGTCATTTTTCAGTTGCTCAGTTCTGTCTGACTCTTTGCAACCCCAAGGACTGAAGCATGCCAGGCTTCCCTGTCCTTCACTATCTCCTGGAGCCTGTTCAAACTCATGTCCATTGAGTTGGTGATGCCATCCAGCCATCTCATCCTCTGCTATCCCCTTTTTCCCCTGCCTTCTATCTTTCCCAGCATAGTCTTCTCCAGCATCACAGTTTGAAAACATCAATTCTTCGGCATTCAACCTTCTTATGATCCAACTCGCACATCCATACATGACTACTGGAAAAACCATAGCTTTGACTAGACGGACCTTTGTCAGCAAAGTAACTTCTCTGCTTTTTAATATGCTGTCTAGGTTTGTCATAGCTTTTCTTCCAAGGAGCAAGTGTCTTTTAATCTCATGGCTGCAGTCACTGTCCATAGTGATTTTGGACCCCAAGAAAATAAAGTCTGTCACTGTTTCCATTGTTTCCCCATCTATTTGACATGAAGTGATGGGACCATATGCCATGATCTTAGTTTTTTGAATATTGAGCTTAAAAATGCATTATATTATACATATATTTATAATGTGTATATAGTATATGTTTCGTAGAAGGCAATGGCACCCCACTCCAGTACTCTTGCCTGGAAAATCCCATGGATGGAGGAGCCTGGTAGGCTGCCGACTATGGGGTCACAAAGAGTCAGACATGACTGAGTGACTTCACTTTCCCTTTTCCCTTTCATGCTTTGGAGAAGGAAATGGCAACCCACTCCAGTGTTCTTGCCTGGAGAATCCCAGGGATGGAGGAGCCTGGTGGGCCGCCATTTATGGGCTCGCACAGAGTCGGACACGACTGAAGCAACTTAGCAGCAGCATATAATATATGTATTATTAACAGGTAATCTTCTAGTATTTGCTTCATCCAGTTAGAATGATTCATATTCTATGCAGAAATCTCCCTGATTTAAAGTCAGTCAGACTAATTGTGGATAAGTGAAAAAGTGAAAGTGTTTCACTCACTTGTGTTCCATTCTTTGCAACTCCATGGACTATAGCTTGCCAGGCTCCTCTGTCCATGGGATTCTCCAGCAAGAATGTTAGAGTGAGTATCCATTCTTTTTTCTGGGATCTTTCCAACCCAGGGATCGAACCCATGTCTGCTGCATTGGTAGGCAGATTCTTTACCATTTCCAAGAATTTGGACTTTATCCAGTGACAAATGGGAATATCATTTATTGAAAAATATCATCACTGATATTTTATAAGAAACTGGAAAATGTCAACTTATGTTAAAAATATTTTGTTTACAAAGAAAGGTGATCTATTCATAGAAGATTTCCCATTAATACCCATGGGATATATATCCTAGGATCTGGTATTGAGAGTATGGGTTTTGATCATGTGGAGAACTCAAGTCTGCAACCTAGCATTCTTTACTGACCATATTTGATTCATATATGAGTTTATTCAGGAGGTTTTCATGACATTGTCTCTATGGGTGGAAGACATACAGATTTTCACTTAAAGAAATCAATACGTGCATCATGATCAGAATAACCTATAATATTAATAACAAGATAGTAACAAGATGATTTCAAACTTGGCACTTGAAAAGACTCTTGAGAGTCCCTTGAACACCAATGATACCAAACCAGTCAATCCTAAAGGAAATCAACTCTGAATATTCATCTGAGGGACTGATGTTGGAGCTGAAGCTCCAGTATTTTGGCCACCTGATGTGAAGAACTGAATCACTGGAAAAGACCTGGATGCTGGGAAAGATTGAGGGTGGGAGGAGAAGGGGGAAATAGTGGATGAGATGGTTGGATGGCATCATTGACTCAGTGGACATGAGTTTGAGCAAACTCCAGGAGACAGAGAAGGACAGGGAAGCCTGGCACGTTGTAGTCCATGGGGTCCCAAAGAGTTGGACATGACTGAGTGACTGAACAACAGCATGGTCTTTGCTATATAGTGTAATAGTGACTCTATTTTCCTAAGTGATAGCTTGATTTTCTCGCAGTGACACTCAGTGATCCTATAAAACGTCCCTCCACCATCTCTACCATCTTCCTTGTACTTACCAGCATGTGTATACTGTTCTGTGGCTCTCAGCAGACTCTATTCCTCCTGGGACGCATTATTAGTCTGTGCTGTGTTGTAACTCAAAGCTCCACAGGCTCCTCTTGTTTTGAGAAGCATCTGAGGAATAAATGTGCACTTGTGTTTCAACTAACACCCTCACGGACATGGAAAGCTAGTTTCTATAATACCTGGGGAGATCTGAATCACAATGCAACACAATTAAATTGTGACAGGGAATATGTCTAAAGCAACAGGAGGTCACCACAGATACAGTATGAGACGTGCAAGCTGATATACAAGGATTGTGATACGTGCTTTGATGAACACTAACTGTGTTCATGTTTTGACCCTTTATATCACTTTTATATGGACTAGTCTCCGAAAGCACAGGTTTCTGATCAGAGGCAATAACAATAAGCTGTGATAGAGCTTTTTAATGAGGAAGGAACCTGCTGGTCTCTCAGGCAGCCGCCAAGGTGAGAGGAGCCACTAATTTTGAATACCTACAAAGCGCTGGATATTGTGAGATGCTTATTGGCATGCATTAATGGGACAAGCCTAGAAGGTAGGTATCACTATCCCAGGTTTCAGTTCAGTTCAGTTCAGTCACTCAGTCATGTCCGACTCTTTGCAACCCCCTGAATTGCAGCACGCCAGGCCTCCCTGTCCATCACCATCTCCCGGAGTTCACTCAGACTCATGTCCATCGAGTCAGTGATGCCATCCGGCCATCTCATCCTCTGTCATCCCCTTCTCCTCTTGCCCCCAATCCCTCCCAGCATCAGTCTTTTTCTAATGAGTCAACTCTTTGCATGAAGTGGCGAAAGTAATGGAGTTTCAGCTTTAGCATCATTCTTTCCAAAGAAGGTTTGGTCATGTATAAATTGAGGTTCAAGTTAAGTCACAAAGCAACCAGGGAAAGCATCTGTAATTTAAACCCAGTTAGAACTGAGTTCAAGGTCTATCCAGCTGAAGATATGTAGTATTGCCAAAGCAATAAATAAGAATCAGAGTCCACCCTTTTCTCTGTACTGAGATCTCCTAGGAGTACTCTCAAGAGGCTGATAAAATCAACAGATGCTATTCCTGAAAAATAAAGATACTCACTTGTGACTGTTCTTTTAAGAAATTTGCAGACCCTGACATTGATCCACAGACACTTGGATTGTAGAATAAAGACAATCTACAGGGAAGAAACCCAGACTTATTAACTTTTGCTTTCACCTTGGTATATAGGATCCCTGTGAGGCACAGAATGGTGATAAGTAAGAGACTGCTAAAGACAATAAATGAATTAAAAAGTGAATTAATAAAAAAAAGTGTCTCTCTTCATTCTTCTCTGTTAACCTAAATTATGTCTATGGGTATTTGGCTTATTTCTATATCACTGTATCATATATTCTGAAATTTATTATCTACTAAATGCTGGGTCCTTCTTCACTTTATATGTACTATTTAATACTGATCATGGTTGATTTTCAATTATATATATCTTACATTGAGGCACTAGAACAGTGCCTGAAGTCGAGTGAGCAAAATATAAGTGATAGGAAAAATGCAGGATGTATGAACACTAAAGCTAATATTTATTAAAAGCTTGTTATGTCAATGCACACATCCAAATGCCTACATATATTATCCTAGCTTAATCTTCACAACCCCATGAAGCAAATATTCAGACTAACTTTTCTTTTTACTAAAGATATAAGTGACAGAGCAAATAATAGATCTTATGTAAGAACAAAATGTTATTAAAGAACAAAGCCAAGATTTGAATCTGGGGCTTTCTAATCTTACATCTCATGGAAAATGAGACATAAGAGAAAGTAACTTGTCTGAAGTCTTAACGATACTAGGTGATAAAGCAGAGAAATTAACTCCATTATTCTTTCCACTGCTGCTGCTGCTGCTAAGTCGCTTCAGTCGTGTCCAACTCTGCGACCCCATAGATGGCAGCCCACCAGGCTCCACCGCCCCTGGGATTTTCCAGGCAAGAACACTGGAGTGTGTTGCCATTTCCTTCTCCAATGCATGAAAGTCAAAAGTGAAAGTGAAGTTGCTCAGTCGTGTCTGACTCTTCGCGACCCCATGGACTGCAGCCTACCCAGGCTTCTCCGTCCATGGGATTTTCCAGGCAAGAGTACTGGAGTGGGGTGCCATTGCCTTCTCCGATTCTTTCCACTATGCGATTTTAATTCTTGATATCATTTAATACCAGAAAACTGACAGGCATCACTCTCCAACTAGCCCTTATTTATAATTTGTTGGCATTTTGGCTGTGGTGTCTGCAGGTACAGGACAAGAAGAAGAAAATACAGACTAACTTGTCTGACAAAACTTGGTAGCTTCATTGATCTTGTGATGTTTCCAACATTTTCAGAACAGGATGATCAAATATGCTACAAATGGTCAACCTTGATTCACAATTTATTTAGGCTAGAGAACTTCCTATACATTTTTCATTCTTAGCTTGGTTCATATTGTATTTTCCTTAGATTTACACTTTACTTTTAAGTACCATTTACAGATCTATCTGAAACCACAACAACTGTATCCCATACTAACCATTTAGAAGAATTATCAACAGAGGGAGAATGTTGCTCCTGGAATTTTATTTTATGAGATTTTTATTAACTATAATAGTATATATTAGAGTGTTCATTCTTTTACCTACTTCTAGACTCCTGTAATATCTAATTATACAACTTTCATCTATGTATTATTTCCCCATAAGCCAGCAACCATATAACAAATACTAGGTTATATATCTCACTTAACAAATAAGGATAAATTAAGAAATACAGTATAAAATACAGGTTACACTTCTGGTTTTTAAACTCAGAAAAATATGGACCTAAATCTTGTCTCCATTCATTGGTAGTTGTGGGGCTTCTGGAAAAATATGTATTTAATCTACGAATTAGTTCTATCCTCAGGAAAATAGAGATAATAAGATATTCTAAAGGAAATCAACCCTAAATATTCATTGGAAGGACTGATGCTGAAGGTGAAGCTCCATTACTTTGGCCACCTGATGCGAAGAACTGATTCACTCTAAAAGACCCTGATTCTGGGAAAGATTGAAGGCAAAAGGAGAAGAGGATGCCAGAGGATGAGATGGCTGGATGGCATCACCAATTCAATGGACATGAATTTGAGCAAACTCTGGAGGCTAGTAAAGGAAAGGGAAGCCTGATGTGCTCCAGTTCATGGCATCGCAAAGAGTCAGACACAACTTAGTGACTCAACAACAGCAAGATATATGTCTCATAGGATGATGAACATTAACATAAATAATATAGATAAAGCACTTGGAAGAAGCCCTGTATATAAGTGCCTAAGAAATGTTAACTTTATTAAACTCACATGTATTTTCCTTAGATTTATGCTTCACTTTTAAGTACCATTTATAGTTCTATCTTGGAGAAGGTGATGGCACCCCACTCCAGTACTCTTGCCTGGAAAATCCCATGGACGGAGGAGCCTGGTGGGCTACAGTCCATGAGGTCGCATGGAGTCGGACACGACTGAAGCGACTTAGCAGCAGCAGCAGCAGAGTGACTTCACTTTTACTTTTCACTTTCATGCATTGGAGAAGGAAATGGCAACCCACTCCAGTGTTCTTGTCTGGAGAATCCCAGGGACGGGGGAGCCTGTTGGGCTGCCGTCTATGGGGTTGCACACGACTGAAACGACTTAGCAGCAGCAGCATAATTCTATCTATATATCTATCTAAATCACTGGCTCATTTAATCTTCATCACAATTCCATGATATTTGACTATTGGCCCCATTTCCTGAAAGAGCAGACCAAAGCTCAGAAAGCTTAAGTAACTTGCAAAAGAAAATCACATATTTAGTAAACTTTAACTTTCTTCAATACATCTTTTTCTATCTTTCTCTATCTGTAGTACCATAATAATAAAACAACAATAAACAGCACCAGTAAAAAATTGAAAACAATATATGCACAATGACCTCTAACCTGATTCTATAAAAGCTTCAATAACAGCCTTTAACAAGGAGTATAGGCTCAAAAAAAAAAAAAAAAAAAAATCCCATCTAACTATGAGAACAAAGAATAAAGATTACTAGCTTGGATAAATTAAAAAAAAAAAAAATGTATTTGTTTCCCATAAAATGCACACCCAGTGCTATTCAACCCAATTATTTTTATGCAATCCCATATTAAAAACTCTTCAACACTATGACTTTAAACCTATAGCATTTCTTTATTCTTTAATGTTTAAAAGATCATTTGGGATAAAACCAGTTACACTGAGAAGAATTAAAACTTGGAAGGTGCCAGCTGTATCAAACAGCTCTGCTTAAAAGAGAAACGAATTCTTTGACTCCATGATAAGCAAAGGAATGCGACAATAATACAATAGAAAGGAAAAAGAACACAGTATCTATAAGCCTAAATTCAAATCCTGCTGACCTTGGTCAATGAATTCACCTAACTTCTCAAAGACTCAGGGTTTTTTTTTTCTCAACTATAAGGTGGAAATAAAAATAAAACAAGGATTTTTGCTTCAATCACATTTTTTGTGATAAAATATCCTGTGGTTCTTCCCAGGTGGTACAGTGGTAAAGAATCTGCCTGCCCATCAGGAGAGGCTAGAGACTCGGGCTCCATCCCGGATCAGGAAGATTCCCTGGAGAAGGAAATGGCAGCCCTCTCCAGTATTCTTGTTGGGAAAATCCCATGGACAGAGGGACCGGATGGGCTACAATCTGTGGGGTCGCAAAGAATCAGACACAACTAAGTCGGCACGGACCATACTATAAACAGTATAAATGCGAGGAAGAGACGGTTTTGTGCTCTTGTTCAAAAGCCTACCACAGAAGTATGCGTTTTAGGTTATCAAAAGTCTCTATAAGCAGCAAGTACAAAATAGATGTTTGTTGATTGGTTTAAGAAAGGACTTTGGAAACAACTTACAAAATACTAAGCATGTATATAGATTTAGATCTTTAAATCTCAAAGTTTACTATGTATGTGGCTCCTGCCTTGCACTGGATTTCTCTTTCAGCACCCTGTGGCCCCAGGTCCAATACTTAATTCACTTAACTGTTGTTTCAACCAAATGTCTTCTGTGTAAGGTTATGACGATGGACTGTTATGGTCAATCTATGTAGTTGGGCAACACCTAGACATTACAATGGAGATTCAATAAGCACTGCTATTTTAGCTTGTTAACATTTGTGAGGAAATAATGCCAAATAAATTTTACAGAAAATGAAGGACATTTGATCTGCATTATAAATCATGTTTTTTGTGTAATTTTTTTCACTGTTTTTCCACTTCAGTACAGACATGATTTAGAAGGTACTTGTCAACTTTTATCATGCTATATGTAAAAAATTATTATTGACTACAACTACATTTCAACTTATCAAATTATTAGCTTTAAGTTCTAATGAATTTTTTTAGAGTAGGACTGATGTATGGAGACCAGGAAAAATAGCTTCATGAATTACATTGCTGTTTACATTTCCACCAACAAGTCTAATGATTTGTTTAAATACAAAATCCTATTCTTATT
The DNA here is from genome assembly GCF_029378745.1 of Bos indicus. Classification (NCBI taxonomy): domain Eukaryota; kingdom Metazoa; phylum Chordata; class Mammalia; order Artiodactyla; family Bovidae; genus Bos; species Bos indicus. The sequence continues at coordinate 15,278,743 of NC_091788.1, read as the reverse complement.
GAATAAGTTAGGGCTAAGCTAAGAAATTCGAATAAATTGGATTCCACATTATCATGCCATCTGTCACTAAACTATACAAATTATCTGCTTCACTTACTTCCTGTATTCAGCTTCTGCCAGCTTCCAGAAGTTGCATTAAAATGTTTCTAAAGTATGCATACTCCTCTTCCACTATCAGATTTGCTCTCCTAGTAAAGGAATTTGCCATCTGGGCAGTTATTCTAGGCTCTCACACAGTCCCTCTATCCTCTCACCCTCCTGACCGTCTATGAATCACATTATTAACAAATCCGTACCCTGGGAATTTGCTTTTTGACTAATAGATAGCATTCAAGCTGGTCCTTCTGTGACCTCAGGTATAGATGCTCATTAAGCATCAAGGTCTCACAGCTTTGCAGGTGACCACTGAACCTGACATAGTTCCCATGGCTGAGGTTTGACTCCAACTGAGGCAGCTACACCTACTCCATTCTCAGCAGTGGAATGAAATATTTGCTGTCTACCATCCACACCATCATACCTTTCTGAAAACAGCTGACTCTGTTGCATAGCTTATTAATGATGCTTTCCACTGCATAATGCAGCATGTAATCATTTGGCAACAAATACATATTTTCATCTCCTATCACCTGCATCGCTCTATGGATTTGCACATGCTGTTCTCTCTCTGTAGATTGTTTGCCTGTTCGCTGCCTAGAAAACACTTGATCATTCTTCAAAGTTCCATGGGAACTCACAGTCCAAAGAGAACAGACTTGTGGTTACCATGGGAAAGGTGCAAGGGAGAAGGACTGAGTGGGAGGTTGAGGTTAGCAGATGAAAGCTATTGTATGGAATGGATAAACAGCAAGATCCTACTGCAGAGCACAGGGAACAATACTCAATATCCTGTGATAAGCCATAATGGAAAAGAAGATGAAAGATAACATATATATATATATATCTGAATCACTGTGATGAACAGCAGAAATTAATACAACATTGCAAATCAACTATATTTCAACATTTAAAAAAGTCCACTGGAAAGAACACTTGCTATCTGAATCCTCCGTTAATGCAACTCATCTGCTTCCTAACAGGGGAGCTGACTACTCCATCCTCAGTGCCCACAAAGTAGTTTAACATCAAGAATTTCTCTTATCCAAAACTACCTGTGTTGTATTTGAGTTTCACATGCAAACCCCTGTCTCCTCAACAAGGCTGTAAATTTCCTGAGGGAATGGGTCATCATACTGTACTCATTTCTGTATCTCAAATGCACGTTCTAGTGCTTGCTTCAATAAGTTTGTTGTTGTTGTTCTGTTACTAAGTCCTGTCCAATTCTTTGCCATGTCATGGACTATAGCATGCCAGGCTCCTCTGTCCACCACTATCTCCCAGCGTTTGCTCAAATTCATGTCTATTAAGTTGGTAATGCCATCTAACCATCTCATCCTCTGCTGCCCTTTTCTCCTTTTGTTTTCAATCTTTCCCAGCATCAGGGGCTTTTCCAATGAGTTGGTGACTCAATAAAAACGTCTGTGCTCTTGAATCCCTATTCAAAACATGTCTTTTAGCTAAAATAAAACAAATGGAAGAGATAATAGAGTTGGGAGAGATAGGTCAAAGAGAGAGAAGACGAAACTTGTCCTATTCTAAATTAATAATGTTAAGGTTAAAGATTGGAAGCAAGATGATAGCCACAAGTGGACCCAGTGGTTCATATAATACTTATATACACTAAGCAGCAAGGAAAGAAAGCTACCATTTATTAAGCACTTACTGTATGCCAGTCAGTATACCAGGCCCTTTCATGGTTTTAGATGAGTTAATCTGTACAATGTTATATGCAGAGTGTTGGTGAAGAAACTTATGTTTAGTAACATGAAACAGCTTGCTTGCAATACCATAGATGCTAGTATTGCTAAGAGATCTACCCGAGTGTGCAACTCTGGAGTCAATGTTTTTTTTTCTTCTTTAAGTGACTATTTCAGAGTCTCATACACAGTAGGAACTAGATGAATAATAACAATAATAATATTCATAAAGAAAATTCTTAACATTTAACTTACTATGTGTCAGGTACAGGGCTGAGCCCTGGGGAAAAAGTGGTGAATTAGACACATCTTCTTCACAAAGGTTTTTAACTGTATTTGAAGGAAATTGAATTGAACCTAAAGCTTAGTGTACCCAACCTTAAAATAATTCTGAGGTTTGTCAAACAAACAGAAAGTGTTCAGTTTTGTTTGGCTCCGTTTTGCTTCTGTGACTACAGAAAGAGGAAAAAGAGTCTCTTCATCAAACTGCAGAGGCAAGAGGCTCTCTTCCAAGGCAGGAGAGTGCCTTCAGTAATTACCAAAGGAACTGGAGACCTCCAGCTCCTTCCAATTAACTTCTGTTCCTGAGTGCTGTTAACTGCCTGCCTGACAGCCACACACAGATGGGGGAGAGGAGTGCACACAAGATTTCGTAGTTCACAGATTAAAGGCAGTGTCAAGAGCAAGTCAGAGTTGAGGGATTGATTTATTCGGCACTGAGTGTCCAGGGAAGGGCCACTTTGGAGTCATTACAAACAAGGCTGAGCTGCTTTCATATTATGTTCTACCTCTTGGTACACAAACCAAACAATTTTTTTTTTCCCATCTAGATGCATTTACTCTGAGTTTCACTGCCAGAAAATGTGACTAGATTCAGCTTTCTTAAGTCTCAGCACTCATAACCGTAATGGTAGCTGTTGTAACCACTCTGGCTCAAGCTCAAGGCTTGCCGGGGGGAGCTGCTGATAGTGGGAACAAGTTGCTGCTAGACAGGTCAGAGAAGATTCTGGAAGACTTGATCTAGGCAAAGTTCCAGACTGCCAGACACAAAAAGATATCATAGCAGCACATTAGCTATAATAATAGTTATGCTATAATGGCAACCACTGAAATATCATCTGCAAGTGTTAGGCCTTTCCAGAGCTGTGTGTGTGTGTGTGATAGGCGGACTATGCAAATGTCTCACGCCTCATCAAAATTTCTCCCTGGATTAGCATTCATCGATGATTCTTTTCTAATCCAGTCTTTAAGGATACAAACTGTTAACTTTCTAACACAAACACTTCTTTCACATTAAACAACAAGCCCTTGACATTTTACTGTAAGCAAGAGGTCTCCCTTCCCCACTGATTGACTGATTTGGTCTATTTATTATCAGATATGGTGAAATTAATACAAAATTTCTATTTTTCAATCAGTTCTTTATTGCACTTAATTATTTTCAAATTGCTGTGTTCCAGTTGTTCTAGATTTGTTGAATAGAAGTCCTGTCATGCTATTTTCTGTGCTGTTGTGACACGTTTTCATCTTTTCTGAAGCATTCCCTAGCTTCCTATTAATAGCGCAATAAGATATTTTTTTAGGCTCATCTTGTACCTACCCTGCTCAGTCCTGAAATCACTTTGTTGAGAATCTCTGCTTCATGCCAGTGAAGAACTGCATTAGATATCAACATCTGGGAACCAAGTTTACTTATTACTATGGGGATATGTTTGATTCTTGGCCCTGTCAGCAGATGGAGTTAGGAAGCATATGCATACAAATAAACACAAAAATATGCATGCATAAACTATACAGAGAAATATACATACACACACATATAAAGGTGCAATGCACAGATACAGGCACATGCATATACACACATATAAAATATATATTAGAAATCATAAATTCACAATGATACCTCAAATTCCAGTCTCTAAGATATTTTTGTTTGTTTTTTGCCATATATGGTTTTACATTTGTATTATACTTCAATTACAATGAAAAGTTTATCTTCCTTTAATATCAACATACTTATTGATTAGCTCAATCCCATAATACATGGAAAAGAATTTCAGAATGACTTTATACATACTACCAACCAAAAAAAAAAAAAAAAACACCAAAGGATACCACCAATCAAAAAAAAAAAAGAAAGAAAGAAAGGAAAACTCAGGTTGGCTAAAAAGAGTTTGGTGTTTGTCGGCATCTCTTCCTCTTCCTCACACTGCCTGTGACTGAGGGTTCATAGTACAATACTATGAAAATGTTACTTTGAATGAATCCTTCCTTCCTTTCTCTTCAGTTTCTTTTTCTTGCACTCATTAATTTTATTTTTTTGAAAATGTAGAACATTAACATACTTTCTTTCATGCATTGTTAATTTTCTCCCAGTTGGTCATTCTTATTTTGAATTTTTGCTGCTCCAAACTTGTTATTATTTTTTTTAATTTTGTGTATGTTTATGTAGGTTTTTAGGCATATGGATGTTCACTCTGAGTTAAAAAGATTCCTATACCTATACTTACGGGTGAATGAACCAACATTTTCTTCTTTTAGGACTTGTGTGTTTTTATAGTTAGAATTCTCTAGTTGCTCTGGATTGTTTATAGCTGCAGTTTCTAACAGTTCTACAGAACCTTATGTATCCTCAGAAGTGATTCAGGAGGACTGAACATAATTAATTTAAAATATATTTATCAGTTAAAATCTTTAATGAAAAGCAACACATCTACTTAGATATGTCAAATAAAAAATTTAACACACTGAAGACCATTAACACACTAAAATTTGCTGCCAAAAAAAATCTTTCAGTAAAGCAATCACAATATAGTTTCACCTTTCATATCTGGATATATATTGAACCTTTGGGAATATATTATTGATAAACATGTTTTTTCTCTCATTTGTTTTAAAATTCATGCCTATATATGGCTGCTAAAAAGAAAACAAAGCCAAACAAGGGAAACCTCTATAACGCAATAATCAGACGTGCCATGCTTAATTAAGATTACACGAAGTGTAGGTACATCTGCTTGGTGGATGTTTTTTACACACTGCAATAGTGAGTTGTGTGCAGAAGCAAGTAAACACTTAAGACATTACAGTGGGGGATGGCACAGTGTTGGTATTTGGGGAACTCAATGGGAAATCTAAATCTTTCTTGCCTTATTCGTTCCAAAATCATTTGTTAAAACCCTATATTATGTGTTAGGCCCTGGACTGGGTTTCAGGTATAAAACATAACATGACCCTTGCCACTTCAGAAGCTTGAAATTCTAAAAAGTCTTTTAATTTATAAAAGCCAAGTTATATATGCAGGCAAGAATACTGGAGTGGATTGCCATGGCCTCCTCCAGGGAATCTTCCTGACCAGGGATCAAACACAGAATTCTTGCATCTCCTGCATTGGAAGACAGCTTCTTTACCATTAGTGCTATCTGGGAAGCTATATCCAGGCAAGACATATTAAATAACTAAATGTAATTAAAAAAAGATGAGTGTTATGAAAGAAAATGTACGATCTGATATTTAACTTAAATTTAAGTACAGTTCAGAATAGTTCGGTCACTCAGTTATGTCTGACTCTGTGACCCCATGGATTGCAGCATGCTAGGCTTCCCTGTCTATCACCAACTCCCAGAGCTTGTTCATACTCATGTCCATCAAGTCAGTGATGCCACCAACTATCTCATCCTCTGTTGTCCTCTTCTCCTGCTGCCTTCAATCTTTCACAGCATCAGGGTCTTTTCAAATGAATCAATTATTTGCATCAGGTGGCCAAAGTATTGTCATTTCAGCTTCAGCATCTGTCTTTTCAATGAATATTCAGGACCAATTTCCTTTAGGATGGACTGGTTGGATTTTGTTGCAGTCCAAGAGACTCTCAGGAGTCTTCTCCAGCACCACAGTTCAAAAGCATCAATTCTTCGGCACTCAGCTTTCTTTCCAGTCCAAACCTCATACCCGTATATAACTACTGGAAAAACTATAGCTTTGACTAGACGGACCTTTGTTGGTAAAGCAATGTCTCTGCTTTTAAATATGCTGTCTAGGCTGGTCATAGGTTTTCTTCCAAGGAGCAAGCATCTTTTAATTTCATGGCTGCAATCACCATCTGGAGTGATTTTAGAAGCCTGAGAAAATAAAGTCTCTTACCGTTTCCATTGTTTTCCCATTTTTTGACATGGAGTTATGGGACAAAAGCCATTATCTTAGTTTTCTGAATGTTGAGCTTTAAGCCAAATTTTTCATTCTCCTCTTTCACTTTCATCAAGAGGCTCTTTAGTTCTTCACTTTCTGCCATAAGGGTGGTGTCATGTGCATATCTGAGGTTACTGATATTTCTCCCAGCAATCTTGATTCCAGCTTGTGCTTCTTCCAGCCCAGCATTTCTCATGATGTACTCTGCACAGAAGTTAAATAATCAGGGTGACAATATACAGCCTTGACGTACTACTTTTCTGATTTGGAACCACTCTATTGTTCTATGTACAGTTCTAATTGTTGCTTCTTGACCTGCATACAGATTTCTCAGGAAACACAGGTCAGGTGGTCAGGTATTCCCATCTCACTAAGAGTTTTCCACAGTTCATTGTGGTCCACACAGTCAAAGGCTTTGGCATAGTCAATAAAGCAGAAGTAAATGTATTTCTGGAACTCTCTTGCTTTTTTGATGATTGAAAAGATGTTGGCAATATGATCTCTGGTTCCCTAATCTTTTCTAAATCCAGCTTGAACATCTGGAAGTTTGAAGTTTACTGACTGTTGAAGTCTGGCTTGGAGAATGTTGAGCTTTACTTTGCTAGCATATGATATAATTGTGTGATAGTTTGAGCATCCTTTGGCTTTGCCTTTCTTTGGGATTAGAATGAAAACTGACATTTTCCAGTCCTGTGGCCACTGCTGAGCTTTCCAGATTTGCTGGCATATTGAGTATAGCACTTTCACAGCATCATCTTTTAGGATTTGAAATAGCTCCACTGGAATTTCACACCTCCATTAGCTTTGTTCGTAGTGATGCTTCCTAAGGCCCACTTGACTTTGTATTCCAGGCTGTCTGGCTCTAGGTGAGTGATCACACCATTGTGGTTATCTGGGTCATGAAGATCTTTTTTGTACAGTTCTTCTGAATAGTCTTGCCACCGATTCTTAATATCTTCTGCTTCTGTTAGGTCCATACCATTTCTGTCCTTTATTGTGCCCATCTTTGCATGAAATATTCCCTTGGTATCTCTAATTTTCTTGAAATCTCTAGTCTTTCCCATTCTATTGTTTTCCTCTATTTGCATTGATCACTGAGGAAGGCTTTCTTATCTCCCCTTGCTATTCTTTGGAACTCTGCATTAAAATAGGTATATCTTTGCCTTTAGCTTATCTTCTTTTCTTAGCTATTTGTAAGGCCCCCTCAGACAATGTTTTGACTTTTTGCATTTCTTTTTCTTTGGATGGTCTTGATCACTCTGCCTCCTGTACAACGTAAGGAACCTCCATCCATAGTTCTTCAGGAACTCTGTTTATAAGATCTAATCCCTTGAATCTATTTGTCACTTCCACTGTATAATCAGAAGTGATTTGATCTAGGTCATACCTGAGTGGTCTAGTGGTTTTCCCTACTTTCTTCAGTTTCAGTCTGAATTTGGCAATAAGGAGTTCATGGTCTGAGCCACAGTCAGTTCTCAGTCTTGTTTCTGCTGACTGTATAGAGCTTCTCCATCTTTGGCTGCAAAGAATATAATCAATCTGAAACCAATTTCATTCTTTTGTGTGTGAATATCCAGTTTTACCAACATCACTCATTGAAAGGACTATTTTTCCCCACTGAGTACTGTTGGCTTCCTTGGCAAATATTGGTCGACCTTGTATGTAGAGGTTTAGTCCTGGGCTCTCTACTCTATCCCATTGATCTATGTGTCTGTTTTATGTCAGTACTAAACTTTTGTGATTACTATAGTTTTGTACAATAGTTTGAAATCAAGAAGTATGATGCCTCCAGATTTGTTCTTTCTCAAGTTTGCTTTAACTATTTGGGATTTGTCATCATTTCATATAATTGTTCCAGTATTGCCTATAAGAAGAGACCTTTTCCTGTTCATCTGCCCTCTGCATGGCCATTCTTTCTATTCTTATCGTATTCTATGTGTTTATTTCTCTATTGTATCATTTATCATATTCTGTTCTCAATTTCTTAGCCCTCACCATTGAGTGCTCAAGTCCTTTAGCTCAGGACCAAACCTTATAAATTCAACACAACTGCTAAAACTTTGCAGTCCCTCCATATTTGTTAAATAAATAAAGGATTGCTAAAATAAAAGAGGAAAACATTGTAGGTCAGGATAGAATGTTACAAAAGAGAACAAAATATAAAAGAATGGTTTACTTTTAGAAGATGAGGGGAAAAGACATTTGAAAAAGAAAATGTTTGGGAATAAAGAAAACTATCATGGAAGATCTGAAGAGAAAAAAAATAGAGGTCAGAGTCTTAGGGACCAGTATTTCCTGGTAAGAAATGTGTACTTTATTTTACAGGCAATGGCAAACCAATGTAAGAAAGCCCTGTGGCAGACTGATGACTGCCCCCAAAGACATCAGGTCCTAATCCCTGGAACCTGTAAATGTCAGCTTAAAAGAGATAGAGATTTTGCAGATGTGATTATGGATCTTTAGAAGAAAGAGATTATCCAGGATCAGTGAGATTGACCCAACATGCAGTCACATGTATCCCAACAAGGAGGTAGCAGAAAAGCTGCTGACACGCAAGGGCGAATGTAAGGTGAAGGCAGAGCAGATGAAGATTTGATGTTGCTCATCTTGAAAATGAGTGTGATATGACTACAAGCCAGGGAATGCTAACAGCAACCACAAACTGGAAGATGCAAAGCACAGATTCTCACAGAGACTCAGGAAGTTGTGTTTGTGCCTTGCTGTGTGCCTTGCTGACATCTTCCTTTCAGCTTGGCATCTTCCTACTAATTTAGGACTTCTGGTCTCCAGACCAGTGACAAAATCAATTTAAGTCACCAAGTTTGTGGTAATTTGTTACAGCAGCCACCGGAAACTAATACAATTTGAATAAGTGAAAGATTAGAAAATTACTTATTTGTAACAGAAGACTTTCATTAGTGAAAAAGGAAGTCTGGGAAGGGAGCTGCAGGAGCAGAACAGGAGGCCAGTTGGGAGATGATGACATTAATGCAGGGCTTCCCAGGTGGCTCAGTGGTAAAAAATCCATTTGCCAATGCAGGAGATGGGGAGTCAACCCCTGGATCAGGAATGGCAACCCACTCCAGTATTCTTGCCTGGGAAATCCCATGGACAGAGGAGCCTGGTGAGCTACAGTCACATGGAGCCACAGAGAATCAGACATGACTGAACGTTTCATTAATGTGGGTGAATCATTAAGGGAGTCTACGACAATGTGGCAGCAGCTCTGAGAATGGCAAAAAGGGAATGAAAATTCATTTGTAAAACATCTGTAGTTACAAATATTGTGTATGATGAAGAAATTACATATGTAATTATATATTGTGTATTTCTTACATATATTGTGTACATATATGTAATTACATATATGTATATATATATATATATATATATAGTCTGATGGGGGTTAAAAAATCTGAAATGCATATACTTTAATCCTTGTAAACAGAATAATTATTACTATAATACAATGTACTGGGATGCATTACAATTAAAAATTTTCTTCCAAATAGTAAACAAAGGACTTTTCTTACACATAGAAACAGTCATAATTTCTTTGGATCATGGAAACCCTAGGCTAGAAGGGAAGCCAAAGAGCCTGACATAGCCTCTGCAGCCTTTTCCTCAGCGTTCTAGATGAATGATCACTTGACTTCTGCCTAACAAGCAACTCACGATGGCCAGAGGCAGCAGGCAGCCGAGACACGCAGCTCTGCCTAGTACGCACTCATATACCAAATATTTGTCAAATTTCACTCTGTATCTTTATGTGCTTTTCCAGTCCTAGAAATTCATTAGTCCATAAGAAAGACTCACAGAGCTTCCATTCTAGCAGGAAATAGATAAGAACCAAAGAACCAAATATATTAACAAAATATTAATCAGATACAATTAGGGCTAGGAGGAAGACAAAATACAGTAATAGGATATTGAATATTACAATTTTGGAGTCAAGGATGGCATCTCAGAGGAGGCAACATTTGATCTGAGACCTGAAAGGTAGGTAGGAGTCAGCTGTACGAAGGTCTGGGCCAGAGAAACCAGGCAGAGGTAACAGAAGTGTAGAGAACTGAGGGTGGGGTGAGCTTGGTGTGTTTGGAGAACAGAAATCAGTACTTCTGCCACATAATGGAGAGCAGAATATCTGAAAGCTAAAATTCTGTGTTGCCCCAGAGCAACTCAGAGCATGGGTAAGGTGGCTGTGTGTTAACATGAGAAAAGTTTTCTTTAGGAATTTAATGGCTTGTTTTAATTCCAGTCTTCATTTGATCAGGTGTGTGCCATGAGATTTTTCTTTGCCTTGCTAGATTTCTATCATCTGATATTTCTGATAAGTCATAGTGTCAGACTAAATCACTGATATTCAAATTGTACTTCATGAGGCCCCCTAAAGGGCCTTGTTGATGGGGTTCAGCATTCACCACCAGCTTCAACCAGAATACGGCTGTACTTGTCACTTACATTTTCCAAAACAAGCTTGTCTAAACAAAGAATCCTTCAGGTCAAAAAATTTTATAACCCATTAGCCAAAACTATCAGTTTAATTATTTAAAACTTCAGAACTAGTGATTCTAAGCTATAGATAATTTTGCATCAATAAAATGGAAGGGAAAAAAAAAAAAAACTGTGATCTAAATATGAAAGGATTACCTGGCAAAAGAGTAAGTTACCCATCATAAAAGTTTTGCAAAAATAAAAACAAGAACAAACAAAAAGTCCCTACATTTAGGAAGGGTAGATGCCTATAAGAGAAAAGGAAATACTTAAGAAGTAGTATCCTTTGGCCTATGACTTAGTGATTCTTAAAAAAAAAAAAGAGGGAAACAGAACAAAGTCAGGTGATACTTCTCTGCCCCTCATGATGCATCCTTAGCCAATCTAATGGTCCATTGTGATGTTGTTGCTGCTATCTAATCTCTAAATCAGTGGATTCTTTAGGGACCCCATGGACTATAGCCCGCCAGGTTCCTCTGTCCATGGGATTTCCCAGGGAAGAATTCTGGAGAGGGTTTCCATTTCCTTCCCCAGGGATCTGCATCAGCAGGTGGGTTCTTTACCACTGAGCCACCACCAATCTAACCTACAGTGTCCCTAGGTGGGCCTCTGGGAACCCAGGTAGAGCCTGGGGGAAGATGAGAGGCTGCCTCTTTTCCTGTTAATGTGTGAGGACAAGGGAGGAGGCCAGGACTCTCATTCCACATCGTCCCTCACTATGAAACTTTAGGCAACGGCTCTCACTCCTCTGAGTTTCAGTCTCCTCACTTATAAGACAGAACACTGGCATTTTCCCCATAGAAGAGCCAGAGAAAGAACAGGTAGCTTGTGCCCTGAATTACCGTTTTAAAAAATCACTGCAGATGGTGATTGCAGCCATGAAATTAAAAGACGCTTACTACTTGGAAGGAAAGTTATGACCAACCTAGATAGCATATTCAAAAGCAGAGACATTACTTTGCCCACAAAGGTCCACCTAGTCAAGGCTATGATTTTTCCTGTGGTCATGTATGGATGTGAGAGTTGCACTGTGAAGAAGGCTGAGCACCAAAGAATTAATGCTTTTGAACTGTGGTGTTGGAGAAGACTCGAGAGTCCCTTGGACTGCCAGGAGATCCAACCAGTCCATTCTAAAGGAGATCAGCCCTGGGTGTTCTTTGGAAGGAATGATGCTAAAGCTGAAACTCCAGTACTTTGGCCACCTGATGCAAAGAGTTGACTCATTGGAAAAGACTCTGATGCTGGGAGGGATTGGGGGCAGGAGGAGAAGGGGACGACGGAGGATGAGATGGCTGGATGGCATCACTGACTCAATGGACGTGAGTCTGGGTGAACTCCCGGAGTTGGTGATGGACAGGGAGGCCTGGCATGCTGCGATTCATGGGGTCGCAAAGAGTTGGACATGACTGAGTGACTGAACTGAACTGAACTGAATATTTGTATCATGATTGCAATTTACCAAACGCCTTTTACATTCATAATGCCTGATACAACATCTGCAAGAGATAGTGGTGAAGGATCTAAATTGATCATGACTTTAGTAAATGGTTTATGGAACACTCAATGCCTTCTTTAAAAAACAGAAGTTGTTTTTGTGAGTACAGGCCTTCAGACAGACAATTTCAGGATGCTTAAAAGTAATAAAAAGTAATAAAAAGTAATAATTACCACCTCTTTCTTTTCTAAGTCACCAGAAGTGATCATTGTATCCACAGTGAAATTGATCATTAATAAATGAATGACATATCTGGGAGATAGATAAACCAAATGTTGATAGTCTGGATGCCTTCAATCAACTAAATGGAAGTATTTTATGAGAGGAAAGAGTTATCACTTTATTAGTGATGAACCTTAGCCTTTGAATTTGAGACACCGTTGTCCGCTTGGCTAACATTTTAAAATTTGAGCAAAAAAAAAAAAAAAAAAAAAAGGCTTGGGAGTGCAATTCTAAGCTCTCAACCTAACCATGGGGCTTTCATCCTTTGCCAGGCCAGAGTGACCACAGAGCTGCTGGATGAGCCCTCTGAAATCCTTTTTTGGATTACTATCACATTTTCCAGACAGCAGGAGCTTGGCTGTATGACCAAATCTTCTCAGCTTTCATGGGGCTCCAAGACTGCTTTGTTTATAAAAGAAAAAGAAAATCTGGGTAGAAATTTACTTTTCTATTTGGCATACTGGCCCCACAGAACAGGAAACTACTTTGAGATTACCAGACACCCACAGTGGCTTTCTTAGCCATCTTTGTCTTCCATAAGGATAAAATATGTATCACTGTTTTCTTCTATTTATCTATCCATTCTTATCACACATTTAGTATGTCAAGTTTTTTTGTTAGATGTCAGATGTACAAGGAAGGATCCCCCGATAAATGACAGGATCTTAGAAGGGACTCAGATTTTTGATAACTCATGAAGAGTTTAATAAAGAGACTATTTACAAGGTGGACAGAGTAAGGGAAAACTCAAGGGATAGTATAGATCCCAGCCCACCAAGCCCCAGGTACTAGTAAGAAAGGGGTTGGTACAATTTCTAGGGTTGAAGAAATAAAAAGAGGAGAGAATACTCCACATTCATTTACTCTCCTCTCCCTGCCCCAATCTCCTGCCATGGTTCCTCATTAGTTAAACCCAACAAAAAGCCAGAAGGTAAGGCATTCTCCTGGTATAGTCTTACAAGTCAGTCTCTTCTTGCAGAAAGCAGGGTGAAGTAGGTAGAGAGTGGATCTAGAAGGGTAAATAGAAGACACATGGCAGCCTGGGAGTACAAAGATAATTTAAGTGCTATGTTTCTACTCTGATTTTCATCTAAAGTGTGAAAGTGAAGTCGCTTAGTCGTGACCCCATGGACTGTAGCCTACAACGCTCCTCTGTCCATGGGATTTTCCATGCAAGAGTACTGGAGTGGGTTGCCATTTCCTTCTCCAGAGGATCTTCCCAATACAGGGATCAAACCTGGGTCTCCCGCATCATAGGCAGATGCTTTACCATCTGAGCCACCAGGGAAGTCCAATCACAAGGAAAGTTACTGAGGAAGTAGAAGTCTGAATTTTTCTGCCTATACATGTGGCAAATAAACAATTAAAAAAATTCATAGTGAACTGGATTCAATCACCATGAGTTGGTGTCCTTTTTTTAAATTTTTAAGATGCATTTCTTCTCAGAGGCAATATATTATAATGGAAAGAACAAAAGCTTTATTCCTGGGTAAGACCAATTCAAATATTCACTTTGACTTTACACTCTCTATGTGACTTGGGGTAAATTATTTCACCTTTCCCAAGATTAATTTCCTCACTGGTAAATATGAGACTAGTTACATCTACCTAGTACTATGCATGACACATAGTAACAGCTCAGAATAATTTATCTTTCATAACAGCTAATAATATTATGATTGTATATGTATCAATTCTAAAACATCAGTAATTCTATGTTTCAGCTAAAAAGTAGATGTCTATTGCAGAAAGAAAATATAGCAATATGCTTTGGCCTATAACTTAGTGATTTTTAAATTATCTGTTTTCTATTATTGGTTAATTTTGACCCTTCATCAGAAGCTCTGTGCATTACAGGCTATAACTCCATTGTGCCAAAGATTGAATTACAGTTCAGATCAGCTAGAAAATGTCCTTAAGATTATGTCATTTATAAGTCAGACAACTCTGGGGGGCCCCAAAGTTCATATCATAGTATATTATGTGATCTACCATGGCCTAGAACTCCATCACACAGAAGCCTTGCTCACATGCAGAAGAGAGAGATGACAATTGTCAAAAATATCATAAAGTGTGAAGGAAAATACACTTTAAAAATGGCAATGCCTTATTTTGGGTGGGTATGCAAGATAGTAGAGTCAGAAAAAAATGAAAAATTATACCTGAAATTATTGACTAATTAGCCAGTGTTATTCTAGGATAGGGAAGACAAGAGGAATGCTGCAAATATATTCGTTTATTAAAGAATACATGAAAAAGAGAAAGCATACAAACTAAAGTGCAAAGAGCCATCATATGAGAAATACCCTGTTCACTGGAGGTGAACAAAAATAGAATAAAGGAAAATTAGTAATATTGTTATGCTAAGCCTTTTATGAATAAGAAATTGACCTCAAAGTCTCCTACAATATTCCCTGACCATCAAATTCAGTGTTTCTCTGTAATTACGCATCCAAATATGAGTTCTATATAAACCAAGTATAGATTATTTAGTGACTATTATATATTGTCTTAACCTGGAATCTTTTGAGTGCACTAAAAATAGAACTCACTCAAATTAGTTTCATGGCAAAGGGTAATTACTTGAAAACATATAGATATGTCATGGGGAAGGTTTCACAAAACCTTGAATCAGGAGCCAGAAAACAAGTGCTGAGGTTCCTCCTGCCATGTTTCATCTCTGCTTTGCCCCAAGTATTTCACTCACTCTCCTGCTTTGGCCACACACCCTTCCTCCACAAGGGCATGTACTCCTCCACCATAGTTCTGGCTTAACATTCAATCCATCACACACAGACTGGAGGCCCAATTAGCAAAAAAGAGAATCTGCCTGGCTCAACTTATTTCAAGTGCTTTCTCCAACCCCATTTTCTATTGGGAGGTTGTGTCACTGAATTGCAGTCGAGAGATCTATGGAAACAGGCTGTATAAAAGGGGATCATGATCCAAATAGAAAGGGTAAAGCAAAAACTACAGAGAAGGCAATGGCACCCCACTCCAGTGTTCTTGCCTGGAGAATCCCAGGGACCGGGGAGCCTGGTGGGCTGCCGTCTATGGGGTCGCGCAGAGTCAGACACGACTGAAGCAACTTAGCAGCAGCAGCAAAGCAAAAAACTAAAAGATTGTTCAGAAAAGAAATGGAATGTAGAGTGTGTGCAGAGTTATATGAGGACAAGATGGAAATTGTTTTAAAAGGTCTTACTATGTTTTAACAGATATTATTATTCCAGGATATTAATATTCCTATTCAAATGTCATTAAAACATTATTAGACTTCATACCATACAACTGCTTTATCATTTACCATCTAGCCCCTATGCACCAAGCATGATTTCTAACCAAGAACTATTTTAGCTTTCATTTTGCATTTTTGTACTGATCATTAAAAAAAAGTGAATGATATGTAGAAAATTGTGGGTGGGGTGTCTAAAGAAGTAAATCAAAAGCAAACAATATCCCATACAGCAAAAACCAAAATGTAAACATTTTTGGTGTATGGCCTTCAACTTTACACACAAATCTACCCATAAACTTGATCTTAAATGACTTTATAATTTACATACTAAAGTGTTTTCTGTAAATTGATTTTTTATACTTGCTCTTTATAATAGATATTTCTTTCCATTTTAATCATGGCTATATATAATTTCATAAATATCTGAACAAAATCAATTGGCTAATCAAATATGTCATTATAAATATATAAATAGAATATATAGACATACAGATGTCAAAGTATGCATATACAGATATTTATGCATGTATAATCTAATCACCAGATGGTCAATACTGAAATCAAATTGATTATATTCTTTGCAGCCAAAGATGGAGAAGCTCTATATAGTCAGCAAAAACAAGATCCAGAGTTGACTGTGGCTCAGATCATGAGCTCCTTATTGGAAAATTTAGACTTAAATTAAAGAAAGTACTGAACACTATTAGGCCATTCAGGTATGACTGAAATCAAATCCCTTATGGTTACACAGTATAAGTGACAAATAGATTAAAGGAATTAAATATGGTAGACAAAGTGCCTGAAGAATTATGGATGGAGGTTCCTAACACTGTACAGGAGGCAGTGATCAAAACCATCCTCAAAGAAAAAGAAATGCAACAAGGCAAAATGGTTGTCTGAGGAGGCCTTACAAATAGTTGAGAAAAGAAGAGAAATCAAAGCCAAAGGAGAAAAAGAAAGATATACGGAACTGAATGCAGAGTTGCAGAGAATAACAAGGACAGATTAGAAAAACTTCTTAAGTGAACAATGCAAAGAACTAGAAGAAAACAATAGAATATGAAAGACTAGAGATCTCTTCAATAAAACTAGAGATACCAAAGGAATATTTTAGGCCAAAAGGAGCACAATAAAGGACAAAAACTGCAGGGACCTAACAGAAGGAGAAGAGATTAAGAAGAAGAGGAAAGAATACACAGGAGAACTGTACATAAAAGGTCTTAATGACCTGGATAATCACACTGGTGCGGTCACTCACCTAGAGCCAGACATCCTGGAATGTGAAGTCAAGTGGGCTTTTGGAAGCATTACTACAAACAAAGCTAGTGGAGGTGATGGATTTCCAGCTGAGCTATTTCAAATCCTAAAAGTTGATGCTGTTAAAGTGTTGCATTCGACATGCCAGCAAATTTGGAAAACTCACCAATGGCCTCAGAACTGGAAAAGGTCAGTTTTCATTCCAATCCCAAAGAAAAGCTATACCAAAGAATGTTCAAACTACCATACAGTTGTACTCATTTCACATGCTAGCAAGGTTATGCTCAAAATCCTTCAAGCTTGACTTTAACAGTATGTGAACCAAGAACTTCTAGATATACAAACTGGATTTAGAAAAGGCAGAGGAACCAGAGATTAAATTGCCAATCTCCACTGAATCATAGAAAAAGCAAGGGAATTCTAGAAAACCATCTACTTTTGCTTCATTGACTATACTAAAGTCTTTGACTCTGTAGATCACAAACTGTGGAAATTCTTAAAGAGATGGGAATACCAGACTACTTTACCTGCCTCCCTAAGAAACCTGTATGCAGGTCAAGAAGCAACAGTCAGAACTGGACATGAAACAATGGACTGGTACAAAACTAGGAAAGGAGTACATCAAGTCTGTGTACTGTCACTCTGCTTATTTAACTTCTATGCAGAGCACATCCTGCAAAGTGCTGGGCTGGATGACTCACAAGCTGGATCAAGATTACCAGGAAAAATATCAACAACCTCAGTTATGCAGATGATACCATTCTAATGGCAGAAAGTAAAGAGGAACTGAAAGAACATCTTGATGAGGGTGAAAGAGGAGAGTGAAAATGCTGGCTTAAAACTCAACATTCAGAAAACAAAGATCATGGCATCCAGTCCCATCACTTCATGGCAAATAGAAGGGGAGAAAAGTGGAAGCAGTAACAGATTTTATTTCTTGGGCTCCAAAATCACTGCAAATGATGCCTGCAATCATGAAATGAAAAGATGATTGTTCCTTGAAAAGAAAGCTATGACAAATTTAGATGGCATATTAAAAAGCAAATACATCACTTTGCCGACAAATGTCTAAAGTCAAAGGTTTTTTTTTTTTTTTTTCCAGTAGTCATGTACAGATGTGAGAATTGGACCATAAAGGAAGTTGAGCACCAAAGAACTGATGCTTTCAAACTACGGTGCTGGAGAGGACTCTTGGGCGTCCCTTGGACTGCAAGGAGATCCAACCCGTCCATCCTAAAGGAAATCAATCCTGAATATTCATTGGAAGGATTGATGCTGAAGCTCCAGTACTTTGGCCACCTGATGCAAAGAACTGACTGATTGGAAAAGAAACCCTGATGCTGGGAAAGATTGAGGGCAGGAGGACAAGCGTGTGGCAGAGGATGAGATGACTGGATGACATCATTGACTCAATGGACACAAGTTTGAGCAAACTCTGGGCGCTGGTGAAGGACAGGAAAGTATGGTGTGGTGCCAATCCATGGTGTTGCAAAGAATCAGACACGCCTTGGTAACTGAACAACAACAAAACATATATGTGTGTGTATATTATATATATATATATATGTTATTTTAGACTGAATTTCTGGAAACAGATTACTTGGTGAATGATTGAGGTGAACTACACACATAGCAATTTGAAAAGACTGCCAATGTCCATTCTCTTCAGTGTTCAAAATATCAGTGTTTAGATGGTCAAAAAAGCAAAACACCACTACTAACAACAAAACCTGACAACTGGAAAGGATAAGTCCCCACACTGTTTTCATCGACATTTTTCACAATTACAGAAGTTAAGCAATTTTAAGTTCCTATACCTGATTGTCCATATTCTAGTCCATATGCTGTTGTATAAGCTCTTTGAAAGTTTTCCCCCTAACCTTTCACAGTTATTACCTTATATGAACTAGGTTTTCCTTTCCTATAATCTTTCTTAAAAGTAAACAGACTCTACTATGAAATTCAGTTTAGATGATAATTGTGGGATTGGTAAAATTGTTGCTAACGGAGTCATAAAAACTTGGTTCAAATGTAGGCTTTGATGTTTAACCTTAGTTAAACACCATGTAATCACTTACAAAAATGGAGACAAGATACCCTACCTTCTGTAATAAAATTAATTTCTACTCAGTGCTCTAAAAGCCTATGTTGTAAAAGGCCATCTCTCTTTTATGACTTAAACTTTCTTGTTTACTCTCTGAAGAGTAATGGATTTTTTGAACATTTTTGAATTGCCTTGCTCTCCCCATTCTCAGGAATTTTAGTATGATACTTCCTCTGCCTAGAATAATTTTCTCATCTTCCTGGCTTCTATACATCTTTATGACTTAAAATACTACATTCACATGAAAATTTTTCTTTAACTCCACTCATGTTACTTGAGGGGCATCTGGTTATATGTCCTAAAAGGTCCTTTATAGTCATCACTGCATGTGGCAGTTCTGATGTTAACATCTGTGTTTCTTTCTAAACATTTATGTTCCTTGAAAGTATGACCCATTTATATCTTGTTCACTACTGCATTTTCAGAGTTCTTAAGATCTGTACTTAACCAGCAATAAATTATGTGTAAATTTATGAACCAATTATGCCTTCTGATGAATAATTCATCTTCATTCAAGTTTCATCATTCTTTTATCAATTATTGAAAATACTCTGTTTAGTTAGAGGTAACTAGAATGAAATCTAGTACAATAGAGTGGACTTGTTTTCTCAAGCATAAAATGATATTTTACTAAAGACAGCTTGCACACTTGTGGTGACAGCAGAGGTGATTTTAGGTAGTTAAAATTATTTAGAATAGTGATATGAGTACTTTTGTTGAATCTATAAAGTAATCTTGGTCTCTTGTTTTTGTAGAAACGAATAATGAACATTCCATCCATCATCCTCTCCTTCTGGACACATAAATAAGAAGACTTATCCCCCACCCCAATCCCTACTACCCTTTGGAATTTGTCAGATCCATCTGATGTCTCTTCCAACAATACAAGAGATGACTATACACATGCATATCCCTGGATGGTCAATATCAAAATCAGATTGATATTCTTTGTAGCTGAAAATGGAGAAGCTCTATACAGTCAGCAAAAACAAGACTGGGAGCTGACTGTGGCTCCGATCATGAACTCCTGATTGCAAAATTCAGACTAAATTGAAGAAAGTAGGGAAGACCACAAGGCTATTTAGGTATGATCTAAGTCAAATAACTTAAGATTGTACGGTGGAAGTGACAAACAGGTTCAAGAGATTAGATCTGATAGACAGAGTGCCTGAAGAACTATGGATGGAGGTTCCTAATATTGTACAGGAGGCAGTGATCAAAACCATACCCAAGAAAAAGAAAAGCAAAAAGGCAAAATGGTTGTCTTGGAAGGCTTTACAAATAGCTGGAAATAAAAGAGAAGTGAAAGGCAAAGGAGAAAAGGAAAGATATACTCATTTGAATGCAGAGTTCAAAAGATTAGCAAGGAGAGATAAGAAAGTCTCCTAAGTGATCAATGCAAAGAAATAGAGAAAAACAACAGAATGGGAAAGAGATCTCTTCAAGAAAATTAGAGACACCAAGGGGATATTTCTTGCAAATATGGGGACAATAAAGGACAGAAATGTACCTGACAGAAGCCAAAGATATTAAGAAGAGGTAGCAAGAACACACAGAACTACACAAAATATCTTAAAGACCCAAAAACCATGATGGTGCAATCACTCACCTAGAGACAGACAAGTGGGCCTTAGGAAATATCACTATGAACAAAGCTAGCTGAGGTGATGGCATTCCAGGTTAGCTATTTCAAATCCTAAAAGATGATGCTGTGAAAGGGCTACACTCAATATGCCAGAAAATTTGGAAAACTCAGCCGTGGTACAGGACTGGAAAAGTTTTTTCATTTCAATCCCAAAGAAAGGCACTGCCAAAAAATGCTCAAACTACCGCACAATTGCACTTATTTCACATACTAGCAAGGTAATGCTCAAAATTCTCCAAGCTAGGCTTCAACAGTACATGGACCAAACAATTCCAAATATTGAAGCTGAATTTAGAAAGACAGAGGAACCAGAGATCAAATTGCCAGCATCCCTCGGATCACAGAGAAAGCAAGAGAATTCCAGAAAAACATCTACTTCTGCTTGAACATTGACTATGGTAAAGCCTTTGACTATGTGGATCAAATTAAACTGGGGAAAATTCTTCAAGAGATGGGAATACCAGACCACCTAACCTGCCTTCTGAGAAGTCTGTATGCAGGTCAAGAAGCAACAGTTAGAACTGGACGTGGAACAATAGACTGGTTGCAAATTGGGAAAGGAGTACATCAAGGCTGTATATTGTCACCCTGCTTATTTAACCTCTATGTAGAGTACATTATGTGAATTTCTAGGTTGGATGAAGCACAAGCTGGAATTAAGATTTCTTGTAGAAATATAGAAATGTAGAAATAACCTCATATATTCAAATGACATAATTCTTATGGCAGAAAGCAAAGAGGAACTAAAGAGCCCTTGATGAAAGTGAAAGAAGAGAACGAAAAAGCTGGCTTAAAACTCAGCATTCAAAAAATGAAGATCATAGCATCTGGTCCCATAACTTCTTGGCAAATAGATGGGAAAACAATGGAAACAATGACAGACTTTATTTTCTTGGGCTCCAAAATCACTGCAGATGGTGACTGCATCCATGAAATTAAAAGATGCTTGCTCCCTGGAAGAAAAGCTATGACAAATCTAGACAGCATATTAAAAAGCAGAGACATCTAATCTCAAAAATATACAAGCAACTCCTACAGCTCAATTCCAGAAAAATAAATGCCCCAATCAAAAAATGGGCCAAAGAACTAAATAGACATTTCTCCAAAGAAGACATACAGATGGCTAACAAACACATGAAAAGATGCTCAACATCACTCATTATCAGAGAAATGTAAATCAAAACCACAATGAGGTACCATTTCATGCCAGTCAGAATGGCTGCGATCCAAAAGTCTACAAGCAATAAATGCTGGAGAGGGTGTGGAGAAAAGGGAACCCTCTTACACTGTTGGTGGGAATGCAAACTGGTACAGCCACTACGGAGAACAGTGTGGAGATTCCTTAAAAAACTGGAAATAGAACTGCCATATGACCCAGCAATCCCACTGCTGGGCATACACACTGAGGAAACCAGAATCGAAAGAAACACATGTACCCCAATGTTCATCGCAGCACTGTTTATGATAGCCAGGACATGGAAGCAACCTAGATGTCCATCAGGAGATGAATGGATAAGAAAGCCATGGTACATATACACAATGGAGTATTATTCAACCATTAAAAATATACATTTGAATCAGTTCTAATGAGGTGGATGAAACTGGAGCTTATTATACAGAGTGAAGTAAGCCAGAAAGAAAAACACCAATACAGTATACTAACGCATATATATGGAATTTAGAAAGATGGTAACGATAACCCTGTATGCGAGACAGCAAAAGAGACACAGATGTATAGAACAGTTTTTTGGACTCTGTGGGAGAGGGAGAGGGTGGGATGATTTGGGTGAATGGCATTGAAACATGTATAATATCATATAAGAAATGAATCACCAGTCTAGGTTCGATGCAGGATGCAGGAAGTTTGGGGCTGGTGCACTGGGATGACCCAGAGGGATGGTACTGGGAGGGAGGAGGGAGGAAGGTTCAGGATGGGGAACACGTGTACACCTGTGGCAGATTCATGTTGATATAAGGCAAAACCAATACAATATTGTAAAGTTAAAAAATTAAAAAAAATAAAAAGCAGAGACATAGCTTTTCCGACAAAGGTCTGTATAGTCAAGGCTATGGTTTTGCCATGTATGGATGTGAGAGTTGGACCATAAAGAAGGCTGAATGTTTAAGAATTGATGCTTTTGAACTATGGTGTTGGAGAAGACTCTTGAGAGTCCTTGAACTGTAAGGAGATCAAACCAGTCAATCCTAAAGGAAATCAGTCCTGAATATTCATTGGAAAGACTGACGCTGAAGCTGAAGCTCCAAAACTTTGACCACCTGATTGGAAAAGCTGACTCATTAGAAAATACCCTGATGCCAGGAACGATAGAAGGCAGGAGGAGACGGGGAAGACAGAGGATGAGATGGTTGGATGGCATCATCCAGAAGATGGTGAAGGACAGGGGAAACCCAGTATGCTACAGTCCATGGGGTCATAGAGTCGGACACGACTGAGAGACTGAAAAACAACAAATATGTATAAGACAGTTCAACAGAAATACACCTTAACAAAGGTAGAGGGGAAAAGAATAAAATTTTAGTACAGGTTACCACATGGATAAGTCTTGAAAACATTGTGCTAAGTGAAATAAGCCAGTCACAGAATACAAATCATATGTGATCCCGCATATATGAGTTACCTAAGTCAGTTGAATTCATAGGGACAGAAATTAAAAAGTGTTCTCCAGGGATGAAGGGTAGGAAGCAATGGGTAGTTAGTGCTTAACAGGTATCAAGTTTCAGTCTGGGATGATGAAAAAGTCCTAGAGATGGATGGTGATGGTTGCATAATGATGTGGTATATTTATGTCACTGAATTGAATACTTTAGGAAGGTTAAAATGGTAAATTCTATGTCACATGCATTGTATCACAATAAAAAGAGTCCAGATAGTATTCAGATATTTTAAAAGTCAGTGTGCTGTGTTAGTCAGTCAGTCTTATCTGACTTTTTGTGACCCCATGGACTGTAGCCCACTAGGCTTACCTCTCCATGGAATTCTCCAGGCAAGAACCCTGGAGTAGATTGCCATGCCCTCCTCCAGGAGATCTCCCCAACTGAGGGACTGAACTCAAGTCTCCTGCATTGCAGGCGGACTCACTGTTGTCTAAGCCACTAGGGAAGCCTGATAAATAATGACAGTTTGGGAAATACTAACATAGGGAATACACACGAGCTTTCAGATCAGAGAGACCTTGGAGTTCAAGCAGAGCTGTTCTGTACTTGCTGAGAACCTTGGGCATTTGTTGATCTTTGTCAAACTCACTTTCATTGCCTGTGAAACCAAGGCACTGTCACGATATGCAAGGAAGCAGGCAAAGCACTTAGAACAAAAGTGGGCACAGTGCAGAAACCCAATTAGTGGTTCCAATTGTTACAGTGCTATTGTTTTTGTCATGTTTTAAAATGAAGCAGCAGACTGAAGTGTTTTCTAGGCAGTATTATTTTTTTCACATAACATAAATTTGATTAGAAATCAAGTTATGAAAAACAAGATTTTGTTCCAGTAGAGTTATTGAATATTTTATCATTTTAGAAGTCCAATTTTCTTCATTCATTCTCAGTGTATTCTGCCTTTATAAGATAAGGGACAGATTCAATTTATGCTGTCAAACACTAGCTACCTAGCTATCTAAAAGACTGTTCCTTTTAACCTTCTTTTATGTTTTCCTTGCTGAAGTATAGTTAAATGCTTTCAATAAAACATGAAACCACCAACAGTCAAAACCTATGAAAGACTTCTATTCCTATGTTAAGCTAAATAGTTCATTTGTCTGAAAAAATATACATGAACTATTTAGCTTAATAAAATTTTACACTGTTGCTTTGTAAACAACATGTAAGTAAGAATGATCATTTCTAGTCTGATGAATGAATTTTTGTCAAAAGCCCATTATGTGACCATAATATTCAGGGTCATGGGACAGCAGAAATAAGGATATCTCCATAGACTCTAATCACAAGGAACTATAAATCTTACTAATTAATGATATGAATGATCATCTCTGGACAAAGTTTCCACTGGTAGAGTTTAAAGCAGGTAATAATGAGTTGAGCCTTATTCTACATTTCCTAAAATAAAATATATGCTATCTCATGAAGTCCCATTAAAATAATAGTTTTTAGCATGTTATTTCTTAACTCTGTTTCTGTCCACACTGTGTCACGGAGAAGGCAATGGCACACCACTCCAGTACTCTTGCCTAGAAAATCCCATGGACAGAGGAGCCTGGTAGGCTGCAGTCCATGGGGTTGCTAAGAGTTGGGCACGACTGAGCGACTTCACTTTGACTTTTCACTTTCATGCATTGGAGAAGGAAATGGCAGCCCACTCCAGTGTTCTTGCCTGGAGAATCCCAGGGATGGGGGAGCCTGGTGGGCTGCCGTCTATGGGATCGCACAGAGTTGGACACGACTGAAGCGACTTAGCAGCAGCAGCAGCATACTGTGTCACTGTCTGAGGGCCCTTTTCTTGTATACATGCCTACCTACATCCTATTCTGTCTCCAAACTCCTCCTCTCTGAAATCACCCTCATCTACTTCACTCTACAATGTGTGTGTGCTCAGTTGCTCAGTGGTGTTTGACTCTTTGGGAACCCACGGACAGTAGCCTGCCAGGTTCCTCTGTCCAGGGAACTGCCCAGGCATGCCCAGGCAAGAACACTGGAGTGGGTTGCCATTTCCTACTCCAGGGGGTCTTTCTGACCTAGGGATTGAACCTGAGTCTCCTGCACTGGCAGGCAGATTCTTTACCAACTAGGCCACCTGGGAAGCACTCTATAATAGTGTTTCAGAAATGAGTATGACCTTGAACATAAAATTCTAACACAAGATTGCAGACTGTTTTCTAACAGTGCCTAGAGGGAAGATATTCCTTTTGACTGAAATGTAAAATGTCTTAAAGAAGAGAAATCTGTTCCCTTATTCATTTATATTCTTCATGGTTCTCAGAAAATATATTATTATAATTTAAGCATTCAATTGGAGAAGTAAATGGCAACCCACTCCAGTCTTCTTCCCTAGAGAATCCTGTGGACAGAGGAGGCTGGTGGGCTGCTGTCCATAGGTCGCACAGAGTCGGACACAACTGAAGTGACTTAGCATGCATGCATGCATTGGAGAAGGAAATGGCAACCCAGTCCAGTGTTCTTGCCTGGAGAATCCCGGGGATAGAGGAACCTGGTGGGCTACAGTCCATGGGGTCTCACAGAGTCAGACACGACTAAAGCAACTTAGCAGCAGCAGCAGCAGGCATTCAATACCTGCTACTATGATTTAGTTAAGATAACAATATACAAGGAGCTATGCTGAGTCTTTCTAGTTACCAAGTATGATGATCTTTTCATTAAAGGCATTGCAAACACCCACAGGTATTTAAGCTTATTGGTATCACTTACAGGAAACTAGTTTCCAAGATGTTTCATGAAACTTGGGCATTTCTGCCTTATTGTTCTCATCATTCCATCTTAAGAAGATACTGTGAAATGTATGCAACCTCACAAACAAAATTAAGACAAAGAAATCAACCAAATCAGTCAAACTACTCATATATTTATAGCGTGGGATAACTATATTACTGGGTTAAATTAACATTATAATTTAGGGAAATGTCCTCATCAGATGGAAGTAAACCATACATTTTTAATGTAGTAGCCAGGCCATTAGACTTTTTCAGTTCCCTAAGTATTTAACTTGATTGCTTTGCTATAGAAAGCTACTGTTAGATAATCCTTTGTCCACATTATTATAATCCTTTTTAAAACCTCAAGTAATGAGTATATGGAACTTGGTGTAATGAATAAAGTAAGTTAATAAGGTAAATTTATATCTAGTGCAAGAAAATAGAAAAATAAATGACCAGTCTTCCCAAATCCACTGTTTTCAAAATCTATAATGAGGACTATCAAAAAGAAAAAAGTCCAGGAGCAAAACAATCTAATTTTTTTCGTTTCTTTTTTCTCTCCTTTATGCCATCAGGAAAAGGTCTGATTTAAATTAATAACTCAACTACATGTAAGAATTTTCACATTTGGTTGACTGTGTTTGAAAAGGCAGAAGAGAAAAAAAAAAGATTATTTTAAACTATATCTAACATGCAATTAAAAGGCCATAGATACAGACCTGAGTTTGTGATTGTTACACCTTGGGACTCCTTTTATTCTTTCACTAGAGAAAGTTAATTACTCCACTGTTTATGATATCCTAAGTCTTATTTACATATCTGTATTCAATTGTATTCTAATTTATTTATCTATTCTATTTGATCATTACATCCTTATATAATATATATGCATATCTATATCTTTATCTATATCTAAAACTATATCTACATATGCTTCCTGCCTATAAACTGGGCTTCCCAGCTGGCAATAGTGGTAAAGAACTGGCCAGCTAAAGCAAGAGATGCAGGAAACTCAGGGTTTGATCTCCGGGTCAGGATGACCCCCTGGAGAAGGGCATGGCAACCCACTCCAGTATTCTTGCCTGGAGAATCCCATGGACAGAGGAGCCTAGCAGGCTACAGTCCCTAGGATTGGAAAGAGTCGGACATAACTGAAGCAACTTAGCACACACGCAACAATAAACTGGGACTGTCTATGTCATGAGTTAAGCAGTTAGGTAACTTTAAAGCAAATTAAACAAACTAAGTGAATAGGAAGAGACATCAAGTGATGGGATAATTATGGTCTCGCCCACTAATATTATTATTAACAACAATATAACAATAATAATAATAATAAACTACATGTGACGAAAACAACCATGCTAAGCATTTTACATGCTATCTTATTGAATTCTCAAATAAGTCTGAAATTAGGTACCATTCTCCCAGTTTCAAAGGTGAAGCGACCACAGTTTAGACTAAGTAACCAGCTTGCCTAAGGCTGTCCAGCTTTTTAAGAGGCAAAGCTGAATTCCAACCTCCGGTTTGTCTGACTGCCTCCCAAGCACAGCCATATCAGAGTGCAACCTGATCAAGGCTTATGTCTGGCCATTAGTCACTCCATTTACTCTGCTGAGGGTCCCCAAAACTGGACTGTCCTCGGTTCTCTCTTTGACACCTTTGTTTCACTGCTGGGCAATGCTTCTATGCATACAACTGACACTTGCACTGTGCATGGTCAGATCTGCCTCTGTTTAGCTAAATGTAAACTCAGGCTTGAAAGGAATGGCTCAACATACAAGCAACAGACTGGACTTAAAAACTCCCATTTGATAGTCTTGTAGGGCACAAGTTTTAGTTAATCCTTTATATACTCTCTTAGAACAGATGTAGATCAGGGAAGACAGGACATGGGGAGTCAATTACTACAAAAGACCACACAGAAAAATCTTCAAATGGATAGTAATGTCCAGATATTCTAACCACTCACAAAGCCAGTAGTTGGGACCACATTGTTGTCCCACATTTATGCATTTATGGTAAGTCAGTATTTCTGCCTGTCTGGAGATTATCCAGCTATTCTCTTTGGAATGGACCAAGTATTTAAAGAAAAACAGAGAAAATCTTTTTATCTCTCTGGCTTGGGAAAAGTAAAATAAGTCCTGTCAATAAATACTTTGGACTTCACAAATTTCCATCATCCTCGATTATTCATGTCTTTTCAAACCTCAAACATACACCATGGGGATTTGACAGTATACAATTTTCAGTCAAATTGCCACAAATACCCATGGAGAATTCAGTTTGACGTGAGGATTATCCCTTATTTTTCTTTGATCAAAGTTGCAGCTTGTGGATGCTTTTGGACCACTTCAAACAGTTGCTTTGGAAAGAGTTCATGTGTGTGTTTCTGTGCTCCAGTCTCTGATCACATAGCTCCCCTTGGTTCATCCAGACAGGATCTTGGACTCTTTTCACAGACACTCTTAATTAAAGGAAATGAAATTGACACCCCCACGGGAAAACTAGAACGCTTTAGTTTAGAGAAGCCATTCAATTTGTTGGAAGTAAATACTAATCCCATGTTATAATTCTAACTTTAAAGATTTTGTGACATATATACCACTTGGGAGATTTTCATATGCAATATGAGCTTATAGGGAAAACTCAGAAGTGCTTATATGTGACACACACATTTCTTTCCAAAGAATATCTTGGTAGAAAGGTACTGGTTATCAGAAAAATAGCAACATAAAAATAACTCCCTATACTTAATAACTACTCAGTATCTGCTATACATTATGATTTAAGTATTGGCTGATGATACACAGTTGTCAACATTGATTCATTCTCTTCAATTCATAGAGTTTGCTTCCCCACTACTCTATCACCTTTAATTCCCACAATGATTTTTTATTCTTTTTCTGGTTTTCTGAACATGGAGTGTTTGTTTGTACCTCCAGGAATTTATTTTTATTTTTTATTTTTAATTAATTATTTTACTTTACAATATTGTATTGGTTTTGCCTTGATGTACTCCTTTTTCTATTTGGAACCAATCTGTTGTTCCATGTCCAGTTCTAACTGTTGCTTCCTGACCTGCATACAGGTTTCTCAAGAAGCAGGTCAAGTCAAGGCTGTATATTGTCACCCTTCTTATTTAATTTATATGCAGAGTACATCACGAGAAACGCTGGGCTGGAAGAAGCACAAGCTGGAATCAAGATTACCGGGAGAAATATCAATAACCTCAGATATGCAGATGACACCACCCTTATGGCAGAAAGTGAAGAGGAACTCAAAAGCCTCTTGATGAAAGTGAAAGAGGAAAGTGAAAAAGTTGGCATAAAGATCAACATTCAGAAAACGAAGATCATGGCATCTGGTCCTATCACTTCATGGGAAATAGATGGGGAAACAGTGGAAACAGTGTCAGACTTTATTTTTTTGGGCTCCAAAATCACTGCAGATGGTGACTGCAGCCATGAAATTAAAAGACGCTTACTCCTTGGAAGAAAAGTTATGACCAACCTAGATAGCATACTCAAAAGCAGAGACATTACTTTGCCAAGAAAGGTCCGTTTAGTCAAGGCTCTGATTTTTCCAGTGGTGATGTATGGATGCGAGAGTTGGACTGTGAAGAAAGCTGAGCACCAAAGAATTGATGCTTCTGAACTGTGGCATTGGAGAAGACTCTTGAGAGTCCCTTGGACTGCAAGGAGATCCAACCAGTCCATTCTAAAGGAGATCAGCCCTGGGTGTTCGTTGGAAGGAATGATGCTAAAGCTGAAACTCCAGTACTTTGGCCACCTCATGTGAAGAGTTGACTCATTGGAAAAGACTCTGATGCTGGGAGGGATTGGGGGAAGGAGGAAAAGGCAATGACAGAGGAAGAGGATGTCATCACCTAGTCGATGGACGTGAGTTTGAGTGAACTCTGGGAGATGGTGATGGACAGGGAGGCCTGGCATGCTGCGATTCATGGGGTCGCAAAGAGTCAGACACGACTGAGCAACTGAACTGAACTGAACTGATTGGTTTTGCCATACATTGACTTGAATCCACCATGAGTGTACGTGTGTTCCCCATCCTGAACCCCTCTCCCAGCTCCCTACCTATCCCATCCCTCTGGGTCATCCCAGTGCACCAGCTCTGAGCATCCTGTATCATGCATCAAACCTGGACTGGTGATTCGTTTCTTATATGATATTATACATGTTTCAATGCCATTCACCCATATCATCCCACCCTCACCCTCTCCCACAGAGTCCATAAGACTGTTCAATACATCTGTGTCTCTTTTGCTGTCTCACATACAGGGTTATTGTTATCTTCTTTCTAAAATCCATATATATGCGTTAGTATACTGTATTGGTGTTTTTCTTTGTGGCTTATTTCACTCTGTATAATAGGCTCCAGTTTCATCCACCTCATTAGAACTGATTCAAATGTATTCTTTTTAATGGCTGAGTAATAGTCCATTGTGTATATGTACCACAGCTTTCTTATCCATTCATCTGCTGATGGACATCTAGGTTGCTTCCATGTCCTGGCTATTATAAACAGTGCTGTGATGAACATTGGGGTACATGTGTTTCTTTTGATTCTGGTTTCCTCAGTGTGCATGCACAGCAGTGGGATTGCTGGGTCATAAGGCAGTTCTATTTCCAGTTTTTCAAGGAATCTCCACACTGTTCTCCATAGTGGCTGTACTAGTTTGCATTCCCACCAACAGTGTAAGAGAGTTCCCTTTTCTCCACACCCTCTCCAGTATTTATTGCTTGTAGACTTCTGGATCACAGCCATTCTGACTGGCGTGAAATGGTACCTCATTGTGGTTTTGATTTGCATTTCTCTGATAATGAGTGATGTTGAGCATCTTTTCATGTGTTTGTGGGCCATTTGTATGTCTTCTTTGGAGACATGTCTGTGTAGTTCTTTGGCCCACTTTTTGACTGGGTCTTTAGATATACTGATTCTTCTACTAAGAATTATCCTCTGCGCTTACTTTCACCTTTTGACTGCTAGAATTCTACTTATGCTTGGTCTCTTAAAGATATTTTCCCCAGTAAGACCTCTCTGATTTCCTAATTCTAGGTTCAGTGACCCTTCTACTAATATATATTCCTATAGCACTGTGTTTTTATCACCTCAAGGCCTTTTTTACACTGTAGGGATTGCCTCTTTGTCAATATTCCCCACCCCCCAACATCATAAACTTCTAGAATGCAGAGATTGTCTGTTTGCTATCCTATGGTTCAGCATCTAGAATAATCATTAACACATCATTGTTGTTTGGTCACTAAGTTGTGTCTCACCCTTTTGTAACCCCATGGACTACAGCCCACCAGGCTCCTCCACCCATGGGATTTCCCAAGCAAGAATATGGGAATGGATTGCCCTTTCCTTCTCCAGGGGATCTTCCCAATCCAAGGACCAAACCTGTGTTTCCTGTGTTGGCAGGCAGATTCTTTATCACTGAGCACTTGGAAAGCCCTGACTAACACATAGTAGGTGCTTAATAAGGCAATACTTGATTTAATAACTATGACCACCATTCATTGCATCTACTGTTTTCCAGGCATTAAAGTTGTACACCTGACACTTTTTATATCTGCTGTTTCCATCAACCATGGAGTGACTATGTTATTATTTTCATTTCAGATATAAGAAAATGGAAGTTCAAGTAAGTTAGACTCTCCACAACCTGTGAGTCCTCAGCAACAAGGCCTGTGCTCACTCTCATTTTACCACAACATCTCTTAGAAGATAGTTTTCCAGTACATTTTTGACCTCAAAACAAGCAAAACTACTTCCATGTGAAGCACATAGAGATTTTTAACTGGTTTGCTTTGAAATATTTTAAATTAGATAAAAAGATATTTACAAGACAAAGCACTGCTTATCTACAGGCCCCTCTTAAGCATAATTATTTCTGCCCTTCCATTCTTGCTCTGTGAAGAAGGATTTTCTTCCCCAAGACTGATATGCTAGGGTAAATCACCTTGAAAGAAATAGGCGAAAAGGAGGCAGAGATAACTTCAATAAAGATGTTTTCCACAAGATGGTGCAGAAAAACCCAAATGAACTTTTTGGGCACCCCAATACTATGTGGTGAATTGATCCATACCCCTTATTTCTTGTCAGTTTAGCACTGTGATCAATGATACAGTCTACATAACTAGGTTACTGGGTTCAAATTCTGGCTCCTGGGCAAACATAGCCTTGGGCTATTTACTCAATATCTTTGGATTCAGTTTCCATATCTGTAAATTGGGAACAAAAAGAATAGCACCTGCAGCAATAGGTTGTTTGGAGGGTTAAAAAATCATGGTCATTACATAATAACTATTTCCAATATCAACATCATTATTTTTACTCAAAGCTTCCTCTGACTCAGAGCTTCCTCATCTCACCTTATATGATTGTTGGCAAGATTTGATATAATATATGCATATAATTTATAACATGCAATGGTTCCTATAACATAAACATCTTTCAAAAAAGGTAATTATTATTCCTTAAATAGGGGAGAAAGATGGTTGAGTTGGGTGGTCCAGTACGAATCTCAGATTTCCACCCTTAGAGCCAAGCTCTCAGTATCTTCAGAAAGCCATCTTTCTCCTTGTGTGCTCTAAATTTCACTGCAAAGGCAATTTTCAAAACAGTTAATCAGGTCAGGCTTATGCATATAGCTTGAGATTCACATGTGGCCAATGGATTCCCTAATTTAGATCCAACTCTCTAACATTTCCATCTGGTTTAAAAGCATTTATTTTCTTTAATGCTCTTTCTGGAGTCAATGGTTCCCCGTAAATGACTTTGCTATTTGGCCATATTAGTCAGGCAGTACTCTATCTGTATAAAGTAACACCCATTTCCCACCACTTTGTCTTTTTGTAGAGTGTCTTTTAAACTGAAAGCAAAAGAGTTGCAATAATTGTCCCTGGACACTATCATGTTCCTTCCTGATTCTTTGATTGTCTAAAAGTGAACTGGGAAAAATATAATAAAGTTCTCTTCAATAATTAGTTCATTGGCCAAGAAAAAATTGGCTAAGGAAAAAGAATTAGCAATTCTGTCTGTCATTAAAGCCTCATTATTCAGGGGTCCAGTTAACACAGTTTTATAAATTAGAACTAAGAACAGCTGGTGGATAAGATGAAAGAAGCCAAGTGCATTTGATTTTCTTTGTACTCTACCTCTTCCATTATTAAAGAAAAACATTAAATTTTATTGTTGCAAATGCAGGGATCAAATTAAAATTTGGATGTATATGTTGATGTCATATAATAAAATAATACTAAATTAGGGGATTGTACATGAGCTCTGTTATCACTTCTGTGATTAACTCTGACCTCAGACAAATTACTTAACCTTTTGGCTTTCAGCTTTCTCATCACTCAAATTGGAATAACAGAACATCACTTAACTATATCATCAATCAATAATAATAATTAAATGTATAAATTCCTGTGAAGATACTTTAAAAAGCATAAAAATTATATACATTTTTACTTTTTGTGGTCATTATCCCTACTATTTGTAAAAATTTCTGAATGTAGCATTTACATTAGTTATCTAGAAAGTTTTTGAAGATATTAGGCAATTATATTATTCCCAAAATTTATATTTTCTCTATAAAATCTAGCAAGCATTTTCTGAATAATAAGTAATTAAAAGGTAAAAAATAAAGACAGGTAAACTTGGACAGCATTATCAAATAGGTAGATTTAGCTAAATAGAAAAAGAACCTTGCATGATTTAGAAAGATGTAAATGATATTGATGACGATGATAATGAAGGTTATGATGAGATTATGGTTACGATAATGATAATAATAAAAGTCATGTATATGCAGCATAGATGATTTTTATAATGCACTAGTATATCTTAAAGTACTTGGGTTTTTATGAAACCTCAGAAAAGAAATAAAAGTATATATGCATTATTCTTTTATCACAATGAGGAAGCTGATAGTCAGACAAGTTAAATGCCTTGCCAAGGCAAAGTAACAATTAAATGGGAAACAAGAATCTTCATTCATTCATTCAATAGCTTATTTATTCAGTCATTTAGTCAACAAACACTATCTGCCACTTACTCTAAAGTATGACAAACACTACTTATTCAAGAATGAACACAACGCGGTAGACCAAATATATTAATATGAGAAGGAGATATAAATAATTCAATTAGTAATTATAACATAAAAGAGTGAGGGCAATAATAGTAATATTCCTAAGATATTAAGGATGCAAAAGACAGCCACTCTGCTGTCCCAGTTTATTCCAATGCGATTTTTAATAATGAGACTATTGACTTCATTTGCTTCCTTATGCCAGGGTAGATGCAGATGATATAAAAATTACTGCTGTCATTTTCTTATTTAATATTTTCAACCTATTATATCCCATCTAGTACAGCTTCTCTAGGTCAGTTGGAAGAGCTAAAAGCCTACAGAACATTTCAAGTATTTGGACTCTGGAAGTACTCTTTAAAAAGACCAAGTCCTAAAGCTGGAAAAACAGGAATAGTTTTGACTAAAAATTTTTCTTTTAGATTTTCTAGTTGACTAACCTACTATTTCCCTGAACAATGAACTGCTCCTTTTAAAAATGTGTCTTTAGAAGTCATAAACTGAGTCTTAAGAGACCAATGTAGCTGGAAAATAGTCTTAACAATGTAATAGCAATGGAAACTCACAATTGAATGTGAAGAGAGTACCACAAATTGCTACGTTTATGAGAAGATTAAGTACCCTAGAAAATGAGCTAAAAATCTAAAACAGAAATATATACTTTCATAAAGAAAAAGAGATAGAGAGAGAGAATTCAAAAAAATAATAAAACTTAAGGGAGGGAGGTTCAAAAGGGAGGGGATATATGTACACCTACATCCGATTCATGTTGAGGTTTGACAGAAAACAACAAAATTCTGTAAAGCAATTATCCTTCAATTAAAAAATAAATAAAATTTAAAAAGAACATTCTAATTAATATAGCCAAGGGGATTTGTGAAGATATTTTACTCATAAAGTAGGGATTCCTGTGAAGGAGGGTAAAAAAAAGAAAAAGTACAAGAAATCACTCTTAGAGATTAAAAATATGATTACAAGCATTTAAAAAATAGAAAATCTAAAATATAAAGTCAAGGGCATAGCTCAGAATATTTAAGAATAGCAATAAAAATAAAAACAAAATATTAGGAAAGGAATGAGAAAATGAGGCTCAAATCAAAAGATCCAGAATTTTACCAGTAGGATTTCTTGAAAGAGGTAATAATAAAATTAAAGGAGAAATTATTAAAGCAGTAAAGGACAACTATTTTCTTGTGGCTGAAAAAAGACATGTTATCAGATGGATGGGACCCTTAAATATCCTGTGCATGGCTAATAAAAATAATAGGAAAAAATCCAAACTTAATAGCACCCTTGTTAATTTCAATACCCAGCTACTCAACACTCCCAGAGAAAGGAAATAAAGTGACACTGAAAGAAAGAAGAATAGACATTCACTCGCTTCTAATGAGTGACCTGATGTCAGAAAACAATGGTGGCTAATACCATTAATATTTTAGGAAAAAATAATTTTCAACTAGTATTTGAAACAAGGTAAATGTGTCAATAAAGTCTGATAAGAAATCAAGGTACTTTAAAGCATAAGATTAATTCAGAAAGCGTGTGTGTGTGTGCGTGTCAGTCGCTTAGTAGTGTCCGACTCTTTGTGACTGCATAGATGGTAGCTGGACAGGTCCCACTGTCCATGGAGTTCTCAGAAAGCTTATGGTGCACATATTCTTACTTGAAAAGTCACTGCAGGATATACTCTATTAACAATTTAGAAAGATAGTAACAATAACCTTGTATACGAGACAGCAAAAGAGACACTGATGTATAGAACAGTCTTTTGGACTCTGTGGGAGAGGGAGAGGGTGGGATGATTTGGGAGAATGGCATTGAAGCATGTATAATATCATATAAGAAATGAATCGCCAGTCCAGGTTCGATGCACGATACTGGATGCTTGGGGCTGGTGCACTGGGACAACCCAGAGGGATGGTATGGGGAGGGAGGAGGGAGGAGAGTTCAGGATGGGGAACACATGTATACCTGTGGTGGATTCATTTCAATATATGGCAAAACCAATACAATATTGTAAAGTTTGAAAATAAAATACATTAAAAAAAATGAAACAGATAAGAGTAAATAAAACATGGAGTAGGAGAATAAGCACACTCAGCCTAGCAGATCAGTGAAGGGAAGTTCTGAGATTAAGGCTGTGCAGCAATTGTGAAAAGCCCTAGTCCAGACTGGAGCAGGAGTACACAGGTTTCTAACAGAAGAAACAGAGGACATAAGGTTAGGTAGAAAAGAGGGAGGGAGTCACTTGACTGAGGAGAACTTAACAATGAGCTCTAAGATAAAGGATTAAAAAACTGAGGCCAGACAAAAAGAAAAGCAGTTAGAAACTCTGAAACAAATACAATTGCTATGCAGGAATATAATGGCCTAAAGGTGAAGCAACTTAAAATATTGCTGGATTTTATGAAAATGATCGAGTATAAGAAAAAAATACTTAATGTGAATATGATACCAGGAACATTCTCCATTAAATGGCCTGAGATGTTTTGACACTGGATTCAGACACAAGAAAATTCTCTTTTTGTCCAACACTGAACAGTCAGTTCAGTCACTCAGTTGTGTTCAACTCTTTGCACTCTACAGACTGCAGCATGCCAGGTTTCCTTGTCCATCACCAACTCCCAGAGCTTGCTCAGACTCATGGCCATCAAGTTGGTGATGCCATCCAACCATCTCATCCTCTGTAATCCCCTTCTCCTCCTGCCTTTGATCTTTCCCAGCATCAGGGTCTTTTCCAGTGAGTCAGTTCTTCGCATCAGGTGGCCAAAGTATTGGAGCATCAGTTTCAGCATCAATCCTTCCAATGAACACCCAGGACTGATTTTCTTTAGGATGGACTGGTTGGATCTCCTTGCAGTCCAAGGGACTCTCAAAAGTCTTCTCCAACACCACTGTTCAAAAGCATCAATTCTTCGGCGTTCCCCTATCTTTATGGTCCAACTCTCAGATCTATACACGACTACTGGAAAAACCATATTTGACTAGACAGACATTTGCCAGCAAAATAGTGTCACTGTTTTTTAATATGCTGTCTAGGTTTGCAATAGCTTTTCTTCCAAGGAGCAAGTGTCTTTTACTTTCATGCATGCAGTCACCATCTACAGTGATTTTGGAGCCCAAAAAAGTAGTCTGTCACTGTTTCCTTTGTTTCCCATCTATTTGCCATAAAATGATGGGACCAAATGCCATGACCTTAGGTTTTTGAAGGTTGAGTTTTAAGCCAGCTTTTTCGCTCTCCACTTTCACTTTCATCAAGAGGCTCTTTAGTTCCTCTTCACTTTCTGCCATAAGGGTGGTGTCAGCTGCATATCTGAGGTTATTGATATTTCTCTCAGCAATCTTGATTCCAGCTTATGCTTCATCCAGCCCGGCATTTCGCATGATATGCGAAACTTCTACTCCGCATAGAAGTTAAGTAAGCAGGGTGACAATATACAGCCTTGACATACTCCTTTCCAAATTTGGAACTAATCCCTATTTCCATGTCTGGTTCTAACTGTTGTTTTTTGACATGTAAACAGCTTTCTCAGGAGGCAGGTTAGTTGGTCTGGTATTCCCATCTCTTTAAGAATTGTCCACAGTTTGTTGTGATCCACACAAACAAAGGCTTTTGCAAAGTCAGTAAAACCAAAGTAGATGCTTTTCTGAAACTCTCTTGTTTTTTTCTGTGATCCAGTGGATGGATGTTGGCAATTGATATTGGGTTACTTTACCTTTTATAAATCCTGCTTGAAAATCTGGAAGGTCTTGGTTCACATACTGTTGAAACCTCACTTGGAGAATTTTGAGTATTCCTTTGCTAGTGTGTTCGAGGTCAGGGGCAGCGGCCTAGAGGAGCTACCCCATGCCCGAGGTCGGGGTGGTGGATGAAAGGAAAAACCCCATGCCCAAGGAGCGATGGCTGAGCACGAACAGGAGGGCAGAGAGGAGCTACTCCACGTTCAAGGTCAGGAGGGGCAACCTCATCAAGGTAAGGAGCAGTGGCTGCACTTTGCTGGAACAGCCATGAAGAGATATCTCACGTCCAAGGTAAGAGATACCCCACGTCCAAGGTAAGAGAAACCCAAGTAAGATGGTAGGTATTACGAGACGGCATCAGAGGGCAGACACAATGAAACCATAATCACAGAAAACTAGCTAATCTAATCACATGGACTACAGTCTTGCCTAACTCAATGAAACTAAGCCATGCCATGTGGGGCCACCCAAGACGGACGGGTCATAGTGGAGAGGTCTGACAGAATGTGGTCCACTGGAGAAGGGAATGGCAAACCACTTCAGTATTCTTGCCTTGAGAACCCCATGAACAGTATGAGAAGGCAAAATAATAGGATATTGAAAGAGGAACTCCCCAGGTCAGTAGGTGCCCAAAATGCTACTGGAGATCAGTGGAGAAATAACTCCAGAAAGAATGAAGGGATGGGGCCAAAGCAAAAACAATACCCAGTTGTGGATGTGACTGGTGATAGAAGCAAGGTCCAATGCTGTAAAGAGCAATATTCCATGGGAACCTGGAATGTTAGGTCCATGAATCAAGACAAATTGGAAGTGGTCAAACAGGAGATGGCAAGAGTGAATGTCAACATTCTAGGAATCAGTGAACTAAAATGGACTGGAATGGGTGAATTTAACTCAGATGACCATTATATCTACTACTGTAGGCAGGAATCCCTCAGAAGAAATGGAGTAACCATCATGTGCCAGGAGCAGGAGCTCCGCCCATGGCAAAGGTCATGAGGAAGGAGACTCGGCATACGCAAAGGCGGGATCGAGCCTCAGGAGTACCCCCTGGAAATTCTCGAGTATCTACCCCCAAAACCAGAGTCTGCCTACTTTCTGCTTTCACCTACACCTCTGACTTTACGGGGGGGGGGGGGTCTGTCCCCCACTACCTCTCTCTGAAAAAAAGAGTTAACTTACAACCTCAGTTAATAAAGTTCCTGGATCTGATAGTGTTTCAACCTACAAACTCCTTTGGAAGTCCTCTAGCCTGCCTGAATAGGTTTTTCCAGCCACATGTGATTGCTCAGAGCCTCCCAACTATGAGAGGCATGAGATGTTCTAAACTGTCTAAATACAGATTCCTTTGAGCAGTTAAAAGATTGATTAGAAATTGTATTGGTGAAGGGTTTTTTCACTTGTTGGGCCAATGTTTGCTGCTAAGTTTCCATATCCCTTACCTGCTGTGTCCCTGGCAGTGTATTGATTAATATAATTGGTGTAAGTAGTAGCTTTAATGTTTGTAACCTTGGACCCTTGAGTTAATTCTTTTTCTTGTTATAGCCCACCACACCTTTGCCCTGTAGGAATGCAATTTTATCTAATGCTTTTGGAGGGTGGCACCTGACTAATCACCTTTAGAGAAAAATAAATTTTCTGAAGAAAGGGTCTTAAAATGTTAACAGGCCTCCGGGCCAGAAGATGATGCAAATCACCTAAACTTTTGCATATGATAAGTTTGCAGGAAGAAAGCCTGGCTTACTGCATGACTCTACCCCTTCTCCCATTATCCTCTATGCATAATTTAAGGTATAAAAACTACTTTGGAAAATAAAGTGCAGGCTTGTTCACTGAAGCTTGGTCTCCCCATGTCGTTCTTTCTCTCACCTTCTGGCTGAATTATTCAGCCTCTTTTCTCCACTAAATTTTCTCACTGAACTATCCTTATTTAACCATTCTTTATATCTTTAATTAACATTTAATAAGCTGTTGTTTCCTGATCACTGATGATGTCTCCCCTTCGAATTCCCTGGATCCACCGGGGCTGGACCCTGGCAATCATGGTCAACAAAAGAGTCCCAAATGCAGTACTTGGATGCAATCTCAAAAACTACAGAATGATCTCTGTTCATTTCCAAGGCAAACTATTCAATATCACAGTAATCCAAGCCTATGCCCCGACCAGTAATGCTGAAGAAGCTGAAGTTGAACCATTCTATGAAGACCTACAAGACCTTTTAGAACTAACACCCCAAAAAGATGTCCTTTTCATTATAGGGGACTGGAATGCAAAAGTAGGAAGTCAAGACACACCTGGAGTAACGGGCAAATTTGTCCTAGGAATACGGAATGAAGCAGGGCAAAGACTGATAGAGTTTCGCCAAGAGAACGCACTGGTCATAGCAAACACCCTCTTCCAAAACACAAGAGAAGACTCTACACATGGACATCACCAGATGGTCAACACCGAAATCAGATTGATTATGTTCTTTGCAGCCAAAGATGGAGAAGCTCTATACAGTCAGCAAACATAAGACTGAGAGCTTACTGTGGCTCAGATCATGAACTCCTTATTGTCAAATTCAGACAGAAATTGAAGAATGTAGGGAAAACCACTAGACCATTCAGGTATGACCTAAGTCAAATCTCTTATGATTATACAATGAAAGTGAGAAATAGATTTAAGGGACTAGATCTGATAGACAGACTGCCTGATGAACTATGGATGGAGGCTCATGACACTGTACAGGAGACAAGGATCAAGACCATGCCCATGGAAAAGAAATGCAAAAAAGCAAAATGGCTGTCTGAGGAGGCCTTACAATAGCTGTGAAAAGAAGAGAAGCAAAAAGCAAAGGAGAAAAGGAAAGATATAAGCATCTGAATGCAGAGTTCCAAAGAATAGCAAGAAGAGATAAGAAAGCCTTCTTCAGTGATCAATGCAAAGAAATAGAGGAAACAACAGAATGGGAAAGACTAGAGATGTCTTCAAGAAAATTAGAGATATAAAGGGAACATTTCATGCAAAGATGGGCTCAATACAGGACAGAAATAATATGAACCTAACAGAAGCAGAAGATATTGAGAAGAGGTGGCAAGAATACACAGAAGAACTGTACAAAAAAGATCTTCATGACCCAGATAATCACAATGGTATGGTCACTCACCTAGAGCCAGACATCCTGGAATGTGAAGTCTAGTGGGCCTTAGAAAGCATCACTACGAACAAAGCTAGTGGAGGTGATGGAATTCCAGCTGAGCTCTTTCAAATCCTGAAAGATGATGCTGTGAAAGTGTATCGATATGCCAATATGCCAGCAAATTTGGAAAACTCATTAGTGGCCACAGGACTGGAAAAGGTGTTTTCATTCCAATCCCAAAGAAAGGCAATGCCAAAGAATGCTCAAACTACTGCACAATTGCACTCATCTCACACTCTAGTAAAGTAATGCTCAAAATTCTCCAAGCCAGGCTTCAGCAATATGTGAACCGTGAACTTCCAGATGTTCAAGCTGGTTTTAGAAAAGGCAGAGGAACCAGAGATCGAATTGCTAACATCCACTGGATCGTCGAAAAAGCAAGAGAGTTCCAAAAAAACATCTATTTCTGCTTTATTGACTATGCCAAAGCCTTTGACTGTGTAGACCATAATAAACTGTGGAAAATTATGAAAGAGATGGAAATACCAGACTACCTGACCTGCCTCTTGAGAAACCTATATGCAGTTCAGGAAGCAACAGTTAGAACTGGACATAGAACAACAGATTGTTTCCAAATAGGAAAAGGAGTACATCATGGCTGTATATTGTCACCCTGCTTATTGAACGTATATGCAGAGTACATCATGAGAAACGCTGGACTGGAAGAAGCACAAGCTGGAACAAGATAGCCAGGAGAAATATCAATAACCTCAGATATGCAGATGACACCACCCTTATGGCAGAAAGTAAAGAGGAACTAAAAAGCCTCTTGATGAAAGTGAAAGAGGAGAGTGAAAATATTGGTTTAAATCTCAACATTCAGAAAACGAAGATCATGGCATCCGGTCCCATCACTTCATGGGAAATAGATACGAAAACAGTGGAAACAATGTCAGACTTTATTTTTTTGGGCTCCAAAATCACTGCAGATGGTAATTGCAGCCATGAAATTAAAAGATGCTTACTCCTTGGAAGGAAAGTTATGATTAACCTAGATAGCATATTAAAAAGCAGAGATATCACTTTGCCAACAAAGGTCTGTCTAGTCAAGGCTATGGGTTTTCCAGTGGTCATGTATGGATGTGAGAGTTGGTCTGTAAAGAAAGCTGAGAACCAAAGAATTGATGCTTTTGAACTGTGGTGTTGGAGAAGATTCTTGAGAGTCCCTTGGACTGCAAGGAGATCCAACCAGTCCATCCTAAAGGAGATCAGTCCTGGGTGTTCATTGGAAGGACTGATGCTGAAGCTGAAACTCCAGTACTTTGGCCACCTCATGTGAAGAGTTGAGTCATTGGAAAAGACTCTGATGCTGTGAGGGATTGGGGGCAGGAGGAAAAGGGGATGACAGAGGATGAGATGGCTGGATGGCATCACCAACTCGATGGACATGTGTTTGAGTGAACTCCAGGGGTTGGTGATGGACAGGGAGGCCTGGCATGCTGTGATGCATGGGTCCTGAAGAGTCTGACAGGACTGAGCGACTGAATTGAACTGAAGTTCCTGGTGTGACAGATGAGTAAAATTGATAATTGGAATGAAAACTGACCTTTTCCATTCCTGTGGTCACTGCTGAGTTTCCAAATTTGTTGGAATATAGAATGAAGCACTTTCATACCATCATCTTCCAGGATTTGAAATAGCTCAACTGGAATTTCATCACCTTCACTAGCTTTGTTCATAGTGATACTTCCTATGGCTCACTTGACTTCACATTCCAGGATGTCTGGCTCTAGGTGAGTGATCACATCTTTGTGGTTATCTCAATTATTAAAATTTTTCTATATAACTCTGTGTATTCTTGCCACCTCTTCTTAATATCTTCTGCTTCTATTAGGTTCATACCATTTCTGTCCTTTATTGTGCCCATCTTTGCATGAAATGCTCCCTTGGAGTCTCTAATTTTTTTGACAAGATCTCTAGTCTTTCCCATTCTATTGTTTTCCTCTATTTCTTTGCATTGGTTTCTGAAGAAGGCTTTCTTACCTCTCCTTACTATTTTTGGAACTCTGCATTCAGATGGGTTTATCTTTCCTTTTCTCTTTTGCCTTTCACTTATCTGAACAGTATGTATTAATTACAACACTGAGCAGTATGTGTTAAGATTCAGTCATGCTAATGTAAATGCTCTTGATTGGTTTTCAACTTTTAGGTTCAGAGTATATACAAAGCCACAAAGATTTGAGTGTGGTGGTAGAAGAAAACATTAAGAATTTTGATCATGAAAAATAGAAATAGAATTGTCAAATAATGACTGTTAGAAAGCAGGAAAGGAAAATAATACTAAGAGATACTATGAAGAGTTAATATACTTGAATTAAGATATAAAATCATCATATTAAATTATAATGATAATCAACAGCAAAGGTATAACCAATATAAATATCTAACATTATTAGTCCAAGGGGAGAATAACAATCAGGGCTGCGGACTGAATAAGAAGAGAGAGAACTTTCATTAAAATGAAATTTTCACACTTGTAATGCTTAATTTTGAAATGTAAAAATACATTTGTAAATGATTAAGCAACAGGTTATCACTGAAAATGCTAACTTGATTCTTTGCATCTTAGTCACTAAACCCAGTCTTCAACTTTTAAACATACTATTTCCTTTCTCTAACCCCAAAACACTATTTTGAAATGCAAATAAAGGCCTGGATCTGTCAGGTTTTGCTATATTAAAAGTATAACTCCAAGCTTCTAAATCCTACAATAGGCTTCTGAATTCAATCTCTATACTCACACCACAAATCCAATCCTTCTGATGACATTACCCTTTTATAATCTGTCCTTCTTTACTCATATTATTTCTATATTTGTTTTCTTCCTACAATACTGAAATAGCCAGGAGCAACTTCCATGACCACAGTGACACCAAGATAATCCTAGAAACATGTTTGAGAGGAATACTAATCATCTTGCAGTGCTTGCCAATAAAACAGCATGGCAAGCAAAACTCTTGCCTGAGAACAAATTCTCTTTAAATTCATTTATCATATTCTACTATGGATCTTCTCCTCCAGTAAGAGTCAACCAATCTTTAGGGTGAAAAATAAGTCTGCAAATCTATTACTTAATGTACATCTCACCCTTTCCATGCACATATTTGAGTGTATTTACCAAGCAAACTCCTACACTTTTATCTGAGACTCAGATCAAATACCCCTTTTTTCTAAGAAGGTAGTAAATTAAGACAAGGAATACTTAGTAGGATCCTGATGACCACTGGGCTAAGAGTAGACAAACAAGTTAGATATGTATTCATAATCGCATTTTAAAACAGGCATCATCATCATTTTATTTCAGACAACAAACTGAGACTTAGAGAGTAAACTGCCCAGTCACAAAATTTGTAAATGTGTGAAGGAAAATTCTGATTTCAAAGCCCATTCTTTTACTGTTTCACCATTCCATTCAAAAGTTCTACTTCTGTGTCTTCATGACTCTGCACACATTATACATAGTTTTAATTACACCATGCTGAAACTATTTGTTTACATATGTATGTTTCCTATTGGA
The DNA here is from genome assembly GCF_029378745.1 of Bos indicus. Taxonomy (NCBI): domain Eukaryota; kingdom Metazoa; phylum Chordata; class Mammalia; order Artiodactyla; family Bovidae; genus Bos; species Bos indicus. Next base: position 15,234,346 of record NC_091788.1, on the reverse strand, counting down.
ATCCCCATATTCTAATGGCCAAGAATCTTAACCTTAAGTCTGTACTTCCGGAATCCAGTAAACACTTTGATTTACAGAAGACATTTAGTAAATTCTTACTGAATGAATGAATGAATTAGTATGAACAATAATGAAATTCCAGAAAATAATGTTATCCATTTAAACCTTCTAACTGTCCTGCTTACCTGGTAAATGGCCATGGCATACTAAGACCAAAGAAATGCAGCAGAATTTATATTGGCTCTCATTTGGTTTGACTCCTGGAATTACTGGCATGGGTTAAGAATCTGCCTTCAATGCAGGAGACCTCGGTTCGTTCCTTGGGCTGGAAAGATCCCCTGGAGAAGGGAATGGTTATACTTTGCCTGGAGAATCCCCATAGACAGAAGAGACTAGCGGGCTACAGTTCATAGGGTCACAAAGAGTCAGACACAACCAAGCGACTAACATTTTCACTTTCATGATCCACATGAAAATGTAGAGCTTCTGGGAACCTGATAGATTATCTAAGATAACTTATTATTGTATTGAATGTTCAGAAAAGGGAAACATTTTAGCCACAGGACTTGTGAGATGGAAGGCTGCAGCTTGAACCCAAGCATTATTCTGCTAAGCCATGCTTACTTTCTTGTTACCATAAAGAAAGGATTTCATCATACCTGAGAAGCTATCATCAGCCAGCTCCCCAAAATTTCCTATTTTGAATGTCTGTGTAACATTCCATACTAGGCTGGTGGCCCTTTGCACCCATGTCAGCATAAGTGGTGGTAGGCAGGAGAAGGTAAATAAGTTTAGATTTACAGAAAAAAATGAGCTAACATTTACTAAGTGTTTATTATGTATCTAGCATGTTACATGGACTTCCTTGGGGGCTCATTGATAGAGAATCTGGTGCCAATGCAGGAGACATGGGTTCAATCCCTGGGTCAGGAAGATCCACAGGAGAAGGAAATGGCTACCCATCCCAGTATCCTTGCCTGGGAAATCCCATGGATGGGGGAGCCTGTTGGGCAACAGGCTGTGGGGACTCAAAAGAGTCAGACGCAACTTAGCGACTAACCAATGACAGCACTTAACATATGTTATATCACACATGTTAAATTACCTGTAAGTCCTCAACCTTGTAAAATCAGTGTGATCGTTGTATATATTTTATGGATGGGAAGAAGCAGGGATCAATGATGTTAAGTAACTTGCCTAAGCCTCACAACATGTGGCAGTGGTGTCGAGAATCAATCTAGGTAGTGAGACTGCAGGACGTTCTCTCATAATCAGCTCTCTTTTTTGAAATAGTCACCCTTCTCTCTTTATCAGTAACAAACCTTGTTTCTACTTGGCTGTTCTCAAAAGCAACATGCTGCTGTGGTACGCAAGGCTGCTGGCTAATGCAATCATTCACAATATGTCCTATAGACTAGGCCTCTGAGAGCAGCCCAAAGGCATTAAGGGAGGAAATTCACAGCAGATGAACCTTGGGAACCATCCAAGGTCTACAGTCTCATCCCCAAGAAGACAGTTTTGTTGTAAAAAGATAAAGCTGGTTGTTATGCTCACATAAAATTAATTCCACAGTTGTTCTTTACCAACAGATGCATTTGAAGTCTAAAAATAACCATTGTAAAAGAAAACAGTTGGTTTATTAGAGGAGTGGGATTTTGGATTTTCCATGCTTCCTCCTTTGTTTTTCTCCTATTTTCTGTTATTCTTGCAACAATATTGTTTAGTAGATAATTTTCCACGAAAGTTATTATAATTATTAATAATACTAAAGAAAAGTGTTTCTACTTTGCCACCCTCCACAAAACTCCAAGATGAAAAAATTACTAAAATAAGAGAATGATGGCTAGTAGAGTTTTACTAGAGTATTAAAATGCAAATAAAACATGTACATGGGGGAAAGCAATGCCTTCTTAGTGCACTAAGCTATTTACATTACAGCTTAGAGCAACTCATCTTCTCCATAGTCTTGCTTATAAAAGCTGAGTGCATATGTAGCGATGGTAGGGACCTAGCTTTCATTATGAAAACTATAAAAAAATAAGTGTGTGAATATAAATGATCTATTTGTAAACAGACTTCAGAAGCTCTGAAATAAAAGCCAAAGAGCAAGGTGGTGTACAATAATATTGCTTTTGAGCACTGATTTATATGATATTCTGATGCTAGCAGGAGTTCCTAGCTGCGATTGCAGCTTAACAAACATACAGCAGGGAGTGACTTTGTCAGTTGTTGTTCACTTAGAAGAAAGCGCGTTTCTTATTTTTACATTATGCAGCAGCTGGAAAAACCATCCTGTCATTTGTACATTTTCTAATAAACAGTGAACGCTAACTACTATGTGAGAGAGTGAACTAAGGGTCGGTGTTAGCGAAGGGGAGGTAGTGGAAAGAATCGTTAGAAGATGTGCGTGGGGTGTGTGTTTTATATATCTAGCTCTCAACTGATTTTCAAAATGTTAAAAAAGACAGAGAAACACATACGCTCAGCAGACCTCCTAAACTGTGCTCACCACGGCTCCTAGGCTATGGTTTCATACTTTACTCACTGCACTCTTCTTGACAATGTGGAGGGCATCACCGTCCTTCTGATGCCTTTTCTTGATACTCTTCAGGTCGATTTTGCCATTCTCCTTTATATGCCTTTTTGCTCAATAGATGGCCATCATATATTCAATCAGTTATTATATTTATTCGCCAATATCTCAGTGTTTCATCATTGGATTATAAAATCCTTGAGGGCACTTTTGCACCCCTGGAACTCAGCAAAATGCCAGGTTAATGATGGGTCCTCAAGAATATGTGGCGTATGCATAAATGAAATATTTATAATACTTATGGTAATTATAGTTTATTCTTTTTTAAAAAATCAGGGTATAGTTGCTTTACAATGTTTTACAACAGAGTGAATCAGCTATATGTATACATATATCCCCTCCCTCTTGAATGTCTCCACACCTGCCCGTCCCACTCATCTAGGTCACTACAGAGCAGAGCTGAGCTCACTGCACTAGAGAGTGTGTTCCCACCAGCTATCTGCTTTACACATAGTGCACATAAATTAATCCAGGTCTGTCAATTCACCCCACCCCTCCTCTGCTGCCCAACCCGTCCACATGTCTGCTCTCTACATCTCCATCTCTATTTCTGCCCTGCAGACCGGTTTATCTATACCATTTTTTTAGATTCCTTATATACGTGGCAATTCTGATTAAAGTAATGAGAGAGTCAATCCCTAGGCAGATTGATAAGAAGTCTGGGGGTCCCCGAGGAGGAGATAGGGGTCTGGAGTTCTCAAGGAGGAGGAAAGGACAATTTTTTTTTTTTTTTCCCCTCTACATCCCTTAGTCACATAAATTTTTTTTTTTTTTTTAAACCTCAAACTGATGGTTACACAACAAACAACTCAGCTTAAACTCTGTACTAGGAATTATATAACAACAATGTATCCTGCTTGAGGACAGTTTCTCCTTCCTGAAAACCTTCTGGCTAATCCTATTAACTTAAAATGTAAATTATGGGAGTGGGTCTAGTAAGATCTTTAAAACCTCCAGACATTCTTTTGATTTATTGTAATAACTAATTAAAAAGTATATAACTCCCGTGCTAACAGTAGCAAGAGGGGCATTCTCCATCCCCCTTCTGATGTCTATGTCAGAAGCTTTCTCAGTCCCTTTTCTTCCTTTAATAAAACTCTGCTACACAAAAGCTCTTGAGTGATCAAGCCTGGTCCCTGGTCCGGAAGCTAAATCTTCTTCTTCGGAGATCAGGAATTCGACATTGTTCACTGTAAGCTATCAGTAAGAACCAGTGAGAGGATGGGGAGGGGAATAAATTCTAACAAGGGAATAGGTTGGGGCTTATCCCCAGCAATAATTATGGCAGGACAGAGAAAATCTTTTCCAATTAGAAAGAATTACCTAAGCTGTTACTGGTGAAAGATGATCCTAAGCCTATGATAAACCTTTACTGCTAGGATGGAAGGGTGGGGGCAGGCGGGCTGCTTTAATAACTTACGTACTGCTCCTCTCCTCCCTCCAGAACTGAAAAATCCTGACTTATTTACACATCTGATTCTTCAGTCTTTCATCTGATCCTTCAACCTTCTTTTAATGAGTATTCACTTCTCCTTCTCTCATCACTGCATCTTTCTAAGAACCTCTTTTTAATTTTCCTGGCTTTATTCTTGGTCCCACCGAGAAAATCTAAATTCTGCCTTTGCATCCATCTGCATCTACATTAACAGCCCACCAGTGGAACTCTACCTCCATGCTTCCCTGTCTTCTGTCCTTGCTTATCTACAGCTGTCCCCATAGTCTGTTTCTCTGCGTTACTGCCCTCTTCAACTGATAGGAAAAATTGTCACTTATTTTTTTCTTAATTTTTCTTCTTTCTCTTCTCTATCACTATACGTGATTATACCTCCTTCATTTCCAGAATTGATAATCTGTCTCATATTTGATACTTAACTCACAGTAATATTATTTAATTTTAATTCCATAATGTATATAAACTGAATTTAGGTGACATTAAACAAAATCCTTTCTCCAATATCATGCGTGACATATACTAAGCATCCTCTGTTTTATATACATCATAGCACACTGCATAATAGCTGGTATTTATTGAGGACACATTTTGTTCCAGATCCAATATAAATCATATTTGTGTATGTATATATATATGCATAAGTTTATACATGCATGTTACGTGTACATATGTATGCATATATAAATCTCATAAATATGTGTGTATGTACATATACATATAACATGTGTGCAGGAATGAATGCTAAGCCACCTTAGTCGTGTCCAACTCTTTGTGACCCTATGGACTGTAGCCCACCAGGCTCCTCTGTCCATGGGATTCTCCAGGCAAGAATACTGAAGTGAGTTACTATGCCCTCCTCAGGGGATTATATATATATATATATATATATATATACACACACACACACACATGATATATATAATACCATTCCATGTATTTATGTATGTATATAAGTTGCATGGGTGTGGGTGTGGGTGTATATATAAAACCAAGCTCAATTTTTATTATAAGATCATTACTTTGGCAACAAGAAAAGCCAAACTTAGAAGCAGCAGATGACTGAAGAACACCCATGCACATTCTTCTACAGTAGGAAATTATCTTCTTTCCAATGAATGAACATGAAATATACTCAAAACTATAGATCTTTGACTTTACTTTCTGTATGTTTGATAGTGTGGTTTTGTTATTTTCCACAGCAAAATCTCAAAAGTGCTTTGGGTGTCACTACAAAATGGTATAAGTTATAGTCATAGCATTAGAATGGACATATTTATTTTAGAAAACGTTTTCCTAGGCAAAAAACAGGAATGCTTATTTCTAAACCTTTATGATACATAAGAAGAAAGCCACTGACATGTGCAGTTGCTTCTCATTGTTTCATTGTGAGGAAGTGTTCAGAGATCATTGTGAGCTCATTTGAATAAGCTATAAGGGAAAAGATTGAAAACCGTCATAATTTTTGGTCAGTTTTATACTAGAAGTTAAAGCTTGTAGAATTTTTTTTTAAATGACATTTAGACCTGCTGCCATCATAACTAAGCATGTCACATAACACAGTCAGGATATAAAAAAACAGCAACAACAGACAGAAAAATAGAAGACTTTACACCTTGAGATAAACCAAAAATAACAGTGTCACTTGATTAATTCAGGTCCCCAAGATAATGAAAGTTTAGAGAGTTCTCATAAAACTGAACTGCCCATATAAAGTAATTTTATCTCTGATTTTTGCTATGTTCATACCTGAATATATGGCATGACCTTTGTGAATATGCTAATCATGATAGAAAATTCCTGAAATGTTTTCCATGAACAGGCTAATAGATATTCAGTAAGCTTCTTTATTTTGCAGTGTTACTTTTAAATACTTATATATTTATTTGGCCAATAAAGCACTCTGACTCCCTCATACCCTTTTTGAGCCAACTCTTCCATTCCTTTTCGGAATCTTCTTTGTCTTTTGGAGACTTCTGACAGATTCTATACCCTGGTTAAGGCAGCTGCTGCTGCTGCTAAGTCACTTCAGTCGTGTCCGACTCTGTGCGACCCCATAGATGGCAGCCCACCAGGCTTCCCCTGTCCCTGGGATTCTCCAGACAAGAACACTGGAGTGGGTTGCCATTTCCTTCTCCAATGCATGAAAGTGAAAAGTGAAAGTGAAGTCGCTCAGTCGTGTCCGACTCCTAGCGACCCCATGGACTGCAGCCCCCCAGGCTCCTCCATCCATGGGATTTTCCAGGCAAGAGTACTAGAGTGGGGTGCCCTTGCCTTCCCTACAGCATTGTTCTGCCTCCAAAATTTTAAATTCCAGTATCCTTCTCTTTGACCACAAACCTGATAATAGTTTCACTTTCTCACTATCTTCTGAGTCTCTGGATCTTCCATCATATTCAGACATCTGTTCTCTACAGTCCTAGGATGAGATCTCAGTGTACATTTTAGTCTTGCTTTGTTTCCCCCTTAGCTACAAAAGGAAGGCTAGAGGGAGCTCAGCTGGGCATTTTCCTTTCCTAAAGTCAGGTAGCCTCTGGTAAAATAGTTTCCCTTAGGGGCAAGCCTTCTTAAGAGTAAAATATTCTGGGTGTATTTGAAATGCTTACTCCACCCCATCCCCACCTTTACAGAAGCTCCAGGGGATTTCTCTTGGATCTTCTAACTGGGTAGGGTGCCTGTGAGTAAAAGTCGCTAGAGTGGGGAGGTTCCCTCAGGACTCAGCTCTGTGGAGTTTTTAACTCTGAAACTTGGCCTCAGGGAGTCTCCAGCGGTACACCCATCACAGCTCAGGTTTTAAGTACCTGTCTTGCCAGGCACTTGGAGGGATCTAATTCCCAGTTTTTGCTATGATAAACTGTATCTCTTTGTATTCACCTGGCTCTCCTTCTGGGAGGCAACCATTGGCCCGTGACTTCACCTCTCTGATAGTCCTAGGAAGAGTGGCTGAGTTTCCATTTGTGAGGACTTTTTCTGTTCCTGAGGACTACAGGAATAATGACTTCCAAATTCCAAACTCCCCACATGCCCAGCAGAATCTGGAAGCCCACTGTCTAATCTCTAGCCATTGTCATGTTTCCTGTTCAACTTCTCTTAGACTTCATGCAATTCCATTTCACTCACCTGCATAATGAAACCCTAATTCTGAATCAGTCCAGCTATTAGACTTCTCTTTCTTTGGACTACTGAGGATTTTTTTGAAGACAAATGCAAGTCCTTCAAAACTTGAATTTTATTATTTCCTTGACTTGACTTTCCAAACTTGATTTGACCTTTATTATTTCCTTCCAGAATACCTGTCTCCCCCAATCATTTGACACCTTAAAATGTCAAATCTTCCTTAGCCTCTTTCACCAAGGAAAACTGTTGATTCTGCCTCTTAATTATTTCCTTCCCTGTCCACTTAGGCTCACCATTAATGAAGTTATATGAAGTACATCATCTTCTGCCTTCCTTCCAGTGATAGCCTTTTATCTCTTCTCCTTGACCTCAGTCTTGATCTTTCCAGTGTATTTTTCCACATTGAGGCTGGACAGAGGATTCTAACATGAACATCAAATCGTGGTGCCTCCCCTCCAAAGTTTCTTCATTTCTCCCAGTTGTCAGGATACAGTCTCTACTCAATATGGCCTCAGCATGGTTTCCAAAGCCCCTCACGACTTGGTCTTCCTAGCTTTCTAGCAATGGCCCTTGTCATTTAACCCTGTACATTATGGAACCAGATTTTCACTGTGTCCACTTTTCAGAAGGGACGATGGTCTCTCAAGTCTTGTTGAGTCTGTATAAAATGAACTCTTTTATATTTCAAATTGTTGCTGTTGTTTAATTACTAAGTCATGTCTAGCTCTTTTGTAGCCCCATGAATTAAATCCCATGGTGCCTTTGTCCATGGGATTTTCCAGGCAAGAATACTGGAACAGGTTTTCATTTCCTTATTCAGGGGATCTTCCTGACCCAAGGATCAATCAAGTCCACATCTCCTGAATTGGCAGGTGAGTTCTTTAACCACTGATCCAACAGGGAAGCCCTTATTTCAAATTAGCTATCAATTATTCCTATAAGAATGACCCTTTAAGTCTTAGTTGCTCCTTTGCCCTTAGAACCTCACCTTTCAATTATTATATTGTAGAATTCATACTGCATAAAACTTACTTGCTTATTTTCTTTTTCTTTTAAGGGAAAAAAGATTATATCTGTTATCCTGAATCCTTAGTATCCAGCATAGTGCCCATCACATAAAATGTATACAATGAATATTTATAATGAACTACAAGAGAATACCATATGGGATTACATAAAACATGAAACCAGGCTCTATTTCTATATTCTTAACCTGCTTGCTGAACTTATATGCTTATGCTCTTAGTGTAAACTGTAAGCGTTAGACTCAGCAGAAATTGCAAACAGTCAGCTTGGAGGCTGAATGCTGCCCAGAAAATGTTTGTTTGCTCCCACATTCAGTGCTTGGGAGAAAACGGAGCCAATATTTCAACAACCAGAGATTAAAAATCTTAATTTCCAATTGATCTTAAAAGTCAGAAAACCTAGATATACAGACTCCAAAACAGGCTCTGTGCTCAGTCAGATGTGAGCATGCATGGATATGAAAGTTTTTTCACTTACCATCTCTGTGTTCTTGAAAAAGTTTCTCAATGTCCCTAATCTTTAATGTAAAATAGACATAATCCTAGAATGATTTTGACCCTCAAGTTGATTAGCTAATATATGCAAATGATATCTGGCATATGGTAAGCATTCAGTCAACAAATTATCAATTTATCATTATTTCAGGATTTTTAAAAAGCACTAACCCACTCCAGTACTCTTGCCTGGAAAATCCCATGGACAGAGGAGCCTGGTAGGCTGCAGTCCATGGGGTCCTTAGGAGTCGGACACGACTGAGCAGCTTCACTTTCACTTTTCACTTTCATGCATTGGAGAAGGAAATGGCAACCCACTCCAGTATTCTTGCCTGGAGAATCCCAGGGACGGGGAGCCTGGTGGGCAGCCGTCTATGGGATTGTACAGAGTTGGACATGATTGAAGCCACTTAGCAGCAGCAGCAGCATAGGCTTTCTTTAGTCCAGCATGAATATTTGTGTTACTGCCACTAACTAGTGGGTTGGTTCAAATGGCCATAACTTTAATGTGCTTGATGTTGTAACAAGGGACCTATAAGCTACTGGGTGGCTCACTCCTTTCCTGGCTAAGAGCTGCTGCTCCTCCCTCTATGTGTTAGTCACCAGGTCCATTCAATAAAAGTCAGTAGAGTTCTCACATCCTTTCTCTCCCTTTGGTTTACCTTTTGAGACAGGAAATGCTTCAGTTCTCCTGCTTACCTCTGCACCCACATTCTTCTCCCCTTCAAAGGAAAAAGAAATTCCAAATTGGATTTTCAGAGTCCAGGGTGAACTTCACTATTGGGTGTGATTAAGAACCCATTCAAAATTCCTCCCCACACCTTGATTTCCTAAAATTGAGAGATCCCAGCAAACCCCACCTATAGTACACACTCCCATTTCTCTTTTCTGATACTCTTTTTCTCCCTAAGTAGATGGGGTGTGTTTGGTGGGGTCAGTGCTGGGGGTCAGTATGCTCAATCATATCTAACTCTTTGTGATCCCATGGACTGTAGCCTGCCAGGCTCCTCTGTCCATGATATTTGCCAGGCAAAAACTACTAGAGCGGTTGCCATTTCCTACTCTAGGGGATCCTCCCATGTCTCTTGTATCTCCTGCACTGGTAGGAGGATTCTTTGCCACTGCACCACCTGGGAAAGAGATGGACAGATGTACAAATTTGTTAAGAGCCTGCCCCTAAGGGCAGACAGAGATTTTTCCAGCTTTCTTTCTTTTTCTTAACTACTAAGTAGTCTTGCTTGCCTTAAGCTATTGGCCTGACATGGGATTCCATTCCATGCCAGTTCAGCCCTAAGCATGAAAGGCAAACATACCCTTCCTTACTATCCATCATTTTCAATGTTGAGAGCAATGGTAGGGATACTTTGACCAGAAGTCTTCTCATCACAGTCGATTTGATGTCTGGGAAGGATGAGTAGAGACAAGCACTATAAGCAGAGCTTCCCGAGGTATTTAGAACATACTATGACATGGAGCGGAGAAGGCAATGGCACCCCACTCCAGTACTCTTGCCTGGAAAATCCTATGGATGGAGGAGCCTGGTAGGCTGCAGTCCATGGGGTTTCTAGGAGTCGGACACGACTGAGCGACTTCACTTTCACTTCTCACTTTCATGCATTGGAGAAGGAAATGGCAAGCCACTCCAGTGTTCTTGCCTGGAGAATCCCAGGGACGGGGGAGCCTGGTGGGCTGCCATCTATAGGGTTGCACAGAGTCACACACAACTGAAGCGACTTTGCAGTAGCGTGACATGGAGAAATTAGGCTGCTGTATTTAGCAAACCTAGACAGAATTGACTATCAGAGGAACAAGGAAGATAAGAGCAGATTCTCTTACAGACTTTAGACCAAGGACAACTGTCTTTGTTGTTAAGGTAAACTAGATGTCCAGGGAGAAAATATACACCTCCTACAGAAGTATTGTTCACAGATTTGTCAAACACTGATTCTTAGAAGAGTTTTATTACCCCAGCTGGACATCACCCTCTCTACCCTGTTTCCAGTCCACTGATGCAGGCGAGGCCTCCAGGCTGTATGTAGCGGCAGACCACCAGTATGTGAGAACTGCGACCAATGGATTGTTTCTGCAGGACCAGGGGAGGTTTCACAGATTAATTGCTCATTGTGGGTATTTTTATTTTCTTGCTTGTTTTCCTTTCAGGATTTCTCTCACTCAATCCCCCTTCATCTTGTTTCTCAATTGGAATTGTTGGAGACAGGAACTGTCTAGAGCAGATGGGATTCAAGATTAACAGAAGTGATGGAAATTTTGTGCTTTTATTCAAGTATGAAGGTTAATGGGAGTTATAACATAAACTAATAAGTTGCAAGGATTTGGGGGGATATATAGCAAATAACATATTTACTATGGTATTTCTGAAGGTAAAGACTTGTAGAAATACTACAGGGCTTAGAGGGGCTTCTGAATCTTCAGAGAGAAGCCCATGACATTGAGGTGCTTATTCCAAAGACTGTACAACACTGAGACCTTAGAAGATGTGTACATATTCCATGATCTAAGTAAAGAAAAAACCAAAAATAACTACTTTTTTCTCTTGCTTTCTCTATTTTGATTTTGCTAGATAACTAGAGATTTACATAGAAACAAGAAGGAAACATCACCTTTGCTTGGGAAAGTCTATTGATGTAGAAGCTATGTCATCTTCCTAAGTTTCGGGGGGTATAGGTCTGGTGTTGCTCTACATTTTTGCTGAATTACTAAATTTTGTATAAATGAACACATGAGGAATTAGGGCTATTTCAGTTATTCAATGTCGAGTGTGCAGAAGTATGCCTATTTTAGGGTAAAATGACCCTTGATGTGCAGCTGCTGAAGACACAGCACAGTCTGGCCAGAACTGAGAGGGCTTCTAGAAAAAATAAGGGAAATAAGAAAAAATTTGAAGCTTAAATTATCTCATAGGTGAGGGGTAAGTTGAATTTTATATCTATATTGCTTTTTTGATTATTAAAGGAGGCCAAGGATAGTTCATGTTAGAAAGCATTATGATATTGAGCCTATTTAGGCAAGCTAATCTAGAGAACACAGCAAGACATAATTTAGAAAGTAGATTTAGAAGGGAGTGTGAAGCTTTAGCTTAATTTTCAATGTGGCTTTGACATTAATTATTGTAAGACGATGGCACCCCACTCCAGTACTCTTGCATGGAAAATCCCATGGATGGAGGAGCCTGGAAGGCCGCAGTCCATGGGGTCGCGAAGAGTCGGACACGACTGAGTGACTTCACTTTCAGTTTTCACTTTCATGCATTGGAGAAGGAAATGGCAACCCACTCCAGTGTTCTTGCCTGGAGAATCCCAGGGACGGGGGATCCTGGTGGGCTGCCATCTATGGGGTTGCACAGAGTCGGACACGACTGAAGCAACTTAGCAGCAGCAGCAGCAGACTCATTAAGGCATTTTGGTAAAACCGTCACACTATCAAGGAAAGGTGAGGACAATGACCAAACCTGAATGATAGGCATGTGGATACAGGGACAGGGTTGCCTCCAAATCCTAACAGTATCCACACCTGCTCCATCACAGAAGTGACTGCTGCACTGAGCCAGGTTAACAGACTCAGCCACACAGGCAGAAGAGAGGTAGGAAGCTTTGCCCTCAGTCCAAGTACTGCCTCTTTGCTCCTTCACTCCTCAGTCTTCTCCAGGAAGGGAGAAGTTGCTAACCTGATACAGAGTAGCCCAGCATATTGACTTGGAATCACTGGGTCAATGTATTCTAAAAGGTCACATACCAGCCTATGGCTGACTTGAGCTCTGTTCTATTTCCTGTACTCACTGTGTACCTAAGTTGATAAGTGGATCCAAGACTGCTTTTCCCTCAGTATACAAGGCTAAGGGTGCTGGTCATTGCATTGGGTTCCTAACCAAATAAGTCAGAGACAGTCAGACCCAGTCTTCTTTTCTTTAAGAGAGATGAGAGGTTCTACTTAGATCTTAGATCCTAAGTCACATGTTTTCATCCAGCTTAATCAGAATTTTACAGGAAGGCATTGGGAACTAATAAGTTAACCTTTTAAGTTATCAAGATAACTAATCTATTAAGTTATCATATAGGACTATAATATAGGACATATATCAATCTAATAAGTTATCATATAGGATTCTTTTTTAATCATTTAGCTGCTTTTCAATGTATTCCCAGCTCCTTTTAGGGATATGTTTCAGGGAGATCAACTGATTGGGCAATATTACTCAATCTTTGTCAAATATTATCAATACTCCTAATATGCCACAGACTGCTTAGCTCTTCATACATTTATTTTCTACTGTGCTTTACTTAATGTCAGAAATACTTTTCAAACTAAATAAAAGACAATGTACCAAAGGATTGCTTATAAATATGCATGTAAATATTTATACTAATAACCCACTCTTTTACATTCAGTACATCTATGTCTACTAATACAGGTAGCTTTCTTACTTTTCTGCTTGCTTGTTTAATCTGGATTAAAATTAGACTTTTAAAACAAAATTTAAATAGCTTTATTTCCACTGGAAAAAAAAAAAAAGCTTTCAACGGTATTTATCAAAATTCCCTTAGAAATATCTCTGCTGAGAGAGATGATGCTCCATAACACAGGGTCTGATTATACAGGCCAAATCAACTCATCATGAAGCAGAAAGTTGTCTAAAACAGTAGCAGCAACACAAAACATGATAATTATTCAACAATAAGGTATAGCCAATTCATTTTAATAAACTATATAAAGTGAAGAAGAACTAAAAAGCCTCTTGATGAAGGTGAAAGTGGAGAGTGAAAAAGTTGGCTTAAAGCTAAACATTCAGAAAATGAAGATCATGGCATCCAGTCCCATCATTTCATGGGAAATAGATGGGGAAACAGTGGAAACAGTGTCAGACTTTATTTTTCTGGGCTCCAAAATCACTGCAGATGGTGACTGCAACCATGAAATTAAAAGACACTTACTCCTTGGAAGGAAAGTTATGACCAACCTAGACAGCATATTCAAAAGTAGAGACATTACTTTGTCAACAAAGGTTTGTCTAGTTAAGGCTATGGTTTTTCCTGTGGTCATGTATGGATGTGAGAGTTGGACTGTGAAGAAGGCTGACCACCGAAGAATTGATGCTTTTGAACTGTGGTGTTGGAGAAGACTCTTGAGAGTCCCTTGGACTGCAAGGAAATCCAACCAGTCCATGCTAAAGGAGATCAGCCCTGGGATTTCTTTGGAAGGAATGATGCTAAAGCTGAAACTCCAGTACTTTGGCCACCTCCTGTGAAGAGTTGACTCATTGGAAAAGACTCTGATGCTGGGATTGGGGGCAAGAGGAAAAGGGGGCAACAGAGGATGAGATGGCTGGATGGCATCACTGACTCGATGGACGTGAATCTGGGTGAACTCCGGGAGTTGGTGATGGACAGCGAGGCCTGGCGTGCTGTGATTCATGGGGTCGCAAAGAGTCAGACAGGACCAAGCGACTGATCTGATCTGATCTTAATTTACTTATTACTGCTTAATATTGATTAGACAGAAGAGATAAGGAATCAGGTTTTGTAATTAAGCATCTTGGGTTTGAATGCCACTTTTCCATTCACTAGCTTCAAGTCCTTGGACAAGTTATTTACATCACTTTGAGCTTCACTTTCCTCATCAGTAGAAAAGCATGAAATGGCAACAACAAATACACTATCTCATTGGTTTAATGTGAAAATTATTATTGTGCATAATGTTACAAAGTATGTTCAATAAACGTTGTATATTTACTACACTTTCTTTTTTGTTGTTACACAAAAGATACCTCTAACTCTCGACCTTGGTTCCCAGGAGTGGTCTGTCCTAGTTTGAGAAAATGAATGTAGGTGATGAGAGCTGCTTCTGGAAGACGTGTTCTCTCTTCCAGGCCCTAGCTCCTCACATATAGAAACAATGATATACTCTATATTTGCTTCAGAGAATGATGCAGAAACGTCCCATTCCCATTCCCAAGGGACATGGTGAGACCTAGGGAGATGGATTCACAGTTTGCTTTTAGTCTAATTCCTTCTTTCTCTGGACTGCTCATGTTTGTTTCTCTTTTAAAAAGTCTTCCAAATTTGTTCATGCCTTTCGGCTATTTCTGCTGTCCAAGACACAAAGACGGATTCAAACACAGCAGTGACAGCTGGAGAGCTTCATATTTTCCTTTGGGAGATCCCACTGGTCAGCGAAATGGAAAATGAAGGCATTTTTAGTCATTTCCCTAAAGTGCTTCTCCACCATCTTCATGGCTAGTTTGTTTGCCCACACTGTTCTAGCAGAGGTCTGTTAACACGATAGCAGAACATCTGGGGGAGATATTTAGATAGAAGGAGTTGCAGGAGTAGCTTTTATTGTTATTAATGAAAGTAGCTCACCATTTGGCACAATGTCCTATGCCTTCTGAGGGCTGTATAAAGTAATGCCTGATTGCCTGCGACACACTTCATCCCCGGAGTTCACTGCCAATTAAAATAATAAATAAGCAACACTAACCACAGATATTAGAGGGAAAGATAATTGTTCTTCCTTGTCAAATAAATGAAGAGATGATCATGAACCAGAGAGGAGGACTAGAGAGGTATATGTTTTATTCTCCCATGGTGTTGTTTCATCATTATTTTATCTACATGACAATGGATGAAAAGAAAGACTAAGTCACAGCACAGTAATAACAACCAGTTGAAGTGTTCCCATCCTCACAAGCCAGAGACAGGCAGCTTCTTTTCAGTACTTCTAACTACAACTCCAACTCAAGTTCCCCTCACTGGACGCATTGACTTCACTGTGAGGAAGAACAGTACATCAGCTTCCTCTTATGGGACATACCAAGAAAGGCTGACTGAATTTTATAAATAAATCATGCATACACACACCCACACATACTATGGATAGTTCATCTCAGGCTGAGAATAACAGAAATTAATTTTATCAATATAATAACAACAATAATGACTATCCTCTATTAACTATGTATTGTGCGCCATTCACCGTGCTAAGAAATAACATGCATCATCTGATTTAATTTCTCAGAATAGTTTTCTGAAGTCAGTGCCATTATTTCCATGAGGATTAGAGAATTTAGATAATTTGCCTGTGATCACAAAACTCAGTGCCCATCTCCATAAGTCCATTCAAGACACCATGTTTCATGTCACTTACTCCTTTGATTACCTTTGATGGGTCAGATTTTGAGAAGTAAATGTGTCATAGTTATTCAAATAAAATCAAAAGAATGACCCTAAATTGTGAACACTGTTTGAATGTCTGTGTTGTATGACCCTGAACTAATTATGGGCTCAGGAGACCATGAATAGGTAAGAAACTGAACTAACACATATAATTTTGTGCTACACTGCATTTGGTTATTTATTTATATTCTTCTCACTCCCACACATATGCACACAACTTAACATTGAGCTGCTAAAGCAAGGACCTAGTTACATTCATCTCTATATGCATTTTTCTTGCTTACTGTAAGATCATATAAGATGTTTTAAAAAATTATAAAAGGGAAAGGAGGGAAGAAATGAGGGA
The DNA here is from genome assembly GCF_029378745.1 of Bos indicus. NCBI lineage: Eukaryota > Metazoa > Chordata > Mammalia > Artiodactyla > Bovidae > Bos > Bos indicus. The sequence continues at coordinate 15,218,130 of NC_091788.1, read as the reverse complement.
TAAAATATTTATTTGTGAACATATACAGTGCTAGCAGAATTTTAGATTTATGTATCATATCACATTTATATCGTCATTTCGAAGAAGGTACTTATAATGATAAGAGAACAAAGATTCTGCAGAGTTATGAAATTGTAGTTCACTTAATACATCATAAAACTGGGATGAGAATCTGCTTTTGGCAACTGCATAAGCCATTCTTTTTCTACAAGATAATGTTGAGCATTAAGTTTTTACCACTATTAGTCTTACATAATTATGGTTAACTTAGGTCCAACTCTGCTGATGAGTCAGCAGATAACTTCTCACCCAGGACTGGGTGACTGGAGACTGCTCATTGAGAAAGAAAACAGAGGAAGAGAAACAATGTTCGGGTATATTAGGTTTTAGCGTGTTGAGTTTGAGGCAACTGTGTGGTAGGCAAAAGGAGATTTTCCACGGAGCTGAAAATATGAGTTCAACATTCAGGAGGTAAGTGTATGCCAGAGATGGAGATTTGGGGAATGGTCTATAAAGCTGGCAGCTAAAGCCATGCTAGTCAAAGAGGTCCCTAAAGGAGAATATGTAGACTGAGAAGAGTGCTAAAAGGTCATTTTATGGAATTGCGTGGAGGGAAAAAAACCTAAAAGGAGGATTTTGATAAAGGTCATCTAAAGAAGACAGGAACTAAGCTAAAACTATAGTAGAGGATAAGAAAAGAAGGAGTTTCAAAAAGGAGAAAGTGGAATATATTAAATTGAGGTAAGGACTGTCCATTGGATATATCAGCTAGGAGTTTTGATTTATCAACCACTTGGTAATTTTGAAGTTTTAGGGTTATTTCAGAATAGCTAAAGGATGTTTGAGTTGAGAGAATGTTAAAAGTACATCAATAAAGCAAACCCCAGGATGCACTTTTAAGCAACTTGAATGGAGTATAATTGACATCATGGAAAAGAGTCATTCTCTAGCCTCAAACTCTGACTTGTTTTGCTATCATGTATTTATTATTATTTAATATATGATATGTGTGTTTATCATCTGCCTGCTTATGGTAGAATAAAAGCTCATAAAAGAAGTCACTATATTTCATTACTACTACATCCTTAGTGTTTAGAATAAGTGAAAGTTGCTCAGTCATGTCCAACTCTTTGTGACCTCATGAAGTGTAGCCCTCCAGGCTCCTCTGTCCATGGAATTCTCCAGGCAAGAATTCTAGAGTAGGTAGCCATTCCCTTCTCCAGGGCTCTTCCTGATTCAGGGATCTTGCCAAATACATTCCACCTCCTGTATTTGAAAATAAATTTTATTGGGACACAATTCCTGTCCATATTATCTGTAGCCACTTTGGCTACAGTTGCCTGAGTTGAGTCAAGGTGACAGAGACTTTCAAAATAAGAATATTTATTATCCAACCCTTAATGGAAAAAAGTTTGCTAACCCCTGTTTTGTTTTGTTTTGTTTTTGGCCACACTGCACAGCATGTGGGATCTTACAGCTTAAACACACAGCTCTGGCCTTGGAAGCATAGATCCTAAACACTGTATTCCCAGGGAAGTCCCTGCTAACCCCTGTTCTAGAACAATATTTGCACACAGTGGATGTTCAGTAAATATAGCCAATAATCAAATGAACTCATTCATAAATTAAAGGCATTTTCCATTTAATACAGTTGGCTGAGTTAACTTTCTGAGGTGATACTAATATATAAAGGACAGAAGTGAACACTAAATGAGATGCATGTAATTGGCAAATGGACATATCAAAAAGCAAGTATGTTCATCTCCTCTCCTTTCTCTCTGAAAAGCTGTTTGTAAAGATGATTTTATTGCTTCCTGAAGGGCTCCTCCAGGACTGTCTTCAATCACTCTGGTTGGAAGTATCAACAGTGGGAAGCCAATGAAATAATATTAATTCATCCACCAAAGATGCCCTGGAAGTTATGAGACCTAATCTGCACAGTCATGATAAACAAGATAGCAACTGAGGAAACAAAGTCCCCAACTTGTAGGTCATCCCAGTCCTTTAAAGTCATTATCATTATTAAAATTATTTCCGTTGTAGCAAAAGGGGAAGTGGACAAGAAACATAGGCATTTGAGACTGAATGCTGGGACTTCACCTTTTTAATCGTTCCAGAAGGGTTCTTCATTATTCATAGCTTTCCCTACAGAATAGTGCATTGTTCAAAGCGGCTGTCAAGACCATTCAGCTTCTTAATTTTTTTCTGTATTTTTTGCTAGTTATTTTTTCCTTATGGCTGAGTATCCAATGTGGAAGTTTTATTTTTTAAGCCACTTAGATTTTAAAAAAAATACTAGTACTGCAAGCTATTCTAAGCTTTTGTTCTTCAATACACACACTCTCAACCAAGGGTGATATTTTCAATTTTATTTTGAAAAGGGACTTGAACATTAAATTGAAGCCTTCAGAATTGGCAGGTGTTAAGCAGGAGAAAGGAGAAAAGAAAGATATTTCAATTTTCAAAAGGATTTTTAACAATTTATAAAAGAATAGAATAGAGAGTTTAAGAATAGACCAAAGTTAGAAAAATACTGCTATTAAAAATAGAAATGTTCAACTCTTTACCTCTTAGGTCTCAAATACCCCTATACTGTCTGATGAAACCTCAAATCACATCATTAATTCCATACTTCCTCTCTTCCCTGGATGCCAAGATCTGCATTAATCCATTAAGCACATATAGACTGAGATTCTGAATTTTATGACAGTGTGTGAAGCTATATGGGTACTTCAGAGAATGGAATGGCTATGCCTGACTTCAGGTCTACTGTCTATCAGGGAACACTGACCAAGAAACATATACATGCAGGTTATTAATACCCTGAAACCAGAGCACTAAATCGTCTTATAAAGAAAGAAGACTGAATGGGAACATCATGTGTAAAACATCATGGGATTGATATCAGAAAAGATTTAATTCATTCATTTGCTTGACAGATACTTATCTACCGTGTGTTAGACAATGCAGAAAGGGTCAGGGAGACCATACTATTACCATGAATAAAGTGCATCATGATGTATATCTCTTAGGAATGTTTAATAGCTGAGACTATTTTTAAACTTTGACTTTTGTCCAGTTATAATAAATGTATTTTAATCAAATTTAAATGAGATGTTTAAAAGGAATGGTTTGCCAACAAGTTCTCATGATGATATATTTTATTCACTCCCACCACATCTAAAGCTTGAAATCTTTGAAATATGTGATTTTAAAAATCAGAAGTAATTTTGATCTTTCTCCTGTTTTGTTTCTAAATAGTGAAATAAGATTGGTATCAGGGTGCTATTTTTAAACACTTTTCTGAAAATCAAATATTTAGGATGCAGATAGTGCTTGTTCACAATAAATAAGAGCAAATTATATACAAAATAACTATTTTTAAAAATTAGCAATGGCTTTTAAAGTTTAGAGATATCTTGATATGCTATCTAGTTTTGATCAAATGGCCATGAGATTTATTGAACTGCTGCTGCTGCTGCTGCTAAGTCACTTCAGTCGTGTCTGACTCTGTGCGACCCCATAGACAGCAGCCCACCAGGCTCCCTCGTCCCTGGGGTTCTCCAGGCAAGAACACTGGAGTGGGTCGCCATTTCCTTCTCCAATTATTGAACTAGTAAACATTAACTCACTGTGACCTGGCAGGGTTCTTTTCATATTTATGTTTATCATTGCATGGTTTTTAACTTGTTTACATCAAGTGCAGATATTAAGAAACTGGCTTCCACCTTATTTTTGGAAAGAATAGTAACTCTCTGAGTCACAGTTTTTTGATCTCTAAGATGATTATAATAGCACCAAGTACCTTCTAGAGTAATTAAGAAAATTACCTGAATTACTTCATATAAAATAGATAGGGCATTTTAATGCTTATTTAGTACAAATTCAAGGAAACTCAAAATGGATTAAAGACCTAAATATAAGACCAGAAACTACAAAACTCCTAGAGGAAAGCATAGGCAGAACACTCTCTGATATAAATCACAGCAAGATCCTCTATGACCCACCTCACAGAGTAATGGAAACAAAAACAGAAATAAAAATAAACAATTGGGACCTAATTAAACTTAAAAGCTTTTGGACAATGGAGAAAACTACAAGCAATGTGAAAAGACACCCATCAGAATGGGTGGAAATAATAGCAAATGAAACAATTGACAAAGAATTTATCTCCAAAATATACAAGCAGCTCAAGCAGCTCAATACCAGAATAAATGAACAACGCAATGAAAAAGTGGACGAAAGACCTAAACAGACATTTCCCCAAAGAAGACATACAGATAGTGAAGAACACATGAAAAGATGCTCAACAGCACTCATTATTGCTGCTGCTGCTGCTAAGTCGCTTCAGTCATGTCCAACTCTGTGCGACCCCATAGACGACAGCCCACTAGGCTCCCCCGTCCCTGGGATTCTCCAGGCAAGAACACTGGAGTGGGTTGCCATTTCCTTCTCCAGCATTCATTATTAGAGAAATGCAAATAAAAACAACGAGTTATCATCTCACACCAGTCAGAATGGCCATTATCAAAAAGTACAAACAAATGCTGGAGAGGGTACGAAGAAAAGAAAACCCTCTTACACTGTTTGTGGGGATGCAAACTGGTACAGCCACTATGGAAACAGTGCTGAGATTCCTTAAGAAATTGGGAATAGAACTGCCATATGACCCAGCAATCCTATTGCTGGGCATACACTCTGAGGAAACTAGAATTGAGAGACACATATACCCCAGTGTTCACTGCAGCACTATTTACAATAGCTAGGACATGAAAACAACCTAGATGTTCACTGGAAGAAGAATGAATAAAGAAGTTGTGGTATATATAGGACCCAGAGACCCCACAGAGACTGAGACAGAACTGTATTTGGGTGTCTCCTGTGGAGGTACGGGTCAGCAGCGGACTGCCGCAGGAGCAGGGGCTCTGGGTGCAGTAGACCTGGGTATGGCATAAGCCCTCCTGGAGAAGGTTGCCATTAACCCCACCGTAGAGCTGCCAGAACTTACACAAAACTGGAGAAACAGACTCTTGGAAGGCACAAACAGAACCTTGTGCACAAAAGGACCCAGAAGAAAGGAGGACTGACCCCACAAGAGACTGACCCAGACTTGCCTGTGAGTGTCCAGGAGTCTCCAGCAGAGGCATGGGTCGGCGGTGGCCTGCTGCAGGGTTGGGGTCACTGAATACATAAGTGCATGCATGGGACATTTTGAAGGAGGTCAGCATTATCTTCATTACCTCCACCACAGTTTGGCCACAGGTCAAATAACAGGGAGAGGACATAGACCCACCCTTCAACAGAAAACTGGATTAAAGATTTACTGAGCATGGCCCCAATCTTCAGAACAAGACCCAGTTTCCCCTTCAGTCAGTCTCTCCCATTAGGGAGCTTCCATAAGCCTCTTATCCTTTTCGATCAGAGGGCAGACTGAAAACCACAATCACAGAAAACTAACCATTCTGATCACATGGACCACAGCCTTGTGTAACTCAATGAAACTGTGAGCCATGGCGAGTAGGGCCACCCAAGATGGATGGGTCATGGTGGAGAGTTCTGACAAAACGTGGTTCACTGAAGAAGGGAATGGCAAACCATTTCAGTATTCCTGCCTTGAGGACCCCATGAACAGTATGAAAAGGCAAAAAGATAGGACACTGAAAGATGAACTCCCCAGGTTGGTAGGTACCCAGTATGCTACTGGAGATCAGTGGAGACATAATTCCACAAAGAATGAAGAGACAGAGTGAAAGCAAAACCAAACCCAGTTGTGGATGTGACTGGTGATGGAAGTAAAGTACGACACTGTACAGAGCAACAATATTGCACAGGAACATGGAATGTCAGGTCCATGAATCAAGGTAAATTGGAAGTGGTCAAACAGGAGATGGCAAGAGGGAACATGAACATTTTAGGAATCAGCAAATTAAAATGGACTGGAATGGGTGAATTTAACTCAGATTACCATTATATCTGCTACTGTGGGCAAGAATCCCTTAGAATAAATGGAGTAGCTGTCATAGTCAACAAAAGAGTATGAAATGCAGTACTTGGATGAAATCCCCCAAACAACAGAATGATCTCTGTTCATTTCTTAGACAAACCATTTGATATCACAGTAAACCAAGTCTATGCCCTGACCAATAATGCTGAATAATCTGAAGTTGAACGGTTCTTTGGAGATCTAAAAGACTTTCTAGAGCTAACACTCAAAAAAGATCTCGTTTTCATTATAGGGGACAGAAATGGAAAAGTAGGAAGTCAAGAAATACCTGGAGTAACAGGCAAATTTGGCCTTGGAATATGGAATGAAGCAGGGCAAAGGCTAATAGAGTTTTGCCAAGAGAATGCACTGGTCATAGCAAACACCCTCTTCCAACAACATGTGTAGAGAAGACTCTACACATGGACAACCCCAGATGGTCAATATCAAAATCAGTTTGATTATATTCTTTGCAGCCAGAGAAGGAGGAGCTCTATACAATCAGCAAAAACAAAACTGAGAGCTGACTGTGGCTCAGATCATGAACTCCTTTTTGCCAAATTCAGACTTAAATAGAAGAAATTAGGGAGAACCACTAGACCATTCAAGAAAGACCTGAATCAAATCCCTTATGATTATACAATGGAAATAACAAATAGATCATCATCTCTCAAGGGCTTCTTGAGAGATGATGCTATGAAAGTGATGCACTCAATATGCCAGCAAATTTGGAAAACTCAGCAGTGGCCACAGGACTGGAAAAGTCACAGGACTGGAAAAGGTCAGTTTTCATTCCAATCCCAAAGAAAGGCAATGCCAAAAAATGCTCAAACTACCGCACAATTGCACTCATCTCACACGCTAGTAAAATAATGCTCAAAATTCTCCAAGCCAGGCTTCAGCAATATGTGAACCGTGAACTTCCTGATGTTCAAGCTGGTTTTAGAAAAGGCAGAGGAACCAGAGATCAAATTGCCAACATCCACTGGATCATGGAAAAAGCAAGAGAGTTCCAGAAAAAACATCTATTTCTGCTTTATTGACTATGCCAAAGCCTTTGACTGTGTGAATCACAATAAACTGTGGAAAATTCGGAAAGAGATGGGAATACCAGACTATCTGACCTGCCTCTTGAGATATCTGTATGCAGGTCAGAAAGCAACAGTGAGAACTGGACATGGAACAACAGACTGGTTCCAAATAGGAAAAGGAGTTCGTCAAGGCTGTATATTGTCACCCTGTTTATTTAACTTTTATGCAGAGTACATCATGAGAAACGCTGGACTGGAAGAAACACAAGCTGGAATCAAGATTGCCGGGAGAAATATCAATAACCTCAGATATGCAGATGACACCACCCTTATGGGAGAAAGTGAAGAGGAACTCAAAAGCCTCTTGATGAAAGTGAAAGTGGAGAGTGAAAAAGTTGGCTTAAAGCTAAACATTGAGAAAACGAAGATCACGGCATCCGATCCCATCACGTCATGGGAAATAGATGGGGAAACAGTGGAAATGGTGTCACTTTATTTTTTGGGGCTCCAAAATCACTGCAGATAGTGACTACAGCCATGAAATTATAAGACGCTTACTCCTTGGAAGGAAAGTTATGACCAACCTAGATAGCATATTGAAAAGCACAGACATTACTTTGCCAACAAAGGTCCGTCTAGTCAAGGCTATGGTTTTTCCTATGGTTATGTATGGATGTGAGAGTTGGACTGTGAAGAAGGCTGAGTGCTGAAGAACTGATGCTTTTGAACTGTGGTGTTGGAGAAGACTCTTGAGAGTCCCTTGGACTGCAAGGAGATCCAACCAGTCCATTTTGAAGGAGATCAGCTCTGGGTATTCTTTGGAAGGACTGATGCTAAAGCTGAAACTTCAGTACTTTGGCCACCTCGTGTGAAGAGTTGACTCACTGGAAAAGACTCTGATGCTGGGAGGGATTGGGGGCAGGAAGGGAAGGGGATGACAGAGGATGAGATGGCTGGATGTCATCACTGACTCGATGGACGTGAGTCTGGGTGAACTCCGGAGTTGGTGATGGACAGGGAGGCCTGGCTTGCTGCGATTCATGGGGTCGCAAAGAGTCGGACTCTACTGAGCGACTGAACTGAACTGAACTCAAGGGCTTAGATCTGATATACAGGGTGACTGAAGAACTATGAACAGAGGTTTGTGTGATTGTATAGGAGGCAGTCATCAAGACCATCCCCAGGAAAAAGAGAGTCAAAATGTTTGTCTGAGGAGGCCTTACAAATAGCTATGAAAAGAAGAGAAGCAAAAGGCAAAGGAGAAAAGGAAAGATATATCCATCTGAATGCAGTGTTCCAAAGAATATCAAGGAGAGATAAGAAAGCTTTCCTCAGTGATCAATGTAAAGAAATAGAGGAAAACAATAGAATGGAAAAGACTAGAGATCTCTTCAAGAAAACTAGAGATACCAAGGGAACTTGTCATGCAAAGATGGGCACAATAAAGGACATAAATGGTATGGACCTCACAGAAGCAGAAAATATTAAGAGGAGGTGGCAAGAATACTATAAGAACTATATAAAAAAAGATCTTCATGACCCAGATAATCACGATGGTGTGATCACTCACCAGGAGCCAGACATCCTGGAATGAGAAGTTAACTGGGCCTTAAGAAGCAACACTATGAAAAAAGCTAGTGAACATGATGGAATTCCAGTTGAGCTATTTCAAACTCTGAAAGATGATGCTGTGAACGTGCTACACTCAATATGCCAGCAAATTTGGAAAACTCAGCAGTGGCCACAGCAATGGAAAAGGTCAGTTTTCATTCCAATCCAAAAGAAAGGCAACACCAAAGAATGCGATACCACACAATTGCACTCATTCCACATACTAGTAAAGTAACGCTCAAAATTCTCCAAGCCAGGCTTCAGCAGTACGTGAACCATGAACTGAAAGATATTCAAGCTAGTTTAGAAAAGGCAGAGGAACCAGACATCAAATTGCCAACATCCCTTGGATCATTAGGAAAAGCAAGAGAGTTCCAGAAAAACATCTTCTGCTGTATTGACTATGCCAAAGCCTTTGACTGTGTGGATCACAACACACTTTGGAAAATTCTTAAAGAGATGAGAAGTCATACCACCTGACCTGCCTCCTGAGAAATCTGTTTGCAGGTCAGGAAGCAACAGTTAGAACTGGACATGGAACAACAGACTGGTTCCAGTTGGGGAAAGGAGTACGTCAAGGCTGTATATTGTCACCCTGCTTATTTAACTGATATGCAGAATCCATCATGCTAAATGCTGGGCTGGATGTAGCAAAAGCTGGAATCAAGATTGGCAGGAGAAATATCAATAACCTCAGATATGCAGATGACACCACACTTATGCAGAAAGCAAAGAAGAACTGAAGAGCCTCTTGATGAAAGTGAAAGAAGAGAGTGAAAAAGTTGGCTTAAAGCTCAACATTCAGAAAACTAAGTTCATGGCATCTAGTCCCATCACTTTATGGCAAATAGATGGAGAAACAGTGGAAACAGTGGCTGACTTTATTTTTTGGGGCTCCAAAATCACTGCAGATGGTGACTGCAGCCATGAAATTAACAGATGCTTGCTCCTTGGAAGAAAAGATATGACCAACATAGAAAGCACATTAAAAGACAGAGACATCACTTTTTCAACAAAGGTCTGTCTAGCCAAAGCTACATTTTTTTCCAGTAGTCATGTATGGATGTGAGAGTTGGACTGTGAAGAAAGCTGAGTGCCAAAGAATTGATGCTTTTGAACTGTGGTGTTGGAGAAGACTCTTGAGAGTCCCTTGGACAGCAAGAAGATCCAACCAGTCCATCCTAAAGGAGATCAGTCCTGAATATTCTTTGGAAGGACTGATGCTGAAGCTGAAACTCCAATACTTTGGCCACCTGATGGGAAATATTGACTCATTTGAAAAGACTCTGATGCTGGGCAAGTTTGAAGGTGGAAGGAGAAGAGGACGACAGGGGATGAGACGGTTGGATGGCATCACCTACTTGATGGACATGAGTTTGAGTAAATTCTGGGAGTTGGTTATGGACAGGGAGGCTTGGCCTGCTGTAGTCTATGGGGTCGCAAAAAGTCAGACATGACAGCGATTGAACTGAACTTGTACATAAACGCAATAGAATATTACGCAGCTATATAAAGGAACACATTTGAGTCAGTTCTAATGACGTGGATGAACCTGGAGCATATTACACAGAGTAACGTAAATCAGAAAGAGAAAGACAAGTACTGCATATTTGCATATATATCGAATTTAGAAAGATGGTACCAATGATCCTACATGCAAGGCAACTAAGGAGACACATATATAAAGAGCAGACTTTTGGATTCAGTGGGAGAAGGCGAGGGTGGTATGATTTAAGAGAATAGCACTGAAACATGTACATTACCATATGTAAAATCGATGACCAGTGCTAGTTCAATCCATGAAGCAGGTTACCCACAGTGCACACTCTTGGACAACCCAGAGGAATAGGGTGGAGATGGAGGTGGGAGAGGTGTTCAGGATCGGGGGGACACATGTATAATTGTGACTGATTCTGATTCATGTTGTTGCATGACAAAAACCATCACAATACTGTAATTATCCTCCAAATAAAATAAATGAATTAATTTTAAAAAATAAAATTACCTGAATTAGTTTATGTAAAATAGATAGGGCATTTAAATATTTATTTAGTACTAATTCAAGGTATTGTGGAAAAATCACTGTATATTACCTAGAGAGAACTTGTTGGTAATTTCAACTTTTAAAATCTCCATACAGTCCTACATATATCACTATACTTACCAGATTGTTTTTATTTTTAATGTTGAAAATACCTACCAGAGAGGTTGTTCTTGATGTTTGAATTTGTGAACATAATAATTAAAAAAAATAAATGTTCATTTTAAATGGGGTAGGAAGCCCTGTAGGGAGACCCTTCATGTACCACACACTACTCAGACCGCAGTAGTGGGAAGGAAGACTTTTTCCTTCCCAGTAACAGTGCAGCCAATGAGAAGCTGCCATCACCCTGGATTCTTCAAGGTGGCCCTTCCTAACTTCCTTTTTTCCCTTTATAAAGCAAGTCCTTCTCTCTGTTCTTTAGACTTTTCTACGGTTATTATAGTTTGCGTGTCCTGAATTGCAATTCTCTGCTTTTCCAAATAAATTTATTTTGCTGGTAAAATAAAGTAACTGGCTTTTACTTTTTTAGATAAATATCACACGGCAGCTAAAAAGGGACCCAAAGGAGACAAATCCTCAAGAAACTAAGAACCTTCAGAATAATGTATAGTACCCAGTTGAGCCCTCTCTGCTCTTCACTTCTGAGAGTCATCTTTTCCCTTTTGGTTCGATAAACCTTCTCTTGGACCTAAGCTTCCTCTTTTTAGTTGAGCTCTGCAACAATTTTTTTTTTTTTTTCCTTGATGGCACTGTCCTTCCTGGGGAGAACTTTTCTATTTTCTGAATCTCTAGTTTTGAGTAATGGGATCTCACTCTGCTAAATTCTTTTAAGAGATTCCTCCTTATGGAACTCTGGCTTGTTAATATGTTTAAAACCAATGATCTTACCTCATGCCCATTTTAAGCTAATTGAACCAACTCAATCAAAAATCATTTAGAATTCCAATGACATTTATGGGGTACTTTCAATCTCCCAAAACTTGCTTTACTTAGGACCAATTTAGAGGACTGATGCTCTAAAATGAAACAAACTGATTGGGATGCCTATTTCAATTGATATCTTAAGGTTTCCAAAAGTATTCAGGACTCTACAATTGCCTCTCTCCAAAATACCATCTATAACTTGACCCAGGCAAATAAGTGGTTGAAAGATGAGTTTAAAAAACAACATTGGAGGCTTCTTCATGCCTTCCACCCTCTTCTCTAACATGCTCTTCTACAGCACCTCTTTGTACCTCTCACTTCTATATTCCAAACACCTCACTGAACTTCCCTCTTTCTCTGAACTTCTTCTTACTTCTTTCTTTTTCATTCCTGAGAAAAACTGCCCTTGTAAAATCAGACCCTTTGAGGATCGTGGTGCTATGCCCTGAATTTCTCTCTATTCTGAACTAAAGCCAAACTATGAACCATGGTCAAAGATTTTCCTAGAGCTACTAAATACTGTCATAAATATGCTGAGGAATTTAGTCTTCCAGACTTACCAACCATCTTTCTCAAATATATAACAGCCATTTCACTTGCTTATTGGTGAGGGCCAAGTTCAACAATGGATAAAAGCAGACGATTGGGATGATCCTGAAAAATACCATAGGCTGCAAATAGGAAAACAACCCCTTGAGCTGTTTTATATATATACACTTAGCTGAAATGAGATTCAAGCTTGTACCCAAAGGGTCTGTGAGCCCCTGCAGGATTATTATGCTACTGCTAAGTCACTTCAGTCGTGTCTGACTCTGTGAAACCCCATAGACGGCAGCCCACCAGGCTCCCCCGTCCCTGCAATTCTCCAGGCAAGAACACTGGAGTGGTTTGCCATTTCCTTCTCCAATGCATGAAAGTGAAAAGTGAAAGTGAAGCCGCTCAGTTGTGTCCGACTCTTAGTGACCCCATGGACTGCAGCCTACTAGGTTCCTCCATCCATGGGATTTTCCAGGCAAGAGTACTGGAGCGGGGTGCCATTGCCTTCTCCAGCAGGATTATTATAGGCAGCTCAAAATAATTATTTTTGAGAAAATCCTGACTTCTTATAGATGTTGAGTCTACTTGGGTAGATTTTAACTCTATGTTTATTATTGGGCTGAACCACATCTTTCTCTTCTAGTTAAAAGGACCAGGAAGGAATGGGAAACCATGTCCACTCTAGCTCTAGATAATTTAGTAAATCAGCTTGCCCATACCCTATATGATTTGATACAAGGAGTTCAGTATAGTTCAGTTGCTCAGTCATATCCAACTCCTTGCAACCCATGGACTGTAGCATGCCAGGCTTCCCTGTCCATCACCAACTCCTAAAGCTTGTTCAAACTCATGTCCATTGAGTCGGTGATGCCATCCAACCATCTCAACCTCTGTCATCCCCTTTTCCTCCTGTTTTCAATCTTTCCCTGCATCGGGATCTTTGCAAATGAGTCAGTTCTTCACATCAGATGGCCAAAGTATTGGAGTTTCAGCTTCAGCATTAGTCCTTCCAGTGAATATTCAGGACTGATTTCCTTTAGAACGGAACGGTTGTATCTCCTTGCAGTCCAAGGTACTTTCAAAAGTCTTCAACACCACAGTTCAAAAGCATCAATTCTTCAGCACTCAGCTTTCTTTATAGTCCAACTTTCACATCCATACATGACTACTGGAAAAACCATAGCTTTGACTAGATGGACTTTTGTTGACAAAGTAATGTCTCTGCTTTTTAATATGCTGGCTAGGTTGGTCACAGATTTTCTTACAAGGAGCAAGCATCTTTTAATTTCATGGCTGCAGTCACCATCTGCAGTGAATGGGAGCCCCAAAAGATAAAGTCAGCCACTGTTTCCCCATCTATTTGCCATGAAGTGATGGGACCAGATGCCATGATCTTTGTTTTCTGAATGTTGAGCTTTAAGCCAAATTTTTCACTCTCCTCTTTCACTTTCATTAAGAGGCTCTTCAGTTCTATTTTGTTTTCTGTCTAAGTGTGGTGTCATCTGCGTATCTGAGGTTATTTATATTTCTCCCAGAAATCTTGATTCCAGCTTGTGTTTCATCCAGCCCAGCATTTAGCTTGATGGACCCTGCATATCAGTTAAATAAACATGGTAACAAATACAGCCTTGACATACTCCTTTTCCTATTTGGAACCAGTCTGTTGTTCCATGTCCAGTTCTACTGTTGCTTCCTGACCTGCATACAGATTTCTCAGGAGGCAGGTCAGGTGGTATGGTATTTGTATCTCTTGAAGAATTTTCCAGAGTGTGTTGTGACCCACACAGTCAAAGGCTTTAGCATAGTCAATAAACCAGAAGTAGATGTTTTTCTGGAACTCTCTTGCATTTCAATGATCCAACAGATATTGGCAATTTGATCTCCTGTTCCTCTGCTGCTGCTGCTAAGTTGTTTCAATCGTGTCTGACTCTGTGCGACCCCATAGACGGCAGCCCACCAGGCTCCCCCATCCCTGGGAGTCTCCAGGCAAGAATTCTGGACTGGGTTGCCATTTCCTCCTCCAATGCATGAAAGTGAAAAGTGAAAGTGAAGTCATTCAGTCATTTCCGACTTGTATCGACCCCATGGACTGCAGCCCACCAGGCTCCTCTGTCCATGGGATTTTCCAGGCAAGAGTACTGGAGTGGGGTGCCATTGCCTTCTCCACTGGTTCCTCTGGTTCCTCTGCCTATTCTAAATCTAGCTTGAACATCTGGAAGTTCACAGTTCACATACCGTTGAAGCCTGGCTTGGAAAATTTTGAGCATTACTTTACTAGCGTGTGAGATGAGTGCAATTGTGCAGTAGTTTGAGCAGTCTTTGGGATTTCCTTTCTTTGGGATTGGAATGAAAACTGACCTTTTCCAGTCCTGTGGCCACTGCTGAGTTTTCCAAATTTGCTGGCATACTGAGTACAGTACTTTCACAGCATCATCTTTTAGGATTTTAAATAGCTCAACTGGAATTCCATCACCTCCACTAGCTTTGTTCATAGTGATGCTTCCTAAGGTCCACTTGACTTCACATTCCAAGATCTCTGACCCTAGGTGAATGATCACACCATCGTGGTTAGATCATGAAGATCTTTTTTATATAGTTCTTCTGTGTATTCTTGCCACCTCTTCTTAATATCTTCTGCTTCTGTTAGGTCCATACAGTTTCTGTCCTTTATTGTGCCCATCTTTGCATGAAATGTTCCCTTGGTATCTCTAATTTTCTTGATAAAAGAAAGATCACTGAAATTCTTAGTTTTAAGCTCTAACAAACTGAGGCCCCTAAACCATACAAAACCCCTCCTGGTATTGTAATTTTTGCAAAAGCCATGACATTGGAAGAAAATTGTTATAAGCTTTAGTTCTGTAGGCAACTTCAGCTCTCTGATTAGCCTTCCCCCAAATCCTTGTAACTCCCAGTTACGGGATTCTGAGGAGCTGGAATGGTTTTTCCCAGTTGTTCTTCTCAACCAGCTTGGAGAAATATTAATTACTCTCCAAATTGGGAATGACTCTGTCCTTATAGACACTGGAGCTACACTCAGTGCTCAACCTCACTGTTACTAAACAGCCACTGCCTGGAAGTAGTAAAACAGTTCAAATAGTGGGAGTCTCTAATAATAACCTCAACAAACACCTATCTCTAAACCTATTCTCTTTCTTTAGGCCAAGAGATACTCATCCTTTTCTCCTTGGTTTCTCCACCCCTATTCATTTATTGGGCTGATATTTCTTACAGAAATATCACACTGGAATGTTTCTCCCCAAAGGGGAAGAAAGTTCTAGAATTTGATAGAGCAACAAAAACGCCCAACAAAGTGAATCAAATGACTTCAGGAAAATTCATTTGTTTCTTCTGTGGCAACATATGGGCTAATTTTAAGGATACTAAACATTTGTCCCTATTGGATGAGTTTCAAGGCTTCAAAGCCATAACAGGATTATGAAGCTCAGGGGGCCTCCCCTTCCCTCCACTCATCTCTGCAATAATCCTATTTTGCCTGTAAGGGGACCACCTTATAATCTGCTTCTTTGTTCTCCTTTTTAGGTCTTTTCTTGGGGAGACAGAATACACCAGTTAAAGCATGAAATTTTAATTAAAAATATTCTAAGTGACAAGAAAAGAAAATGTTTAGTCTTAAGGGGACACAAAATCTTAAAATAAATTGCAGTTTTCTCACTCAGGTGTGATATGTTGGACACCTGATTTCAGAACAATGGCTACATGTAGATACAAACAGGCTTTGTGGCATTCTGAACTTCTCCAAATCCAAAATTCAGCATCAATTCAAAATTTTCTTAAATCTGAATGTGGGGCAAGAAGCAACAGTTAAAAAACTGTATGGAAATACTGATTGGTTCAGGATTGAGAAAGAAGTACAACAGAGCTGTCTGTTCTCACCCTGTTTATTTAACCTATATGCTGCATCATGAGAAATTCCAGGCTGGATGAATTACAAGCTGGAGTCAAGACAGGCAGGAGAAATACCAACAACCTCAGATATGTGGATGATATCACTCCAGTGGCAGAAAGCAAAGAGGAACTAAAGAGCCTCTTGATGAGGGTGAAGAAGGAGAGTGAAAGAGCCAGCTTAAAATTGAATATTAAAAAAAACAAAACAAAACAAAAACTAAGATCATGGCATCTGGCCCCATTACTGCATGGCAAATAGAAGAGGAAATGGTGGAAGTAGTGATAGATTTCCTCTTCTTGGGTTATAAATCTCTGTGCATGATGACTGCGACATGAAATCAGATGATTGCTTCTCGATAGGAAAGCTATGACAAACCTAGGCAGCGTTTTGAAAAGCAGAGACATTACTCTGCTGACAAAGGTGCATATAGTCAAGGCTATGGTCTTCCCAACTGTCACTTACAATTGTGAGAGCTGGACCATAAAGAAGGCAGAATGCCAAAGAACTGATGCCTTTGAACTGTGGTGCTGGACAAGACTCTTGAGAGTCCCTTGGACTGCAAGAAGATCAAACCAGTCAATCTTAAGGGAAATCAACCCTGGATACTCACTGGAAGGACTTATGCTTAAGCTGCAGCTCCAGTATCCTGGTCATCTGATACAAAGAGACTCATTGGAAAAGTCCCTGATGCTGGGAAAGATTGAGGGCAGAAGAAGAAGAGGGCTTCAAAGGATGATATGGCTGGATGCCATCACCAATGCAATGGACATGAACTTGGGCAAACTTTGGGAGATAGTAAGGGAAGGGAGGCCTGGGGTGCTGCAGTCCATGAGGTCACAAATAGTTGGACATGACTGAGAGACTGAACAACAACAGAATTTTTCTTAGGCCAGCTGGCTACTGCCAAAATTATATTTCAAATAGCCTTCTTATGACCCAATACCTGATTTGTTTTAGTAAAACCAATAGACCTGACCCTATCATTTGGGAAGATCAGGATGACATAGTTGTTGAAACCCTAATGGAACACTAGATAAATTTTTCTGCCCTTAATATCTCAATTGTCAACTTCCTTTTTTCTTTCTTTATATTTGTAAAAGAAGAAAATGTCCTTGGTGTAGTTGCCCAAAAGCATAGGGACAACATTGACCCATAGAGTATTATAACCAACAGCTAGACCCTGTAACACAAAGATCACCTCCTTCACTCAGAGCCTTTCTTTCTACTGCCCTTTTAGCCAAGATCCTGGAAGAAAGTCATGGGATTCCTTCTAACCATCTTTTTACCTCACGCAGTTGAAGCTCTCCTGAATCCCATCATACTCAACACCTTTCAGCTAGTCGTCTACAGATCACCTCCAGACTTGATGACTTATAGAAAATTCCTCTAAATAATTCTGATTTTATTATTATTTACTGATTGTTCTTATTTAAAAGATATTTAGAAGAAAAAAAAAAAGGTCAGTATATGCTGGGTATGCTACTGCATGTCCTTTTGAAGTCAATGAGGCAAAACCCATGCTCTCAGCTACCTCAGCTCAATATGACACTCTTAATAAGGCCTACATTAGCAAAGGGCAAAAATGCAAGTATCTCTACTGACAATAGGAATCCTTAGAGTATCTCAAGACTTTGGAATATTATAGAAACAGTGAGGCTTCCTCATTTCCTGTGGAAAACATGTCCAGGAATTATTAGACTCTATACTCTTGCCAGCTGCTGTGGCCATTATCAAGTTCCCTGGAAATCCCAAACTTCATTCCCTACAGGCTAAAGGAAACCATCCTGCTAATATTTCTGTCAAATGTTACTCTCAAGGAACCAACAATTCAACCTCTGTTGTGATCCAAAGGGATGTTCCCTCAAATGATAATTTAGAACTAGAAATGTCCAGCCGTTGGCCTCAGAAAAGGGAAAACAAAGTTGGAAATTCCGTAACTATTGTTTTGATAAAAGGAACTCTGGCTTGGGCTAAATAACAATCCAGTTTTGCCAAAGACTCTAACATTTTCATCATTGTCCACTGCATATTCATTAAACCACTGGTCCTCAATACGGGTGTGTAGATGTTACCAGGTCACAAAGAGTGCCCAGTTTGTTCACCCCACCTTCCTGAAGTACAATTCAGAAACGGGCCATTTGAGGTTTGGCTGTTGGATTTTATAGAACTACCCTCATCTCATTCATATAAATATGTCTTGGTAAGGAAAAGATTTATATATTTTCTCAGTAGATTGAAGCTTTTTCTCATAGACAGGCTACCACTATTTCTGTGGCTAAAATACTACCAGAAAAGGCTGTCTCCACTTGGAAAGCTCCCTTAAACTTCATCGTGACTGGGAGATTCACTTCACCAGTCACGTGATTCCACAAGTCTGTGCTGTTTGGCTGGTTTTCAGCAGTTTCACTGTGCTTACCATCTTCAATCCTCAGGGATAATTGAAAGCACTAATGGTGTTATTAAACCTCTATCAGCAAAACCGTAGAAAACTTTCAAATACCCTGTCCCAAGGACTGTCATTAGTCCTTCTAAATCTCATGTATACCCCTTTTGGAACTCATAAGTCCCCCAATTTTGAGATAATCCCAGGATGCCTGATATACTTAGTTCTTGCCTCCTTTGATTAACAGATGATAAAAGAAGATACATTTCAATATCATACAGGCGTAATTGTTTCTGTTGAAAATAAGCATGTTTCAGTAGTCTTTTCACTGTGCCTTTTTGTGAGATGACCTTCAACATCATTCCTTAACTTCATTGGAAAGGCCCCTATCAGGTACAGCTAAGTAACCCTTGTGCTATAATACTTCAAGGAATAGACTCTTGGATTCATGTATCACCTCTAAGAGAACAATAAGCCCTGACTGGACCTGCACACGGTCTGGCAACCTGAAAGAAAGATTTCCAGGAATTGAAGCAGACAGCACCCAACAGATAGCTTTCCCAAGATGCCCAAACCAGGTTTGCATACCTTTTTCTTGCTGTTATCTCCACTCTCTCTTTCTTGGCCCAATCTACTGAAAAAGGGGGAAATCTTTCTGATTGTTGGAGTTGTTGCACAAAAGTCAGTCTGTTCATGATATCAGAGATCCCTTAGTCTTCTCTTTAATCCCAAATGATAACCTTCAAGACCATGGATGTTACGGATATGATTAGGTTGATATGAAGAGGTGTTCTCATATGTTGTTGCACATTTGCAAATCATTACCTGAAAATTCATGGTCCTTTGACCTCTTTAGCTGGTTAACTTCAGGTTTGGCTCCTGCTTTTTTGTTATTACAAAAACTAGGGTCATTATTCTGCTAAATAATGGGATAAATGGGAGGCTTGTGCCTGTTGGCTTTTAAATCTTTGCAGAAGTAATACACTAAAAAGAATGATAATCTCTAATGCTTATCTCTGGTGGAAAATGCCTGCGAGGTCTCCCCCCACCCTTTCATGTTATGCAAATATGTCCTTCCTGGTTCCAATCTGTGCACCTTCCCTCCAATGCGGGGATGGGGGACATGACCATCAGAAAAGGTTCTTTCTAACATCAAAAGATGAAACCATCAAATATGACAAATCAGACTGTTGATCAGCAGTGCTTCAAGGAAACATCTTGATCAAAAGGGAAAACTGTAAAAATAAAGAAACTTCTTTTAAAATAGAGTCTGGAAGCCCTGAAGGGGAAGCTCTCATGCACCACCATTTAGATCCCAGTAATAGGAAGGAAGAATTTTTCCTTGCTCAGCAAACAGTCCAGCCAGTGAGAAAATGTTGTCATCCTGGACTCTGAAACAGCCCTTCCCAACTGCCTTTTTTCTTTTATAAAAGCAAGCCCCTCTCCTGTGTTCTCCAGACTTGACTATGGTTTGCTTTAGTTCGATTGTTCTGAATTGCAACTCTCTCAGTTCAGTTCAGTTCAGTCGCTCAGTCGTGTCTGACTCTTTGCGATCCCATGAGTCGCAGAAACTCTCTACTCCTCCCAGATTAACTTTTTTTTTTTTTTTTTATGTAAAGTAACTCTATTTGTGTGCATGTGTGTGTGCGTGTGTGTGTGTGTTTATTTTAAGGTAAACAAACTAAATCATGGATGTGAATTAGCATACTCATTGGCCCATTCTTGTACTGAATTAATATTTTTTAAAAATTCAGTCAAGTTTATGAAAAAGTATCAAGCAAACATATCTAAAAAAGGACATAGCAAAGGGGAGAAAATTATTGCTATAAATATAGTAGAAAAGGTTGATAATTTTGATATACAAAAAGCTCTTAGAAATCAATTTAAAAACTCACTAAGATTCCCTTAGAAAAATGGGCAAAGAATCCAAGAAGGTAATTGTCAAGAAAAAAATTAAATACCAAATAAATACATGAAAAAGGTCAGTCTTTTTAATTTACAAAATGAGCTTTTTTTTCCCACTTATTACAGAGTGCTTTCCATGATGTGGTGGCTCTCTCATACAGGGCTGCTGGAACCTCCTGTTACTATAACCTAATGAGACCTCTAATTACTGTAACCTTTATAGAGAGCACGTTGTCAATATGTACCTAGATCTTTAACAATGGTCACAGATCTGGGCCTACTAATTCATGGATAGGATATAACCAGAAATGCTGCATAATTGTTATGTATGAAGTTGTTCAAGCATATCTTAATTGAAATAGTAAAAAAAAAAAAAAAAAAAGTAAAAAAAAATCAGTGTATAACAAGCACAGAATTTAAGAACAAAGAATATTTAGTGAAAAAAAAATGCTGCAAATGTTATGTGAAAACAGCAATTTGAGTCATGTGTGGTATTATGTGTTATTGATTACACAACTGGGTTATTAATGAGCTAGACCCACTAAGGCTCAATTTGAAAGGTCTTTCACTTTCCCCAGACACAGCATTCAACTTGCTATGTCACCTCTTTTTTCACACTAACTGGATGGTATCTTTGGCATGTCACATAGCTGTCTAGTGATTAAAATATTTTTTTTAAGGAATTAAGAAGTTTAGTTCACAATGGCTGCACTGGGAGAAACACTGCAATGCCTTCAACTCATGAAATCCATTCAAGTGCATTTCTTAAAAATAAGGAAAAATACTTTCCAACAAGATTTTAATTTTGGAATTGCAGATGAAGTGAAAGTCACTCAGTCGTGTCTGACTCTTTGTGACCCCATAGACTATACAGTCCATGGGATTCTCCAGGTCAGAACACTGGAGTAGGTAGAAGATTTCCCTTCTCTAAGGGAATCTTCCCAACCCAGGGATCAAACCCAGGTCTCCTGCATTGCAGGCAGATTCTTTACCAGCTTTACCAGCTGAGCCACAAGGGAAGCCCCTTGCAGATAACTGCAGATAATCTCTGCTTTATTTTTTGTTATTGCATCTTACAAGTTTTCTAGTCATATAGTCTTTATAAGAACAAAATAAGAACTACTAAGTAATTCAATTTTGTTGGTACCAAAGTATATTATTCATATTATGTAAAGTATAGAATAATCTACTTGAAGAAAATAATCACTTGTATTTTTAATAAAAAAAATTTGAGTACTTAATAAAATTATATTATTTATTTAGATAAAGGTCCAAACAAGTAAATAGATTAATCAATACTGATCATTGAGAGGGAAAAAGAAAATCAGACTTGGGGTAGAATTTCAGACTTGGGGTGAAAATTCTAAGTTATGAAAATGTGATGTAACCATAACTTTATTACCACTACTGCTTCTACTTGATAGAACTGCACCGTAACTGCTCACTGTGGGATTAGTTTTCAAGTTTTATCCCATGATATCTCTGAAAATATGAGCTGCTTATTTCAGACGGAGGCTTAGAAAGGTAGTATATTTTTTACCATGTTTACTCAACTAGATAGTTGGCACAACTTTGGTATTCAAACTCTGCTTGGAATAACTAAAGATCATGTACTTTCCATTGCCTCAGACTCCAAAAAAAATTTATTAGGAGAAAAATGGAGCATGATATCATCATCATATTCAAAATGCCCTCTCTTGCCAAGGTGAAAAAGCACCACGGATAAATGGCTCTGGATAATCAAAGTACTTTAGATTATTGTTATCTGGCATTTTAGATAAAGAAGATGGTTAACATAAGTAAGGATATAGAATATGTATAAGATAGATAGATAATATAGCAGCATAAAATGTTCCAGTGTAGAACTTACTTTGTTTTGTAAAGGGTGATTTAATTACTACAGCTTGCAAAGTCCACCTTTTATTGAGATTAACAAGGTAGAATGCTGTAGTCACACAGTGAGTCCCATGACTGGCACGAATCTAACAAGAACCAGTCACTTCATTCGATTTCTTTCTTCCTCCAAAATGCAATTAACAGACTGTGATTAGTTGAACAAATTCCAAATTATATTCAAATGAAAGCAATTTACCCAGAGTCTGGGTCCAACAGGTGATCATTTCAAAGCTCCTGGAAGAATTGGAGGGTTTCATCTAATTGTTCTCAGGATGAAATGGATTTAAATGCATGGTTCCAACAGGCCCCTCCATGCACAGCCCATATGGTGGTTCAGTGCTAGCCTTTCAGCTTCATTAGCCCAAAGGGCAGTCTGAGTATATTTTATGATGAATAAAAATGCTTCAATCTAGCACAAAATAACAGCTGAAATTTTCTAATAATAAGGCAAAGACAGTTGTAGGTGTATGCGTATACATGAGGAGTGCTTGTATTGGGAAGGAGGGTAGATACAAAAGACTAATAATAAAAATTCTTTGTGTGCTAGATATGGAGCACTTGAAAACATTTCACTTACTTTGTATTGTGATAATAGAAGTGTGAAATATGCATTATTTCCTCCATTATTTCAAGGAAGAAATCAAGGCTCAGAAGGAATTAATAATTAATTACATGTGGTTTGAACATGAAGAAGGGGGATATTCAAAACCACATATAAATATTTAACACTACCTTTTTGGTATTCAAGGTGTGTCTTTTGCTTTGCTCTCTACCAGGTTCACATTTATTTATATTCCAAGCACCATAGGAATGTGACTGAAACCGTTTGTCTTCCATTCACCTAAGTTAATTTTCAGACAGTTCAGTTGTTCAGTCGTGTCCAACTCTTTGCCACCCCATGGACTGCAGCACGCCAGGCCTCCCTGTCTATCACCAACTGCTGGAGCTTGCTGAAACTCATGTCCATCAAGTCGGTGATGCCATCTCATCCTCTGTCTTCCCCTTCTCCTCCTGTCCTTAATCTTTCCTATCATCAGGGTCTTTTCCAATGAGTCAGTTCTTCACATCAGGTGGCTAAAGGATTGGAGCTTCAGCTTCAGTCCTTCCAATGAATATTCAGGACTGATTTCCTTTTGGATGGACTGGTTGGATCTCCTTGCAATCCAAGGGATGCTCAAGAGTCTTCTCCAACACCACAGTTCAAAAGCATCAATTTTTTGGTGCTCAGCTTTCTTTATGGTCCAACTCTCATCCAGACATGACAACTGGAAAAACCATAGCTTTGACTAGACGGACTTTGTCAGAAAAGTAATGTCTCTGCTTCTTAGGTTTGTCATAGCTTTTCTTCCAAGGAGCAAGCATCTTTTAATATCATGGCTGTAGTCACCATCTGCAGTGATTTTGGAGCCAAAGAAAATAAAATCTGTTACTTTTTCCACTGTGAGTGAGTGAGTGAGTGAGTGAAATCGCTCAGTCGTGTCCAACTTTTTGCGACCCCGTGGACTGTAGCCTACCAGGCTTCTCTGTCCATGGGATTCCCCAGGCAAGAATACTGGAGTGGGTTACCATTTCCTTCTCCAGGGGATCTTCCCGATCCAGGGATCAACCCCGGGTCTTCTGCATTGGAGGCAGACGCTTTAACCTCTGAGCCACCAGGGAAGCTATCCCTATCTATTTGCCATGATTGATGAAACTGGCTGCCATGATCTTTGTTTTTTTTTTTTTTGAATGTTGAGTTTTAAGCTGGCTTTTTCACTCTCCTCTTTCACTTTCATCAAGAAACTCTTTAGTTTTTCTTCACTTTCTGCCCTAAGAGTGGTATCATGTGCATATCTGAACTTACTGATATTTCTCCCTACAATCTTGATTCCAGCTTATGCTTCATCCAGCCTGGCATTTTGCATGATGTACTTTGCATACAGCTTAAATAAGCAAAGTGACAATAAACAGCCTTGATGTTCTCCTTTCCCAGTTTGAAAGCAGTCTGTTTTTCCATGTCTGTTTCTAACTCTTGCTTCTTGATCTGCATACAGCTTTCTCAGCAGGCAGGTTAGGTGGTCTGGTATTCCCATCTCTTTAATAATTTTCCAGTTCGTTGTGATCCACACAGTCAAAGGCTTTAGCATAGTCAATGAAACAGAAATAGTTCTTTTTTCTGAAATTCTCTTGATTTTTCAATGATCCAATGGATGTTGGCAATTCAATTGCTGGTTCCTCTGCCTTTTCTCAATTCAGTTTGAATATCTTGAAGTTCTCAGTTCACATCCTGTTGAAGACTCTCTTGGAAAATTTTTCCTTTTCTCCTTTGCCTTTTGCTTCTCTTCTTTTCCCAGCTATTTGTAAGACCTCCTCAACCATTTTGCCTTTTTGCATTTCTTCTTCATGGGGATGGTTTTGATCACCATCTCCTATACAATGTTACAAACTTATGTCCATAATTCTTCAGGCACTCTAACTATCAGATATAATCGCTTGAATCTATTTGTCATTTCCACTGTATAATCATAAGGGATTTGATTTAAGTCATACCTGAATAGTCTAGTGGTTTTCCCTACTTTCTTCAATTTAGATCTGAATTTTGCAATAAGGAGTTCGTTTTTTGAACCACAGTCAGTCCTGGTTTTGTTTCTACTGGCTGTATAGAGCTTCTCCATCTTTGGCTGCAAAGAATATAATCAATCTGATTTCAGTGTTGGCCATCTGGTAATGTTCATGTGTAGAGTCATCTCTTGTGCTCTTGAAGAGGGTGTTTGCTATGACCAGTGCATTCTCTTGGCAAAACTCTGTTAGCCTTTTCCCTGCTTCATTTTGTACTCCAAGGCCAAACTACCCCTTACTCCAGGTATCTCTTGACTGGAGTAAGAAATTTAATTTTAAAATGATATAAAGTTTTTGTTTTGTTTCCACTTCTGCATATAAAGAAGGAACTTAGAAGTTACCAATCCATTGTAACAGGTTAAAAAAAAGTAAACAGATGGAAAGATCACAACACTTTGGATCTGTAAAAAAGGTAAGAACTTAGGTCAAATTGCTGCTCCCATGACTGGAGAAAAAGACAAGTGAATACAGAAAGTCATGATTTACCAGATAATCAACTAATGAGTGAAAACTACCATGAGAATTAATGCCCAGGTAGAAAAACCTAAACTGTAATTGATGATCTGCTGAAGGTCCAGCATGGACATATATGAAATTTTAAAATGTCAGTGGGATCCAGTTATAAGAGAGACTACACATTATTGTGCTTTTTATCTTCTGGAGCTTGACCAAGTTCTCACATTAAATAATAATAATAATAATAATAATAATAATCCTGGCATGCTTCTAATATGGGGAGAGAAAAAAGGAACCACTGTAGATTATACCAGTATACTGTTCTCCTTGGCAAGTCTGGCATTCAGAAGAAACTAGTCAACTAGAGGCTTATCTAAAGGGGGATTATCAGAGTCTCACTGAGATGGGTGAAGAGAAATACAAAATTAGCAATTATTTCCCACTTGTAGGGGGAGAAAGAGAAACAAACCTAAAAAAGAAAACAAACTGAGAAATACTTGTGAAATTCAGAGTCCAGAGACACAGGCCCATTAAAAAACCAATACCTTTGGATAGGACTATAGAGTGTTTCCCCTCCTTCATATCTTGCCACCACATTACCAAAGACTCATTTATAGCAGTTCCTTTTGCCTGCATATCATGTATGACTTTAGAAAAAAAAGTATAGCATACTAAAAGGAAACACACACATATGCACACACAACTGGAAGAGACAGAACAATAATCAGAATCAGAAGTACCATAGATACTTCCTTGGTGTTCCAGTGGGTAAAACTCCATGTCCCAATACAGAGGGTCCTGGATTTGATTCCTGGTCAGGGAACTAGATCCCACGTGCTGCAACTAAGATCCCACATACTGCAAGTAAGATCCCACATGTTCTAACCAAGACCTTTGTGCTATACTGTGCTTAGTCACCCACTCATGTCCAAGTCTTTGCAACCCCATGAACTATAGCCTGCCAGGCTCCTCTGTCTATGGGGATTCTCCAAGCAAGAATACTGGAGCTATCTGAGCCACCTGGGAAGCCCATGAATGCTGGAGCAGGTAGTCTAACCCTCTACAGGGGAACTTCCCAAACCAGGAATTGAACGGTGTTGCCTGCATTGCAGTCAGCTACCAGGGATGCCCAACTAAGGCTTAGCACAGCCTAAATAAATAAATATTTAAAAATAAATATTATAAATGCTGCAATCTTCAGACTTGTGATTTCAAACAGCCATGGTTGATATGCTAAAAGTTCTAATGGATGAGGTAGACGTCATTCAGGAACAGATGGACAATGTAAGCAAAGTGACAAAAATCTTAACAAAATAACCAAAAATAAATGCTAGATAGCAAAAGAACTCTAATAGAAATAAAGAATGATTTTGGTGAGTTTATTAGTAGACTGCACATGATGTGGAAAGAACCTCTGAACTTGAAGACACAGGAATAGGAACAACCAAAAAATAAAAAGCAAAAAGAACAAAAACTAAGAAAGAAAAAATAGAATATTCAAATATTTGAGGCCTTTGGGATGTCAACAAAAAGTATCAAATGTGTGTAATATACCATAAAGAGAAGAAAGGAACAGAAGAAATATTTGAAAAAAAAGTGATTGAGAATTTCTCCCAAATTAATGGCAGACAGAATACTATAGATTTAAAAAGCTCAGAGAACACCAAAGAGGAAAACTGCCAAAAACAAAGAACAATTAAAAAAAAAAAACATATATCTAAACAGGAAAAAATACTTATAAAGGAACAAAGATAAGAATTATATTAAATTTATCCTCAGAAAGCACACAAGAAAGATGAGAATGGAATGCAAAATTTAGACATTAAAAGAAAAGAAGCATCAACCTAGAATACTATAATCTGCAAAACTATCTTCCAAAGTAGAAGCTAAATAAAGACTGCTACTTGACATAAAGAAGGAGACTGCATAATGTTCAAGGGATCAATCCAATAAGAAGATACAACAATTATAGATACATATGCAGCAAACATGGGAGCACTTCAATATCTAAGGTGAATACCAACATCTATAAATGGAGAAATCAACAGTAATGCAATAGTAGGAGACTTCAACATCCCACTTACATCAATGGACAGACCATACAGACAGAATCAAAAAGGAAATACAGGCTGTAAATGATACATTAGACCAGATGGATTTAACTGATATTTATTAAGTACCCCATCTAAAAGCAGTAGGATACATATTTTCTCAGGTGCATATGGAACTTTCGCCAGGATTAACCACATGCTGCTGCTGCTGCTGCTAAGTCGCTTCAGTCCTGGCCGACTCTGTGTGACCCCATAGACGGCAGCCCACCAGGCTCCCCCGTCCCTGGGATTCTCCAGGCAAGAACACTGGAGTGGGTTGCCATTGCCTTCTCCAATGCATAAAAGTGAAAAGTGAAAGGGAAGTCGCTCAGTCGTGTCCAACTCTTTCCGACTCCATGGACGGCAGCCTACCAAGCTCCTCCGTCCATGGGATTTTCCAGGCAAGAGTACTGAGGTGGGTCGCCATTGCCTTCTCCGGATTAACCACATACTGGACCACAAAATGAATATTGGCAAATTTAAGAACATAGAAATCATTTCAAAGCATTTCTGATCACAACACTATAAGAAATAAACTACAAAGGAAAAAAAAAAAAAACTGGAAAAATCCCAAACACACTGAGGATAAATAACATGCTACTAAAGAAGCAATGCATCACTGAAAAAATCAAAGAGGAAATTAAAAAAGAATACTTAGAGGCAAATGAAGATGAAAGCATAACCTATGGGATGCAGCTGAACCAATTCCAAGAGGAAAATTAATAGCAATATAAACTTATCTCAGGAAACAATAAAAAGCTCAACCTAACCTTACACCTAAAGTAACTAGAGAGAGTAGATCAAACAATATCCAAAGTTAGCAAAAGGAAAGAAATAAAAAAGATTAGAGCAGAAATAAATAGAAATGAAGAAAACAATAGAAAATATTAATGAAATGAAACTAAAAGTTGGTTTTTCAAAAATGCAAATCAAATTGATAAAATTTTAACCTGATTCATCAAGCAAAAAAAAGGAGAGGAATCAAATCAATAAAATCAAAACTGAGAA
The DNA here is from genome assembly GCF_029378745.1 of Bos indicus. Lineage (NCBI taxonomy): Eukaryota > Metazoa > Chordata > Mammalia > Artiodactyla > Bovidae > Bos > Bos indicus. Next base: position 15,189,757 of record NC_091788.1, on the reverse strand, counting down.
AGGAGAAGTTACAACAGACACCAGGGAAATACAAGGAATCATAATAGACTATTACCATAATACACTGCCAATAAAATGGACAACGTGGAGGAAATAAAGTATTCAGACTACTTGTGAAGTAGTATATGTTACTTTCAAAAATATATTTGTTGAAATATATAAATATATAAAATACAATATATGTATATAAATATATTTATATATATATATATATATATATATATATATATATATATATATATATATATCAGTTCAGTTCAGCTCAGTAGCTCAGTCGTGTCCGACTCTTTGCGACCCCATGAATCGCAGCACGCCAGGCCTCCCTGTCCATCACCAACTCCCGGAGTTCACTCAGACTCACACCCATCGAGTCAGTGATGCCATCCAGCCATCTCATCCTCTGTCATCCCCTTCTCCTCCTGCCCCCAATCCCTCCCAGCATCAGAGTCTTTTCCAATGAGTCAACTCTTCGCATGAGGTGGCCAAAGTACTGGAGTTTCAGCTTTAGCATCATTCCTTCCAAAGAAATCCCAGGGCTGATCTCCTTCAGAATGGACTGGTTGGATCTCCTTGCAGTCCAAGGGATTCTCAAGAGTCTTCTACAACACCACAGTTCAAAAGCATCAATACTTCAGCACTCAGCCTTCTTCACAGTCCAACTCCCACATCCATACATGACCACAGGAAAAACCATAGCCTTGACTAGATGGACCTTTGTTGGCAAAGTAATGTCTCTGCTTTTGAATATGCTATCTAGGTTGGTCATAACTTTCCTTCCAAGGAGAAAGCGTCTTTTAATTTCATGGCTGCAGTCACCATCTGTAGTGATTTTGGAGCCCAGAAAAAGAAAGTCTGACACTGTTTCCACTGTTTCCCCATCTATTTCCCATGAAGTGATGGGACCAGATGCCATGATCTTCGTTTTCTGAATGTTGAGCTTTAAGCTAACTTTTTCACTCTCCACTTTCACTTTCATCAAGAGCCTTCCTCTTCATTTTCTGCCATAAGGGTGGTGTCATCTGCATATCTGAGGTTATTGATATTTCTCCCAGCAATCTTGATTCTAGCTTGTGTTTCTTCCAGTCCAGCGTTTCTCATGATGTACTCTGCATAAAAGTTAAATAAGCAGAATGACAATATACAGCCTTGACGTACTCCTTTTCCTATTTGGAACCAATCTGTTGTTCCATGTCCAGTTCGAACTGTTGCTTCCTGATCTGCATACAAATTTCTCAAGCGGCAGATCAGGTGGTCTGGTATTCCCATCTCTTTCAGAATTTTCCACAGTTTATTGTGATCCACACAGTCAAATGCTTTGGCATAGTCAATAAAGCAGAAATAGATGTTTTTCTGGAACTCTCTTGCTTTTTCCATGATTCAGCAGATGTTGGAAATTTGATCTCTGGTTCCTCTGCCTTTTCTAAAACCAGCTTGAACATCAGGAATTTACGGTTCACATATTGCTGAAGCCTGGCTTGGAGAATTTTGAGCATTACTTTACTAGCGTGTGAGATGAGTGCAATTGTGTGGTAGTTTGGGCATTCTTTGGCATTGCCTTTCTTTGGGATTGGAATGAAAACTGACCTTTTCCAGTCCTGTGGCCACTGCTGAGTTTTCCAAATTTGCTGGCATATTGAGTGCAGCACTTTCACAGCATCATCTTTCAGGATTTGAAAGAGCTCAACTGGAATTCCATCACTTCCACTAGCTTTGTTCGTAGTGATGCTTTCTAAGGCCCACTTGACTTCACATTCCACGATGTCTGGCTCTAGGTCAGTGATCACACCATTGTGATTATCTGGGTCATGAAGATCTTTTTTGTACAGTTCTTCTGTGTATTCTTGCCATCTCTTCTTAATATCTTCTGCTTCTGTTAGGTCCATACCATTTCTATCCTTTATCGAGCCCATTTGCATGAAATGTCCCCTTGGTATCTCTAATTTTCTTGAAGAGATCTCTAGTCTTTCCTATTCTGTTGTTTTCCTCTATTTCTTTGCATTGATTGCTGAAGAAGGCTTTTTTATCTCTTCTTGCTCTTCTTTGGAACTCTGCATTCAGATACTTATATCTTTCCTTTTCTCCTTTGCTTTTTGCTTCTCTTCTTTTCACAGCTATTTGTAAGGCCTCCCTAGACAGCCATCTTGCTTTTTTGCATTTCTTTTCCTGTTGGGCACCAGCGTGAGGCACTCCATCCATGGCAAAGGTAATGAGAAAGGAGGCTCAACATACACAAAGGCAGGATCAAGCCTCAGGAGTCCCCCTGGAAATTCTCGAGCATCTACCCCCATAACCAGAGCCTGCCTACTTTACTACTTTGTGCTCTCATCTACACCTCTGACTTTACAGGGGCTGTCCCCCACCACCTCTTTTGGAGAAGGAGTTAACTTCGAGCTCCAGTTAATAATAATTCCTGGGTGTGACAGAAGTGTTTCAACCTACAAACTCCTCTGAAGGTTCTCTAGCCTGCCTGACAGGCTTGTCCAGCCACATGTCACAGGCTTGTCACAGCCTCCCAACCATGAGAGGCACGAGATGCTTTAAACCTTCTAAAAACAGGTTCTTTAGAGAAGTTAGAAAACTATTAGTATAAGTATAATGAGCTGATAGAAATTGTATTGGTGAAGGTTTTTTCATTTGTTGAGCCAATGTTTACTGCTAAGTCTCCACATTCCCTGCTCTTATACACATTAATGAATATATAGAAGAAATAAGTATTAATCTTTGATATAAATCACATTAGACCTTAGGCTAAGTAAATTCTTTCCTTAACTAAAACCCACTACTGCCTCACCCTATAGGAATGTAACTTTATTTGGGTGTCATCTGTTTTAAGAATAATCACCCTGGGAGAAATAAGTGTTGACTGACCGCTGTCACAAGGAGAGGGTCATAAATTGTCAGCAGGCCCCCCTGGCCAGAAGATGATGTAATACCCCTAAGACCTCTGTATACATTTGTATGAAGCACCTGACTTTAAAAGTCAGGACTGCTTTCCCCGCGTGACTTTTGTATAACAACTCAGTGTATAAAAACAGACCCTGGAAAATAAAGAATTGGGATCAGTTCCTCGAAATACTGGTCTCCCCATATCTCTCTATCAAACTCTGGCTGAGTCTCCATCTGGAGCACGGAGCCCGCCAAGCTTACTGACTTTGCCTGGGCTTCTAAGATCCGACCAGGGAGGCCTCAGTGTCTCCTCTCCTTCAGGAGAACAGAAGGATGCCTGTGGCCTACGTAAGTGGTGCAAGCTTCTTGTCTTGAAGTTTTATTGGTTTCCCGCGTAAACTAAGCTACTCAGCCTCTTTTCTCCACTGAATTTTCCTGCTGAGCTATCCTCATTCTATTACTATTTATATCTTTGATGAATATTTAAATTAATTGCCGAAGCCGTCTCCCCTTCAAATACCCTGGATCAGCCGGGGCTGGACCCCGGCATTTTCCATGGACATGGTCTTGATCCCTGTCTCCTGTACAATGTCATGAACCTCAGTCTATAGTTCATCAGGCACTCTATCCATCAGATCTAGTCCCTTAAATCTATTTCTCACTTCTACTGTATAATCATAAGGGATTTGATTTAGGTCATACCTGAATGGTCTAGTGGTTTTCCCTACTTTCTTCAATTTCAGTCTGAATTTAGCAATAAGGAGTTCATGATCTGAGCCACAGTCAGCTCCTGTTCTTGTTTTTGCTGACTGTATAGAGCTTCTCCATCTTTGGCTGCAAAGAATATAATCAACCTGATTTCGGTGTTGACCATCTGGTGATGTCCATGTATAGAGTCTTCTCTTGTGTTGTTGGAAGAGGGTGTTTGTTATGACCAGTGCATTTTCTTGGCAAAACTCTATTAGTCTTTGCCCTGCTTCATTCTGTATTCCAAGGCCAAATTTGCCTGTTACTCCAGGTGTTTCTTGACTTCCTACCTTTGCATTCCAGTCCCCTACAATGAAAAGGACATCTTTTTTGGGTGTTTGTTCTAAAAGGTCTTGTAGGTCTTCATAGAACCGTTCAACTTCAGCTTCTTCAGCGTTACTGGTTGGGTCATAGACTTGTATTACTGTGATATTGAATGGTTTGCCTTGGAAACGAACAGAGATCATTCTGTCATTTTTGAGATTGCCTCCAAGTACTGCATTTCAGACTCTTTTGTTGACTATGATGGCTACTCCATTTCTTCTGAGGGATTCCTGCCCACAGTAGTAGATATAATGGTCATCTGAGTTAAATTCACCCATTGTAGTCCATTTTAGTTCGCTGATTCCTAGAATGTCAACATTCACTCTTGCCATCTCTTGTTTGACCACTTCCAGTTTGCCTTGATTCATGGACGGGACATTCCAGGTTCCTATGCAATATTGCTCTTTACAGCATTGGACTTTGCTTCTATCACCAGTCACATCCACAGCTGGGTATTGTTTTTGCTTTGACTCCATCCCTTCATTCTTTCTGGAGTTATTTCTCCATTGATCTCCAGTAGCATATTGGGCACCTACTGACCTGGGGAGTTCCTCTTTCAGTATCCTATCATTTTGCCTTTTCATACTGCTCATGGGGTTCTCAAGGCAAGAATACTGAAGTGGTTTGCCACTCCCTTCTCCAGTGGACCACATTCTGTCAGATCTCTCCACCATGACCCGCCCGTCTTGGGTGGCCCCACGGGCATGGCTTAGTTTCATTGAGTTAGACAAGGCTGTGGTCCTAGTGTGATTAGATTGACTAGTTTTCTGTGAGTATGGTTTCAGTGTGTTTGCCCTCTGATGCCATCTTGCAACACCAACCGTCTTACTTGGGTTTCTCTTACCTAGGCATGGGGTATCTCTTCACGGCTGCTCCAGCAAAGTGCAGCCACTGCTCCTTACCTTGGATGAGGGGTATCTCCTCACTGCCGCCCTTCCTGATCTTCATCATGGGCTAGCTCCTCTAGGCCCTCCTGCGCCTGTGCAGCCATGGCTCCTTGGTCGTGGGGTTGGTCCTCCTGGCTGCCGCCCCTGGCCTCAGGGCATGGGTTGCTCCTCCCGGCCGCCGCCCCTGGCCTCGGGCTTGAGGCATGGGGTAACTCCTCTCATCGCCCCCCCTGACCTCGGACACGGGGTAGCTCCTCTAGGCCTTTCCTGCGCCGTTGCAGCCTGGCACTCTCAGCCGCTACACCTCACCTCACGTGTGGGGTAACTCCTCTTGGCCGCCGCCCTTAGGGCATGGGGTCCTCCCGGCTTCTGCCCCTGACCTCAGAAGCGGGGTAGCTCCTCTCAGCCTCACTTGCATTTTACTTTCAAAAATACATACTTTCAAAAATATATGTGTTTAACATAAAATATTAAAGTCATAATGTACCTACTGTGAGAAATGCAAATACCACACATGATCTTTTTGTTACTTTTCTTTTAGATACTTAGACTGTGAAAGTTAAAACAAAAAAGTTCCTCTGTTCTAAAACAAATAAGCCTATAATAATATAACCTTAAGTATGTAGAGTAATACATTTCCATCTTTAAATAAAATGAAACAATCACTGTCTATCCAACTTTCAGTCTAACAAGACATCCTCTTGACTCTTCCTTTAATCTATATTTATAATTAGCATAGCTTAATTTCACCAGTCCTAGAAAGTCAGGTCTAGTAGTGATAAATTTTCTTACGTTTTATTTGTCTGGGAGATTGGGAGAGACTCTATCTGTCCAACATTTCTGAAGGACAACTTTGATAGAAAAGTATTCCTTGTTGGTAGTTTTTCCATTTCGGCACTGTGAATATCTAATCCCACTCTCAACCAGTCTGTGAAGTACTGCTAAGAAATCGGCAAATAGTTTTGCAGAAATCCCCTTGTATGTGTTTTTTTTTTTTTTTTTCTCTTTGCTTTTGATTTTATTGTTCTATTAAAATGTGTCTTGGAGATCTCTTTGAGTTGAATATTTTAGAGGACCTATAAGCTTCATAAATGAGTTGTTCAAACCTCTCCCCAGATTTGGGATGTCCTCAACCATTATTTCTTTAAATAACCTCTTCCTCTTTTTGCTCTTTGCCTTCTGGGGCTGCAATAATGGGTAGATTGCTTTACTTTGTAGTATTTCATAAAGGTCAGTATTCATTCCAATCCCAAAGAAAGGCAATGCCAAAGAATGCTCAAACTACCACACAATTGCACTCATCTTACACGCTAGTAATGTAATGCTCAAAATTCTCCAAATCAGGCTTCAGCAATATGTGAACCATGAACTTCCTGATGTTCAAGCTGGTTTTAGAAAAGGCAGAGGAACCAGAGATCAAATTGCCAACATCCACTGGATCATAGATAAAGCAAGAGAGTTCCAGAAAAACATCTATTTCTACTTTATTGACTATGCCAAAGCCTTTGACTGTGTGGATCACAATAAACTGTGGAAAATTCTGAAAGAGATGGGAATACCAGGCCACCTGATCTGCCTCTTGAGAAATTTGTATGCAGGTCAGGAAGCAACAGTGAGAACTGGACATGGAACAACAGACTGGTTCCAAATAGGAAAAGGAGTTCGTCAAGGCTGTATATTGTCACCCTGTTTATTTAACTTATATGCAGAATACATCATGAGAAACGCTGGACTGGAAGAAACACAAACTGGAATCCAGATTGCCGGGAGAAATATCAATAACCTCAGATATGCAGATGACACCACCCTTATGGCAGAAAGTGAAGAGGAACTCAAAAGCCTCTTGATGAAAGTGAAAGTGGAGAGTGAAAAAGTTGGCTTAAAGCTCAACATTCAGAAAATGAAAATCATGGCATCTGGTCCCACCACTTCATGGGAAATAGATGGGGAAACAGTGTCAGACTTTATTTTTCTGGGCTCCAAAATCACTACAGATGGTGACTGCAGCCATGAAATTAAAAGACGCCTACTCCTTGGAAGGAAAGTTATGACCAACCTAGATAGCATATTCAAAAGCAGAGACATTACTTTGCCAACAAAGGTTCGTCTAGTCAAGGCTATGGTTTTTCCTGTGGTCATGTATGGATGTGAGAGTTGGACTGTGAAGAAGGCTGAGTGCCAAAGTATTGATGCTTTTGAACTGTGGTGTTGGAGAAGACTCTTGAGAATCCCTTGGACTGCAAGGAGGTCCAACCAGTCCATTATGAAGGAGATCGGCCCTGGGATTTCTTTGGAAGGAATGGGTGCTAAAGCTGAAACTCCAGTACTTTGGCCACCTCATGCGAAGAGTTGACTCATTGGAAAAGACTCTGATGCTGGGAGGGATTGGGGGCAGGAGGGGAAGGGGATGACAGAGGATGAGATGGCTGGATGGCATCACTGACTCGAAGGACGTGAGTCTGAGTGAACTCCGGGAGTTGGTGATGGACAGGGAGGCCTGGCATGCTGCGATTCATGGGGTGCAAAGAGTCGGACATGACTGAGTGACTGAACTGAACTAAACTGATTGCATTTTCTACTCATTCATTATATTGATCAATTCCAAAATTCTGTTTGGTTCTCTATCACTATTTCTATTTCTCTATTAAACATGTTTCGTTCATGTGTTTTTTTCCCCCCCAGTGGATTGTTTTTCTGTTTTGTTTTGTTTTTTCTCTCTTGTAGTTTGCTCAGCTTCCTTAAAACAATTACCAGGCAAAATTAAGGTCTTGATTTCTTTGGGGTCAGTTGCTGGGAAATTATTGTGTTCCTTTGGTGGTGTCATGTTTCCTTTATTTTTCATATTCCTTTAAGTCATCTATTGCAGCCTTTGCATTTAAATAAGGAGCCACATCTTCTAGTCTTTACTGACTAAATTTAGGAGAAAGTCCTTCTGTCACCCCTGTTACAGATTCTAAGGCTTTTTCAGATCTTTTCTGAAGGTCTGAAATGCTGGGCTGGATGAAGCACAAGTTGGAATCAAGATTGCAGGGAGAAATATCAATAAGTTCATATATGCAGAAGATACCACCCTTATGGCAGAAAGCGAAAAGGAACTAAAGAGTTTCTTGATGAAGGTGAAAGAGGAGAGTGAAAAAGCTGATCCACACTTGCTCCATACTTCTTTTTCCATTTTGGGGGATAGTTCTTAAGATTTTATGCTTTCTCTTGAGGCTGCAAAACCAGGCCAGGTACTGGTGATGTCCTATTTTCTTTCCCTTGGGTAGTGGTAAATGTTCAGGTTTGCTTGCTTTGTCCTAGTCCTGCAGACTTGAGTGAGCTTTCTGAGTCATGTTCACTAATCAATTGAAAAAACAAAAAACAAACAAACAAACCTCACACTGCCTCTAGGTGTGTACATTGGCATCTGGCTATGAAGTTGATGGTCATCTGTATTAAATTTGCCTATTTTGGCCCATCTACTTCTGCTTCTGCTTTATTGACTAAGCCAAAGCCTTTGACCGTGTGGATCACAAAAAACTATGGAAAATTCTTAAAGAGATGGGAATACCAGACCACCTTACTTACCTCCTGAAAAATCTGTATGCAGGTCAAGAAGCAACAATTAGAACCAGACATGGAACAATAGACTGGTTCCAAACTAGGAAAGGAGTACATCAAGGCTGTAAATTGTCATCCTGCTTATTTAACTTATATGCGGAGTACATCATGAGAAATGCTGGGCTGGATGAAGCACAAGTTGGAATCAAGATTGCAGGGAGAAATATCAATAAGTTCATATATGCAGAAGATACCACCCTTATGGCAGAAAGCGAAGAGGAACTAAAGAGTTTCTTGATGGAAGTGAAAGAGGAGAGTGAAAAAGCTGGCTTAAAACTCAACATTCAAAAAACTAAAATCATGGCATCCAGTCCCATTACATCGTGGCAAATAGATGGGGAAACAATGGGAACAGTGACAGACTTAATTTTCTTGGACTCCAAAATCACTGAAGATGGTGACTGCAGCCATGAAATTAAGACACTTGCTCCTTGGAAGTAAAGCTGTGACAAACCTAGACAGCATATTAAAAAGCAGAGACATTACTTTGCCGACAAAGGTCCATACCGTCAAAGCTATGGTTTTTCCAGTAGTCATGTATGGATGTAAGAGTTGGACCATAATGAAAGCTGAGCACCAAAGAATTGAAGCTTTTGAATTGGGGTGTTGGAAAAGACATGAAAGTCTCTGGAACTGCAAAGAGACCAAACCAGCCAATTCTAAAGGAAATCAGTCCTGGATATTCATTGGAAGGACTGATGTGAAGATGGAACTCTGATCTTTTGGCCACCTGATGTGAAGTACTAACTCACTAGAAAAGATCCTGACCGGGAAAGACTGAAGGCAGGAGGAGAAGGGGATGACAGAGGATGAGATGGTTGAATGACATCACCAACTTGATGAACATGAGTTCGAGTAGGCTCCAGGAGTTGGTGATGAACAGGGAAGCCTGGTGTGCTGCAGTCATGGGGTCACAAAGAGTTGGACACTACTGAGTGACTGAACTGACTGAAGTCTGTGGTTGGGGTATGTGTGTGTGGCAACTGAACTCTGGTGGTGTCTGTGGCCAACTGTGAGAATATTCAGATGACGTGTCCCCAGAATCTTGTGGGTAGTCTTCCTGACAGTACATAAGGCAGTCAGTGAGATTCACACTCTTGTAATAACCTCAGAGCCCTTATTACTGTTCTGTGGGTTCTTCACTGCCCCTCAGTTGTATAACACACTCCATATTCTGGATGGGGTGAGAAAGAAGTGAGCCTTTTCAGCATTGTCCTGAAGAGCTGGGTAAGCCAGACACTTAACTCATAAGCTTTCAATTTCTCCTTCTGAGGAAACTACAGGTCAAGTAGATTAATCTGTGCCACCTCAGTAAAGGGGTGTTACCAGTACAGTGAAATTTTCTGTTTCCCTCTTCAATGAATTCAACATCAAGTTTTGCTTTTAATCTTTTTTTTTGTTGTTTTTTTTTAATCCAATGGGCATTGGAAATTTTTTGCTAAACTACTGGAATTGTACAAAGACACTCAGTTATTTGAACATGGACTTGGAATAGTTACAAATGTATATTGCAAATAGTAGGACATCCACTAAGAAAAGTTAAAAAAAAAAAAAAAAAAAAAAAAAGAATTGTAGCTGCTATGCTAAGAAAGGAGAGAAAATGAAGTCATCCAAAATGCTCAATTAGAATCATGATAGGCAGAAAAAGAGTGGATGTCAAAAAATGGAAACAAACAAGGACAAGAAATAGTAACAAATATGGTTATTGTTAATCCAACTGTATCAGAAATCACTTTAAATGTTAAAGACCTCAGTATGTCAATTAAAAAATTGACAAAAATACCAAAAAATAAGACCTAATTATATGTTGTCTACCAGAAACCCATTTTAACTATACAGATATATATTCATATGAAAAGCAAATTGATGGAGGAAAAAATATGGCATGCTAGCATTAACCAAAAGGAAGCAGGGATAGCTATGCTAATTTCAGACAAAGCCAACCCTAAAGCAAGTTACTCATGATAAAGGAGGCCACTGCTGCTGCTGCTGCTGCTGCTAAGTCACTTCAGTCGTGTCCGACTCTGTGCGACCCCAGAGACGGCAGCCCACCAGGCTCCCCCATCCCTGGGATTCTCCAGGCAAGAATGCTGGAGTGGGTTGCCATTTCCTTCTCCAATGCATGAAAGTGAAAAGTGAAAGTGAAGTCACTCAGTCGTGTCCAACCCTCAGCGACCCCATGGACTGCAACCTACCAGGCTTCTCCATCCGTGGGATTTTCCAGGCAAGAGTACTGGAGTGGGGTGCCATTGCCTTCTCCTAAAGGAGGCCACTACATAATAATAAAGAGGCAATTTTCAAGAATAAATGAGTCTTAATGTGTATACACCTAAAAATAGAGCACAAAAGCAAAAACTAATAAATTTGCAAGGAGGAATAAGTCGATTCACTATATAGTTGGAGATTTCAATCCTCCTGCACAGAAATGGACAGATCTCTTTATCCAAAGGGGAACTGTTGAATCAAACAGCACCATCAAATGACTGGATGCAATCAACATCTATACATAGGGTAGCAACAGAGGAATAGATGTTTTTCCTCAAGCTTATATGGAACATTCACCAATAAATGCTTTATTCTGAATCATAAAGCAAATCTTGACAAACTTAGAAGAATAGAAAGCATACCATGTCTATTGTCAGACTACAAAAAAATTTAACTAGAAATCAATAACAGAAAGATAACTAGAAAATTCAAAACTGCATGGAGATTAAACAACACAGTTTTAAACAACCAATGAATCAAAGGAGAAATTTTAAGAGAAATTTAAAAATATTTTGAACTTAACAAAAAGGAATATACAGTTTATCAAAATTTGCAGGATACAATAAAAGCAGTATTTGGAGGGAAATTTATAGTTGAATCTATATATTTGAAAAGAAAAAAAATTGCAATAAATATGTTTCTATCTTAGGAAACTAGGAAAAGAATAGCAAATTAAGCTGAAATTAAGAAGAAAAGAAATACAAAAATTTGAGTAGAGGTCAATGAAATTATAAACAGGAAATCAGCAGAGAAAATCAACAAATCCAAGAGCTAGTTCTTTGAAAGAATCAATAAAATTGATCATTCTCAACCCAGGATAACTTAAAGAGAGACAGTGAGAAATAGAGAGAAGACAAATTGCTAACATCAGAAATGAAAAATGGGACATTACTATAAGTATAATGAATATCAAAAGGATAATAAAGGAACACTATGAATTACTCTATGGCCAGAAACTTGATAACTTAGCTTGCTGCTGCTGCTGCGGCTGCTAAGTCACTTCAGTCATGTCCGACGCTGTGGAACCCCATAGATGGCAGCCCACTAAGCTACTCTGTCCCTGGGATTCTCCAGGCAAGAATACTGGAGTGGTTGCCATTTCCTTCTCCAATGCATGGAAGTGAAAAGTGAAAGTGAAGTTGCACTTAGCTTAAATGGACCTATTTTTTGAAAGACACAATTTTCCATAGTTTACACATGGAGGAATAGACAACTTGAATAGGTCTATATTTATATAAGAAATTTAATTCATAATTAATAAATATCCAAAACAGCACCAGAACTAGGAAGGTTCACTGGTGAATTCTATCAAGTATTAATATTATAGAAGAAATTCCAAATCTGGATAATCTCTTTCGGGTCACAGAAGCAGAGGAAATACTCCCTAACTCATTCTGTGAAGCAACATTACCCTAAAGATAAAACCAGACAGAAACATTACCAGAAACAAGACCTACAGGTCTATACCTTTCATGAATATAGACATAAAAATCTTCAACAAAACAACAGCAAATCCAATTCAATAACAGATAAGAATAATTGCATGTCACAGCCTTGCAGGATTTATCCCAGGTATGCAAGCGCTGTGCTGTGCTTAGTTGCTCAGTCATGTCCGACTCTTTGCAACCCCCATGGACTATAGCCCACCAGGCTACTCTGTCCAAGGGAATTCTCCAGGCAAGAATACTGGGGTGGGTTGCCACACCCTCTTCCAGGGGATCTTCCCAACCCAGAGATCAAACCCAGGTCTCCTAAATTGCAGGTGGATTCTTTACCATCTCAACTACCAGGGAAGCCCAAGAATACTGAATAGGTAGTCTATCCCTTCTCCAGGGGAGCTTCCCAACCTAGGAATTGAACCAGGATCTCCTGCATTGCAGGTGGATTCTTTACTAGCTGAGCTACCAGGGAAGCCCAGGTACACAAGGCAGGTCCAATATTTGAAGACTAACTAATGTAATTTGTCACATCAACAAGCCAAAAGTGAAAAATCATATAATTATATCCAGATATGCAAAAAAAATTTTTAAAACCCAACACTCATTCATGATAAAAACTCTCAGTAAAACTGGAATAGAGGTGAAGATCTAGAACTTCATAAAGAATATCCATAGAAACCGCTAACTAGCATCACCTTTAACGGTTTCCCACTAACATCAGGGTTCCCACTAAGATCCCGTTTCACACTAAGATCAGGAACAAGACAAGATGTCTCCTCTCACTACTACTTTTTAACACTGCAATGGAAGCATTAGCTAATACAACAAGAGTAGTAAAGGAAATAAAATGTACACAGACTGGAAAAAATTTTAAAAATCCATCTTTGCTCACGAATGTATGGTTGTCATATAAAAATCTGATGGAGGTGACACACACACACACACACACAAAACAGTAAGTGATTACAAGAAGATTGTAAAATACCTCAATGTGCAAACGTCAGTCATTATTATATATACCAAATATGATCAAGGGGAATTTAGTTAAAAATACAATATCATTTATGTTAGCTCCTCCCAAAATAAAAAAAATAAGTATAAATCTAATAAAATATGTACAAGATCTAAATGAGGAAACTATAAAAGTCTGATTAATCAAAAAATAACTAAAAATGAATATATTCTATATGCATGGATAAAATAAAAAAGACTTGAGTTATCAGATGTCAGCTTTTTTCTACCTTGATCTGTATTTTCAGTATAATCCCAATCAAAGTTCCAGCAAGTTATTTTGTAGCTATCATCAAATTGATTCTGAGCTTACATGGAGCAGCAAAAGACCCAGAATAACCAAAACAATACTGAAGGAGAAGAATAAAGTTGGAGGACTATCACTGCTCAACTTTAAAACTTACTATAAATCTAGAGTAGTAAAGACAATTTGGTATTGGGATCTCAGGCAAGTGGATGACACTACTCTAATGGCAGAATGTAAAGAGGAACTAAAGAGCCTCTTGATAAGAGTGAAGGAGGAGAGAGAAAAAAACAACTGAAAACTCAATATTAAAAAACAATCCAAGGTCATGGCATCAGGTTCCATCACTTCTTGGCCAATAGAAGGGAAAAGGTGGAAGCAGAGACAGATTTCTTTTTTGGGCCTCTAAAATCACTCTGGATGGTGACTGCAGCCATGAAATTAGAAGACAATATCTTATTGGCAGGAAAGCTATGACAAACCTAGACAGTGTGTTAAAAAGCGAAGGCATCACTTTGCTGACAAAGTCCCATTTAGTCAGGGCTATGGTCATTCCAGAAGTCAAGTGTGGATGTGAGAGCTGGGCACTAAAGAAGGCAGAGTGCAAAAGAACTGATGCTTTAAACTGTGGTGCTGGAGAAGACTCTTGAGAGTCCTTTAAAAAGCAAGGAGATCAAGTCAGTCAATCTTAAAAGAAATCAACCCTGACTACTCTTTGGAAGGACTGATGCTGAAGCTCTGATACTTTGGCCACCTGAAGTAAACAGCTGACTCATTGGAAGAAGACCTTGATGCTGGGAAAGATCAATGGGAGAAGGAGAAGAGGGAGACAGAGGATGAAATGGTTGGATGGCATCACCGATTCAGCAAACATGAACTTGGGCAAACTCCAGGAGATGGTGAGGGACAGGGAAGCCTGGCATGCTCCTGTCCATGGGGTTGCGAAGAATTGGACAGAACTTGGTGACTGAACAACAACAGAGAGTATACACATAAAGGAGCAGATTAGAGTCCAGAGATAGACTCTGGATTCTGCCCCCCACCCCAATAAATATGATCAACTGATATTTGACAAGAGAAAGAAGGTAATACAATGCAGTAAAGACAGTTTTTTCAACAGATGGTGCTGGAGCAACTGGATATTCACATGTTAAAAAAAAAATGAACCTGGACACAGACTTTATACTCATCATGAAAATTAACTCGGAATGGATCATAGACTTAAAAGCAAAATGCAAACCTACAAAGCACTTAGAAGATGATAGAGGAGAAAAACCTATACAACCTTGAATTTAGTGAGGTCATTTAAAATACAATGCTGAAGATAAGTTTCATTAAAGAAATAGCAAGCTAGAATTTATTAAAGAAAAATGTCTGTCCCATGAAAGACAATGCCAAGAGAATGAAAAGATAAGCCACCCTCAGGGACAAAATATTTTGCAAAAGACTCATTTGATAAAAGATTACTTTCAAAGTATACAAATAACTCATAAAACTCAACAATAATGAAACAATCTGATTAAAAAATTAGTCCAAATATTCACTTTGGGGTATCATACTGAAATTGTATTCTAACACCAGAATTAAAGATTATTTTACAAAACTGAAATGAATTTCACTCATATATTACAAACACTTCAGTGTTCTCATTCTTTGTGGGTGGAAGACTTGATAATGGGATAGAAGAGAAAGTCACTTAGACCTAAAAACACACCCAGTTATACCACTTAGTGATCATGGAGGCACAGCATTTTTTACCAATTTTTTAAATTTTTAATAGAAAGATGAGGATTTAAGGAAGACAGCCTTAACATGAAATACCTAAAGTGATAAACTATTATTTCATAAATTTCTAATGAGTATGTGAATGACTTTGCTTGGCACGCATTGTATTTTGGCCTGTAGCTTGTCATTATCATTGTCATCATCGCTTAGTGGATCTCCATCACTCTAGCCTGAAATCCTCAAGGGTCAGTTCCTATCTTCTTGCAGTTGTCAATGCCTGGTATAAAGTAGCTTCTCAATGTCTGTTTACTGCTGTAATTGACTCAGTGAATCCATTTCATACTCATAGCCCACATATTAGCACTTCCTCAAGGCCTCTTCTTCCACATCAGGGCAGTACATGTTTTTCTCTATCAACATGGAAAACAGAGAATTTATTTCTTCCAGAGGAAAAAAAAAATCCACTACCAATAAAGCACTAGTGAGTATGATGAGTTGAATTATGTCCACCAAAATTTATAAGTTAATGTCAGAATGTGATCATCTTTGGAAACAGAATCATTGTGGATATATTTAGTTAAAATGAGGTCATTCTGGAACTGAATGGACGCCAACTAGACGAAATAACAGGTGTCCTTAGATGAAGGGGAAAATAAGGTTGAAGAGGAAATCTGAACACAGGCATACACACATGGAGGACCCCTTGCCAAGATTGGAACTGTGCTTTCACAAGCCAAAAAACCACCAGAAACTAGAAGATGGTTCTAGAATAAATTCTTTTCCAGCACTTTCAGAAAAAGTTTGTCTAAAGGCAGCCTGCTGTAGGACTTCTATTCTCTAGAACTGTAAATCTGTAGATTTGGGCTGTTCACCCAGTTTGCGACATTTTGTTACAGCATCCTTAATAAACTATTGTAGTCAGTCATGAAAACTCTGTTCCATATCACTTCCCTCACTCAAGCAAACTCCTTACTTCTCCTTAACAGATGCATTATTTGCTGAGTCCTTTTGTGGTATTGCCAGGTTTTTCCTTTTCTTCCCCAAAGTTCTTCCTCTTTCACCTAACAATTTCAAATTTTTATCCCATTACTGTGCAGAACAATTCAGTACTATTTCCCAATTCCACTGTAGGTAATAGTATAGTACTATGCATCTACATACATTTTTCTTCCCATTTTTATAAACTCTTATGCCATAGATATTGTTATATTTAGTTGAGAATTAAAGACAGTGAGGCCCCAAATGTTGAAGTGGCTTAAAAACACACAGCAAACAAGTGGAGCAGCCAGTGTTCCAACTCAGGTTAGTGCTTTTATAGAGAAAATATATACTTTTATGTGGATATGTCCACACATACAGGTAGTTGGACTGAAATGATTGCTACTTTGGTTTAAAAATCGGTCATATTGGAAAGAAAAATTAACTGAATTGAAGACCAATTTGCCCGATGGCTCCATTCAATCTAGTCAAACTGAGTGAAATAGCTGTGTGTGCAGACAGCCTGCACTCCCTTTACTCTTGTTGAGTAAATTACTTGAATATTTCCCTGAGGAGCCATACCTGGGATTCCTCTCCACAGATGACTGTGGTCTGGGCTTTAAGATATGTTCAACACTGCACAGATTCCACTGGGACATCCAGGCCAGATAATCAACTGCTAATTATTTTTGTGAAAACTACAGGACAGGCATCTCCCTGCTGACTCACATTTCCTTTACAAAAAGTTTAATGTCTTACTCTTCACATATCAAACTTATCTCTTCCCTTTTTCTCCACTCCTACTCTTTGTCATGTCTCATATTTTGTAATCCACACAGACATATCTGATAAAGGCCCATCAAAACCATTGAAATTCATCCTTTGTCTTTCTAGTTCTCATCACTCATTAGTACACATGCAGCTAAGTCTTTGACTATTTTGCTTTCTTTTTCTTAATTCCTCATATTTTACCGTGCACAAAGAGCTCAGAGACAAAAGCTCATCACAGCCATCATTAGGCTCCATTTATCTGCTACAAACTGCCTTTGTCTTCTATTAGTTTTTAAAATGTCCCAATCCTTGTGTAGTTAGCTGGATTCTCTCACCGCACTTGTTCTTTTTATAACTGTTACTGAACTGGCAATGCTACTTGGTGAATTTTTGGTTGTGCTTTCCAGTAAGGAGAGTATCTCTAAGCAATCTGCTAGAGGTTTGGATTCAAAAACGGAAAGGGCTTTTTAATTAAAAAATTAAGTACCGCCTGCATTTATGTTTATCATCTGTGAAACATTCATTTTTCATTTTCATTCTCTTGCAGTGTGGGAGCATTGTTATGCAATGATTATTTCCAATGCCAAGCCATCAACAGGAGTATTTTGAGATAAACAATGTGTTTACAATAGAAACTGTAGTAGTGTCTTTTGTTCTGGAAGATGTTGGCATTTACATTATTATTCTACTCAGGAGTGAGCCTGTCTTTCTAAGCCTATTGGAGAATTGTGGTAATTTGCTCAGTGATTGCACACAGAATCGGCCCTCTCCTCTGTCATCACCGAGTGAGGTGAGGTTCTTTAGTGTTTTTTTTTTTTCCTTCTTCTTCTTTTTTCTTTTACCCCTGGTGGCTCTAGTTACTTTATTTACTCATTAGTCCATGTATTTATTCATTTAGGAACCATGAACAATGCAGCTTTAAATTTTGTCAAAGAGAACTTGCAACATCCTTTCCCATCAAATTATTAATCTATAAATTTGCAGAGGAAAAAATTTTACAATAATACAGAAAACGAAAACTAATAGGAAAATCTGGAGAGATTTCCACTAATTTCCATACTTAGTGGTTTACATTATGAAATAGAAGTAGTAACCTACTGAATCTTGCCCTCAGAAAGTAAATAAAAAATAGTGATCTCTTCTGTTTCACTTGATACCTGAAGTAGAGTGAGCCCATCTTTAAAACAAACAGACACACAAACAAAAAACAAAGGCTATATTCACTTGACAAGATCATTTTAGAAAAATACATAAACTTGAAGGGAACTATGTGAAGAGAACGGGGATGGAGTTTGGAGAAGTATGGTATTTCATTGGATCATAAAAAACACATTCCATATACATATATTAATAAGGGCTTCTCAGGTAGCTCAGTGGTAAAGAGTCCACCTGCAGTATAGAAGACACAGGTTCTCTCCCTGAGTCAGGAAGATTCCTTGCAAGAGGAATTAGCAACACATTCCAATATTCTTGCCTGATAAATCCCATGGACAGAGGAGCCTGGCAGGCTACAATCCATGGGGTCGCAAAGATTTGGACACGACTCATGTGACTAAACATGCATGCATGCAGGATAGAAACAAGACTTCTGTCTGTAGAAATATGTCTTGACAACAGGAGTTATATATTCCTGTACGCACCACTCTGAATCTTAAGAAACTCAGTAATAAAGGTGGGAGACAAATCTGTCTCAGAATAGTGGCTGTACCAAAGAAGCGACTTCACTTTCACCTTTCACTTTCAAGCACTGGAGAAGGAAATGGCAACCCACTCCAGTGTTCTTGCCTGGAGAATCCCAGGGACGGGGGGAGCCTGGTGGGCTGCCGTCTGTGGGGTCACACAGAGTCGGACACGACTGAAGTGACTTAGCAGCAGCAGCAGCAGCAGCAGCAAAGAAGGACCTGGTCCACCAAGGAAACAGGGTGAGCCATACCTATCACATTACATCTCGGCTCAGAGCAGTGTTCACTTACCTGACAAATGTATAAGGGATAGAGCCAAGTAAAGTAATATCCTATACTCTGTTATCAAACAACAAATCAAACCAGAAATTTACCATGAGTTGTATGGCTATATCACTGATTTCTAATAAATGCTCTATTCTATATATGTTTTATTTGAAATGTGTTATTCAGAATTTATAATGATTATCCAACCTTCCCCCTTCTGTAGTCTATAAGTCTTTGAATATCTAAAGAAAAAGTTTATGGAGGTTCAAGATACTTATGAACGTTCAAGCTGATATTCTCTTTCCCTGAATATATAACATGAGATTTTCCTTACTTCTTCTTCCATGTTTTAAGTAAGGAGGTTAGGAAACATGGCTATCGACGTGCAGGGAGATAGAGAGGATGAGAACAATCTGAAGTTCCCTTGGATGATATATTTATAGAATATTTAAGGTTCTCATTCTAGGTTGAGTCCATGGGGACAGCTGCACACTAAATCCTTGCAGTACTCTACTTTTAATCAGCAGGTGCTTTTGTACATATATCATTTGAAGGTCTAATGCACAATGTAAGAAATAATGGTTACACGATAACACATGTACACCCATGGTGGATGCATGTTGATGTATGGCAAAGCCAATACAATATTGTAAAGTAAAAAAATAAATAAATAAAATAATAAAATTACTTAAAGAAGCGAAAAAAAAAAAAGAAACAATGGTTAAATACTCAAGTACCAAGGCATCTTGATATTGTTTCTTCCACAAATTATTTTAAGTATTCTAATAGAATCTTTTTGGTGTGATAAAACAGCAAATAAACTTTGCACAGAATGATTTGGACTGGAATCTCGACCTTATTAATTGTTATCTTTCTCTCTCTCTCTCTCTCTCTCACACACACACACACACACACACCCCTAGCTTTTTTAACTGGAAGCTATGGAGTTGACTGTCATTTTCAAATACTTTCTAAGGGTATTCTCTTTTCTCTGTTTTTGTTCTGAATGTTCTGTGAAGACAGTCCTAATGGAAGATTGGTTATTACAAAATTAACAAGTATCATTTTTTTTAGATTTTCTTTTAGAGAGGGTAATTTTATTGACAATAAATAGGTAGCTTCACGGTATCCATAATTCTGATTTTTTGATTGTTTATAATCTTATCTGGGCTCACGGCTGGACTACATTTCCCAGTTGCCCTTGCAATTAGGTGTTTTCATGTAACTAAGTCCTAGCCAATGAAATGCAAGGTTCCTCTCAAGCCTGGGCCATAAAAAGGTCTCATATATAATCCTCCCTGCTCTATTCCCATTTTTTTGCTGGTGAAACAGAGGCCTCCAGGGAAATCTTGGGAATCACAAACTGAGAGCAACATAAACCCAAAGTTCTCGGGAGTTGAGGTCCCTGAATACTGCTCAAGGAGAACTGCCCAACCAACAACATCCCCTTCCCTGAGCAAGAAACAGGCATCCTTTTATTATTCCTGCATTACCTTAATAAATATACTGTCTTAGCACAATACTTAACACAGAGTAAGCACTCAGTAATTGTTCTCTTTTCCCATTGTCAGCACATATCGATTCAATTCATGGACTAAAACCTGGCTTCCCTGATAGCTCAGTTGGTAAAGAATCTGCCTGCAACTCAGGAAACTTGGGTTCTATCCCTGGGTTGGGAAGATCCCCTGGAGAAGGGAAAGGCTACCCACTCCAGTATTCTGGCCTGGGAAAATCCCACGGACAGAGGAGCCCTTGTGGGCTACTGTGGGGTCGCAAAGAGTCGAACACAACTGAGCGACTTCCAATTTCACATAAAGCCTGGACAGACTCAGGAAATAATCTCTGAAACTGCCCAACTCTAGTTATAGCTTTCTTGTTTATCCATTTCTTTGCATGTGTATCTTTCATTACCATCTCTGCTAACCTTTGAGCAACATAAAATAGATAGCTTTACTCATTTTTCTATCTCTATTGCTTTGCTTTAGATGCCTAGGCAAAGTTTCTTTTTTTTTTTTTTCTTTTTTTTTTTATGAAACGAGATGGCAAAGTTTCTTGAATGAACTAAAATACTGGGCTGGCCAGAGCAAAGCCTGACAAGAAGTGCAGTTAAGTCCTGGGAATGTAAAGCATAGTGGTTCAAAGTTCAGATTCCTTTAGTCAGAAAGCCCAAATTTTGTTGCTAGAGCCTTGAGTCAACTTCTTATTAGCTGAGGTTTCTGCCCCTCTCAGAATTTCACTTACTCATCTGTAAACTGAGGACAATAATAGTAACTCATAAAATTAGCTATGGTTACTTTGTTATTATTGTTATCATTACTAGGCAGGTAATTTGTGGCATTAAGACATTAAGATATCAAAAAAGGTACACACATTCTTTGAAAGTTGCTTGAAGTGATAAGAATCAATTGGATTCTCCTATTGAATACCACTTCCTTTAAAAGAACAAAATCAGTCAAGCAGGGGCATCACTAAGCAATTACTCATCCACAGCCCAAAATTATGTTTGTTAATGTCACAGTGACTCATATATTTAGCAAACATCCTTACTTTTGAAATTTCAAGCAAATCAAACTCATGTTCAAATTTTTTTTTCTTTTCTAATTTTATTTTATTTTTAAACTTTACATAATTGTATTAGTTTTGCCAAATATCAAAATGAATCCGCCACAGGTATACATGTGTTCCCCATCCTGTTCAAATTTAAAAGAATAACCAAAAAGAAAAAAGGGGCGGGGGGAAAGGCAAGTGAAATAAATGAGAAGTAGCTTTTCATACAATCAGACTACAGATGAATAAAATAGGTGTATATGTGACATAATCACTGCTTGTTGCTGAACTAACATTGGCAATGCTAGCACAATTTGACGTCTAAATAAAGATACTGGAAGTGGAAAAAAAAGTGACATTTCAAAAGAGTGAACTATGTGATTAGGCAGTATAAGAGTTGCTTAAATATCAACTTTACAAATCATTTAGAAAGCACTTAACACAAAAAACAGTCGGAGATGTAAAAAATAAAAAGCTTAGATGAAGACAAATGACGTGATTTTTAGAGCATAAATTCTTAGGGATAATGCAAAAGACAATTCTGTAGATATTATCTCTGCTTAGTACTCTTTTTTTAAATTTATTAAACACACACATGCACATATACACACACACACACACACACTGGTTAAAATGAATATGCAGCCCCAAAACCCTTGTATTCAGAATCTCCACTCAGTGTGCATTTTTATTTCCTCCCATCTATAAATTAGAAAAGCTGTTCAGGATTAAAAAAACAAAAGATGGATACCTGATTTAGGGAAAGTTGTCCTATGGTGGAAGCAGAAAAAAATGGAATTTCAAGATTCCTGATTATTAGAGCTGGAAGAGGCCTTTACTCCAGACACAGGTGATTTCAAATCCCAGCCCCACTACATACTGATCATAGATTACTTCATCTCACAGAGTCTTGGTTTCTTTATCCATAAAAGTATAATACTAATATACAAAAGATTTGGTTTATATACATTTCCATAAGTATTCTTTTTTTTTTTTTACTCCAAGTTCTGAAAGGCCTCTGTTGCCCTTGTTTAAGATCAAACAGCAAGTTAGTGGCAGACAGTAAAGGCCCCATATCTCAAAGATCAATCCAGTGTTATTTTCTCTTCACCAAGTCACTTCCTTATGTCACTATTTGTCAACTGAACTCAACTTTCTCTAATTGTTTCCCTGATGCACTATGTTAAATGTTGACAGATAGCCCCCAATACATTCTAATCTCTTATGAATTCATTTATTAACAAGTAATTGTAAAGCATCTGCTATGTGTCAGGCACTATTCTAATTACTGGTAATAGATCGGAAATCAGTGGAGATACAGCCGACTTTGAAGAACTCATAGCCTGTCCGGGAGCAGGAGTGAGAGGGCAGAAGGCAGAAAATAAACAAATAAATAAGAAAACATCAGATGGTGACAAATTCTAGTTAGATGATTAAAACAGAAGCCTTTAATAGAAAGTTGGCTTTATTAGGGATTTTAAGAAAGGCCTCTCTGGGGAGATCGCATTTAATCTGTGATCCAAACAGCATGATGAAGTTAGCCAAGTAGAAGAAATTAGTGCAGAGCTGATAGACCAGGAGTAAGTTTGGCATGTTCAAGAAACAGGGAGAGATCAAGTAGAGAGAAGAGAGAAAGGAGGACAGTATCAAATAATGTCAAATTGATGCCCACATACCAGTCTTCAGAAACCTAGGTGTTTCTAATTCAAGGCAAGAGTTTGCATTTCACTCTATGTGCTTTAAGAAACCATTGGATGATCTTAGCTGTAAGAAGTATCATAATCAGGTTCAGATATACATAAAAAAGAGAACTAAACCTTAAAGGAGAGGTTCTGAGCAGCAAGGAATGAAAGATGAGAGAAAGTGAGAGAGAGTCCAGGGTATTCAACAACTTCTCAGTGGTTACAATACATCTTTTTCAGTGTCAACCTTTTAGCAAGTTTTAGACATTTTCTCCGGAGAAGGCAATGGCACCCCACTCCAGTACTCTTGCCTGGAAAATGCCATGGACGGAGGAGCCTGGTAGGCTGCAATCCACGGGGTCGCTGGGAGTCGGACACGACTGAGCGACTTCACTTTCACTTTTCACTTTATGCACTAGAGAAGGAAATGACAACCCACTCCAGTGTTCTTGCCTGGAGAATCCCAGGGATGGGGGAGCCTGGTGGGCTGCCGTCTGTGGGGTCACACAGAGTCGAACATGACTGAAGCGACTTAGCAGCAGCAGCAGCAATTTTTTCAAAAATCAAAGCAAAATAACAACAAATAAAAACCCAGACATATGTCCAATTGTATATCTTATAGAACTAACAACAATAAAAGATGTCCTTTTCATCATAGGGGACTAGAAATAAAAAGTAGGAGGTCAAGAGATACCTTGAGTAACAGGCAAGTTTGGCCCTGGAGAACAAAATGAAGCAGGGTAAAGGCTAACAGTTTTGCCAAGTAGAGTGCACTGGTCATAGCAAACACTCTCTTCCAATAACGCAAGAGACAACTCTACACATGGACATCAACAGATGGTCAATACCAAAATCAGATTGATTATATTCTTTGCAGTGGAAGATGGAGAAGCTCTATAGTCTATAGAAGTCAGCAAAACCAAAACCAGGAGCTAACTGTGGATCAGATCATGAACTCCTTACTGCAAAATTCAGACTTAAATTGAAACAAGTAGGGAAAACAACTAGGTTATCCAGGTATGACCTAAATCAAATCCTTTATTATTATACAGTGGAAGTGACAGATTCAAGGGCTTAGATCTGATAGACAGAGTGCCTGAGGAACTATGGACACAGGTTCATAACATTGTACAGAAGGCTGTGATCAAACCATCCCCACAGGAAACACAAAAATGGTGTATAAACTCGAACCCAAAACAATAAAGTAAATGGCAACGGGATCATACTTATCAGTAATTACCTTAAACGTAAATGGGTTGAATGCCCCAACCAAAAGACAAAGACTGGCTGAATGGATACAAAAACAAGACCCCTACATATGTTGTCTACAAGAGACCCACCTCAAAACAGGGGACACATACAGACTGAAAGTGAAGGGCTGGAAAAAGATTTTCCATGCAAATAGGGACCAAAAGAAAGCAGGAGTCACAATACTCGTATCAGATAAATTAGACTTTAAAACAAAGGCTGTGAAAAGAGACAAAGAAGGTCACTACATAATGATCAAAGGATCAATCCAAGAAGAAGATATAACAATTATAAATATATATGCACCCAACATGGGAGCACCGCAGTATGTAAGACAAATGCTAACAAGTATGAAAGGAGACATTAACAATAACACAATAATAGTGGGAGACTTTAATACCCCACTCACACCTATGGATAGATCAACTAAACAGAAAACTAACAACGAAACACAAACTTTAAACGATACAATAGACCAGTTAGACCTAATTGATAGCTATACGACATTTCATCCCAAAACAATGAATTTCACCTTTTTCTCAAGCGCACATGGAACCTTCTCCAGGATAGATCACATCCTGGGCCATAAAGCTAGCCTTGGTAAATTCAAAATAAAAATAAAAATGTTAATATTTCAAAAAAAAAGAAAAGGAAATAAAAAAAGCAAAATGGTTGTCTGAAGAGGCATTAAAAATAGCTGAGAAAAGAAAGTTAAAGGCAAAGGAGAAAAGGAAAGATATATCCATCTGAATGCAGAATTCCAAAGAATGGCAAGAGGAGATAAGAAAGCCTTCCTAAGTGATCAATGCACACAAATAGACAAAAACAATAGAATGAGAAAGACTAGAGATCTCATCCATAAAGTTAGAGACACCAAGGGAACTTTTCATGCAAAGATGGGCACAATAAAGGACAGAAATGGAGTGGACCTAACAGAAGCAGAAGATATTAAGAAGAGGTGGCAAGAATACACAGACGAACTACACAAAATAGGTCTTAATGACCCAGATAGTCACAATGGTGTGATCATTCACCTAGAGGCAGACATTCTAGAATGCGAAGTCAAGTGGGCCTTTGGAAGCATCACTATGAACAAAGCTAGTTGAGGTGATGGAATTCCAGTTGAGCTATTTCAAATACTAAAAGTTGAGGCTGTGAAAATGCTGCACTCAATATGCCAGCAAATTTGGAAAACTCAATAATGGTCACAGGAATGGAAAATGTCAGTTTTCATTCCAATCCCAAAGAAAGGCAATGCCAAAGAATGTTTAAACTACTGCACAATTGCACTAATCTCACATGCTAGCAAAGTATTGCTCAAAATTCTCCAAGTGAAGCTTCAACAGTACATGAACTGAGAAATTCCAGATGTTCAACCTGGGTTTAGAAAAGGCAGAGGAACCAGAGATCAAATTGCCAACATTCGCTGGATCATCGAAAAAGCAAGAGAATTCCAGAAAAACATCTACTTCTGCTTGAACACTGACTATGCCAAAGGCTTTGACTGTGTAGGTTACAACAAACTGGAAAATTCATAAAGAGTTGGGAATACCAGACTGCATTATTTGCCTCCTAAGAAATCTGTATGCAGGTCAAGAAGCAACAGTTAGAACCAGACGTGGAACCATGGACTGGTTCAAAATTGGGAAGTACAGCAAGGTTGTATATTGTCACCCTGCTTATTTAAATCACATGTAGAGTACATCATGCAAAATGCTGGGCTGGATAAAGTACAAGCTAGAATCAAGATTGGTGGAAGAAATGACAATAACCTCTGATATGCAGATGACACCACCCTTATGGCAGAAATAGAAAAAGGACTAAAGAACCTCTTGATGAAAATGAAAGAAGAGAGTAAAAAAGCTGGCTTAAAACCCAACGTTAATAAAAAACGTAGGTCATGGCAACCAATTTCATCACATCATGGCAAATAGATGGGAAACAATGGAAACAGTGACAGACTTTATTGCCTTGGGCTCCAAAATCACTGTAGATGGTGATTGCAGCTATGAAATTAAAAGACACTTGTTCCTTGGAAGAAAAGCTATGGCAAACCTATACAGCATACTAAAAAGCAGAGACATTACTTCGCCGACAAAAGTACATCTAGACAAAGCTATGTTTTTTTTTCCAGTAGTCATGTATGGATGTTAGTGTTGGATCATAAGGAAAGCTGAGCACTGAAGTATTGATACTTTTGAACTGTGGTGTTGGAGAAGACTCTTGAGAGTCCCTTGGACTGCAAGGAGTTCAAACCAGTCAATCCTAAAGGAAATCAACCCTGGATATTCATTGGAAGGACTGATGCTAAAGCTGAAACTCCAATACTTTGGCCACCTGATGCAAAGAACTGACTCATTAGGAAAGATCCTGATGCTGGGAAGAATTGAAGGCAGGAGGAGAAGGGGATGACAGAGGATGAGATGGTTGGATGGCATCACTAACTCAAATGACATGTGTTTGACCAAGCTCTGGGAGTTGGTGATGGACAGGGAAGCCTGGCATGCTACAGTCCATGGGGTCACAAAGAATCAGACATGACTGAGAACTGATTGAAGTCCAATTCTAAAATAGGACAAAGAGAGTAATATTTTACTGAAGACACTGGGAGGCAGAAAAGCATGAAAAGCTACTTTTTGAAACACAAAAGAAAAGCAGCCTGGGAAATCTACCTTTAACCTGCCACGTCTTCCAAAGCTTCTCATCCTTCAAGACTGTGCCTTGTGTTCTCTTTCTCTCCACCTCTGGACATACCTCTCTCTCTTTCCCTGCTCCCAGCACTGCAGAAACGTTTTCTACCTCTCCATGCCCCGGGACTTCCCCTAGGTCCTTTTCTCTCATGAAAATCAACTTGGTCCTAACTTAGATCTCAAAATGAGCTTCAACCAAGTTTGAACTCAGGAACACAAAGCTTCTTCCTTCCTTTAAGAAGTTAAAAAATGGAACTTATAGGTCTGAGCAAGTTGTGATTTATGAGTAATAATTATTAAAAAAATGGAACAGGGATCATACATTCATGAACTCAGTGGATTCTTATGATCAGGAACATTATAAATTTGCACCAACATTCCTGTCTCCTATATACTTCTCATCCCTTGATTGTGGGTGGGACTTATGATTTTAATGGGATGTCTCTTTTGTGATTAAGTTCCACTGTCTGACAAATGTGAAGGTATTTTGCACATGCAATTGTATTCATTTGAATTAATAAAAAAGAGATTATACTGGATGAGCCTGACCTAATTGTGTGAGCTGTGTGATAGAGAATTTAGGCCTTCCAGGAAGGGGGATATTCACATATATACACTACCATGTGTAAAGTAGCTAGCTAGCAGGAAGCTGCTATACAGCACAGGAAGGTCAGTTTGGTGCTCTGTGCCAACCTAGACAGGTGGGAAGGAGTGGGGTGGCGGGGACGGTGGTCGCAAGAAGGAGGCTCAAGTGGGAGGAGATACATGTATATTTAGGACTGATTCACAATGTTATACAGAAAAATCTAACACAACATTGTAAAGTTGTAAATTGTATTCCAATTAAAATAAACATAAGAGAGATTTTCCTATTTGCCTTGAAGCAGTAAGCTCCTCCTGAGAAGAGCGTGAGGTCAGGAGGTTGAGACGAGCAGCAATTCCAGGATGACGGCAAGCAAGAAAATGGAGTCCTCAGTCCTACAAACTCAGGCAGCTAAATTCTGCCAATGGCCCACACCATCATGGAAGGGAACCCTGGGCTCCAGAGAGGAAAGCCAGCCAACACCGTCTTTGCAGTCTAGTGAGATCTTAAACAGAGAAATCTCTGCCTGGACTCTGATCCTTGGAAATTGTGGGTAATAAATGCATGCTGATTTTAAGTTGCTCAACTTATGGTAATTTGTTGTCCCATGGTAGAAAACTAAAATAATCTGTGAATAACATTCCAAATTCAATTTAATTGGTCTTTTCTGTGGTTATTTTTCTTTTTCTATAGCCACCCTTTCTCTGCTTCTATCACAATGTTTTTATCTCTATCTTAGCATATTTTTTTAAACATTTACTATTATTGATTTCACAATGGAAACAGTGAGAGACTATTTTGGGGGCTCCAAAATCACTGCAGGTGGTGACTGCAACCATGAAATTAAAAGACACTTGATCTTTGGAAGAAAAGTTATGACCAACCTATATAGCATATTAAAAAGCTGAGACATTACTTTGCTGACAAAGGTCCGTTTAGTCAAAGCTATTGTTTTTCCAGTAGTCATGTGTGGAATCACAGTTGGAATATAAAGAAAGTTGAGCACCGAAGAACTGATGCTTTTGAACTGTGGTATTAGAGAAGATTCTTGAGAGTCCGTTGGACTGCAAGAAGATCCAACCGGTCCATTCTAAAGGAAATCAGTTCTTAATATTCATTGGAAGGACTGATGCTGAAGCTGAAACTCCAATACTTTGGCCACCTGATACAAAGAACTGACTCATTTGAAAACACCCTGATGCTGGGAAAGATTGAAGGCAGGAAGAGAAGGGGACGATAGAGGATGAGATGGTTGGATGGCATCACTGACTCAATGGACATGAGTTTGAGGAAGCTCTGGGAGTTGGTGATGGAAAGGGAGGCCTGCACGCTGCAGTCCATGGGGTCGCAAAGAGTTGGACACGACTGAACAACTGAACTGAAATGACTGATTATTGGTTTGGTCTATCCACCTGATGGCCTATTGCAATCATTTTTAAAATGGCTTTTCTATGCATTATCAACTATTTGCTCATTTCCTAAAACCATGTCTCTTCATTCAAAAATTTTTTTCACTTTATATCCTTCTTTTTTTTTTTTGCTTTGGCCAATAATTTTATTAGAATAAAGTCTTATTGCAATATTTTCTTCACAAAAAAATATAAGAAACTTGCTTTTATACCATGCAAATATAAAAAGAAACACATCTTAAAAGTGTATACTTTTATACTTGACTGAATACCTGTGGCGGATTCATTTTGATATTTGGCAAAACTAATACAATATTGTAAAGTTTAAAAATAAAATAAAATTTAAATAAATAAATAAAATAGAGATCATAAAAAAATAAATAAAATAAGTTTTTGAAATTCAGTCAAGTATATCCTTCTTTTAAAATCCTGTTTATCCTTCTATATATAAAGTCTGCTTCCTTTATGAAGTCTCACCTGGTTAGAGTTATGCTCACTTATTCCAAACTCCTTCAACATTTGTTTGTTCATCTTTATGTTTGCTTTGTTTTACAGTTATCTGATTGTTTTTTTATTCTTGGATAACATAAACTATACCTTTTCCCTAGCACCAAATACAGTCAAACTTCAGTATTTGCATATTCCACATCTGCAAATTAATTTGCAACTTCAAATTCAATACTCATAACATTTTCACAAGCATTCAGGGACATGTACATGTTCTAAGGGGGGAAAAATGAGTTGCCTGATGTTCATGTTGCCAGCCAGGGTGGAATGAGGCAATTCTTCACTTTCTTGTTTCAGCTCTCATATTAGAAACAAGTGATCATTTTGCAGCCTAGTTAGTGCATACACAATGTGATACACATTTTTTATATTGTTGTGCTTTTGGTGAGTGAGTTTGCTGTTTAAAATGCCCCTCTCCAAGCATAGTGCTGAAGTGTTATTTGGTGTTCGTAAGCATAAGAAGGCTGTCATGTACACATGGAGAATATACATGTAGTTGAAAAGAGGAAAACCAAACTTAGAATAGGACTTTAGTGACTTTTGGAGAAATTATAAATTAAAAAAAAATCCTAGAGAAGAATGGGCAGAAGGAAGGGTGGGTAAAAGTTCCTGAAGTGTGACTGAACTTGGCACAAGTGAAAAATGGAAATAATTCTGGTATAGCTGGTGGGTGGTAATTCAGAACGAGAGAGAATGATATGGGATACTTAACTACTTCTACTTAAAGAACACAGTATACTTTTGTAACATACTGTTCCTCCACATAGAAAATGCTAATTAAAAGTGATTGTAAAAATAATAAAATAAGAATAAATAGTGGCTTGATGAATAGATTGAATTTTACATAAACAACCTGAGGGTACATTTTTCAAATGTATTTTTTCAAAATCAGTAGCAGTTGGTTTTTAAGGTGTATATTCATATTCTATTAGTTAAATGAGTTATGCCAATGGTAAATATAAAACTCCTTAAAGTTAAAAAACAAAACAAATAAGCCACCCAACAATCTGACAAAACACTTATAAAGCATTTTGTGTAATAGAATAACTCAATTGAAGGATTATCTTGCCAATACTCATTAACTCACTATCAATACACATAATGATTCAAAGCTTTTCAAAGCACATAATGCTCTAGTGGTCTATAAAACATTAATATATATGGACAGAATTATTGTATCATGACACAATCATTTTCATTTAAAATTCCAGAGTTGATGAATTTTGATCTCTGCTACTTCTACCAAAATCATCACAATAGGCCAATTCTTCCCCCCCTGGAATTCTCATAAAATAGTTGTTTTTATCCTATTAATTTCAATACTAAAATTATCTTAATTTTGTATTTTAATTTTTCATGTGCTAATGAATTTTAGGTTAAATATCTTTCAAAGTAGATAGATTAGTCTTGTTTCTAAACATGGGGGATATTAACTCATTGTATCCATATTTTGTTAAGCTCTTGTGTGTCAAGAGACCTTCCTGCGATACTCATATCATCTAGCCTTTTACCTCAGCTCTTTGTGAAATTAAATTACTGTTACAGTTTCATCACTGACATTAAAACTGCTATAAGCTAAATATGTGTAGTTATTTCACTGAGAATTCTGAAGCACACATCCTACATAAGAGGACATATGAATATCTATATTGAAGAATATAGAATGAAAGAAGAAAGAAAGGTATGCAGTTAGGAAGATGCTTTATTCAAAGACTACTACTACTTGATTTTTCCTGAGTTTCCAAGGAAATTTAATTCATGTTTTGTGATTTAAGTTGGTATGAATACATGAAGTAAAGCATACATACTTAAATAAATTATTGAATGTATGTGATATCACACTGCTTATTTGGCAGAAAATGAGGAAGATTAGTATTTTCTGTTATGTTCCACGGCATAGTAATTGTAAAGGGAGTTAATGGATATTGGTAGAAAAATAAGGGAAAGGGCTTTTTAAAGGACAGGAAGATCATTCAGAGAAATGCTGAGCTGGAGAAGAAAGGCTGGCCTTTACAAGCTATTGACCACAACATAAAATATGAATGAAAACAATAAGGAAGAGAGAGTTTTCACCTATTCAGACAAGAGTCAAAAAGAATGATACTATTCAGAATTGCATGGGGGAAAGTGATTTCAAGAAATAATTAGTGAGTCACACAAAAATAAATGAGCTTTAATGTTTACCACTGCATTTTTATAATAATGTATTTTATAATACTGCAAGTTAAGAAATAACCTAGAATTAAACACTTGAATGTCAGCTCCATAAATTGTTATATGTTAAAATGGAAAGCATGAGGATGATAAAAGGATTACAGAAGAATAGGCATTACGGAATATATTATTAAACATGAAAAACATATTACAATATTAAATATAACATGAATATATTATTAAGTTAAAAAAGATAAGTACAAAATACTAACAGCATTATTTCTGGATGTATAAATGGCTTACTAATACTAATGATTCTATTCTCATTTCCTCAAATTACCTTCCCCCCACCCCCTTGGGAAGTGGCTGGAATAGAGAGGTATTCCCTTATCAGAGTTAAGGATGAGCTTCCATAAGTCTCTTTAGCAGGAGAGGAAATTTATAAGGACTTCTACAAATTCAACCTTCAAAACTGGCTTCTAAACTACTTGTGGAAGGGTTCGCTTAGGCATGCAATTATCCATCGCAGGTCTAATTGCCCATTTGCATGCACAATTTAGAAAGGCACAGTTGAAATTTAGTCCCAGGCTCGCCGACACTAATTTTCTCCCTTGAAATTGACATTTCAAAGAACATCAGGTGGCTAAAACCCCAGATTTGTTATTTATTTCAACAGGAATGGAACTTCTTTTTCCTTTCCAAGTTGAAACATTGGTTTAAAGAATTAAATTAAAAGATGAAAGGGAAAAGACAAGCATACAAAGGAAGGCAGCCTTCCTCCATGTTATCAAGAATAGACTCGTTTGCCTTGAAAATAGTTATAATGTGATCAGTTATCCAACTAGCAAGGCTTGTCCTTACTTCTCCATAGAGGGGAAAACATATCTCACCATCTTACAGTTGCATGTTTCCATTTATAAATATCTTTATCTTCCTCTGTAAAAGTGGCAATAATAATATGCATTTCACTGAACAGTTTTGAGAATTAGAGCTGATAATACATACAAAAAATTACACAGAATTCCCTCGGTATTAGTCCTCTTCTCTGCTCCCTTCTTATTTTCTCCACCATAATACGTAATAATCCATGAGTCTATGACTGAAAGGATTATTGAAATAGTAAAGTAGACCAGTCTTCTTTGCCAACTCAATTTTATGACTCATAATTTTAGAGATTGGAGACAGATGTATTTATGAATTTGCTAGTGAGGTTCACTCACTGTGCTGTTTAAAATAGTGGTTATCAAATTTTATTTTATTTTTAAACTTTACACACAAAAAAAAAAAACACTTAAAATAGTGGTTATCAACAGCTATTATCAATGGACAAGGAAAAGGTGAATCCCCACTATTTAGCAGGGCTTGTGTAAATCTCGCCAGAAATCTGGTCTCTATCATTACACATTCAAACGAAAACAAGCAAAATGACAAGGGTGGGGGTCCTTGGTGTGTAGTGTACACATCAGTGGTGCATGACTTCTGGGTGAATCATGAAGGAGCAAGGGGTGGTCTGCCTTCCTGAACAGGAGAGTTGTGCTGCACTGTGGTTGGCCTGGGCCCCCTCGGAGCAAAGAATGTGGGGTTCCTATGGAGCAGCCTTAAACATGCAAGACAGAGCTAGAGGAGGATACTCTTAGACTTGTCCAAGAAGGCCAACTTGAGGGATGAACAAACCTTGGCAAAGAGAACTGTCCGATGACAAGTTCCTCATTTACTTGGGCCTCAGCTCAAAGGTTCAATCCTCAATGATATTCTATCAGTGTCATCACTCAAGGACTCATGCCCCTCCCTCTTTTCCTCACTGTATTTATCACTCTCTGACATTTGCTCACTTATGAATTCACTTGCTTATTTTTTCTGTGTTTCCCTACAAGAATTAAAGCTTTATCACTGGGTTTAGCATATATTAGACATTCATTCATATAAATTGAAGAAATAATGTCCTTATATTGTGGCCCCATCATACTGCCCATTTCTATAGGTTATGCCAGGAATTGAGATGTGAAGTGAAGTGAAAGCTGCTCAGCTGAGTCCAACTCTTTGTGATCCCATGGACATGAAATTCTCCAAGCCAGAACACTGGAGTGGGTAGCCTTTTCTTTCTTCAGGGGATCTTCCCAATCTAGAGATCGAACTCAGGTCTCCCGCATTGCAGGCAGATTCTTTACCAGCTGAGCCACCAGAGAAGCCCAAAGAGTTGTTGTAAAAGCTCTACTTGAGTATGGATACCTATGAGCCGCTGCTGCTGCTAAGTCGCTTCAGTCGTATCCGACTCTGTGCGGCCCCATAGATGGCAGCCCACCAGGCTCCCCCGTCCCTGGGATTCTCCAGGCAAGAACACTGGAGTGGGTTGCCATTTCCTTCTCCAGTGCGTGAAAGTGAAAAGTGAAAGTGAAGTCGTTCAGTCGTGTCCGACTCTTGGCGACCCCATGGACTGCAGCCTACCAGGCTCCTCCATCCATGGGATTTTCTAGGCAAGAGTACTGGAGTGGGGTGCCATTGCCTTCTCCAATACCTAATGAGAGCTAACTACAATTACTATCACACATAGACTCTTCAACCATTTTGTGGAATAGACACCATTTTATAGATGAGAAAGCTGAGGAAAAGAAAGTCAAATTAGTTGTCCAAGGTCACATGCCCAGAACTCAGGAAAGCTGGGCTTTGAACCAGACTATCTGGTTCCAGAGTCTGTTTCATGCTCAGCTGATGCCAGGAAGTACCCTTATCAGTAGGACTGCTCAGAAATCCTCTCTGGGAATAGGAACTGAGCAGACAGGAAGTCAGCCACTGTTAGGAACACACAGACAGCAGAGACAGAAAACAGTAGAGGTTATGAGGCACTGATACATTTGGTTCAGAAGACAACAAAACATAAACAAACAAAAAAAGCAACCTGAGATCAGGTAGCTGGATGGCAGTTCAGAGAAGCAGAGAAACAGAACCTTGTCACCTTTTCAGTAGAGGCCACAATAAATATCTGATTACTTTCTTCCTGGATCCAAAATGACAGTTAATGTGCCAATGTGCACCATTTTAAGGCACCAGGCTATTTTTGCTTCCCCATGGTATTCCTGCTGCTCTTATTATTATTGTTAATTCTGTTTATCTCTGTAGTAAATCTCTAGTAATTGAGATGATCTGATTGAATCTCTGTTCCTTGAAAACAAAAGTGCCCAGTGTAGCCAGAAGTTATTACCTTCACAATTCCTATTCAATGACCTCTTTCCTTTCTCAATTAAGAGTCAATGAATTTCTGCAGAGGTGTCACTTGCTAATTATGGGTCTGGCTCACAATGGCTGATAGCCGGCTTCTCCACTGAAGTGCTCTTGAAGACAGGAGAGCTGAATGGGTGCCCTTGGGATTTCAGGGCAGAGCTCCTGCAGTCATTACTGCCGGAGAGAAAGAACTTTGAAGTTGTTTCTGTTATCTTACAAATCATGTGACTTTTATATCCTTTCATAATGTGATTATGCTTTGCTTTAAATTTTGTTTTTCACATGGTTTTGAGGACTATCTAACAGACTGTCATGTACCTTATTTTGACAAGAACAACATCAAAGTGATACTTTCAAACAACCATTACAATATTGTAAAGTAATTATTCAATTAAGATAAATTAATTAATTTTAAAAATGTATGCAATTTTAAGATAGTCATCGTTAGATGGAAAAAAGGGGGCAAAGCCTCCAATATCTGAAATCACTTAGTTATAATGGTAGAAATCTAAATAATGAAATTTGCTACTTGCTGGTATTAAGTCCTGACTTGGATACTTCTTGAAAAAATTGACAGATCATAGGAGCTGCAGAGGCATCCATAAGATGACACTATTGGTTATTTCTAAACTTAAGTTTAGAGCAATGGCTTTCAAGCATTTTGCTATTGACTCACCAAAAGAACAGAGAAGGCAATGGCACCCCACTCCAGCACTCTTGCCTGGAAAATTCCATGGACGGAGGAGCCTGGTGGGCTACAGTCCATGGGGTCGCTAAGAGTCGGACAAGACTCAGCGACTTCACTTTCACTTTTCACTTTCATGCATTAGAGAAGGAAATGGCAACCCACTCCAGTGTTCTTGCCTGGAGAATCCCAGGGATGGCGGAGAATCCCAGGGATGGCGGAGACTCGTGGGCTGCCATCTATGGGGTCACACAGAGTCGGACATGACTGAAGCGACTTAGCAGCAGCAGCAGCACCAAAAGAAACACATTTTACATCTCAACTTAGTATACACAACCACACACCTAAAGTCAGACTTCCATGAAATAATAGGGTAACTTATTATATTCATATATGATACTCTCTGTTCCATCGTAGTTTTATTTTCTAAGATATTCTAGACAAGACCCAATAAACTGATTCTACTACCCAGGAATATGTCACAATTCACAGTGTGAAAGACAACACATTGGATAAGGTCTCTTCATGCATCATACAAAGGCAACAAGTTTGTGCATAGAGATAACACAGAGCTGAAATGGACAACAGGGAGACGAAGCTTGAAAGAGATGTACTACATTCTCCAGATGAAGTTTAAGCCCTACCAGGACAATATTTAAAGGATCAGATCTGTATTGCCTCCTAACAGCCACAATATTCAGAATTCTACTTAAAAACATCCTTCTTCCTCGAACAGACTGCATTCATTCTATCTCCTTTAACTGATTCTCACAGCCTGGGCCTCACTCATTTATTAAACACTTGGGCTTCCCAAGTGGTGCTAGTGGTAAAGAACTCTCCTGTCAGTTCAAGAGACCTAAGAGACGCAGGTTCAATTCCTGGGTTTGAAAGATCCCCTGGAGGAGGGCATGGCAAGCCACCTCAGTACTCTTGCCTGGAGATTCCCCATGGACAGGGGAGTCTGGTGGGCTATAGTCCATATGGTCACTAAGAGTTGGACATGACTTAACTGACTTAGCACACATAAGCTCCATAACTTATTTTTGAAAATATTTAATCTAATTTGAAAATTGTAAGAAACCACAAGAAAGAAGTATCTAAAAAGTCACCTGCTCTTCCACCACTTTTTGGAAATATATTAAGTCCAAAGTGAAACCCTTTCTCCCCTCTATTCCTCCCTCTGATCACAACTTTCAGAAGTAATTATTCTTAACAGCTTGATACATAAACCTGCAACTTTGAAGAGTTAGGCTTATGTTAGCCTATGTGTGTTTTAGAGGGAGACAAAATTTCATACATACATGTGTATATTTTTAAATGGAATTTTGTCATATACCACCTTCGTTTATCCATAACACAGCGTATATGTTCTGAGTTAAGTGCATATACATTCAGTTGCTCAGTCATGTCCAACTCCTTGCAATCCCATGGACTGCAGAAAGCCAGGCTTCCCTGTTCATCACCAACTCCCAGAGCTTACTCAAACTCATGTCTATTGAGTTGGTGATGCCATCCAACTATCTCATCCTCTGTCATTCCATTCTCCTGCCTTCAGTGTTTCCCAGCATCAGGGTCTTTTCCAACGAGTCAGTTCTTCGCATCCAGTGGCCAATGTACTGGAGTTTCAGCGTCAGCATTAGTCCTTCCAATGAATATTCAGGACTGATTTACTTTAGGATGGACTGGTTTGATCTCCTTGCAGTCAAACGGACTCTCAAGAGTCTTCTCCAACACCACAGTTCAAAACATCAATTCTTTGGCACTCAGCTTTCTTTATAGTCCAACTTTCACATCCATACATGACAACTGGAAAAACCATAGCTTTGACTAGCCAGACCTTTGTCAGCAAAGTAATGTCTTTGCTTTTTAAAATGCTGTATAAGTTGGAGAAGGAAATGGCAATCCACTCCAGTACTCTTGCCTGGGAAATCCCATGTACTGAGGAGCCTGGTAGGCTACAGTCCATGGGTCGCAAAGAGTTGGACACGACTGAGCGACTTCAATCAGTCACTCACTCAAGTTGGTCACAGCTTTTCTTTCAAGGAATAAGCATATACATTCACCCATTACCATTTGCCAATTGATTGGCATTTAAGTTACCCACTGTTTTCAATACTACCATAATGCTGCAATGACTCTCCACAATATACATTTTTAAGTCTAAAATATTATTGTGGTGAATTACAAAAAATGGGGATGATATTTCAAAATTCAATTGAGGCTTCACATTATCCTCCAAAATATTTTTACCAATCTATATACTTTTAGTTAATACCATATGAGAATGACTGTTTCCCAGATCTCTATTAAGACTGATATTATCAACATTTAAAATATTTGTAAATTTTATGGACAAAATATGCATGTATTTCCCTGAAAATTATGAGTTTAAAGATCTTTTCATGTCATATGTATTTCACTTTTTAAATTACTGGTTCATATCTACTATCCATTTTTCAGTTGGTAATATTTGGACGTTTAGCTTTTCTAAAAAATTATTTATAGAAAATATGTGATAAAGTCCCATGTCTATTCTATATGCGCCATTTTCTCCACAGCATGTAATCGTCTTTTAACTTTATGTATGGTGTTTAGCTACAGAAAAGTGCTTTATATTTAAATTTTCTTATTAATATACATATAGTTAAATATGTTTATCTTGTTGATGACCATTATGTGTTGCCATGCTAAAGTATTAGGTGTCTCTTTTTTTCAAGTTAAAAATAGCACTGTGGATCTTTTAAAACTACTTATACAGCACTGTATTTTTAAAACATAAAACTCTTGATATTTACATTTTATGTAACTGGACCAATTTCAGTATTTATGTTTTGCTAGAAGATCATCCATTTTATATACTTCAAAATCATTTGCATATTTATAGAAATAAAATTATCTTATAATTTTGTTTAATTTTACTTGTAGCTATAGTCATATATCACAATTTTTATTCCTAATATTGTATATTTTTGCTTTTTAAAATTTTCTATGTCAGACTTACTGACTTTAATTTTCTATTTTTAACAGAAATACATTTACTCTCATCATTCTTTTAATTTTATTTTAAAATATATTAATTTTTTACTTTTTAAACATTTTTACTTTTCTATCTTGGTTTTGTTTTTTTTTCTAGTTTCTAAAGTTGCATTTCAGTTGATTTACTTGTTACAGTTTTATTAAAGCGTATAAAAAGGGATATAAAATATACATTTTACTCTGTGTACAGTTACCATTACATTCCATAATTCTATGAACTTTTCTTATTTCTGTTCATTTCTAAGTCGTTCATATTTAAAATTTTGATTTCCCTTATGAAATATCTATTTGAATACACAGTGGATATTTGAATTTAGGAAATTAGATATGTCATTGCATATATACTAAACTAATAAAAGCTATAGGACTAAATGCTCTTTTTTCTCTGCATATTGAGAATTTCAGTGGGGTTGGGAGAGAGAAGCACCAGTTGCAAAATGGAAGGTGAAAGGAAAGAACAGCAATGTTTTTCTCAGACATCAGCTTAAAGCCCACTGAAAGGAATAGAATGTTTGCCTCAGTCTTTTCCAAGAAAGATTTGCCTACAGAAGCTGAGGGTAGTGTTTTTGCAAGGGGCTCCTCCCTGACATGATAGCAAAAGCCAGCCAGGATTTTGAAAGCAAGGCAGTGAAGGGAGTACAGAGCCATCCTCCATCCTTCTACACTGACCACAATGTGGCTCCAGCATGCTCAGATTTCTAGGAGACCCTTAGGTACCTCTCCATCATCTTCCACATGCATAGTTTTAAGCACATCTGTGTGCCAAGCACTGGGCTCCCCTGCTGGAGAAGCAGTGGGACAGTGTTGACTGAAGCACAGACACCCGCCCTGCTGAATTGGATATTGGCAGCCAACGTCAGTGGAGGGTTAGCCTGGGGATCTGAGAGCTCCTCGTCATGGGTTTTCAGAACTGGAAACCACAGAACAGAGTGGCAGAAGAATGCAGAAGGGTTGTGTATGAGCACACATGAAACTTCTTCCCAGAACCCCCACAAATACCTGGGTAAAACTAGTGCAATTTGAAAATGCTCTACACTCATCATGGAGTGAGACCTAGCATTTTATGGGGTATTTCAGTTTGTATCCTTACTTTGTTTCCAAAGACTGGCAAGGTCATCACATATGCATTTGCTTATCAACACTGGACCCACCCTTGGGAAAATGAGACAGCTTCATTTGAGTTACTGTTGTATACTTCCTTATCCTGTGTCTTCTCCAGTCTAATGAGAGAATTTCAACTTTTTCCAAGTAAACACATGTGCCAGACTCACATGTTCCTGGGACTTGTGTACTTACTCAGTAAAACATTTTCATTCAGTAATGATCATAATTATCCCTGGAAGACTGGATCTCTGACTAAAGTCATATAATTTACGGTAGCATCCTGTCTAGGAATTGTTCAGCCAATGTCTGTTGAACTAAGGATGGTATGAGCCATAGCTTTATTACTTGTCCAGCTACAACACTTTAAATTGAGATTAGATGAGTGATATCCACTGAGGGCTTCTCTGGTAGCTCAGACAGTAAAGCGTCTGCCTGAATGTGGGAGACTTAGGTTCGATTCCTGGGTTGGGAAGATCCCTGGAGAAGGAAATGGCAACCCACTCCAGTACTCTTGCCTGGAAAATCCCATGGATGGAGGAGCCTGGTAGGCTACAGTCCATGGGGTCGCAAAGAGTCGGACACAACTGACAGACTTCACTTTCTTTCTTTTACCCACTAAGTAACAGGAAAAAGTAAAAGTGAAAGTGTTAGTCACTCAGTCGTGTCCAACTCTGCACCCCATGGGCTGGGGCCTGCCAGGCCCCTCTGTCCATGGAATTCTCCAGGCAAGAATACTGGAGCGGATTACCATTCCCTTCTCCAGAGGATCTTCCCGAACCAGGGATCGAACCAGGGGTCTTCCACATTGCAGGCACATTCTTTACTGTCTGAGCCACCAGTGATCCCGAGTAACAGGAAAAAAAATTATGATTACAAATCATTTCAAGGTAGCGTATAAAAAAATAAGCAAAAAAAAAAAAATAACTTCTCACTTTCACTACAGATGGTTTTTTAGAGGTATGAAAAGACATTATAATGTGTAATTATCTGAAGTGAAGTTTTGCAGTGGGCACAAATAAATATGGAAGAAGTGAGTGTTTTATTACGATTGTTCATTAGATTTAATCATTTATTTATTCAAATGTATGCCTTGAACACCTCCACATTACCAGATATTATGCTAGGCAGAGTGAGGGAAAAAATATGGACTTTTTTTTTCTAAAAGGAATTCACAGTTTGGGAAGGTAGATGAGGTCTGTACTCTAGACA
This sequence comes from Bos indicus, assembly GCF_029378745.1. NCBI lineage: Eukaryota > Metazoa > Chordata > Mammalia > Artiodactyla > Bovidae > Bos > Bos indicus. The sequence continues at coordinate 15,148,858 of NC_091788.1, read as the reverse complement.
GAAAGGTGTGTCTGTCATCTGAGGCATACAACAGCATCTGACAGAATGAACACTAGGACTGTATTTCTGCCTTTATCGTGAATCAGATGTAGTGCTTCTTCCCCTCCCGTTTTCTCTCTAGATTTCAGTTTTCTCATCAGTAAAATGAAAGGAGTGGTCTAGGGGATTGCAAAGATGTTCAATATTTTTTGACAGTAAGAAATTTATAAATTATTTAGGAGAGACTAATTCTCCCTGGTTTAGGAAAACATTAAAAAGGAGGAATTGCATTTGAACTCATCATGAATGAATTACTCTGAAAACTGTCATAACAAACCACAGAGGAACAAATTCAGTTTCTAGGGAAAGATATGTTTATTACTGGGGCTTCCCTGGTAAAGAATCTGCCTGCAGTACAGGAGGTACAGGAGACACAGTTTCGATCTTTTGGTCACAAAGATCCCTTGGAGAAGGAAATTTTAACCCACTCCATTATTCTTGCCAGGAAAATCCCATGGACAGAGGAACCTGGCAGGCTATAGTCCATAGGGCTGCAAAGAGTTGGACGTGACGAGAGACTGAACATACATATGCACAAACATACACACATGTTTATTAATAGAATATTCTATTAAATCATAATATTGGTTTATCAGAAAATTTTGCTTTGTCCTCACAACATGTGGAGTTTTTTTTTGGTGGGGGGTGGTGGTGGCAGCAAGGGGTTGGAAACTCAACAAAAATGTTTTAGATTAGAATTTAAATTTTCATCTCTGTGTGGGCTACACATTTTCAGTTTTTTAAAATGTGTCTTCACTGTTATTTGAAAATTGCATGCTAGCAAGCATTCTTCTTAATTTAATAGCAAACTCTTAGTTATGCAATTTGCTCATATTTCAACACCTTCCCTGTCATACTATAAAGTTGATATATCTTATTTGAGATTTCCTAGTTTTATTGAAATCATACCATTATCAATCTTTACCTTGCACACACTTTTGGAAATATGTCTTTATTGCCTACCCAGTTCTGAAATATTCTCATGGAAATGGAAAAAAAAAAAAAAAAAAATCAATCATTTTAGTGTCAAGCAAACAGTTGGTTGACTGAATTAATCAGCTTTAATCCAGATGTTGTGTTATGGGTACATGTATGAGTGTAATGCAATATCATTGCATATTTAGATTATTTTTTGGTGGGGGGTATACACATCTAGGAAGTGCCCTGGTTTTATCTGTGGATTAAATGAAAGTCACTACTAATAGCGCCACCTTGTGTCTGAAATTTGAAATCCAGATTATATGTTCATGTATTACAGAATTTTCAAGCAAAAGACAAGCATATATATTAATCTACTCCAAACTTCTCTTCATAGGGTTAAGCAGCTGGAGGTCTAGGGAGGGTAAGTGAGATTAAAATCACTCACTCGGTGAATGGTGCAGCTGGAACTACAAATCAAAATTCCTGATTTTTGCTTTGGTCCCTTTTCCATCCTTTGGAGAACTGACTTTTGATGACAAAGAAAAGTAATCAGTTTTATTAAAGTCAGGTATAGATATTATATTAATTTAGCTTTAATTTATAGCTGTAATATAATTCAGTTTTGATATCTAAATACTTTAAAATCCTGATAGTAATAATGTAGACTCCTGTTATTAATGGGTATCAAGAACAATTAACTTCAAGAATATCATCCTTTTAATTATTTTTCGATGCATGATACTGGATGCTTGGGGCTGGTGCACTGAGACCACCCAGAGGGATGGTACGGGGAGGGAGGAGGGAGTGGGGTTCAGGATGGGGAACACGTGTACACCTGTGGCGGATTCATGTTGATGTATGACAAAACCAATATAATATTGTAAAGTAATTAGCCTCCAATTAAAATAAATAAATTTATATTAAAAAATTATTATTATTTTTAAAAACATATTATTTTAAGAGAAGTCACCCAAGATGTCTTCTCCCAAATAACTGATTTTATATTACATGTAAGACATGAAATGACCTTAATTTTTAGAAAAAATTTTTAAAGAAGGTTTCGAGTAAATAGCACAATGGTAGTGCAATAATAAACAATGCAAAACAACAGGTTCAGTGGACCTTTTAATTGAAAAGCTGGGATATCATATACTTTCATAGAATCTTTAGAAACTGAGGGTTCCTTCCTTAGATTTAAATCAGACTTTTTCTTTAACAAAGATGAGATAAGCACAGCATTGGCCATAATACAATGTCAAAAGAGGTAGAATATATGGTCTTTACCCTGAGAGTGCACAAGCTTTATTCAGTTATCTTTCAAAATTAAGGACAATTTATTAAAACCCAGTCAGAAATGAACAAAAATTCTATTTTTCTGGTAGTGGGAAATGGAAAGCATTTGGAATAATGGTAAATGGAAAGAAAACAAAGAGAATATTTCCTATTCGCCTATATTATGTCAGGAAAACTACAAACACTCTGATCCAGTAAATTGAGATTATCTAACCCCGCTCTTACTGAATGCCCAAATTCCAAATTGCCTTTCTGGTTTGCCAACCCTCCTTGAACAATGTGGGTCTGAACCACAAGGATCCACTAACATGTGGATTTTTTCTAATAAACAGGAACAGTAGTAAGCTATCTGTTGTTTGGATGTGTAGATGTGGGTTACAAAGATACAGGGGACAGACTATGGGACAAGAGTATCCTCAAATTTTTGGCATAGGAAGGGGCTTTGGGCTTCTCTGATGCCTCAGATGGTAAAGAATATGCCTGCAATGCAGGAGACCAGGGTTCAATTCCTGATTGGGAAGATCCCCTGGAGGAGGGCATGGAAACCCAGTCCAGTACTCTTGCCTGGACAATCCCCATGGACAGAGGAGTCAGGTGGGCTACAGTCCATGGGGTCACAAAGAGTCAGACATGACTGAGTGACTAAGGACATCTGGAACCAATTCCTGGCACATACCAAGGAAAAAATGTATATGTATATCTATATCTACCCCTATCTCTATATATATGATGAGAGAGAGTAGAATGCTAAAAAATGACCTCCTTAAAATGGGGCTCTGTCATCCAGTGTAATATAGAACAAAACCTATCTTCATTCATTCCAGTTCTACATTTTGGAATTAATACATTCATTTCAATTGACATTTGTTTGTTTGTTCACTAAAAGTCTAGTAGGACCTTAAAAGATGAATTATGTTTCCTGGTTATTAATTCTAAATAGAAACAAGCTAAGCTATTAAGACTCTTCCAATATATTTAAGATACAAAGACTTTCAAATGTATCCAGTTGTATGATAGAAATTATCCCATGGAATCCAAAACTACTGCAAAGTAGAAATTAAGAACCATTTTCCTTTGATTCCTCCATCATAGGTACAGAATCCCATTTTCTGAATAAAAAATGTGTCCAAAGAGCATGCAAACAAAAAATTTTGAGTAGTCCCATATTTCTTTAGTGAATTTACGTAAGTTCAGTTGTATGAGTCTGGTTACCATGACAGTAGTGATAATTCCAAGATGTGAGTGGAATTAAAGGATTAAAAATGGTGTACAATAAAAAACTAAAGTGTGACAAACATGGAAAAAGAATAAGGAAGAGGAGAGTCCTCAAAGTCAAGGCTAGTTTTACAGGACACCAGGCTAAGCAATTGTTGACCTCAAAATTAAAATAAGCGCATAGCAAAAACATTGGTACATTTAGCTAAGAAAAATAATTGCAACAGATTGTGCTTTGCTTCTATTAGCTGCCTAGCTAGAGAGGAGATCAGTGTACTAACCTCCAATAAAAAAAAAAAAAAGTAAACCTAAAAGTCAATAAGGTATTTAGCATAGCTTACTGGCTTCTTTTGTGGCACACTCTTTTCTAGATATCAAGTGAGCATCTTATGAGTTTTGAAAGATTTGGTTTTCTGAAAGATGCAAAATTTTCCATAGTGAATGTTAAGACTTCTTTGCAAAACACTATATTTTTGAAGAAATCATAGCTCACAGTGTTTCAGGTGAAATATAAATATGATCTGCAAAAGTGACATCTTCTGGGGTCAAGAAGAAAATAAAGACTGTGTCAAGAACCAGAGAGATTAGTTTAATGCGATCTTAGCACTGTTAACTAACTCCTGGCACTTATGAAATATTAAGAGGAGGATTTATCTACTGACCTGGAAAGGAAATGAGAAAGCTATGTACTGAGTGGAGCTAAAATATTTGCCCCAGCTTAGAGACTCCATAAATTAGCATGCCTCAAATCAGTCCTCAAGTCAATTTTTAAAAATTTGAGAAAGTAGCATTCAGAAATATTAAACAGGTAAAGAAAGAGGAGTTGTCTGAGTTTCCCAGTACAATGTCTATCATATTGGGTTAGGGAAGGAAACAGCAGTTGCATAGGTTTTGCTCCTAATTCAATTTGGTATCATCAGTTCAAGGGAAATTACACACACAGACACAGAATTATAATTCATTTTATAAATCATAATGTAGATGGGAAATTAAAGCATACCTGGGTACTATTTTTTAACTAATTGGAGTATTTTTGTATCGTCAGTGGATATTAGTATCCAGGAAAGATGATCAAATATCTATTGTTTAAGGATTAGTAAGCATATCTGAGGAGAAGGCAATGGCATCCCACTCCAGTACTCTTGCCTGGAAAATCCCATGGACAGAGGGGCCCGGTGGGCTGCAGTCCATGGGGTCGCTAGGAGTCGGACACGACTGAGTGACTTCACTTTTACTTTCCAATTTCATGCATTAGAGAAGGAAATGGCAACCCACTCCAGTGTTCTTGCCTGGAGAATCCCAGGGACTGGGGAGCCTGGTGGGCTGCCGTCTATGGGGTTGCACAGAGTCAGACACGACTGAAGCGACTTAGCAGCAGCAAGCATATCTGAACCTAATCTGATCATCATTCCATTAAATAAAAGAAAAAAAATCTTTAAAAAAGTGTTTTTTTAGGTACTAATTTAAATGATTATAGAATATTTTATGTTTTCTTCTTTTGGCTTATCTCTTATTTTTTCCCTACAATAAGCATTTATTGATTTGATACAAAATTAAATTATTTTAAACCAAATAAGCAAAGAAAAGGAAATAAGAAATCTAAAGCTTTAGGAGGTAATTCTTTGAAGGATTGGTTATTCCCTGTGAGTCAGAAGTCAGACTTGTGGACTCTACATCACACACTATGTGAGTCAATTAATTACCAAGCAGCTGTGATATTACCTTATACCCATGTAATGAACCTCAGAAAGCATGTCTATTTGGGAGTAGCCAAGAACTAAGCAATCTACAAAAACAAGGAAAGGAGTAGGAAATGGATGGAAAGATAAAGAAAAAAGATAGGAATGAGGAAAGATGGGGAAGGAGAAAAAATACAGAAAAATAAGGAGTGAGAAAAAAACATGTATAGAGTAATAAATCATACAGGTTACTTATTAAATTTCATACCCTGTACTTCACCCTTCCTATATAATATTTAGTCTCACTTAAAACATTTAAAAAATAAGTATATTAATCTTTCTTCATATACAAATCAATTTTTTTAAAAATAGAGAAGAAACTAACAGAGTGTCTGGCATACAGTCAATATACATTGCATAAATTGGGTATTTTAATGAGCTTAGTGGTTTACTCCATGGTATATTGAAATTTCAAATGATGACTTGAATAATTATGAAAATGTTCTATTACGTCCGACATCCTTTGCTTAAGAAATAGGCATTCAGCCTATTCATTTAAGGAAATTCAATAAACAAATACAAGTGTTAATTAAATTGTCAGGACAGAGGAACAGTCTCACATATTGTTGGTGGTCAAGTACATTGCACCTGACTTGAGAGAAGTAATTTGTCATTATTTACTAGTCATAAAAATTTTAAATCATGCAGTACAGTAAGCCCAATAAAATTCAAATATGAAAAATGTATATGAATATATGCATATGAATAAAGACGGATGCTTATCATAGACTTATTTATCATAATGTTCGACATTATGATAATGTTAACTAAATGCTCCACAATATGGCAATGGTTAAGTAAATTATAGTATATCTACTTTATGGAATATAATGAATACATTAAAATATTGCTTTATACTGTGTCAGAAAAATAGCTATGATATAAAGTTAAAGAAGTCAGAATGCAGAAAGTGTAAATTTTGATTGAAAAACTACATAAAATACATATCAAATATGGATTGGAGGGTAAAAACCAATATTGGTTGAACCAGAATGGTGATATATGTACATTTTATTTTTTGTTATTTTTTTCCTAAATTATCCTGTACCATTACCTTATTTTTTAAAAAAGCATATACAATAGAATAAAAGTTTGTTAGCTAAAATACCTGAGTATAAATGTGTGTATACATGTGAGCACACTAATACACAAATAAATTCATTTGGGGTTTATTGGAGTTTATGCAAATATAATAGTTTAAAGAACTTCTCATAAATATTTAAAATATTTAAAGCAGTAAGGTCCTTTAAGCAAACACTTTCTGACAATAGGATTTACAATGCATAATCTCATGGAAGGTTTTTATTCTGTTTCCTGTTACTTGTGTATTTACTTTTTGATTTGAGTGTGTAACGCGTGGTACGCTGATGTCCAGAGGACAGCAGCTCTGTGTGTATGCCTGATGCTGAGTGAATGAACTGGGGCAACAGGAAATGAAGCCTGTGTGCCGAGTTTGCTCTTAGTCTTGCGTATGATGCGGAACAATGCTTTTTTTTTTTTTTTTTTTTTTACTCAGAAGCATAATGTGATTGTACTTGCATTTTGAAAAGGTTTTTCTCACTTGAAGTCCTGATTCTGTCTTAATTTACCCTACAGGGAGTATTTGCATGACTGGCTGTTTTCTACTTCTTGGGAGCTTGGCTTCAGTAGGGGCTGGCTTGGAACACTCCAGGCTGCAGCTGCCGCGGGCTTGTCCCCTTGTGCTAGGGTTCTGGAATGTGTCCACAGCAACATGAAAGGAACTTGAGGGGACAGAGACAGGAAAGTGTATTAGGAAAGCTGTTGTGATAAAGCAGGTGGAAAACAAGGAGTGTGAGGAGAGAGTGGGGCTTGAGATGGCAAGACAGCTTCGAGAAATATGCAAGAGGCAAATAGGCAGCCTTACAGTTTCAACTTACACTGTTTCTTTAATGAAAATGGAAGCATCATTTGTATGTACACTTAATCTAAGAAAACTTTAAACTTCTTGTGTATAAATGCTACTTTTTGATCTGTTGCCCCCTCCCTTTTCTGGAAAGACATGAATGTTTAATGGTTTTGTTTTGTTGTACTCATATATAGAACTGTGTTGCTAAACAACTGAAATAATAAGAATGAGCCCTTGACTTCTTGCTAAATGCTTGTCTCAAGAAAATAAAAAATCCAAAATTAAAAATGCATTTTAAAAATACCTGGAATGATTGTTTAATTATGACTCAATAATTGACTTGATACAGGTAATTTAAACAAGTAGCCTACTTTAGAGTTTGATCTGTCCAGTAATTATGCTAAACAATAGAAAATTACCTTCACAGTAAAAGAAACCATCAACAGAATGAAAAGGCTACCTATTAAACAGAAGAAATATTTAAATCATATGTCTGATAAGGAGTTAGTTTGTAAAATATATTGCAAATATATATAGTGATAGCAAAATTTAATAAACAATCCAACTAAAAATGGGCAGAGGTTCCAAATAGACACTATTTTTTCCAAAGAAGACATACAGATGGCCAACTGGTATAGGAAGTGCTCAGCATCACTAATTATCAGCAAAATGCAAATCAAAAACACAATGAAACATCACCTCACACCTGTCAGAATGGCTATTTTCAAAAAGATAAGAAATAAAGGTTGGCAACAATGTAGAGAAAAGGGAACTACTATGTACTGTTTTTGTGGAAGTAAATTTTTGCAGCCACCGTGAAAAACATTATGGAAGCTCCTCAAAAAACTAAAAATAGAACTAGTGTGTGTGTGTGTGTGTGTGTGTGTGTGTGTGTGTGTGTGCATGCTTAGTCGCTTCAGTCGTGTCCAACTCTTTGCAACCGCATGGACTGTAGACTGCCAGCTTCCTCTCTCCATGGGAGTCTCCAAGCAAGAATACTGGAGTGGGTCACCATAGCACATGATCCATCAATTCCATTTTTTTATATTTATTAGAAGAAAATGAAAACACTAATTCAAAAAATAAGCACCTCTGTGTTCACTGCAGTATTATTTAGTTTAGCCAAAATAGAGAAGCAAACCAAGTGCCTGTCATAAATGAATGGATAAAGAAGATACACACACACACACACACACACAGAAACACACTCTAGAATATTACTCAACCATAAAAAAGAAGGGAAATCTTGCCATCTGCACAAAGATGAATGGATCTTGAGGGCATTAGGCTAAGTGAAATAAGTCAGAGAGAGAAGGTCAAATACTGTATAATATCGCCTATAGACAAGATCTAAAACAAAATTGAAAACAAGCTGATAGAGACTAAAGATTTTTATTTGCTAGAGACAAGGGGCAGGAGGTGGGAAAATGGGTGAAAAGGGTTCAAGGATACAAAATTTCAGTTATAAACTAAATAAATCTTGGGGATGCGATATACAGTATGGTGACTACAGGCTTCATGAATTCCTTCTGTTTTTAAATTGCTTATATTTTTTAACTAATTCATATCTATTTTAAGCATCTACTATGTCATTATGTTCTTACACTTTTTCAAACAAGTAAATTTGGTGATATTACCATCCTGCCTTCACCCATGTTACTAATCCCAAATTGAGAATTAGGTAACATAAATTCCTCATAAAAGCCATATGGTAACATCTGTGTTCTGATTCAAAATAAGCATACGCTTTCAACATTAAGTATCTTTCCACTGTTCTGTTTAAGAGGTCAATAAAATATTATCATAGCTTTGTATATGCCATACTTCAACATTTCTTTGCAACCCGTTTTTCAAAGAATTATTTACACATTATTAAGAAAATGCCTCTTTCCTTCTTTGTAAAATTTCTCAAGATAAAATGAAACTGAAACTTTGCTCCAAATTTATTTCCATTTTTTTTCTTATGCTATATCTAAGTAGACATGGGACATTTTGATTTTACAATTTGAACTGAAACTTTTCATACTATGTATTAAGATTTATCTCAGGCTTAGTCATACCAAAATGAATCCTACAGTTTAAGGGAAGGTTAAATACTAGTTTACATGTTGAGAGTTTTCATAATTTCATTTAGGGTCAGCAATAGTAAGATTTAAGTAATGAAGCTATGCAGCTAACTGCACAGCTTGAACATTACTAGGACATCCAATAGTCTGGTTAGTAATGAACTGTGTCTCATTATGTTAGTCTAAGTACACTTAGGACTTTGTCTCTGTGTCCTGCCTGTTCAGCCTTCTCTCTCCATCTCCCCTTGGTTCCCATTCTTCCCTCCTTAGGTCTCCACTTAAATGTCACCTTGTGAAATGTAGGTGAATATCTGATTACTCTCACTCTATACACTATGGTTAGTGTTAGTTGCTCGGTCATGTCTGACTCTTTGCAACCCCATAAACTGTAGCCCACCAAGCTCCTCTATCCATGGGATTCTCCAGGCAAGAACACTGGAGTGGATTTCCATTCCCTTCTCCAAGGGATCTTCCCAACCCAGGGATTGAACCTAAGTCTCCTGCATTGCAAGCAGATTCTTTACCATATGAGCTACAGGGAAGATCCATATCCCCTTCTTAAAATGTATTTTAACCAAAACTCCTTACCTCATGTGTCCAATGTCATATATTTTATGTACTTATTTCATATCCATAATGATCTATTACTTAATATCTATCTCCCTTCAAAAGAATACAAATTCCACAAGTGAAAGTTGTTGACACTGCTTCACTCATGAGCATTTCAGTGTCTGGCACATAGGAGACATTATATAAATAATTGCTAAGTTTATTGAATCAGTGAAAAGAATGATGTGGACCCTATCAAATTTAAGTTAAAGTCATTTAGGCCTGATTTTAATACATAGGTAATTATTGGCAAAAATCGTGTCACATTATCAGGGACATCAGAGCAACAGGAAGTCTTCTAAAAGGGAATTTTTGAAATTTGGATCACAGAAGAGATTCAGAAGAGAAAGGATGGAGGGTAACTAGATGCCCTTCCAAGTCAGAAAATGAAAGCTGAGCCTCAGAATGGTGGAGGAACACAAAGAGGACTCGGGGCCTGAGAACTTAAAATGCTAAGTACCCAGCAGTACAGAGGGAAACTTGGCATCTATCTATCTATCTATCATCTATGGTTAGATGGCATCATTGATTCAATGGACATGAACTTGGGCAAATTCTAGGAGACGGTGAGGGACAGGGAGGCCTGGCATGCTGCAGTCCATGGGGTCACAAGAGTCAGACATGATTTGGTGACTGAACAACAACATCAACCTATCTATCTGCCTACCTACCTACCTATCTACCTTATCTACTTAGAAATAAAGAGGAAAGGAATGGAATTTGTATCTGTAGCCACCCTCAGCAAGCAAAAAAAAAAGTGTGAAAAGAAAGAGAAAAGAAAAGGAAAAGCAAGAGTGAAGAGAAAAAGAAAAGAAAAAGACATCTGAAAATGCTAAGCAGATGTCAAGCACACAAAGGCCACAATATTTAGCAATAGCTGATGATAAACTTCCAGGAATCTCCTGGAAATAAGTGGCAGTGGGGCACTGTCTAGGAGTGTGAAGCCCTTTATGAGGCATAAATATGATACCATGTTGACAACTTGGGTAAAAAATAATGCAAGTATGACTGCATTTTAACTCACAGGCTGATAAGGGCAAGGATAGTATGGGGTATTCATAGAGAAACAACTGTAAGAAAAGTGAAAATTTTCACTTAAAATTATTTAGAAACCATTTCAGATTCAGTTCAGTTCAGTTGCCCAGTCGTGTCCAACTCTTTGTGACCCCATGAACCATAGCACACCAGGCCTCCCCTTCCATCACCAACTCCAGGAGATTGCTCAAACTCATGTCCATCAGGTTGGTGATGCCATCCAACCATCTCATCCTCTGTCACCCCCTTCTCCTCTTGTCTTCAATTTTTCCCAGCATCAGGGTCTTTTCCATTTCAGATTAGCCCTTCATATATATTAAGATGAACACAATCTATTTTCATTTTGCCAGATATTTAATGAAAATCTTCTATAATCCAGGTAGTGTATTCAGTATCAGGCACATGAAGATAAATAAAAACAAATTTCTGCCCTCATCAAATTTAGGATCTCATTGAGATTGGAGATAATAAACAAATGTGGTAAGCTCTATAGTAGAGATAAACAGAAGTCTCTTCAATTACACAGATGATGATGAAGATACCATAAGTGTACAAATATTGGTTAATAGTTTTAGTTTATATACCAATGGGGAGAAATATATTTTATACTTAAACAGCTGGCTTGGAAATAAATGATTGAAGATAATGTGTGAAATATGGCCACTCACTAATGGCTTAGTCACAATCCCTAAACTAATGAAACTTGCTTATTTATTTATCTACAAATTTAGTTTCCACATGCCACCAGAGGAAATGTACAGAAAATTTCTACTGCATGGCATGATTGAATTAATTGGGATTTCACTCAATATTTACAAGATCAAGCAAGCACTGATGTTAGGTGGAGGCACTTTGTATAATTCAACCACAATATTAAATTGAAAAAATCAATTTGAAAACACCCAGTTTAGCCACCTCTAATACTAGAAAAGAAAAATATTCAGGTGTGAGTAGAGGTCAGTGTTATTATTCATAAAATTTCCAAAGAACAAAAAGTTATTCTCTAATCTAGCAACTACGGTATCTGCAAGAGTTTTCTTTCTAATTCAGATAATTCAGAGCATCATGTCATAAAACCTGAACTTTGTATCTCTATAATCACCAGATATTGTCTGGTTATAAGAAAGTCCTTAACTTTTACTATTACTTTCTGCTGCTAAAGACTTCTCTTTATGATAGCTGAATCATTCTGATGGAATAAGACAGGAAGAAATGATGTTTACCCATATGTGAAAGTATCAGAGGAAAATAAGTTACAGAAAAAGTAAAGGAAAAAGGCACACCATCAGGTAATGAAGCCTGAAGTTTCTGACTATTAATTCAGAGTGTATGGTGGTCAAGATCACCTAAAGTCATAGACCTGAGACATCTGACAGGAAGTTTAGTAGAACAAGGGATGTTCTTTCCTGAGAACTTTGCTAAGCTATGTACTTCCTTCTTGATAGGCTGATCATTTAACTTTCTCAAGGATCTACCTTTCTATTCACCAAAATACTCCCCATATCCTAATGATGACAATAACAATCTTATTATCAACTCTTCCCTTTCCAGTGACTTTAGAAAGCCTCACCCCATTATTTTCCACCTCTAAACGAGTTCAATCACATATTGCTAACAAGAAGACTAAAAATTGTATGCTAACCAGCTCCCCTAAGAAACATCTTTTATCCATGGGCAATGTACTGAACAGAATGTCTGTGTTCCCCCAAATTCAGATGTTCACAGTATAACCTTAATGCTATGGTATCTGGAGATGGGACCAGGTTGGTAATTAGGGTTAGAGCATTTATGAGGGTAAGGGTCTCATGATGGGATTAGTGTCCTTATCAGAAGAGATGCAAGAGCTTGCTTGGCCTCTATGTCCCAGTGAGTGCACAAAAAGGTCATATGAGCACACAGTGAGATGGTGATTGACTAAAAGCCAAAACAAGAGACCCTAGAATAAAAGCAACTATACTTGCACCTGGATCTTGGAACTTTTCAGCCTCTATAATTATGAGAAATAAATTTCTGTTGCTTAAATCATCCAGTTGATGGTGTTTTGTTATGGCAGCCTGAACTGACTAACATAGGCGGGTTGGAGAAGCATAGTGTTACTTCCTGGATGGAAAGTATCCTTGCAGGTCATCTGAAAACTCCTATTAAGATTTAGCACTTGAATATCACCTTGAGAGATACCTTCCATACACTTGTCTATAAGGAAAGTCCTCATTTACAAACACCTAAATGATTGAATGACTAAGAGGTTTGCAGGGCAAGAAACAACAGTTGAATTTGTTCTATTAGCAAATCTCTACAAAGGAATCTTCTATTCTCTCCTTGAATAAGATGAATTTGCATAGTGGTTTTCAGAAGGCTGTTGAATTTCTTGTTGCAGACATTCGTTGGAACCATTTATAATATCTTTTGAGAATGGGTATAAATAAGAAAAAGGAAAGTAGGTACATTCACCCTATTTCCATTTGGGCTGTTAACCTCAGAAGAGGAATTCAAGCAAGAAAATATATGAGAAAAATGGGACCTTCTATGACTATTGGCCTTGTCACCTTAAGATAAATACAAAGGGAAAATATGACAAGTACATAGATTTTGACTGGTTCATTAATATGTCCCAATGCTAAGAACAGTTAGTTTCTCATCATTGTAGTAGCTCAATAAATATTCATTAAATGGATAAAATAAAGAACAAATAGGTGGATGAAGAGAATCCTCTCTGAGACAAACTTTTCTCAGTTACATGGAAAGGTGACAAGCTCTCCAATTTCTCATGAGAGGTAAAGCAAATGTGGTAACACATTAGCCGCTGGCTACTCTAACCAATGGGCATCCAGGTGTTTGTTCTTTTAAATATTCCAAAGCTTTAAAACATTACAAAAATAAAGAGGTGGGAGAAAATATGACAGAATAATTCATTGAATCATCTTACTAAGGCCAATCAAATCATCATAACTAACATCATTGTCATCACAGAAACAAAGCATTATCTATGACATTGAATCAGTATTCTAACATATGATTTCATTTAACCTGTCAACCTTAGTATTATTACATTGTTTGTGTGTGTTAGGGACTCAGTCATGTCTGACTTTTTAAGACCTCATAGACTGTATGTAGCCTGCCAGGCTCCTCTGTCCATGGAATTCTCCAGGCAAGAATACTGGAGTGGGTTGCCATTCTCTTCTCCCAGGGAACTTCCTGACCCAGGGATCGAACCCTGGTCTGCTAAATTGCAGGCAGATTCTTTACCATCTGAGCTACCAGGGAAGCCCATTACATCGTTTTTACTGATAAGCAAACTGAAGCTTAGAGAATGTAAGTAACTTGCCGAAGGTTCTAGAATTGGTTTGGGGCAAGAACAGCATTTAAATCCAAATCTTCTTGGTTTCAAATACATTCTTTCTGCTGAGCTGCTTTTTATGAAGGTGGCCGTGTACTCTTCTCATGTTTAAAACCAACTGTGCATCAAGGGTATTTCCCTGGAAGTTTCAGTGCTCATCTAACTAAGATAAATCTATAACAAGTTAGCAGGTCAAAGAAAAATAGTGCCCTCCCTTAGCTGGTAAAGCACTTAATGTCATTGTTTATTTATTTTTTAACCAAATGTCTCTTGGAGTTTTTAGTGCTTCTTCTCTGTGAAAATATATTTGCATATCCCGTAGCTGAAAAAGGCAATTAGTAATTCATGAGTAATTTAGGAAACACTGGCTATAAAGTTGTAGATATTTACATAGTTCCCATAAATTATAGTCAGACTATAATTTGTTCAATTGGAATTCTGTTAAAAGCTTGCATTTACAAAGAAAATCCGAATGCCAAATGTTGACATGCATTTTTAAAACCAACATACCGGGGCTATTTCCTCACATAATTTAAACTAAATTCATATTCCATACCAGAAGCAATAAGGTTTGTTTTCTTCCATCAAGGGAAAAAAAAAGACAAAACTATTTATGCACAGCACATGGAAAATAACTACAAACCTACCAAACATGACAGTAGCAAGAAATGTTTAGCAAACATAAATAAACTGTCAGATTAACATGCACAGTGCAAAGATCTATCATAGAAAGGGAATGTATAGTGTCCTTTACAGGCTTTGCTATTAGAATGAAACTATGACAAGAAATTGAAAAACTTTAGTTTTAGTATGAAGTTGTAGTCAGGAAAAGATGGCATCTTCTGGTGGAGAATACTGTGGTAAGATGAGATTTATATCTGGGGATAAAGGGATCAGCTGCTGATAGTTTCAGTTGGAGATCCCTAATAGATATTCAAATAAAGATAACTGAATAAGCTGGAGAAGGAAATGGCAACCCACTCTAGTACTCTTGCCTGGAAAATTCCATGGATGGAGGAGCCTGGTAGGCTATAGTCCATGGGATCACAAAGGGTCGAACATGACTGAGCAACTTCACTTTCTCATTAGATATGGGACTCTGGAATGCAGGGAGACATTGGGTTGTAGATATAAATGGGGGATCATTATCATCTAATGATATTTAAAGCCATTAATAAGCAAACATGATCCTGGATGAGAATTCCCGGAGAATGATATACATAGAGAAAATAATCTGTCTAAGGATAAAACACTAGGGTTGTCCAACATTTAGATGTGGAATCAATAAGGATGAACCAACAAAGTACCCAGTAAAGGAGTTGCAAGTTAGGTAGGAAGTGGGACAATAGAGAATGTGACAGTCAAGTGAAGAAATAATCTAAACAAGGATTGGTTAATTATAGGAAACCCTGCAAAAAGCAAAGTAAGAAGACGACCAAGTGTGTCCATTGCATTGAACATCAAGGAGCTCAATGATGATGATAAAATGTGCTTCAGTAGAGTCATCTGTGCAAGACTCATTGAAATGGTTTCAGAAGAAACTGGGCAGACAAAACAGGAAACAAGTGGAGTCAGCTCTTTTGAGATGTTTGATTATAAAGTTGAGCAGGGAAGATAGGTCACAGCAGAGGAAATGTGGACATTTTTAAGATGAAAAACAGAAAAGCACATTTATATGTAATAGAAATGATCAAATCAAGACAGAAATATTAATGACATAGAAGAGAAAGGGAACCCTTGCTAAACTAAAGTCTGAGAACTGTGAGAGGAGGTCAGATTCAGTACACTGGTTGAGGAGTTGGCCTCAGGGAGAAGCAAGGTCTGTTGGACAAATAAAGACTTTTCCAGCTTGACTCAGTGATAAAAATTATTCTTGTCTGATTTCTGAGAAATTCATATGAACTGAGAAAATGAAATAATCTCTAATATCACGGTGCAGAGAAGGCAATGGCACCCCACTCTAGTACTCTTGCCTGGAAAATCCCATGGACAGAGGAGCCTGGTAGGCTGCAGTCCATGGGGTCGCTAGGAGTCGGACACGACTGAGCGACTTCACTTTCTATTTTCACTTTCATGCATTGGAGGAGGAAATGGCAACCCACTCCAGTGTTCTTGCCTGGAGAATCCCAGGGACTGGGGAGCCTGGTGGGCTGCCGTCTATGGGGTCGCACAGAGTCGGACACAACTGAAGTGACTTAGTATAGCACAGCATAGCAATATCACAATGACCTTTACTATATGTTGAATAGATCTAACATGCTGTAGATTTCAAGAGTCAGTCCTGTCAAAATAAATACAGTATTAAGTAGCAGAAACTTGATCTCCTAATAAAATATTAAACCCTAGCTCTCATTCACAGATGATTTTGAGAATGGTTTTGAGTCAAACTGAGCTGTCTTGTGTGTGTGTGTGGTCGCTTAGTCGTGTCCGACTCTTTGCGACCCCGTGGACTGTAACTCACCAGGCTTCTCTGACCATGGGATTCTCCAGGCAAGAATACTAGAGTGGGTTGCCATTTCCTTCTCCAGGGGATCTTCCCAACCCAGGGTTCGAACCCGGGTCTCCTCTGAACCACCAAGGAAGCCATCTTTAGCGGGTAAATGTATCTCTGAAATGTTCCTTTCTTAATTAGTCAACAAACTTCTATTGAAAGCTTGCAAAGACAGATAAATAGAGTCCTTGCTTTCAAGGGGGAAGTAAAGAGAGTTCAGAAAAAAATTAGCAATTACAGTACAGTGTGGTTAGTGTAATGATAAAAATAAACGCAACTTGGAAACGAATATAACTAAATAATTAGTGAGATAGGGCAGGATGAAGAAATATGTCCTCTATACAGATGCTTAACTGAAGTTTTAAAGGATGGTTTGACAGAAAAATGAAGTACCCAGTGTAGTAGGAGAAAGTCTAGAAAACGAAGCAATGCAAAGATGAGAAATAGCTCAGGGTATCAGGCCAAGGGATGAGAATGCTAATGCATACCACTGCCCCTGACATGTGAGTTAGTGCTGTTATAATTACCATTGCAGAGCATTACCAAACCCCCCATATAAAGCCAGCTGCAATTTTATTATAAATATATTTGTCAATTGTGATTTACCATTCATATTCTATTAATTTATCATTGTGTTAAAATCTGGAACATATACTACGAACCATAAAAACTGTTTGAAAAAAATACCCTTAATTTCAAAGTAATTCTTATGTGTCTATTGCTGGCTTTCTTTCAAAATATAAATTTATTATTTTAGTGGCTCCAGATATGATCTATTCAGTTTGACATACATTTTTACTGTTGAATGTTATTTTTCTATTAAAATTCATAAGTCAAGGAAAACTTCAATTCAATACAAGTTAAATGCCTTACCTCCCACCTGTCATCTGCACAAAGCATATAATTTCCCTAAAATTATGCAAAAATTAGCTAATTAAGATTTAATTTGCTAATCCTTGCTCAGTTAAACTAGTGACATATGCAAATTGCCTGCTGAGGCCTTTAAAATTTTTGAAGCGAATGATAAACAAGATTTTGAGTTCAAAAAAATGTAAAGAATCTGGTGATTGACACAACATAGCAGTAGATCGTTGGATAAATACTTACTCTAGTTTTATTCTAAGCACAAATTGGAGTATTCATAAAAATATGATGAAGGGCACACATAGGCATGTTAATCACAATGCCTCAAGGACCATAAAGACATTAGAACAAGAGGAAATTAACACTGTGAGTCTCTAAAGAGAGAATATATTCTATCTCTTACTTACAAAATTATTGTACAGGTTTTTTAAAACTTGGATACACTGCACTCTACCTTTGAAAAAATTCCTGTTCAGTGTGAAACAGAATATCTACTATATTTTTGGGGAGGTTACTTGGAACTACTTAGCACTGAATTGCACTAAGAAAGGGTCAGCGCATAAGAACACAATCTCTTAGGTCAAAGGAGTGTACGAATATTTTCTAGATCCAAAAACCCTCGTTGTTTTATTGAATTACTCAGTGTTAAGGAAGCTGTGCTGGTGTTGTGTAAAAATGGATTGAGCAAGAGGAAAGATGCATTGTGTATTTGTGTGTGTGCGTGCATGTGTGTGTGATACAGATGGACCAGAGAGAAGTTAACATGAATATGATGATAGCTGACTTTCCAAGTAGTTAAAATACACAGGAAGACTGAAGAGATCCATGTCAAGTATATCCTAAATCATTTTTTTATTGTTTTTTAATTTAATTTTATTTAACTTTATAATATTGTATTGCATTTGCCATATATCAAAATGAATCTGCCACAAGTATACATGTGTTCCCCATCCTGAACCCTCCTCCCTCTCTCCTCCCTCCCCATACCATCCCTCTGGGTCGTCCCAGTGCACCAGCCCCAAGCACCCAGTATCGTGCATCGAACCTGGACTGGCGACTCGTTTCATATATGATATTATACATATTTCAATGCCATTCTCCCAAATCATCCCACCCTCTCCTTCTCCCACAGAATCCAAAAGACTGTTCTATACATCAGTGTCTCTTTTGCTGTCTCATAACAGGGTTATTGTTACCATCTTTCTAAATTCCATATATATGCATTAGTATACTGTATTGGTGTTTTTCTTTCTGGCTTACTCCTCTCTGTGTAATAGGCTCCAGTTTCATCCACCTCATTAGAACTGATTCAAATGTATTCTTTTTAATGGCTGAGTAATACTCCATTGTGTATATGTACCACAGCTTTCTTATCCATTCACCTGCTGATGGACATCTAGGTTGCTTCTATGTCCTGTCTATTCTAAAGAGTGCTACGATGAACATTGGGGTACACGTGTCTCTTTCCCTTCTGGTTTCCTCAGTGTGTATGCCCAGCAGTGGGATTGCTGGATCATAAGGCAGTTCTATTTCCAGTTTTTTAAGGAATCTCCACACTGTTCTCCATAGTGGCTGTACTAGTTTGCATTCCCACCAACAGTATAAGAGGGTTCCCTTTTCTCCACACCCTCTCCAGCATTTATTGCTTGTAGACTTTTGGATTGCAGCCATTCTGACTGGAGTGAAATGGTACCCTAAGACTCCACCAGAAAATTACTAGAACTAATCAATGAATATAGTAAAGTTGCAGGATATAAAATCAACACACAGAAATCCCTTGCATTCCTATACACTAATAATGAGAAAATAGAAAGAGAAATTAAGTAAAAAATTCCATTCACCATTGCAATGAAAAGAATAAAATACTTAGGAATATATCTACCTAAAGAAACTAAAGACCTATATATAGAAAACTATAAAACACTGGTGAAAGAAATCAAAGAGGACACTAAGAGATGGAGAAATATACCATGTTCATAGATTGGAAGAATAAATATAGTGAAAATGAGTATACTACCCAAAGCAGTTTATAGATTCAATGCAATCCCTATCAAGCTACCAACGGTATTCTTCACAGAGCTAGAACAAATAATTTCACAATTTGTATGGAAATACAAAAAACCTCGAATAGCCAAAGCAATCTTGAGAAAGAAGAATGGAACTGGAGGAATCAACCTGCCTGACTTCAGGCTCTACTACAAAGCCACAGTCATCAAGACAGTATGGTACTGGCACAAAGACAGACATATAGATCAATGGAACAAAATAGAAAGCCCAGAGATAAATCCACGCACCTATGGACACCTTATATTTGACAAAGGAGGCAAGAATATACAATGGATTAAAGACAATCTCTTTAACAAGTGGTGCTGGGAAATCTGGTCAACCACTTGTAAAAGAATGAAACTAGAGCACTTTCTAACACCATACACAAAAATAAATTCAAAATGCATTAAAGATCTAAACGTAAGACCAGATACTATAAAACTCCTAGAGGAGAACATAGGCAAAACACTCTCTGACATACATCACAGCAGGATCCTCTATGACCCACCTCCCAGAATATTGGAAATAAAAGCAAAAATAAACAAATGAGACCTAATTAAACTTAAAAGCTTGTGAACAACAAAGGAAACTGTAAGCAAGGTGAAAAGGCATCCTTCAGAATGGGAGAAAATAATAGCAAATGAAGCAACTGACAAACAACTAATCTGAAAAATATACAAGCAACTCCTACAGCTCAATTCCAGAAAAATAAATGACCCAGTCAAAAAATGGGCCAAAGAGCTAAATAGACATTTCTCCAAAGAAGACATACAGATGGCTAACAAACACATGAAAAGATGCTCAACATCACTTATTATCAGAGAAATGCAAATCAAAACCACTATTTCATGGTACCATTTCACACCAGTCAGAATGGCTGCGATCCAAAAGTCTAAATCATTTTTAAAAATGCATGTATCTGTTGACAAATACCGTTTTAAGTAGGTGAATATTATATTTGATTATCCCCAAAATGATTAAAAAAAAAAAAGTTTTCATTTGTTTAGTGTAAAATACGAACAAACATTCTGCTAGGTCTTTCACACACATTGTTTTAGGAACACTTTGACTTCTGATGTCCAGAACTGTAAGATAATACATTAGTCCTATTTTAAGCAGCAAGGTTTGTGCCAACTAATTACAACCACAATAGAGAATTAATATAGATATTTCTTATTATCATTACCAACACTATCTATAAAAAACAGAGTTATTTTATAGCTTGACTGTGACATCTCTGAAGATGCCTGCATATTTGGCTTTGATTATTGCCTTAATAAAGGGCACTGAAATTATTCATGCTATTAAAACTTGAAACTTCCTTGGTGACCGCTAGGGTTGGTCTGTCTAATGATGGCTTCACTTGGCACAAACAGTTAGAAATCCTTACTTGGGTATGTGACCAAAAGGAAAAAAGACCCGGCTGGAAATTCTACCTTGAAGACAGGATTCATAGCACAGATCTTGGTGGTTTGGTATAGGGACAAACTGTTTGTGTGATAGATTACGAATCCTGGGAAATAATTCTGGCTGTCTCTTCCTGCACTATATTCTCTTACTATACCTAGCTTTTCCCTTTAAATGAAAGCCCTATGTGTCGCTAAGTCGTATCCAACTTTTTCTGGCCCCATGGACTGCAGTATGCCAGGCCTCCCTGCCTTCACTAGCTCTTGGAGTTTGCTCAAATTCATTTCCATTGAGTTGGTGATGCTATCTCACCAACTCATTCTCTGCTGCCCTTTCCTTTGGCCTCTGATCTTTCCCACCATTAGGGTCTATTCCAATGAGTTGGCTCTTCTTATTAGGTGGTCAAAGTACTGGACCTTCAGCTTTAGCATCAGTCCTTCTAATGAATATTCAGGGTTGGTTTCCTTCAGGATTGATTGGTTTGATCTCCTTGTGTCCAAGGGACTCTCAAGAGTCTTCTCTCACACCATAATTTGAAAGTATCAATTCTTCAACACTCAGTCTTCTTTATGGTCCAACTTTCACATTCATACATGATATTGGGTGATTGGTAGTATCTTGTAATTTCTTTTAAATACTCAAAGTTGATAAACTGTTACACAATTATGATAAAGTGCTTTGAATGTTCCTGGTTTCTAAATTACATTATAGAAATTACACAAGCTCTCTAAGATAGCCTCTTGTTATAGGCATTCTTGGATATTTTCAATAAATTTATTTTATGATGTCTTATTGCTTATACTAGGCTATCACTCTGAAATTTTCTTTCTTATATGATTATATTCCCAAAAGATTAGTGTGAATGCAACATGTACTAAGAACTGTTTTAAGCAATCTGAAAGGGAATTGATTGAATTAATCTTATAAATGAGCTTCCCTGATGGCTCAGTTGGTAAATAATCTGTCTGCAATGCAGGAGACCCCAGTTTGATTCCTGGATTGAGAAGATCTGCTGGAGAAGGGATAGGCTACCTAATTCAGTATTCTTGGGCTTCCCTTGAGGCTCAGCTGGTAAAGAACCTGCCTGCAATTCAGGAGACCTGGATTTGATCCCTGGGTTGGGAAGATCCCCTGGAGAAGGGAATGGCTACCCACTCCAGTATTCTGGTCTGGAGAATTCCATGGACTGTATAGTCCATGGGGTTGCAATAAGTCGGACACAACTGAGCGACTTTCACTTTCTTTCACTTTCTCTTTTAATCTTATAAACACTCTCTCACACACACACACACAAGTATACACAATCTCATGAGATAGGTCTTTTAGCATCCTTTGCATCATTGGCTTACCTTTCATAAGTAAAAGGATACTTCTTGTAAATCCTCATTGGAATGCCTCAGAGTAACCGGGAAACAATTGCCAGTGTGATAGGTTAGCAATATACAAAAAGTCCACTTGCTATAAAGTGCATTTCATGTTATAGCAGCAGAGAGTAATCAACATGAAAATAATCCTTTCCATGTTGTGACCTATATAACTCTGAAGTGAAATGTGACATTGACATTGGGAATTAGAGTTGCTTGCAATTGGGCAGGAGTAAATCTATTCAAATGACACCATTTTGTGAGGTTTCAATTAGTTCACACAATAGGGGGCTTTATGATGACAGTGATGCTACTGCTGCTGCTAAGTCGCTTCAGTCATGTCCGACTCTGTGTGACCCCATAGACGGCAGCCCACCAGGCTCCCTGGTCCCTGGGATTCTCCAGGCAAGAACACTGGAGTGGGTCGCCATTTCCTTCTCCAATGCATGAAAGTGAAAAGTGAAAGTGAAGTCGCTCAGTCATGTCCAACTCCTAGCCACCCCATGGCCTGCAGCCCAGCAGGCTCCTCTGTCCATGGGATTTGTCAGGCAAGAGTACTGGAGTGGGTTGCCATTTGAGCCAAAGCAATATTGAGGGTTATCAAACTGGACTTGCTTCAACAAATTCATCAACTGTTCTCTCTTTGCTCATCATTGAGTCAAGATATAGCTCTCAAGGGTTGACTAATATGGAGTCTTGTGGACATATGGGTGATCTTTCTTTTTTTTTTTTTGGCTTACTCCTATAATGCTGGCTTCTTTTATCATGCAATGACGATCAGAGTGTAAAGAATCCCTGCAATATTAATGGCCAAAAGAAGGGAGAAGAATGTACACGAGGAAGTTGCTAGTTATTAGTCCTCAATGACCATTCATTCCTGAAAAATATGCTTAAACTTCTTTTTTTTTTAATCAAACAGATAGCAAAACAAACAAATTACCTCATTTAAAGCTTTACATTAAATTATCAACAAGTTTGGTTAGGTTGTTGTTTAGTTTCTAAATCATGTCCAATTTTTTTATGACCCCATGAACCACAGCCCACCAGGCTCCTCTGTCCATGGATTTCCCAGGCAAGAATACTGGACAGGGTTGCCATTTTCTTCTCCAGGGGATCTTCCCAACCCAGAGATCAAATGTGCATGCATTGACAGGCAGGTTCTTTACCATGGAGCCACCAGGGAAGCCCAACTTTGATTATGCATGCTTGTGTGTTAAGTTGCTTCAATTGTGTCTAACACTTTGCAACCCTATGGACTATAGTCTACCAGGCTCCTCTGTCCATGGGATTCTCCAGGCAAGAATACTGGAGTGGGTTGCCACGCCCTGTGTCTCCTGCTACTCCTGAATTGCAGGTGGTTTCTTTACTGCTGAGTCACCGGGGAAGCCCAACTTTGATTATACCAGTTATTAAATAGGCTACATCAATTATATCAATTACTTTATTCATTTACATAAGACAAATTAACTTTTTACCATATGCCAAGCATGATGTTGGATAATAGTAATACACAATGAATAATATTATTCTAGCTTTAAGAAACTTCTATGTATACAGATCCTTAAGACTAAAATGCAGGGTAGGTTCTAGAATTCTATATAAAAGAAGAATCTTCTTTTCACTGATTTCACATTCCTCATTAAAAATAAATTTTTAAAATCACGTATTTATAAACAGTGCTGCGATGAACACTGGGGTACACTTGTCTCTTTCAATTCTGGTTTCCTCAGTGTGTATGCCCAGCAGTGGGATTGCTGGATCATAAGGCAATTCTATTTCCAGTTTTTTAAGGAATCTCCACACTGTTCTCCATAGTGGCTGTACTAGTTTGCATTCCCACCAGCAGTGTAAGAGGGTTCCCTTTTCTCCACACCCTCTCCAGCATTTATTGCTTGTAGACTATTGGGTCGCAGCCATTCTGACTGGCACGAAATGGTACCTCATAGTGGTTTTGATTTGCATTTCTCTGATAATGAGTGATGTTGAGCATCTTTTCATGTGTTTGTTAGCCATCTGTATGTCTTCTTTGGAGAAATGTCTATTTAGTTCTTTGGCCCATTTTTTGATTGGAGTATTACTCAGCCATTAAAAAGAATACATTTGAATCAGTTCTAATGAGGTGGATGAAACTGGAGCCTATTATACAGAGTGAAGTAAGCCAGAAAGAAAAACACCAATACAGTATACTAATGCATACACATGGAATTTAGAAAGATGGTAACAATAACCCTGTATATGAGACAGCAAAAGAGACACTGATGTACAGAACAGTCTTTTGGACTCTGTGGGAGAGGGAGAGGGTGGGATGATTTGGGAGAATGGCATTGAAATATGTATAATATCATATGTGAAATGAGTCGCCAGTCCAGGTTCGATGCACAATACTGGATGCTTGGGGCTTGTGCACTGGGATGACCCAGAGGGATGGTATGGGGAGGGAGGAGAGAAGGAGGAGGGTTCAGGATGGGGAACACATGTATACCTAAGGCAAATTCATTTTGATATATGGCAAAACCAATGCAGTATTGTAAAGTTAAATAAAATAAAAAAATTTAAAAATCTTATATAAAAAATCACATATTTATTTTTGTTTTCCCATTACTTCTGGAATCAGGTATAAAAAATATAGCCAAATATGATAACAAGGAGTTTACCTATATGCTTTTTTATTAGAATTTTACAGTTTCTAGTCCTACATTTAGGTCTTTAATCTATTTTGAGCTAATTTTTGTATATAATGTAAAATAGTGGTCCAGTTTAATACTTTTGCATGTGGTTATTCATTTTTTCCAATAAGGAAAAAATAACTTAAGAGATTGTCCTTATTTCATTATATATTAATGCCTCTTCTGCAGTAAATTAATTGACCAAGTATGTGTTAGCTTATTTCTCAGCTCTATACTCTGTTTCATGTATCCATTTTTTTTTTTTTTTTTTACGACAATATCATACTGTTTTGATAACGATAGCTTTCTACTGTAGTTTGAAATCTGGGACCATGATGCCTCCAGTTTTGTTCCTTCTTTTTTAAGATTGTTTTGGTTACTTGGGATCTTTTGTAACCAAAAACCAAAGAAACTAATTAAAAAATGGGCAGAGTACCTGAATGGACACTTTTCCAAAGAAGACATACAGATGACCAACAGGCATATGGAAAGATGTTCAAAATCACTAATCATCAGGGAAATGCAAATGAGAAACACAATGATATTTCACCTAATATCTGTTTGAATAACTATTATCAAAATGACAATAAATAATAAGCATTGGTGAAGATGTTGAGCAAAGTAAACAGTCATGCACTTTTAGTAGGAATGTAAATTGATGCAGCCACTAGGAAAAATAGTATGCAGATTATTTTAAAAAATGAAAAGAGAACTACTATATAATCCGGCAATTTCACTTCTGAGTATTTTTTCAAAGAAAACCAAAACACTAATTCAAAAAGCTATAAGCAGCTCATGTTCCCTGTAGCCAAAACATGAAACAACCAGAGTGTCCATCAAAGGATGAATAAAGAAGATGTGAGAGATGTGTGTGTATACACTTATTTTGTATACATACATATACATGCATGCACATACAATGGAACACTACTCAGCCATAAAAAAGCATACAATCTTACAATTTATAACAACATAGATGGATGGTACAGGTATTATGCTAAATTAAATGTCAGTGAAAGACAAAAACCTTATGATTTCATTTATATTTGGAATCTAAACCAAAACAAATAAGCCAATAAAACACAACACAGCAAAACTTATATACAGATACAGAGAACAGATTCATTTTTTTTTTTAATGCCAGAGGTAAGGGGGTAGTGGAAGGTGGTTAGACAAAATGGATGAAAGGGATCAGAAGTATAAGCTTCAGGTATAACATGAATAAGTCATGGGACTTGGACTGCAAATTTGACAGTTGCTGTCATCACAAGGAAAAATAAAATCTGAAACTTTGCAGGGCAAGAGCTCACAGGTCTATTGTGATCATTTCACAATGAATACAAATATCATAAATCACATTGTATACTGGAAACTAACAGAGCATTGTATGTCAATTATACTTTAATAAAAGCAAAACTAAAACAACCTGTGTAGATTAGGGTCGTGAACTACATAAGTTCTGAAGACTATAATACAAGCCCTTTTTTATCATGAAGTACTGGACACATACTATACATACGGCTAAGTGTATCTCAGCCAAGTCTCCAGCATGAATTCAGAGTTTTAGCCCAGTTCTTTGCCCATCATGCAAAGTTTCCTTACTGGCTGAGAAGCTTTGCTATCATTTGGGATAATATAAGTGCTTAACAAGTGGATAAAATTTACTTTTAAGTAAAAACAAATAAACCTATATATTAAAATCTGGAGTTATTAATAAATGAATAAATATTTTACATTTTGAAGATTTGTAATGTTTAAGGACTTTGGCCTATTAGAGAAATGTTCAGTATTTAGAAGCCAAATTAGCATATATAAGAGAGCGAATATATTATATAGCCACCTGATATGAAAAACTGACTCATTGGAAAAGACCTGAACTGGGAAAGATTGAAGACAAGAGGAGAAGGGGATGACAGAGAATGAGATGGTTGGATGGCATCACTGACTTGATGGACATGGGTTTGCGCAAGATTCAGGAACTGGTAATGGACAGGGAAGCCCGGCGTGCTGCAGTCCATGGGGTCAAAGAGTTGGACACAACTGAGTGGCTGAATGGAACTAAACAGAGAAATTTGTGATTTGGTGATTTTTCAGTGGAAATCTCTCTAAATTTGTACAAAACCTTGGAACATGAGATTTCTCATATTTGTGAATTTAACTTTATACTTATAAGTTCTTTGGAAATTTTCTTTATTAAGATAGAAAAGAGAAGCATTTAAAAATGGAAATCATAGCAATACAGGCATACCTGAAGAAACAAGAAAAAAGTCAAATAAATAACATAACTCTACACCTAAAGCAACTAGAAAAGGAAGAAATGAAGAATCCCAGGGTTCAGTTCAGTTCAGTCACTCAATCGTATCTGACTCTTTGCGACCCCATGAATCACAGCAGGCCAGGCCTCCCTGTCCATCACCAAAACCCGGAGTTCACTCAGACTCACGTCCTTCGAGTCAGTGATGCCATCCAGCCATCTCATCCTCTGTCGTCCCCTTCTGCTCCTGCCCCCAATCCCTCCCAGCATCAGAGTCTTTTCCAATGAGTCAACTCTTCACATGAGGTGGCCAAAGTACTGGAGTTTCAGCTTCAGCATCATTCCTGCCAAAGAAATGCCAGGGCTGATTTCCTTCAGAATGGACTGGTTGGATCTCCTTGCAGTCCAAAGGACTCTCAAGAGTCTTCTCCAACACCACAGTTCAAAACCATCAATTCTTCAGCACTCAGCCTTCTTCACAGTCCAACTCTCACATCCATACATGACCACTGGAAAAACCATAGCCTTGACTAGACGAACCTTTGTTGGCAAAGTAATGTCTCTGCTTTTGAATATGCAATCTAGGTTGGTCATAACTTTTCTTCCAAGGAGTAGGCGTCTTTTGATTTCATGGCTGCAGTCACTATCTGCAGCGATTTTGGAGCCCAAGAAAATAAAGTCTGACACTGCTTCCACTGTTTCCCCATCTATTTCCCATGAAGTGATGGGACCGGATGCCATGATCTTCGTTTTCTAAATGTTGAGTTTAAGTCAACTTTTTCACTCTCCTCTTTCACTTTAATCAAGAGGCTTTTTAGTTCCTCTTCACTTTCTGCCATAAGGGTGGTGTGATCTGCATATCTCAGGTTATTGATATTTCTCCCAGCAATCTTGATTCCAGCTTGTGTTTCTTCCAGTCCAGCATTTCTCATGATGTACTCTGCATATACGTTCAATAAGCAGGGTGACAATATACAGCCTTGACGTACTCCTGTCTGTTGTTCCATGTCCAGTTCTAACTGTTGCTTCCTGACCTGCATACAGATATCTCAAGAGGCAGGTCAGGTGGTCTGGTATTCCCATCTCTTTCAGAATTTTCCACAGTTGATTATGATCCACACAGTCAAAGGCTTTGGCATAGTCAATAAAGCAGAAATAGATGTTTTTCTGGAACTCTCTTGCTTTTTCAATGATCCAGTGGATGTTGGCAATTTGATCTCTGGTTCCTCTGCCTTGTCTAAAACCAGCTTGAACATCAGGAAGTTCACAGTTCACGTTTTGCTGAAGCCTGGCTTGGAGAATTTTGAGCATTACTTTACTAGTGTGTGAGATGAGTGCAATTGTGTGGTAGTTTGAGCATTCTTTGGCATTGCCTTTCTTTGGAATTGGAATGAAACTGACCTTTTCAGTCCTGTGGCCCAGGGTTAATAAAAGGAAAGAAATCTTAAAAATTAGGGCAGCAATAAATGCAAAAGAAACAAAATAGACCATAGCAAAAATAAACAAAGCCAAAAGCTGGTTCTTTGAAAGGATAAATAAAATTGAGAAACCATTAGCCAGACTCATGAAGAAACAAAAGGAGAAAAATCAAATCAATAAAATTAGAAATGAAAATGGAGAGATCACAACAGACAACACACAAATACAAAGGATCATATGTGACTATTGTCACCAATTATATGCCAATAAAATGGACAACCTGGAAGAAATGGACAAATTCTTAGAACAGTACAACTTTCCAAAACTGAACCAGGAAGAAATAGAAAATCTTAACAGAACCATCACAAGCATGGAAATTGAAACTGTAATCAAAAATCTTCCAGCAAACAAAAGCCCAGGTCCAGACGGCTTCACAGCTGAATTCTACCAAAAATTTAGAGAAGAGCTAACACCTATCCTACTTAAACTCTTCCAGAAAATTGCAGAGGAAGGTAAACTTCCAAACTCATTCTATGAGGCCACCATCACCCTAATACCAAAACCTGACAAAGATGCCACAAAAAAAGAAAACTACAGGCCAATATCACTGATGAACATAGATGCAAAAATCCTTAACAAAATTCTAGCAATCAGAATCCAACAACACATTAAAAAGATCATACACCATGACCAAGTGGGCTTTATCCCAGGGATGCAAGGATTTATCAATATCTGCAAATCAATCAATGTAATACACCACATTAACAAATTGAAAAATAAAAGCCATATGATTATCTCAATAGATGCAGAGAAAGCCTTTGACAAAATTCAACATCCATTTATGATAAAAAACTCTCCAGGAAACAGGAATAGAAGGAGCATACCTCAACATAATAAAAGCTATATATGACAAACCCACAGCAAACATTTCCTGGTGATAAATTGAAAGCATTTCCTCTAAAGTCAGGAACAAGACAAGGGTGCCTACTCTCACCACTACTATTTAACATAGTTTTGGAAATTTTGGCCACAGCAATCAGAGCAGAAAAAGAAATACTGCTACTGCTGCTACTGCTAAGTCGCTTCAGTCGTGTCCAACTCTGTACGACCCCATAGACAGCAGCCCACCAGGCTCCCCCGTCCCTGGGATTCTCCAAGCAAGAACACTGGAGTTGGTTGCCATTTCCTTCTCCAATGCATGAAAGTGAAAACTGAAAGTGAAGTCTCTCAGTCATATCCGACTCTTAGCGACCCCATGGACTGCAGCCTACCAGGCTCCTCCATCCATGGGATTTTCCAGGAAAGAGTACTGGAGTGGGGTGCCATTGCCTTCTCCAAGAAAAACAAATAAAAGGAATCCAAATTGGAAAAGAAGAAGTAAAACTCTCACTGTTTGCAGATGACTTGATGCTCTACATAGAAAACCCTAAAGACTCCACCAGAAAACTACTAGAGCTAATCAATGAATATAGTAAAGTTGCAGGATACAAAATCAACACGCAGAAAGCCCTTGCATTCCTATACACTAATAATGAGAAAAT
Source organism: Bos indicus (assembly GCF_029378745.1). Taxonomy (NCBI): domain Eukaryota; kingdom Metazoa; phylum Chordata; class Mammalia; order Artiodactyla; family Bovidae; genus Bos; species Bos indicus. Next base: position 15,118,685 of record NC_091788.1, on the reverse strand, counting down.
AGAAAGAGAAATTAAGTAAAAAATTCCATTCACCATTGCAACAAAAAGAATAAAATACTTAGGAATATATCTACATAAAGAAACTAAAGACCTCTATATAGAAAACTATAAAACACTGGTGAAAGAAATCAAAGAGGACAATAATAGATGGAGAAATATACCATGTTCATGGGTTAGAAGAATCAATACAGTGAAAATGAGTACACTACCCAAAGCAATCTCTAGATTCAGTGCAATCCCTATCAAGCTACCAACGGGACTTTTCACAGAGCTAGAACAAATAATTTCACAATTTGTATGGAAATACAAAAAAACCTCGAATAGCCAAAGCAATCTTGAGAAAGAAGAATGGAACTGGAGGAATCAACCTGCCTGACTTCAGGCTCTACTACAAAGCCACAGTCATCAAGACAGTATGGTACTGGCACAAAGGCAGAAATATAGATCAATGGAACAAAATAGAAAGCCCAGAGATAAATCCACGCACCTATGGACACCTTATCTTTGACAAAGGAGGCAAGAATATACAATGGAGAAAAGACAATCTCTTTAACAAGTGGTGCTGGGAAACCTGGTCAACCACTTGTAAAAGAATGAAACTAGAACACTTTCTAACACCATACACAAAAATAAACTCAAAATGGATTAAAGACCTAAACTTAAGACCAGAAACTATAAAATTCCTAGAGGAGAACATAGGCAAAACACTCTCTGACATAAATCACAGCAGGATCCTCTATGACCCACCTCCCAGAATACTGGAAATAAAAGCAAAAATAAACAAATGGGACCTAATTAAACTTAAAAGCTTCTGCACAACAAAGGAAACTATAAGCAAAGTGAAAAGACAGCCTTCAGAATGGGAGAAAATAATAGCAAATGAAGCAACTGACAAAGAACTAATCTCAAAAATATACAAGCACCCCCTGCAGCTCAATTCCAGAAAAATAAACGACCCAATCAACAAGCAGGCCAAAGAACTAAACAGACATTTCTCCAAAGAAGACATACAGATGGTGAACAAACACATGAAAAGATGCTCAAATCACTCATTACTGAAAAATGCAAATCAAAACTACAATGAGGTACCATTTCACACCAGTCAGAATGGCTGCGATCCAAAAGTCTACAAGCAATAAATGCTGGAAAGGGTGTGGAGAAAAGGGAACCCTCTTACACTATTGGTGGGAATGCAAACTAGTACAGCCACTATGGAGAACAGTGTGGAGATTCCTTAAAAAACTGGAAATAGAATGGCCTTATGATCCAGCAATCCCACTGCTGGGCATACACACCGAGGAAACCAGAATTGAAAGAGACACGTGTACCTCAATGTTCATCGCAGCACTGTTTAGAATAGCCAGGACATGGTAGCAACCTAGATGTCCATTAGCAGATGAATGGATAAGAAAGCTGTGGTACATATACACAATGGAGTATTACTCAGCCATTAAAAAGAATACATTTGAATCAGTTCTAATGAGGTAGATGAAACTGGAGCCTATTATACAGAGAGGAGTAAGCCAGAAAGAAAAACACCAATACAGTATACTAATGCATATATATGGAACTTAGAAAGATGGTAACGATATCCCTGTATGCGAGACAGAAAAAGAGACACAGATGTATAGAACAGTCTTTTGGACTCTGTGGGAGAGGGAGAGGGTAGGATGATTTGGGAGAATGGCATTGAAACGTGTATAATATATAAGAAACGAATCACCAGTCCAGGTTCGATGCAGGATACAGGATGCTTGGGGCTGGTGCACTGGGATGACCCAGAGGGATGGTATGAGGAGGGAGGTGGGAGGGGGTTCAGGATATGGAACAGGTGTACACCCATGGCAGATTTATGTTGATGTATGGCAAAACTAATACAATATTGTAAAGTAATTAGCCTCCAATTACAATAAATGAATTTAAATTAATCACAAAAAATGGAAATCAAATACATAATTTATAATTACAGTATAAAATAATTGAAGTAACTTGAGAATATTTGTAACTGGTTCAAATATTATCAAAGACATTTTACCAATAAAATTTTGAAATGTGCCAAATAATATATTTGCCAAATATTGGAACAATAAATTTGAAACAATGGATACCTAGGTTTCCAATAATAATTTAGTAGCAATTAATAAAATTGGAAAAGACCCTGAAGCTGGGAGGGATTGAGGGCAGGAGGAGAAGGGAACAACAGAGAATGAGATGGCTGGATGGCATCACTGACTCGATGCACATGAGTTTGTGTGAACTCTGGGAGTGGTGATGGACAGGGAGGCTTGGCCTGCTGCAATTCATGGTGTCACAAAGAGTCGGACACAACTGAGTGACTGAACTGTTCCTAACTGAATAATTTTAAAAAACTGCACCTCTGAACGATCATCTTTTATAGACCCCTATAACAGTTATGGAGGATGTTAGACAGCTTACGTTAAAAACATGATATTTATACAAATAAAAAATCTGAAAGAAAATACACCAAAACATTTAGAGTAGTAATCCCATATCGTGGGATTATATATCTTGATATAGTTTCTCAATCTTTTATAGCCAATTTTTATCATATTATAACTAGAAACTTGCAAAAATTAATCTTTTTATGATATTACATTGTGATTCATCATGTTCTACTAAAAACAAGAATAGTATATAACTTCTAAATAAGTATTCAATTAAAATGTAAAGTCTTTGGAATTTTGAAATTAAATTTTATCAAGTATTTCACTGGTTCAAAAATATATTGCAGTTACACATCTGCCTAAAAATAACAAGATATGCTGTGGCTGAAATAAATTTATACAAAAATGTAAAGTAATTTGGTTACAGATTTTCTGGCATTTTCAATGTTCCGGGTGGGTCAGTGCTAAAGAATCCACCTGCCAAAGCAAGAGATGCAGGTTCAATTTCTAGTTTGGGAAGATCCCCTGGAGAAGGAAATGGCAACCTACTCCACTACTCTTGCCTGAGAAAACCTGCGGACAGAGGAGCCTAGCAGGCTAGAGTCCATGGGGCTGTTAAAAGTTGAACACAACTTAGCAACCATACGGCAAACAACAACAAAAACATCTTACAAAAGAAAATAATTATTTGTTCACAAGAGAAAGGTCTTTACTTCTTTTCAGAAAACCTAATCTCAAGTATCAATTCTGTAACCACTTTATAATTTGACAACAATGCAACTCTGGACAAATAACCAACCTCTCTTCGCTGCCTCTTGAGCACAAAGTAGATAGCACTACCACTTGACTGCATTATTAAAACATTTAAAAGAAAACAAAAATGAATATACTGTTGAAACTATTCAAGGCAACGCCGTGTTTTTTTCTTGTAGCATCCTTATAGAACTATCACAGTGATAGAAAACACATTTCTAGTTTTGATGAAACTTAAAATTTAGCCAAAGAAACAAAATATAAAGAAAATACAAAATGTGAATGAATACATAGCATAGATAGAATACAAAAATATTGAATTCTTTTTCAGGAAACAAAAGATAATACTTTTGCTTAAATTACAACAGGCCAAATATTGTGATAAACACATAAAACATAACATTAACCTTGCCGTGCATGCTTAGTTGCTCATTCATGTCCAACTCTTTGTGACCCCATGGACTGTAGCTTGCCAGGCTTCTCTGTCCATGGGATTCTCCATGCAACAATACTAGAGTGGGTTGTCATTTCCTTTTTCCACTGAGCCACCTGAGAAGCCCCAGCATTAACATTAGCATGTCACATAGTGTTAGAAGCACTGCCATAGATATGAGTGTATACTGACTGTGTCAGTGGGCTTTGTAGTGCTTCAGAGGGGTTCCAGAGAACTTCAGGGGCTTGTTTAAGGTTTTGAAGAATGAACAAAGTTTCATCCAGTAGTAAAGAGGAGAAAGGTTATTTTAGGTGGCAGGAATAAATTTTAAAGACAGTGTGGTAAGACATTGCTTGGCATATTTGTGGATGTTTGTAATACACATCCCAGTATTGAATGCTGCACAAAGTTGAACTTTATTCTGTAATACTGGAGAAAATAAATTTCAAAGAACGTAGAGAAGCTCTGCATTGCTGCTATACACTTCAATAGTTCCATTTTATGTTTTTTTTTTTCTTTTGTATATCAACATGTTTCTCTATGCATTGAAATGCTAGTTACAATCAGTATAAATAAGGAATGTACATGTAGGGAGTGGGGGTTTCCATGCTGACTCAGATGGTAAAGAATTTACCTGAACTGCAGGAGGACCTAGGTTCGATAACTGTGTCAGGAAGATCCCCTAGAGAAGGTAATGGCTATAATCCATACAGTGGCAAAGAGTCAGACATGACGGAGCAACTAACACTTCACTTTTCACTCATAAGGAGGAAGCCTGTGAAGATTTTGTTGGTTTTTAAGCAAATATCTTTCACTTTAAGTACATGCTACTTAAAGGGAAAGTAATGCTTTTAATAAAACAACTACTAGTAACGTAAGGACTCCATGGGGAAGCATCTCACAGTGACAGCAAACTTTTCCATATCAAAATGAAGAAGTCTTCCCACAACACCATCCATTGCACTTCCCAGTCCCTAATCAAATCCAATTTCAACAGCAAAAAAAGCTAATGCTTGCTGCACAGCAACTCTGGAGACCAACCAGCAGAGATTTCCCAATGGCAGCTGCCACTGTGAAATAGAGGCCAGTCGCTGTCCCAGGTAACAAATTCTGAGGTTACACAGTTTCGTTTCCCTTTAGTAGCAGTTGGCTGACTTCTCTCTGCTGTTTTCTTTAACAGCTTATAATATAGTCAGACTATCTAATAACGTAGAATTCACTGGAGGTCAATTGGAATAAATACAATCCTAGTTCCTGACAGGTATATAATCATACTGACACTTAAAATCACTGACTAACTCATCTAAGGAAAAAAACAAAAAAACTCCAAAACTAACCTTTGGAAAGAAGTCAACCAAGATTTGCTGTTTTAGTTCTGTTGCCAACAGCAGAAATTTAATTTCTTTTTGCATAATGAAATAATTATTTGTTCACATGCAGAGTCTTAAACATTTCCCTGGGGAATATCAACAGAAGGAAAAGGAGTGCATATTATGTGACTGAGATTCTTAAATATCAATGTTTCAGAAGCATCAAGTAGTATCAAATAAGAATTTCACCTCAAAGGAAAAAACATAGTTTTAGACAGGCGTAAGGACAGAGACTATTGAGAGAGTTAAGAGTATTGACGTTTGGTCTGCACAGGAGTTCTCAAGTGATATCTCGTGTGTGTGTGTGTGTGTGTGTGTGTGTGTGTGTGTGTGTGTGTGTGCACGTGTGCATGCAGGTTTATTGCTACCAGGTTTATAGAGATATAATACCACAAAATTCACCTATTCAAAATGCATAGTTCAATGATATTAAAGCATATTCAAGTATTGTGCAGTCATCGTTAATATCTCATTTTAGAACTTTCTATCCCCACTAAAATAAACTGATGCCCATTAGCAATCATTCCCTATTCCCTTCATCCCTCTACAACCCTAAACAACCATTAAATTACTTTCTATAGAAATTATTTTAGTGGTGTTATTAATTGTTTTGATCACACAAAATACTCTGTAGATATTTTGGAAATGTGAAAATATAGTAATTTTTGTAAAGACTTTGAAGTATAGGCCTAACTTCATTCTTTAGCATATGGTAACCCAGGTATTTCTGTACCCAGTGTTTCTGTTTAGTAGAGAAAGACAATTATTTCTCTACTAAGCCTCTACTACATAACCTCTTGTTGCAAAACAATTGGTCAAAAGTATATAGATTTATTTATGGACTCTCAATACTATTCTGTTGGTCTTGTCTCTATCCTTAAACTATTTTCACACTATCATTACTTCTGTAACTTTGTAATAAGTGTCAAAATCATTAAGTGTTAAGCCCAGCAGCTCTGTTCTCCTTTGTCAAATTAGTTTTGAAAAGAAAACAACTGATTTCTCTGTGTTGGTCCTGTATCCTCTATCTTAGCAAAGATTTTTTTTCATAGTCAATTACTTAGGATTTTCTTTGTTTAAAAATCCTGTCACCTTTAAATAGAGTTAGCTTTACTTCTTTTTTTTGGAATTTGTATTTAAAAAAAGGCTCAGAACTCAATTAATTCTCAGAATGGAGATTTAACTTTTATTCCTAATATCAGAGATGAAAGCATTTAATCTTTTAACACTAAACCAGATATTAACTGTGTGTTTCTTGTAGATGCCTTTTATCAAGTTAAGGAATTTTTCTTCTACCCCTACTGAATTAGGTTAAATTATTTCACTTTGTTTATGGAGATAAGTATGATTTCTGTCCTTATTGTATTGCTATGATGTATCACATTGGTCGATTTTCAATTCTTAAAACAAGCTTGTATCCAGAAATAAATCATACTTGGCCACGGTATACAAGGTTTATATACAGCTAGATTCTCCTTGCTGGTCCTTTGTTGACTTTTCTGCATCTGAATTTACAATAGATATTACTTGGTATTTTCCTTTTCTTGTGATGTTTTTGCCTGGTGCCAAGGTAACACTGGATTCATAGATGCTCATTTAGGAGATGTTCCCCCCTCTTCTATTCTTTGCAAGAATTTGAAAAATTGGTGTAGAAGAATTGATATTTATATTGAAGTTTTTGTTTATTTTTTATTAACTTTTCTTTAAATCTTCTGAAAATTTTACCAGTGAAGCTATTTAGACTTTGGATTTTTTTATGGGGCTTTTTCTTTTATTTTTTGCTTAAGAATTCAATATCTTTACTTGTTATGTCTATTTAGATTTCCTGCGGAGAAGGCGACGGCACCCCACTCCAGTACTCTTGCCTGGAAAATCCCATGGACGGAGGAGCCTTCTAGGCTACACTCCATGGGGCCACTAAGAGTCAGACACGACTGAACGATTTCACTTTCACTTTTCACTTTCATGCATTGGAGAAGGAAATGGCAACCCACTCCACTGTTCTTGCCTGGAGAATCCCAGGGACAGAAGAGCCTGGTGGGCTTCCGTCTATGGGGTCGCACAGAGTTGGACACAACTGATGCGACGTAGCAGCAGCAGCAGCTTTCTACTAATACAGTTTCAATAATTTCTGTCTTTCTAGGATTTTTTCCAATTTATCTAAGCTATCTAATTTGTTGGTATAATGTGATGAATAGTATTCCTTTATAATTTAAATAGAGAAATATTTATTTTTTCTATGGTATATAGTGACGTATCCTGTTTCAATCCTGATTTTAGTAATTTGAGGCTTCTCTCTTTTCTTCATGGGTATTCTAGCTAAAGGCTTGTCAATTTCATTGATTTCAAAGAATCAGGTTTTTGTTTAATTTTTGTTGTTGTTGTTAATTTTTCCTTTTCTGTTTCATTTATTTGCACTTACATCCTCTCTTCTTCTTCTTGTCAGTTTGTCCTGGTTTTTCAAGTACCTTAAGGGGAAAATCAGATTATTGATTTAAGATCTTTCTTTTCAGGTATATGCCCCTATAAATTTCCCCTAATCATTTCATTTAGTTCCATGTCACAGGTTGTGTTATTATGTGCCTTCATGTTCATTCAATATATAATATGTATATACTTATATATATATATACATATATAAATAAAATTTCACCAGTTAAAGTTATTTTCTGAGAAAGAGGGCTTGTCGAGCTCATCATTTCACCAGTCTTCAAGTCCCACCTTTCATAGATGACATATTTTTTTAAAATAATCAGTTTATATATGCCTCTTGGTACATTAGTAGTGGAAATCATTTGACCTCTAGAAATACTTAATTTTCAAGATTAGGAGATGGGGATAATATGTATTTATCATACAGGAGCAGATATTGAGTTAAATAACTTACTGAAAATGGTCATATTTAATCCCTGGAACAATGTTTCCTTCACCACGCCCTCACTTCTTTGGCAGTTACTGAGCTCTAAATGGGGGCTTCACCAACTTAGAATGAGTTAACATCATCAGGGTCTAAATTCTGTCCTAGGCACTCCAATTATAAAGGGCTGTTGAAGTATTAGAAAGGATTTCATTTCTCACTTTAGCAGCCATACCAGACATTGATAACTGAATACGCAAGCTATCTCTTTTAATCTGAACAGAGTCTCACAATTCTCCTCAACCTAATTATAGATATTCTCTTCTCACAAATACTACTCTTTTGTTTAGAGGACTTCTCAGATCAAATCCACAACAGAGATGGCCATAGGGAATGATGCTTATGCATAACTGTTGATTTGAATTTTAAACTTATATTTACATGTTGAATCTTTTACTAGGATATTATACCATTTTTATAATTATATCATAGAAGAAAGTCACATTGCTTAAATAACAGCTTTAGAATCAGATAATTTGTATTTAAATTTTGTTTTCCTTCCTTTCTAGCTGTGGAATATGGGAGACTTCCTGGCTTTCTGAATTCCTTTCCTTGTAATTTGTCATTATCTTTCATCTATTTATCTTTCTATTCTCAAGTATAATGGTCATCTGAGTTAAATTCACCCATTCAGGTCCATTTTAGTTTGCTGATTCCTAAAATTTCGACATTCACTTTTGCCATCTCCTGTTTGACCATTTCCAATTTGCCTTGATTCATGGACCTAACATTCCAAGTTCCTATGCAATACTGTTTTTTACAGCATCAGACCTTGCTTCTATCACCAGTCGCATCCACAACTGGGTATTGTTTTTGCTTTGGCTCCATCCCTTCATTCTTTCTGGAGTTATTTCTCCACTGATCTCCAGTAGCATATTGGGCACCTACTGACCTGGGGAGTTCCTCTCTCATTATCCTATCATTTTGCCTTTACATACTGTTCATGGGGTTCTCAAGGCAAGAATACTGAAGTGGTTTGCCATTCCCTTCTCCAGTGGACCACATTCTGTCAGACCTCTACACTATGACCCACCTATCTTGGGTGGCCCCACATGGCATGGCTTAGTTTCATTGAGTTAGACAAGGCTGTGGTCCAAGTGTGATTAGATTGACTAGTTTTCTGTGACCATTATATCTACTACTGTGGGCAGGAATCCCTTAGAACAAATGGAGTAGCCATCATGGTCAAAAAAAAGAGTCCGAAATGCAGTACCTGGATGCAATTGCAAAAACAAAAGAATGATCTCTGTTCATTTCCAAGGCAAATCATTCAATATCACAGTAATCCAAGTCTATGTCCCAACCAGTAATGCTGAAGAAGCTGAAGTTAAATGGTTCTATGAAGACTTACAAGACCTTTTAGAACTAACACCCAAAAAAGATGTCCTGTTCATTATAGGGGACTGGAATGCAAAAGTAGGAAGTCAAGAGACATCTGGGGTAAAAGGCAAATTTGTCCTTGGAATATGGAATGAAGCAGGGCAAAGGCTAATAGAGTTTTGCCAAGAGAACGCACTGGTCATAGCAAACACCCTCTTCCAACAACACAAGAGAAGACTCTACACTTGGACATCACCAGATGGTCAACACTGAAATCAGATTGATTATATTCTTTGCAGCCAAAGATGGAGAAGCTCTACACAGTCAGCAAAAACAAGATCAGGAGCTGACTGTGCCTCATTACCAAATTCAGACTTAAATTGAATAAAGTAGGGAAAACCACTAGACCATTCAGGTATGACCTAAATCAAATCCTTTATGATTATACAGTGGAAGTGAGAAATAGATGTAAGGGACTAGATCGATAGATAGAGTGCCTGATGAACTATGGATGGAGGTTCGTGACATGGTACAGGAGACAGGGATCAAGATCATCACCATGGAAAAAGAAATGCAAAAAAGAAAAATGGCTGTCTGGGGAGGCCTTACAAATAGCTGTGAAAAGAAGAGAAGTGAAAAGCAAAGGAGAAAAGGAAAGATATAAGCATCTGAATGCAGAGTTCCAAAGAATAGCAAGGAGAAATAAGCAAGCCTTCCTCAGTGATCAATGCAAAGAAATAGAGGAAAACAAAAGAATGGGAAAGACTAGAGATTTCTTCAAGAAAATTAGAGATACCAAGGGAATATTTCATGCAAAAATGGGCTCAATAAAGGACAGAAATGATATGGACCTAACAGAAGCAGAAGATATTAAGAAGAGGTGGCAAGAATACACAGAAGAACTGTACAAAAAGATCTTCGCCACAAAGATAATAACGATGGTGTGATCACTGACCTAGAGCCAGACATCCTGGAATGTGAAGTCAAGTGGACCTTAGAAAGCATCACTACGAACAAAGCTAGTGGAGGTGATGGAATTCCGGTTGAGCTATTTCGAATCCTGAAAGATAATGCTGTGAAAGTGCTGCATTCAATATGACAGCAAACTGGGAAAACTCAGCAGTGGCCACAGGACTGGAAAAAGTCAGTTTTCTTTCCAATCCCAAACAAAGGCAATGCCTAAGAATGCGCAAACTACTGCACAATTGCACTCATCTCACACACTAGTAAAGTAATACTCAAAATTCTCCGAGCCAGGCTTCAGCGATACATGAACCATGAACTTCCAGATGTTCAAGCTGGTTTTAGAAAAGGCAGAAGAAACAGAGATCAAATTGCCAACATTCGCTGGATCATCAAAAAAGCAAGTGAGTTCCAGAAAAACATCTATTTCTGTTTTATTGACTATGCCAAAGCCTTTGACTGTGTGGATCACAATAAACTGTGGAAAATTCTGAAAGAGATGGGAATACCAGATCACCCTCTTGAGAAACCTGTATGCAGGTCAGGAAGCAACAGTTAGAACTGGACATGGAACAACAGACTGGTTCCAAATAGGAAAAGGAGTACGTCAAGGCTGTATATTGTCACCCTGCTTATTTAACTTATATGCAGAGTACATCATGAGAAACACTGGGCTGGAAGAAGCACAAGCTGGAATCAAGATTCCCGGGAGAAATATCAATAACCTCAGATATGCAGATGACACCACCCTTATGGCAGAAAGTGAAGAGGAACTAAAAAGCCTCTTGATGAAAGTGAAAGAGGAGAGTGAAAAAGTTGGCTTAAAGTTCAATGTTCAGAAAACGAAGATCATGGCATCTGGTCCCATCATTTCATGGCAAATAGACGGGGAAACAGTGGAAACAGTGTCAGACTTTATTTTTTGGGCTCCAGAATCACTGCAGATGGTGATTGCAGCCATGAAATTAATAGATGCTTACTCCTTGGAAGGAAAGTTATGACCAACCTAGACAGCATATTAAAAAGCAGAGACATTACCTTGCCAACAAAGGTCCAGCTAGTCAAGGCCATGGTTTTTCCAGTGGTCATGTACGGATGTGAGAGTTGGACTGTGAAGAAAGCTGAGTGCCGAAGAATTGATGCTTTGAACTGTGGTGTTGGAGAAGACTCTTGACAGTCCCTTCAACTGCAAGGAGATCCAACCAGTCCATTCTGAAGGAGATCAGCCCTGGGATTTCTTTGGAAGGACTGATGCTAAAGCTGAAATTCCAATACTTTGGCCACCTCATAAGAAGTGTTGACTCATTGGAAAAGACTCTGATGCTGGGAGGGATTGGGGGCAGGAGGAGAAGGGGGACAGAGGATGAGATGGCTGGATGGCATCACCTACTCGATGGACATGAGTTTGAGTGAACTCCGGGAGTTGGTGATGGACAGGGAGGCCTGGCGTGCTGCAATTCATGGGGTCACAAAGAGTCGGACACGACTGAGCGACTGAACTGAATTGAACTGATTCTCAAGTATCACCACTCTTCCCCTGGCACCTAAGTTTCTGTTTCAGCCCTTTTAGTAAATATATTGTGTCATATATTTATTTAAATATCTTCCTGTTCTTGCAAAGGACATTTTTTCCATTTTGATAGAACTTGGATAAGATCCTTCTACATTCATCTCAAGCATTAACTTCTCTACAACTGAGAAAAGTTAATAACTCCTTTCATTATCTCACTATGACACTTTCTATAAAATCTTGTTAGGTACACTCACTGAAGCATCCATTTACTTTCAAGATAAGGATTTTATTGTAAAAAGGAATTTCCCTCATCGCCTGACTCCATGTTTTATGCATACAAAGTTGAAACAAATGTTTGCTGGACAGAATTGCTTCAAGAGTTATGAAAACATATTTAGAGCAAAGGTCATAGTCATTCTCCTTCATAATCAATTTATAATAATGCTCATCTTAAAAAACATGGATCTAGCTACATTGACAAGCGAGATTAACTGTATATTTTATAGGTCATTGCATCAGGATGAAAAGAACACAGGTTTTGCATTGGGAGGGCATGTGTACTTTTTAGCAGATTTTTATTATTATTATTGTTTCTAAATCAAATACTCTGCTTCTGAGTCTCAGTTTATGTTTCGCCTACCCAGCCTCATCTTTTGCTACTATCTCTTTCATTTCATGTTGTAGCAATCCCAAGTTCTCTCTCATAAATTTGCTTACACTTCCTCGAATTTCTGTACATGCTGTTACCTCTACTTAGGACATTCTCCATTTCCATTCTAGGCTTATTCATCTGGCAAACCTGCAATTCATTCTTCGAAGCTCAGCTGAAGCTACATCATCTGTGAAATAGTTCCTGACTTCCACAGTCAGGTTTGGGAATTTCTTTCCTTGTGTTTTTACTGGAATGTGCAGAAATAATTTGATGCTGCTGCAATTAGCTGTGCATTTATGTAAGTTTTTGAGCATAAATAGTGGGTATTTCATTTTTGAATTCTCATAACAATGGCTTATAGCATAAATTGGGAGTTCAATAAATATTTGATAAATTAATGAATTGTAAATACATTAACAGTAAGATTTTCTTATCCATGCTTTCCCTAAAAAATAAATATTAACCTAATCATAAAAATTTACCTATTTTTTACTGGTTAAACTTAAATATTTGGCAGTATAAAAAATGCAAATGTGTCTGAAGCTCAAATCATAGAATGTCTAAAGAATGGCTTGGGAAGTGTTTTCAATTACATGGCAGTTCCTGCACTGTATACAGAAAAAGGAAATGGTATAGTATTAAAGAGAACTTTATAAGTCCATGTTAATAACCATTCCACAAACACATACTGAACGTAAAGTACTTGTGTAATAGCCAGTAAGTCATCCTGGACACTAAACGGGTATGATGGGGTGAGACTGAGTGAGGAGGACAGTGGCTTCATGAATGAAAAAAGTGAAAAGTTAATTCCATCTGTTTTTATAACATTTGAAAAAAGCCCTTTGTTTAAAAATTCTAGGTTGATATTATTTAACATAGTAATTTATTTTAGTAGTCTAAAAGAGTAGTAGATCACTATTTCATATTGAATATGGATTCACAATATTTAATTTAACCTTCTCCTTATGGTTGGATGCTTAAATATTTCATCTTTGGGTACAATGTTTTTTCATAATTATCATTTTGAATAGTCTGAGTACATTAAAAATTTTAGAAGTTTTATTTGAGATATAGAAATAAATATTTTAAAATAAAGAAACATTACTGAGAAAGTAAAATAAACAGAATGGGACAAAATATTTGACAATCTTATCTGTGGTAAGGATATAGTATCCAGAATATATAAGTTGCACTTACAATTCAACAACAAAAAGACCAAAGGTCAAAAATGGGCAAAGGTCTTGGTCCAGTGATTAAGATTCCATACTTCCAAAGCAGGGGGTGTAGGTTCAATCCCTGGTCAGGGGAACTAAGCTCCCACATGTCTGTGGGACAGACTGTAGCTGTGTAGCCAAAAATTAAATTTAAAAAAATAGTTTAAATTTTTTATAAAGTGATCAGAGGTCTTAAGTAGGTATTTCTACAAATAAGATGTACAAATGGCCAATAAACATATGAAAAGAAGCTCAACATCATCAGTCATATATACAGAAATATAAATTTAAAAATGAGACTTCAAGTTTAACAAGACAGCTATAATGAAAAAAAGGAACTAAAAAGCCCCTTGATGAAAGTGAAAGTGGAGAGTGAAAAAGTTGGCTTAAAGCTCAACATTCAGAAAACGAAGTTCATGGCATCTGGTCCCATCAATTCATGGGAAATAGATGGGGAAACAGTGGAAACACTGGCTTACTTTATTTTTTTGGGCTCCAAAATCACTGCAGATGGTGATTGCAGCCATGAAATTAAAAGACACTTACTCCTTGGAAGAAAAGTTATGACCAACCTAGATAGCATATTCAAAAGCAGACATTACTTTGCCAACAAAGGTCCATCTAGTCAAGGCTATGGTTTTTCCGGTGGTCATGTATGGATGTGAGAGTTGGACTGTGAATAAAGCTGAGCCGCAAAGAATTGATGCTTTTGAACTGTGGTGTTGGAGAAGACTCTTGAGAGTCCCTTGGACTGCAAGGAGATCCAACCAGTCCATTCTGAAGGAGATCAGCCCTGGGATTTCTTTGGAAGGAATGATGCTAAAGCTGAAACTCCAGTATTTTGGCCACCTCATGTGAAGAGTTGACTCATTGGAAAAGACTCTGATGCTGGGAGGGATTGGGGGCAGGAGGAGAAGGGGATGACAGAGAATGAGATGGCTGGATGGCATTACTGACCCGATGGACGTTAGTCTGAGTGAACTCCAGGAGTTAGTGATGGACAGGGAGGCCTGGTGTGCTGTGATTCATGGGGTCGCAAAGAGTTGGACATGACTGACCGACTGAACTGATAATGAAAAAATGAGGGGGTGAAGAAGTTGCATTACTTGTGGGAATGTAAAATGACTCAGCCACTGTAGAAAATAGTTTGGCTGTTTCTTATAAAGTTTAACATAGGATTACTGTACCATTTCCAGTTTTGGTTATGTATCCAAAATAAATGAAAACAAATACTCAAAGGAATAGATACATATATATGCATACTTAAAATAGCTCTATTAACAATAGCCAAAAGGTGAAAAGTACCCAAATGTCCATAAAGAAATGACTAGATAAGCAAATTTTAGTATTTACATACAATGTAATATTATCTAGCTGAAAAAAGAATGAATACTGACATGTGATGCCATCTAGATAAACCCTGAAAATACACTAAGTCAAATAAATCAGACACAAAAAGTCACATATTGTGTGATACCATTTACATGAGATATTCAGAATATGTCAATCACAGAAACAGAAAAGCAGATTGGTGGTAGGTTGAAACAGGCTAGAACAGGGAGAAAAGGAAATGATTGTATAATGGATAAAAAAATTTCGTCTTGGGACAAGAAAAATATTTTGGTGGTGGCCGCATTGTAAATATACCTAATGCTACTGAGCTGCTCCTTTTAAAATGGTTAATTTTGTGTTATAATTTTACTTCAAGAAAAAAACAATGAAAATATTTATTGTATCATTGCAATTCAAAATCAGGATAAAAATGAGGTTTGCATATCTATAACAAATTTAAAACTGTTTGTTCTAGTTATGTGAAAAATGCCATTGGTATTTTAATAGTAAGTGCATTGAAACTGAGAATTGCCTTAGCTAGTATGGTCATTTTAACAATATTAACTTTTCCAATCCAAGAACACAGTGAATTTTTCCATCTATTTGTGTTATCTTCAATTTCTTTCATAATTGTCTTAAATTGTTCTTAGGACAAGGCTTTTACAGTGAACAGATTTATTCCTAGGTGTTTTATTCTTCTGATGTGGAGGTAAATGCGATCATTTCTTTAATATCTCCTTCTGATAGTTTGTTTTTAGTATGTAGAAACAAAAATAATACCTATATTCCCGAGACAGTACAAGTATAAAATTAGATAATATAATGTAAGAATCTATTATTTCCAGCACAGTGCTAAGGAAATCATAGGGCATCAGTAATAGTTGAAGTAGAAGTTGCTACTCTAAACAAACATGAAAAAAAATCCATTATTTATCTACAGCCTATCATTCTTAACATATTAACATATCTTCTTCTGAATATCTTATATATGGTTATATTTTACATTATTTAAATAACCATGCAAGTTTTATTTTATTTAATTTTCTATTAAAGTATAATCACTACAAAATATTATGTATTAGAGATCTACAATATAGTGATTCACAATTTTTAAAGGTTATACTCTACTTACAGTTATTAGAAAATATTGATTGCATTCTGCATGTTATACAGTGTATCCCGTCGTTTCTTTCATACCTGATAGTGTGCACCTCTTATTTCCCTACCCCTGTGTTGTCTTTGCCTCCCTCACTGGAAACTACTGGTTCATTCTTTGTATCTGTTGAGTCTGCTGCTTTTGTGTTCTATTCATTAGTTGGTTTTATTTTTTAGATTCTTCATATATGTAATGGGCTTCCCTGGTGGTTCAGCTGGTAAAGAATCCACCTGCAATGCGGGAGACCTCAGTTTGATCCTGGATTGGGAAGATCCCCTGGAGAAGGGAATGTATTCTGATACATTCTCCAGTATTCTGGCCTGGAGAATTCCACTGACTGTATAGTCCATGGGGTCGCAAAGAGTTGGACATGACTGAACGACTTTCACTTTCATATATGTGATACCATGCAGTATTTGTCTTTCTCTGTCTGACTTATTTCACTGAGCATAATGCCCTTCAAGTCTTTCCATGTTGCTTCAAATGGAAAAAATTTCATTTTCAAGTAGATCGAATGATAAGTAGGGCTTGTGGTGGTAAATTTGGGCATGAAATCTGTTCGAATGTCGTAAGTACCCAGAAACTTTTGATCCAAAAGCCATGCATTATCGGCTGAACCAAGGGTCGCCATGCATGCTTGTTTCTTTTTATTTTATTCTTGTCTTACAAACAGAAAGAGCAAGGGCTTCAGAGCTAGACAGGTTTGAGAGCAATTGCTGGTTCCACTATTTATAAAATGTATTATTTGGGACTAATTATTTAACCACACTAACCTCTGTTTCCTCTTCTAAGAAGTGCCGATGATAACAGTGGCGGAGCCAGGCTGCCACCAGGCCAGCATCCAGTACTCTGTGTGAGGTGTCTAGCCAGGCGCCTGGCATCATCATTGCTAAATAACGGTACTTTGTATTATATTATCATTTAGTTATTATGGCCTGTTCATTGGGGCCTTTGAGGCCTAAGGCTTATAGTCTGGGTACTGATGCTGAGTCTCAGTGAAGACAGCACAGTCAATGGGGGGACTCAAGAACTGAGCCTGATATCAGCTACTGAGTCCGCAATTTGAGTCTCAGCGACCTAGAGACCAGAGTTCCGTATTTTCAGGAAAGAAACTGGAGGGATTTTCTTTTGGATAAACATACCATATAAACACACACACACACATACACAGATGCTGATTTTCGAGGTACCTCAAATACATTGTTGAGACCACAGCAGATAATCACCTATCTGCTGCTGCTGCTGCTGCTAAGTCGCTTCAGTCGTGTCCGACTCTGTATGACCCCATAGACGGCAGCCCACCAGGCTCCCCCGTCCCTGGGATTCTCCAGGCAAGAACACTGGAGTGGATTGCCATTTCCTTCTCCAATGCATGAAAGTGAAAAGTGAAAGTGAAGTCGCTCAGTCTTGTCTGACTCTTAGCAACCCCATGGACTGCAGCCTACCAGGCTCCTCCGTCCATGGGATTTTCCAGGCAAGAGTACTGGAGTGGGGTGCCATTGCCTTCTCCGAATCACCTATCTAGGCATGTAGAATTTTAATAAGCTTTTTTGAAATGTTAAAACATATTATATTTATTATAAACAAGTTTAAAATACTTGGCAATGAAAATAAAGTTATCTGTAGCCAGTATTAATATGTATCTGATTTAACTACCAATCAACAGAGGATGAGATGGCTGGATGGCATCACTGACTCAATGGACATGATTCTGAGTAAACTCTGGGAATTGGTGATGGATAGGGAGGCCCGGTGTGCTGCAGTCCATGGAGTCACAAAGAGTCAGACATGACTGAGCGACTAAACTGAACTGAAGCCCCTTTAGAGATCTCTTGTGTAAATCCCTACTATTATAAACGCAAAACCCTTTTTCTCAACTTAAGTTGTGACTATGCTTGCCTTACTAAGGTTTTTATTATGTTGGTAAGAGATTTTCTACTAATTTTTCTCAAACAATTTACATATTTTAGTAAATCTAATTATGTGCCCTGCGACTTTTAAGAGTTTATTACATTGCACATATCACACCTGTGCAATTTAAGCAATTACTTGTGTTCTCTACTAGCACTTAGTGAGACTACTTTGAAGTTTGTCTCAAATGCTTTTAGGCACTGACTTCTTAATAACTTATATTAATGCCAATTATTTCTAATGAAAATATGAAGGTCAGATAATACACATCAAGATTATATACTTGAGCTTGCAATCAAATATCACTGTCCTCCACTACAAAAGAGGCTTAATAAAAAAATTCGATGCAGATTCAATGTATATTAACTTCGTCAAGGTGTTTGCAAGATCAGTTTGTAACAATGCTGGACGACAGACAGGGCCGCGTGATGTATAAAACGTTCCTACTGAGAGGATGGATGGATGGTTTAACCCCATGGTAAGGTATGGTAGCATCATTCCTATTTTATAGTAACGAAAAAAAAAAAAAAAAAACTTAACTAATATATGGATATGCCAAGACTGTTCTCACATGTTTAAATTTAAGATTATCTTTCATGAAAGGTTTTTGGTCATGTGAATTACAATATTTAAGATAAATTGCATTTTAATGTCCATAAAGGGAATATGGCACAAAGGAACATTGATTTCACTTGCCAAGGACACATGGGATTCATCTTCTCTCAGGCACTGAGTCACTATATTGCTTTTCTGGGCCCTGTAAGAATAAGAGGAGTAGGGCAAAATGGTGACATTATACAAACATTTTGACTCTGGAAAATGGTTGTGCAAAGATATCCCTGAGTGAGTGGTTATCACATAGAGACCAGTCATAGTCTACTTGGGTCCACTTCGTGATCACTCTTTACTTTCCATGTTTTCCATCCAGCTGTATGATGCTAAGAGTTGGGCTTCCCTGGTACCTCAGCTGGTAAAGAATCCACCTGCAATGTGGGAGACCTGGGTTCTATCACTAGGTTGGGAACGTTCCCTGGAGAAGGGCATAGCAACCCACTCCAGTATTCTTACCTGGAGAATTCCCATGGACAGAGGAGCTTGGTGGACTACAGTCCCTGGGGTCACAAAGAGTCAGACACTTTGAGACTAACGGCTAGTCCTCAAACAACGGGAGCAGGGGAAAGGGCCTATGATTGTAATGCAAAAGTATGAGTCTGAATTCCAGTTTAATCACTTAGAAATTATGCAAATTTTTACTTTTGTGACAACACTCTGGGCTTTACCTTTCTTACCTTTAAACTTGGGATAATATTACCTCCTTGCGTAATACCTAAAAGACTGAGATTAGATTTTGAATCTAACAAAACTAATACAGGGTTCACAGCATATATGCATTCATAAAATTCTAAGTATCAGATCCCTTTCTACTGAGGAAAAGACGTAAGAAAGGATTTGAACCATGGAGAAAAGTTTGAAGTGTAATCTTTATATTAAATGGGTTGGAATGGTGATGACCAAATTCTTTCTATGTACATAAAGTATTAAGACCCTAAAAGGGAGGCTTTAGTAAGGAAATTTATTAACAGTTAAATGATAATTGAGGCAGGCACTAAAGAGAAATGGATGGAATTAAACGTGAAACTGGCATCTAGAGGCAGCCTGGTTAGTACTCCTATCTCACATATTAGAAAATCCAGTGTGGGAGTTGCTAAGTAGCCTTTCCAAGGTCAGAAGGAGTAAGTGTTAGAATGAGGACTGGAGACTAAAGTGGCTGAGAGCATTCTTAGTGCTCTCTCATTAGCCTCTTATTGTTTCTGGGCTTTTCCTTCCCTACCCATGAAGTGAATGGTGGCAGTGGTTTAGTCACTAAGTCCTGTCCGACTCTTGCATGCCCATAGACTGTGGCCCGCCAGGTTCCTCTGTCCAGCTGGTCTTTAAAGACACATCATTCTTTGAATGTCTTGTGACAGTCAACATCTGAGCCAAGGCAGACATAATGCATAATTTAATAGTTTTGAGTTATAAAGCCAAGTTCAAACCCTGCCTATTTCTCTGTAACTCTGGCAAAGTTAGTTAACTTTAAAAAAGTTCAGTTATCTTATATAAAAAACAAAAACAATAAGTGGTATATATACTAGCTAACACTCAGGGTTTACAGTTACTATATATGCAAAGTGTTTAATACTGAGCCAGGCGTAGCAAGCATGGAAAAACAGTAGATCTGATTTTTACAATTATGTTTTGCAATATTCTTATTGATTCTTTACATATTTTTATTTAGAAGCAAAAATATGGAGTTGCTTAGAAAAGCACTAAGTGAAACTTTTGCTTCAGGTCAATAACAGCTAGCTCTGGACCATTTTGTAAGCAGTCATACTTAACTTTGAATCCCCAGTGTTGCAGAGAGCCTTTAAGTGTGATTCTGGGGGCTAGCAGAGTGGGAGGAGAGCCCTTCCCACTCTACTCTTCCTGTTTATATGTGTCAAGGAGGCAAGGATCTGGTGTCTGAGAAGCTTTCAGTGAAATTCCCAACCTCAAGATCACCAAAAGTCCTTGACACAGACACCCAGGAGCATCAAAAAGAAATGAAAAAGGTTGCTCAAGCCTGTCTGAAATAACTAAGTACAAGGACCTTGGAGGATTTTTGTGAGCCACTGCAATAGATTTTAGAGAGCTAAATTTGTATTTGTCTTTACATTTTATTGCATTTCCATCTGACCACAGCCCCGACAGATGCTGCTTCAAGCTCCAAATAGTTCAACTAGTGAATCTGAAGAAGGCTCCTGGGATAGGCATCTTTTAACACTCAACTGCTTTTTTTTCACACTCTTTCTCTCTGGCTTCTCAAGGAATCATTTTCTTTTGCACTTGAAGGGGCTTTTGTGAAGTGGCCTGGAAGTAAGATTCTGCATCCATCTCAGCAAAATTAATCCAGGATGAAAATGCCAAAAGGGAACTGCTTGTTTTTATTCTGAACACTCCCTTCAGTGGTCTGAAGGCAAAAGCAAAATGCTTCCTGCCAGCCTCTGTAACTCCACAGAGGGCTATCAACACCTTCTTCCAATCTAGGTCTTCATCAAAGCTGATGGAGTCAAGTCCTTAACAAGCAGGGATTTGATCATACAATGAAAAAAAAAAATGTAGCTGATCTCATCAGTCAATGGCAAAACTACAGCTGAAGTCTTTAGAATTTATACAAAGGAATCAAGGACACAGAGGAAAAAATATTCATAAGGTGTTCAAAATGCACGCACTCAAAATGCTTGCAAGGGAGATAAAAGCATTGGTTTTAGGGTCAGATGATGGGGTCTCAGAGGCCACTTTACTAATTTACATTCATGTAGCTTTGGTAACTCATTCTCTGAGCTTCAGTTTACTCATAGCTAAATGGAAATAATATTAAGATGGCAGATGTACAAAGCAGGAAGAGTGAAGAGCAGTGGGGACTGTTTAGCTTGCATGGGGACAGGTTAAAAACAAGGATGCTACATGGAGGAGGCACCTTACTTTAAAAGTTCTTGTGCTGTAACAAATTTTGACATGAATACAAGACCCTGTGTGCCCTTCTCTGTCTTCTTCTTTGTGCTCCAACATCACATTTGCACTGTGCTAAGAGCATTATTTTCCCTGTCTGCCTCCTTGCATTGTATGTGGGGTGGCAGGGGCTATAGCTGATCATGTCTTATCCAGCTTTCTATTTTTGGCATCTGCACAGGGCCTGGAACTGAGTAGCCACTTAACCAAAATTAATTTGGTGTACAGCCTAAAGAAAAAATGTCAAAGGTAGTCACTCAGTTGTGTCCAACTCTTTGTGACCCCTATGGACTGTATAGCCCACCAGGCTCCTCTCTCCATGAAATTCTCCAGGCAAGAATTCTGGAGTGGGTTGCCATTTCCTTTTCCAGACTAAGCATTATATGAATGAATGGATTCTGTCTTGTTAAAGTAAGAGAATATTAGAATTGCAAGAGAGGAGTAGCATCATCTGCTTGACCCTTCTTTTCTACACAGGGTTCCTGCAGCTCAAGGAGTCTGGCCCACATTCACACAGTAATGCAGAGGGAGATACAGAATAAGGATGTTCATCTCTAGCCTTCTGAACACAGGGCCTTCTCTACAGCATTGCACTGCCTCCGTTCATTATGCTTCTGCTGTATTCAGATGTCAGAAAATTGAGGAATCCGGGTATGCACATTTTTTTATAAAGAGTTGGTATGACTGATTTTCTCCTTTTATTTTTTTGTGAAGAAATCTTTATAAAGCAACTGCAACCTTTACAGGTAACTTATATTAGGTGAAGTGGGTTCTGGGAATGTTTAAAATCCTTTGACAGCATATTTTCTGACAAAGCACATGGACCAGGTATCTCACAAAATGCTGATTCCAGACAGAGAGAAGCTAGCATTTTCTAATAAAACCTATAAGAGCATAGAGAAAAGTGTAGCATTGTATTTAGGAACTGGCTGGATTAGCTTCTGATAAATGCATGTTAGAAATCTTCATGGGTTTGTAAAAAATAATTTCACAGCTAATCTTAAGATATGTATGCAGTTGAAAGCGTATGAGCTTCTATTTTCATACTCTGGCATATAAATCAATAAACCTAGATCACACTGATTCAGGATTTGTGATAAGTATGACTGAGGAAAACTGATGTTTACTTTTAAATTATCCTAGAAAAAAAGAGCTATAAAGAAGTTTTCACATGGATTATATTGTCAGAGCAGTGATGAAATTCCTTAGGTGAAACTTTTTGTCCATTTCGCTCTAATATTAGTTTTGAGTGCAGAGCCTCTCCTATTTGAGTTCAGGTCTGTCACATAGTCATTGTAACTTGGGACAAACGTAGTGGGTTTAATTGAACATTAACTTACTGCTCTGAAGAATGGGAATAATGCTAATGACTTTGCATGTCTCGTAGGATGGCCATGAAAACTGAATGGGAGAATGTCCCTGCATTGTTAAATGAAAACATGCTCCGCTTCAGTGCAGGTTCAGCTATGATTATCACCAGTAATAACGTGACAATGATCACAAATTATTATTCCTGTCAAGAAAATCTAGACATGCCATATGTTTTTTCTTATTTTACGCTTCTGGATTTACTTGAAAATATCAAAACTATAGTTTACAACATATCATTCATTCAAAGCTGGCTGTAATTTATTCTAGCTTACTTCCTAATTAGTAAGGTTTCAGGTTTCCTCACATCTAAAATGTTCACATATGATCATCTTTGGTGGACTGAATTATCCCCGCTTCTCTACGCTGGGTTATTTTCCCTAATGGAAGATTAGGTGTATGCTTTCATGTACCTCAGAGCAACCATGTGATTTACTTTGCCAATGAAATATGGATAAATGTAACAAATGCCATTTCTAGAAGAAGTTTTGTGTACAAGCTAATGATTTTAGGTGTCCCTTTTCCCACTTCTGCCACCAAATTGCCCAAAACAGGTAGTTTTGTGAGTCTGGATTTCAGAAAGAGAATGGCATAGAATAGGGCCACACATGACCCATAATGAATGTATGATATATGCTAGAAATATATTTTGAAATAATAATTCATGTAGATTTTGAGGTCATTTGTTATCATAGAATAAATTAGCTTGAATTTACTGAACAGCGTAATAGTGAATGGAACTGTTCAACCTGCTCCCTCCGTGAAATATTTCACCATCACCTACGGTATAATGGCTAACCTCCATAGCAAGAGATTTTACAATCCTTTTGCCTGATTCCTGGTAACCCTTCCCCAGCCTCATTGCCTGAATCCCTCACACTCATGCCACAATATCTGGCAGTTTCAGGCTGCTTCTGGTTGTCAGAAAGCTTCACATTGTAAATGCTTCCACGTGTGAACCTTACTTCCTCTGATCCTAGAAGATTCTCATTTTCTTGAAAACTCTAGCTCTAACCATTCTTTTTTCCAAGTAGTTGGACTTTGTATTCCTGATCCTGTCAGACATAAATAATCAATCCCCAAAGTCCTCTGTTTCCATGTTTCCTTCTATAAATAATCTTAGCACAAGATATCAAGTGTAATTATTTCACTTTAGGGGAGTAGGTCCAAGATCATATTTACTTCTCTTTTCCTGAGGATACCTGGTACAATGCAGATATTCAGTAAATGTTGATATGCATTTCCTTCATTTATTTTAAAGTGAGACAAATTAAAACACAAACTATACGTTGGAAATGGAGGGTCACATGTTGTGGCTTGAGGAGATTCACACTTCTTAAGTGTCAGTTTCTCTTGCAAAAAATGGCATTTATTGTTGTATCAGAAAATGCTCTGAAATTATGTGAGACATTAAAAGTATAAATTATTAATCATCTTTAATGTGATTTACACACATTTTTTATTAGCTCTTCCTAAGTTTGAACTGGACAAGTATGACTAGGGATTTTATGATCAGAAATCTTTCAAAAAGAAAGTCGTCTCATTTGAAAATCAATGTGTCAGAATGTAGTGAAAAAATTCTAACCTTTTCAATTTTATCTATTTTAGTTCAGTGACATACTCCTACCCTTGTAATATTCTCCTTAACCCTGTACTTTCACAAACAACTCTCTAGAGTTAAATTAGTCACATACTGGAGGGTAAGGGCAAGAGCTGTCCAAGTCACAGGCTTGTTGGGAACCTGCAGGCAAGGATTACTTTTCAAACTCCAAGGAGAGGCCCCACCTAAAATAAAACTGCTACCACTACATATACTTTAAACACCTATATGAATGACTGGCATTGTAATGCCTGCTTTAGAGATAAGGGAACTGAGGCCCAGCTTGCTGACCAGGTACTCAACACAGTGAGATGGGCAACATTGCAAGCTAGGTGCCAGACATGTGAGATCAAAAGAATGACACTGAGCTTGGAGCTTGGAAACTTCCAGTCCAGTGGGGAGAGTGCCTTATAGAGTAAGAAAAGTATGTTTTGCTCAGACTTGTAATGGAGATAAGCATCAGGTGGTGGAGGGCCAGAGCACAGACAGCAAGTTATTCTGCCTGAATTTGGGGTAGAAAGAGGGAGAGGAGTGGATGGGGTAAAGATAAAGGAAGGTGATGTTGGACTGAACTTTGAAGGATGACCAGTACCATATGGAAATGGCAGAAGACACAGCAAGAGGATTTAAAAACACACAGTGCTTTGGGGAACAATGAGTGACTTATTTCTGAAGGAAGGTGGAACATACATTGACGAGTAATCAAAAATATGGTTCCTGGTTGCACACTTTTTTTATTCTTTTTACCAACTTCTTTTGTATGTGTGTGATAAGAATGTTTAAGATCTATTCTCTTAACAACTTTCAAGTATACAGCAGAGTACCATTAACTGTAGTCATGACAGTTACTACACATTTGATCCCCAGAAGTTCATCTCATGATTGATCCCCTGTACCCTCTGACCAACCTCCCCGACTCCCCACTCCCTGTGACCTTCCATTCTACTCTCTCTTTCTATGAATCTAGCCTTTTACTTTCCATGTATAAGTGAGATGATACAGTATATGTCTTGCTCTGACTTATTTCACTTAGCATAATGCCCTCAAAGTTCATCCATGTTGCTGCAAATATCAGGATTTCCTTCTGTTTTATAATTGGATATTACTATATTATATATGTATATATATATATATATTTCATATTTTTCTATCCTTTCATCTGACCAACAGGCAGATTGTTTGCATGTTTTGTCTATGGTAAATAATGCTACAGTGAACACCTGGGATGCAAACAGAGATTTCACATTATGGTTGCCATTATCTTCATTACCTCCACCATAATTTGGCCTCAGGTCAAACAACAGGGAGAGAACATAGACCTGCCCATCAACAGAAAATTGGATTGAAGCTTTACTGAGCATGGCCTGCCATCAGAAAAAGACCCAGTTTCCCCCTCAGTCAGTCTCTCCCATCAGGAAGCTTCCATAAGCTTCTTATCCTTCTCCATCAGAGGGCAGACAGAATGAAAACCACAATCACAGAAAACTAACCAATCTGATCACATGGACCACAGCTTGTCTAACTGAATGAAACTATGAGCCATGCTGTGTAGGGCCACCCAAGATGGATGTGTCATGGTGGAGAGATCTGACAAAACTGGAAAGTGAAAATGAAAACAAAAGTCACTCAGTCATGTCCAACTCTTTGTGACCCAATGGACTATACAGTCCATGGAATTCTCCAGGCAAGAATACTGGAGTGGGTAGCCTTTCCTTTCTCAAAGGATCTTCCCAACCCAGGGATCGAACCCAGATCTCCTACATTGCAGGCAGATTCTTTCCCAGTAGAGCCACAAGGCAAGTCCCAAACTGGAAAGACAAAAACTGGAAAGGGAAGACCAAACTGGAAAGGAAATAGCAAACCACTTCAGTATTCTTGCCTTGAGAACACCATGAACAGTATGAAAAGGCAAAATGATAGGATACTGAAAAAGGAACTCCCCAGGTCAGTAGGTGCCCAATATGCTACTGGAGATCAGTGGAGAGATAATTTCACAAAGAATTAAGAGACGGAGCAAAAGCAAAAACAACACACAGTTGTGGATGTGACTGGTGATGGAAGTAAAGTTTGATGCTGTGAAGAGCAGTATTAAATAGGAACCTGGAACATTAGATCCATGAATCAAGGCAAATTGGAAGTGGTCAAACAGGAGATGGCAAGAGTGAATGTTGACATTCTAGGAATCAGCAAACTAAAATGCACTGGAATGGGTGAATCTAACTCAGATGACCATTATATCTACCACTGTGGGCAAGAATCCCTTAGAAGAAATGGAGAGGTCATCATAGT
Source organism: Bos indicus (assembly GCF_029378745.1). Lineage (NCBI taxonomy): Eukaryota > Metazoa > Chordata > Mammalia > Artiodactyla > Bovidae > Bos > Bos indicus. The sequence goes on along the minus strand of NC_091788.1, from coordinate 15,091,958 downwards.
CAACAAGAGAGTCTGAAATGCAGTACTTGGATGCAATCTCAAAAATGACAGAACGATCTCTGTTCATTTCCAAGGCAAACCATTCAATATCACGGTAATCCAAGTCTATGCCCCAACCAGTAATGCTGAAGAAGCTGAAGTTGACCATTTATATGAAGACGTACAAGACCTGCTAGAACTAATACCCAAAAAAGATGCCCTTTTCATTATAGGGTACTGGAATGCAAAAGTAGGAAGTCAAGAGATACCTGGAGTAATAGGCAAGTTTGGCCTTGGAGTACAAAATGAAGTAGGCCAAAGGCTAACAGAGTTTTGCCAAGAGAACGCACTGGTCATAGCAAACACCCTCTTCCAGCAACACAAGAGAAGACTCTACACATGAACATCACCAGATGGCCAACACCAAAAGCAGATTGATTATGTTCTCTGCAGCCAAAAATGGAGAAGGTCTATACAGTCATCAAAAACAAGACCAGGCGCTGACTGTGGCTCAGATCATGAACTCCTTATTGCCAAACTCAGACTGAAATTGAAGAAAGTAGAGAAAACCACTAGACCATTCAGGTATGACCTAAATCAAATCCCTTATGATTATACAGTGGAAGTGACAAATAGATTCAGGGGATTAGATCTCATAGAGTACCTGAAGAACTATGGACAGAGTTTCACGACATTATACAGGAGGCCGTGATCAAAACCATCCCCAAGAAAAAGAAATGCAAAAAGGCAAAATGGTTGTCTGAGAAGGCTTTAGGAATAGCTGAGAAAAGAAGAGAAGCCAAAGGCAATGGAGAAAAGGAAAGATATACCCATATGAATGCAGAGTTCCAAAGAATAGCAAGGAGAGATAAGAAAGTCTTCTTCAGTGATCAGTGCAAAGAAATAGAGGAAAACAATAGAATGGGAAAGACTAGAGATCTCACCAAGAAAATTAGACATATCAAGGGAACATTTCATGCAAAGATGGGCTCAATAAAGGACAGAAATTGTCTGAACATAACAGAAGTAGAAGATATTAAGAATAGGTGGCAAGAATATACAGAAGAACTATACAAAAAAGATCTTCACGACCCAGATAATCACAATTGGGTGATTACTCACCTAGAGCCAGTCATCCTGGAATGTGAAGTCAAGTGGGCCTTAGGAAGCATGACTACAAACAAAGCTAGTGGAGCTATTTCAGTTGAGCTATTTCAAATCCTAAAAGATGGTGCTGTGAAAGTGCTGCACTCAATATGCCAGCAAATTTGTAAAACTCAGCAGTGGCCACAGGACTGGAAAGGTCAGTTTTCATTCCAATCCCAAAGAAAGGCAATGCCAAAGAATGTTCAAACTATTGCACAATTGCACTCATCTCACACGCTAGTAAAGTAATGCTCAAAATTCTCCAAGCCAGGCTTTAACAGTACATGAACCTGAACTTCCAGAGGTTCAATCTGGATTTAGAAAAGGTGAGAGAACAAGAGATCAAATTGCCAACATCCATTGGATCATTGAAAAAGTAAGAGAGTTCCCGAAAAATATCTACTTCTGCTTTATTGACTATGCCAAAGCATTTGACTGTGTGGATCACAAAATGTGGAAAATTCTTCAAGAGATGGGAATACAAGACCACCTTATCTGCCTCCTGAGAAATCTATATGCAGGTCAAGAAGCAAGAGTTAGAACTGGACATGGAACAACAGACTGGTTCCAAATCGGGAAAGGAGTACATCAAGGCTGTATATTGTCACCCTGTTTATTTAACCTATATGTAGATTACATCACAAGGAAGCCAGGCTGGATGAAGCACAAGCTGGAATCAAGATTGCTTGAGAAATACAAATAACCTCAGATATGCAGATGACACCACCCTTATGGCAGAAAATGAAGAGGAACTAAAAAGCCTCTTGATGAAAGTGAAAGAGGAGAGTGAAAAAGGTGGCTTAAAACTCAACATTGAAAAACTAAGATCATGGCATCCGTTCCCATTACTTCATGGTAAATAGATGGGGAAACAATGGAAACAGTGAGAGACTTTTTTTTGAACTCCAAAATCACTGCAAATGGTGATTGCAGCCATGAAATTAAAAGACACTTGTTCCTTGGAAGAAAAGCTATGACCAACCTAGACAGTATATAAAAAGCAGAGACATAACTTTGCCAACAAAGGTCTGTCTAGTCAAAGCTTTGGTTTTTCCAGTAGTCATGTATGGATGTGAGAGTTGGACTATAAAGAAAGCTGAGTGCCTTAGAATTGATGCTTTTGAACTGTGCTGTTGGAGAAGATTCTTGAGAGTCCCTTGGACTGCAAGGAGATCCACCCAGTCCATCCTAAAGGAGATCAGTCCTGAATATCATTGGAAGGACTGATGCTGAAGCTGAAACTCCAATACTCTGGCCACCTGATGTGAAGAACTGACTCATTGGAAAAGACTGTGATGCTGGGCAAGATTGAAGACAGGAGGAGAAGGGGAAGACAGAAGATGGGATGGTTGGATAGTATCACCGACTCAATGGACATGAGTTTGAGTAAGCTCCAGGAGTTGGTGATGAATTGGGAAACGTGGCGTGCTGCAGTCCACGGGGTTGCAAAGAGTCAGACACGACAGTGATTGCACTGAATTGAATGTTTGAATCCAATCTAAGTAGCCTTTCTAAACAACATCTCTATCATGATGGATTAACTTGGCCAGGAGGTACAGACTTATGAAAAGGACATTCTCATCCCTTAAAGGATAAGGGCAGTCAAGAGGAAACCAGTCTAAAATTCTATGGAACCAGGCCTCCATTGTCCATCCAAGCCAGTTACCAAAGGAACCAAAATTGCCTTGGTCTCCAGGCATCTTAATCATATACACAGCCAGACACACAGAGACCACACTGTCTAGCTAAGTGACCATAGCCCACTGGATGGGCTATCACATGACATACTGAATTTAATTTATTTTAAAAAAAATTAATGGAAAATATTTACAATATAATCTTTTTAAAATATGGAAATAAAATTGTAAGCTATATGATTTCAACCTATGAAAACCAGGCATAACCTTAAAACAGTTTTAAAAATAAGAAGGAAATATATTAACATTGCAAAAGTTGATATCTCTGCATGGTAGTTCTCTGATTTTATTTTATTATCTGATAAGCATGCCCTCAATGATTTTTTTCTAGAATGGGTATGTAGATTTATAATCACACATATAGAAAATACACATTGCTAAAAGTAAACCTATAAAATAACACAGATGAGCATCACAGCTTGTCTTTGGTAAGATTACTTTTGTCTACAGTAGGTAATGCAGTCCACTCACCAGATTTAGACATTCTCATTGGAAATAAGTGAATCTTATTATCAAGAGTGCTTCATGAAACGGTTATGATTTAACTTGATCAACCGTTCTACTTTAAGAACTGCCTTAATGCCTTAAACAAGGCAGGACTTGGTTGACCTTTTATATAGGATTAAAGCACCCTATAATTAACTTTTTTATATACTGAGTTAAAACTTAATGAAAACGTGAGGTGAAATGCCAAGACTTAATTTGCAGACTCCTTTCCTTTTTCACATCATGAGCTGCTAAGGGTTAGTTTACTGCTCTTTTTCCTCTCAGGCACATTTTTCTGATCAGACTACGATTTGCTAAATCCATCCAGGTAGCCCATTCAGAAAGAGAACACAGGAAAAGAACACAGAGATGTGGAACCAAGAAAGAAAGGGTGGAATTCAAGCTTCTGGGGATGGCAAATGCCTGGGAACTCTGACTTGGGAGTCAAACCAAATTAAACTCTAATCTCAGCCCTTAGTGTAATTGTAGGCATATCACTTAATCTTTAAACCCCAATTTGTATTCTCTTAAAAAGGGAATAATAAGTGTGTATGTGTGTGTGTGAGTGAGCTCAGTTGCTCAGTTGTGTCTGACTGTTTGCAACCCCATCAGCTGTAGCCTGCCATGCTCCTCTGTCCATGGAATATTCCAGACAAGAATACTATAGTGGTTGCCATTTCCTACTCCAGGGAACCTTCCCAACCTAAGGATTGAATCTGCATCTCCTTGCATCTCCTGCATTAGCAAGAAGATTCTTTATCACCGTGCCACCTGGGAAGCCCCCAATTAATAATAAGTGGACCTTAGAGAATTATCTGAAGACTGAACAGGCCAGTATTCATAAAATATAACTGGCAGATTCTTAAGGGCACAGCAAAAATTAATTGTTGATTTGTTGAAGACTCTTGATGTGTGGCTCATGATTGTGCCTCCAACTTCACGTCACACATTTTTCAGCATTATCACTCTTCCCACTTCCGGTACCTTTAGTCTCAGTCACCAGAAATGCTTGCCATTTCTTAAACATCTTACTATTTCCCACCTACGGCCAAAGCTATTGTTTTCTTGAAAAATCCAATCTCCTTTTCTTATACAACAGTATAATTTTCACTTGACACATTGTCTTTAGGAACATACACCACAAACCCCAGCCTCCTTTGCAGTTACGCCCCTAGCTTTTGGAAAATTAGATATACAGTGATTCTGTAGAATCTTAACGCAGAATTTGGACACATCCTTTGCCCCTGTTTTTCTTCTTTCCTTTATCCTGCTATCAAAATAAAGATATGAACTTGGACCAAGAGATGAGGGGCATGCCCAGAGGTAGTAAAAAAGTGAGTTAGAAAAAGCCTCAATCCCCAAGGACTAAGCTGGTTCTGGAACAGTCTTTGAGAAAATAAATAAACATCTGTCTTGCTTAATCCACTATCATCTGATGCTCCCCTGGTACTTATAGGCAAACTTAATTCTACCTGAGACTGCCAAGCTCTTCACATATGAAAATGCTACATAAATGCTATTTCTTGCACCTATTTTTCATAGAAGTTGTCGACTGCTTTCCATAAACATGCAACCTCCTCCAGGAGTCCTTCCCAGATTCCACAGGCAACTCTCGGCATGTACGGCGTCCCTACCATGGCATTGTTCACCATGCATTGTAATGATCACTTTTCTTGACTATTTCCCTTTCTACACTGTGAGATCCTTAGGGGCTAACTGTTGTTTCTTACTTATTTCTTGATTACGCATGCTCTCTGGAAAGTTCGATCCAGACAGGTACTAGAAACATGTTCAATAAATAAATAAGTAGATGAATGAATGACTGGTTGGGAAAAAAAATAAATCCATATAAATTTCTCCATTACTAGTCAGCCAAGGTCCTCACATCACTCAATTTTCTTCTCATCTACTTACCACCACCACCCACCCCCACGTCCCAGCCATAGAAAGGAGTTGCTTCAAGCAGTGAGTTACAATTGCCTTCAGACTTCCTTAGTCACATCAGAATGCCCTCTTTCAAGGTTCACAGTAAATTCCTATTGATTTTTTTCTAACCAGAAATCTCGGATTCACTGATGTGACTGCAAAGGAAAGTAGGAGGAACAGTATGAAATTCATTCCCTACCTAAATCTTCATTACCTTCTGCTGTTCTTGTTCCAAGAAGATTCAATTACGTATTACACTCACAAGTTCTTTTTTTTTAACCTTAGGGCTGCTTATGAAAAATTAAACTAGTTACATAAAAGAGATTATATTGCTCTTCTTCCACATCTCAGTGGGGAAAAAAAAATGAATCATCAGAAACTAGAATAGACCAATACAAGTTATTTTGATTTAAACCTCAGATTAGTTCACTGGTGGGGTTTATGTGCTAGTCTATTGCTACTACAAATTTTCCTAAAATATCAATACAAAAATGTGATTAGATCTTCTTTCAAGGTTTTATTTCCTCCAATCTACAGAATATAAATTGCTTTCTAAAGACTCTCTTTACCTTACTGAATAATCCATATTGCTTAAATTTTTATATGGGGTAAATACAGCCCTGGCTACATTATCATAGCTCAGACATGTTTAAATTCAGATTCAATTGGCTCCAATTATGGTGACTTCAGCCAATCGAAAAGGGATTTGAATCTGAAATATATGTTTTCAATGGTTCAGAGGATTTTAGAATTTTGAACTCTGCTTTCTCAGTTAGCTTCTTTAAGTGATATGGAAACAAGTAAGGAGAACAGAGGCTCACCTTGATTACAGCATAACTCGAACTTAACTACTGGTAAAGATGATTCACAAAGCCTTCAAGCAATTTGAGCTATATAGTATATAGCTATACATGTATATATACATGTATATAGCTATACATACTATATAGCTATAAAGTATGTAAACTCTTTATAGACCAGGGCCCAATCTATCCATATCATTTTATACTTGAGGGACTTCCTATTCCATTCAGTTCAATTTAACAACTTTTGGAGTGCCTACTAGGGGCCAGTCACTGCCTGGTAGTGGGAGGAATTGTCTCAGGTAAACAGTGCAGCTCGGTAGATAATTACAACAGTCTAGCAACTTAGTCCATGGGGTCGCTAAGAGTCGGACAAGACTGAGCGACTTCACTTTCACTTTTCTCTTTCATGCATTGGAGAGGGAAATGGCAACCCACTCCAGTGTTCTTGCCTGGAGAATCCCAGGGATGGGGGAGCCTGTTGGGCTGCTGTCTATGGGGTAACACAGAGTCAGACAGGACTGAAGCAACTTAGCAGCAGCAGCAACTTACAACAGTCTAGCAACTCACAATGGAGAAGGCAATGGCACTCCACTCCAGTATTCTTGCCTGGAAAATCCCATGGATGGAGGAGCCTGGTAAGCTGCAGTCCATGGGGTCACTAGGAGTTGGACACGACTGAGTGACTTCACTTTCACTTTTCACCGTCATGCATTGGAGAAGGAAATGGCAACCCAGTCCAGTGTTCTTGCCTGGAGAATCCCAGGGATGGGGGAGCCTGGTGGGCTGCTGTCTATGGGGTAACACAGAGTCGGACACGACTGAAGCAACTTAGCAGCAGCAGCAGCAACTTACAAAAGGAAAAGCACAGAAATTAATGAGCAGCAGGTAAGAGGCAACTAGCCCAGGTGTGGCTGAATACATGTATCCTTTCCAGAAGACCTGATATCTATATTGAAATTGTAAAGACATATTGTGATTATTCATGTACAATGGTGAAGGGGGAAGGTATTCCACACAGAAGAGATATTGGGAGGAAAGAGATGAAGCAGGAGAGGTAGGAACTGGCTAAATTATCCACCATCTCTTCTACTTCATAATTTTGGGCCTGGATCAGCTGAGTACACAGATCTCCTGTGGACTGAGGAGCAGGAATCATTTTCTGTCCCAGCCTGAGAGGGAACACAGAATAGTATACTGAGTAGGTATACAGGCTCTATAATCAGGCCATCAGGGTTTGAAAACCAGCTCAACTATTTCAGTCACTTATCCACATATTTATTATTTAATCAAGAGTCATTTATTGATGGAGAAGGAAATGGCAACCCACTCCAGTATTCTTGCCTGGAAAATCCCATGGACAGAGGAGCCTGATGGGCTACAGTCCATGGGGTCGCAAGGGTCAAACTTAGCGACTAAACCACCATTTATTGAATGTTCACTGTGTGCCAGGAATTGTTCAAGCACTTGGAATACCACCAGGAACAACACTGACAAAACTCCTGCCCTCATGAAGTTATAGTCTACTGCTGCTGCTGCTAAGTTGCTTCAGTCGTGTCTGACTCTGTGCGACCCCATAGAAGGCAGCCCACCAGGCTCCGCTGTCACTGGGACTCTAGATAAAAAACATAAATAGATTATTTGATACTTTAGAGCAGTTTATAAGTGGGAGTGCCATGGAGGAGGGAGCTGGTATTGTAATTTTAAGTGGCGTGGTTAGAGTGGGCTTCAATGAGCAGATGACATCATGAGCAAAGACTAGAAGGAGATGAAGGAATGCATTTCTTAAGGTGAAACCGTGTCCTGCTTTAACTGTTGGCAAGCTCACATCTCTGCTTCAGTTTGTCTATCTGCAAAATGAGAATAATTGTAAAAATGAAGTCATAAGGTTGTCATAATAATTAAATGAGTTAATACACGTAACTTTGACTGGAGTAGTGTTTGAAACAGATAAGGATTTTTCTAAGTACTTGAGGCTATAATTGTTGTTATTGTTTAAATTGGGTCCTTTATGCCCCATGGCCCACCCCCTCCTTTCAGAAAGTCTGCAAAAAGTCATTCCTGCTGTCTCTCTTTCCCTCCCTCTCATTGGCCTAATATGACACTAAATATTATTATTTGGTATCTAAAGGATGTCCTCCGTCTCTGCCCTCCCACCTTCTCCACTGCCAGGATCCTAATCCAAGGCGATGGAGATTACACAAAAGCCTCCCAGGTTGTTGCCTTTTCTGTTCTATTTCAGTCCATCCTCAACTCAGCTCTTGTTTTAGCATAAATCAGATCACGTTACATTCCTGCATAAACCTCCAATATCTTTCCATTGTACTACTAATAAAATTTGAATCCTTTCTCCCAATCTACACAGCAATAGAGTACAGAGCTGGTTTGGCTCAGTCCTCCCTTGGCTATTCTGCACTGGTCAAACTGACTTTCTCATGGTGACCTGCAGAACTTGAGCTTGTTCCCGCCCTTGGGAATGTCTTCTTATTCTTCCCACAACCTAAAGTGGCCTCCCTACTCAAGTGGCCCTTGCTTAGGTGGTTCTTACTTGTGATTCAAGTGTCAGCTTCAAAGTCATCTCCTCATAGAGACTTTCAGGAGCCACTCAATCCAGGGTTGACGTCCAGTCACTCTCCAACATATTAGCCTGCACTGTTTCTTGAAGGCGTTACTTTTCTGTTTAGTATTTGTATCTGTATCTGTCTCTTGGCTACCAGAAAGCAAGAGCACACATCTTTTTTGCCTTGCTCACCCTTGTTTCCCCAGGGCCTAGTACTGCAATGAATCCTTTTAAATGAATCGGTGAATGGATGAGCAGCCTTGTCTTGGATGAAGTTTCAGAGATGAGTAAGACATTGAATTTTCTGTACATCAGAGTCTACCCAGGAACGAATGCTGGTTGTTATTGCCAAGATGAATAGGGAAGCCTAATACACCAGTTGCAGTCTCTTCAGACGCCTTTGATTTCTGCTGTTTTGTGAACTCGGAGAAGGCAATGGCACCCCACTTCAGTACTCTTGCCTGGAAAATCCCATGGATGGAGGAGCCTGGTAGGCTGCAGTCCATGGGGTCGCTAAGAGTCGGACACGACTGAGTGACTTCACTTTCACTTTTCACTTTCCTGCATTGGAGAAGGAAATGGCAACCCACTCCAGTGTTCTTGCCTGGAGAATCCCAGGGACGGGGGAGCCTGGTGGGCCGCCGTCTATGGGATCGCACAGAGTTGGACACGACTGAAGTGACTTAGTAGCAGTAGCAGCATTCTATGAACTGCTGAGGACCATTTTGTACATTGAACTATGTAACCATTTCCTTTGTTCTGTTGATACTACCTCATTATTTTCGCACATGTTTATGATACATTTTCTTACTTTATCTGACTGGAAAACTCCAAGTATTACTTAAGAACCAACTTATGCATCACCTACTATAAAATTATTTTTCTGAACTACCTGTTCTGTGCCAACTTTGAAATTCCTACAAACCTCAGTTTTGGTATTTGTCCTGTTGGGTTGCAACTCTTTATCTACAGATATTTCTTCCCCATACAATATGAGGATTCTTTGAGAGCAAGGAAAATATAATAATCTTTGTACCAAAACACTTCATGCATAATAGGTGCTCAGTGCTTAGTGGGTGAGTTGATGAGGGACAGGTTATCTTCTATTCATCAGACATACCAGATGGTGTTGTAACAATTGTGCTGATGTGATCAGCAGTCTAAACCCAGAATCTGAAGTTTCAACTGGTACACCCTTTTTGAAAGAGGATCCATGTATTCATATTTGTGGTAGATTGGTTTTAATAGAATTTTGATGCAGGAATGGGCTTAATAGTATGAGCTGTAAAAATTGAGCTCATATTTAATCTTCAAATGGAGTTCTGTCCATTTAATTGTCAAATCAATAAATGAACTGAATTGCCTCAGGAAAATTGCAATTCATCCTAAAGCTGAAATTAAATATTATAGAATAAAAGATAGCTTTGTGTTACAAATGTCTATATCTGATGTAGATAAAGACACATAAATCTCTCTCTCAATCCTTTAAATGGGTCATAAAATATGCAGTTCAAACACAACTAACACAAATGGGCCAAAATGTATAAATAGTTTGTAATATAATCTTAAAAACATCTTTTTAAGGTTATTTATGGGCAAGGATAAACTCAGTTTTGCAGAAGATAAAGCAAAGCATAAATGATGCCAGTACTCATCATGTTGTACTTTCATTCAATTAAACCAAAGGTCTTTACAAAAAGACTTTAAGGTGATTTACAAAAGTTATAGTAGTAAAAAGAAACATATCAGATATAATTACAAAAGTTAGAATTATGGATTTTTTAAAAGAAGCAACTTTAGCTGTTTTGAAATTGTCACTGGAGCTCTGAGCTAAATTTTTTTTTTTTTAATTCGGTTTGTGTTTTCTGTCAGCAATGACAAAAAGAGAAGCACAATATTATACATATCTCTACCAGTAAAGAGGATTTTCAGGTCTGAGAAAATACATGGCTTTCCTAATATTAATAGGAAACCTAATATTAATTAGGTTTTCCTAATATTCTAAGATAAACTTACCACCTACAGAATTTAACATGAGATCATGTACCCTAGTATACAATGTTTTTGGAATCAATTAATACAATTTGCATAGTAGCAATAATATTAATATTAATATTGGGAGGCTTTCCTCACAGCTCAGGCGGTAAAGAATCTGCCTGCAATGCTGGAGACCTGGGTTCGATTCCCGTGTTGGGAAGATCTCCTGGAGAAGGAAATGGCAACCCACTCCTGTATTCTTGCCTGGACAATCCCATGGACAAATGAGCCTAGCAGGCTATAGTTCATGGGGTCACAAGAGTCCGACACGACTTAGCAACTAAACCACCACCACCAATTATATTAATATTAACGCTACCAATAATAATCAGAGTAAGAATACAGACTAGATATTCATGGAATATCCAGCATATGCCACACTGTATTTTAAGAATCTTATGGAAACCACTGCTTTCCTATAATTTCAAGATCACTGTTTTGTAAATGAGAAGTTTTCAAGATAACACCATTAACAACATTTTTCTGTTTTACTTCAAGATTCATATATTTCCCACCATGATATTTCTATAAAAAATGCAGAAATGGTAATAGTCCAGGTTGAAAAATTAACATAAAAGTTATTTGTTAAAAAGCATATTGCTTTCTGCTGGTTTAAGCTGATATAAGAAGAAAACTTAAGACTCCTTTAGGAGTAGATGGATAATATTCACTAAAACACTATTCTTCTTTGCTTTTATAAGTAGCTGAGTAAGCAGGTAGTTTGTATATATACTCTGACAAGATCATGGAATACCAACATACAGAGTCCAATTCAGTGGTGCTGAACAACCACTCTGCTAGGTGCTTATGTCTCACTCGAGCTTACTATAAAGGGTCATTATCTATGCTCCTACTCATCATTTGCTAATACTTGGTGAAAATAATATCTACTATAGTATAAGTATTGTACTGAGTATGTAACTCTGTATAAAAATGCAAGTGGAAGAGTCAGCATTCATTATGAGTTGAAAATCCTACCCAATAATCTGACCACACATCTCTATAACTTGTATGTACACTGGGAGGTTTAGTGTCTATTGGAAATATTTAACAGAGTTTTATATTAATAATTTACAAGTTTTTGCATAAGCACACAGAAATAGATACATAAATTAATATAACTTAATTCAAACTTCTATCATTCATGCTCCTCAAACCGTGAAGTATCACAATTGCCAAATCAAAGCCAATTGTTCTCACATGCACTGGCACAAGACAAGTGACAATTATCTTCATTTGGAAAAGATAACTTGATGACATTTAATGCAACAATTAGCATATTCCCAAGCAATAAAAGGATATATGAGATCACAGATAATTCCCTAGTTTATTTCTTTGTCCATCCACAACAATCTACAATCAATGCCCTCTACAACAGAAACTCAAAAATTTTCTAGCTAGAAAACAAATGTTAAATTGGATAGAAATTGTACTTCAAACATCATCTACTCCAGAATGTTACAATTTGTGAAAATTGCTTTGGAGCTTTTACCTCTGGGTGTGAAAAGGAAATGTCTCGTTATAATCAGTCACAGGAATGTACTTCTATCCAGCATTATGGCACTTCCTCTCACAGGGAGATTTTGGAACAGGTAAGGTAAACTTCCTGAATGCAATTATCCAGCATTAAAGAGCACTATTATCAATATTTTATCCTCACCTGAATAAGCACAAAGGTAAGAATCATGCTACCTAAATTGCCAGAGTCAGTCCTTTGCACTTCTCTTTTGCTTACCTGATGTGTGGCTTTGGAATTTAAGCCTAATTGTCCTCAGTTGGAAGTAAATAGCAAATTCTTCCAAGCAGGCAGTAACACTCGAGAGTTATAAATGCCTAGAGCTTGCAGTCGCCAGCACCTGCTGTTCCCCACAGTAACTCTGTAATGGGTAGTTCCTTCAGAAGACTAGTATGCTGGTTGTATTATCAAAACATGATTTTTTTAAATTTATTTATCCGAAAAGGACTAGGTGATACTGAGTTGCTATTATACATAGATCAGCAGAAAGGTTATTTCATAGCAGGGATTTATTTTATGCTGTCAGAAAGAAAGAATACTCTAAATAAATTGAAACCAGACTTTATTGGTTTCTCCCTTCCAAGAAGAGGAAATTATTTTGCTGGGGTGATGTAGAATCATGAACACAGTGTTATTACTCCTCTGGATGCTTTGTTTAGTAGACAAGGAAAGGAATGAAATTAACATTTATTGAGTTCCTATAGAGAAGCATGGTACTGTACTTGGCGTCTCTGTGGGTGATATTTCATTGCAATTCTATAGGAACACCAAGAGGTAGGCGTCATAATTCTATTTTTCCAGAAAAAAATAAGAGTAGCATCTGACATTTACTGAGGGCCTACTATGTACAGGCCAGTCATATCAGTCAATATGTCAGATTCTTCTCCTTGAACAACCATGATGATCCTTATAACAATCCATTCAGCAGACAGTAGGTGGGAACAACAGTAAAACGTCCATGAAGAATATGGAGGTAAATGAAACAAACTGACCAATGTGAATCATCTAGTAAAATTCATATGCTTTTTATAATTAACTTTTTGTGTAAGGATATATCTAACATCACTCTTAATTCCAAATAATTTAGGAATAATTTCGGAGACCTAGGTAAGTGACAGTTTTAATTCAATTAGCAGAAACCAAATAAATTTCAGTATAACCTAATTAAAATCTGTATAAACAACTACAAATTGGCTAATCTAGAGTAGAACCAAAATGTAAAGAACAGGTATAATTTTGCTATTTGACAGAGTGGTCTATGGTTTCAGAAATTCTAGTATGTCTCCCAGAAGAGAGGAAGTTTCCAAGAGCACATGTGAAAATCACTGAACTTGAGATTAAAAAGAAAAAAAAAGTGTCAAAGGTTTTCACTATTCAAGGAATATGAATACAAACACCTCTGCTTCCATGACAAGCATACTTATCAAAGGTTTAGGCACCCTCAAGGTCATCAACTCATCTTCAGAGGAGAAAAGAACAGATTTCCTTAACATTAAATAAGACTTCTGAGTCCTAAGTTTTGGCTTTCCAGCCAATATTCTGGATAAATATTCAGGACGATAACATCCTGGGGTCAGAGTCTGGACAATGTCCCCAAAAGGCAGCATTTCCGTCTAAAGCGTGATTTACAATTTTCATCACAAATTAATAACTGATTATTTCTTCTCTCTCTCTCTCACCTCCTCTCCTTCTCTCATAAACACACACACACACACACACACACACTCTCCTCATAGACCTCTGTCTCCTAGAGTAATGAAAACATTACAAATGTGCCCAAAAGTTTGAATTCTGGGTCAGCCATAACACTGTCACCAGACCTCAGATGAAGACAAATCCCCTCGAAGTCAGCGTCTCCTTGGTTTCCTACCAAATGGCCCACTTTGTCCGTGCTAAGAGGACCATGGTAGTTTTCTGGTAAGGGGTGTGTGTTGAAAGGGATGACGGGTGCCTGCCTAGGTCCCATATGGCAAACCCTGATTAGTGCAAACCAATCACAGTAACTCCACTCCCCTTGACTAGTGATTGCCTTAGTCCTGGCAGGGAGATGCAAATCTGATGCTTCCAGCCAGCTTTTGTGAGAATAAGTCTGGTAGGGGTTTTGTGCAAGCTCTGCCTGCTTTCCTCAAAAGGTACACCAAACATCCTTTTGTTCTCTACCTGTGGTCAATGTCCCATGATCATCATCTCGGGAACATCTGCTTTGGATCCATGAGGGCAGCTGTAGGGAAAGGACTAGAAAAATAAACTGAGCAATGATATACAGAAAGACACAGTGAACAAACCCTCCCATCCACGTCTTGTTATGTGAGCTAATAAATTTCCAATTGTTTTATTTTATTGGGCTTATCTGCTGCCTCATGCTACCATGTGTGTGACTCTGTGATCAGTCATGTCGGACTTTTTGTGCCCCATGGACTGTAGCTCACCAGTCTCCTCTGTCCATGGAAGTTTTTAGTCAAGAATGCAACCAACTTATTTTCCAGTTACAACAAAATAAATTACACTTATTAAGGAAAAAAAAAAAAAGCGTATTTCCAAGTCTCCACAGCTTAACATTTGTGATATTTAAGATAAAAACCAAAATTACCCTATGAAGAATTGGGAGTATAGAATGCATTCTTTTTCTAAAAAGGAAAAAAAGAAAGACAATCAGATACCAGATGATTGAGATTCAACTAGGTTCATCTTCCCACAGAGAACAAGTCTATACTACGCATGTCATACAAAAAAGATCTCTTGACGGCACCACCCAGGATTGTCAGCCACCTTGACCTTTACGTTTGCAGAATAAAACGACATTGAATACCAAAATGCACACTTTTTAAGTGCATGTGGTTAAGTTCAACAGAGGAAGCCATGAAATTAGTCTAAATAAATTCATAAAGACTGAAATTAAAAAAAAAAAAATACTGGAGTGGGTTGCCATTTCCTCCTCCAGGAGATCTTTCTGACCCAGGGAACAAACCCACATCGCCTGGATTTTCTTCATTGACAGGCAGATTCTTTTCCACTGAACCACCTGGGAAGCCCCTCAAGCTAGATGAGAACTAAACAATACAAGATCCAGTCAGCCTTCCTCCCTCTGCAAGCAATCTGCAATTCAAATTATTATCTTTTCTCAGATGAGTAAACTGAAGAACCAATAAATGGGAATGCTCTTAACATTTCCCAAGAGAGGAGGTAGAGTTAATAGCTGACATGTCTCTGGCAGAACAAGATCTTTCTAGCACATTGTTTGGTGAACCATGAAAGGGCCGTTGACTATCTGAGGAAGCTATATATCTAAAAAAGTTTTGGAATTCATAAAATACATATAAATTGGACATATATCTTTTGAAATCAAATGATGAAACCATTTAAATAAATCTCGGGAGTCTCCAAATATTCAGAAAATAGGGAGAATGTAGCAACTCTTAAACATTGTGTTGTAGTGGAGGTAACCACATCAATTCCGCCCCCCCCTCCCCACCACGTACAAGAAGGACTGCTCATCTCAGTCTTCCTCCTTTATTTCAAGAACGGTAGAAGATGGAAGGTGCCTACAGAATGAAAATTTGTAAAACAGCCAACTGCTTTTGAATTTTTACCTGTAGGTGTGCAAATGAGATTCTTATTGCAATTAGTTGAAGAAATGTGCTTCTAGGCAGGATTACAGGATTTATACCCTAAGAACAGGAAGGATCTCAGACCAGATCAGGCAAGATCTCTATACTTACCTAGCATTAACTAACAATTTTTATTGATAATAAAATAATTAGATATTTTATTATCTAATTTTCCAAATTGAATTAGTTCTCAAAATTTTTGTTAAATAATAGCAAGCTGATTACCTCTATAGAACTTCTATAGTGTGGTACCATACATAACAAAAATAAATAAAAAGTAGAACCAACTAACACATGCTAAATGCTAAAGATAAACATTTACAGAAGCAAGGAGGGTATCAGTTGGAGAGGAATAGGTAGTGAAAAGTTTGTATAGGGCTTCCTGGGAAATCTGCACACTGAAGTTGACTTTTGACAATTAACTGAATTAAATCATGATTCACATACAATCAAGTATGCCTATTTTAAGTCAACCAGTTAGTAAATGTTGACAAGTGTGTGTATCCCATAAGCATAATGTTAGTCATCTCCATTACAGTAGAATTTTTCCTTGTGTCCTTTTCCTGGTGATCCCTGATTTGGTATCCAAGAAACCATTAACCTGCTTTCTGACACTATATATATATTTCCCCTTCTAAAATTGTGCATAAACAGAATCTTACAGCATATAGTCTTTTGTATATGACATCTTAACTCAGTATATTGTTTATATTATTGGGGGAATTCATCCACATTGTTGCATGCATCAGTTTGAGCCTGTCCCGTCCCATCACTTCATGGCAAATAGATGGCGAAACAGTGGAAACAGTGGCTGACTTTATTTTAGGGGGCTCTAAAATCAGTGCATATGGTGACTGCAGCCATTAAATTAAAAAACGTTTACTCCTTAGAAGGAAAGTTATGACCAACCTAGACAGCATATTAAAAACAGAGACATTACTTTGTCAACAAGGGTCCATTTAGTCAAGGCTATGGTTTTTCCAGTAGTCATGTATGGACATGAGAGTTGGACTATAAAGAAAGCTGAGCACCCAAGCATTGATGCTTTTGAACTGTGGTGTTGGAGAAGACTCTTGAAAGTCCCTTGGACTGCAAGGAGATCCAACCAGTCCATCCTAAAGCAGATCAATCCTGGGTGTTCAGTGGAAGGACTGATGTTGAAGCTGAAACTCCAATACTTTGGCCACCTGATGAGGAGAGCTGACTCATTTGAAAAGACCCTGATGCTGGGAAAGATTGAAAGCCTGAGGAGAAGGGGATGACAGAGGATGAGATGGTTGGATGGCATCACCGACTCAATGGACATGGGTTTGGGTGGACTCTGGGAGTTGGTGATGGACAGGGAGGCCTGGCATGCTTCAGTTTACGGGGTTGCAAAGAGTCGGACATGACTGAGAGACTAAACTGATTTATAAAATATATTTTTATTTACTTCCATTTTAGGGCTTTACTGCACTCAGTTTATTCATTCGTCTTGCTGTACATTTGGGTTCTTCCTATTGATATTATAATATTTTCATACTGTTTATTACTAATATGAAAATGTGTGTACACATCTATCATTAGGCCAGTGATTTCATTTTTCTTGGTTTAATATCTAGGAGAAGAACTGTTGGGGCATATAGTAGGTATTTGAACTGTGGTGTTGGAGAAGACTCTTGCAAGTCCCTTGGGCTGCAAGGAGATCCAACCAGTCCATTCTGAAGGAGATCAGCCCTGGGTGTTCTTTGGAAGGACTGATGCTAAAGCTGAAATTCCAGTACTTTGGCCACCTCATGCGAAGAGTTGACTCATTGGAAAAGACTCTGATGCTGCGAGGGATTGGGGGCAGGAGGAGAAGGGAACGACAGAGGGTGAGATGGCTGGATGGCATCACCGACTCGATGGACATGAGTCTGAGTGAACTCCGGGAGTTGGTGATGGACAGGGAGGCCTGGCGTGCTGCGATTCATGGGGTCGCAAAGAGTCGGACACTACTGAGCAACTGAACTGAACTGAACTGAACTGATAGTAGGTATTTGTTTAACTTTTTAAAGGAAACTATTAAACTATTTTTCAAAGTGACTGTAATGATACACTCTCCCACTAACAAGGCTTGCCAGATCTAATTGTTTCACTTCCTCATCAACACAGAGTATCATCAGTGTTTTGCTGTGGTGGTTTTAATTTACATTTCTCTGAAGCTGAATGATGTTAAGCATGTTGTCAGGTGCTTAATTATATACACACAGACACACACACACACATATTATTTGTGTGTGTGGAGACTGCCTATTTGTTAATTGGGTTTTATGGTACTTAGTAAGATGTTTTTACTGTGTTAAATCCTTTTCAAAACTATTTACTGCAAATATTTTCTCTCAGTAGTTAGCTTACCTTTGTGTGTTCTTATTGGTGTTTTTTGAAGAACACAAATGTTTCTTTTTCTTAAATCGTCTGTGTTTTTAGTGTCTTAAGAAATCTTTGCCTATCCCTAGGTCATGAAAATTTTCTCCTACATTTTCTTATGGATGTTTATAGTATATATTAACATTTATATTTAGATTTTCAGTCCTATTAGATTTATTTTTTATAATATAAGCTAAGAGTCAAGATACATGTTCATTGAAGTATAGTTGATTTATAGTGTTGAGCTAATTTCTGCTGTATAGCAAAGTGATTGCTATACATATTTTTATATTACTTTCCATAATGGTTTATCACAGGATATTGAATAGAATTCCCTGTGCTATGCATTAAGACTTTGCTGTTTATCCATTCTGTATATGCTAGTTTGCATCTGCTAAGCTTAAACAGCCCCTCTATCACCTCTCAACACTTCCTTCCCCTTGGCAACCATAGACTGTTCTCTAACGATACTTTTTTTCTTTTTTTTAAGTAGGGAAATCTGGTTGTTCTAGTACTATTTGTTGAAAAGACTATCATTCCCCCTATTGGATTACCTTGGCACTCCTCAAAAAAAAAAATTAGTTGACTGTTTATGTGTGGCCTATTTCTGGACTCTGTTCTTTTCCACTGATTAATTTATCCTGAAAACAGCACCACATTGTCTTGTCTACTGTAGACTTAGAATAAATCTTAAAATTGTGTAATGTAAGCCCTCCAATTTTGTTTTTCTTCCTTGTGTGTGTGTATGTTTAGTTTTCCGTATAGATAGTTTAGAGTAATCTTGTCTTTTTCAACAAAATCTTCCTATTGAGATTTGTATGGGAATTCTGCTCTAATTATCAGTTGATAATACATAAAAATAAAATTAAAATTTCATACATTGACTTTGTCCCCTGAGATTTTGCTGGTTTCACTCATTATTAAAAATAGATTTCTTAGAGTATCACCTAGGATTTTCTATGTGTATTCATACTTATCTGCAAATAAATATTATTTGATTTCCTCTTAACTAAAGAGTGTTCAAACTACCACACAATCACACTCATCTCACACGCTAGTCAAGAAATGCTCAAAATTCTCCAAGCCAGGCTTCAGCAATATGTGAACCATAAACTTCCAGATGTTCAAGTTGGTTTTAGAAAAGGCAGAGGAAAAACATCTATTTCTGCTTTGTTGACTATGCCAAAGCCTTTGACTGTGTGGATCACAATAAACTGTGGAATATTCTGAAAGAGATGGGAATACCAGACCACCTGACCTGCCTCTTGAGAAACCTGTATGCAGGTCAGGAAGCAACAGTTAGAACTGGGCATGGAACAACAGACTGGTTCCAAATAGGAAAAGGAGTATGTCAAGGCTGTATATTGTTACCCTGCTTACTAAACGTATATGCAGAGTACATCATGAGAAACACTGGGCTGGATGAAGCACAAGCTGAAATCAAGATTGCTGGGAGAAATATTAGTAACCTCAGATATGCAGATGACACCAGCCTTATGGTAGAAAGTGAAGAAGAACTAAAGAGCCTCTTGATGAAGGTGAAAGAGGAGAGTGAAAAAGTTGGCTTAAAGCTCAACATTCAGAAAACGAAGATCATGGCATCCGGTCCCATCACTTCATGGGAAATAGGTGGGGAAACAGTGGAAACAGTGGCTGACTTTATTTTTCTGGGCTCCAAAATCACTGGGGATGGTGACTGCAGCCATGAAATTAAAAGACGCTTGCTCTTTGGAAGGAAAATTATGACCAACCTAGACAGCATATTCAAAACAGAGACATTACTTTGCCAACAAAAGTCCGTCTAGTCAAGTCTATGGCTTTTCCAGTGGTCATGTATAGATATGAGAGTTGGACTATAAAGAAAGCTGAGCACCGAAGAATTGATACTTTGAACTGTGGTGTTGGAGAAGACTCTTGAGAGTCCCTTGGACTGCAAGGAGATCTAACCAGTCCATCCTAAAGCAGATCAGTCCTGGGTGTTCATTGGAGGGACTGATGTTGAAGCTGAAACTCCAATACTCTGGCCACCTGATGCGGAGAGCTGACTCATTTGAAAAGACCCTGATGCTGGGAAAGATTGAGGGCCGGAGGAGAAGGGGACGACAGAGGATGAGATGGTTGGATGGCACCACGGACACAATAGACATGCATTTGGTTGAACTCCGGGAGTTGGTGATGGACAGGGAGGCCTGGCATGCTGTGGTTCACGGGGTCGCAAAGAGTCAGACATGACTGAGTGACTGAACTGAAGTGAGCAAATAGGCCAACTCAATGCTTTGCTTGTTTATTTTAATATGATTGCACTGATTATAACCTCCGGTACAAAGTCAGTTGGAAGTGGTCATTCTCTGTTTTTTATCTGAAGAGAAACTATCCACTCTTTTATGAAGCTTGATGAAGTAGGATGCAGGCTTTTCTTTGATGCCTTTGAAATAGTTTTATAATAAATAGGAGTTTTATATTGTCAAATGATTCTTCTGAAACCACTAAATTATCATATTTCTCTTTTTTATCTTGGTATGAATTACACTGATTGATTTTCAAATGTTATATTGATCTTGCATTCATGAGATAAACTCCAGTTGGTCATAATATCTTGATCCATGTTGTAAATTACTCAGTTAAATTTGCTAATATTTTGCTATGAATTTTTATGTCTAATGAGGGATTGGGTCTTTACTTTTATTTTATATGCTGACTCTGTCCAATTTTGGTATTAGGGTAATGTTCATTTTACAAAATTAGGTAACAAGTGTTCCTTCCTCTCCTATCTTCTGCAATAGGGTCAGCAGTATTGGTTTCAACTGTTCAGCATAATGATACAGCATTTTTACAGCTTACACTCCTTCGAAAGTTGTTAATGGTTAAAACTCCCCGTGCTATAAATATATCCTTGTTGCTTGTCTATTCAATATACAAAAGTTTGCAACTCTTAATCCTTTACCCCATTGTGCTCCTTCATTCTTCCCTCGTCCTACCAGTAACCACAAGTTTGTTTTATACATAAGGGAGCTTCTTTCTGTTTTGCTATATACATTCATTTGTTTTTATTCTTTTCGATTCCACATATAAGTACATCATGCAGTATTTGTCCTTCTCTGTCTGCTGTATTTTACTAAGCATAGTATTCTCTAGGTCCATCCATATTGCTGCAAATAGCAGAACTTCATTTATTTTTATGACTGAGTGATATTCCACTGTATATTTATATGCATGTGTATATGTATTTGTTGTTGATGTTTAGTCACTCAGTCCTGTCCAACTTTTTGTGACACCATGGACTGTCAGGCTCCTCTGTCCATGGGATTTTCCAGGCAAGAATACTGGCATGTGTTGCCATATATATACACACCACTTCCTTAGTTATCCATTTGTCAGTTGAGCGACACCTGGGTTGCTTCCATATCTTGGCCACTGTAAATAGTGCTGATATCAACAATAGAGAGCATGTACCTTTTTGAATTAGCATGTTTGTTTTTTTCTGGATATATACCCAAGGGTGGAAGTGCTAGATTTCATTTTCATTTAGTTAAAAAAAAAATCTGTTTTTCTTTATGATTTATTTTTTGACCAATGTACTAAAGATAGATTTTTTATTTAATTTCCAACTACTTGGGATTATGTTGGCATCATTTTAATAGTGATTGCTAATTTAAATTAGCTGTGATCAAAGACCACATTCCATATAGAAGTGGTCTTCTGTATCTGCAACTTTCACAACTACATAGATTCAACCATCTGCTGATTGAAATTTCTTCCACGGATACTGAGAATCACTAATTTCAACATTTTAAGCGTATGTTAAAAATTATGACCAAGCCTTTTGTAGTTCTATTCATTTTACCAACATATTTCCCATCTTTTGTAGTTCTATTTATTTTACCAACATACACAGACATTAGAACATGTTGCTGTTATTCACTTAATGCACTTTGCAGATACTGCCAGTTTTACAGATTGGAAGTTTGTGGCAATGTTGCATTGAGCAAGTCTTTCTGAGTTATTTTTCCAACAGTATTTGTTTATTTTATGGCTCTGGTCACATTTTAGTAATGTTTGTAATATTTCAAAATCTTAAATTATTATTATATTTGCTATGATAATCTACAATGTTATTATTGTAATTGTTTGGGGGAGCTATGCAACATAGCCATATAAAATGACAAAGCCCACTGCTAGATGTTGAGTGGACTATGACTGCTCCGCTGCTGCTAAGTCGCTTCAGTCGTGTCTGACTCTGTGCAACCCCATAGACGGCAGCCCACCAGGCTCCCCCATCCTTGGGATTCTCTAGGCAAGAATACTGGAGTGGGTTGTCATTTCCTTCTCCAATGCATGAAAGTGAAAAGTCAAAGTGAAGTCGCTCAGTCATGTCCAACTCTTAGCAACCCCATGGACTGCAGCCTACCAGGCTCCTCCATCCATGGGATTTTCCAGGCAAGAGTACTGGAGTGGGGTGCCATTGCCTTATCCAACTGGCTATTCAGTGTGTCTCTCCCTCCCCTCAGGCCTCCCTGTTCCCTGAGACACAACAATAGTGAAATTAGGTCAATTAATAACCTTGCAATGGCCTCAAAGTATTCACACGAAAGGAAGGGTTGTACACCTCTCACTTTAAGTCAAAAGCTAGAAATGATAAAGCTCAGTGAGGAAGGCAAGCTAAAAGCTGAGACAGGCCAAAAGCTAGCCTTCTTATACCAGATCAGTTTGGAATGGGGTGCCATTGCCTTCTCCGTGTAAATGCAAAGGGTAACTTATTGAAATAAATTAAAAGTGTTACCCCAGTGAATACAAGAATGCTAAGAAAGTGAAACAACTTTCTTGATGACAAGAAGCAGGTTTCCAAGGTCTGGATAGAAAATCAAATCAGTTACAGCACGATCTTATGGCAAAGCCTAGTCCAGCGCAAGGCCCTAACTGTCTTCTAGTCTATGAAGGCTGAGAGGATAACAAAACTGTGGAGGAAAACAAGTTTGAAGCTAGCAGAGGTTGATTCATGAGATTCAAGAAGGAAATTGTCTTCATATCATAAAAGTACAAGGTGAAACAGCAAGTGCTGTTGTAGAAGCTTCAGCAAGTTATTCAGAAGATCTAGCTAAGATAATTAATGAATAATTACAGATTTTCAGTGTAGCCAAAACATCCCTCTATTGGAAGAACATGTCATGTAGAGCTTTCATAGCTAGAGAGAAGACAATAACTGGCTCCAAAGTTCGAAAGTACAGGCTATCTCTTGTTAGGGGCTAACACTGCTAGTGACTGTTTAAGTCATAAGTCAATGGTAATTTACCATTTTGAATATCCAAGGGCCCTTAAGAATTATGTTAAATTTACTCTGCTTGTTCCCTATAAATGGAACAACAAAGCTAGGATGCCAGCACATTTGTTAACAACATGGTTTACTATTTTAAGCCCATTGTTGAGACCTACTGCTCAGACAAAATAATCCCTTACAATATATTCTTGTTTCCTGACAATGCAGTCACTCAAAAGCCCTAATGGAGGTTTGCGTTCACGAGTGCTTAGTTGCTCAGGCCTGTCTGACTCTCTGCGATCCCATGGACTGCAGGCTTCCAGGCTCCTCTGTCCATGGGGATTCTCCGGCCAAGAATACTGGAATGGGTTGCCATGCCTTCCTCCAGGGCATCTTCCCAACCCAGGAATCAAACCCAGGTCTCAAACCCATGTCTCCCACATTGCAGGAACATTCTTTACCGTCTGAGTCACATTGACTTATTTTCATCCCTGATAATGCAACATCCATTCTGCAGCCTGTGGATTAAAGAGTACTTTTGATTTTCAAATATTATTTTTTTAAGAAATGCATTTCATAAGTCTATAACTGCAATAGGTTGCAATTCCTCTGGTGGATCTAGACAAAGTAAATTGAATTACTCTGGAACACCATTCTACATGACATTAAGTACATTAATGACTCATGGGAAGATGTCAAAATATCAACATTAACAGGAGTTTGGAAATTTGATTCCAACCCTCATGGATAACTTTGCGGGGTTCATGATTTAGGTAGTGGCAGTAACTACAGGTATGGTGGAAATAGCAAGATGAGTCGAATTAAAAATGGAACCTAAGATGTGACTGAATTTCTTCAATATCATGATATAATTTTAACAGATCAGGGGTTGATGGTTAGAGTTGAGCAAAAAAAGTGTTTTCATTTCGATATTTGGCAAAACTAATACAATATTGTAAAGTTTAAAAATAAAATAAAATTAAAAAAAAAAAAAGTGTTTTCTTGAGATGGAAACTGCTCCAGGTGAAGATGTTGTGAAGACTACTGAAATAACAACAGAGTTTAGAATACTGATGAGCTTAGTTGATAAAAGTGGCAAGGTTTGCGATGACTGGCTCCAGTTTTGCAAGAACTTCTACTGTGGGTAAAATGTTACCAAGGAGCATTGCATGCTGAAGAGAAATTATTCATGAAAAGAAGAGTCAATTGGCATGTCAATTTCACTGGTGTCTTGTTTTAAGAAATTGCCACAGTCACCCCATTCTTCAGGAACCACCACCCTGATCAGTCAGCAGTCATCAACACTGAGGCAAGATGCTCTACCAGTAAAAAGATGACAACTTTCTGAAGGCTGAGATGATGGCTAGCATTTTTTTTTTGCAATAAAATATTTTTAATTAAGATACATACACAGTTTTTAAAGATATTACATACTTAATATGGAGAAGGAAATGGCAACCCACTCCAGTACTCTTGCCTAGAAAATTCCATGGATGGAGGAGCCTGATAGGCTACAGTCCATGGGGTCACAAAGAGTCGGACATGACTGAGCGACTTCGCTTTGTTTCTTTCTATAGTTCCTTTTGGAGAAGGAAATGGCAACCCACTCCAGTGTTCTTGCCTAGAGAATCCCATGGACGGAGGGGCCTGGTGAGCTACAGTCTGTGGGGTTGCAAAGAGTCAGACACGACTAAGCAACTAACACACACACACACACACACACACACACACACACACGCATACATACTTAATAGACTGCACTATAACTTTTATATGAACTGGGAACACAACAGCAGCGAAAAATTGTGTGACTTGCTTTATTGGGATAGCCACTTTACTGTGGCTTCTGGATTCCAATCTGAGGTATCTTGAGGTAAACCAGTATACCATTTTTTGTTCCTCTTCTTTCCTTTATATATTTCCTAGCTTCATTTTAGATCTTTTTTTTTTCTTCCTGGCCAAAATTTCTATAACATTCCTCCTAGTG
This sequence comes from Bos indicus, assembly GCF_029378745.1. Taxonomy (NCBI): domain Eukaryota; kingdom Metazoa; phylum Chordata; class Mammalia; order Artiodactyla; family Bovidae; genus Bos; species Bos indicus. Next base: position 15,066,571 of record NC_091788.1, on the reverse strand, counting down.
TTGCTGGTGAATTCTCCCAGTTTTTCTTTTTCTCAAAAAGGCTTTATTTTCCTTTATATTTTAAAACATATCTCTGTGTATTTAGAATTCTAAGATTTTTTTTAAAAGTATTTTAAAGATGTTCCACTGGATAGCTTCAGGTAATAAGTCAGCATTAATTATTATTATTTTTTGTTCCTGTATTTATAATGTATCTTTTTTAATCTGGCTAGTTTTATGCTTTGTTTTTATTTTTCCCTTATCACTGGCTTTCACAACTTGATTATCATATGCTGTGTTCTGTATGTCTTTATGATTCTGCTGTGTTTCCTTGAAGTTTTTGCACCCAATGGTTATCAGTCAGTTCAGTTCAGTTCAGTCGCTCAGTCGTGTCCAACTCTTTGTGACCCCATGAATGGCAGCATACCAGGCCTCCCTGTCCATCACCAACACCCGGAGTTCACTCAGACTCACGTCCATCGAGTCAGTGATGCCATCCAGCCATCTCATCCTCTGTCATCCCCTTCTCCTCCTGCCCCCAATCCCTCCCAGCATCAGAGTCTTTTCCAATGAGTCAACTCTTCGCATCAGGTGGCCAAAGTACTAGAGTTTCAGCTTCAGCATCATTCCTTCCAAAGAAATCCCAGGGCTGATCTCCTTCAGAATGCACTGGTTGGATCTCCTTGCAGTCCAAGGGACTCTCAAGAGTCTTCTCCAACACCACAGTTCAAAAGCATCAATTCTTCAGCACTCAGCTTTCTTCACAGTCCAACTCTCACATCCATACATGACCACAGGGAAAACCATAGCCTTGACTAGATGGACCTTTGTTGGCAAAGTAATATCTCTGCTTTTCAATATACTATCTAGGTTGGTCATAACTTTTCTTCCAAGGAGTAAGCATCTTTTAATTTCATGGCTGCAGTCACCACCTGCAGTGATTTTGGAGCCCCAAAAAATAAAGTCTGGCACTGTTTCCACTGTTTCCCTATCTATTTCCCATGAAGTAATGGGACCAGATGCCATGATCTTCGTTTTCTGAATGTTGAGTTTTAAGCCAACTTTTTCACTCCCCTCTTTCACCTTCATCAAGAGGCTTTTTAGTTCCTCTGCACTTTCTGCCATAAGAGTGGTGTCATCTGTATAATTTTCTGCAAATTTGGAAAACATTTCAGCCATATTTTTTTCAACTATTCACTCAATCCTAAGCCCCTATCTTTTTCCTATGGTACTCAAATGCTGGAGTTCTTCATACCACAAGTCACTGAGGCTCAGTTTATTTATTATTTTCAGTCATGTATATGCATATGTGTATAAATATATACATATGTTTAAATTTGCATTGTTAAGACATGAAGTTTACTGATCCGTCTTCTGCAGTGTCTCATTTGATATTGATCCCAGCAGTACTTTGTCCTTTCCCCACCCTTGGGATACTTGACTTCTGTAAGTAGAAATTCTATTTGTGTTTATTTATTTTTCATTATATATATATTTTTCCTCTAAGATTTTATACATAATCATGTTATTTTTTACATTCTTTTATATTAACTATTATCTATGGCAATGGCACTCCACTCCAGTACTTTTGCCTGGAAAATCCCATGGACAGAGGAGGCTGGTGGGCTGCAGTCCATGGAGTCGCTTGTTCGGACACGACTGAATGGTTTCATTTTCACTTTTCACTTTCATGCATTAGAGAAGGAAATGGCAACCCACTCCAATGTTCTTGCCTGGAGAATCCCAGGGACGGGGAAGCCTGGTGGGCTGCTGTCTATGGGGTTGCACAGAGTCGGACGCTGAAGAGACTTAGCAGCAGCAGCAACAGCAGGCCCTTTCTGAATCTTCTTTATTGGTTGATTTTTCTCCTCACTATAGATCAATTTTCCTATTTCTCTACATATCTTACAATTTTTCAGTGAATTTTGAACATTATAACAGGTTTAATTTTGTTTTCCTTCAAATAGTGAAACATTTTGTTCTGTCAGAAGTTAACTTGTGGATCCACTTAATTTTCTCATGGTTCTTATCACAGGTTTAGAGTAGCTTTTAATCTATGGCTAGCTCAGCACTATTAGGGTTTGACCCTCTGGTATCTCTGCGAAATCTTCCAGGCATTTAGCAAGAAGTCTTTTCTGCCTTGTTAGAACAAAAGTGCCTGTCAACAGTGTTTAGTTTACAATTCTGATTATGTGTAGTAGCTCCATACATGTATAATACCATGTGTAGTATTCAGCCATAGTCAAGGGGCTTCTCAATAGAGTTCTGTTACTTCTTTAGACAACTCTCTTCTTCCTGGTGAGGGCTTCCCAAGTGGTACAGTGGAAAAGAATCTGCCTGCCAATGCAGGAGATGAAAGAGACACAGGTTTGATTTCCTGGGTTGGGAAAATCCCCAGGAATAGGAAATGGCGATCTGCTTTAGTGTTCTTGCCTGGACAATCCCATGGACAGAGGAGCCTAGTGGGCTACAGTCCATGCGGTCGCAAAGAGCTGGACACGACTGAGTGACTTCACTTTCTTTTCTAGTATTCTTGCCTGGAAAATTCCATAGACAGAGGAACCTGGTGGGATACAGTCCAAGGGGTTGCAAAGAGTTAGATATGACTGAGCACTCATGCACTTCTTTCTGGTATGCTTCCCTAAAAATTACGTTGTCTTTTTCTCTCCAACTTTTTCTTTCCATCTTTTTAGTTTATCTAGGTCTTCTGTGCTTTTCTTGGGATTTCTGTCCTTGCTGCTTTGCTTAGAAAATGGCTTAGACAAAACTCCAAGGAAATTGCATAGCTGACTTTTTCTGTTCCCTTTCTTTCAAGGGCTACACTCCTTGTCTTTTGATCACATCTGAAAACAATTTTGCTTTGTTTTAAGAAAGTCCTATTTGGTCTAGTTTTCTATTTATTAATTTTGGGAGAATAAGTCTGGTCCCAAACACTCCGTAATTTCAAAAGGAGAAATCACAAGAATTTGCTTTTGAGTAAAAACGTAGAGCAAATGAAGGAGCTAACTATAGATACCTGGAGAACTAGATTTCTGGGAACAGTAATAGAAATTAGTGTAATGGATATAAGATATCTGTGCCTGACAAGTGTAAGAAACAAAAAGGAAGGCAGAAAAAAGTGAAATAGGAAAATATCAAGAGTTGAGATCAGAGATTAAACTGAGGCAAAATCATAGAGAAATTTAAAAATTACAGTAAGGACTTTGGTTTTACCCTCAATCAGATGAAAAAATCTAAAGAGGTCAAGGGCAAAAGCAGGGACATAAGTCAAAGGACAACCCAGGAATATATAACCCAAGAATGCATAATAATAGTAAGGACCAGGGTACTTAATTGTCACTTACTGCTTGTGAGAATGCTTTAAGATATTTAGAAAATGTTTAAGATGTATGCATAACACTATTCTATTCCCTTCCAAAGCAAATAAGGCAAAGAAAAAACATGTTTTTGTTCCTCTATAATTGAAGGGATTTAATTCCCTACTTAACTATAAAATTAAAATCAAAACAAAACAAGTTCTAGCATTATCTAGACATAATACTACATATAAGATTCTCGTGCACTGGCTCATTTGTACTCTCTCCTCTAATACCAAGCCAGGGTTGCTGCAGGGGGTAAAGCTTTTCTATTAAAAGTTTTCCTACCCAATTTCCATTTGGATTACACATATTCTTTCTAAATGTACATGATTAGAGGTTAAAACAATTTTTTCACCTCACCTATTCCTTTGATTTTGTAGAGTTAAAACCACCAATCAAATGGCCACTATTACAACCCGGGTTCTAAAAGGGCAGCACTAGGAAAGGGACTAGGATTGTAGCAAAACGGAAGCAAGAATCAAATGCCAGCCTGGAAAAAATACAAAGACAATTCCAAGGGGCCAATATCAAGTGCTTAATTTCAGAGAAAAGTTTGAGTTGGGAGGAAATCTTAACAGAAGAAAGACAAGGTTCTAGCTAATAAATAAGCTCAATCTGAGGTCATGGAAGTAATTGTTGAGAATAACTTTTATTTGGTCACTGTTTCAGTGGAGGTATGTCTGTGTGTGTGTGTGTGTGTGTGTGTGTGTGTGTGTGTGTGTGTGACTCTGAGGGTATAAATTGCTCTCACTTAAAGTACCAAAAGCAGGATTCATATTAGACATAAAAGATAAAAGTGCATGCCTAGTGGATAATGTACTAATGAATACTTAAATAGAATGCACCCCCAGGAGCAAAATCATACACCTTTCACAATGGATAATGTGTATAATGTGGTTAGATGTGTTTCCATATCAGAGTTATACATATACGATACAGTACACAGATAAAATTCAGTGTAAATGGGTAGTTCACTCAGGCAAACATCTAAACAGACTTTTTTTATGGTACCAAGGTGAGGTGGGATTGAAATCCACCCCCTGCTGTTTTTTCTGATTTGTTCCTAAGCTCATTAGATGCTCAGTACCTCCTCCAGGGGATGAATCTCATCTTCAGACAATGTTAAACTCATTCTCTTGAGCAGAGGTGAAAAAGCTATTTCCCCACTGGAGTTTTCAAAGGCAAACATTTCCTGCAGGAAATCAAACAATTCTAGGACTTGACAAGGTAGCTAAATATATTCAGTTTAGCAAGTAGCTGCCAGTGGAAACCTCTGTACACCTCCACACGCAGTCTCAGGTCCCTCCTGGGGATGACAAAGCCATTAGTTTTTTTAAAAAAGGAAAAATCTTGACAAATCATCTTGCAACAAACTCTGGTGCAGCCAAAACAGAAATGGATAATCTCAGAAGAGGGATATATTGGATCCCCGAGCAACCTAACTTCATGATTAGCACACACATGAATATGTATATTTTGCCTGCTGATCTTAGCATAGAACAGTCTTTGAATTTTAGGTTCTTAATTTTAGCTGCTTGTAGTTTATGATTATTTTTTTTCCTTCAAATTTCACCTCTCTGACAAGCATTATTTGAATATTAACTGTCAGGCATTCTGACAGGGGATGGCTCTACCCAATGGACAAGGAGGCACAGCCTCCATGATGACCCCGTAACCTACTGCTGAGGATTGAAGATACCTCAGTCAACAAAGGCATCACACACTGTGATAAGAGTTAGGAGGGAAATGAGCAGAGAGCTGAAAGAAATAAATAGGGAGACTTCCTTTATGGAGAAAGGTCAAGAACAATATTTCTGAGGGTGTGACACCCAACCTGAGATCTGTAGGCTGAGAAGGTGGCACCTTTGAAGCAGCAGGGAGATGGTTTCAGACAAGAGAACAAGAGCAAAGACTCTCAGGCCAGAATGTCTGTTCGGCAGTATCAGAGGAAGAAAGGGGAAGCCTAATCCAAAAGAAGGCTGAACAAAGTTCAGGTCCAGATCCCAAGAGACATTTTAGACAGTAGTAGGTATTGGGTGTGATATACACACAGGACAATAAGTAAACTACAAGAAGTAGTAATCAAATAGAACACTGTTTATTTATATGATTCCCTGTTCTGCCAAAGATCCTTTCTCTACTATTTCACTTTCTTCTTCAGCCCAGCCTGTCTTTCCATCCTCTCATTGGAATTGTTACTTCTTCATGAGGTATATACATACAATGGAATACTATTCAGTAATAAAAAAGAATAAAATAAGACCATTTGCAACAACAGGGATGAACCTAGAGATTATCATACTAAATAAAGTAAGCCAGAAAGAGAAAGACAAATATCATATGATATCAATATGATATCACTTATTTGTGGAATCCAAAATATTATAAAAATGACCTTATCTACAAAGCAGAAACAAACATAGACAGCAGACTTTTGCCAGGAGAAAGGGGGTGGAGTGATGGATTGGGAGTTTGGGGTTAGCAGATACAAACTATTAATGCATAGACTGGATGCAAAGAATATGGAAAGTAGTGTATACTTATGTATAACTGAATAATTTTGCTTAATAGCAGAAGTTAACACAACATTGTAAATCAACTATACTTCAATAAAATAAACTAAAAATAAAAAGAATTGCACCTCTTCAGTGAGAAAGAGAAAGAGAGATACATCCTAAATCTGAACTAAAATGAAAATACCCATTCCAGAAATGAAGACTAAAAAAATGAATAGGCAAATAAGTATTGGTAAAGGTATCATCCAAACCTGTTTGATTTTGAAAAGTTAAGAATGGTTTCTCTTTCTAAAAGACTGCTCTAGTATAATTTCTCTCCATTATACATTCGCCATTCTACCCCTTTCTTTTTATTCTTGAGCTCTACAAAGCTCAAGAATATTTGGATGATTGTAAATGCTTTTCTGGCTCAGACATCCTCATACTTAGCTGGTCACCAGAGTCTTGTGGGGACTTTAAAAATGCCTGTTACATATGTACGTGTATATATAACATACACATGGAAAACAGATCAGTCTCTTTTAGAAAATCTAATTTCTGAAATGAGGGCTGTTAACTGATCTTTTATCTCAGTTTGGTTTTTCTGAGGTGTTCGCAAGGAAAATTCACTGCCCTAACTGGTCCCTTCACTTCCAAACTGTTTCATCACAATCCACTCTCCACTCTGACAATAGATCAGCTCATTTCTAAATCGAGTCATATCACTTCTCCATTCAAAAAATGATTTTATTCATTTTATGGCTGAGTAATATTCCATTGTGTATATGTACCTCTTTATCCATTCATCTGTCGATGGACATCTAGGTTGCTTCCATGCTCTAGCTATTGTAAATAGTGCTGCAATGAACAATGGGATATATGTGTCTTTTTAAATTTTGATTTCCTGCAGGTATATGCCTAGGAGCAGGACTGTTGGGTCATATGGTGGTTTTATTCCTAGTTTTTTTTTTTAAGGAATCATTTCTTCCATATCTGTAGTTATGCCCCCTTTCTTATTCCCAATTTTATTTATTTGAATTCTCTCTCTTACATATTTTCTCTTTCTCCCTCCTTTATATCTTTCTCACTTTTCCTTTTGATAATTTAACAGATTTTCTATTTCATCATTTATTTCAAAACTGTCATTTAAAAGTTACTTTAGACATCAAATCTACTTCTATTTTCTTCGTGTCAGTTATTCTTTTTTTCTAATTCTTTGAGTTTGGAACTCAGGTAAAATTTACTTAGTTTGTTTTCTAACAATTAATCTGTCTATACATTTTTGTTTTATTATAACCAAAAGCACGTGTACAGAGCTAACCGTTTCTCATTTCTAAATAGTTGGGAGTTTCAGTTGTTGTTTTCTTTAAACTTTGTTTGGTACCAAATTATTGTAAAGGGCTTGGAAAGGAAGAATTTGACTGACTTGTTTTTCTGGGCAGTTTTTTATTGATTTCTAATTTTATAAGCGAAAAACAAATTCTTACACTAGATATCATGGTAGAGATTTCCGAGTTGTGGTTTTCCCTCCAAACAAGCAAACAGACGTAAAGAATGAAGATAAAGTATGTTCACTAAGACCTAACATCCTGTAGGGCACTGGTAAACCAGACCTTCACCTTGAGATCAACTTTTTATGCAGCTTACGAGCACTTTATATTTTATTTTGAGCACAGCCATGAATTAGAATTAATGTAAAACCTAGGCAAGATGATGCAAGTGTAGCTGTGCATCTGTGAGATATTATATATGAGAAAATGCTATCACTCTTTCAACAAACACTTACTGAGAGCCTATGACATACAGGGATGTTCCTAAACACTTGAGGCTCATCAGCAAAAACAGACCAAAAGGTAATCCATTCCCAGGAAAGCATGTGTTTTATTAGGGAATCCAGACAATAAATGGTAAATAGAGAACATAAATTATAAGATATTTTTGAAATCCATGATTACTATGGATAAAATAGAGTTGGTCAGAAGGACTGTTTTTCTTAATATAATTTAGAAATAAGGCAGTCAGTGTGGCATTGAGCACTGAGGAGGCAGATATCTGGAGAAAAGAGCTAGAGGTAGAAAAGCAAGTCCAAAGGTCCTGTGGTGGTCTCACTAACAAACCAGAGGACCAGGAGAACTGAGCAAGGCAGGCCGCTGTGCAAGGTGAGATCAGTGCTTAAGGAGAGGTGATAAGATCATAGAAAGCTTTTGTAGGTTATGAAACTTGTGATCCATTAATAGTTTAAAAATTAATATTCTCCCTGCAGGAATTTTGGCCCAAGCCTTCCTTCCTTGGATTTAAACTGTAAAAATGTTTTCATCTTGAATTAACAGATGAAGAAAGCCCATGATCTGTCACAGTCCACCCTCACAGTGTGGCTGAACTCCTTTCTCTTGGGCACCTTGGAAGGTGAAAAGGATGAACCTCTGCAGATTCACAGATGCAAATGAGCAGTTGTACCAAGGAAATCCCAGGTGTTTAGAGAAGGGGCTAATGGAACTCTGAATGCTCTCCAGAGCTCTGAGTACCATTCCACCTTCTTCCCTTTTTGTCTCCACATCATTACAACTTCTGTAAATGCGACCATCTGATGCTGGCATGCTGCGATTCATGGGGTCTCAAAGAGTCAGACACGACTGAGCTACTGAACTGAACTGAACTGAAGCTGTCATAGACTTCTGATGTGGTGATAGACCTCCGTTTGGCCTTTTAATTATGCCCGATGACTTGTTTCCAAAAGTCCCACTGTAGACAACTATTGGTTTGCTTTTCCATGTAGCATTTGGACAATTTACCAGATTGATAGTCACACAAATTTGAGACTTTTTTTTTTTTAATACTTTCTGCCCTGGATCTTATCTAGCTAGAGTCTAAGCCAATACCTCCATCTTTCCTGAATATAGAACAGATGGGCTCTAAGCTAGATAAAACAAAATATTCACAACTATAAAAATAAAAAAATGAAACAAACAATTATGATCAGATGACAGAACCTGTAGACTGACAGCCCCATGATGTCAGGAACTGTGGCTGCTTTGTTTACCACAACATACATATGCTTCCACATAAATTGATTAACTATTTGAGGAATAAGTTAATCAATGAGAAGTAGATATGTCTTTGTGATAAGAGAAGTGATCATTAGTAATAATACTGTTTTCTACTTAGTAATTCTATGTCCTTGGTCACTGCACATAACTTTTCTATGCCTCAGTCACTGGCTGTAAAATGGGCGTAATAATGTCCATTCATTGTGTTGTGATAACACAATTAATAATTTAGTGCAAAGAAGAAGTCACCTAGTCTTACATTTTACTTATATCAGTTCCTCACTGTTGTTTCCTTGCACACAATATATGACCATCAGACAATTGTATGTCTGAAATATTTACTAAGCTCTTTGGATTTGCCCATTGACATCTCATTTATTGATCACGACCTGCCTCCTTTGAGTATTCTCCCAGCCGCCCAACATCTAAATACGCCTAGCACTTCATTTGCAGCAGTCTGTGCTGTTTCTTGTCTCCTGTTGCCTTCTGAATATGAAAATCTGCGTAGGCAAAGAATTCTAGAAGGTTTCCAACTGGCATGCTTTTCCCTGAGTCAGCACTCAATTAAAAAAAAAGAAAAACATGTTGAAATAAAATCATTATGTAAAATTCATTGTGTGTGTTTGGATTTTAGGCTGCTAGGATTATTGTACACTGCACATTGAATACCCAGCCTTTCTAGTACAAAATCAGACTTCCATGAATCAGCTGACAAATAAGGATATTTAGAACGTAGAAGAGTATTCTACAACTTGAACATTTTCTTTCAGAAGTGTCACTCTCAGGCAAGTTATTTTAACATACCATCCTTCCATTTTTTTCTCCTTTAAAATTAGGCAAAATTTGTAACTAATTCAGAGAGCTACTGTGAATACAGTCATTTCCTCTGTATTCCTAATACAGAGGAAACTGTATACACTAATACATGTAAAGTAATTTGAATCATTTCTGGTCATAACAAATAATTGTACATTATCATCATGGTTATTATCATTCTTATTTGCTATTATATTCACCCTGGGGACAACACTAATTTTTAAGTATTTGATTGCACAATATCTTTATCTTTAAAATAAAGTGATCCTAACTTATGGTTCTCTGTAAGTAGAAATTATCAGTGTTTGCCCAAGATGGAGCAATCAGAAACTATTTCTTGACAAGGTGAATGACACCATCTGGTTTCCTACCCACGTTTCTGTCCCTTTTTGTGCCTTTCTCCATATGTGCACTACTTTTCAGGCAGAGCATTTTCTCAACTCTGTCCTCACTTCCATCACCCATTTTATTGACCTGTCCCTTACTAACTGCTCTATGAAATCTAATTTAAGGTATTTTCATAAGTGAGTCTTTCTTGGCCAACTGTATTTATCCAGTGCCCTGTTAGTGTGGTATATAGCTCAGACTCTGGAATTAAGAAGCCCAAGGCTTCCTCCCTGGCTCCACCACGTATCGTCCACATGCAGAAGTGTGAGTGACTTACCACCTCCAAGTCTCACATCTCAGTTTTTCCATATATGAAAAACTGCACCTACTTCACAGGGTTAGTGTGAAGATCTAGGGAAAAAATGTGTCTATGTGCTCAACAGAGTATCTGCAGAGAGAATGTGACTTGATAAATATTGACCATTTCGTGGTCATTTTTTAACATACCAATGATTTTATTTATTTTTAAAATTAACTTTTATTGGAGTATGACTGATTTACAATGTTGTGTTATTCTCTGCTGTACAGCAAAATGAATCCATTTTAGATATGCGTATATCCCTTCTTTTTTAGATTTCCTTCCCATTTAGGTCACCACAGAGCACTGAGTAAAGTTCCCGGAGTTACACAGCAGTTACTCATCATTTTAATTGATGCATTTCTTGACTTTCATAATATTTTCCACCTTACATTATAATCACCTATAACTGTATCAATATGTGCTTCCATCTTTGACCTGTCAGACAGCAGGCCCTCTATAAACATTTACTGGCTAGAGAAAAAAAGAAATGAGTTCCCAGAGGGCAGAGTATATCCCAGCTCTGCAAAACTAAGTTGGCAATGCCAAGCACCTGGATCCCTGAAGTAGAATTCCCAGATTTAGCAAATAAAAACACAGGGCACCCCGCTAAATTTGAATGTTAGTCAAAAACAAACTGTTTTTTAATAAAAGTATGTCTTATTCATATTTGAGATATACTGAATGGAATGTGTGTACTCAGTCATGTCTGACTCTTCTGCTACCCTTTGGACTATAGCCCACCAGGCTCCTCTGTCCATGGAATTTTCCAGGGAAGAATACTAAAGTGAGTAGCCACTCCCTTCTCCAGAATACTGGAGTGGGTTGTCATTTCCTCCTCCAGGGGATCTTCCTGACCCAGGGATCGAACCCATGTCTTCTGCATTGGGCAGGCAAATTCTTTACCATTGCACCATCTGAGAAGGGGGAATACTAGAAGTTTGTTTACTGTTTATCAGAAATTCAAATTTAACTGAATGCCCTGAATTTTATCTGGCAACACTACTCTGAGGCCACTTTTGAATCCATAAATCTTCATCTTCCCATGCCAAGACTGAGAATGAGGACTCAGGTGTGTCCATGGGACACCGGTCAAAGTCATGATAAAAAGAAATTGTATGTAATCTTGCATTATTTTTCTTAAATCAAGGTATAGCTACAACTCATTTATTTTGAAGTAACCACTACTATTAAATTAACTTTCATTCCTCAAAAGAATATAGTACAGAATAGTGTGCTTGTTTCTTTTTCTACTGAGGTAATAATAAAGAATTTCACAAAATCTTCCAAAATTACAGGAGAAACAGTACAATGGCTCAAAGAAGTAACTCAAATTTTCATTTGCCTCTTTTATTTGATCAGATCTAGGAAAGAAGGGAATGGCAACCCACTCCAGTATTCTTGCCTAGAGAATTCCCTGGACAGAGGAGCCTGGCAGGCTACAATCCACGGGGTCGCAAAGAGTTGGACATGACTGAGTGACTAACACACACACAAGGAATATGCAGAGTTTGTGGGCTGGTCCTGTTTACCCCAAGTCATCTTATTTAGGAAGCTAATTTAATAGTTTATTGCTCACATCTCTGGCATCGGTGACACTTATATAATTTAGTATTTGGGCACTTTCAATCTGTAAATATGCACAGGTTATTGCTATACATAGTATATGGGCTCCATATGTGTCTTCTTCAATTCTTTATCCCTAGCTCCTAGCAAACTTCTTGACAACAGAGGTGAAGGTCAATACACAGTCAGACAGTAAGCAAGTGGTTAAGAGCTCAGATTCTGCAGACAGATTCAGGTCCAGATTCAGACTCTGTCATTAGCTGGATGACCTTGCAAAATTCCTTAGTCTCTCAAGACTTAACTTGTCATATATAAAATGGGGATACAAATAATAGTTGGGACACAGGGATGCTTTGAGTATCAAATGCAATCTTGCATTTACACTGTTTAGAGAGAGCCTGACATGGTAGCCAGCACTTTAAAATGGGGTTAATATTATGTTACATTTCTGACTACTACTCTTGGCAAAGTGTCAATGAAATACCACCCCTGCTTCATGAGAACCTGACCTTGAATTAATTCTCTAGCTCAACTTCCCTGAAAAAGCTGATAAGAACAAGAAAGTTGACAGGCAACACAGCTAATGTTAAGAAATAACCCTGAGTATTAAACTACAGCCGGACTGGGAAGAACTATAAACAAACTATAAATACATGATGAATACACCATGCTTTGAGATTCTCTGAGTATTGCATACCACATGTGTTGCATGAATATGTGGTGGTCATTCTGGAAGTTATGCATATGGGGTTTTAAGACAGAGCAGCCCTATACCTCCTGATCTTGTCTCCTTGGACCTAAAGTTGTCATCTGGAAAGAAGACAGTTTTGGGATGGCTGCCTGGACTTCCAGAAGAGGAAGCCTTGACATGTCCAACCAGCCCACTACAGCTTCTCTTCTCTTGTCAACCTGGCATACTCCCAGTGGGACTTGTTGTAGTCTCAAGGGTCTAATGCTCACTAAGCCTGAAGCAATGGCCTGATTGTTGCACATCTGTCCAGTGGCAGGGACCTCCTCAACAAATTGCCCAATAACATTAGAATCCTCGGACTAGAAGTAATCTTCTATGCCATCTCCTTGGACAAGTTACCCAATGTTGGAAGCTCTTATGTGGTATTTTCAACTAGCCAGCTGATCTCTTCAGCCTTTTTTTTCAACCACAGGTAGAGATGTACCTTGTAGGAATCCATTTCATTGCCATGCAGTCCTCACTATAAAGGGCTTTGTTCTACATCAAAATCTGCCTCCCTGAAGTATCTAACCATTAGTTTTATATATTTTTTTGTCATGAGAGCTACACATAAGTTTAGACTCTTCCCCACGATTACTACTTACATACTTTCAGGGATCAATTTGATCCTCCATTAATTTCTTCTCTTTTTTTTTTAGCAGAAGTATGTCAAGTTTCCTCAATTAATCCCTATTGTCTTTGCCAACTTTCTGCCCTTCTTCCTGGACTAAGCCATCACATTAATCTTTCAGTACAACTTTTAGAGGACGTGGTATTATCCCTCAATCAGGGTAAATGTAGGCTTTTTAAAGCATGGAAATTTATTTCAAATTATAGGAATAAGAAACAATTATGATATTATATATTGGGAAAGGCAGAAGTTGCAGAAAACACTAAAACACATAACAAACATATATATATATATATATATGTATACACATGATATGAATGATCATATGTAATAAAGATACCAGTAACATAGTGCCATGCTTGAATTCATGTTTTGGAGAAATACCACCTGTATTCAAATTCTGGCACTACAAAGGACTAGGCATGAACATTTGGAAAAGCTCTTTTATTTCTCTAACTCCTAGTCAGTTGCCCCATCTGCAAAACAGCAAAAGTAATCATATAGATTTCACTGGGCTGCTGATAAGAGAAACAATCAATGTAAAATATTCCATGTATACTTAGTTGAGAGGAAACATCATGTAAATCATTATTACATGCTGATAAAGATTGCTAACTCTCAGTTTAAATCTCTGTTCACTGTGCACAGTGACTGCAGCCATGAAATTTAAAGAGCTCTTGCCCCTTAGAAGAAAAGCTATGACAAACCTTGACAGCTTATTAAAAAGCAGAGATGTCACTTTGCCAATGAAGGTCCATATAGTCAAAGCTATGGTCTTTCCAGTAGTCATGTAGAGATATGAGAGTTGGGCCATAAAGAAGGTGAACACCAAAGAAATGATGCTTTCTAACTGTGGTGCTGAAGAAGATTCTTGAGAGTCCCTTGGACTGCAAGGAGATCCAACCTGTCAGTCCTAAAGGAAATCAACCCTGAATATTCATTGGAAGGACTGAAGATGAAGCTCCAATATTTTGACCACCTGATGGGAAGAGCTGTCTCATTGGAAAAGACCCTGATGCTGGGAAAGATTAAGGGCAGGAGGAGAAGCGGGTGGCAGAGGGTGAGATAGCTGGATGGCATCACTGACTCAGTGGACATTAGTTTGTGCAAATTCCAGGAGATAGTGAAGGACAGGGAAGCCTGCAGTTCATGGGATAGCAAAGAGTCGGACAGACTTAGCAACTGAACAACAAAACCATTTCCTCACTAAGTCTTAGGCAAGGTATCTACCCTACTTCCATCTTCATTTCCTTAGATGAAAAATGGAGATTGTATCAGATTATATTCTGCAAAGATTAGTGTAACCATATTTCTAGTTCTTCTCAAAGCTTGCCACTTCCCTCATCACAAGGTGGCGTCTATGCTTCCTTTTCAACCTGGGTAGGCCTCTGTGACCACCTGGCTAGTAGGCATGGGGAAATGATGCCATGTGACTTTCCAGGCTCACTCATAAAAGGTGATACAGCTTCTACTTTCCTTTCTCTCTCTCTCTCTCCCCTTGGATTTTTGCTTTTAAAACTGTCCTCCATGAAGCCTAGCTACCGTGAAGCTACCAGGATGAAGAGACTACAGAGAAACAGAGTTGCATCAAGAGCTGCAGCTCTTTCAGCTTCCCAGCTGTTAAGTCTTCATGGCACAGGCCATAGACTTATGAGCAAGTAAGTGAGCCCTCAGATCTTTCCAGCCCCATCATCTGATCGCAATCATATGAGAGACCTTGAGTGAGTAAAAGCACACTGTGAGTGAGGTTACTTAACCCCAGGATCATGAGCGATAATGACACAACGATTGCTGTTGTTTTAAATCACCACATTTTGGGATGATTAGTTAGGCAGCAATAGATAGCTAATGCAAAGCTAGAAGAGTATTTGACTCATAAGGCTTATGAGAATTAGATGAGTCATGTAAACTGCTAAACATAGAGACATGGTTCTCAAACTTTAGTGTCCAATTCTATCACCTGCGGGCTTATTAAAAAACAAATTCCAGGACTCCACCCCACAATTTCTGATTAGTTAGTCTCGAGGGAAGCCTGAATGCTTAATTTCTTTCTTTCTTTTTTTTTTTTTATTTTTTATAGGAGCAGAGTTGATTAATCATGTTGTGTTAGTTTTAGGTGTACAGTTAAGTGATTCATTTATACATATACTTGTATCTATTCTTTATCAAATTATTTTCCTATTTAGGTTGTTACCAAATATTGAGCATCCTTCCCTGTGCTTATACATTAGGTCCTTGTTGACTATCTATTCTAATTATAGCAGTGTGTACATTCCAATCCCAAACTCCCTATCTATCCCTCTCCACCACCCTTCCCCCTAATAATAGTAAGTTTGTTCTCTAAGTCTGTGAGTCCATTTCAGTTTTATAAATAAGTTCATTTGTATAATTTTTTATTCCACTCATAAGCACATAAGTGATATCTTACATTTGTCTTTGTCTGACTTGCTTCACTTAGTATGATAATCTCGAGTTCAAACCATATTGCTGCAAATAGCATTATTTTATTCTTTTTAAGGACTGAGCAGTGTTCCATTTTATATATGTACCTCATCATCTTATTTATTCATCTGTCAATGAATATTTATGTTGCATCCATGTCTTAACTATTGTAAACAGCACTGAAATGAATGTTGGGGTGTATGTATCCCTTCAAACCATGGTTTTCTCTGGATATATGCCCAAGAGTGGGATTGCTAGATCATATTGTTGTTCTTCAATTGCTAAGTCATGTCTGACTCTGAGACCCCATGAACTGCAGCACGCCAGGCTTCCCTGTCCTTCACTGTCTCCCCAAGTTTGCTCAGATTCATGTCTGTTGAGTCTAGTGGCCATACCAGTTCACATTCCCACCAAGAGTGTTAGGAGGATTACCTTTTCTGCATACCCTCTCCAGCATTTAATGTTTGAAACTGTAATTGAAAAACTCTCAAAGAACAAAAGTCCAGGACTAGATGGCTTCCCAGGTGAATTCTATCAAACAGTTAGAGAAGAGCTAACACCTATCCTTCTGAAATTATTCAAAAATTTGAAGAGGAAAAAATACTCCCAAACTCATTCTATGAGGCCACTGTCATGCTGATACCAAAACCAAACAAAAAGTAAAAGTGAAAGTGTTAGTCACTCAGCCATGTTCAATCTTTGTGATCCCATGGACTGTAGCCCACCAGGCTCCTCTGTTCATGGAATGGAATTCTCCAGGCAAGAATACTGGAGTGGGTAGCCCTACCCTTCTCCAGCAGATCTTCCCAAATAGGGGATCAAACCTGGGTCTCCTGCATTACAGACAGATTACTTACCATCTGAGCCATGTGGGAAGTCCCAAATCAGACAAAGATATGACAAAAAAAGAAAGAAAATTGCAGGTCAATAGTCCATGGAGTCAAAAAGAATCAGACACGACTTAGTGACTGAACAATAACAACAAATAATAATATGGATGACAATACATGCAAAAATCCTCAACAAAATACTAGCAATCTGAATTCAACAACACATTAAAAGGATCATACACTAACATCAAGTGGGATTTATCCCAGGGATATCAAGGATTTTTTCAATATCCACAAATCAATCAGTGTGATACTCTACATCAACAAACTGAAGAATTACAGATATATGGTATAATTTTCTCAATAGATGACGAAAAAGATTTTGACAAAATTCAACACCTATTTATGATTAAAATAAAACTCTCCACAAAGTGAATAGAGAGGGAATGTGCCTTAACATAATAAAGGCCATATATGACAGGCTTATAGCTAGCATCATACTCAATGATGAAAAGCTGAAAGCAAGTCCTCTAAGACTGGGAACAAGACAAGGATATCCACTCTCACCACTTTTATTCAATATAGTTTTGAATATCCAAGTCATGACAATCAGAGAAGAAAAAGAAATAAAAAGAATTCAAATTGGAAAAAGAAGAAGTCAAATTGTTACTGTTTGCAGGTGGTATGATACTACTATAAAAAATCTTAAATGTGTCACCAGAAAACTATTTGAGTTCTTTCTTTTTTATTTCTTTGTGAATTTTTATTGAAGTATACTTGCTTTACAATGCTGTGTTAGTTTCCGGTACACAGAAAATTGATTCAGTTACATACTTATTCCTTTCCTGCTCCTTTTCCATTATAGGTTATTATAAAATATTAAGTATAATTCCTGTCATTGTTGGTTGTCTATTTTATATATAGTAGTGTGCATCTGTTGGAGAAGGCAATGGCACCCCACTCCAGTATTCTTGCCTGGAAAAATCCCATGGACGGAGGAGCCTGGTAGGCTGCAGGCCATGGTGTCGCTAAGAGTCAGACACGACTGAGCGACTTCACTGTCACTTTTCACTTTCATGCATTGGAGAAGGAAATGGTAACCCACTCCAGTGTTCTTGCCTGGAGAATCCCAGGGATGGGGGAGCCTGGTGGGCCACCATCTATGGGGTCACACAGAGTCGGACACGACTGAAGCGACCTAGCAGCAGCAGCAGCAGAGATGTGTATCTGTTAATCCCAACTCCTAATTAATTATTCCTCCCACTTTCCCTTTTGCTAACCATGTTTGTTTTCTATGTCTGTGAGTCAATCTCTGTTTTATCCATAAGTTCATTTGTATACTTTTTTTGATTTCACATATAAATGATATCATATGATATGTGTCTTTCTATGTCTCATTTACTTCATTTAATATGATTACCTCTAGGCCCATCCACATGCTGCATATATGACCGAGTATTATTCCATTGCATATATGTATCATATCTTCTTTATCCATCCATCTTTCAATGGACATTTGCATTGCTTCCACGTCTTGGCTATTATAATGCTGTTATGAATACTAGAGTGCATATATCTTTCTGAATTGGAGTTTTCTCAGATTTATACCCCAGAGTGGGTATATGCACCCTAGTATGCTATTTTTAGTTTTTTAAGGACCTTCCATACTGTTCTCCATGGTGACTGTACCAACCTACATTCCCACCAACAGTGTAGGCCGATTCCATTTTTTGCACACCCCTTCCAGCATTTATTATTTGCAGACCTTTTGATGATGGCCATTTTGACCAGTATGAGGTGATACCTCATTGTAGCTCGGCTAATTCTAATGCTGATGCTGTTGCTTTGGTGATCAAATTTGAAAACCATGACATATATCAAACACTCAATTATTAATTTTATTACTACCATTTTTAAAGTTCTTACTGTTTTTATTTCATGAAACTTAAGTATTGCTAGTTTCTTTGGGTACAAAGGAAATTTATACTCTCTCCATAACTTACAGTCTTATTTCTTTTTTTCCCTAGTGTTTATTACAATGACTGTCACAAAATAAGTGCTTAATAATTGCTTTTGTGGGAAATATGAAGAGTCCCTACATCAACTGATGTAATGAATATAATGTAATGAAGTGAGACAGTGTAAAAAAAAAAAAAAAAAAGAGCAAGACACAGAGAAAGTGAGGGAGAGAGAGAGAGGAAGGGAGGGAAAGATAGGAAGGGAAAGGGTGCAGAATTTTACATTCTGAGTTCTAAAACTTTACTCTTCACTATGATAAATTTCACATTTTCTTTCTCTAATTTTAAGATGTACAGTCCATGACAGGAGCATCTTGTCTCCAAATCCCTCTTTCATTTCTTCAGTTTCTTTAAAATAGAATGATAAAATCACTGAAGGACTGTCTAACAGAACCAGCAAAAAACACTTTTCAGACTCTTGTTTTGATTTGATTTTATAGCTACTGTCTGGTCTGATAAAAAATGCATCAATTTGGATGTTTGAGCTCTGTCTTTAGCTCAAGATGCTGGTACATCAGCATTCATCTTATTGACAAGATCTTGTGGATATGGAAGAATAAAAATATGACGGGACAGAACAAGACTCGAGGATACCCTGGAGGCCTCTGGTTTCCATATAATCCCAATTTTAAAGGCATTTACAAGGTTGGCCACGTCTAAAAGCCCTATTAGGATTTCAAAGCATGTATTCAATATTTGGCTTCCTCCTTTCCCATCCCGTGAGGAGGAAGATCATGGGAGCAAAGCACACAATCTATATAAAAGCTCTTCAAGTCTGTAAAGCTCTACCTATAAACACTTAACACAATTAGTATCTTGTTTTGTTATTTGCAATAGCTTATAAGTCTTATTAGGAATTTAAATATTAGTTTGCATACTATACAACATATATGATGTGTTGAGGACCATTCTGTACCTATTTATTTGTAAATGCTTAGGGAAATGCATAAAAGGAGAAAATGTGGCATTTGCCTTAATGTAAGACATGATTTTAAGAAAAAGACAATATTTTTAAATGAGACAAATTTTGCCTTTTTAAACAGGCATGAGATCAGTTGTTTTCCTGCCGAAAGACTTTTGGTATCATATTGCTTTTAGAAAACAAACTTTATATTAGCTTGGGCAAAAGATTCATTCAGGTGTTTTTCATAAGATGCTACGTTATATTATGGGCTTCTATGGTGGCTCAGATCTTAAAGAATCTGCCTGCAGTTGCAGGAGACCAGGGTTTGATTCTGAGGTTGGGAGTATCCCCTGGAGAAGGGAATGGCAGACCACTCCAGTATTCTTGCCTGTGAAATACCATAGACAGAGGAACCTGGTGGGCTACAGTCCATAGGGTCGCAAGGAATTGGACATGACTGAATGACTAAAACTTTCACTTTTCACTATGTTATGGAAAAATCCAAAAGAACCTTTGGCCAACTCAATAGAACAACTGGCAAAATCTCTACGATCTAGCTCAGCTTTCCATCTAATTAGTCTCAACATTCTCATCTCTTGCATAAGCCTATCACCCCTTAGATACTGCAGTCATTCTAACACCCACCATCCTCTTTCATATTATCATGGCTTTGTACGTATATTTTTTTTTTCCTTCAAGATATCTGTCATTGGTGTTTATATAGTCTCTGATAGATAGTAACCATACTATACAAAATATCTCTAGAATCACTTATTAATATGACCCTGCTACTATGTTGTTTCAACCTCTGCCTATGCCAACAGACTGCAAGATGAATGGTACGCTTTTTTCCAATTATCATTCTTGTATTATCCCACAAAACCTAGCAAGGTCCCTGGTTATTTGAATGAAAGAAGGCAAATACATATATTCTAAACAATTAGGATTGTATTAAAATTAAAAAAAAAGAAAAATAGAATTAAAAAGAGCATATGGTAGGATCAAAAGAGATTATGGACAGTTATTAAACTAGCAATACATTTTAGCTAAGAATGGTTTCCAGGAGGAGGTAAAATGTTGATCTTAATGAACTTATGTCAAATTGAACCTTTAGAAGCCAGTTAATGCTCCGGGGGAAGAAACTGCACCAATAACTCAAAAACTTACATATCCATCAACCTTATTTGTAAGAAAAAAAAAAACAAAACATGGTGTAGAATTAAGAAATGCACAGTTACTCATGGCGTATGATGTATCAATATGTCATTAAGAGTCGGAACAATCATAAGATATGAATTTATATCCACTTTAATAGAAGAATAATCAGAGTCTTTGAAGTAAATTAATTACACAAAGTCTAACATTGAGTGTCAGAACTAGGATTCAGAATGAGAGTATGCAGAAGCTCATGGTATTTTCAATATATAACAAGGTTATTCAGATACTAAGAGAAAGAGAAAAAAAATGTAGCTTTCCCATGGTAGTGTGTTCACTAGGAAAGGCAGAAAAAAAAAAGTATTGAAACTACTATTCATTCACTTGAGCTTCTGGTTAAGCTACATTCCTGAGAATCAAAATAACACAAATATACAGCCTCTGTTCTTGTGGGGTTTGTGAGAAGCAGGCATAAACTTAAAAATCCACATGAATTATGCAGAATTTACAACTCTGGTCAATGTGATTTAAAAAACAAAAGTGCTACCTAGTACTTAGAGAGCTAGAATGGAAAGAACAGATCTGAACTCGTCTTTCCTTCTGATGTGATGAAAGAATGTTGACCTAAAAGAGCAGCTGGGATCCACAAGGGTGTGTGTGCTGGCAGAGGGGAGTATGCAGAAGGAAGAAATATTTCAGGCATAGGAAACAGCAGGAGCAAAAGTGTGGGAGCAGGAAGGATGGCCTTTTGTTTAGGCAACTGAGGAAAAAATAGTGTATTCTACACTTTTTGACCCAAGAGAATAGTATATAGAAGTCTTCTTACCTTGAAATCTGGTAAAAGAGGAAGATTTTGTGTCTAGTAGTCTTCTTACACTGAAATCTGGGAAAAGAGGAAAATATTGTGTCTAGTAAAGATCAACTTTGACTTGAATTAATGCATCCAACTGGGTTTATCAAGTATTTTCCCCTCTTTGACCATCACACTTCCCTCCATGGTGGAGATGTTAGAGAAAACACTGAAGTCACAGACACTCAAGCCACAGCATATGATGGATTTGCTTCAGGATAATCTCTAGAAGGGCTGTTACCAATTTCCTTAACAGGCAAGTAGTGGTTGTTCATGGAGAAGGAAATGGCAACCCACTGCAGTATTCTTGCCTGGAGAATCCCAGGGATAGAGGAGCCTGGTGGGCTCTATGGGGTCGCACAGAGTCGGACACGACTGACGCAACTTAGCAACAGCAGCAGCAGTGGTTGTTCAGAAATCTGGGACGTGTAACAATAATAAGCTTAGTCCGTGGATTGTGCCTGATTTGGGCTCAATCCCATAACTTTACTAGCGAGGTCAGTTTGGGCAAGCAACAAAATTTTCTGAGCTTCAGGGTCTTTGCATATCCTATGATTGCAATGAGCTAATAGGAGAAGAAACATTAAGTTCTAAACACGTGTTCAACACCTCGCCTTTTCTTTCCTCCTTCCCTTCTTCTATTCGATTCTGTCTCACCTCTTACACCATCTGCACCGCTTTCAGTCTTCTGACAATATGCCCTCTATCCACCCTTCCTTCTCCATTTTGGTTTGGTATCTTTTCTCTTTTATTCCTGGTGATAAATTAAAGCAAAATAACCCTCATTTTTATTACCTTCATGCTGTATCGAATCCCAAAGAGTGTTACACTATCATCAGTTCAGCTCAGTCGTGTCTGACTCTTTGTGACCCCACAAACAGTATGAAGAGTATTCTCTCATAAACCAGGACTAATCTCTTCCCTATCAAAATGATAGTGTACACCATGCTGTATAATCATATTGCTTTTCATAGGACCAAAAGAGAATAAGGCAAGGAAATGACATTTTCATCTATTTCAAAGTCAAAAGGTTTCCATAAAACTGTGTTGATTTAACGATACTCACTTGAAAATACAGAGCCCTTTGCATGGGGGTAGGGTGAGGAGTCCAGGTAACAGGCTGCATATTTAATACCTTACCCTTTCTTTCTCCTTTCTTTCCTTTACAACTCTATTTCATCTTCTTATAATGTGTGTACTACTCGGCACACCAGTAGTGCTTAAGTTTGCTTCCCTGGTGTTTCAGACAGTAAAGAATCTGCCTGCAATGCAGCATCTGGGTTTGATCCCTGGGTTGGGAAGATCTCCTGCAGAAGGGAATGGCTTACCCACTCCAGTATTCTTGCCTGGGAAATCTCATGGACAAAGGGGCCTGGCAGGCTACAGTCCATAGGGTCACAGAGTCGGACACAACTGAGCAATTAACATTTTCACTTTGAGGTAACAGTTCATAAAGATATACTTTCTTTCCCCTCAATTTACAAAAGCCTCTATTTCATCAAAACCACCACTTAGAACCATATTTTCTTTTAAAACCATTTATCCATTATTAGCAGTACTAAAAAGACAGGTGTCAGGCTTAGAAAGGCCAGGTGTTTTAGCTAAGGAATGTGCTTGGTGGTTAATTAGAGATATTTTGCAATTCTCCTTGGCTGAGCCTTTGTATTCCTTACTCTAAGGAAGCAAGCTTCTCATGCCTATAGTCTACAGTGCCTTTATGTTAATCCAAAAGCAGCAACCTAGCTCTCCCTCTGAATGTTGTTTTTAAGAAACAAAGATAAAAGAAAAGAAAGATGGTCCCATCTTATTCTTTCTATACATATGTAGTCAACACTCTGCTTTCTCCCGCACTGCTATTTTCTTATCTGTAACTCCTTCACTCTTTGATAAACTCCTTGAATCAAGAGGCTTTATCTTGTCCTCAACTGTACACCAAACAGTTAAGTGTCCAATAATAGAAGTTTAATTACAAAATAGGGAAAGATTGCCCCCTACCTCAGTGCATGCACCACTTACTTTCAATGGGTTCTAGAGTCTTTTCTATCTGAGAGCTCAACATTTCTTATAGGAAGAAACTGAGGGGAAAAAAAAAAAAAAAACCAATTACTATGTACCTGGCATATACTAGGTACCATGGTCTGCATTTTTCATACATTAATCTCACTTAATGTACACTACAGCTATGGTAGTTAGTTTCCTCCTGTCTTACACAAAAGAAAAGAAAGCCTCAGAGAAAGTAATGACTTTATCAAGGTCACATAGGAAGAAAGTGTCAGATCATGAATTTGAAGACATGGCCAAGATGGAAAGAACTTGTCTTTTGGTTTAGGCGGTGGGTGGAGGGGCTGACACTGGAGGAGCAAAAAGAGAGCAATGAGAAATGAAAGTGGTCTCGAGCGTGTACATATCCACTGCTGTATTGACAATGGATAACCAATAAAGACCTGTATAGCACAGAGAACTCTGCTCAATGTTATGTGGCAGCCTGGATGAGAGGTGAGTTTGGGGGAAGAATGGACACAGGTATATGTATGACTGAATCCCTTCACTGTTCATCTGAAACTATTGCAACATTGCTAATCGGCTATATCCCAATACACAATAAATGGTTCAAAGCAAAAGTGGTACCAAGAATTCTATAAGTGAGTGGGAAGATATACTTTGTGAATATTATAGTTACTTGAAAAAAGTCTCAACAGCAATTGGAATTTTACTTTATTTGATCTCTAAGTATAATTTGATTATCCATATATCTAGCATTGTTCCTAGTCTATATTTTCAATATGCTGAGTTGCTCAGTCATGTCCGACACTTTGCAACCTCATGGACTGTAGCCCTCCAGACTCTTCTGTCCGTGGGGATTCTCCAGGCAAGAATATTGGAGTGGCTTGCCATGCCCTTCTCCAGTATATTTTCAACAGAATGACCTATAATGATGCTAGTGATGAAACTGCTGTTTTAAGAGGTACTTATTATTAAATTCTTATACACATTGCATAATTAGAATGGGAAAAATTAGCCTTATATAGTCCTATGCTACAACTGTTAGATCTGTAATTTTGTGAGCCAAATGGCTTGGCATAGGGGACCTGGGTTCCCTCTGGGGACTGTTTTGAGCAAAAGCAATCAGGCAGTGATGCAATTGTAACACCTGCAAATATTATTATAACCTTTTCTACCCACTCTCTACAGCAGGTTAGGTTCCCAGGGAAGCAAAGTCTGAAATGGAATTTAGCATGCAGGGTGTTTATTGAGATGTGCCCTTGGGAGCAACACCTGTGGAAGGGATGGTGGGAAGTAGAATTTGTTTGGCGCAGGGAGAAGTCAAGTATACGGTCGACTACAGCCTCTGCACCCACACAGAGAGTTCTGGAGCTAGAATGCACTCAGTGTTCAGTCATATTCAGCTCTTTGCAACTGTATGGACTGTAGCCCAATAGCCCCTCTGCATTGTCCCAAGGTGGATCAAGGTCCAGGACCTTATACTCCTGGACTGATTAGTTATTCAGTGTGGGTCATGCCAGGAAAGGGCTTGACCTTGGGTGTGGCAGCTCTCTGCAGCCAAGGCAATCTCTGAAGGAGCTGATAGCTGAAGTCTTTAAAAAGGCTATGGCCTGACATCAGCATTAGCAACTGGGGAAAGGTGTGTCTCAGGGATGAGGAATCTGAGTGGTACTGGAGGATACAGTGTTCACCACAGAGTCTTAAAGATAAACTCCCCTACCTAGATATCTTTACTAATGTAGTGATATCCAACTACAGGAAGTCGTATCTTCCTGTGAACAAAAACAGTGGCTATGTGGTTTTTTTAATCTGCATACGCTTACTCCTTGGAAGGAAAGTTATGACCAACCTAGATAGCATATTCAAAAGCAGAGACATTACTTTGCCAACAAAGGTTCGTCTGGTCAAGGCTATGGTTTTTCCTGTGGTCATGTATGGATGTGAGAGTTGGACTGTGAAGAAGGCTGAGTGCCGAAATATTGATGCTTTTGAACTGTGGTGTTGGAGAAGACTCTTGCGAGTCCCTTGGACTGCAAGGAGATCCAACCAGTCCATTCTGAAGGAGATCAGCCCTGGGATTTCTTTGGAAGGAATGATGCTAAAGCTGAAACTCCAGTACTTTGGCCACCTCCTGTGAAGAGTTGACTCATTGGAAAAGACTCTGATGCTGGGATTGGGGGCAGGAGGAAAAGGGGACGACAAAGGATGAGATGGCTGGATCGCATCACTGACTCGATGGACGTGAGTCTGAGTGAACTCCGGGAGTTGGTGATGGACAGGGAGGCCTGGCGTGCTGTGATTCATGGGGTTGCAAAGAGTTGGACACGACTGAGCGACTGATCTGAACTGAACTGAACTCTTATTTATTAAACTTATAGCCCATTTACAGATTTAAGTAAAATCAACAGGGATTTTTGTAAGCTTTATAAATGAGCTTACATACAAACTTCATGTGGTATATTATTCAGCCCAGCCTACCATAATAACAGTATAGACTGGGTGGCTTAAACCACAGAAATGCATTTTCTCATAGTTCTGGGAGCTAGAAGACTTAGATCAAGGTGCCTACACAGATTTGATTTCCGATGAATGCTCTCTTCCTGGCTTTCAGAGGGTTACTTTCTTTCTGTGTTCTCACATGACCTTTCCTCTGTGCATGCCTAGAGAGATAAAGACATCTCTGGTATCTCTTCCTCTTCTTATAAGGGTACTAGCCCTCTCAGGGGAAAAGGCAATGGCATCCCACTCCAGTACTCTTGCCTGAAGAATCCCATGGATGGAGGACCCTGGTGGGCTGCAGTCCATGGGGTCGCTAAGAGTAGGAGACGACTGAGTGACTTCACTTTGTCTTTTCACTTTCATGCATTGGAGAAGGAAATGGCAATCCACTCCAGGGTTCTTGCCTGGAGAATCCCAGGGACGGGGGAGCCTGGTGGGCTGCTGCCTATAGGGTCGCACAGAGTCGGACACGACTGAAGCCACTCAGCAGCAGCAGCAGCAGCAGCCGCAGCAGCAGCAGCCTTCCTCTCAGAATAGAACCACGCCCTTATGACCTCATTTAACATTAATTACTTTCTTTATCTCCAAATATAGTCAGATTTGGGGGGTTAGGGCTTCAATGGAAGTTGCACAATTCAGTTCATAAAACAACATCCTTGAGATTTATATCTCATTCCAAGTGTAAAAGTTAAGGTTTCTTTGGTTATTTTCCTTCTTTGTAGGGACTTAGTAAATACTCTCTAAAGCTAATGGATAGTGCCTTCATTGGTGATTTTAAATGGTCCCCCTTTTTATTTAAATTTAGGTTTATTCAAATTTATTCAATCATTATGTACCTGTGACTGATGTTCCTAACTTCAAAAACCTATCTTCTGAAATTGCTCATTTAACCTGTATATTATTCTGCATATCTTTCAAGTATCTGATTTTTTTCTTTGGTATACAAATTCCATTAGAACTGAGATGTGTACACTATCTCATCTGAGTTGGAAAGAAAAATTGATGATGACAAGGAGGAAATTCTGCCATTTTGGTTGTAATGAGTGAGCATTCAAATTATTTCATTACAAAAGACTTACTACACTAGGAAGACTTCCATTTGACTTTGTAATTCTGAGTTTTTACCTGTAGGAAGTAGCTACACACACACACACACACACACACACACACACATCTACATATATATACATAAGTACATATATATACATATCTACATATATGTGAGTAGATGCATATGTACATGTATATGTACATACACACACAGACCATATACACACAAAAGGATGTTCATTATAGCATTATTATAGCATTGTTAATCAAACTGAAAAGTTAGAAGCAATCTAACAGTCTAATGATATAATTCTAGTAAATAAATTATGATACACCTTCTCAAAAAAATATGCAGCCAAAAACTGTCAAAAGTATTTGTGACAAGAACTATTTATTATAAAGCTTATTTATGTTTCAAAATGGTTTATATGCATGTCTCTATAGGAATATGAGTATATGTATATAGGAAAATATAGAATTGTATATAGCTAAATATTAATAGATTTTATCCCTGAGAGTAAGAATATATTAACAGATAATGTTTTTTTTTATTCTTGATGTTTTATTTATTCCTATTTTTTAATTTTCTGTAATTAAAATGCCTTAAATATGTAATTAAAATGCATAGCAAATATCAGTTTAAATTTTGTAAAAACATTATAAATTAGCACTCAGTCTAATACTACTAACAGTAATGATAGTTAATATTGATTGCTTACAATATGACTTTCACTTCCTTAAGATCTCTACCTAATTTAATTCATATAATCCAAGAAATCTAAGCCAACCATTCAGGCAGGATTTTGTGTATGCCTTCTAAAGAACAAAATCCAGAACCCAGTATCTCTACAACTATTCCTTATTATCAACAACAGGTAAACTACATTACAACTTTCTATTGAAAGATGAAACTGAAGAAAGCATTTTTAAAATAAGTAAGACTATACTAAATTCAGGAATTTATTCAAGTTTATACTTGAAGAATGGCTAAAGGAGACGGGACTCAACATGAGAGAGCCCGTGACAGACTCTTAGGTCTAGAGGTCCCTCCTCAGAGAATTAACCCAACTTTACTGTTTATGGACGAGACAGCCTTTTTCAGAGGGGAAAAGCGGTATGCAAAGGCTTCCAGATATAGAACTAGAACTCAAATCTCTATTCACAGTTTTTAGTTTTTCCACTCTTACCAAATTATTTTCCATAATAGATCTTATTTCTTTATGACTATCCATATTTGGGCAACAATTAGCTAATTTGAATTTTAAGATTACCCCTAAAGCACAAAATTCCTGAAGTGTTCAACCATTTCAAATATTTCATAACTGTTGCCTCGGGATTTAGACTTTTATTCTGGATCAGTTCCCTTTAATCAACATAAAAGAACTTAAATAATGCCAACTTTTTATACCCTTATTCTTGTGAGTTGGGTATCCTTATTCACTAATTTATAGACATGGAGATTAAGGGTAATTTTAAAAAATTATTCAATGACAAGCACATATTAAGTTGCTAAGGTAGATAATATTGGAAGTGAATACCACTTTATTTGAAAACTACTTTTTTCTTTTATAAGACATCCCATCCCCCAGTCAATGGACACTTTGATCCAGGAGAAAAATCACATAAAGAAATGCAAAATTTTAAAAAAGATAAAAGTCTCATCATTGTTAATATCAGGCTAAATTTATAACATTCACTTCTCAAAAATTAGTAGATGAGCTTCCCTGGAGGCACACTGGTAGAAACAGCCACCTGTCAATTCAAGAGATGTGGGTTTGATCCCTGATCCAGGAAGCTCCCACACGCCATAGGTCAAGTAAGTCCACGTGCCAAAACTACTGAGCCTGTGCTCAAAAGTCCAGGAGCCACAATGACTGAGGCCACATGTCACAACTGCTGAAGCCTGCTCACCCTAGAATCAGGGTTCCACAACAAGAGAAGCCTGAGCGCCACTGCTAGAGAGTAGCCCTTGCTCACTACAACTAGACAAAAGCCCTCACAGCAACGAAGACTCAGCACAGCCTAAAAACAAGTAAATAAAAATATTCTAAAGAGGAGTAGATGGAAAAATGAGGAATATATTGATGTAGACACAAATGTGAAATAGTGTAATGAATGACAGATCAAATATTAGCCTCAAAACTTGATTTAGTTTTGCATTTCTTGATAATATAATGCATTTAGAAAGTTCAGACTCACCTTGTTGCAAATAGCAATTACTCCTTAAAGTAATCTGCTTTGCAATTTCAGGGTATTTTCATTCAAATAAAAATGGCAGTGAGAATGGTATCTCTAAGGCTATAAAAATAAGATGAGATGGAGTCCTGTTTTCTTTCATCAGGACTTTCCCATTTACTCTCATGTCTCCGGAGTCTAGCAAATTGTCTGGCAATAGCAGGAGCTAAATAACCATTTGAGGAAGTAAAAACTAATAAATGACCCGTTGAGCCTTGCCCCTGCTCTTATACTTTGATGTTGGGACTTCCCTCTCCTCAGATGATGGGTTAGTTATCAAAAATGCATCAAAAAAGGCTTGTTTTGTGCCCACTATTTCTAGTATGAGAGATTAACAAGCCTATCTGAAAATGAGCTGAGAAGTGGAGTTAGATGAGAAGCACAGAGTATATATATTTTCCTCATCCTCTTTTCCCCCCTCTTTTTTAATTTTAACTTTCTTTAATCAGCTACTTCTTTAAAGATTCTGCATATTGGGAATGGTTAATTTAAGGTTCCTTATGAAAAAGTGGGCTAAAAAGTAGCTGTGAAGAATTCTAAATTTCTTTGTCCACAAATACCCCCTTCAAATAAATACTCCATTCTGTAACAACAGGTGATATAGTGTAGGTCTCTAAACAAGTGAACCTTTGCTTTTGGGCACTGATGTGTCTGCATTTTTCTTATATCTTTACTTCACATTGCCTTTCCGTGATTGCATTTCCTACAACTAGATTTGGATATACTGGCTTGACCTTGTGGACCTTCAGTTCAGTTCAGTCGCTCAGTCGAGACCGACTCTTTGTGACCCCATGAACCGCAGCAAGCCAGGCCTGCCTGTCTATCACCAACTCACGGAGTTCACCCAAACCCATGTTCATTGAGTCGGTGATGCCATCCAACCATCTCACCCCCTTCTCCTCCTGCCCCCAATCCCTCCCAGTGTCAGGGTCTTTTCAAACGAGTCAGCTTTTCACATCAAATGGCCAAAGTATTGGAGTTTCAGCTTCAACATCAGTCCTTCCAATGAACACCCAGGACTGATCTGCTTTAGGATGGACTGGTTGGATCTCCTTGCAGTCCAAGGACTCTCAAGAGTCTTCTCCAACACTATAGTTCAAAAGCATCAATTCTTCTGCACTCAGCTTTCTTTATAGTCCAACTCTCACATCGATACATGACCACTGGAAAAACCATAGCCTTGACTAGACAGACCTTTGTTGGCAAAGTAATGTCTCTGCTTTTTAATATGCTGTCTAGGTTGGTCATAACTTTCCTTCTAAGGAGTAAGTGTCTTTTAATTTCATGGCTGCAGTCACCATCTGCAGTGATCTGGGAGCCCCCCAAAATAAACTCTGCCAATGTTTCCACTGTTTCCCCATCTATTTGCCATGAAGTGATGAGATCCGATGCCATGATCTTCATTTTCTGAATGTTGAGCTTTAAGCCAACTTTTTCACTCTCCTCTTTCACCTTCATCAAGAGGCTCTTTAGTTCTTCTTCACTTTCTGCCATAAGGGTGGTATCATCTGCATATCTGAGGTTATTGATATTTCTCCCAACAATCTTGATTCCAGCTTGTGTTTCTTCCAGCCCACCGTTTCTCATGATGTACTCTGCATATAAGTTAAATAAGCAGGGGGACAATATACAGCCTTGACGAACTCCTTTTCCTATTTGGAACCAGTCTGTTGTTCCATGTCCAGTTCTAACTGTTGCTTCCTGACCTGCATACAAATTTCTCAAGAGGCAGGTCAGGTGGTCTGGTATTCCCATCTCTTTCAGAATTTTCCCCAGTTTCTTGTGATCCACACAGTCAAAGGCTGTGTCATAGTCAATAAAGCAGAAATAGATGTTTTTCTGTGTGGACCTTAGCAGTAAATTTTCTCCATGGACACAAAGTTTATCATGCTAGGTATCAGAATTCTAACAGAATTTCCTATTTGAAAATAGTTTTCCTTCCTGCTAGGTTTGCTAACCTAAAACCTCTCTGCTGATATCCCCCTTACGTGAACCCATTGATTCCCATAGTTTGAAACATGGGTCAGAGAAGACTTGCTCTGTACCCACTATTTCTAGTATAAGGGATTAGCAAGCCTATCTGAAAATGATCAGAGAAGTGCAATTAGAGAAGAACAGAGTATATTTTCTTCAGAATCTTTTGGTGTATGATTATGTGCAGGTGTGTATGTTTATGTACATATACCTCCAGCTCTACCAGTTTAATACCTTTTGTGATAGTGGGCATAATACTTAAACCTCTAAATCTTCACTTGCTATTAGCTAAAAGTTAATAAATGCAACATATTTAATCAGCTGTTAACAGAAATTGACATAAACATTTACATGTCTATTTTGCCTACTATGTTAGGCATTTTTATCCAAGAAATGCTACTTTTTGTATCTCTAGTCCTAGGTATCCAGTAAATGTTTAGTATCAGTAGGTACTAAATAAAAGGAAAAAAAATAGATTATCTTCCAAATCATACAAATAGGACAATATTGAGTATTATATCATCCCTAAAGTCATTTATAGTTTTCAAGGTATACAGTATTTGGAACCAAGGATGTATTTACTATAGTTAGAATTATAAAATATAAAGATTATGTAATTGTAAATGAGATTTAAAGCACAACTAGAATATTTCATCTTGATTACCTTTATTTGGTTATTTACCATAGCAGTCCTTTTCAAATATTCATAGAAAATGGCATTATATTGTTATAACAACAAAACACTCAATATCAATCAAACCAGCTTCCAAAGGACTAACATACACATCAATTTACTGAATATTTAAAATATCTCCCTGTGTGACAAATGAGGAACAAGTAAAGTCACCATTAACTGAAATATAATAATAAATTGTATCCTCAACAGAATCAAATCCATCCTACATTCTCACTGGTAAACATTTATTTAAAGTAGTTTTAAAAGTCCTGGTTTTATAAGGATATATGCATTTTTCTCGTATTGGATTATAGCAAATCCATGCATTTTCAGCCTGCTATGCAAAAAGGTACATGTGCTTTTCACTCTCAAGTCCAAAGAAACTAAATTTATCTGCCCTACTTGTTTCATTTATACCACATACATTATTATATTCTAAGGTGATGGCTAATAAGCTTTTCTCAAAGGTACTTTTTAAAAAATGGATTTGTTTTTTTCTTTCTCCAGATAAAGTATACTCCAGTAAAGAAATGGAATTTATCCAAGTATTTAGTGCATAACTGCTGTGTGACAGGGACCTTCAAAGAGTCTCAGGATAGGAAGAAAACGCTTTTGTAGATTGATAATTAAAAAAAATAAGTTATTGAGCACTTTCTATACACAATATTAAGTGTAATAATATGGTATATAAAAACATGTTAAGAAGCAGCAGAAGATAAAATAAACAGCTGCTTATTTGCTTGTGACAGGTGACAGCGGGTCTGCACAGTACGGAGCAGACAAAACTGCTCACTGCGCCTTGCCCCAGGGCAAGTGCATGACCATGCTGCATCACATTCGGAGCAGTGGCAGGGGGGACCTCATCACTAAGACCAAGAAAGAGGGAGCTGGACAGCAGCTTTCTCACTGCCTGTAGATCATTTGGAGAAGGCAATGGCAACACACTCCAGTACTCTTGCCTGGAAAATCCCATGGACGGAAGAGCCTGGTGGGCTGCAGTCCATGGGGTCACTAAGAGTCGGGCACGGCTGAACGACTTCACTTTCACTTTTCACTTTCATGCAATAGAGAGGGAAATGGCAACCCACTCCAGTGTTCTTGCCTGGAGAATCCCAGGGACGGGGGAGCCTGGTGGGCCGCCGTCTATGAGGTCGCACAGAGTCGGACATGACTGAAGCGACTTAGCAGCAGCAGCAGTAGATCATTTATTTACACAACTTACTAGACTGGTTGGGGCTTCCCTGGTGGCTCAGATGGTAAAGCATCTGCCTACAATGCAGGAGACCCGGCTTCGATCCCTGGGTCAGGAAGGTCCCCTGGAGAAGGAAATGGCAACCTACTCTTGTACTCTTGCCTGGAAAATCCCATGGACAGAGGAGTGTGGTGGGCCACAGTCCATGGGGTCACAAAGAGTTGGACACAACTGAGCAACTCCACTTTACTTTGCTTTTACTTTACTGGACTGGTTCTCTGGTCTCAGGGTTTCCCTGGTGGCTCAGCAGTAAAGAATCCACCGGCCAATTCAAGAGACAAGGTTCAATCCCTGGTCCAGGAAGATCCCTTAGAGAAGGAAACAGCAACTCACTCTGGTATTCTTCCTTGGAAAATCCCATGGACGAGGAGCCTGGTGGGCTACAGTTCATGGGGTCCCAAAAGAGTCATGACTTAGTGACTGAACAACAATAACAACATATCAGGTCTAAACAAGTCTTCAAGCCAATTTAGAATTTAGGTGCTTCTATCAATGAAAATTTCTTCAGTCTGAAGTCAACTCCTTGTTTTTCATAAGACATGAAGAAATGTGCTATATTCCAAATTCAGTCAAGCCTAAAACTTGATTTTCTGTGCTTACTTTGTTCCTGAAGCCACCAAAATAGTTAGATCTAGAATCAGATGTTTTCACTGCCATGACAGTCAAACAGGACTCATTTATAATCTATTTGTCTGCTTTGCAGTCAAGTGTGCAAATATATGTTCTTATAGCATATTTAGACCTGTGGTAAAATCACCTCAGTAATAATTCACTGATGCAGTTAGGTAGACATTGACACAACTATGAAAACTTGAAGATATTAATTTAAGAAATATTGTTTCAAGGACCTCCCCAGTGCTGTAGTGGTTGAGACCCTAGCACACCAGGCATGGGTTCTTTCTTTGTTGAGGGAAATAAAGCCCCACATGCTGCATGCCACAGTCAAAACAAAAACAAAAAAAAAAGAAAGAAAAATATTATTTCAAAATGTAAAACATGTTTAATATCTGATTATAATGTTTATCTATGTATAATTAACAGAAGCAGAGATTTTAAGAAGAAATGGCAAGAATACACAGAAGAACTATACAAAAAAGATCTTCATGACCCAGATAACCATGATGGTGTGATCACTCACCTACAGCCAGACATCCTGGAATGCCAAGTGAAGTGGGCCTTAGGAAGCATCACTATGAACAAAGCTAGTGAAGGTGATGGAATTCCAGCTGAGCCATTTCAAATATTAACAGATGATGCTTTGAAAGTGCTGCACTCAATATGCCAGCAAATTTGGAAAACTCAGCAGTGGCCACAGGACTGGAAAAGGTCAGTTTTCATTCCAATCCCAAAGAAAGGCAATGCCAAAGAATACTCAAACTACCTCACAACTGCACTCATCTCACATGCTAGTAAAGCAATGCTCAAAATTCTCCAAGCCAGGCTTCAACAGTACATGAACCATGAACTTCCAGATGTTCAAGCTGGATTTAGGAAAGGCAGAGGAACCAGAGATCATTGCCAACATCCGCTGGATCACCGAAAAAGCAAGAGCTCCAGAAAAATATCTGCTTCTGCTTTACTGACTATGGCAAAGCCTTTGAGTGTGTGGATCACAATAAACTGTGGAAAGTTCTTAAACAGATGGGAATACCAGACCGCCTGACCTGCGTCTTGAGGAATCTGTATGCAGGTCAGGAAGCAACAGTTAGAACTGGGCATGGAACAACAGACTGGTTCCAAATTGGGAAAGGAGTATGTCAAGGCTGTATATTGTCACCTTGCTTATTTAACTTATATGCAGAATACATCATGCTAAATACCGGGCTGGATGAAGCACAAGCTGGAATCAAGACTGCCAGGAGAAATAGCAATAAGTTCATATATGCAGAATATACCACCCTTATAGCAGAAAGTGAAGAAGAACTAAAAAGCCTCTTGATGAAAGTAAAAGAGGAGAGTGAAAAAGTTGTCTTAAAACTCAACATTGAGAAAACTAAGTTCATGGCATCTGGTCTCATCACTTCATGGCAAATAGATGGAGAAACAATGGAAACAGTGACAGACTATTTTTTTTGCCCTCCAAAATCAGTGTAGATGGTGATTGCAGCCATGAAATTAAAAGTTGCTTGCTCCTCAGAAGAAAAGTTATGACCAATCTATTCAGCTTATTAAAAAGCAGAGACATTACTTTGCCGACAAAGGTCCATCTAGTCAAAGCTATGATTTTTCCAGTAATTATGTATGGATGTGAGAATTAGACTATAAAGAAAGCTGAGTGCTGAAGAACTGGTGCTTTTGAACTGTGGTGTTGGAGAAGACTCCTGAGAGTCCCTTGGACTGCAAGGAGATCCAACCAGTCCATACTAAAGGAAATCAGTTCTGAATATTCATTGGAAGGACTGATGCTAAAGCTAAAACTCCAATACTTCACCCACCTGATGCGAACTGACTCATTTGAAAAGACCCTGTTATTGGGAAAGATTGAAGGCAGGAGGAGAAGGGGATGACAGAGGATGAGATGGTTGTATGGTGTCACCAACTCAATGGACATGAGTCTGAGTAAACTCCAGGAGTTGGTGATGGACAGGGAAGCCTAGAGTACTGCAATCCATGGGGTCACAACGAGTTGGACACAGCTGAGTGACTGAACTGAACTGATATATAATTTTATTTTTATAAAAGACAAAGTATACTCATTAATTATAATTTATACATATATAAAAACTATTATTTAGTATGCTATAGTCAATGGACACTCACAATAAAAATTTATTTTTAAAGGTTTAAAAAGTTAAGTATATAGGTTGCCAGTGATTCAAATAGATCACTGGATTTGAAAATAGTGGCAAACACTTGAAATAGGGAAGCTCAGAAATGTTGTTTCATTACTTTGACTTGTAGAAACTTCTTATAACTTCAGTTTTACAATTCAGCATTTTGAAGTCTCCCAGTTATAATAAATCATAAAATCCCTCAGTTATAATAAATAGTAAGTATTCTCTGATAAGGAACTGTGGTAAGTCTAAATTTAAAAAATGAATGGCATATGATATAATCAAAGACAATTGACAAACATGGTATGGAGCAGCTATTTAGAGTTCAAAGTCTCTTTCAGTATGTCTTTGCATGAGAAGTAGAAAGCAGTCAAAAACCTCAACATATTTTTCCTCAATTTTTCCCCAATGCATTATCAATATAGATTTTAAAGCTGATATGTAGTTTAAAAAGGTTTAATTATATGTCAATATAAAGAGGTTCGGAGAAGGCAATGGCACCACACTCCAGTACTCTTGCCTGGAAAATCTCATGGACGGAGAAGCCTGGAAGGCTGAAGTCCATGGGGTTACTGAGGGTCGGACACAGCTGAGCGACTTCACTTTCACTTTTCACTTTCATGCATTGGAGAAGGAAATGGCAACCCACTCCAGTGTTCTTGCCTGGAGAATCCCAGGGACGGGGGAGCCTGGTGGGCTGCCGTCTATGGGGTCGCACAGAGTCAGACACGACTGAAGTGACTTAGCAGCAGCAGCAGCAGTATAAAGAGGTTAAGTTAAAATACCTTTAATTTTAGGATTAAAGGAATTTACCAATAAAGGTTTTTTTATTCCTTATTTTAAGAACTATTTTTTGAGAGACTACTATATGCTGACTATTGTTCCAGGCACCAGGAATACACATGTGAACAAGTTAGAGCCTGCATTCTCATGAAGCAGTTAAGCAATTATTATACAAATAAGTAATGTAATTTATAATTATAAAACTTCTTCACTTTTGACATATTTGTTGAGGACCTTCTATATGCTAGGGGCACTAGTGAGTGCTTGAGATTTATCAATGAACCAAAACAAAAGCTGCCTTCAAGAGCTGTGCATATTGATTCGATGAAGAAAATAAAGTATAACGACATGGGACTAAGGTCCTTTTTCTAAGAGAGCTGAGACAAGGAGAATCTGAGGAAGTGGTATTTTTTTTAATTTTTAAAAATATAAATTTATTTATTTTAATTGGAGGTTAATTACTTTACAATATTATATTGGTTTTGCCATACATCAACATGAATCCGCCACAGGTATATATGTGTTCCCCATCCCAAACTCTAATAGAGACTAGAATGACATGAAGGAGTGAGACCTGTGAGAATCTAGGGAGAAGAATTCCAGGCAGAGAATGCAACAGGTATAAAGGCTTTTGAAACCGACAAGGGCTTGGTGTGTGCTAGGAACAGCAAGAGCCTTATCGCTGGAGCACAGTGGCCTGAGAGGGAGTGGCATGAGGTGAGATCAGGGAGATTGGTCCAAAAATGAGATCCTGATTTTGATCCAAGTGTGACGGGAAGTCATTAACAGGTTTGAACCTCCTGAGTAAAGTGATCAAATTTACCTTTTTAAAAGAGGTCTCTCAGTTACAAATGTAACAAATGCACTGCTGTGGTTTTGATGTTGATAGCTGGGGTGCTTTGCATGTGTGGGGAACTCTGCCCCTTCTACTCAATTTTGTTATGAACTCTAAAGGCAGCATAGGCAACAACAAAAAATTGCATTTTTTAATCAGTTATAAAATAACCAGTAAGTGTTACTGATATCTCTTCCTGATACCTAATCAGGTATTCTTCCTTATTTCCCAATAATGTTGGTACAATGAACATATTCAAAACAAAAATGGTAACACCGCACAGAATAAAATTGATTAGTGGAAAAGAAGAAAAAAAGCCCCTCAGTAACATGGAGGATAGACAAGGAAAAAATGTTAATGGCTTGGAATAGAGCAATGACAATGGATCTGGCAAGAACTGATCAAATCTGAGTACGTTTTGAAGTTAGAACAAAAAACTGATTTGTTGATAGATTGACTCACCATTGGTTGTGAGGGAAAGCAAAGATAGAAAGATGTCTCCTAGGTTTTTGGAATGAGCAACTGGGCAAACCAAGATGTCACCTACAGAGACAGATGAAAGTGGCATAGTGATGATGGGCAGGTAATCACGAGTTCTCTCTGAACATGAAAAAGTAACAAAGCCTATTATATATTGCTATGTTAAGGAGTCAGTGATATGCTAAGTGTGTGGCTTTAGTGAGAATTTGGGGCTGGAGATAATTTGGGGGTCATTAAAATTT
The DNA here is from genome assembly GCF_029378745.1 of Bos indicus. NCBI lineage: Eukaryota > Metazoa > Chordata > Mammalia > Artiodactyla > Bovidae > Bos > Bos indicus. The sequence goes on along the minus strand of NC_091788.1, from coordinate 15,028,260 downwards.
AGATAAAAGTGAAAACTATAAAATTGGGGGGAAATTGGCTAAAAAGAGAGGAAAGATTGAAAAGAGCCAAAAACTGAATCTTCAAACACTTCAAAATTTAAAATTGGAAAAAAGAGGAGCCAACAAAGGGACTTTGGAAAGAGCAGTCGATGTTTAAGTGAGCTCTGAAGTGTTAGCAGTGGCAGGAAAAAGAGGAGACTCTGGGAAAGAGGAGACAGGAAAAGTGCTCAAAGCTGAAAAAAGCATGATCCAGTGGAGAATGAAAAACAGTTTCTCTGTTGTAGGAAAGCAGAATACAAAGGGGAAAAAGGTTAGAATTGACCCTGGAAAGGGAGGGAACAGCTGTCTATCCTGGAGGTTGTTATGATAATCAAAGAAAAAGATGGTAGTGGCCTGCTTCAGGGTGGTGGGGGAGGAATGGAGCACGCCAGATAAACCAGGGAAATGTGTAGGAGGCGTGCGTTGCAGGCCTGCCCAGTTACTCAGCCGTGTCTGACTCTCTGGAATGGGTTGCCATTTCCTTCTACAGGGGCTCTTTCTGATCCAGGGATCAAACCTGCATCTCCTGAATTGACAGGTGGATTCTGTACAACTGAGGCACCCGGAAAGCCCTTATATGAGGCAGGAGTGTCCAAACTGCATGATGTTTTGACATTGAAATGGAAACAAGGAAACTCTGGTTTCAGGCCAAGCTATTGAGCTTCCTTTTAAACATTTTATAATATGTAGCTGTTGAAAAAATAGGGGAAAAATATATAACCCCACTAACAGAAATACTGGCTTCCCTTGTAGCTCAGTCAGTAAAGAATCTGTCTGCAATGCAGGAGGTCCGGGTTCGATTTCTGTGTTGGGAAGAGCCTCTGGAGAAGGAAATGGCAACCCACTCCAGTATTCTTGCCTGGAAAATCCCATGGACAGAGGAGCCTGGTAGGTTGCAAAGGGGGTAGTTAAAGGGTTGGACATGACTTAGCAACTTAACCACCATGACAGAAATACTATTTTCTTTTCACATTTTAACAGTATTCTTGAATATAATGTTGAAATGTGGCAATCCTAATAAACATGCACATCTCCATAAACACTTCTATGCTGCCTCACAGTATCTACAGATACCATTTAAATGAAAGCATATTGTATCATAGACTACAAATAATTTAATTTACTCTGTCTCCATTTTTGAACACTTACTACTTCCACTATCTAACCATTGTCACTAGCACTACACGCTCATGAACATGGACTTGCCTTACTTTTGAATTATTTGTTCAGGGTATAATTGAAGATGCTGTAAATACACAAATATTACCAACTGCTTTTTTAAAGTTTTACCAGTAGACAATTCTCTCAGGAATATATCCATGTACCACATTCAACACAATCTAAATAGAACTGAATATTTTTCTTAAAAATATCTTCTGACTAAATGTGTGATTTCAGTTTTCCTGTTAATTTGATTAGTATGGTTCATTTCTAGCAAGATGAGCTGTTTACCTAACTAAACACTCCCCTTATTGCTAAGCATTTATATTAAGGCTTTTAACTCACTTAAAGTGTGTTTTTGTTCAGCTAGTTGTACAGGTTTTTATATAACAAAGTCATTAATCATTATGAGTTCCTCTGAAAAATGTTCAGTATACTTCAAATGAAAAAAAAAAAAAAAAAAAAAACAGAATCAGGCATAAGATGAAGGTTTGTATCCTGGTTTCAATATGTTTTGCTAGTTAGATTAGAACCCTGACTCTCTGGCTTATGAACTTTGCTTGGGTTTAATCCTTTCCCTTCCCAGTATGTCACAGTGTAATTTTGAGGGTTCAGGTAAGCTAATATATGTGTGAAGTTTGTTTTAAAAGAAAATAAATTGGTGATATTACTATTTGAGCATTTCAGTTGGGTGCTTGAGGGAAGGAAACACTGAATAATTTTTGACATCATTGAAGCTCTTGCAGCCTGTGGCTGTCTCTTCTGCTTATACATCAGGTCAGTCTTGCTCCCAGGGAAGAGAACAATCCAGGGGATGTGGATTCTATTAAATGAATATGTGTATAAATATTTAATTTTAATTATCAACTTAGTCAACTCTAGGAACAACATAAAAAATAAAATCATGAAGCTTAGAAATTATATTAAAAATTCCTGATGGGTGTGGTGCACATTTTAGACTTTTATAGAGTCTGATATAATAAGAGGAGAGAGAACCAATAAATGTTCTCATCACTAAAACATTCAGTTTGTAAATGATATTTATTATCTTTAATTTCACTTTAATAATGAAGTAACTATGTAGTAATTTTTATGCCAGACTAATAACTTATGATGGCCAAATTGGGCTGTCATGCCTTTAATTATGGTTTAAAAAATAATATAAAAGATGGTAAAATTTGTATTTGCTTAAAGACTCAAGAGTCTAGGTAATTTAATAAGATAAATTATAAATTAAATTAATAGTTTATGACTTAGTCGATGATAATATAACCAATATAGCAACATACTGAATTTCATAGGGGGGAAAAAAGAAACTTTTCTTCACTAATAGGTATTTATAATGCATGTGTTCATGTTCTTGCCTAAATATTTAAAACATTAAAATTACAGACAGGAATTGAACTGGGGTCTCCTGCATTGCAGGCAGATTCTTTACAAGCTGAACTTCCAGGGAAACCCAAAATTAAAGAAGGTTTACTGAGATTAATACACAGAGGTATAATTACCTTTCTATCTTTTAAGATGATGTCTTTCTTCTCAATTTGTCCAAAGCAGATGCTGAATTCATCCAAATTATATACTGAGAAGTAACTTTTGCCAAAGCACAGGAAAATCCTTTTCTTATGGCTTTCCTTTCACTGCATCTTCAGTCCTCTGAACTCATTTTTTATCCCTTGCTCCTCCCGTATGCAATGGCTCATTCTAAAAACTGGCATGGCCAAGCAAATACTTATAGTTACTTTTGCAATCTTAAAAAATTTCCAGTAACTATTATAAACTTAAAAACACATTTAGGGAAACATAAAGTCTGCTGTTATTTGTTTTTCATTAAAAAAATAAACATTAGGTCCACATTGGGCTTCCCAGGTGGAGCTAATGGTAAAGAACTCGCCTGGTAATGCTGGAGAGATCAGGGACCCGGGTTCAATCCCTAGGTTGGGAAGATCCCTTGGAGGAGGGCATGGCAACCCACTCCACTATTCTTGTCCGGAGAATCCCCTGGACAGAGGAGCCTGGCCGGCTCCAGTCCATGGGGTCACAAAGAGTGGGACATGACCGAATGACTTAGCACCTACATGCAGACACTGGGCAGTTGTTTCCATTAGTCCGTTCATCTATTTTATGCTATGGAAGTGACTCAAAGACTGTCTTTTGCTGTGATCTTGGAAAACTTACCTGACAAATTTAGACTAAACATCACCTCTACAGCAGGAACTGTAATGGCTCACAACTGTACTGAGAATATCATCATCCTTATGGACTGCCTACAGGTTCACCTCCTTATAAATCTTGCCATCCTCTAAAACTTGTCATGAGCACTCATCTCTCTTAACCACAAGCTTCTGTCCAATTTGTGAACATATCACTCATGTGTTCTATAATCTGTACTCGTGGTAGTTCAAAGTTCATAGTAAAACCACTATCACAGGGTGTACAAGGGGAATTCCTTCTGCTCATTCTTAATTGTGAGTTTGAAATGGACATATGTAAGAGCAGAAGACATCATCTTCCTTGAAGAAATCTGCTGTGAAGAGGACCTACTTCAATTAATGACACCACTGTCTACACAGGGATCTGCAACCTGGGTATCAGCCTCCCCTCCTTCCCCTCCTTGCCGTTTTTATACCCAAACTATTCCTTGGATGACTTTATTCTCATTGTCTTCTGCCACTTTTCTAGCTGAATCTCAACCACAGCTCATAAGCATTAGTGAAATCAGCTTCCAGCTTGTCATCCTGCCTTAATCTTGTCCGTGTCAAATTTATATTCTGCCAAAATGAGTTATATCTTTTATTCTTTCATTAAGTATTTCAAGGTTTTCAAGATTTTATGACATTGTTGCCAACGTCCATGTACTCATCACTCAAGCATTCTAATTTATGGCATCAGGTGATTTAAAGTCATAGCTATTACTTATAAAGCATTTTTATGCCAGTAATAGAAATGCTTTAGCATGCTCATGAGCAAAAGGGATTTTATTGCCTCTGTATTAGCCCTCGCAAGATGGCAAAACATAATACCACAACCCTTTTCCTCACTCAACTGTGGTTTTGAGCCCTATTCTTATTGACAAATGTTCTTTAGCTCATTTACTTTGTCAGTGACTCTCATTCTCCTCATTCTGTCATTTCCCCCTTACACAGTTACATTTCGCCAACCAGCATTGCCATCACACAGTTGAATCCATGCTCAACCTCCTTCCTCTTCTTCTACTTAATTGCACTAGTCTGTCATAACCTCAGCATTTGTTCTGTCCATCCCTCGCTCTATTCTCTGCAAATATCTGCACTGATGAAATGGTTTTAGATTGTATACTTGCTCTCAGTTTATTATTACTATAATTCAATATACATGCTAGCAAAGTAATGCTCAAAATTCTCCAAGCCAGGCTTCAAGAGTACATGAACTGAAAACTTCTGGATATTCAAGCTGGATTTAGAAAAGGTAGAGGAACCAGAGATCAAATTGCCAAAATCCGTTGGATCATCAAAAAAGCAAGAGAGTTCAGAAAAACATCTACTTCTGCTTTATCGACTACGCCAAAGCCTTTGAATGTGTGGATTACAACAAACTGTGGAAAGTTCTTAAACAGATGGGAATACCATACCACCTTACCTTCCTCCTAAGAAATCTGTATGCAGGTCAAGAAGCAACAGTTAGAACCAGACATGGAACAGTGGACTGGTTCCAAACTGGGAAAGGAGAAGGTCAAGGCTGTATATTGTCACTCTGCTTATTTAACTTCTTTGCAGAGTACATCACACAAAATACTGGGCTGGATGAAGCACAAGCTGGAATCAAGATTACTTGGAGAAATAGCAGTAACCTCAGATATGCAGATGACACCACCCTTATGGCAGAAAGCAAAGAGGAATTGAGGAACCTCTTGATGAAAGTGAAAGAGGAAAGTGGAAAATCTGGCTGAAAATTCAACATTCAAAAGACTAAGATCATGGCATCTGGTCCCATCACTTCATAGCAAATAGATGGGGAAACAATGGAAACAGTAACAGACTATTTTCTTGGGTTCTAAAATCAGTGCATGTGGTGACTGCAGCCATGAAATTAAAAGATGCTTGTTCCTTGGAAGAAAAGCTATGACAAACCTAGACAGCATATTAAAAAGCAGAGACATTACTTTGCTGACAAAGGTCTGTCTAGTTAAAGCTATGGTTTTTCCAGTGGTCATGTACGGATTGAGAGTTTGACTATAAAGAAAGCTGAGCACCAAAGAATTGATGCTTTTGAACTTGTTTTTGGGAAGACTCCTAAGAGTCACTTGGACTGCAAGAAGACCAAACCTGTCAATCCTAAAGGAAATCAGTCCTAAGTATTCATTGGAAGGACTGATGCTGAAGCTGAAACTCCAATACTTTGGCCACCTCATGCGAAGAACTAACTCATTGGAAAAGACCCTGAATTTGAGAAAGATTGAAGGTAGGAGAAGAAGGGTACGACAGAGGATGAAACAGTTGGATGGCATCACCGACTTGATGGACATGAGTTTGAACAAGCTCTGGGAGTTGGTGATGGACAGAGAAGGCTGGTGTGCTGTGGTCATGGGGTCACAGAGTTGGACACAACTGAGAGACTGAACTGAAGTTGAAAAATGTAATATAAGTTTTCAATATAAGTTGAAAAATGTAAATTTATTACTTCAAGTAAACAATTATTTCAAGCTAACAATCCTATTAGTGTTCCTATTCCATTCACTCTCCTTGCTATTCTATGACTCTTTAGAACTTGCCTGTCTTTTCCCGAACTTCGAATAACTTAATTCTCAGCTCATGATGATTCTTCCTATTTCCCTGAGAAAATGAGAGCAATTACAATGAGAATTCCCCCACAATCCTATTATAAAATCTGCCCACGTGCTTCCATATATACCACAGTATCGTCTCTACCTCCTTTCCTGGGAAATAAACCCAGTGCCTTTCTTTCTAAGGCCGCCTTTCCACAGACATTCAGCTCCAACCTAGGACACCACACAAGCAATTCTTTCTCTCCTGCTTGTTACACGTTCTCTTTCTATGTAATCATTTCTTGTATTAATACAAACATACTATAATTTAAAAAACAAAGTTACCAAGCGGTCTCGAGCTCACATTTTTCTTCATTCACTATCCTACTAACTCATTCTCTTTTAACAAATAATCGTGTTTCTTTTTTCTTCTCCTTTAATTTTCTCTTGAACTTACACCAACCGGATTTTTACCCATAACACTTGTGCCCAATTCTACTCCTATCAAGATTCCCAATAATTAATTACTGTAGATCAAAGGCCAATGTTCAGTCCTTTTCTTATAAAAGCTTTCTACAGCTTGGCACAGTTGATCACTCTTCTTGAATTTACTAGTTATCCAGTGTGGCTGATTTTATTTTTAGGGAAATAAGATTGCCTCTTTCATGCATTACATGTTCCTACACTCAGTCCTTATTTTTATTCAGTTGTTAATTTTAAAATATTTTATGGGGTTTTGAAAAATCTCCTATAGATTGCAAATATAATTCTGGAATCAGTTCCTCCTTTTCTAAAAATACTATTTTCATTGCTATCTTTTTGTTTTGCTTTAAATATTATATTTTGAGGTACTTGGAATTGTCAATCTTATCCTTTGTGATTTATGTTTTATTAAACTGCCTTGTTTAAGTAACTGTTTACATCTCAGACATTCTAAACTCATTACCTATGCTTTTCCTTAAAAATAATAATACAAGTTTTATGAGAAAGTGGTGTACAATATTTATGAAATGAAAAATGAATTTTCCCTACCTAATTTGTGGAATCATCCAATCTGTTGCTGTTGAGTGTAAAGCAATTTATAATAGATATCAAGTTCACATATGCAGTGGGTATGTTGCTGAACTTTTGGTCTTTTTCTTTGTGTTTCTCCCTGGGCCGATTTTGTTTGCATTGCTTATAGCTTTGTAAGAAAAATTGGTATCTGTTGAAGTAATGTCAAAAGTGTCTTTGCGATTCTAGGACACTTTCTCTTTCATATACCATTTAGAAATACATTATGGCTTACTAAACACCCTGTTGAGAATTTTCATTGAAATTGATTAAATTGAATTAAATTTTGATTATCTGGATATCCTCATTATTTTGAGTTCTCCAGCTGTTATATATAATTGTACTTATTCCAGCTTTCTTTTATAGTCTTTAAAATATTTTTAAGAATTTTTTAAAATGTCATACATATTTCTTAATTTCTTTGCACTTTATATTTTATGCATTTGTAATTTTATCTCTCTAATTAACTGTTATAGGAAGCTTACTAAAATTGTATTGTGGTCTTAAGCAATCTTTTTTTTTTTTTTCTTTTTGGCTATAGTATGGAGAACTTCCCCACCAAGGATCAAACCTGTGCCCCCTGCAGGGGAAGCAGAGACCACCACGGAGATGCTTTGTTTAAGTTATCTTGATGAATTGTCTCATTCGTAAACTTTTTAGATGTTCTTGTATTTACTTGCATCCACTGTGTATACAATTATATTATCTGAAAATTATACATTTTTCTTTTCATCTCATGTTCTCATTTGTTTTTTGTTTTTTTTTTTACTAACTATATCACCATTCTTATAGTCCATTAAATATGCCATTCTTATACTCCTAGGATGAACATTGTAATATCATTATTTTGAACACTGTTGCATTCAATTTGTATTTTATTTAGTATCTTTGAAGCTATGCTCATTAATGAAAATAGACTAAGATTTGTTTTTTTGCTCAGGAAGTTGCATATTATCTTTACCTAGAGGACAAACTTAGCTTTATTCATTTAAATTTAACATTTTTGGTTTTGTAAGTGAGCACATATATATTTTTTCAAATACAAACTACATAACGTGTGGATCACTCTTGTGGTAGAGACAATGAACTGGCACTTGATTTGCCTTCTTCTCTGGTTATATGCACACAATACACACACACTAATGGGCGTACATACAGACGTCTATATCTTTATATGCATCTACGTCTATGTGCAGGTATGCTTAGTTGCTCAGTCATGTCTAACTCTGTGTGATCCCATGGACTGTAGTCCACCAGTCTCCTCTGTCCTTGGGACTTTCCAGGCAGGAATACTGGAGTGGAATACATCTCCTTCTCCAGGGAATCTTACCAACTCCAGGACTGAACCCATTATCTCCTGCATCTCCTGTATTGCAGGTGGATTCTTTACCACTGAATCACCAGGGAAGTCCATATGTAAAAATATTTCTATCTATATCATGCATATATGCTGAGCTATCTGCAATAGAGAACAAGATCCTCTTGCAGCTGGGTGTGCCCATGTGATTAAATGCTAACCAGCTGAATGTAAATGGGAGTGATATGCTCAACTTCTAGTAAATGTAGATTCCTCACCACCTTTTTTTCTCCCTGTGCTTTGGAGTAAAACTAAGTGCCTGAGGCTTTAACAATAAGCTTATCTGTTTGTTCTGTCATCACTTGAGAACAAAGCTAAACTCACTGAATTTGTTCATTTCTTTCTCCTTTTGATTCCATCCGTTTTTGGTTGGAAATGTGTATAAAATGGGTATGTAGAATGTGTATACAATTTTAAACCTCAGTTATGTGGATGGTACCACTCTAATGGGAGAAAGTGAAGAGGAACTAAAGAGCCTCTTGATGAGGGTAAAAGAGGAGAGTGAAAAATCTGGCTTACAATTCAATATTAAAAAAACGAAGATTGTGGCATCTGGTCCCATCATTTCATGGCAAATAGAAGGAGAAAAGGTGGAAGCAGTGACAGATTCCCTCATCCCTTGGGCTCCAAAATCACTGTAGATGGTGACTGCAGCCCTGGAATAAGAAGATAATTGCTTCTTGGCAGGAAAGCTATGACAAACCTAGACAGTGTGTTAAAAAGCAAAAATCACTTTGCCAACAAAGGTCGGTATAATCAAGGCTATAGTCTTTCCAGTAGTCACGTGTAGTTGTGAGAGCCAGACAGTAAAGAAGGCAGGGCACCAAAGAACTGATGCTTTTGAACTGTGGTATTGGAGATGTCCCTTGAGTGTCCCTTGAGTTTGATCAAGGAGATCAAACCAGTCAATCTTGAAGGAAGTCAACTCTGAATACTCATTGTATGTACTGATCCTGAAGCTGAAACTGCAATACTTTGGCCACTTGATGCAAAGAACTGACTCACTGGAAAAGACTTTTATACTGGGAAAGATTGAAGGCAGAAGGAGAAGAGGGCGACCTAGGGTGAGATGGTTGGCTGGCATCACCAATCACTGGACATGAACTGCATGTGCAAGCTCTGGGAGATGGTATGCGACAGAGAAGCCTGGCATGCTGTAGTCAGGCTCGCAAAGGGGTTGCGATGGGGTTGCGAAGAGTCAGGCATGACTTGGTGAATGAACAACAACAACAAATACACTATTTTGTTACAGATCCAGATTTATTCAGGATTATTATGGTGTGATAAATTAACATTTAATACTATGCAGTTACATCAAAGCTCCAAGTTGATAAAATGACATTGAACATTATAAAACAACCCTCTATTTCTGGTAATAGTCCATGCATCCCAGTCTACTTTGCCTCATATAGTATAGCTATATTGGCTTTTATGTGTTTAGTATTTGCATGATATATCATTTTGTATCTTTGTATTACTTTCACACTATGTGTATCTATAGATTTAACATACCTCTCATGTAAATTGCATATAGTTGGCTCCTGATATTTTTTATCTAGCATGATCATCTGTGTCATGTATCAATATAATTATTACTCTGTTTGGTTTTAGTCTATAATATTTCTACTTGCTTCTTCTTTTCTGTGTTATTTCTTTTCTTTATACTTCAGGTTTAATAAATTATTTTTAGAATGTTCTTTTTTCTCATGGGCATTTTAGCCTGCCTCATTGTGTGTGTGTGTGCACGCACGTGTTGTGTGCGTGTGTGTGTGGATGGCGAGTGCACTTCTTTGTTAGGGTCAGGCTGCTATCCCTGGCTGCCTTTATCCAATTTGGTCCTCAAGGATCCAGGCTCCTTTTGTCTTATGACATTGCAATTTTTAACATGACGTCATTCAGTGTATTTTATGGTCTGACTTGGTGGTGAAAAACATCACTTCTCCCATATTCCATTGTTAAAGCCCATTCACATCTTACAGTGTGACTGAACAGGATGTTAAGAAAGATGAAGTGAAATGTATCAAAAGTGAAAGTCGCTCAGTCATGTCCAACTCTTTGAGACCCCATGGACTGTAGCCTGCCAGGCTCCTCTGTCCACAAAATTCTCCAGGCAAGAATACTGGAGTAGGTAGCCATTCCCTTCTCCAGGGGATCTTCCCCACCCAGAGATTGAACCCAGGTTTCCTGCATTGCAGGCAGATTCTTTACACTCTGAGCCACTAGGAAGTCCCTGAAATGTACTGAAGTAGGGGAAAAGGAAGACAATATCCAAGGTGGAGGCCACAGCATGATCAGTAAGTGGTAGATAACAATGTAGTGTGGGCTGAGCAGATGGATTACTTTAGACAGTAACTACCAGTGAGTTGATAGGGTGTATCCAGATTATAGGGGTTTAAAAATCCAGCCAGAAATGCTCAGATTTAGTTATGCTTTTGGAAATATGGTAGATTATATAGTCCATAGCTATCCACTTTATTACATATAACACGATTACCTGCACATCCAGTTAAATGTGACTTGCCATGTCTCCCAGTAGATGGAATGTATTTCCCGGCCCCATTCTTGGCCCTAGCAGGGGACTTTCTTCAACTAATGTAATCTGGGCTGTCATGATATATGCCACCTCCACAAAAAAGTGTGTATTTGATTGTATGGCCAAGTCGAGCCTCTAACCTGTTTGTAAAATGTAACCCCCATAGACCCTGCTTCTTTATTCTTGGCCTGGAATGAGAAGCCACTAGCAGACTTGCAGCCAGTATTGAGATTATATGCAATGAGGATAAGGAACAAGTATTAATGTTTACAGTAAAATAAGTATATGTGTGGACGCTAAGTTGCTTCAGTCATGTCCGATTCTTTGCAACCCCATGGACTATAGCCTGCCAGGTTCCTCTGTCCATGGGATTCTCCAGATAAGAATCCTGAAGTGGGTTGCCATGCCCTCCTCCAGGGAATCTTCCTGACCCAGGGATTGAACCTGTCTCCCATGGATCCTGCATTGCAGGCAGATTCTCTGCCACTGAGCCACTGGTGAAACCCAAAGTAAGTATATAGTAAGCACCAAAATACTTTTGGGGAGGAGTGTGGAATAGATAACAGAAGAGTAGAACAGATAGAGAATGGTAGCTTAGTACTTGGGTTTCAGAAAGAGACAAATGTAGACATAATCATTCTGTTTTATTCCCTACCCTCCAGGTCAATCATCATCAAGTCTTTGTTTATGTAAAACATGAATAATTTTTACATATGTTAAGGAACTTTAGTGAAATATAAAATAAATGTGTGCCCGATGCTCAACACATTATTTGACTTCAGGATTTTTGCAGAAACTAACGCCGGTGACAGGGAATTTGTTGTGTAAGTGAATATTGAAACACTCTGATCAATAATATTCAGATAACTGAAGATGTATTAATATGTCTCTGGTCAATAAGTTGTTAATATTTCAAATGTCCTTAAAATTTGTCATTGCTCATATATATAAACTTGGTTTAATGCAGATCGAACCAAGTTCCTGAGCCAGGCCACACACCTGGATGTGAAGGATGCAGCATGACCCACTAGAAAGGTTCCAGCTGTGGGCATCCCACAGACTCATGCTCACAATTCTAGCTTTGCCAAATAGCAGCTCTGACCTCCTTTTGCAAAATAGCTAAGTCTTAGTTTCTTTGCCTTTAAACTGGAGGCAAATTATAACTATCTCATGTAATGATAAGACGTACTTGTGATCACATGTGCAAAACACCTTTCAAATTCAGAACATGGAACACAGTAGATACCCCAAAGTACATGTACCCCTATGAAGAAAGTTGCAGCGGTGTGAAGTACAGCAATTGAAATACCTGATCAGAGTCATTTAATCACCTTGGGATGCAAAGATTTCAGCTGGAAAATTGGGATGCTACTTCAAAAGCATTTTATGTGTTGACTAATTCACTATCAGGAGGCACTTTAAAACATCAAATTTCCAGCTTCATAATAGCACATTAATAGCGATAAAAACTAGCATGGCATGCAAATTCTAAATCTAAAACACATTCTGCATAAATTCCTTTGGCAGATTCATTTGGCCCTAATAGAACCATTCATTTCCCATTTTAAGACACAGTTCAGTGTTACTCTTGGTTATCACATAGCTATTTTATTCTACTCCAGGGGAGAACAACTTGAGTCAGATGAAATGATCTCTCTGGGAAGCTGCTATATATTCTTTAGTTAACCTGGTTAACATGGAGAGGCATAGTATTTTGAAATTCTTCACATAAATTAAACTGCCTTACGCTATTTGAACTCCACATATTTATTTATTAAAGGTATATGGCCTTTCCTTTTTTTCAATTCTGTTTTGAACCACCTATGAATGCAGGTGAGGATAGACATCTTTTTAGGAAAAATAAATATGTTACTAAGGTCTTTATGTTTTATTTTTAAATAGCTGCATGTTTTCTTACAGGAAAGAGATAAACATGTTACAGTAAATAAAAGGTAGAAAAGATTATTTGAAGATGAAGAAAAGTGTGAAATAATAAGCACTCAGTAGTAAACAAACCTGTAAAAGCTACAAGTAAGAGTTTTGTGGACAGATGGATCAGGGCTGGAAAAGAAGTGGTAACAACAAAAAAAACTGTGTGAAAAAACAAAACCCTCTTATTTATATTGAATATGATTGTCTACTTTCAAAATGAAATATACATTTACATATCAGTATAAACAGACTACAAAAAAGCTTCATATTTATTCATTTGTAGAGGCGACATATTGTTCAAAGGAATTGGAAACACATGTATATGGTATAATTCCATTTAGGACAAAAAACAAAGCAAGTCTTAATATCTTCCCCATACGAGTATATGTTCTTGTACATATCAGCATGAACCCAGGAAAAGGTTCATACCATCCTGCTAAAACTGGCTAGATACATGTGTGAGTGAGTGAAGGCTGAGGACAAATAGAAGTGGGGTGACAATCTGCTTTGTTACAAGTAGGTATATATTAATATTTAAGTTTGTGGTTTGAAAAAATATCAAATAATGAAATATTTCAAATATTCTATTGCCTTCTTAATCAAGTCTTCTCTTCATCTCAAAACTCTTTTCAACCAACCAATTCCTTAACCTTCTCGGAGCCAAGATTCTCAAGGTTTCTACGGACACCACCCCCATCTGTGCCCCACCCCCTTTCACTGTTTGATCCCTAAAATGTGCTTTTCCTCTCGCCATTTTTGTAACACTATTCTTACTGTCACCAGTCATCACCTGCTGCTGGATCCAGCAGGTATTGTTCAGATCTTATCTGACATCATTTAGGACAGATGGTCATGCCCACCTTCTTGGAACTTTCTGTTCTCTTGGCTTCATTTTCTTTGTCTTTCCTCACCCATCTCTTAGCTCCATTTTCTGACAATCTCCTCCTCTCCCAGTTGCTCCTTAATTTGTGTTGTGCTAGGCTTCAGTGATGGCTTTACTGTTTTCTTACTGTACATCCTCTCCCTATGAAACCTCATTCACATTTCAAACATCGTCCGTATTTCAATGAATCCCAAAGTTAGACCGCATTCCAGATCACTTGTCTGCCTTCATATCTATGCTTGACCCGTCCATCTACCTGGGTGATTCTCATGCCAGAAACTTAGACTTATCCTTGGTATTACTTTATCAGCTATTTATCAATCATTATTAAAATTAAACCCTTCAATAAACATAAAATAATATTCTATTATTATAAAATATCTAAAATAATTATGATTATGTGGTAAGCATAATTCTATAAACATTTCCTATATTATTTTGTTTTTAACAATGCAATGAAATAAACACAAATGTCATTTGATTTTTACAAATAAGGAAATGAAGCGCTTGCTGCTGCTGCTGCTGCTCAGTCGCTTCAGTCGTGTCCGACTCTGTGCAACCCCATAGATGGCAGCCCACCAGGCTCCCCGGTCCCTAGGATTCTCCAGGCAAGAAAACTGGAGTGGGTTGCCATTTCCTTCTCCAATGGATGAAAGTGAAAAGTGAAAGTGAAGTCGCTCAGTCGAGTCGGACTCTGTGCAACCCCATGGACTGCAGCCCACCAGGCTCCTCTGTCCATGAGATTCTCCAGGAAAGAATACTGGAGTGGGTAACTATCCCATCCTTGTCTTTTTAGGGCCTTTGTTTACATGATTTTCTTTGCCTAGAACACTTTTGCTCCAGTCTCTGTATGGCTAACTTAAACACAGCTTTTACATCTGAACTCTAATGTCACTTTAAACCAAAATAACTCTGACCCACTTATGTAAATTAGAGTTCTGGTGTTTTCTTTTACAGAGTGTACATCCGTACCATGTATCTTTTATAGGGCATAATTTATATATGCTTTTGTTTTATTTTTAGATGTAAATTTAACAGGGACAGGAACTGTGTGTTTTCTCATCTTTGTAATCCCAAGATCAAACACAATCTCTGGTCTGTCAGCCAGCTAATATCCACACAGATAACACTGAACACTGTAAGTCTATCAGAATATCTCAGAATGGCCAAAGGAGAATTCCCTTGGAATATTTCTTCCCCTTCTGTGATACTGATTCATACACCTGAATATATGGTTTTATTCATGGAAAGTACATCATATAAGCCTGGTTTCAAATGTTAAATTCACAATACTGCAGGGTTTGCCATGAATGCTTACTTACAAGGAAGCAATCAACAGAGCGAAGGGACCATCTACAGAAAGAATGAGAACATTTGCAAACCATGTATCTGATAAGGAGGCAATACTCAAAATACACAAGGAACTCAAATACTCAATAGCAAAAACACTCCAAATAACCTGATTCACAAAATGGGCAAAGGACGTGAACAGACATTTCTCAAAATAAGATACACAAACGGCCAACAGTCATAGGAAAAGCTGCTCAATATTACTCATCATCAGAGAAATGAAAGTCAAAACCACAGTGAGTTAGTACTTTACACATGTTAGGATAGCTGTTATCTAAAAAACAAAAGATAGCAAGACTTGGTGAGGTTGTGGCTAAAAAAAAGGAAACCCTTGTGCTCTGTTGGTAAAGTCATTATGGGAAACAGTATGGAAGTTCCTCAAAAAATCAAGAATAGAACTACATGTGATCTAACAATCCCACTTTGGTGTAAGTCCAAAGGAAATAAAATCAGTATCTTGATGAGATATCCACACTTCCATGTTCACTGTAGCGCTATTTATAATAACCAAGATATGGAAACAGTCTTACTTGTCTGAGGTCCAGGCCCTGGCTAAGGGGAAGGGAACCCTGTGCGGGCTGGTTACCCTGCCTGGGAGTGATTGTCCAGCATGCAGGCTGGGTCTTCTTTCCAGTGCCGAGGCCTGGCTGAGGAGGCAGATCTTAGCTGGCGGTGCCCAGGGCTCCAGACCCTGCCCAGCCATCATCACTGAGGGAGTCAGGAGACCAGGATGCAGCCAGGCCTCAGACGGTTTATTTAAACTGGAGAGAATTAACTAGATCAATAGGAGCGAATGTAAATCAGGTTAATACCCAGCTCGCAACAACTGCTCTTCCTTGGGAATAGCCCCAACCAGAGAGATGGACCTGAAATAATGCTGTGCAACGTCCTTGCAACCTAACCCTGAATTCTAGCCACCTCTTAGATGGGCTTCCCTTGTGGCTCAGATGGTAAAGAATCTGCCTGAAATGTGGGAGACCTGGGTTTCGGTCCCTGGGAAGATCCCCTGGAGAAGGGAAAGGCTAGCCACTCCAGTATTCTGGCCTGGAGAATTCCATGGACTGTATAGTCCATGCGGTCACAGAGAGTCAGACACGACTGAGCAACATTCACTTTTTCAGAGGTACACAACTGATCTAAGCTGTACCATTCTTTGAAACTTGAACAGAGAGACTGAGTTGGTTGAAACTGTTACCTTAATGGCAGTGTCCATATACTCTAGTTGCCAAGGGCTCTGTGGACTGCAACCCATGGAGACGCAGCTGCCATTAGGTCGTGGGAGTGGAGAAGGGGGAAAGGTCGCTGTGCTTTAATACTGGGGCCCCGTGGCCATGACGAGAGCTCTAGGTGGAGCTCTGCAGGACACAGCCCTCTGCCCCTCTCTGCGGCCTCCTCACCGATTCCCCTGCCAGCCTGAGGCCAGAGGGCCTAGAGGGCTCCAGGAAAAAGGCCACAAACTCTCTCACTGCACTCTGCACCCCAGGACCACTCCCACCCGGCTGACCATTGGTGGGGCGGGACCTCTAACCTCCGAGCTCCGAGTCTCGTGCTAACAGTCCTGTGCTAACAGTCCTGAGTCAATTTCTGCACAGGCCTGGCCCCTGTTACAATACCCACTCCCTTTCCTTGAAACTCCTCAGTCTCTAGGAGTGAGTTGCCATGCCCTCCTCCAGGGGATCTTCCCAAACCAGGGATTGAACACAGATCTCCCGCATTGCAGGCAGATTCTTTACCATTGGAGTTACCAGGGAAGCCCTTAGGATAGAGAAGTTAAAGACAAATTCAGCACAGGAACTTGGTTGTAGGTTGTAGCTTCAACCTCCAATCCTGTTTCACCTTCCCCAAGTCTTTCAGGAAATAGAATGACAACTGCTCAGGCTCTTTCTTGCTGAAACGGGGTATGATCCTAACCTTGATTTGGGGACTGGATATCGAGTTGGAAATATTTCTGCATTTCATGCCCTAGATCCAAATCTTATATAAGAAGGAATTCAGAAGAATAAGCCTGAAATCCAGTCTGGACTTAGCACTTTGGTGGAGACTTATTGCCAGGTATCCAGCTGTCTAATTTTATGTAAGCAGGTTTTAGGCAACACACTCCAGTACTCTTGCCTGGAAAATCCTATGGGCGGAGGCGCCTGGTAGGCTGTAGTCCATGGGGTCACGAAGAGTTGGATACAACTGAGCGACTTCACTTTCACTTTTCACTTTTATGCATTGGAGAAGGAAATGGCAACCCACTCCAGTGTTCTTGCCTGGAGAATCCCAGGGACAGGGGAGCCTAGTGGGCTACCGTCTATGGGGTCACACAGGGTCGGACACGACTGAAGCGACTTAGCAGCAGCAGCAGCAGCAGTGGTATTAAAACACACATAGCAGAAGCTACTGGCCACCACACTATGCTTGTGCTTAGTCGCGTCCGGCTCTTTGCGACCCTTTGGATTGTAGCCCACCAGGCCACTCTATCTGTGGGGTTTTTCAGGCAAGAATACTGGAGTGGGTTGTTGTTTGCTCCTCCAGGGATCTTCCCAACCCAGGGATCAAACCCACATGTCTCCTGCATTGCAGGCGGATTCTTTACCCACGGAGCCATCAGGGAAGCCCATCGGGCACTATGTGTCTCCTTTTATCTGTTAACATCTGATCTAAAGCAATCTTATTGCCTAAAGTTTCACAGTTAACAGAGGAGACCATGAGGTCATAAGGCTGTAAAAACCATCTCCCAGCAGACACTGCTTTGAGAATGAATGGCTAGTGGCATCCTGCCCAGGTATGAAATGGCTCGAAAAACCCAAGTGCTCAGAAATACAGAAATGTGTCTGAAATCACATCCAAAATCGCTGCCTCATTTTACCTTGGATGTCTGAACCAAGGAGACTCCATTTCTGACTCAAATATATTTCTCTCCTCCATGGCCAAGGCAGATGTATAATGCATGTCTGAAAGCCCACAATACTGGTCACTCTGGTCTGTGAAGTTTAATTGAAATTATGTATCAGCCAGAATGACTTCCTCACACTCTAAAATAAGTGCGGACTTTTTCATCATTTCCCTTTTTAATTGTAAATACTTCAATAAACCAAAGCATGTCCCTTGATGCCAAGGTGATTTAGCTGCTTTTTCTGAGTCTAGATCATGTTCCTAGGTGCTAAGCCTCCTTTATATGCGCCTAGATATTTATGTTGGGGGAAAACTGATCAGATATTGGGAACATGCTCAGAAGTATGCTAGTGGGAAACACTGTATAGTTCATACATTTTGTCACTTATACCCAATCTTTACACAAGCATTATACATGTGATTTTAGCAGTGGACTTCAAGCAAGCAGTCTTCTGCCCCCCACGCCCAACACACCATATCAAGACTAATTTATTTGTAAAATAAATCTGATCAGTCAACTACACAGGCTCCTCCAAACTGGTTTTGGTGGAGCTCCTCAGGAGTAACAGAATGAATTCCCAAAAGGTTTCTCAGGGCCAGCAATTCCACACCAAAGGCCTGCCATCGGACTCTGCCTCAGTGGAATTCTTGGTCCCCAAAATATCAAGATTCCTGTACATGCCAGGAGACAGTTTTTCCCATTCACCTGATAACTCTACCTGAGAGCCTCAAGTTTCTAGAGGGACCAGTCAGGGAGAAAAGAAAAATAGTTTAATTTTATTCATAGAGGTAAAATTTACCAGATTTCTATAAGCCATGACTAACTTGAAGGGAAAGGCTTCCCTATATGTGGAAAACACAGTAAAATTCCATATAAAACCCATAAACATTATAATCATATTCACCAGTTTACTCAGTAACCAATTATTTTAATAACTCTATGAAGCCATCAGTTTCTCCATAAGATTTTAAATTTCTTACCCAGTTTAATGCAATAATCTGAGATGTATTACAGACCTGTACTTGTCAAAAGGTCTTTCTTATGAATCTTCTTGAAGGTAAAGCACTTTAATAAAAATATCAGCTTAAATGTCTATCAAAGACTTAAAAAGCCATTGTTAAAGATTTGATCACAATTGTTGACAAAGGAGCTTAATCAATTTGTGGTCATATAATCAGAATTATGACTGATATATTATACCAGGACATACCTACATTTTAATCTAGAATATCTATACTAGTAGCATTTTTCCATATAATACAACCTGAAAAGGTTTATTACTCATTGAACAATGCCTGTCATGTAATTCAACATACCAAATAATACTGGTTAAATATTTCTCTCTGAGATTACTCAGGGGCCCTCTAAAGTGCCCTAAAGATGCTGCTACTGCTAAGTCACTTCGTCGTGTCTGACTCTGTGCGACCCCATAGACGGCAGCCCACCAGGCTCCCCGTCCCTGGGATTCTCCAGGCAAGAACACTGGAGTGGGTTGCCATTTCCTTCTCCAATGCATGAAAGTGAAAAGCGAAAGTGAAGTCGCTCAGTCCGGTCCAACTCCTAGCGACCCCATGGACTACAGCCTATCAGGCTCCTCCATCCATGGGATTTTCCGGGCAAGAGTACTGGAGTGGGGTGCCATTGCCCAAAGATAGCTGGAGGGCAAAAGAACTTTAAATCAAATTTGATATTTGGGAAGTTTTTCAAAAAGTTTCAAAATATTTGGTCAAATAAGATTATGGGTCACTGAAAGAGATATATATGTATCTCTTATCCAAAGAGAGAAGAGATCTCAAAAGCAAATACAGATCACTTAAAGGCAAGGAAGTTCATATAACCTGTTATCAAAAGCAGCATTCTAAGTAAACTTGCTTCCTTAGCTGAAGGGAACCAAACCTAGTCTAGCACCAGCCTACTTTTAACAATAAAATGCATTTATCCAAGTTTAATTTCAGGATGACCATGCAAACAAACTCATTGTTTTACACAAAACATATATCATAATTTCCTATTACACTTTGCATTTTATGATTATATTAATATCCTCAATTCTTAAAAACATTAATTTTTATTGAAAACCAAGGGGCAAGTAATTGTGATCTGTCATTCCCACATTCCTCATTGGAAACTTATGCTTTAGTTTTCCTCTCCTAAAAAGGCAAATGCAGGTAAACTTAGATCTTCCCAGTATTCCATGTTCCAATATTTCATCCTATTTGAAATGACCCAGACAGTCAATGAATTCTTGCCATTTACCTTCACTCAGTTTCAAGCTACCAAAATCTGGAGGGGCTACTTTAGATAGACTTAAAAGTTTCAACATATCAAGTTATTTTCCTTGCTGACAAATTTGCAACAGATATAAGATTTTACTTGATTTCTAATAAACCTAGATATAACAGATATATTATACTTATCAATCCAACAAGCTTTAGTCAGCTACAATACCAGATATTAATTCAGTACTGAATATTTTCCAGATCATAAGTACCTGAAATTCATTTTGGCCAATGTTCTAAATATTAGGAAACATTTAATCTGTAAGTGCTTACTTTTAATTCAATTAAATAGAATTCATTTACAAGTTAACTCAGTAATAATATAACTGTAAGTGGTCCAATCTGGAGAGTGCACCTCAAGGGCTACGTTTAGGAAATAAATCTGAGTTTCCTATACCCAGCACACTTACACACAAGACAAATGCAAGCATATACACAAAGAGCAAAATATAATTCCTGCAGGACAAAAACAAGTGTGAAGTCCAACAATCTTCTCAACTTTTTTCCAACAAAGATCCCAGTTTTTAACAACAAACAATAGGAAAATGGAAAGACAGAGAATCATGACCATATGTGTCATGGCTATTCAATTGGCAAATGCAAAATCAAAAACAATAGTTAAATTTACTTAGCTAAATTCAAGCTTTCTCCTATAATTTTTTTAAATCATTATTTTCTGAGACTCAGTATTCTGAAAAAAAAAATTTATCAAACCAGTTTTCTTTAACTACATATGCAAAAAGAATCAGTTTTGGAAATTTAGAGAAGTTTCAACTTAACCAATTTTTCTACAGAGTCTAAAGCATACAGTGGTCACACAGTGTTTAAAAAGAAAAGTCTTCTTTCTCTCTCTTTCTAGGAGCATACTAAAGATCTCCCAGTTTTGAAAATACACTCAGGGAACTATAAGATGGAATAGTGAAAGTGAAAGTCGCTCAGTCATGTCTGACTCTTTGTGACCCCATGGACTATACAGTCCATGGGATTCTCCAGATCAGAATACTGGAGTGGGTAGCCTTTCCCTTCTCCAGTGGATCTTCCCAACCCAGGGATCGAACCCAAGTCTCCCACATTGCAGCCATATTCTTTACCAGCTGAGCCACAAGGGAAGCCCAAGAATATTGGACTGGGTAGCTTATCCCTTCTCCAGGGGATTTTTCCAACCCATGAATTGAACCAGGGTCTCCTGCATTGCAGGTGGATTCTTTATCAACTGAGCTATCAGGGAAGCCAGATAGAACTTTGATTATTACTGCATGTATTATTAAATATCAATCTAACAAATATAATGCAAAAAGGTCTCTCAGGATCATAGTTCTCCAGCAACAAACCTCCATCAGTGGAAAAAGAAAATGTGAGGTACACATACAATGAAATATTATTCAGCCATAGAAGAAGGAAATTCTGCCGTTTGTTACAACATGGATGAATCTGGAGGATGCTATTGACTGAAATAAGCTAGGCATGGAAAATAATATTGCATAATCTCACTTATTTGTAAATCAACAGTTGAACTCCTAAAAGCAAAGAGTAAGAGTAGAATGGGGTGAGAAGCTGGAAAAATTGGGGAGATGTTGGTCAAAAGTTTACAAAATTCTAGTTATTCAGAATGTAAAAGCTGTGGAGATCTAATGGATAGCCTAGTGACTAAAATTAATAATACTGTATTATATTCCTGAGAGTCCCTTGGACTGCAAGGAGATCCAATCAGTCCATTCTAAAGGTGATCAGTCCTGGGTGTTCTTTGGAAGGAATGATGCTAAAGCTGAAACTCCAGTACTCTGGCCACCTCATGTGAAGAGTTCACTTTTTTCACATTGGAAAAGACTGATGCTGGGAGGGATTGGGGGCAGGAGGAGAAGGGGACGACAGAGGATGAGATGGCTGGATGGCATCACTGACTCGATGGACGTGAGTCTGAGTGAATTCTGGGAGTTGGTGATGGACAGGGAGGCCTGGCGTGCTGCAATTCAAGGGTTGCAAAGAGTTGGACATGACTGAGCGATTCATGGGGTCGCAAAGAGTTGGACATGACTGAGCGACTGATCTGATCTGATCTGATCTGAGTGACTGAACTGAACTGAACTGATATCCTTGAAATTGGCTAAGAAAGAAGATTCAAAATTTTCTCACCATCACTACCACCAGAAAGAATGTAACTATGTGAGGTGATGGATATGTTAACTAGCTTGATTATGATAATCATTGCACAATGTATCAGTTCAGTTCAGTTCAGTCACTCAGTGGTGTCTGACTCTTTGCAACCCCATGAATCGCAGCACGCCAGCCCTCCCTGTCCATCACCAACTCCCGGAGTTCACCCAGACTCATGTCCATTGAGTCAGTGATGCCATCCAGCCATCTCATCCTCTGTCGTCCCCTTCTCCTCCTGCACTCAATCCCTCCCAGCATCAGGGTCTTTTCCAATGAGTCAACTCTTCGCATGAGGTGGCCAAAGTACTGGAGTTTCAGCTTTAGCATCATTCCCTCCAAAGAAACCCCAGGGTTGATCTTCAGAATGGACTGGTTGGATCTCCTTGCAGTCCAAGGGACTCTCAAGAGTCTTCTCCAACACCATAGTTCAAAAGCATCAATTCTTCGGTGCTCAGCCTTCTTCACAGTCCAACTCTCACATCCATATATGACCACAGGAAAAACCATAGCCTTGACTAGATGGACCTTTGTTAGCAAAGTAAGGTCTCTGCTTTTGAATATGCTATCTAGGTTGGACATAACTTTCCTTCCAAGGAGTAAGCGTCTTTTACTTCATGGCTGCAGTCACCATCTGCAGTGATTTTGGAGCCCAGAAAAATAAAGTCTGACACTGTTTCCACTGTTTCCCCATCTATTTCCCATGAAGTGATGGGACCAGATGCCATGATCTTCGTTTTCTGAATGTTGAGCTTTAAGCCAACTTTTTCACTCTGCACTTTCACTTTCACTTTCATCAAGAGGCTTTTGAGTTCCTCTTCACTTTCTGCCATAAGGGTGGTGTCATCTGCAAATCCGAGGTTATTGATATTTCTCCCGGCAATCTTGATTCCAGCTTGTGTTTCTTCCAGTCCAGCGTTTCTCATGATGTACTCTGCATATAAGTTAAATAAATAGGGTGACAATATACAGCCTTGATGTACTCCTTTTCCTATTTGGAACCAGCCTGTTGTTCCATGTCCAGTTCTAACTGTTATTTGTTGACCTGCATACAGATTTCTCAAGAAGCAGGTCAGGTGGTCTGGTATTCCCATCTCTTTCAGAATATCCCACAGTTTATTGTGATCCACACAGTCAAAGGCTTTGGCATAGTCAATAAAGCAGAAATAGATGTTTTTCTGGAACTCTTATGCTTTTTCGATGATCCAGCAGATGTTGGCAATTTGATTTCTGGTTCCTCTGCCCTTTCTAAAACCAGCTTGAACATCATACTTACATCAAAACATCATGTTGCATATCTTACATATATACATCTTTTATTTGTCAATTGTACCTCAGTAAGACTGAAAAAATGGGGACAGTGATTTTTCTCAAACAGAGTTACTGAATAGATTAACTTGATATTTGTAAAGCTCATTTCTCCATCTCTGCAGCTGGTGGTGTTTTTCACTCTTTTGCTGAGGGTCCTAATGTTTTTCTGCATAAAATAGTGGAAAGAAAACTAGAATTGTAAATGGTAAACATGGTTGCACTTATTACCAGATGTGTGATTTTGGATAAGTCCTTCCTCTTTTGAACCTCTATTTATCCCTTTCTGCAAAATATTTGTAACAATAATATATAATTCTCCAGGCTTTAGGATCAAATGAAACATTATATGTCAAAGTGCTTCAGAAAGACCATCAGGCCATAACACAATAAATGCTGCTATTTACCAATATATACTTAAAAAAAAGAGAAAGAAAACATTCAGACTAAATATAAGTGACTGAGAAAGTTTAAGCAATTTTTTTTCTACAGGTATTTGCATTTTGGTGCTTCCCAGGTGGCTCAGCAGGAAATAATTTGCCTGCCAAGCAGGAGATGAGAGTTCAATTCCTGGGTCAGGAAGACCCCTTGCAAAAGGTGAGGACAACTCATTGCAGTAATCTCACCTAAAAAATCCCATGGACAGAGGGGTCTGGCAGGCTATAGTCCATGGGGTCACAAAAGAGTTGGACACAACTCAGCGACTAAAAAACCAACTTGCATTTTAACAGTAATCAAAACCAATTTTTGTTGTACAAAACAGTAATTTCAAGGAGTATTAATGTTGTTAAGCTATACTATATGGCAACAAAACTCCAAAGTTAGATGTATCTCGATAGCAAATTCTGATAAAATACTTACTGCATGCCCCCAGTTGTGCTTATTCTGAAGATACCAAGGTTAACAGAAAAGACACAATTAGAACCTAGGCTTACATATCTTACATTCTCATAGGAGTACTAAAAGATAAAAAAGCCAAGAAACAAGAGCGTGGTAGCCTGTGATAAGAGCTAATAAATAAAATGCTGTGACAGTAAGTTATCAGGGACAAGAGGGCTACTTCAGATAAGGTGGTTGGAGAGAGACCTCTGAGATGATATATGGACTGAGGCCTAAAAGCTACAAAGGAAGGACTCAGACGTAGGGACACGTGACATTTGCTCTGGGTAGAGAGGACAGCAAGTTAAAGCAAAAGCAATCTGTGAAAGAGGGAGCTGTGCTTCTGGGATTGTTAGAAGAAAATGTGGCTGAAACAGTGGGCCATTGGGACGTGGAAAGGGTCTGAATCCTCAGGGTTAGATGGGGTCAGAATATATTCTCGATGAGAAACTCCTATAAAGCATTTGTTTCAGTTCTAGAAAGGAAACAAGATATGAATGATTCTTAAAAACATTACACTAATAAAACCAAACTGCCATAAACAAAAGAATACACATTAGGTGCTAGAACAGGCAAACCCAAACCAAAACAAATAAATGAAAAGAGAAAAACAACAAACAGGAAAAAAAGTCAGAAACATAGTTAGGTCTATTTGAGTGAAGGGTATGAACTTTGGTGAAGAGAATAAGGAGAATCTTTAAAGTGATGCGCTTTGATTGAGGATTGGGTTACATAGGAATATGAGTGTCTAACTCACTGAATGCATGTTTTGTTGTTGTTGTTGCTGTTCAGTCGCTCAGTCATGTCCAACCTTTTGCGACCCCATGGACTGCAGCACGCCGGCCTTCCCTGTCGTTCACCGTCTCCTGGAGTTTGCTCAAACTCATGTCCATTGCGTCAGTGATGTCATCCAGCCATCTTGTCCTCTGTCATCCTCTTCTCTTCCTGACTTCAATCTTTCCCAGCATCAAGATCTTTTCCAATGAGTCAGCTCTTTGCAGCAGGTGGCCAAAGTATTGGAACTTCCGCTTCAGCCTCAGTCTTTCCAATAAATATTCAGGGTTGATCTCCCCTAGGATTGACTGGTCTGATCTCCTTTCAGTCCACCATGTATGCTTAATATTTGTTTATTCCAAATACACAAAATTTAGCAAAGGTAAAAAAAATTCATGAACAAACACAGCACTCTTATTGATATGCATGCTCAGAAAATGCAGAAGACATGTAAGTCTACAACTTATTTTGAAATACAAAAGAAAAAAAAAAACACCATGGAATGATGGGTGGGTGGAAAGATGGCTAGATGTTTAATAAAGCAAGTATAGTAAAATGTTATTTGTAGCATATATAGGGATGGTAGTTATATAAGGGTTCTCTGTAAAGTTATTTCAAGTTTTTTGTGTGCTTGAACTTTTAAGTTGAAAATCTTGCAGGGACAGAGGCATGCAGAATACGATGAAAATCCACTGAAGGTGAAGGTTTCTAGGTTGGAGGACTGCCAATGCCCTTTACAATTAAAGGTGAATTTTGACTATCCCATGGAGGATAGAGACATGGTCACCTGGTTCCTTTGAATGTATTGAGTTTGGCTACATATCGGTATCTGATATTCACAGGGACAGACAGTGGTGAGCAAAGCAGTCATGGTCTTTGTTATCGAGGAGTACAACATATGTTGAAAACACATTTACAAGAAAGATGGGAATGATTACAGAAAAATATAGGGTGCTGTTTGACACTTTAATATGACACTTTACAAATTTATTGACCATATTACACCATGGGATATCCTCGGATGTGGGAACTGTGCTCTGATGGTAGTAATATAAGTAGCCACCAGTCTCTAAAGAAGGAAATGGTGGTTTTTTTCTCTGCTCCCGCTCATGTGTCAGACATCTCTGTCGGGGATATTTCCTTGTTTCTCCCAGGTTGCAATAAACTAACATCTTAAAAAATGAATTCCCAAAGGGTCTAAGCTAAGCACCAATAAAGGTTATTCACAATAAGAAAGAGGTATGTGAAATGAAAAGCCATCTGTTTTTGAAAGAGGAATTGATGAAGGTTAATGTCAACGTTCACAGCAGAGTTGCTCAGGAAGGTTATCCCACGGCTACAGCTGAAAAGCCACAGTGATAACCTGAGAATCGGAAATTACACCTTGTATGACATATCACAGAATTTTAAAGTTATGATTATAGGAATTAGATATAATTGTGAAGGCCCAGATCCTTGGAATTTATATTCAGAATGTTTTACCTTATATACACAGTACATGAAACATTTGGCATTAATATGAGGGCAGTAAATGAAAGGTAGTCGATCAACCTTACTTAATTTGAGATGCATATACATTTTTCAAAGAAATCTGTATAATATGTATTAAACTTTGGGACTTAAAAATCCTAAACCCTCATTTACCTCGTCAGATAATTTAGGTTAATACTTTTCCAACTCTCATGGTTAATTTGAGTATCAAATTGATTAATAGTGAAGTGAAGTCGCTCAGTCGTGTCCGACTCTTTGCAACGCCATGGACTGCAGCCTCCCAGGCTCCTCCATCCATGGGATTTTCCAGGAAAGAGTACTGGAGTGGGGTGCCATTTCCTTCTGCAGGGGATCTTCCCAACTCAGGGATTGAACCCGGGTCTCTGGCATTGTGGGCAGACACTTTACCCTCTAAGCCACCAGGGAAGCCCTAAATTGATTAATACTTAAGAGTAATTGCTAACTGCATTCAAATGCATTGGTTCTATAGAAGCCTTTCTGATTAGGTATCCAAAAAACCATTTTGAATTTCTGCCTCTCTACCACCACGTGTATAGCTCCTATGTGTCCTTTTCATATCTTCATTAGAGAAGTAAACGGTTACTATTTTTCACATTCAGTAAGAACTATTAAAACTATTAAAAGCTATTTAAACTATTAAAAAGCAGAGACATTACTTTGCTGACAAAGGTCTGTCTAGTCAAAGCTATGGTTTTTCCAGTAGTCATGTATGGATGTGAGAGTTGGACTATAAAGAAAGCTGAGTGCCGAAAAACTGATGCTTTTGAACTGTGGTGTTGGAGAATGAGAGTCCCTTGGACTGCAAGGAGATCCAACCAGTCCATCCTAAAGGAAATCAGTCCTGAATATTCACTGGAAGGACTGATGCTGAAGATGAAACTCCAGTATTTTGTCAACCTGATGTGAAGAACTGACTCATTAGAAAAGACTCTGATTCTGGGAAAGATTGAAGGCAGGAGGAGAAGGGGATAACAGAGGATGAGATGGTTGGATGACATCACTGACTCAATGGACATGAGTTTGAGCAGCTTAAACTCAGAGTTGCTGATGGACAGGAAAGCCTGACATGCTGCAGTCCATGGGGCTCAGACACAACTGAGCGACTGAACTGAATTGAAGACCTATTACCAGGCTCTCCAATGAGCAGCTGCGTCTTTCCTAAAAGTTATTTTAAAAGTTTTCCAAGACTTTTACTTCCTCCCCTGGTTTTATGTGAGAACCTAACAGGGTGAAGGAGACACTACCATTCACTTTTGTAGCTCTGGAAGTGCAATGACCTTAGATACTATGATGTGGTTATGGGAGAGAGTGGGATTAAGAATGGCTCCAGAGTTCATCACTAGAGATTTGAGTCCTTGCTGTCTTAACAGGAGTCCACTTCCAGATGGACAATGGTATCCATTCAAACATTTGTCCATTCAGTTATTCACTTTTCAACAAGAAGGTGCCTTTAATATGCCAGCCCTGTGACAGAGGCTAGAGACATGAAGATACATTTGTAGAATACACTGCAGATCCTTTCAAGGGTGTGAAAAATATAGCTTGGCATTAATTCTTGCCCTGAAAAATATCTTTGGGAGATAAAAATAGTAGATGAGCATAGGGATAAAATATTTATGTCATTAACATAAATAATGGTATGCATTGATGGATTGTTGTCCTCTACCATTTGGTCTCAAGGCATACTCATGTCCTAATGTGTATCGTGTTCAGTAACAAATGCCAGATAAAAACAAGTGAATAAAAGATCCATTAAGTGTGAGTTTCCTTTTGTATAATGCTCATATTGTCAGACTCTGGGAATGCAGAGATGAATAAAACATAGCCCTTGTCACCCATGAGATCGTGATTTGATGGAGGAGAGTGACATATACTAGATTTTTAAGGCTTGTCAAGATTTTTACTAGTTACAATGTTGGGCAAATGAGAATGAACTATGTAGGGATGTGGATAGTGAGGAAAGGTTTTGCTTAGATGACCCACATTCTAACTAGATCTTGAAGGATGTTGATGATCAAATGGAGAACTTACTATTTGCCAGTTCAGTTCAGTTCAGTTGCTCAGTCATGTCCAACTCTGCGACCCCATGAATCGCAGCACGCCAGGCCTCCCTGTCCATCACCAACTCCCGGAGTTCACTCAGACTCATATGCATCGAGTCGGTGATGCCATCCAGCCATCTCATCCTCTGTCGGCCCCTTCTCCTCCTGCCCCCAATCCCTTGAAGCATCAGGTTCTTTTCCAATGAGTCAACACTTCACATGAGGTGGCCAAAGTACTGGAGTTTCAGCCTCAGCATCAGTCCTTCCAATGAACACTCAGGATTGGGGAGAATTCCAAATATTTTGCCAGAAATAAATAATTTCATCTTCTTAGATCCCTTTGAGGTAAGTACTATCTATACTTTTATTTTTTAGAGAAAGTAACTTAGGCAAAGACTCCCCAGGTGGTGCTAGTGGTAAAGAACCCACCTGTCAAGGCAGGAGACATGAGACATGGATCTGATCCCTGGGTCAGGAAGATCCCTAGGAGGAGGGCATGGAACCCACTCTAGTATTTTTACCTAGAGAACTCCATGGACAGAGGAGCCTGGTGGGCTACCATCCATAGGGTCTCACAGAGTCAGACGTGACTGAAGTGACTTCACATGCACACATGAAACGGAGGCAAAGGGAGTTTGAGTAACTTGACTGAAAATACACTGTAGGTGCTGGAGTGAGCATAACAACACAGGTGGATAGCATTCAAACCCTGGCAGAGCAAGTCTAATGAAGCCTTCAGTTCAGGAGGCAAATAAACATACGTAAATGGACCAGGCTAGGAATCTAAATGAGAGAAGGTCAACTAGATAGCACATGTCCAGTCTGAAGTGCCTAAATTACTCATGAGCCACATCATTTAGTAAAACCCTTCAGTCAAGAAGTGAGTATTTTCTCTAGTATAAAAATTCCCTTCACCATTTTTCAATCTTCACTTTTTTTTGGTTATGCTAGTTTTAAAACTTCTATTATTTTGATACTGAACTTCCCATAAGTATCTTCTAATTTTCATATGTGTTCAGTCTCATCTTCCTTCTCTTTACATTTTTTATTTCACTTTCAGCACTAATTCTTCAACATTATATATGAAGCATTTTATTAAATTTTGATTTCAGCTGCTATACACATATGAAAAATCTATATCTATAAGCTATTATATAAAGGAAAATTATATATGAATATATGAACATAAAATAATTATCATTACAAGAGTGCTTTATTTTCTAAGTATATCTTACTATAATATTCTATTCTGAATAGAATATCTTACTCTTAGTCTTCTGAGATTGTCAACTAATATTTTTTAATTTTTATAATTTTAACTTACTCAGAGCTACTTTTTCTTTCTGTTGGTTTGTTAAATATCTTTCATATTGGAGGCATTTTTAGTTGTCTGTGACTTTTAGATGTCTACTTATATTTAAGAGTTGGGAAATAAAAATCTGTTTAGAAGAACCAATGTTTGTGACTTGTAACTGTGCATGTAATTGTAGGATTATCTGCCTGGTTTGTTTAGTTTATGTCTTTCTTTTTGGGTGAATCACTTTCCCCTTAGAGGAAATTCCCAAATTCCTGTCTGCAATGCTCATATGAGGGAAGAGTACTGTGGGTCTCAGTGTTCAGTGGGTAAACACAAACTCAGCCCTCATATTTTCAGTAAAGTACTTTCCCCACAACCATGACTGATAACTTATCACAAATCTCTATTTTATCATTTTTAGTCTTTTAACAGTTGGAAGACAAAATAGGGGGAGTTATATGGCAATTTGAATGCTTTTTATATAAAGTTTCCAGCACTCCTTATTTTTGCTCATTTTTATCCCCATTCCCAGAACCACATGACAACCCAATTCCTGTCCTTTTTTTAAAAAATTTATTACTTTAAGAGGGTTTAATATGCATTACATGATCAATACTTTTTTAAGTCTTTCTCACTACAAGTTCAGAATTCAGCTTCCTTACGTATGCTCACTTAACAGCTGTCCATCAACTTCACAGCTCCCAACTTTTATTGCTTTTATTTCTTCTCCTTTCCCTTTTTCTCTGTGGGTTTGTATAATTTAATATTTAAGACATGTTTTATTTTCATTTAGGGAATAAAGGTAAATGTGTTTTTAAGTCATTATATCCACCCAGAGTGCATTAGTATGAATTATCACCAGGGCTGTGATAGAATTAAGGTAGAATACCTCCTATTTTACAGAGGCAAAAATTAAGCTCAGAAAATTCCAATGGTTGTTTTATACATTCAAGGTTAATAACTGGTTGAGGCAGGATTCTTATCCAGTTCAGGTCAGCCAAGTCTCTGGCTCTTCCTGTCTCATGCTGCTGCCTCAGTTACCACCCTGTTTGCAATGGACCAAAGGCAGACACACTGTCCATCTGCGGGAATTGTGCGTGGCCTACCACAGCCCCGTGTGTCCTGCACACACACCCTATTGACTTTGTCTTCTCACCCCTACGAGCTGACAAGTCTGCAAATCTCCACTTTCCAATTAGTCAAGTTAATGAAGCTCTTTAAAGAAATCCATAAAGCCTGCCTCCATGGTCCTGACATTTAGTAACTTCTGGATAATGGTCTCTGGGCCCCTTCTCCATTAAAATATTGTATTGAGTCCTGAAGTGCTGACTCTGAGACTTCCTTAGAATGGAATGAGGAGGGGCTCCCTTTGAGCCTTCCCAAACCCCAGGACAAATACAGAAACGACACTTTTAAGAGTCAAGCCCACTGAAAGGCCACCCTTAACGTAGTTTCCTCCTGTTAATGAAAGCTATAGATTTCTGAGTGAAGCAGAGCGGCTAGAGGCAGAACAAAGTGGAGATGAAAATGAGCCTGGAGTCACATCTTAGGATAGGGACTCAAGGCCTGCAGATCAAAGGATGACTCAGTTAGTAAAAGAAACAGAGGCCAAAAGCTGGGCTCCTCAACACCCAAGGCAAAGGAACCTCTTGGTGCCTTAGTTTTCTCTTCGAAGTAGTAGGAAGGATAATGCCTTGTTCTTCAGTCTTTCAGTGAAGATACAAATGAGAGCGAGAGGGAGGATATATTACTCATAGGGAAGGAACCGAATTAAAAACTGACTCCACAATGTTCACATTCAGTGTTGACAGTAGTCACAGGTGAGTCGAATGGCATATTTCTAGTATTTTCTCCACAAAGTTTGGAGGCATATTTGCATCTGCTTAGTCAACAACCCTTTTATTCACATACCCTTAGAACTTGCTGAAAATTTGCTTTGATTTTTCATTTCAATTACTCATTTTTTTTAAAAAACCTTTATTTATTTATTTGGCTGTGCCAGGTCTTAGTTGCGGCATGCAGGACCTTTGATCTTGAGTTGCATCATACAGGGTCTTTAGTTGAGGCATGTGAACGACTGGTTGCAACGTGTGGGATCTAGTTCTCTGGCCAAGGAGCGATCAAACCCAGGCCCTCTGCACTGGGAACGTGGAGTCTCAGCCACTAGACCACCAGAGGAGACCCTTAGTTACTCACTTTTAGCGCTTATTTGCATTTATCTGCCCAACTTGCACATGCTATATTCATCTAAATCTAATTAAACACTATATTAAGCATAAACCATCCTCAAGTATTTGACTACATATATGTCATGCTTTCCCCTACTAGGTTAGAAGCTAGGACAAGTCAGTTAATAGGACACTTTTGGTCATTTAATACATATCCTGAGGCTACATATTTCCATTTGCTTCTTCCTCTTAATATTTATCTGTATCGTGCATGTGTATGAGTGTGCTTGACTTTTTGTGACCCCGTGGACTGTAGCCATCCAGGCTCCTCTCTCCATGAAATTTCCCAGGCGAGAATACTGGAGTGGATTTCCATTTCCTACCCAGAGGATCTTCCTGACCCAGGGATCGAACCTGCGTCTCTTGCATCTCCTGTGTTGGCAGGTGGATTCTTTACTACTGCCCCACCTGGGAAGCCCCTATTGGTACTGTGCAATGTGCCAAATACTGAGTTAGATTCTAGGAGTAGAAATAAAGCATGATTATAGACTGACATATTATGAGAAGGAAAGAGACTTTTAAATTCCTTTTTTACTCCACAGGATGAGAGATGAAGGGATCTCTACCCTCAGGAACATCCTCCCTATAGATCAAAAGCAGAGAAATAAGTTAACACTTCCAACAAAGTGTGATTTGTTGGAGGTTGGAGGTGGTCTTTGAATTCTGATGGACACAAGGGAGGAGCTTCCGTGTGGGTTGGTCTCCAGGAATAAATCACCTTGCTACTGCTACTGCTAAGTCACTTCAGTCGTGCCCGACTCTGTGTGACCCCATAGACAGCAGCCCGCCAGGCTCCCCCGTCCCTGGGATTCTCCAGGCAAAAACACTGGAGTGGGTTGCCATTTCCTTCTCCAATGAATGAAAGTGAAAAGTGAAAGGGAAGTCACTCAGTCGTGTCCGACTCTTTGTGACCCCATGGACTGCAGCCCACCAGGCTCCTCCGTCCATGGGATTTTCCAGGCAAGAGTACTGGAGTGGGGTGCCATTGCCTTCTCCGTAAATCACCTTGAGCCAAGTGCTAAGCAGGAGTAGATCATCTTGAGATGTCTTGTCAGTGTTCCCAGCTGCTAGCAGCCCTTGTGTCTTTATTGATACTGGTGTTAACTCAGTCCCTTCTGCACTTGCCATGTGGTGAATAACACCTATGGCCTTTAGAAATCTATCCTAAAAGGTTAATTCTTTTGCTTATCTCTTGCTACAAGTACAGTGGGGCAAAGACTTTGCTCAGGCTAAGTGAGCTGCAGCTAACCCTTTGTCATTTCTGATGGACCATGTGACTCCCAAAAACACATGCCTTCTCTTGTTCATATGATAAGTTTATTCTTTACTTTTTCTGTCTGGTTAAGTATTACTTGTACAACAAGATTCAGATGGAGGGGGAAATGTCTTCATGTCTCAGAGGGCAGGGGAAATAGTTACCTTGGTATACATCTACAGCAACATGGACAGTCCCTAAACTTAATCATTAAGCTTAATTATCCTTTGGGATGCTATATTTAGAATGTATAACCAACAAGGTCCTACTATATAGCACATAGAACTCTACTTAATGTCATGTGGCAGTCTGGATGGGAGGGAGGTTTGGAAGAGAATGGATACATGTATATGCATGGCTGAGTCCCTTTGGTGTTCACCTGAATCTATCACAATATAGTTAATCAGGTGTTTGTTTGTTCAGTCACTAAGTCATATCTGACTCTTTACAACCCCATGAACTTCAGCATGCAAGGCTTCCCTGTCCTTCACTATCTCCCATAATTTGCTTAAACTCATGACCACTGAGTTGGTGATGCCATCCAACCATGTCATCCTCTGTTGCCCTCAATCTTTCCGAGCATCAAGGTCTTTTCCAGTGAGTCTGCTCTTCATATCAGGTGGCCAAAGCATCGGAGCCTCAGTTTCAGCATCAGTTCTTCCAATGAATATTCAAGATTGATTTCCTTTAGGATTGACTGACTTGATCTCCTTGCTGTCCAAGGGTTCTTCTCCAGCACCACAATAATTTTTCAACTGCTCAGCCTTCTTTATGGTCTAACTCTCATATCCATACATGACTACTGGGAAAAACCATAGCTTTGACTATATGGACCTTTGTCAGCAAAGTGATGTCTCTGCTTTTTCATATGCATCTAGGTTTGTCATAACTTCCTTCCAAGGAGCAAGCAGCTATACTCTAATACAAAATTAAAAGATAAAAACAAAAAACAATAAAACCCTGAATTATCTTTATTCCACAAACTAGGAGGTATTTGAAAGCAGAAATAATGTCTAACCCATGTTTGATCCTTCTCACCATTACCTAACCCAGTACTTCGCCCATACCTAACACTCAGTAACTACCTGTGTCATCAGCCGTTTTGCCATCCACCCTTCCCATGCAAGACTGACCTTACAATCCTACCTGAAAGCATCATTTTACTGGTTAAATGTAATCCATCTTTTCAATACATCATGACCTACATGATGTGATCCCAAACTGCTTTTGCCATTTGATATCCTCTCTCTCTTTCTTTCATTGTTCTCCTACAAACTTGTGAGGTGGGTAGGATATTTTTTTGCATTTTATAAAGGAAGAAACTGAACCTCCATAAAATCACCTGTTTGATTGTGTTTCTCCCTCTGGACACCAGCAAAACAAGGACTTGCTTTCTCATGTTCTGCCTTTCAGTCTGGCACACTTTCCACTATACTAGGCCACCCTTGACTCTTGCTTTCATCTGTTCAAAACCTGTGGGACATTTTGGAATTAGTTAAGATCCCTCGTAAATCAGGGAGTCTTATAAATGCACTCTAATCCACAGAGACCACTCTACACTCTAAAATAAGTAATGATCATCTAGGTCACTGGAAATCACTCTTCCTGAAGTCCTCTCCTAGGTTTGCATTTATTTTTACACAAATTTACTGTTATGAAAACCTCCATAGGCTTTTATTGTTTCTCTATTCTTAAACATGCTGAGAAACAAAGAGTGTCTGTGCATAGTGTTTAGTACATGGTTTGGAATTTAGTAGGTGCTAATCTGAGATTATTTCCTTAAGTACCAACCCTCCATTTACAATTGGTCTATGACATATGTTTGGGACCCTGAAGACATATGATGGTGTGACATGCACAAGCAATGAGATTAGGGCAAGAGATGGGATGCGGTAGAAAGGCCCAAAAGATATTGATGTCAAAATTCCACCTTCTCTATCAATAAGTCTATTTTCAGCACCATTAAATCTGTAGGCCAGGGGTTAAGGAAAAAAAAAAAAAATTATAGCAGAATCCTGAAGTGATAAATATGGCCTACCTTTGACTTTGAGAAATCCCTCCCTTTGTTTCTAATCTCTTGCATCAAGTTACACATATAGCAACAATTAGAAGATCCTCCCACCCTGATTCCTGTATACAAATTATCAAAATATATCTTGACTTTAAAAAATGGTTTTCATTGTAAAATACTAATGTTCACTGTATAAAAGTTTAAAACAAAGAGAAGCCATAAGACCAAAACGAAAACCATTCCGTAGTCACAACACCTAAACCAAATGGACATATTTTTGGTTTCTTTTTTATGGGATCATAAACTTTATACTATTGGGAACCTAACTTGTTTCATTTGACAGTGTACCATGAACATTTTTCCATGTCATTAACTATTCTATAATATCATTTTAATGACTACATGGATACCTTTTTATGTATTGCAGGCACACAATAAACCAAACCACTGTTAATAAGTTGTTAGACTTTGTCTAATGTGTTTTTTGTGATTTTAAACAATGTGTAAACTTAAACAGGTTTTGTGACTTCTCTGGCCCTCAATTTTCTCATTTAAAAAACAGAGATAATAATACCTGTTCAGAGGGCTCTGTAAGAATTAAATGGGTCAACTTATGAAAAATCACAAGAGGTCAGTGATTATTAACCATCATTCTCATGTTGGCATAAACAATGTGCAGTAACTTATTTTTTACAAATTGTGCATTCTGAAATCTTTGGAATTTCTAGGTTAATGATATTATAGCTTTGTATTTTGATACATAATAGAAAACTCACTTTCCCCAAAAATGTACTGAGGTACCTACCCATCAGTAAGTGTAGACGTATCTATTTCTCCATGTTATCACTGACCTGATTCTTGGAATTATTTACTCTTCTCTGGCATGATGGATGTAAAACAATTATCTCTCTGCTATTTTAATTCACACCCTTCTGTGGAAGAACATTCTTACATTGGTTTATTCATCATTTCTAATTCTTCATTCATGAATTCTCAGTTACTGTCCTTTATCCAGTTTTATAAAGAGCTTTTTATCACTGCTTTTATTACATTGCAAAATATGTTTATACATTCAAGGTAACAATCTCTTATTTTTATATGTATCTTGCATTTTTCTTGAAATTTGATTATATATATCCTCCTTGCAGGAGGCATACACTTTTACATAACTATATTCATAAATCTTCCTTCTTTTGGAGTCATGTTTATAAACTCCTTCCCTGTTTGAAGACTATGTAAATACTCAACTATACATTTTCTTCTTCAATCTGTATGGATTCAGTTTCTATTTATCATTTTAATCAAACTTTATTGTGAAGCATAGTATTATGTCTTTTTTTCCACAAATGGTAAGCTGATGAGTTTAATATTCAGTAATTTTACAGTAATTTGAAATGATACTTTATATTTTTAAGTCTGGATTTTTTTTTTCTTACTAATCATATGGCATGCATTGTTTTATATCTGGAAATATGATAATAGTGTTTTTTGGTAACTTTTAGTTTTATAAAATTATTATTGTAGCTGTACTTGGAATACCTAAATGGCATTGAGTATTATTTCACTGCATCGTTTTAAATTAATAATAAAGTGTGAAGACTTTTTAGTGTTGAACTTTCTAATTAAAAAATGTGAAATACATTTCTCTGTTGATAGATGTCAATATATATACCAGGGAGGCCCCTGTATCACCATTATAGGCTCATCAATACCATCTTTCTAGATGCCATATACATTATGGCGTTAATATAGGATATCAGTTTTTCTGTTTCTGACTTACTTCAATCTGTGTAAGAACATTTTAGTTGAATTTCTTGGTCATTGCATGAAGAAAATCACATATAGACATTTGCTTTATATGACATGTAACTTGTTATTCATTAAATAACATGTATATGGTTCACTGAACAACATGTAAAATAAGTGAATTACTACCAAGTTAACATCAGTTCAGAAAGTACTGTTATGGACCAGTCCCTTAGGCACTTGGATATAAGAACGGACAAGACAGAACCAATGTATTGGTCAGAATATACTAGGTTTTACTGTGGTTAATAAAAAATGAACCCAGTCTTTGTAGCTTAAAATTGTGTTTCTCTTAAACTGTATAACCCATTTTGGATGAGCAGAAGTGTTTTGTGTTCCTATAGTAATCTAGAAAATCTCACTGCCATTTTTTACTCATTTTACCATAATCCATGAGTCAGGGGAAAAGAATATGGCACATTGCTCCCTGGGTATTGAAGGTTTGGTAGAAAAGTGGCCCAGATCACAAGGCTATTCGATTAAGTGGTAAAAAAGTATAATCCTACCACGTGCTAGGAAGGCGAGGACATAGTATTATGAACTGTCCTAATAATTCTTGAAACCTCAGTCCTGGAGCTGTTCATAGCATTTTGAAGAAGAGAGAAAATCAACACATAATTATAGTAATTACAATATATTATGATAAACTGGACAAACTTTAGTAAAGGACAAAGGTATTTTCAGCAGGAGAAGGCAAATATTCAACCTACTTCGAGAAGACAGAAAATATTTCTTAGGAAAATTGGCATGTGACTTGAACTATATAGATAAATGTGCCAGATATATCAAGAAAGAGAGTATTTTACTCTTAATTTATACTGAAGGGCAAAAGAGAAACAGCCTCTAAGAGAAAGAAGCATAAAGGAAGACCAAGATTCAGGGGGCTGATCACAATAAGTTACATCTGTTTAGATAAATTACTTTGCTTCTCTAGACCACAAGTTTCATGATAATACAAAGAAGTTTAACAATATTTTTTCAGCTCTAACATTCTACATTGGAATTTTTGATGCTGAAAACTTACTGGTTATTCTCAAGTCCTTATGTGTAGGTAATCATTCCACATCAAAGAAAGTCAGATAGAAGAGACAGCAAATGATTTTGCACTATGCATGTCAATCCTAACTACTTAGAAGGGGCTGGAACATTTGCTTGTATAAGACGCAGTCTGAGATGGAATAGTGTGGAAGACTGTCAATGACTTTCACAGACCCAGGACTGGGAACCACAGAAGTAAGGGTGGGAGTGATTGGAGATGTAGAAGGAATAGTTATTTCCATGAGCTCTTGTTATAGAAGTGCTGTTGTTTCAGCCGTTGTTAGGCCTGTAATAAAAATATATTGGTGTGATCAGCAATATATTTTTATTACAGGCCTAACAACGGCTGAAATGGTACAACTTTTATAGTGATATGTTTTATGCTTCACTTTTTTACAGTGATGTATACATATATATATGTGTGTGTATATGTAGATAGATATATATCTCTAATGTGATATATGAAATTTTAACATCAGTGGTAAGTCAAGTCACCTAGGAGCCAAAAGTTCTCTCCTTTATTTCATATACATGCTTACAAGCACTAATGAATGCAGAAGACAAACTTACAAAGGACTCAGTATCCAGTTTTAACCAGCCCCATCCAGCCTCAAGGATTTTCTTTCCTATGTGATAAATCTGTCCATGGCTCTAGGAACATACATAAAAATCTGGCAGAAAAAAGAAACAGAAAAATTACTGTATATGAAGAGTATAACACAGAAAACGCAGGTCAAAGTAGAGAATGCCTTTTACACTTGATTTTAGCCAAAAGGCCAAGAAACAATAAGAATGCCTTTTAAAAGGTGGATTCAGTTCCTTCAATCCGATAAATGAACTGTTATTGTTATAATGATTTTTCCCCCCTGGAAAAAGTAAAGTGTAAAATCTATTTGCAAAACATATCTATATTTCCCAAGTCCCTCTCTTAAAGATGTAGGGAGTTATATAACATTATGTAAGGCCTAGTAGATGAGCCTTTATCATCTCTTATAAATAATTATTAAAATAATGTCATTGATTTTGCTTTCAGCCAAGCATAATTACTGAAAATACTTTTCAAGAAATGTACTGTCTTTTGATTAAATAGAATAATATGGGTTTAAGTTGCCCTTTTCTAGTAAATAGATTATTTTTTACCTATGTGACTCTGTTATAAAATGTGTATTTGAGATGAAAACATGTAAATAGAATAAGTCCCATTAAACATTTTTTCCACTTTACACCAGTGGAAACTACTTTTCAGAAGGCAGAAACTGTGTAATTTTCTAGTGTATTTTTTTTCTAAAACATTTCTTAGTTTAAGATTTTTAACAATCTGCTTACTTTTATCCAGGTCTTAGAGATTCATGACTTGTTCTGTTGATTACAACTAAATCAACTATAGGAAAAATAAGTGTAGAAAACATTGGGAACAGATATTAAATACATGAAGGAATTTGGTATATAACAATATAAGGTCTAGTTTTAATTGCCAACAAATAATACTAATTGTTTCAATCTAGTTTGCAAGAGTACTCCAATAAGGGATATAGAAATACTTTAATTAACCTATCAGAGTATAAACTTGATTAAATTATTCAATTATTGATTGTAAACAGATAACTTTCAGTTAC
Organism: Bos indicus; assembly: GCF_029378745.1. NCBI lineage: Eukaryota > Metazoa > Chordata > Mammalia > Artiodactyla > Bovidae > Bos > Bos indicus. The sequence goes on along the minus strand of NC_091788.1, from coordinate 14,988,131 downwards.
GTTGACATGGGCAAAATAGCTATAACTAGAAATAACAACCTAATTAATAATTGTACACCATAATTATACCAAGTTTCATATTTTAATATTTTATAAGGCTTTGCATTATTTTATGCTGTTTACTCTTACAAATATATTTACCATATCCACGCCTTAGAAACATATATCAGCATACGGACACCAGAATTTCTTTGTATGATAGCAAATTGAACCTGTATGCTAATTGTTGTGCTTGTTTATTATATTTTGGGGTTTTTTTCCTTTGCTGTTTTATGATATTGAGCAATACTTCCAAACAGATGCTGCTGCTGCTGCTGCTGCTAAGTCGCTTCAGTCGTGTCCGACTCTGTGCGACCCCAGAGACGACAGCCCACCAGGCTCCCCCGTCCCTGGGATTCTCCAGGCAAGAACACTGGAGTGGGTTGCCATTTCCTTCTCCTCCAAATAGATAGCCACTTAGAATTTAAGCATAACCCTTTGACAACAATGTATTTGATCTTTACACTGAGTTACCATGATGTGTCATTTCTGAGTATTATTTCTCCAATCGTGTCAACAATTTCTTGTTCTTAGTCTTTGAGGAGGACAAGTGATTTGTATTATTATTATAAAAATGAGAAAACTGAAGCTTAGGGAAATTAAATGAATCATCCAGAGTTAGCAGTTAATGTGATTTTGGACTCAAAATAAGATCTATCAATTTATAAAATATTTTTCCTTTATGTAGGAGAAAGTTATCACAAACATTTTTGTACAGATATAGTTGTATAAGAAGCAAACAAACAAATAGACTAATACCATAGGGAAATGGAAAACCCTTAATCAGCTATTGAAGGAGTTTGGCATTAAATAAGGAATTTTAACAATCTAATTATAATGTTTACCCCTAATTACCTGACCAGAATGGAGAAGGAAATGACAACATACTTTAGTATTCTCACCTGGAGAATCCCATGGACAGAGGAGCCTGGCAGGCTGTGTACATAGGGTCGCAAAGAGTCAGACACAACTGAAGTAACTTAGCAGGTAGGAGCAAGTACGCATGCACCTGACTAGAAACCTCCTAATACTTACAAAGTATATTTCCAGTCCAGTAACATCTAATACAATAGCCACAAGCCACATGTGGTCATTGAAACATAAGCATAAGAGTTGACATTAGATAAAAGCAAAACTTTAGTATCTCATTTGTATTAACTACATTGTAGGAGCTCAAGTGTTCAGTGGTCCCCTGTGGTTAGCGGCTACTGTAAAGAGCAACACTGAGAAATTCCCATTATCACTGAGTGTTCTTAGTCTCTAGACAAACATACTAAAGAATATTATTGGTCATTGTGTTTTCATGAGGTAGATTACACAAGCTCTATCTACATATTGCACTTCCTACACATTGGGATTATGGTTGACCATGCTTCATTAGTCACAGGGTGTAATTTTACAGAGTAGGAAATGGACTATGCCTTTGATAAGCATTTGCTGTTGTATAGTCAGTTTTTGGTTGCTGTTCAGTCACTCAGTTGTTTTCGACTCTTTGTGACCCCAGGGACTGCAGCATGCCAGACTTCACTGTCCTTCACTATCTACCTGAGTTTGCTCAAGCTCATGCCCATTGAATCAGTGATGTCATTCAACCGTCTCATCCCCTGTCATCCCCTGCTCTTCCTGTCTTCAATCTTTCCCAGCATTAGGGTACAGTCAGTTAAGACAACATAAATTAAGAGGTTTTAAAAAGTGATTTATTCATAAGATCCAAATTTAAATTGGCTACTTTACTTAATACCACACAACCTTTGATAGTGCAATGTTATACACTGTATGTGTTGTGTGTGTGTGTGTGTGTGTGTGTGTGTGTGTGTGTAAATGTGTTTGAGGAAGTGGGAGGGACTATTGAGTTTAGAAAACAGAACATAAAAGCCAGTCATACTTGAATAACAATGATGACCTTTCTTTTAATTTATATAACTAATGACTCTCAATGGCTTAATGGACATCTGAAACATGAATTCAATGTGTTTCAAATCCAAAAGAGAGGAATTTGAAGTTAAGAAAAAAATATCATTTACCAATATGCCTACTAATATCTTTGCTAATAATTATTTTAATTTTTTAATTGAACTCCTTCCTTCTGGTCCAACAATCTTTTTTCTTAGATATTATTCCTTGGTTGTTTTAAGATCAGTCTAGAATTAATTACTTTGTCAATCTTGGCTGGTCCAAAATGGCTTTAAGTATTAGATTATTAACTAATAATTTATCTTAGTGTAAAATTCTAGGTTAATAATTATCTCTTCTAGTACTTTTAAGATATCAATCAATGGTCTTATGCTAAAGAAAAGTCTAATTTCAATTGACTATATTATTATCTTGGTTATTACTCTGTAGTAATCTTTGTCTCGTAATACTTAATAATAATTTTCTGTTTTTGTTTGATGTTATACATTTTCATTATGAGGTGCCTGGCGTAAATCTCTATTTTTCCTGCTCAAGATTCAGTGTTCTTCTATATCAAGAGTCAAATCTTTCTTCAATATAAGGAAATTGTCAGTCATTATATATTCAAATACATAGGGATTTTACACTGGATCTTTAGAGTCTCATAAGTTCACTTGTATTTTCTATTTTTTATTTCTCTGAACTACATCTTGAGCTATTTCTTGAGTTTTATCATTTGATTAAAAAACAAAAACCTGTAGGATTTTTATATTTGGTCTACCTATTAAGTCATCAATTTAGGTTATTACTATTTTTTTCAATAGCTATACATTTGGCCTAGAAGTGCTATTTGATTATTTTTTCATATTTTGTGATTTTACCTTTATATTTGATCATTGCTTAAGTTTTTATTTTTTTATTTATTTTTTTTTAATTTGAAACATAATTTTACTTTTTATTTTTACATTATGTTGTGCAGTATTACATCTCAAAATAACAGAGTGCAGATAAAGGCAAAGTAAAGTACAAAGGAAGATTAACAACAGGTGTCAAAAAAGTTACCTTTATTAAGGCTAAATCCCTGGTTTATATTTTCCACACACATTCACAAAATTACATTCAAATTATTCCTTAGGCCATGAGAAAAGGAAAAAAAAAATCCAGATATTAGGTTTTCATAGAAAGCAAATCTGGATTAATCTAAAAACTACTCTCCTTTGTATCTATCTGTTAAGTTTTTATTTTATCTTTATCTACTCAAACACTTAAAAATACCTCTTTCAGTTGTAACGATATCAGTCATCCTAATATCATAAATTCTCCACTGTTTAGTTATTAACTTATTCTACCCATTGTTGATTAATCATGTTATGTTTATAATTTGAGTGTGGACTCATCTATAGGAATTTTTATTTTATTTGTATGCGTGCTGTATGTGTTATATGAATCTTCTCTATCCTGAGTCACTGAAGAAGAGTTTCTGATTTGCTTCAGTGAAGGTAGGCCCTAAGTCTCCGTCAGTTATCGATCAATTTCTGTATTAATTTCTCAGTTTGTGGCTATGAAAGGAAGATACTGTAATTTATTATCTTAACAAGATACTTATGAAAGTGAATGGGAATTTTATACAAAGAGTAAACCAGGATTGTCCAGGACCAAATAGGATATATTGTCATTTTATTCATGATCATGAGAATATTGAGAGTGTGAATATTAAAGCTATGAATAGAATATGCATAGTGTATTTTTTTTTCCCATTGCAAACCTTGGGGCAATGGAAAGTTCCTATTGATGTACCTGTAGCTACTGAGAAGAGGTTTTATGTTCTCCTTTTAGGGACTGGACAAGTTCTAGCTCATAAACAAGTAATATTTGAAACGTATCCAAGTTAGTTCAATTTCTGTGGCCTGGATTGGTCATTCCACACGGGCTTTCTAACTCCAGCTTACTGTTCTTAAAAGACTTACATCCAGTTCTAATCTACAAATTACATGTACAATTCACATGTACATCAAGAGTCTCTACATAATGTAGCACTACAATATTGCTAAACCTCTGATAAAGGGGAAAGCCAATATCAAGGATCAGCAGACAAAGTCTTATGAGCCAAATACAGCCCACAGAGTCATTTTGAGCCTGTGAGGTAGGGGTGATTTTTATAGTTTAAAAAAAATTTTTTTAAGTCAAAACCAATATTTTCAACCTATGAATATGATATAAAATGCAATTTTTGTATATTTATAAATTTTTACTGAACTCACACGCATTCATTTATGTATTGCCCTTGACTGTTTTCATATTATAAGAGCAGAGTTGACTAGTTACAAGAAATGCCATTTGAACCACAGGCCTAAAATATTTGCTATTTTGTGCTTTACAAGGAAAGCATTCTAACTTCTCACCTAGGTAATTAAAAGTAATGATATACTCTTTAACAAGTCTAGAATACCTATGACTAAGAACAATGGGGTGCATTTTAATTAAATCATTTGAGTATAAATAAGCTAATGTGGCATTGTGCTTTAGAGATTGGAATGAGAGGGTGGTAGGAGTGATATAATTTATCATAATAGAAATTCTGCTAGTGCCAAGATCAAGAATAAAAACAGGAGAAGCCACATAATGAAAATAATAAAATAAGTGAAGAGTAGAAATATTTGTGTATGTTTCTCAAGCAGGTTTCTAATAAGTGTCAGTATTTTACAGCTCCGGTATAAATAATAAGACTGCTGCTGCTAAGTCACTTCAGTCGTGTCTGACTCTGTGCGACCCCATAGACGGCAGCCCACCAGGCTCCCCTGTCCCTGGGATTCTCCAGGCAAGAACACTGGAGCGGGTTACCATTTCCTTCTCCAAAATAACAAGACTAGTATTGGTTAAAATGTTACAGAAAATACATCATGCAAGATCTTGATGTTTTGAATCTTATGACTCCGTGAAATACAGAGGGATGAAAAAATTTGACTACATTAAATATAGATCAACAACTGTCATGCTAAGAGAAATAAGAGCCACATGATCTTCTGGGGAAAAGCTCAAAGCAGCATAAAAGAAAGAGAAAACTGATTTTGGCAAAAGGTTTGAAGGTTTCCTCTCCTGAGAGTCAGATGAGTTCACATTAACATATCAAGGGGACTAATGCACTGGGAAACAACTGGTCACAAAATAAAATAAAATAAATCAAATATGATATAAAACTAATAAATATTTCTCTGTCATTAATAGACCTCCTTTCTTCCATGTGCATTGTTAGTCAGAGACAGTCAAGGATTATTAACCTTTTAAAAAAATGAAGGACCTGTAACTGTTAAGGTAGCCTTCAGAACCAAATTTTATTTTAAAATCTGAAGAACTAAACCAAATTAAAAATATATTCTTATTTGATTTGCTCTTGAATTTAGAAAAAGATTTTTTAAATGTGTTATTAATCTATATTTAAACTCCTGTGGGACTGTACTTGTCTACAGGATTGTGGAATTTGTGAAGAAAATGACCTTCATTGACAAATGTTCAGAACGTGTTCAATGAGAAACATGTATCGTAATTGGATTTACAGTTCTAGGGTTGGGCTGAGGTGGGTGAAGGAGCCTGTAGGGAGTGATCACTATGTTATAGGCATTGTACTAAGTGATTTACATAGATTATTTAATTTAATATTCACATGACATTGACAAGTTACTCGACTTTATACATGAGAAAACTGAGACTCACAGAAAATAAATTATGTATCTGCTGCCTAGTTAGCAGAAAGTAGTAGAGCTCAACTTAGCAATCTAAAACATGCTATTCTCAGGACACTGCTCTGTTTATATTTATGGCAGGATTATCCCAGGACAAGCTATAACTTATAAAATACAGCTGGAAGGTTAAAAGCACAGGCTGTAGACTCAGACAGACCCAGAAATAGACCTTTTCCTAACTGGAAAATTATTTAGCCTCTTGGACTTTAATTATTTAACTTCTCTTGGACTTTAGTTTCCTTCTTTGTAAAACAAGTGTAATTATTACATATTACATACAACTGTCAAGGTCAAATAATCTTAGGCAAATAAGACACCTAGTCAGTGCCTGGCACAGAAACTGTTAACTGTTTTCATCATCAATGTCAGCTCTGTCATCATCACCATGGTTTCTGTTAAGTCCCCCAAACTTTCTCCAAGGAGTTTGACTCTCTTTACTTGATGAACTAGTCATATATCACTGGCCTTTAATATGTGTACTCGTTACAACATGGAACAATCTAGCAGATCTTAACTATTAAAATATTTCATTTCATAATTAGTTTATCAACGCATCCAGTAATAAATCAATAGCTTTGATTAAAACTAGAAGCTCTTCCCTCCTCATAAAGCAAACAGATAGTAGATAATGAACAAATCAAAAACACCAAACAATTTCAGGTAATGATAAATGTTACAGAGAAAAAGCCAACAGGGTAAAGGGATAAAGAGGAGGTGTTTGAGAAAAGCCACTCAAGGGTTGCTCTTTTGAGAGGAAAAAAACATGAAAACAATGAAAGAGTCAAGCTTAAATCCAGAAAAAGACTATACCAGGCAGTGGGCAAAGAAGTGTAAGAGTCTGTGTAACTTAATGCAAGAGCTAGAGACAGAAAAATAGAAAAGGAACCTCAGAAGATATTAATCATAGGGTGCCAACTTAATTGTCTGAACTGTTAACTACATATTATGGGAATCCACCAGAGCATTCTAACGAGTGAGACCATGATTTAACTTATGATTTTTAATAGATCCTTCTGGTTGCTTTTTCAGTGAGGAGGGGAGGAAGGAACTCAGTCACGAAGCTGCACTGATCTTCTTGAGTAACCTGGAACTGTGGCTTGGACTGGGGACTACAAACAGGGTGGTGAGAAGCTCTCTGATTTGGGGAGTGCTTTGTAGGTGGAGATGCTAGGATTGGTTGCTAGATTAGATATGGGATTTCAACATAGTTCTATCAACTAGTCAGCTCAGTCATGTCCGACTCTTTGCAACCCCATGGACTGCAGCACACCAGGCGTCCCTGTTCATCACCAACTCCTGGAGCTTACTCAAACTCATGTCCATTGAGTTGGTGATGCCATCCAACCATCTCATCCTCTGTCACCCCCCTTCTCTTCCTGCCTTCAACCTTTCCCAGCATCAGGGTCTTTTCCAATGAGTCAGTTCTAGTTCTGTATCTCTAGATATAGAGATATAGATATAGTTCTATATCTCTAATGAATCTAGTTCTATATCTCTTTATAAAGAGTTATTGATCTCACTATTTGTGTATATAGTAAGAAATGAGAAATTTATGAAAGTACAGGCTCATGAAAAAGAAACCTTTTTTTTTTTTTGCTATTAATAAAACCTGATCCTGTGATGGATGCAGAATCATATAAATTGCTTATAACTAGCTTGAAAGTGAGTCATGTCTGACTCTTTGTGACCCCATGGACTCTACAGGCCATGGAATTCTCCAGGCCAGAATACAGGAGTGGGTAACCTTTCTCTTCTCCGGGGGATCTTCCCAACCCAGGGATCAAACCCAGGTCTCCCTCATTGCAGGCGGATACTTTACCAGCTGAGCCACTGGGGAAGCCCAAGAATACTGGAATGGGTAACCTATCCTTTTGAACTGTGGTGTTGGAGAAGACTCTTGAGAGTCCCTTGGACTGCAAGGAGATCCAAACAGTCCATTCTGAAGGAGATCAGCCCTGGGATTTCTTTGGAAGGAATGATGCTAAAGCTGAAACTCCAGTACTTTGGCAACCTCATACGAAGAGTTGACTCATTGGAAAAGACTCTGATGCTGGGAGGGATTGGGGACAGGAGGAGAAGGGGACGACAGAGGATGAAATGGCTGGATGGCATCACTGACTCAATGGACGTGAGTCTGAGTGAACTCCGGGAGTTGGTGATGGACAGGGGGGCCTGGCGTGCTGCGATTCATGGGGTCACAAAGAGTTGGACACGACTGAGCGACTGATCTGATCTCTGATCCCTTCTCCAGTGGATCTTCCCAAACCAGGGATCTAACTGGGGTTTCCTGCATTGCAGGCAGATTCTTTATCATTTGAACACTCATGGAAGCCCTATAACTAGCTTAAATACTATTTAAAGTTAAAATGCTCCACATTTATAAATTAAATGTATGAAGGGCAATGGTAAGATACGTTGAGAGGTGCTTGGTCACCCTCTTTTTACATCCCCAGGCACAACACTACATCTATGCTTTTTTAAAATGCATGATTTATGAGCATTGTCTCTATTTTCTGTAAAGTGATGCACTAATGCTATTCCAAGCCCCTTCCCCACTTCTAATCATATTGCTATGCAACTAAATACTTTCTATATATGAGCTCAAACATTCACCAGCTAACCAAAGTGTTTTTTTTTTTTTTCCTGTCACATGCCACATACTTTCTTGATATTGGTTAATGTGTTTACATGAAATCTCTGCTAACCATTATCTTGAGAAAAATAACCCTTAAAATGAATTAATTAAAAAAGATGGAAGATGATCATATGATGTCAGTCAAGCTCACCTCCTTTCCTAGGTGCCTAGGGCTGGGTTCCTGGCATATTGGGGCTATCAGTGTGTTTGACCCTGTTAGTGGGTGTAATAGACAGATAAGCACCAGATAATGGGCCTAGATTGCTGGTTGTGCCTGAAATAGAAATTCTGGAGCTCCCTTTGGGTCCCAAGCAGTTTATCCCTTTAATATATGTGTTCTGATCAATTCATGGTGATTATTGTTCATCCCAAAGGATCTGTTTGATCACTCTAGGTCATTACTGTATCTGCACTGATTAGTCAGGACAGGTAAAATTATTTAAATGTGTTCTACACTGAGGTCTCGGTAAAGTGGTCTAAAAGTTTCCAGGGCAGCATGAAAATAGATGTTGGGGTGGATTGTAGGCTCTTTTATAAGATCTGGGGTTCCCTGATACCAGAAGTATTCCTCTGATTTTAGGATTCTTTTAAAAGGATACCCTCTAACCCCTTATGGTAGGACAACTAATACCTACCCCTCCCCATCCCACAATGCCGCACAGCTACGGTACTGGAGTTTGTCTAACCAGATGGGCAGGAAATGTCTGTTTGTCCAGATCACAGCCTAACTAATGGGATGCCCATCTTTCTTCCAATGGCCCTCTCCCAAGCTTCTGCAGAGTGTAGTCTTATTCACAATGGAGAGTCTCTTGAGAGACTGTATTTTCCCAAATACGGTATTTGTTTCATTCAAATTTAGTTCATCGTCAGCTGCAGTACATGAACAAGAATGTTGGAGATGGCCATCCCCAGTGATTTAATTTACCTTAGGGAAGTGACTTAACTCTTGTGATGCTCAATTTCCTAATTTTTGAAACAAGGATATCATTATTTCTGTCTTCACAGAAGTCTTGAAAGAATAGATCCACGTAGTTCATGCCTCAGATAGCATTGGTGCTCAACAGATGATGAATATTATCTCCTTCTGTGTTAAAAATGAATGATTCACATACACCTATGGTTAATTCATGCTGATGTATACAGAAATCAAACCGATATTGTAAAGCAATCATAAATCAAGTAAAAATAACTAAATACAAAAAATGAATGATTCAGTACACTTTTCCTAAGTCCACTAAGTGATTTTCATGATATTACTATATCTGTCTGTTTCTATTGGTGTAGCAAACAAATGAAACCCAAACCTTGGAAACCTGGAGGAAACAGTTAATAACATTTAGTGTCAGGAAACAGACCTAAGAAATTTTAAAAGACATACTTACACTAATGTTTGTCCCTTTGATGATGAGCTTTATATGCAAGGAAACCACATTGTAACCATATTTGAATAAAGCAATTTCCTCTTATCTGTAGGACACACTTTCCAAGATACCCAGAGGAGGCCTGAAACTGAATAGTGCCGAATCCTATACATACTATATGCTTTTCCTGTACTTACACACCTATGACAAAGTTGAATTCATAAATTAGGCACAGTAAAAGATTAATCACTATAACTAATTATAAAATAGAACAATTATAGCAATATAATAAAGTTATGTGAACATGGTCTCTCTCTCAAATATCTCATAGTACAACTTTAATGCCTTTCCATCTTAACCAAGAACTATAATTTGTGTAGTTTAAGGTACAATAGCAAAACTAAAATAAATTTATTTTTCACAATTTCATGGATAGGAGATTTGTTCATACCACAGATTTTTACAACTTCAATGTATAGTTTTTGTTTCCTATCAAGTCAAGAATTTTCAACATTTCACTTAAAGGAAGCACCTTACAGTTTCTTTTTGGCATACCTGAATTTTCAACATTACTACTCTTGTACTTTGGGGTCATTATTAAGCAAAGTAAGGGTTGGTTGAACACAAGTAGTGTGATCCTATGACTGATAACCTAAATGGCTGCTAAGTGACTAATGGGTGTGATAAGCTGCATAAAAAGATTCTTCATGTCCTGAGCAGGATGTTGTGAGATTTCATCAGCTACTCAGAGGGGTACACAATTTGAAACTTATAAGTTGCTTATTTCTGGAATTTTCCATTTAAAATTTTGTAACAAGGTTGACCATGGGTACCTGAAACTATGAAAAGAGAAATTTCAGTTAAGGGAATTTTGTTAAAAATTTACTCATAATCCACACTCTAAATATCCTTCTAGGATTGTATGGGGAACTGAATAATTGCATTTGTGTTCCTTAAATGAAATATAGGTCCTAAATAGCAGCAAGAGGATTTTAGAGATAATTAGATTCAGTATATATATTTTAATTATTTTTAATTGAGGTACATTGTCATATAACATTACATTACTTTCATGTATACAATATAATTATTTTATGTTTATATATTACAAAATGATCACCACAATACGTCTAGCTCACATTTGCCTCCATATATAGTGATGTATTTTTTTTCTTGTGAAGAGGATTTTCAGGATCTGCTCTCTTAGTAACTATCAAACATTCAAAACAGTCATCATGAATTAGTTCCAGACCCCCACCCCAAGAAATAACAAAATCTGTGGATTCTCAAGTCCTTCACTTGGTGTAGTATATCAGCCCTCCGTATCCATGGGTTCCACATTTGCAGATATGGAGAGCTGATGGTACAGGATTAATGATATTCATTATGCTCTACATTATAACCACATCAATTATTTAACTTATAACTTGAAGTTTGTGCCTGTGACCCCCTTAACCCATCGCACCCATCCCATCATCCACCACTGATAACCACCGATTGGTTTTTGTATCTGTAAATTTGAACTTGTTTTTTTTTCTTTCTTTCAGGGAGTAAAGGGAGGGTTCCACATATAAGTGATATTATATGGTGTTTGTCTTTCTCTTTCTGACTTATTTCACTTAGTTTAAAGCCCTCAAGTTGCATACATGTTGTCCCAAATGATAGGATTGCATTTTCTTATGCTGGATAATATATACCACACTTTTTATACAATCATTCATAGTGCAAATACTTAAAAAATTCTATTTGGAAGTGTGGAATGACACATAGAAGCTCTTAATAGGTACCTCACTTAATGCTGAATGAGTGACGTCACCCACCCCTCTATACAAACCATCTGTTGATTGTGTGATCATTGACAGAACTATTTAGCTAAATACCAAAGTTCGTCTGAAGGTGTTTCTAAATATTTCGGAGGAATCAACATCCCTAAAAAAACCCTACAGTAGTAATTTAATACACTATGGCTTTAAAAGTTCTGTTTTGTTATGCCCAATATTGTCCTTGACATGTAGCGTTAAATAGTACATAACTCTACCATAACAACAGAATGAGTCAGGGAAGAGTTGAACCATTTGGATTTCCTTGTAGTAAAGGGAGAGTGGATGGTGATGGCCACACAAAATTGATCAAAAACAGTGATGGGTAAACAGAGTTGCTCAGATGAGAGAAAGGGCTGAAAACCTGTGGGTACACTAAAAGAAACATTAAAGAAAAAGACAAAGCTTTCTTCCTACCCAATGAAACATTTCTGTGCAAATTAGAACAAACCGTCTTTTCATCAGGCAAATTTTTTTGTAATGCACTTTTCAGCTCCTCCACAGCTACACTCAGAACAACTTTTCATAATCCAGTAGTAGCACACTGGCAGAATGTGCACATATGCCCCAAATGCAGCCTTTTCCACACACGCCCCAGATGCTACAAGGACACACACTTGCCTTCACTACACAACACATTCTGTCCCCTTCCATTCTCCTACTCAGGTAGGATGATTGTGTCAAGTTCAGAACTGAATGAAGAGAAAGAATCAAGCCTCAGAGTAAAGGTCGGTAAGAGAAAAGCAACCGCAGGGTACATCTGAAACACGGTTGAGACAAGATCACAGCTGAGCCTGATGGCTGCAAGGTAGGTTCTCCCTTGCTGTTCTATAAGTTGGCCTGAAAGCCCCAAATCTCTACATTTAGGATGTAAATAGCATTCCTCTAAGGTGTGCCTTCTTTGTATAGTATACAACCTGAACACCCAGACATGTCAGACATTCCTATGAGAAAGCATAAGACATTTACACACTGACATTTAATATTCCAGTGGAAAAACTGTGCCCAGACAGAAACAGAGCATGGTTTAAGAAAGAAAAGAAGATAATCCAACACTGATCCATCAACATGAACTATGCATTTGAAAAATGCATGCCATTATATAACAGTATGTATTTCTTCTGAATTCTTTCTATTAATATTTCCATTCCTATATCCCTCATTACTTGGTTATCTATTTTGTCACATGGAATGTTAAAACTACACAGGGATTTAGAGATAACTGCCATTTTAATTCTTTAACTTAATGGGTGAAGAATTTGACATCCAGAAAGATTAAACTGCTTCGGATGACCTAGTACCCAAGTGGGGAAACAGAACCAAACTCCTAGTCACCTGATCATTGACCTTGTTTTCAGTATGAATATCTGTTAGTCATTTTATGAAAATAAAATTTTGTTTATTAATTTTACACATGAGTTAAAAATATATTTTGTTTTTTGCTTGTCATGCTTTGTGTTGCCTGCCTTCACTTCGCCTCTCACTCTGCTCTTAACTGTGATCTTTCCAAAGGAGAAATAATAGAAATAGAGTCATGCACATCTCTTGCGTGGAATATGAATGTGTTCCTGTTCTATAGGTATCAATCTATTCATTCTTTCAAAATATATCTATCATATAGGTGAAAGATGCTGCTTATACAATAATGAAAATACATGGTCTCTAACCTCATGATATATTTAAAGAGAGACATACTCTGGCAAAAAAAAAAAAAAGACTCCATATAAATAAATAATTATAAATTTTTTGTGGTGATAATATGAAAAATAGCTGTTCCAAATTTGATGCTACAGGACAGAGAGGGGTTTACCTTCCAGTCTTATCTCTATTCTTTCTCCTCCTTTCTCCAGAAAATCTACATTCACCCCTCCTTGAAGTATACTTTCCTTTCCTGTTGCTGACAATGTAATACAGTCTCTAAGACTCAGTTCAAAAAATAAGTACAGTTCAACAAAGCTGTAGGCAGAACTCATCATAGTATACCCAGTGTTTTTGCATATTTTGAAGATAATTCACTTACCATTGTGTACTTTGCTGATTTCTTTGCATTTGTTTTTATCATTAGACTGTGAACTTAAGGAGAATAGGAGCTACATTTTATTCATTATTGTGGGCTTTTCAGAGGTACTTATTACACATTTGTCTAAATGAATAATGAGCTATATTCCTGAAGACACAAAATCGCAAGAGAATTAGTTACAAAGTCAGAACTAGAACCCAGAACTCTAATCTTCCAGCTCAGATCCACTTGGCATTCAAAACACACAAATTGGATGTAACTTTACAGCATGATATGGAATCAGAAAGACAAAGGCAATTTATACAGAGTTTGAAGAGGGAAATAATATTGGTTCTCTCCATGCAAATCTAAGACAATGTGTTGGGAAAATGACCTTCAATTTAGAGCACTGCCAAACTGCATAAACATGAGGCCACAGAAAAGAGAAACAGAATGTGTTAAGCAAATGAACAAGCTGGCTTAGCAAGGAATCACCAAGATTCACACGTGAATTGGCCACTTGACATGAACAAGAACAGTGCAGCGTGTAAACAAGAGAATGAATACTGGATGCTTAATCAAAGGAGAAAATCAAAGCTTAAAGTAAGGTTCATTAAAATGAATTATTGTAACACACAGGTAACCTCTAGTAGATATAGTTCTTAGAGCATATCTATATTCATTGTATGAAAACTGCAAAATAAGATGTGTTTAACCTATATTCTGATCTCCATTTAACAGCTCGTAAAATGGGGTCAGCCTTGCTAAAATCATACCTCTGGAGTTAGAATTGTATGTGATCATCCAGTTCCTAGGAGAGTGCGTGCTCTTATACCATGACAGAATCAACCATCTCTAAGTGCTAGAGTGATCTAAACATCAGAAAAATAGCCAGGAGTGACAGGTGCTGTCTTTGGATTTTGATCATTTTTCTGAGACATGTCCAGGCATGTTCTGGTGCATCTTACTTTAGACAAGAGATATGTTTCTCAGCAGTTCTACATAAATCAGAGTGTTTTGTGTTTTTTTTTTTGTAAATTACATTTCATTATCAATGCATTAAGAAGTCTTACAATTAAAAAATCCTAAAATAAAACTTTATGTAACATAATCATATAATTAATTTTTTATTCAAATTTATAATGCAGGCACCTTGTAACTTGCACAGTTTATTTTTATTTTCTGAAAATGAATAAAAACACTTTTATTGGCATTTAAAATGGTCATCATTTTTAGAAAAAAGTCACCAAATCAGATGGTGCCCCGGAAGAAATCTATAACTGAGTACAGTGGGCATAATTTTTTCTTTTATTATTTTTTTATTGGAGTATAATTGCTTTATAATGCTATGTTAATTTCTGTTGTACAACAAAGTGAATTAGCTAAATGTATATATATATATAAAATTATGTTTTATGTGTGTGTGTGCATGCATGGATGCTAAGTCACTTCAGTTGTGTCTGACTCTGTGAGACCCTATGGACTATAGCCTTCCAGGCTCCTCCATCCATGGAATTCAACAGGCAAGAATATTGGAGTGGGTTGCCATGCCCTCCTCCCTAGGAATTTTCCCGACCCAGGAATCGAACCTGGGTCTCTGGCATTGCAGGGAAATTCTTTACTGCTGAGCCACTGGGGCGATATATATCATCTCTCCCTCTTGAACCTTCCTCTACCCCCTCCATCCCATCTTCTAGCTGAGCTACCTGTGCTATAGAGCAGTATCCCACTTGGACATTTTAAAAAAGTGGGAGCAATTTTGTCTTGTTATTTTCACACTATTTTTGTATTCCACCATTCAGGAAAACCTTTTCTTACTTCCTTCTGATGCATTTTCATGTGTACCTTGATGTTTTTCTGTTTTTGTTTCTTTTCCTGGATTTCCCCATCTCAGAAATCATACAGTGCTTATTCTTCTGTAATGAGCATACTTTAAAATTCTGCTTTCTTCCAGAAAATAACTTTGCTGATTTGAGCAATAGAGAGAATGTCATAGTGGCCACTCCTGGTTTTGATCTTCTCCTCTAATTCAGAATGAAGATAGTCATTACTAGTGCAGGGGTCTGGGGAAAGAGTTGCTATGCCCATGGTTCATGTCAACTAGTGACGTGACCTTGAGTAAACTCAGTCATGTTTTGTACCTTCTGTAGGTGGCGTTCTTATTCTTCCAGAGCTGATGAAGGTTGAGGTGTTTGATGTAAATACTCATGGGTCAGAAGGCATTCTTTTTGACTGATGTTCATATACTGAATCCCACCTTGAGGATGGGACCAGTCATTTTGGCACTCAGTTGATGTGATAAACAGTAGGTAGCAAAGTTTCCATTATTTGAATTTCTATTATCAAACAGGATCTTCTCTGAACCATGTTAGCACAGTTGAAATGAAGAGGATTCTGCTCACTGGGGCATTTGATTTGCAATGACAGCTGTCAGTGGATTCTGCTGGGTCCAGATTTTAAGCTGCAGGGTTGGAGAACAGCTTCCCTTTTCCTTGTTTTCTTCCAGTTTTTGTCTTTTTTTCCTGATTTTAATTTGAAAGAGCAAATCCTAAATTGCATTTCATGGTTCAGAGAAGACGGATACAAAGCTCAATTATTCTAAGTTTATTTATCATTTGTACCAATTAGATAAACTATCATATTATACACTACTAAAGCTCAAAACAGAAATTTTAGTTTATTTTGCAATGTTTAGCAGATTCCACCCAAGCAAATTAACTTTAGTTCAGAGGAATCTGTTTTTGTTTTTTTTTTTTTTTTTTAATGGATAGCTTGATTTCTTAAATTCCTTAGCACTTGACAAAGCTCACAGGCTGTTTATAAATCTTTACAGCCAATATTTTAAGATCTGCTACTAGACTAAGAAAATTCACAGAGATGCAGTGGTGAGCAAAAAGAAATGTGCCAACCATGACCCAGAAGCTTATAATTGAAGAAGAGAATCAAATATAAATGCATGTGCACAATTACATATACAAGTAAACACTGAATCAACTGACCTGAAGAAAATTACCTGATGCCAGGGAAAAATATAACATGTACATCTAATTTGGATTAGAATTTTGGAGAAGACTTGCAGGTGAATAATTGTCTTATTTAATCTGGTAACATTGTCAAATAGCTTAATACCATATCCATTTGACAGATGAGGAAAGATGGCCCAGAAAGGTTTGAAAAAAATGTTAGTCAATAACTGTCAGAACTGATCATCTAAAATTTTTCCTTGATCCTTACAGCAAGCCTGCTTCCAGGGTCTATGCATGTCTATGCAAGTCTATACTTCAAGCCTGTGATAATATTTTTGAGGAGTAAACCTGGCTAGGCTTCAGTTTACAGGCATTTAGTAAACACTAAGCTAGGTGTTCGGAGAAGGCAATGGCAACCCACTCCAGTACTCTTGCCTGGAAATTCCCATGGATGGAGGAGCCTGGTGAGCTAGAGTCCATGGGGTTGCTAAGAGTTGTAATGACTGAGCAACTTCACTTTCACTTTTCCCTTTCATGAACTGGAGAAGGAAATGGCAACCCACTTCGGTGTTCTTGCCTGGAGAATCCCAGGGATGGGGGAGCCTGGTGGGCTGCTGTCTATGGAGTTGCATAGAGTCGGACAGGGCTGAAGCAACTTAGCAGCAGCAACTTAGTAGCAAGCTAGGTGTTAGTTATAAAGATATTTTGTAGGTGTAATTAAATTCCATAATTAGTTGACTTTAGATAAGAGATACTATCCTAGGTGATCTTGGTGGGTGTAGAGTAAGGGAATTAGAGAAAGCGAAGTCCGAGAAAGAACAAGACTGGCACTTTACAAGAACAGATCACCTTTAATGAGGAGAGAAGGGGCAGCAGTCAGATTAGTGAGCTGCTAACCCAAGAAAAGAGTAAGTATATATATAGAGAGGTATATATGTGAAAATCTAGTGTCTTAAGGGGGCCTGTTCTTCTCCAAGGTTGTTCAGATTAGTTATCTCTTAAAGGGCTGGGGCAAGAAATTCTGGAGATTGGCCAGAGGCTGGGGGGCTTCCCTGGTGGCTCTGCAGCGTCTGCCTGCAATGCGGGAGCCCCGGGTTCGATCCCTGGGTCAGAAAGATCCACTGGAGAAGGAAATGGCAACCCACTCCAGTATTCTTGTCTGGAAAATCTCATGGATGGAGCCTGGTAGGCTACAGTCCATGGGGTCGCAAAGAGTCAGACACGACTGAGCGACTTCACTTCACTTCACTTTTGGGATCCCTGTAATCAACCTCAATGTCTTTTTTTTTTTTTTTCTTCTTGGGTGAAAGAGTTCTTTGTTTTGCATAGAATGGTGGGGAGGACCAAGGGAAATTTTAACTCCAGGCTATTTTGAGCCATGTAACTTTCCTTCAGTGGGCTTGATTCAACCAATTAAAATTCCCCTAAAGTCAGGAATGAGACAAAGATGCCCACTTTCACCACTACTATTCAACATAGTTTTGGAAGTTTTGGCCACAGCAATCAGAGCAGAAAAAGAAATAAAAGGAATCAAAATTGGAAAAAAAGAAGTAAAACTCTCACTGTTTGCAGATGACATGATCCTCTACATAGAGAACCCTAAAGACTCCACCAGAAAATTACTGGAGCTAATCAATGAATATAGTAAAGTTGCAGGATATAAAATCAACACACAGAAATCCTTTGCATTCCTATACTCTAATAATGGGAAAATAGAAAGAGAAATTAAAGAAACAATTCCATTCACCATTGCAACAAAAAGAATAAATACTTAGGAATATATCTACCTAAAGAAATTAAAGACCTATATATAGAAAACTATAAAACATTGGTGAAAGCAAAAAAGACAATAGGTAGAGAAATATACCATGTTCATGGATCGGAAGAATCAATATAGTGAAAATGAGTATACTACCCAAAGCAATCTATAGATTCAATGCAATCCCTATCAAGCTACCAACGGGATTCTTCACAGAGCTAGAACAAATAATTTCGCAATTTGTATGGAAATACAAAAAACCTCGAATAGCCAAAGCTATCTTGAGAAAGAAGAATGGAACTGGAGGAATCAACCTGCCTGACTTCAGGCTCTACTACAAAGCCACAGTCATCAAGACAGTATGGTACTGGCACAAAGGCAGAAATATAGATCAATGGAACAAAATAGCAAGCCCAGAGATAAATCCACACACCTATGGATACCTTATCTTTGACAAAGGAGGCAAGAATATACAATGGAGAAAAGACAATCTCTTTAACAAGTGGTGCTGGGAAAACTGGTCAAACACTTGTAAAAGAATGAAACTAGAACACTTTCTAACACCATACACAAAAATAAACTCAAAATGGATTAAAGATCTAAACATAAGACCAGAAACTATAAAACTCCTAGAGGAGAACATAGGCAAAACACTCTCCGACATACATCACAGCAGAATCCTCTATGACCCACCTCCCAGAATACTGGAAATAAAAGCAAAAATAAACAAATGGGACCTAATTAAACTTAAAAGCTTCTGCACAACAAAGGAAACTATAAGCAAGGTGAAAAGACAGCCTTCAGAATGGGAGAAAATAATAGCAAATGAAGCAACTGACCAACAACTAATCTCAAAAAAATACAAGCAACTCCTGCAGCTCAATTCCAGAAAAATAAATGACCCAGTCAAAAAATGGACCAAAGAACTAAATAGACATTTCTCCAAAGAAGACATACAGATGGCTAACAAACACATGAAAAGATGCTCACCATCACTCATTATCAGAGAAATGCAAATGAAAACCACAATAAGGGACCATTTCATGCCAGTCAGAACGCCTGCGATCCAAAAGTCTACAAGCAATAAATGCTGGAGAGGGTGTGGAGAAAAGGGAAACCTCTTACACTGTTGGTGGGAATGCAAACTAGTACAGCCACTATGGAGAACAGTGTGGAGATTCCTTAAAAAACTGGAAATAGAACTGCCTTATGACCCAGCAATCCGACTGCTGGGCATACACACCAAGGAAACCAGAATTGAAAGAGACACGTGTACCCCAATGTTCATCGCAGCACTGTTTATAATAGCCAGGACATGGAAGCAATCTCTAGGTTGCTATCCATCCATCAGCACATGAATGGATAAGAAAGCTGTGGTACATATACACAATAGAGTATTACTCATCCATTAAAAAGAATACATTTGAATCAGCTCTAATGAGGTGGATGAAACTGGAGCCTATTATACAGAGTGAAGTAAGCCAGAAAGAAAAACACCAATACAGTATTCTAACGCATATGGAATTTAGAAAGATGGTAATGATAACCCTTTATGCGAGATTGCAAAAGAGACATTAATGTATAGAACAGTCTTTTGGACTCTGTGGGAGAGGGAGAGGGTGGGATGATTTGGGAGCATGGCATTGAAACATGTATAATATCATACATGAAACGAATCGCCAGTCCAGGTTTGATGCAAGATACAGGATGCTCGGGGCTAGTGCACTGGGATGACCCAGAGGGATGGTATGGGGAGGGAGGTGGGAGGAGGTTCAGGATGGGGAACGCATGTACACCCGTGGCAGATTCATGTTGACGTATGGCAAAACCAATACAATATTGTAAAGTAATTAGCCTCCAATTAAAATAAATGAATTTAAAATAAAATAAAATGACTTAAAAGCAAACTAGGTCCTAATAGAGGAAGAGATCCCACCTGTGGACAACAACTCATGCCCTTGAATTCTAGTTTGCCCTTCCCAATACACCACTCTGAGGATTTCAGGTTTTCCTGCATCCTTCTAATCACATCAGCCAATTACTTTCAAAAATCTGTTGGCTTGTCTGTCTGTCTATATTATCTATCTATATCCATCTATCTTACTGAGTCTTCTCTTTGTTGAACTCTGATTCTGCTGCTGCTACTGCTGCTGCTGCTGCTAAGTCGCTTCAGTGGTGTCTGACTTTGTGTGACCCCATAGATGGCAGCCCACCAGGCTCCTCTGTCCGTGGGATTTTCCAGGCAAAAGTACTGGAGGAGGGTGGCATTGCCTTCTCTGGAACTCTGATTCAAACAACCAAATACATACCTGAATAAAAATATGTAGGTAGCTTTTCAAGTATCAGTGTGATATTTTGGAAAGAAGTGAGTTAAATATTTAAACCATTTTAGAAGGATTTTTTTTTTAATATGAACCATTTATGAAGCAGGTTTGTATTTACAAATGGTAAGATTCTCACCTGTCAGGATTTTAACTGGAAGATTCTGATTCTAAGCATAATTTCCTAAATGAAAAGTTTTGAGAAAGACACAAGCTCTAAATCAGAGCTTTTAGTCATGATCTGCAGTTGGAAATGAATTATTTAAAACTTCTGAAAATTCATGTAAATAAAAATCATACTGTGAAAATCCTCTGCTAAAATATCTTAATTTAAAACTATCCCTTTTCCCAAAAAATTTTTATTATTTAAAAGTGTATGTGTTGCGTGTACCCCAATGTTCATCGCAGCACTGTTTATAATAGCCAGGACATGGAAGCAACCTAGATGTCCATCAGCAGATGAATGGATAAGAAAGCCATGGTACATATACACAATGGAGTATTACTCAGCCATTAAAAAGAATACATTTGAATCAGTTCTAATGAGGTGGATGAAACTGGAGCCTATTATACAGAGTGAAGTAAGCCAGAAGGAAAAACATAAATACAGTATACTAACGCATATATATGGAATTTAGAAAGAAGGTAACAATAACCCGGTGTATGAGACAGCAAAAGAGACACTGATGTACAGAACAATCTTATGGACTCTGTGGGAGAGGGAGAGGGTGGGAAGATTTGGGAGAATGACATTGAAACATGTAAAATATCATGTAAGAAACGAGTTGCCAGTCCAGGTTCGATGCATGATACTGGATGCTTGGGGCTAGTGCACTGGGACGACCCAGAGGGATGGTATGGGGAGGGAGGAGGGAGGAGGGTTCAGGATGGGGAACACATGTATACCTGTGGCGGATTCATTTTGATATTTGGCAAAACTAATACAATTATGTAAAGTTTAAAAATAAAATAAAATAAAATAAAAAAAAGTGTATGTGTTGTAAAACCGAAAAGAATGATGTAAATAAATATGTTCTCCTTCAGGAAAAAAAGAAAAAGTGTTACCACTTGTTTCTTTTTAAAACACAGTTCCCTAAGCTTCCATGGTGCCATAATAAAGAAAGGAGTAAAACGATGGACACATCCTTCTCTCTTGGCTTTGGGAAAGAACTCTGAAGTCGGATAGAGAAAATTTGGTTGTAGATGTAGTTTGTTAACCTCACCTTTTGTGAACCTCACTTTTCTCAATGTCAAATGAAGTTCATAATTTCTGTTTTGCTGGGTCTGCTGTGAGCAATTATGGATGTGACAGCATTTTGCTTAGCATTAACACTTTTAACAAAACAACAATCAGAGCAATGTGTCAGATTCAATTCGGTTGTTACCTGCTTGATCTGTAGCGTTGCCCCAGCAGTTTGTAAAGCATCAGAGCACACATCAGAGCTTTCTTCTTATTTTGACTTACATGGATGCAAATTGTAGGCAAGAGAATAATGTTGGCATTACATGTCAAAGCACAATAGGAGATAGAATGAAAAGGTTATAATCAATCTGCACAATCTAGTCAGACATCTTTTTCTCTAAATTATATGAAATGCAATTTCCGGAAAATTGAGACACTTGATGAATGAGATCATTAGAAAGTGCATCTAGTTCAAGTGGTTGCTACTTATACAAATTTAATAAGAAGAAACAAACACACAAACAGAACACATCCGCATACACAGATTATTAGGAGTAGGTATCCAGATTTCTACCTGCCACTCTTTCATTAGACATATAAAGGATATTCTGTATGTCTCTCTACCCTGGCATTGGGAAACTTTGAAATGAGGTTTTATTTTATTTTATGGTCCAAAAAAGCAAAATGTTAGGTAAGAAGAAGCAATGAACTATTTAAGACAACTGATGTCACTAGGGATTTCCTCTAATTTCATCAGGGAAACAGGATAAAAAGATGTAGAGATGTTATGAATTTATTGTACATAGTTAATGGCTGAAACTATTAAAATTTCTTAAAACCAACAAACAAGCACAAGAAAATAAAGCTTTGCTTACATCATGTCTTTTGTTGATCTAATGATTTTATATGAATTAATCTTAATAGTCATATGTATAAGTAAAGAAAATCAAGAGATGCTTTTGCTAATGAGAGAAAAAAGAGGAAGGAAAAATATGTTCCGTGTTCTTTACCTCATTATTTTATTTATTTTCAATAATCCTGAGGTACATAGATTAGAAGCTAAATGGCTTGCCCAAGGTAAAGTTTACCAAATGATTTTCTATTTCAGATTCAAATAATTTATCCAAAAAATACATCACCTGAAACATTTTAATGAAGATAATATAGAGCTTAATATAAAATGAAACTATTCCAAGATGAAGAGACAAAGGGCTCAGGGTCATTCTTGATGAGATGTAAAGTGAGACTTTGTTTTGAGACAGTCTTATAAAACTGCTTTTTGTTTTATGCATAACATTGTAACTATTTTTTTCCTAAATTAAATCATTGAGAACTATACACATACTTAAGGTTTAAGTATAAAATATTTATTCCTTTTCTACCATGGGTTTGTTAAATTTTTAACATTTATTTTCATGTTAACATTTAATATATTTTATTATAAAGTGAATGTAAGCAATGTGCCAAATATCTAAAGTATTTGCTCTTTACAGGTCAGGAACAAGATAAAAATGTTTACTATCATTGTTATTCTTCAGTATTATAGAAATAATACTGGCTAATGCTTACAGAGAAAAAAAAATAATACAGATTTCAAAGTGATAAAAAATAATTAATTGAGGATATATAACCATCTACAACAGAATAATTATTAGAAATCATATAATTTCAGAACTATGCCAGATATAAAACTAATGTTCAAAAATCACTTACTGGTTCCTTTTAATTGGTAAAATTTCAGAACTATGCCAGATATAAAACTAATGTTCAAAAATCACTTACTGGTTCCTTTTAATTGGTAAATCCAAGTTAAAAATGAAAATAAAAATGGGATCATTTACTTTAGCAACAAAACTATAATGTTTCTAGAAATTAATCCAAGAAGACCTTTATGGAGAATTTATGTGTCAGTATAAAGGACATTATGCAAAATACAAATGTACTGAGAATTATTTCACAACAAGTATAGTGACCGTATTGTAAAGACTTCAATTCTCTTTAAATTAAGTGATAATTCAAAAATTATTTTATTTAATAAAATACCAAGAAGAATTTTAATTAATAAAATAATTAAAATTTATGGAGAATCACAGTGTTCCAATATTCCAGTAGCTAAAACAATTTGAAAAATAATATCAACTGAGGGCTCTCATTTACCAGTTATTAAGATTGGAGAAGGAAATGGCAACCCACTCCAGTGTTCTTGCCTGGAGAATCCCAGGGACGAGGCAGCCTGGTGGGCTGCCGTCTCTGGGGTCGCACAGAGTTGGACACGACTGAAGGGACTTAGCAGCAGCAGCAGCAAGATAAACAGAATCACAGCAAATTCAATAATGTGATACACTGAAGCACACAAGAAATAAACCAGTGGGACAGAATGTAGGTCCAGCAAGTGACCTATGTGTATTTGGAAATTTAGTTCACAGTGGATTGACATCTAGAAGCAGTGCATTAGTGTAGAAAAAAATGAGTCATTTTGTAAAAATTGTTGAAAATAGTGGCACATCGTTTAATAATAATGATGAAGATGATGATATTAACAATGATAACTGTGTGGTGTTCAAAATGTATCAGACAATCATCCAAACACTTTAAAGGTACCAAGCTTTTTGATAAAAGAGTCCATTAAGCTGAACATTATTATTACTTGTATTTTATAGATGAGGAAATTAAGGCATAGAATGTTATGATTTTTTATGGAAAATAATCTGAAGCACTTTGATGTATGCCCCAAACTAACACTACACTGTAAAACAAGTATTCTTCAATAATAATCATAATATCCCCTCACTTAACTTTGCAAAGTCATTTTTCTAGTTAAATACAACAAAGTTAGTGAGGCTACTCAGTCATTGAGGAACTGCCATATAAATTTAAGTTGCTAAGAGTGTTGCTGTCAAAACTAACTCTTTTCAAAACTGTTGAAGTGAAATTTTGTTCATACTCTCAAGGCCTCCTCAAAGGTTACCTCCTCAGTGGCATGGTCCTATCCCCATAGACAGAATTGATCCTTTTCTTGTCAAAACTCCACTCTACTTGGGAGCAGAGTCAGGATACAAACTCAACGGTTTAGCTACAGAGTCTTTTCTCTTATCCATTGTACTTTTTTGTCTTTATAGGTGGAAAAATTAATTAGATCCCTATCCCTTTTGTGACTGTGGGATAATTGTTTTACAAAGTTGTGTTGGTTTCTGCTGTGCAACAATGCTAATGAGTCATAATTATACTTTATGTGTGAAACGTAAATCTTATAGAATTAAAAGCAGTGGAATATACAGAGTAAAGAGCTGGATTACTTTTTGTGAATTGATATCTGTATCTTCAGTAACCAAAATATTAATATCTAGAATATCTAAAAAATATCTGAAAATTAGGAAAAGTTGAAATATAAAAATAATCAAATAACTAAAAATAGGTAACTTATCAAAGGGAAAGCCTGTACTCCCAATAAGAATATTAAGAAATACTCAACCTCACTAGTTAACTTACAGTCCATGGGGTGGCAAGGAGTCAGACATGACTGGGCGACTAACACTTAAAGATGAGGTATTTACAGATATCATATGCAGTGTTACAGTGAAAAATATAGTGTTTGCTTAAATATATATTTAAACATATTTAATATTACATACATAGTTAAGCATGAAAAATACTATCATTCTCCCCAGATACACATAAATCTTTCATTTTATAGAGAAGACAGACAATGATAAGGTTACTGATAAGATAATTATAAGGTTGCTATTTCTTAGAAGAACCGGTGCCACAGAAATGACTAGAAAAGAGAGGCTTGGTTGCACATCTTTGACACAGAAGCTCATCCAGGAGAGTTTGTTGAAACAAATTAAATTCTTATAATCAGCATCCTTCATTTTCAACAATTTTTAATTCCTTTACTTCTCCCATCTGGACAATGTAGCTATTCGCTTATTGTGTGTGTGTGCGCACGTGTGTGTGTGTGTGAGAGAGAGAGAGAGAGAGAGAGAGTACTGAACTGAACTGATTAAGTCAGAAGTAAATTTAATTTTGTCACACATATTTTGCAAATTAGAGAAGACATGAGGGAGTAAGAATATTTCTTCTGTAGACGTTTAATTGGAAAGCTATTAAATTATATTTCTATATAATGTTTTACTAATATAATTTTGAAATCACACTTTTAAATTTCAACAATGCTTTTTTGACTCATGTAGAAAGAAAGAATAGTTCATAAAATCAAATAAATTAAACCATCTTCTTACAGAATAAAAGATAATAAACTTTAATCCTTATATTCTAATCAAATATATTTTTTGGAAATACAAGTAAGGAAACTTTTTGATAATTGTTAAATGACAATTCATATGAAAATAACTTTTAAAGTAGAAATTCTAATTACTTACATGTGTGTATTTTAAACAAAACCACCTGAATTGCTGCATGTATGTATGATGAGGTGAGTTCTAGAATAGTGTTCTAATAAAAAGAAAAAACAAAAAATAATTCAACCTTCTTCCCCAAAGTGTATTTAATTCCTTTCTCTACTCAATTGGAATAAGAAAGCAGAAATTATCTTATAGGATTTTATTTATAAGCCCCACTACACCTTTATATCTGGTCCTAAATCTTTTGGATAAACTGTTCTGTTCCTTAAGGGAGGGGAAAAAAGCTACAGGAAAAACAAAAGAGATAATGCATTTCTGAGGATGAAGCTCCTATTGTTGTAAATAAATGTTTGAATAATCTGATTATAAACATGAAGCCTCCTAATATTCTCCACTACCATTTTCTTCTATCAGATAGAATTTTGCTGGAATAATACTAGGCCTTGGAATTTAAGATATCTGGATTGAAACCCATGCTCTATTATTTGCAAAGATGTTTGATATTTGGCAAATGTCTCAGCCATTGAACTTCATAGATATTTTGCTTAGGATTAAACTACATGGTGATTTCTTAATTAATAGTATAGTTAGAGGACATAGAATATAATCAGATAATGGTGATTATTAATAATGGAAATAATTATAATTATGGAGCTAGAATTGATGATGATGATGATAGAATGGAAGCTTGATCGTATCTTTTTACTAAGGAGTTTCTGATTCATAAATATGAGCCAAGTCAACTACACTGTAGAGAAAATGGCATACAGCTTCTACATGAGAGAACTTTCATCTGATTTAACAATAAAAGAAGACATTCATTTCTGGGTATATAAAAACCTGGTTTCAAGCCCTGTAGAGGATGGCCAGAGCTGGCTTCTGGAGTAGCTGATCTATGCAATTATTGGGCACCAAGCTCCTAAGGTCTCCACTCTTGGTTTAAGCTCTGTTGCCTCCATCGAAATTCTTCATACTTTTTAAACAAGGGGTTCTACATTTTCATTTGGGTCTAGCCAGTTATGCAGTCTGTTCTGGGAGGGACCATGCATAGGAAAAAACTCACAATGTTAACATTCAAAAGTTCTTTCCTTTGCATTAAGGCAGATAAGATACCTCACGCAGAGTAGGGGCAAAACTCTCAATAAGAACAGAAATCTTGGTTCCTGTCCTAGAAGGACTTATGATCTCATTGTGTAGCATAGAATACATAAATGCAAAGATACATGAAACACAGATTATGACAATTTAAAAAGGAAACACTCCATTTCATGACCTAGGGAATACTGTAGATTTGAAATATTCACCAAGTAAACTACTTTCAGTTCAGTTCAGTCACTCGGTCGTGTCCAACTTTTTGCGACCCCATGAATCGCAGCACGCCAGGCCTCCCTGTCCATCACCAACTCCCGGAATTCACTCAGACTCACATCCATCGAGTCAGTGATGCCATCCAGCCATCTCATCCTCTGTCGTCCCCTTCTCCTCCTGCCCCCAATCCCTCTCAGCATCAGAGTCTTTTTCAATGAGTCAGTTCTTCGCATGAGGTGGCCAGAGTACTGGAGTTTCAGCTTTAGCATCAGTCCTTCCAAAGAACACCCAGGGCTGATCTCCTTCAGAATGGACTGGTTGGATCTCCTTGCAGTCCACGGGACTCTCAAGAGTCTTCTCCAACACCACAGTTCAAAAGCATCAATTCTTCGGCGCTCAGCCTTCTTCACAGTCCAACTCTCACATCCATACATGACCACAGGAAAAACCATAGCCTTGACTAGATGAACCTTTGCTGGCAAAGTAGTGTCTCTGCTTTTGAATATGCTATCTAGGTTGGTCATAACTTTCCTTCCAAGGAGTAAGCGTCTTAATTTCATGGCTGCAGTCACCATCTGTAGTGATTTTGGAGCCCAGAAAAATAAAGTCTGACACTGTTTCCCCATCTATTGCCCATGAAGTGGTGGGACCAGATGCCATGATCTTCGTATACTTTAAGGCATGCTAAAGTTTTATTCTGAAGAATTTTTGAACACTCAACTCTGTGTGACTAAAATGCTCTCTGGCATTATGACTTGAATCTTCTTCACCTGCCTGTGCCACAGATACACCTCTCAGAGATACTACTGTATCTGGTGGGATTAAACAACTTTCACACCCCTTTTCCTAAATTTTGATCAATATGTAAACTATAATTTTGCTACCACTGAATACAAATCTTAGCATCATGCTTAAAGAAGATATAAATGCATCATAGTCTCCTAAATAGGACTGCCTATACTCAAATCCAAATCCTAACTCCACTACTTTGCATGTAACCTTGAACACACTGTCAAACCACGCTAAAACTTGTTTTTCTTATTTATACTATGAGGTTAATAATAGAATCCCCATAAGGGTGATGATGAGAAATTAATAAGGCCATTCATCTAAGGTATTTAGTAAAGGAGCTGACAGGTGGCAAGCACTCTGCATGTTAGAAGTGATGATAAAGAGGCGAAGAATGTTGATAATAATGGTGATGATGATAAATAGGATGTTATTAAAGTATTGAACTTAGTACATTCCAGACATTTTACAAGTAAGCACCTTCTGTTTAAAAGTATAACACATTAACACAGCATCATTCTGCCAACAAAAAAAGAGCATACATGAACTTACATTTTGAGTAAGAGCTATGCTTATGACGTTAACAGTTCTACACAGACAGTGAATGATGTTATAATTTCATATACTAGACACAGTAATGGTTGTTGTGTTGTAATTATTGCTGCTGCTGCTGCGTCACTTCAGTCGTGTCCAACTCTGTGCGACCCCATAGACGGCAGCCCACCAGGCTCCCCTGTCCCTGGGATTCTCCAGGCAAGAACACTGGAGTGGGTTGCCATTTCCTTCTCCAATGCATGAAAGTGAAAAGTGAAAGTGAAGTCACTCAGTCGTGTCCAACTCCTAGCGACCCCATGGACTGCAGC
Organism: Bos indicus; assembly: GCF_029378745.1. NCBI lineage: Eukaryota > Metazoa > Chordata > Mammalia > Artiodactyla > Bovidae > Bos > Bos indicus. The sequence goes on along the minus strand of NC_091788.1, from coordinate 14,959,091 downwards.
ACACCAGGCTCCTCCGTCCACGGGATTTTCCAGGCAAGAGTGCTGGAGTGGGGTGCCATTGCCGCTAATACACTATTATTTTGAGAGTTTCAATTACTTAAAGGGTTCCACCAATTATTCTCTGACACAAAAATGCTTAACATATGGAATCATCATGAACAAGGAGATAGGAAAGTGAGACCTAACAATTATCAAAAATCTCCTCTGTTCTAGGTACTGGGTGTGGCCCTTCCATATGCTTCAGGTCATCTAATTATCATAGTCTTTTACAGTCTTTGAGGCAAAAATGTTTAATAAACTCTCACAGATTAGAAACTTAGACTGGAAAAGAAGCTTGTATAACTTCTCCAATTGCATATGCATATGATAAAAAATGATTCAATATCAGAACTCAATTCCAGGGACAGAATTCACCTTCTTCTTTCCATTAACTCACCTTTTTTTCTACTCCATAGGGATGATCATCTTCATCTACAAAAGATAAAGGTAACTGCAGACAGCCCTTATATAGGCAGGTTGCTTTTTAAGTGATGTTGTAATTCCGTAGTGAAAATGGCATTTTAGAAGAAAGAGGTACAGATCAGGTGAATTTTTAAACATTGTCATGGGGTTCAAAAATGTTCTTGTACATCAAATTTAAAAAATCTACAGTTGTCAACTATGTCACAGTAGAAAAATATATCCATCTACTCAAGGGCCAAGAGAAAATTTAACTAAAATTTGAATTCATGCTTGTCTTAGGCAGTTTTCCTTATCTTTGTTAGTTACAATGTCTCTATTTACAAAACAAATATATAGTTTTAAAAAAGATTATCTGGCTTGAAATAAGTAACAGAGTAGAAAGTATAGATAAACTCTTCATTATACAAATAAGAGCTATTATGATCCTGTTGGCTTGAAACTGAACTAGAAGTTCAACAAATTCTTATGAAGACTAAGAACTATTAATTATATTTATCAATTTGATGGATTGCTAAAATATCATTTTTCATTTTCATTTCATTTGGAGACAAAAATGTCTCCAATCCCACTGTTTCTGTTTGACAAAGTTATACATTATCTATATGTTCTAAAGGTACAAATGTATTTTAAATTGTGTTATCACATTCATCTGAAACATTAATAATTGCTTGTACATGATTATATAATCAATCACAGTACTAGTAAGTTATAATACCTTCCTAAATTTCCTAAACCCTACATAAATGCATAATCTAATTTAAAGGTAGATTTATTTGTAAAATATACTTCTGACTATGACACTGGAGCCCAATAGCACAAAGTAACTCACAGTGAGCAGTGGGGAACAGGTTTGATTACAATGAACTAAAAATGGTTACATGGGGGTTGGGAAGAAGAGAAAGGCTGGATGGCAGAGAAAGATGGAATATATTAAAAGGGAGAATAAACTGGAGATAAAATGCCCCAGAGTCTTGGGAGCACATCCTTGAATATATTTGGAATGAAAGAGCTCAGGTGGACCTGAGCAACTGATGAGAACAGAGGCCAGAACAGCCTGCTCCACGCCATTGCCATTTGATGGGCCATGATCATAGGGACAATGAAAACCGGAAAACCTACAATCCTTTCTCACTTGGGTAAGAAAGTAAAGTGAAAGTGAAATTGGCTCAGTAATATCTGACTCTTTGGGAGCGCACGGACTATATCGCCCATGGAATTCTTCAGGCCAGAATACTGGAGTGGGTAGCCTTTCCCTCCTCCAGGGGATCTTCCCAACCCAGGGATCGAACCCAGGACTCCCACACTGCAGGAGGCTTCTTTACCAGCTGAGCCACCAGGGAAGCCAAGAATACTGGAGTGGGTAGCCTATCCCTTCTCCAGGGGATTTTCCCAAACCAGGGATTGAACCCAGGTCTCCCTCATTGCAGACAGATTCTTTACCATCTGAGTCACCAGGGAAGCCCAAGGAGACTTGAAGTAAAGTGAAAGTCGCTCAGTTGTGTCCAACTCTTTGTGACCCCATGGACTATACAGTCCATGGAATTCTCCAGGCCAAAATAGTGGAGTGGGTAGCCTTTCCCTTCTCCAGGGGATCTTCCCAATGGAAGGATCAAACCCAGGTCTCCCGCATTGCAGGCAGATTCTTCATGAGCTGAACTACAAGGGAGACCCAAGGAGACTCTTAGATGATAATAAACTTTTTTAAATTATAACTTGGATCCTTTTATTCCATATAATATATTCAAAAAGTCTCCATGTTAGGCATATAAATAAAAGTTAGGTGGGCAAACATTCCCAAGGTGCAATGCAAGAATGGCAGATGGAGGGCAGAATATAGGTAACTCAACATTGTCTTCTTTTTCTGTAATGACTTTTTATCCTCCTAAAATAACTTATGTCCACATGTAAGAACTGCACCACACAAACTACTTCTGTATGGTGCTATCCTAATAACATAGTGCTCAGTCTGAAATTCCAGAGAAGTCATAATTGAAGTAGATAAAAGAGAATAAATTCAGGTGTTAGAAAAAAGTAAAGAAAATATACCAAACCATCTGAAACATAATTATCATGTTTCCTGTTGGAAGTCACAGACAGGCTATGTCCTGGATTCAATCTCCAAACCCCACATTCCCAATCTCCAGAGTTGAGGACTTCATAAAACACAGGACTTTCATTTTAAAACTAAGGGCACTTTGCTTCTCTTCTTTTTAAGCACATACTCTAATGGAGGTTTGATATAGCTTTTCTAAAATGGTAAATCATTATAGTGATTATGTTAATTAAAAATGTAAGTTGTGCTATCACTTAATCTCAAACAAATATATGTTCTATTTTGTGAATAATATACAATGCAAGCCCTTTTCCAAACATTTGTTTGATTTTATTTTTTAAATGGGAAACTAAATTAAATAGAGATTGCATGGTGCTTTTGTTTGTTTTTGGTTTTGTTTCTTGCTCACTGACAGTATTTAGCTAATCTGGTCAAAATGAAAATATCTATTTATAAAAATGCTAACAATACCACTGCTATGAGTGCATATAATTTATGCAGTATTTTATACTTAAAAAAATTCACTTCCTTTAAGACACCTGTGACCTCATAAAAGGACATAAAAGGCTCAGTGGTAAAGAATCCACCTGCCAATGCAGGAGATGCAAGTTCGATCCCCAGGTCAGGAAGATCCCCTGGAGATCTAGTATTCTTGCCCGGGAAATCCCATGCACAGAGGAGCCTGGCAGTTACAGTCCATGGGGTTGTAAGAGTCAGACATGACTTAGTGACAAAATAAGAACAACAATGTCATAAAAATAGATAAGGATGGCATCATCTTCATTTCACATATACGTAAAGAAAGCACACTCTTAAACTTTCCAGTGATATCATCATTATCCCACATCTAGTAAATTATACAGTTTAGATTAGAATTTGGAGAAGGCAATGGCAACCCACTCCAGTACTCTTGCCTGGAAAATCCCATGGGCGGTGGAGCCTAGTAGGCTGCATTCCATGGGGTCTCGAAGAGTCAGACACGAGTGAGAGACTTCACTGTCCCTTTTCACTTTCATGCATTGGAAAAGGAAATGGCAACCCACTCCAGTGTTCTTGCCTGGAGAATCCCAGGGACAGGGGAGCCTGGTGGGCGGCCGTCTATGGGGTCGCACAGAGTTGGACACAACTGAAGCGACTTAGCAGCAGCAGCAGCAGCAGATTAGAATTCTCTCTTCTTTATCCTGGTTCGGCATTTATTCTGCCACACTGTCACCTCTGAATGTTTATATACAGCTAATAATTGTATATGAGGCAAAGGTGAAATGAAATAAAATAGGTAGAAGATTTTAGCATGTCAGCCCAGGAATGAACCTCTAGTAAGAACTTTCCATATAAATTCCATATATATTTCCTATGTTAATTAAGTAGAAGGTAGAGAGATTTTTTGCATATACCCAAGACACACACATTCATACTGCTCCCCATTATTAACATCACCTGGTATGGTGGTACGTTTGTTATAACCGGTGATACGTCATAACCACCCAAAGTCTATAGTCAACATGTGAGTTCATTCTTGGTGTTGTTCAGTCTATGTGTTTGAACGGATGTATAATGACAGCATTCATCATTATAGCATCACACAGAGTATTTTCTCTGCCCTAAAAATTCTTTGTACTCAGATAACATACTAATTTTCAACATTATAAATCGAATCTCAAATGGTGCTGTACACACTCATGCAAGCTGGCCCTTCTGAGTAGTTACAGTCTTACAGAGACAACTTGTACTATACTGTTCATTTATGGTCAAAAAAAAGAATAACATGGGATCAGGTATGCAATGGTACATACTCACTTAGAAAATACTTTGTAAGAATAGAATGCACAGCTCAGAAAATCTCCTTTAATGGTAGGGCAGATAGGGAACTATACTGAAATGTCAAAGTGCAAACCTTCTTTAGGAATTTGAAATAATATAAAAAAATGTATAAATTTGCTTTTCACAGATGAATGGCAACAGGAAGAAAGATTGCTGACATATTCTATCTTGGGATATGATCATTCTAGGGCAGGAAGATTTAAGTTGAATGTGACCATGTTTTAAAATCAGCCCAATGGGCTCAGTTTGTTAAAAGTGAGACTTGAATGAACATATTAAGACATGGATTCCATAATATTTAAAGATAAGTAATGGACGGCCAGCAACAAGAAAATATTATGTAATGGAAGCAGCAATACTAATACTGAATCAAAGGATGAGTGATGCTTGATAAAAATATTAGTGCTAATATTTCTCTATCTCATAGCAGATACATCATGTGAGGACATCAACAGATGTAATTACTTAATTCCTTCAAAGCACATTTGAAAAAGAAATCAAAGCTATCCTTACTATAATAATGACAATTGAGGACATATTATGGCTGCCACTTTTCAAATTATAGAAATGTAATCACACATACATACAGTCACAGACAAGCAGGTATACACGCATGCTCACCTCATGGTCTTTCTTATAAATGTATCCATCATTTCCATCACTGCTTTTAGCCTGATAAAAGACTCTTGGAACTTCTACATTTACTCATAGTTACCAAGACATCCAAAACTTAGGAGACTTAGGAGTAATTCTTCAATGACTTATTGATTAGTATTCCCATTACTCATTTCTGTGCAAAAACTAGCCTGAAACTTAGTGACTTATGATAATAATAACTATTCTGTATTGCTCATGATTGTGTGAGTTAGGAATTTGGTCCTGGCTTCCTGACATGGATAGTGTCATTAGGTAGTATTAAGCTGGTAGTTGAGTTGATATTAGAGGTCTAAGTTAGATTTATTTATATTTCTGGTGCTTGGCAGGAAGGCTAGACTCAGCTGTGGCTGTCATCAGGCATGCCTACAATGTGGCATCTTTTTAGCATGATGAAAGTGAAAATGAAAGTTCTAGTCGCTCAGTGGTGTCCGACTCTGTGTGATCTGTCCATGGAATTCTCCAGGCAATAATATTGGATTGGGTAGCCATTCCCCTCTCCAGGAGATCTTCCCAGGTATCCCACATTGCAGGCAGATTCTATACCATCTGAGCCACACTGGAGTTGACTTAGCATAGTGGATTCAGGGTAGTTGGACTTTTTTACAAGGTGGGCCAGGATTCTAAGCAAGTTTTCTATGAATAAGTTAGAAGCTTCCAAGTCTTATATGACCTAGCTTCAGAAGTCATTTGATATCATTTCTGCTATATTCTGTTAGTCAAACCATTTGAAAGCCTGCTCAGATACAAGGGATAGGGGCACATAGACCCCATCTCTCCATGGAGAGAATAGCAAAGAAAGTGTTGCCATGTTTTAAAGCCAGCCCAAATTGGCTCATTTAGATCAAAGTGAAACTTGAAAGAATGTCCCAAGACAGGTACTTGATAATCTGTGCCTTTGTTTTCAAGTACCAGCCAAACCCATTTTTCTTTTTCCCCCTGACTAACCATCATGAAATTCACCACTTTGAAACAATTAAACAGTGCAGCATGTAGTAAAGCCAGTATGTGAACTGGGAACTTCCAGATGTTCAAGCTAGTTTTAGAAAAGGCAGAGGAACCAGAGATCAAATTGCCAACATCCGCTGGATCATAGAAAAAGCAAGAGAGTTCCAGAAAAACATCTATTTCTGCTGTATCGACTATGCCAAAGCCTTTGACTGTGTGGATCATAATAAACTGTGGAAAATTCTGAAAGAAATGGGAATATCAGACCACCTGACCTGCCTCTTGAGAAACCTGTATGCGGGTAGGGAAGCAAGAGTTAGAACTGGACATGGAACAACATACTGGTTCTAAATAGGAAAAGGAGTATGTCGAGGCTGTATATTGTCACCCTGCTTATTTAACTTAAACACAGAGCATATCATGAGAAACGCTCGGCTGGAGGAAGCACAAGCTGGAATCAAGTTTGCCAGGAGAAATATCAATTAACCTCAGATATGCAGATGACACCACCCTTATGGCAGAAAGTGAAGAACTAAAGAGCCTCTTGATGAAAGTGAAAGGAGAGAGTGAAAAAGTTGGCTTAAAGCTCAACATTCAGAAAACTAAGAGCATGGCATCCAGTCCCATCACTTCATGGCAAGTAGATGGGGAAACAGTGGAAACAGTGTCAGACTTTATTTTTCTGGGCTCCAAAATCACTGCAGATGGTGATTGCAGCCATGAAATGAAAAGACGCTTGCTCCTTGGAAGGAAAGTTATGACCAACCAGCATATTAAAAAGCAAAGACATTACTTTGCCAACAAAGGTCTGTCTAGTCAAGGCTATGGTTTTTCCAGTAGTCATGTATGGATAAGAGTTGGACTATAAAGAAAGCTGTGTGTCGAAGAATTGATGCTTTTGAACTGTGGTGTTGGAGAAGACATTGAGAGTGTTTTGGACTGCAAGGTGATCCAACCAGTCCATCCTAAAGGAGACCAGTCCTGTGTGTTCATTGGAAGGAATGATGCTAAAGCTGAAACTCCAATACTTAGGCCACCTCATGCAAAGAGTTGACTCATTGGAAAAGACTCTGATTCTGGGAGGGATTGGGTGCAGGAGGAGAAGGGGATGACAGAGGATGAGATGGCTGGATGGCATCACCGACTCGATGGACATGAGTTTGAATAAACTCCAGGAGTTGGTGATGGACAGGGAGTCCTGGCATGCTGCAATTCACGGGGTTGCAAAGAGTCAGACATGACTGAATGACTGAACTGAACTGAATATATATATATACATATACATATGTAACTATGTTCCCTTGATATCTCTAATTTTCTTGAAGAAATCTCTAGTCTTTCCCATTCAATTATTTTCCTCTATTTATTTGCATTCTTAATGCAAAGAAATAGTTCATGCTTTCGAACTGTGGTGTTAGAGAAGACTCTTGAGAATCCCTTGGACAGCAAGGAGATCAAATCAGTCGACCCTAAAGGAAATCAGTCCTGAATATTCACTGGAAGGATTGATACTGGAGCTGAAACTCCAATACTTTGGCTACCTGATCTGAAGAACTGACTCATTGGAAAAGACCATGATGCTTGGAAAGATTAAAGGTAGAAGAAGGGGACGACATAGGATGAGATGGTTGGATGGCATCACTGACTCAATGGACAAGACTTTGAGCATACTTCGTGAGACAGTGAAGAACAGGGAAGCCTGGAGTGCTGCAGTCCATGTGGTCACAAAGAGTCGGACATGACTGAACACGACTGAACAACAATAAGCATAAACATGACTTAAAATAATCAGGTCTTTTTAAACACAGATATCTATGTCATCATCTGTGCCACACTTGGACAATGTGCCTGAAGTCTTAAAAACTCCATTGATTCTTTCCGGATTTCATGGACATATTGAGAACATAGGTTATCTGTCATGTGTTGACAGATAATTACAGCAACAAGAACATTCTTATCTTCCAAAAATCTGGCCCAGTGGTTTCCATATTGTGACATCGATTATTCACTTCATGACAATATCCCCTTGATCTTAAAACCAAAGGTGGGGAGGGGGCATATTCTCTGTGACTTATCAAATGCAATGGAAATATAACATTGAATTTTCAGCCACCAGGACATTCTAGAACACAAATCAGGGGGAAGCCAGTACATAGGCGAGTTGTCATAGCGAAACTATTTTAGGCAGCCTGGAGATGGATGGTACTGGCAAAATAGAAGAGGGCACAAAATGAAAGGTCAGGGAATAATAAGAAAAAAAAAGTTGGAAAAAGAGGTGCTTCAGGAAGATAGTATTTTTCCTAATAAGACTATTTAAAGAAAGAGTAGAAAAGAGGATTATCCACTAGAGGATTATTTAGTAAGCCAACACCATGGTTAAGTTTTTAGAGACATACAGTGACCTATTTTGTGATTTTCATCATTTTTTAACAGGAAGAAAGTAAAGTATAGAAGAGAAAATTTGGTCAAGGTCTTAACTGAAGATGGAAGCACTAGGATTCGACTTCAGGTTTATCTGATTCTTTTAACATCCCACCCTCTTTCAAAGCCCAATGCTATTGAAATCTCAGAAGACTAGTATAATAAATGTTTGAGCAACATATTCCAGGACTATGACTTTAGGCAGACTTTCTGCTGCTGCTGCTAAGTTGCTTCAGTCGTGTCCAACTCTGTGTGACCCCACAGACGGCAGCCCACCAGGCTCCGCCATCCCTGGGATTCTCCAGGCAAGAACACTGGAGTGGGTTGCCATTTCCCTCTCCAATGCATGAAAGTGAAAGTGAAGTCACTCAGTAAGTGTCAGACTCTTCGTGACCCCATGGAGTGCAACCTACCAGACTCCTCCATTCATAGGATTTTCCAGGCAAGAGTACTGGAGTGGGGTGCCATTGCCTTCGCCGAGGCAGACTTTCTAGAAGATAACGATTGAACTGTCCTTTAAAGGATACTCAAGATTTTTCTAAGTGAATAAAGAAGGGTAGCATGTAGAAAGAAACTATTGTTTAAAGCTCTGTCTTATAGTGTATGATGTGTGTGTAAATAAAGTCATAAGAAATGAGTGTGGAAGAGGTGGGCTTCCTAGGTGGTACTAGGGGTAAAGAACATGCCTGTCAGTGCAGGAGATGTAAGAGACTTGGGTTTGATCCCTGGGTTGGGAAGATCCCCTGCAGGAGGTCATGGCAACCCACTCCAGTATCTTGCCTGGAGAATCCCATGAACAGAGGAGCCTGGCGGGCTACAGTCCATGGGGTCACACAGAATCGGACATGACTAAAGTGACTTAGCATGCACACACATGGAAGAGGCACAGGTTAATCTGGAAGGGTCTCAGGCTTTGGAATCAAACATAATAATTAAGAGTCACAGTCATATTGGGTCTAGGATAATTTATACAATCTAATGTTATATTTTCTCACTTATTCATGTATTCATCAATTACTTTATTCACTATTTCAACAGATATTTCTTTGGATGCAAATTATGTACTACACAATATAATAGATACTAGGGGTTACTTCTGAACAGAAAAGCTACAATCCTCTGTTTGTACAGTGCTTAAAGTCTCATGGAGGAGGCGCGTGCCTAATGGCCAGCACTGAGCTTCTAGCTTGCATGTGTGACAGGTAGCTGTGAAAACAGCGAAAGAAGGCTGCTGCGGCTTCTTACGCTCTGGATGCCAGCTACAGCGGAGTGTCTTTCAATTCAACAGTCCAAGGGCAGTCCCCTGACTTCCGCGACCCCAGTTCTGTCCATGATTTTGTGAGTACCTTTTCTTTATTTAGTCTCTTCTGCTTAAAATACCTAGCAACTTTTTTTTTTCTGTTTCCTGAATTAAATCATGACCATAATAGTGAGTCAGAGCTATAAATAGACAAGTTACATAATATGTTTGGTGCCATGATAGCCAAAAACAAAATGACAGAACAGTCAAACTTTACTTTCAGTTCACCCAGGGTTTGCAGCACTGAGCAGCACTGAAGAATGTGAGATTAAACTGCATTCTCTTCCTGTTCTAAAATTCCACAAATCTAAAAGAACAAGCCATTCTACTCATAAAAAAGTATTTGCAAACACATCAATATTTCATAAGATAGTTTCTGTCCTAAGGAACATCATTCGTCTTTACTTGATTCTTACAAGGATAAATGTCACATTAGTTGTTATAATGGGAGGAAATCATTTAGCTACTTGGGAGCTTTCAGGTTTGAATGAAACTAGGTTAAAATTGATATGTCTTCTGTGTGAACAATGGTGCACAGGTGTGAGAGTTTTACCACTGGAAAATATGGAGTGAGATAACTATATTTTAAGCTTTTTTGTTATTGTTGTTATCATCACACATGCTCCCTCATCTCATTGCCAATTTATTATTGCTGCTGCTGCTGCTGCTAAGTGGCTTCAGTCGTGTCCGACTCTGTGCGACCCCATAGACGGCAGCCCACCAGGCTCCCCTAATTTATTATTAAACACTAGAAAATGAGAGTCTCCACATCAGGAACAATTTGTATCTTTATTATGAGACAGGTAGACTGGGAGCGAAAAAGAGACTTTTGTATCTTCCTGGCACCATCATTTCTAAAGAAAGTTTGAGGCAGGTTCAATCGCTGGGTCGGGAATATCCCCTGGATGAGAGCGTGGCAACTCACTCCAGTATTCTTGCCTGGAGAATCCCATGGATAGAGGAGCCTGGCAGGCTACAGTCCATGGGGTCGACTGAAATGACTTAGCATGCAGCACACATAAGAACTAGGCTTGGAACTGTCAAGCTCTCACCTCTGCCTTTTTCTACAGCCAAATGTTGACTATGTTTGAAGTTGGGTGCAAAGATGTAAACTGACTGATTTCAATGTAAGAAGACTACTAGACACAAAATCTTCCTCTTTTCCCAGATTTCAAGGAGGAGGAGCCAAGATGGCGGAGGAGTAGGACGGGGAGAACACCTTCTCCCCCACAAATTCATTAAAAGAGCATTTAAACGTCGAGTAAATTCCACAAAACAACTTCTGAATGCCGGCAGAGGACATCAGGCACCCAGAAAAGCAATCCAACTCTTCGAAAGGAGGTAGGAAAAAATATAAAAGACAAAAAAAGAGACAAAAGAGGGAGGGACGGAGTTCCGTCCCAGGAAGGGAGTCTTAAAAAGAGAGAAGTTTCCAAACACCAGGAAACCTTCTCACTGCCGAATCTGTGCCGAGCTTTGGAAGCACAGAGGGCAACATAACAGGAAGAAAAAATAAATAAACAATTAAAACTCGAAGATTGCGAGTCCTATGGTAACTCCCCCAGCGGAGAAGCAGCGCAGACGCCTGCACGCGCCATTAGCAAGCGGGGGCTGGGCAGGGAGGCGCAGCGCGGGCTGCATCGCTTAGAGTAAGAATCTGGCCTGAATACCCTGAGCACTATGTGAGCGAAATAATTTGGGCTAGCAAACCAGACTGTGGGATATCTACCACGCGAAAAGCCAGCCCCAACCTAAGACACCGCCAGGCCCGTGCACGGAACAAAGAATTGATCAGAGATAGCCGGCTGCAGACCTTCCCCCTCCGGTGAGAGGCAGCCAGAGCCGGAAGGGGGCAATCGCAGCCCCAGAGTGACATTATCTATAAAACTGTAAGCAGGCTTCTTTGCTAACTAAAATTTTTTGGGGGTCTGGACGGTTAACATCTGCCTGAGAAGGTGCGCCGGTTTTACACCCAGATAACCGAGTGGCGGGGAGGCGATAAGTCGCAGCATTGGCGCTCGCCAAACACCTCATCACTTGAGCTGCTCGGACCTGGGAAGAGCACAAAACTCAGGCCCAACTGAGTCTGTGCCTCTGAGGACTACCCGAGTGCCTGAACCTGAGCAGCTTGGACCTGGGAGGTACATGCAACCCAGGGCCAGCCTCGGATTGTTCCCGGCGGAACAACCTAGAGCCTGAGCAGTGTGGGCAGGGAGGCTACACGCACCGTGAGCGGGGGCAGACCCAGTGTGGCTGAGGCACTGCGAGTGCACGCCAGTGTTATTTGTTTGCAGCATCCCTCCCTCCCTCCCCACAGAGCGACTGAACAAAGAGAAGAAATACAGCTCCACCCATCAGAACACCGACACAAGCTTCCCTAACCAGGAAACCTTGACAAGCCACCTGTACAAACCCACACACAGCGAGGAAAAGCCACAATAAAGAGAACTCCACAAACTGCCAGAATACAGAAAGGATACCCCAAACTCAGCAATTTAAACAAGATGAAGAGACAGAGGAATACCCAGCAGATAAAGGAACAGGATAAATGCCCACCAAACCAAACAAAAGAGGAAGAGATAGGGAATCTACCTGATAAAGAATTCCGAATAATGATAGTGAAATTGATCCAAAATCTTGAAATTAAAATGGAATCACAGATAAATAGCTTGGAGACAAGGATTGAGAAGATGCAAGAAAGGTTTAACAAGGACCTAGAAGAAATAAAAAAGAGTCAATATATAATGAATAATGCAATAAATGAAATTAAAAACACTCTGGAGGCAACAAATAGTAGAATAACAGAGGCAGAAGATAGGATTAGTGAATTAGAAGATAGAATGGTAGAAATAAATGAATCAGAGAGAATAAAAGAAAAACGAATTAAAAGAAATGAGGACAATCTCAGAGACCTCCAGGACAATATTAAATGCTACAACATTCGAATCATAGGGGTTCCAGAAGAAGAAGACAAAAAGAAAGACCATGAGAAAATACTTGAGGAGATAATAGTTGAAAACTTCCCTAAACTGGGGAAGGAAATAATCACCCAAGTCCAAGAAACCCAGAGAATACCAAACAGGATAAACCCAAGGCGAAACACCCCAAGACACATATTAATCAAATTAACAAAGATCAAACACAAAGAACAAATATTAAAAGCAGCAAGGGAAAAACAACAAATAACACACAAGGGAATTCCCATAAGGATAACAGCTGATCTTTTAGAAACTCTTCAAGCCAGGAGGGAATGGCAAGACATACTTAAAATGATGAAAGAAAATAAGCTACAGCCCAGATTATTGTACCCAGCAAGGATCTCATTCAAGTATGAAGGAGAAATCAAAAGCTTTTCAGACAAGCAAAAGCTGAGAGAATTCTGCACCACCAAACCAGCTCTCCAACAAATACTAAAGGATATTCTCTAGACAGGAAACACAAAAATGGTGTATAAACTCGAACCCAAAACAATAAAGTAAATGGCAATGGGATCATACTTATCAGTAATTACCTTAAACGTAAATGGGTTGAATGCCCCAACCAAAAGACAAAGACTGGCTGAATGGATACAAAAACAAGACCCCTACATATGTTGTCTACAGGAGACCCACCTCAAAACAGGGGACACATACAGACTGAAAGTGAAGGGCTGGAAAAAGATTTTCCATGCAAATAGGGACCAAAAGAAAGCAGGAGTAGCAATACTCATATCAGATAAAATAGACTTTAAAACAAAGGCTGTGAACAGAGACAAAGAAGGTCACTACATAATGATCAAAGGATCAATCCAAGAAGAAGATATAACAATTATAAATATATAGGCACCCAACATGGGAGCACCGCAGTATGTAAGACAAATGCTAACAAGTATGAAAGGAGAAATTAACAATAACACAATAATAGTGGGAGACTTTAATACCCCACTCACACCTATGGATAGATCAACTAAACAGAAAATTAACAAGGAAACACAAACTTTAAACGATACAATAGACCAGTTAGACCTAATTGATATCTATAGGACATTTCATCCCAAAACAATGAATTTCACCTTTTTCTCAAGCGCACATGGAACCTTCTCCAGGATAGATCACATCCTGGGCCATAAAGCTAGCCTTGGTAAATTCAAAAAAATAGAAATCATTCCAAGCATCTTTTCTGACCACAATGCAGTAAGATTAGATCTCAATTACAGGAGAAAAACTATTAAAAATTCCAACATATGGAGGATGAACAACACCCTGCTGAATAACCAACAAATCACAGAAGAAATCAAAAAAGAAATCAAAATTTGCATAGAAACAAATGAAAATGAAAACACAACAACCCAAAACCTGTGGGACACAGTAAAAGCAGTCCTAAGGGGAAAGTTCATAGCAATACAGGCACACCTCAAGAAACAAGAAAAAAGTCAAATAAATAACCTAACTCTACACCTAAAGCAACTAGAAAAGGAAGAAATGAAGAACCCCAGGGTTAGTAGAAGGAAAGAAATCTTAAAAATTAGAGCAGAAATAAATGCAAAAGAAACAAAAGAGACCATAGCAAAAATCAACAAAGCCAAAAGCTGGTTCTTTGAAAGGATAAATAAAATTGATAAACCATTAGCCAGACTCATCAAGAAACAAAGGGAGAAAAATCAAATCAATAAAATTAGAAACGAAAATGGAGAGATCACAACAGACAACACAGAAATACAAAGGATCATAAGAGACTATTATCAACAATTATATGCCAATAAAATGGACAACGAGGAAGAAATGGACAAATTCTTAGAAAAGTACAACTTTCCAAAACTCGACCAGGAAGAAATAGAAAACCTTAACAGACCCATCACAAGCACGGAAATTGAAACTGTAATCAAAAATCTTCCAGCAAACAAAAGTCCAGGTCCAGACGGCTTCACAGCTGAATTCTACCAAAAATTTAGAGAAGAGCTAACACCTATCCTGCTCAAACTCTTCCAGAAAATTGCAGAGGAAGGTAAACTTCCAAACTCATTCTATGAGGCCACCATCACCCTAATACCAAAACCTGACAAAGATCCCACAAAAAAAGAAAACTACAGGCCAATATCACTGATGAACATAGATGCAAAAATCCTTAACAAAATTCTAGCAATCAGAATCCAACAACATATTAAAAAGATCATACACCATGACCAAGTGGGCTTTATCCCAGGGATGCAAGGATTCTTCAATATCCGCAAATCAATCAATGTAATACACCACATTAACAAATTGAAAAACAAAAACCATATGATTATCTCAATAGATGCAGAGAAAGCCTTTGACAAAATTCAACACCCATTTATGATAAAAACTCTCCAGAAAGCAGGAATAGAAGGAACATACCTCAACATAATAAAAGCTATATATGACAAACCCACAGCAAACATTATCCTCAATGGTGAAAAATTGAAACCATTTCCTCTAAAGTCAGGAACAAGACAAGGGTGCCCACTTTCACCATTACTATTCAACATAGTTTTGGAAGTTTTGGCCACAGCAATCAGAGCAGAAAAAGAAATAAAAGGAATCCAAATTGGAAAAGAAGAAGTAAAACTCTCACTATTTGCAGATGACATGATCCTCTACATAGAAAACCCTAAAGACTCCACCAGAAAATTACTAGAATTAATCAATGATTATAGTAAAGTTGCAGGATATAAAATCAACACACAGAAATCCCTTGCATTCCTATACACTAATAATGAGAAAACAGAAAGAGAAATTGAGGAAACAATTCCATTCACCGTTGCAATGAAAAGAATAAAATACTTAGGAATATATCTACCTAAAGAAACTAAAGACCTATATATAGAAAACTATAAAACACTGGTGAAAGAAATCAAAGAGGACACTAATAGATGGAGAAATATACCATGTTCATGGATTGGAAGAATCAATATAGTGAAAATGAGTATACTACCCAAAGCAATTTATAGATTCAATGCAATCCCTATCAAGCTACCAACAGTATTCTTCACAGAGCTAGAACAAATAATTTCACAATTTGTATGGAAATACAAAAAACCTCAAATAGCCAAAGCGATCTTGAGAAAGAAAAATGGAACTGGAGGAATCAACCTGCCTGACTTCAGGCTCTACTACAAAGCCACAGTTATCAAGACAGTATGGTACTGGCACAAAGACAGAAATATAGATCAATGGAACAAAATAGAAAGCCCAGAGATAAAACCACGCACATATGGGCACCTTATCTTTGACAAAGGAGGCAAGAATATACAATGGATTAAAGACAATCTCTTTAACAAGTGGTGCTGGGAAATCTGGTCAACCACTTGTAAAAGAATGAAACTAGAACACTTTCTAACACCATATACAAAAATAAACTCAAAATGGATTAAAGATCTCAACGTAAGACCAGAAACTATAAAACTCCTAGAGGAGAACATAGGCAAAACACTCTCTGACATACATCACAGCAGGATCCTCTATGACCCACCTCCCAGAATATTGGAAATAAAAGCAAAAATAAACAAATGTGACCTAATTAAACTTAAAAGCTTCTGCACATCAAAGGAAACTATTAGCAAGGTGAAAAGACAGCCTTCAGAATGGGAGAAAATAATAGCAAATGAAGCAACTGACAAACAACTAATCTCAAAAATATACAAGCAACTCCTCCAGCTCAACTCCAGAAAAATAAATGACCCAATCAAAAAATGGGCCAAAGATCTAAATAGACATTTCTCCAAAGAAGACATACAGATGGCTAACAAACACATGAAAAGATGCTCAACATACTCATTATCAGAGAAATGCAAATCAAAACCACTATGAGGTACCATTTCACACCAGTCAGAATGGCTGCGATCCAAAAGTCTACAAATAATAAATGCTGGAGAGGGTGTGGAGAAAAGGGAACCCTCTTACACTGTTGGTGGGAATGCAAACTAGTACAGCCACTATGGAGAACAGTGTGGAGATTCCTTAAAAAACTGGAAATAGAACTGCCTTATGATCCAGCAATCCCACTGCTGGGCATACACACTGAGGAAACCAGAAGGGAAAGAGACACGTGTACCCCAATGTTCATCGCAGCACTGTTTATAATAGCCAGGACATGGAAGCAACCTAGATGTCCATCAGCAGATGAATGGATAAGAAAGCAGTGGTACATATACACAATGGAGTATTACTCAGCCATTAAAAAGAATACATTTGAATCAGTTCTAATGAGGTGGATGAAACTGGAGCCTATTATACAGAGTGAAGTAAGCCAGAAGGAAAAACACCAATACAGTATACTAACGCATATACATGGAATTTAGAAAGATGATAACGATAACCCTGTATACGAGACAGCAAAAGAGACACTGATGTACAGAACAGGCTTATGGACTCTGTGGGAGAGGGAGAGGAAGGGAAGATTTGGGAGAATGGCATTGAAACATGTGAAATGTCATGTATGAAACGAGATGCCAGTCCAGGTTCAATGCACGATGCTGGATGCTTGGGACTGGTGCACTGGGACGACCCAGAGGGATGGTATGGGGAGGGAGGAGGGAGGAGGGTTCAGGATGGATTTTCTTTTAAAAATAAAAAAAAAAAGAAAAAAAAATCAACTCACAATGGATTAAAGACTTACGTGTGAAAGCTTAAACTGTAAAACTACTAGAAGAAAACACAGGGGGAAAGCTTCTTGACATTAATCTTGGCTATAATTTTATGTTTGTGACACCAAAAAAAAAAAAAAGAAAGTTTGAAGAGAAGTCAACAAGTCAGTTGTCATCATCTCTACCGTCAATAATAAATGATTCATGAATAGAAATTGTTCTTTCATAGCAGCTTCTACAAGCACCAAAACACTGTGGATCCTCAAACTCCATGGGGTAAAAGTGATCGTACAACCGAAACACATTCTTATCCTACGCAGAAGATATCTAAGCTTGCTGCTGGAACTGTGGAACTTCAATACTTGGTGCTTTTATCCTTCTCTAACCTAGACAGCATATTGAAAAGCAGAGACATTACTTTGCCAACAAAGGTCCGTCTAGTCAAGGCTATGGTTTTTCCTGTGGTCATGTATGGATGTGAGAGTTGGACTGTGAAGAAGGCTGAGCACCGAAGAATTGATGCTTTTGAACTGTGGTGTTGGAGCAGACTCTTGAGAGTCCCTTGGGCTGCAAGGAGATCCATCCAGTCCATTCTGAAGGAGATCAGCCCTGGGATTTCTTTGGAGGGAATAATGCTGAAGCTGAAACTCCAGTACTCTGGCCACCTCATGTGAAGAACTGACTCATTGGAAAAGACTCTGATGCTGAGAGGGATTGGGGGCAGGAGGAGAAGGGGATGACAGAGGATGAGATGGCTGGATGGCATCACTGACTCGATGGACGTGAGTCTGAGTGAACTCCAGGAGTTGGTGATGGACAGGGAGGCCTGGCATGCTGCGATTCATGGGGTCACAAAGAGTTGGACAGGACTGAGTGACTGAACTGAACTGACTGATCCTTCAGTCTGTAGGCATAACAACCTCTGAAATAAATGTAACTTTTTGTTGAGAAGGAATAAGACAGATCTTTTACTTTCTGCAATAGGTTTTTTTGAAAAGAATCACTGGCCTATTGATTGATTAGTATGGCAGGGAAACCTGTGTGTGTGTGTGTGTGTGTGTGTGTGTGTGTTTGTGTGTGTGTGTGTGTGTGTGTATTTTTCCCCTCCCATAGAATAGACTCGGAGAAGGAAATGGCAACCCACTCCGGTATTCTTGCCTAGAGAATCCTGTGGACAGAGGAGCCTGGTGGGCTGCCATCTATGGGGTGGCCCAGAGTCGGGTATGACTGAAGCTACTTAGCATGCATGCATGCATTGGAGAAGGAAATGGCAACCCACTCCAGTATTCTTGCCTGGAGACTCCCAGGGACAGAGGAGCCTGGTTGGCTGCTGTCTATGGGGTGGCACAGAGTTGGACACAACTGCAGCAACTTAGTAGCAGCAGCATAGAATAGGCTGGGTTGCCATGCCCTCCTCCAGGGGACCTTCCAAACCCAGGGACTGAACCCAGGTCTCCCGCATTGCAGGTGGATTCTTTATCAACTGAGCCACCAGAGAAACTCTTAGAATAGTCAGGTCACCACATTCTGTATAGAAATGAGTGATTTTCCCTCTATCAGAAATCCTTTCCACACCCTGAATGCTTTGTTTTTCATTGAACTGTTGGACTCTACACTACAGTTTAATAGTAGTAGATGAAAAAACAATTCCTTAATAGCAAAGGAAGTATCTTCATTTTCTCACTCTCCCCGTCACCTAGCCTAATGCTTGGTAATTTGACACAACTCAATAAATTTGACTGATCATCTTGAAATACATATGAAGGCCAATTGAAAAAAAAAAAACTCTGACCACTTTGGTCAAGTCTAACAAAGCTAAAGGGGAACAAACAAACACTTGCCCATAGATGTTTGTAAAAGGAATAAGTAGGAAGCTAAAAAGTCTTAGAAGGAGGATACAATTCAAAAAGAGAGCTTGGTCAGATGTATAAACCCCTGGAATGATCTGGAATAAGAGAATGAAGCTAGTTAAAACTATCAGGGTTACAGCAACTGCAATGTTAAAAAGTTAAGGTGAAATAAAATCCAAATATTTTAGTACAATAAACTTGGACTTAAGGACATAAAAATTGTGTCGACTTTAAATCAAGGCTGAATGCTTTTTATGGTTAATTTTATGTGTTAACATGGCCAGACAATGTTGACCAGTTATTTGGTCAAAAATTAGTCTAGATATTGCTCTAAAAACATTTTTCACATACAATTAACTTTTCTAATCGACTGACTTTAAGAAGTTGCTGTGCATATTTTGGGTGGGCTTCACCCAGTCAGTTGAAGGTTTTAAGAGCGAACGTTTCTCAGAGAAGGAATTTATACTCCAAACTGCAACATACAGATTCTGCCCATGTTTCTAATGTTTAGAATCTAAAATGCGAAATCAACTCTTATCTGAATCTGCAACTTGCTAGCTTGCCTTGTCATGCCCCAGTCATATGGTCCTATTTCTTTAAGAAGCTGTCTATCTGTGTGTCTATGTGCTTTCTATGTACCTATCCTACTAGCTCTGTTTATTTGGCTTTCTCCAGCTAATAAAAGCTGATAACATAAACCAGGAACAGAACCACTTAGGTTACACTGCAAGCCTCCATCACCTAAACTATGTAACTATGTTGGTTGTTCAGTCATGTCCAACTATTTGTTACCCCATGGACTATAGCCTACCAGGCTCCTCTGTCCATGGAATTCTCCAGGCAGGGATACTGGAGAAGCCATTCCCTTCTCCAGGGGATTGTCCCAACCCAGGGATCAACCTGGGTCTCCTGTGCTGCAGGGAGATCTTTACTGTCTGAGTCACCAGGGAAGCCCATAGACTTAAAAGTCCATTATTTTCTGATAACTGTGGTTGCCATGAACGTGTCTTAGGTGACTTCTAAAGCTTTACTTTTCAGAAACTGAGAACATTTTTGAAGGGCAACTCTGAAGCGGGTTTGAGCGATAAAAAAAAATTTTTAGCATCCCAGTCCAAGATCCCCTCCCCATCTTTCCCATTCCTTCTTCTTCCTTGGTGTGGGTACATAATTTTCAGTAGAACAATGGAGGCAGGCTGTCCTCAAAAAACAGACTTCTGAAAACAAAATTTGGTTTATTTCTCTCCTACTTAGTATCTTTCAGTGCTTTCTCAGCTCCTTTAGCAAAAAGGCTAAACTAAAATATGACATCCACAACCCACTGTAACTACCCTGACCTCTCTTTTACTGTATCACTAGGTCCCATCTAGTCCTCTTTCTCCCCTTCTCTTCCTCTGATCAAGCCTCGGTGGAATTTCTGGTTCCATGCTCTGCTTTATCGTTATTCTGCATTTTTTATTTTTTGGCCACACTACACAAGATATTAGTTCCTCAACCAGGTACGGAACCCACGCCCCCTGCACTGGATGTATGGAATCTTAACCACTGGACTGTCAAGGAAGTTCCCTCACTCTGCGTCTTTGAAATGCTTAAACCTCACACACTTATCAACCTCATATACTTCAGGGTTAAGAGTAAAACCAACCCCCATGTGAAGTCTGCTTCACTCCCAGGCATAAGTTGACATTACGGTATCTTCTCTCATGGAACCACTGTTTTTTGAAGCACTCCACCTTCACTGAAACAATTGTCAAAACCCCCACATTTGTTAACTTCCGTATCTACTTCCATGCTAGACTTTGCCCTTTTTGAAGACAGTCTCCAGGGATCCAGGGTTGAATTTGAAGTGCATGCCTTAGTGTGTGGCACATAGACACTCAATGAATTATTATTAAGTGAATAATGATAGAAATGTAAAGAGGTTTGGCTAGTAACTGGCTTCAGCATAATTCAGAGCATTAGTTGTTAGCTGTTCCTTCCTCAGCTGAGACCATTTCTTTTATTTCTGTTTTACAATATGGACTCTGAAAACCTAACAACTTTACTTTTCAATAGCTGAATTGCATTAATTTGGCAAACTTATAATGGGTTTGTTTTATTCAACACCTTGTTTTATTCACCATCTTCAGTTGTAAATTCTTTTCATGGGGTTTCTATGGTTTAATGATAACCAGAAATGACTCAAGCAGTTAAAGAATTCACTTCATTAGTGCAGAGTGTACTAATTTGCATCACAAAACAATTCATTTAAATACAGAAAGCTGCTCTGCATGTCTCTTCTTCATGCCTAGTATAATTGTACCTTTATTAATGCAAACTCTCAAGGTATCCATCTTAACTTGCTTGTTCTCCAGCTGTCAGGAAGGGTGAAGACCGATATTTTTTTCTGATGCTTTTAAGATGTGAAGCAAAACCGAGGCTATAAGGTAAAAATCTATGCTGATTAAGAATATTGCATTCACTTTTGCAGTAAAATAGCATGAATGACCTCTGTTTTATAGTGGCAGGATCATGGCAGGGACCTGAGTCTAAATCCTGAGTTCAATGTTTCCATCAAATTAATTTATAAATGCACGTGAGTGAGTGAGTGTTGGTCACTTAGTCATGTCCAACTCTTTGCAACCTCATGCATTGTAGCCCATCAAGCTTCTCTGTCCATGGAATTCTCCAGGCAAGAATACTGGAGTGGATAGCCTTTTCTTTCTCCAGGGGATATTCCCAATGCAAGGATCAAACCTGGGTCTCCCACATTGAAGGCAGATTCTTTACCACTGAGCCAGCTGGGAAGCCCTTATAATGATACAACTGAAGTGTAATATGATATTATAGAAAAAGTAGGTGCTTTGGAGTCAGCAGACCTAGGATAAAGTTCTTCTCTAGTATGCATTATCTGCAAAATTTAGACTCATTCTTTATTGGCTGGCTGTGAGGATAGAATGAAAGGGTGGATACAAAGTGCATAGCAGAATGCTATGTGCTCAGGAGGTGATGGGTAAACATTAGAGACCCATCAGTGATGAATTGGGCAGTATATACTGTATTCTTGTCTATCTTCCTTCTTCCTTTCTGTATGTATCTATTAATTATCCTGGGTAAAAACCCTTGTAAAGGGAGGTTCATATTCAAACTTGTAGAGCAATTTCTAAACACCCACAGTCTTCATTGTCCCTCCCCTTCTCTTCACAATGAGCAGATACTTTTCTGATGTAGAATCTGCTTCTAACTCTGAGCAGAAAATTATCTGCTAAAGTTATTTATGACTGAACTGATATTCGTTGAAAATAAACTTGGACTCCTCTCTGTGTCCTGAGTGCTTCTGGAAAGGCCATTGATGTAATCAAAGCTATTGGAGGTCATTGCTAAGAGGATGGAAACCAGTAGAAAGAGCTGCTGTTTTCTGAACACTACAGCATGGACATCTCTGTCATCAACACTGAACACTGCTGCTGCTGCTGCTTCAGGGTCGCTTCAGTCGTGTCCGACTCTGTGCGACCCCACAGACGGCAGCCCACCAGGCTCCCCCGTCCCTGGGATTCTCCAGGCAAGAACACTGGAGTGGGTGCCATTTCCTTCTCCAATGCATGAAAGTGAAAAGTGAAAGTGAAGTCAGTCTGTCTGTTTCACGGCCATCGTGAAGGCAGGCATTCCTGTATATAATTCATGAATGGGAAACTAAGGGTCAGAGAAAGAAATCATCACTTGATCAAAGACACATCATTACAGAAGAAAAACTACCAAATCCTTATATTTCATCACTTTAAGACCAGTATATTCTCTAGTGAATCATAATTGCCTGCCACACTCAGATGTATCCTATGATGAAGAAGGAGTCAGATCCTTTTAGGAAAAAAAAATGAAAGCTATGTACTGGACTCAGACATCTGCCTCATAGAGCTGGCAGATAAATGTTCAAACATCACTGACCCCATGTAGGTCTCCTCTCTTTTCATCTTTCATGTTTATTCAATCTCATTATGAGGCCCAGGGAGCTATAGATGACAGACCCCATGCTGTTGATGGAAATATTTAGGAGCTATAAATCAAACAATGGCATAGTTAAAGGTATTTGACCTTCTGACCTGAAAGATCAAATTTGATTTTAGAAATACTGCACTTCTTGGAGTTCTGAACTAACCATGGTAGTGCTAGCGGATATGTCTCCTAAACCACAACCTCCGGTCCCAAATCTGCAGTCGAGTGTTTTCTCTGCTCCCTCTGGCTCATCCCACAATGAGGAGGGCCTTGGGGACACTTGTGTGAATCCCCCATCCACATATTCAAGCTCCATCCATATTTCTACACACATTGATCCTGTGGCCACGTGGTCCTAAGATGTGCCTCCAAATATAGCATTAGGAGGTAACGGGAAAATTTAGGCAGTAGACACGGAGATCCCAAGAGCCTGTAGTGCACATACGTATTCATGGGCTCCACGTAGTTATGTGTCTGATTCTACTGGCTCTTCATCACATAAGGAAGTGTGTGTTGAGAGGAGGCCAGATGCCCAGGACAGGGCGCAAACCACTCTTGACCTAGTCTACAGCTGGCTGGCTGATGTGTTTTGCCCTTGAAGACCAGGAATTCAGGGCCAGTTCTCATGATAGTCTCTGTATTCCATGAGCTACCATTCCTGTTGGAAGTTCCATCCATACTCCCCCACCCAGGGGGTAACGGGATTTGTGCTAATTTTATCCTTTTCACATTCTTTTCTGTCTCTGTCTACTTTGTCCTCCTTTCCTTTTTATTTTTAGAAAGATTTTCTCAAGAATCAGGCAGCCTGAAGTTAAATACTGGCTCCCTCACTTACTGCTCATAGGGTGTTGGGTTACTACTCGGTGTCTCTGGGCTGCCAGTTCCTTATTTGGGAACTCTGTGTACTAAGAGGTCGATCTTATTTGCCTGTGGTGGGGATTGCAGGAGCCCATGTATGGGATGCACTTAGCTCAGTGCCTATCACATTTTAATGACTTAATAAATGCTAGTTTCCTTTCCCTCCTTCTTTGCCTCCCTTCCTCTTTACCTTTCAATTTTTCACTTGACATTTTTCTCTCTTGCTTCCTACCTCTGTTTGTATTCCTTATTTACCTACTTTGTATTCCTTATTTAACTACTGACTACTCTGTAACTGCCACAGGTCTAGATCAAGAAGCACAGTGATTCTCAACTGATGACAGTTTTCATCCCCAGAGGATGTCTAACAATGTCTGGATGCATTTTTGCCACTACTAAAAGGATGCTAATACTTCTAGTAGGTGGAATGAGGGACGCTTCAAAATATCTTATAATCCATAGGACAGTTCTGATCCACCCAACAACAAAATATTATCCATTCCAAAGGTCAGTGGTGCTGAATTTGAGACTCCTGTTCTAGAGGTTCTGATATACATAACGTATCATTTTCAGTGTCTAGGTCTCATGGGAGAGACAGACAAAAAGCTAACAGCATCTTATTTTAAGTAGCAAGTACAGATTACTACAGCAGAAGAAAAGAGAAGCCATTGAATCCTCCTAAGAGTATACCAAAAAGTCTCTCAAAATAATGATATTTAATAAATATTAAAGAAGTGAATTCATTAAATTAAATTAATAATCAATTAAATATTAAATAAATTTCTACTTTCTGAGTGCTTTATATATACCAGCTATTGGGCTATACCCTTTCCAAGCATTGTGAGAGAATGTGTTGTTGGTGAACTTTGTGAAGGGAGGGACAAAATCTGTCTTCAGCATTTGTATCAAAGCAAGGTTAAATCAGGAACTCAATAAATTTATGTTGAATGGATAGATGGACTGTAAATATCTTAGCTCTAAGCTTAGAATATAGCAGGCATACAGTAAACAATACTTATTACTTGTTGTATTTTTTAATACTACATAATGTACGTTTTATTAATTTAAATAGACTCTACACTAGGAAATGTTAATGTAAGTTGGTTTGTGACTTCAGGGTTCAAACTCTCAATTATACAATCCCCATAAATTACACAGGGATACAAACTGAGAAGGGGTGAAGGTTAACACACTACAAATGGAAAAACATATACCAATTCATGGAGACAAGGGCCGTCGTGAGGTAATGATGATTAGACTACATAAGGACAGCAGAAATCCTGAGGCAGAACAACATCCATGAAGCTGGAAAGACTGCCTGTGGTCAGATTGCAGAGGCCCCTGGATGCCTGGGATCTGGTCTAAGATCTCAGCTACTGGCAGTTTCATCGATAAGTACTTCTTGTGCACTTAACGCCTTCAATCCCTGGACACGGGTTAAAGTTCAGAGAACATTTATAACCCTGCTCAAGGCACAATGAGAAGCTGGTAAAAAGAAAAGTAACTGGGGGGAAAAAGCTGGATTTGGGAGCACTGGCAGAATGGAATATCCTAAGGAACAGGGGCAAGTAAACCAGCTCAGAATAACTACCTAGGAAACTGATTGCACACAAATCCAAAATTATATGATGCCAACCTCATTGTCTAACATCTTTCACGCAATTAAGACTTCACTATTAAGATTTCTCTGTTTCCCGTCATTATCACCCTTTGTGTTACAGTGTTTTTCTGCCTCACAGGTGCGACAGGTGCACACATTTTTGGCACCAAACAGTTAAGACTGCTGCCAGAAAGTTTTGCCACACAGCAAGACTTCCAAGCTCAATCAGGGCCTGATTTTGATTGTTACCAGGTCTCTTCTCTATGAAACTCTTCAACTCAGCTTCAGAAACGAGACCCTGAAATAAATCATCCCTGCTTCATTGCACAGAGCCAATGACCAGAGAATATCAGTCAGTAAGGCCCCCTCAGACCGGTCAGTCTTAATTCTACTTATTCATTAAGAACCAGCATGTTAAGTGCTATTATGTATTATATAGTTATCAAGCAACAGGAATTTGCTAAGTGGCATATACAGTGAAGGACAGGGAAGCCTGGTGTGTTGCAGTCCACGGGGTTGCAGAGTTAGACACAACTGAGTGACTGAACAACAGCAATAAATAGATACAGAAACAGACATATTAGATCTGGCTCATGTAATCCTCCCAGCAACTCTATGACTAGATAGTCTTCATTTTGCAAGTAAAGAAAGTCTTAGAAATAAAATAACAGTAACTAATATTTATTAACAAGGGAATAAATGGTAATAAACATTTTTTATACTTTTTCATGTGTATCTCATTTTATTTTTATAAAATATTTTCCATAGATTCATTATGGATTCTCCTTCAATGTACCTGCACCAGAGTGATGCTCAAAAGTATTCAATTTCTACCTCTGTACTCCCTGACCCTGAGTGACTTTTAAGTGCTTAAGCAATGCATAAAGATGTAAAGGTTGAAAGAAGGGAAGGAAGAAGATGATAACTTAAAAAAAAAAAGTAGGTAGAATGTAATGAAGTTCATAAGACTGTAATGAAAAATAAAAATTAGTAAAATAATATGTAACACCCAGTGTAGTCAGCTTGACAGTGAAAGTATACACAAGATAATACAACACAAAGACAAGGTATTGCATCAGTTTGGGGTTTCATGAAACATTTCCATGAGGATGTTCTGTTTGGTTAAGTCCTACACTATGAAGAGGAATTGCCTGGACAATGAAGAGAGATGAAGTCACGGTCCACATATGGTTGAACAAAGGTGTAAGCATGAAAAGATACTCAATAAATCTTACAGAATCCCAACAACCAAGACTTTTAGTCAAATAAGGATGCCAGTTGTACATACATGGGACTTACTCCTTAACTCTAGTTAAGGGACATTTGATCTAGTTATGAGGGATATTTGACAAGGACCTTTAGTTGTACATCAGTTCAGTTCAGTTCAGTCGCTCAGTCGTGTCCGACTCTTTGCGACCCCATGAATCACAGCACACCAGGCCTCCCTGTCCATCACCAACTCCCAGAGTTATTTATACACACACACACACAAAAACCTCATCAATTCAATATTTCACTTCACCTAGACATGAACACTATATACTTGTCCCCTTAATTGTTTCAGCACCTCGGATCACAGCCTAGAGTTCTGAGTGTTAGATGTAGCATAGTCCCCACCACACATCTGCCCAGCTGACCTGTGGTTGTCTTTGCAGTCTGGTGGAGGAAATTGCCTTAGAAAGACACTGACTTCTCAGAATCACCAGGAAACTGTGATTCTTACCAATGGCTTAGCATTTAATCATTTATTAGAGTTACTTATGAACAGATGCTAGCTCCTCAAAAATTAATAGAGACCTTGAGGTTTGGACCATAATTAACATATTTTGTCCTCCCATGGTATACCATTTAGTGACATGTCCTTAGGAAAATCTTAGATAATATACGATCAATTAATTAATTAAGAGGCTAATTCTCCAACTCTCCAAAGAATTTTCTACAAGAAAAAAGAATCTGCATTCCAGTCACCAACTACAAGAATTGTAGATATTAAAGAAAAAAAAGAATTGTAGATATTGTAGCAAAAAAAAAAAAAGCAGCATGGGAAAATACATAAATCTACTACTCAAAGAATTACAATGATGATGGTAGGGGCAGATGGTGATGCAACGTGCTAATCACAGAAATAGACAATATTGGAACATAAAATCGGTTATAAATAAAGATGAAGAAGAAACAAAGAAAGTTCATCTGTAACAGTCAGCAGAAGATTATAGTAATAACTGGACACTGAAAGATTTACTGTGGGGAGTACTCCTATGCCCCTATGCTATCGACATATTATATGCTAAGGACAAAACAAGAGACCATAGTCATATGGGAGCCTTAGAAAAAAAGCAATGGATCAAAATTTAATTTAACAACTCAGCAAACATGCATAATGTATCTAACCTGGACCGAGAATTGTGTTAAGCTGAAAAATACAAAGATGAATGGGACAAAGACAAATGAGCTCGTGATCTACTGGGGCCAAATGAGTTGCATGGCAGCTTTTTGTTAATAATGTGTTAAGTGTTATAATAGAAGTACATTTGCAGCGCATTGGAAACAAAGAGGAGAGAACAGTTTAATCTATCTGAGGAGTACAGGGAAAAAAAAGAAAAACTATGGAAAGGCAAAGACATTAGAAATTGGTATTTAGGGTTCATGAAAAGTTTCCCAAATGGACAAAGGGGAGAAAAGGACAAATTTTCTATCACTCAAGACCATGAAAAAAAGCAACGAGACACATACATTTTTGGTGTGTTGGGAAAACCTTTCCTAAAGTAGCAGAATGTTACTAAAGTATTAGCTACTCTTTAAAGGATGAAACACAAGGAGTAGCTGGGTTATCAAAACCTCTGAATGATGTGCTAGCAAAACTGGAATTTTTTTTTCCACTGGCCAAAATATTAAAAACTTCAAAATGAGAAGATATAATCAGAGAATGCTTTGGAAAATCTGTCCAGTACCATGGTCAAAATAGAGAGAGCTTGGTGAGGTCTTAGAGAGATTGTGGCAGAGAAGTCAGTTAAGGGGTGATATTTAGGAGATTCAAACTGAGAAAGAAAAGGGGAAATAATTGAAGATATCCACAGACCCAATTCTGGCATAAATTCTTGCTAGTGCCCTTTTTAAGAAGAGTCTAGATATCTAACCATATGGGTATTTGTAGATGACATTATATAAACACATTTGTGGCCAGCATTATAAAAAGACATTTGTTCTATAAAATGGTTGTACTTGCATCCCATGGTTCTTTTATAGCACATAAATATTCAACAGACACTTGATGTGTGAATGAATGAAAGCATCATATAAATTTATGTTCAAAGCTTTTTCTCTTCAAGTAACACATTTAGATCCCTGTAAGGGGATTGTTTGAGGGCTTTCCAGATGGTGTAGTGGTAAAGAATTTGTCTGCCAATGCAGGTGGTGCAAGAGACGTGGGTTTGATCCCTGGGTCAGGGAGTAGGAAATGGCAACCCACTCCAGCATCTTTGCTTGGAAAATTGTGCAGTCGCAAAGAGTTGGATATAACTGAGCACACACATACACACACGGGGATTATTTATATCAGACTTGTTTGCATCAGGGACATTGAGCAGGTGGGACACCAGCAATAGAAGTGGTACCTGATTTCATCAACAGCATAATTTCTTAATAAGGAAACTAATTTTCACCCATTTACGAAAGATTGAGTGAATGTAGTCTTTAGCATTAAAATGGTAATAAAACACAAAACCTATCAACTCAGTAAGCTATTTCAATGAACCCCAAATCCTAGAGTCATGAGTAGTAGTTTTGATTTAAATGAAGATATGCGGGGTTATAGGCATCACTGTTTGTTCTATTTTAGCAAAGGATATACTTATTTAAAACAGAAAAATAAAATATTTTCATTATTTTCATTTTAATATGTAAGCTGATATGACTTTTTGGTGTAGACCATTTTTTAAAAACTGTTTTTGCTTGCCATAAAATTCCCCTATTTATCAGTATTGAAAAGAATGCTTCATTCAAAGGCTTCACATTCTAGAACTTTTCTGCAACAATTTAGTCTCTGGTAAGAGACTGAATTTCCATGATTCTCAGATCTTTATGAACAAAGTCGGACTGATGACACACTCATTTTTGGAAAGAGCATATAAGACAATATATGGAAAACGTCTCTACTTGAGCACACATAAAGGTTCAGAATTCTGTTTATCCCTCCTTCCCTTTCTCATTGCTCTCATTTCCTTTGCTATCCCCCAAAGACATGTGTTTTCTCCAACAAACAATAACCAGAAGACACAATTTCCACAGAGTTCAGAGAAGATCTCAAATTAAAACCTCTGCCTCCTTAAGAAGAATTTCAGATATTTTGGCAATAATTCAAACACACAGAGCTTTCCTTGTCTCAGGTAAGAGTCTTTCCAAAATAATCTTTCAGAGCAAAGTATGAAAATCCATTGTACATGTGTTTGCCCAACATAGTTAGGCTAGGACTTTGCATTTCAGGGACAAAATAAACTTAAGATGTCTCACCTCAGACAGTGACAACACTCCCAAACTACGCACTGCCCAACAAATTTGTTTTGCCAGACTCCAAACAGGAGAACAAATGTGTGTTCTGCTTATCTATGAGATAACCTTCCCCTGACCTAGAAATAGCAGTGGAATTAAGGGCTAAAGCCCTGTTAAATATGTCCCAGTCCCTCAAAGCATTTGGCATGGTGTGTTAGTTTAATTTGATGTTATCCCAGTGGTAACGGCTTTGTTTCCATCCTGATGGCTCAAATTCCTTAGCCTGAACTTGCTTATTAAAATGTGTCTGTGATCAATTTTGTACAGAAACACTATATAAAGTAAGCAAGAGTTGGAGCCCATAATGGCATTACTAATCTACTATTTTAAACTCTCATTCAGTAGGATACAATTGCCATTTTCCTAATGTCACAGTGAAAGTAAGTCCTACATCATCACTGGAGATTAAAAAGCTCTTGAGGATATATTATGTAACCTTTATTTCTAGAAACATTTCTGTTCATGTCTGGGGAAAAGAGCAGAATTATTTAAAGAAAAAAGTTACAGCTGAGTCAGGGAATGGAGGAAAAACTGGCTGAGATGTATTACTAATAGCTACTAAAAGAAACTGAGAATTAGAAAGAAAGAAAGGTGGGAAAGGAATAGTATAATAAAAGCTATTGAATTTTTTTTTTTTTTTTTTTTTTTGCAATTCAGCCCAGGATGAGGGAATTCCCTGGTGACTTATACAGCAAAGAATCTGTCTGCAATGCAGGAGACCAAGGTTCAATCCCAGGGTCAGGGCTAGATTCCCTGGAGAAGGAATGGCTACCCACACCAGTATTCTTGCCTGGAGAACTCCATGGGGAGAGGGAGAAAACTGAGATATATGCCTTCTCTCTGGAAGAGAGCTGTCTGCAGGGGCAAAGTATCTGACTACACCATAATAGAGATCTCTTCAGGAAAGTTAGAGATACCAAGGGAACATTTCATGCAAAGATGAGCACAATAAAGGACAGAAATGGTATGGACTTAACAGAAGCAGAAGAAATTAAGAAGAGGTGGCAAGAGTACACAGAAGAACTATACAAAAAAGATCATCATTACCCAGTTAGCCACAATAGTGTGATCACTCACCTAGAGCCAAACATCCTGGATTGCGAAGTCAAGACGGCCTTAGGAAGCATCATTATGAACAAAGCTAGTGAAGGTGATGGAATTCCAGATGAGCTATTTCAAATCCTAAAAGATGATGCTGTGAAAGTGCTGCACTCAGTATGCCAGCAAATTTGGAAAACTCAGCAGTGGCCACAGACCTGGAAAATGTCAGTTTTCATTCCAATCCTAAATAAGGGCAATGCCAAAGAATGCTCAAACTACCACACAATTGCACTCATCTCACACACTAGCAAAGTAATGCTCAAAATTCTCCAGCCCAGGCTTCAATTGTATGTGAACCGTGAACTTTCTAATGTTCAAGCTAGATTTAGAAAAGGTAGAGAAACCAGAGATCAAATTGCCAACATGTGTTGGATCATTGAAAAAGTTCCAGAAAAACATCTACTTCTGCTTTATTGACTACACCAAAGCCTTTGACTGTGTGGATCACTACACACTGTGGAAAATTCTTAAAGAGATGGGAATACAAGACCACCTAACCTGCCTTCTGAGAAATCTGTATGCAGGTCAAGAAGCAACAGTTAGAACCTCATATGGAACAACAGACTGGTTCCAAATCGGGAAAGGAGTACATCAAGGCTGTATATTGTCACTCTGCTTATTTAACTTCTATGCAGAGTACATCATGTGAAATGCCAGGCTGGATGAAGCACAAGCTGGAATCAAGATTGCTGG
Organism: Bos indicus; assembly: GCF_029378745.1. Lineage (NCBI taxonomy): Eukaryota > Metazoa > Chordata > Mammalia > Artiodactyla > Bovidae > Bos > Bos indicus. Next base: position 14,927,231 of record NC_091788.1, on the reverse strand, counting down.
GAAAAATGTCAATAGCCTCAGATATACAGATGACTCTTACCCTCATGGCACAAAGTGAAGAACTAAAGAGCCTCTTGATGAAAGTGAAAGAGAAGAGTAAAAATGCTGGCTTAAAGATCAACATTCAGAAAACTAAGATCATGGCATCTGGTCCCATCAGTTCATGGCAAGTAGATGGGGCAACAGTGGAAACTGTGACAGAGTTTATTTTCTTTTGCTTCAAAATCACTGCAGATGGTGACTGAGCCATGAAATTAAAAGACGCTTGCTCCTTGGAAGAAAATCTATGACCAAATTTCGATGTTTGGCAAAACCAATACAGTATTGCAAAGTTTAAAAATAAAATAAAATTTAAAAAAATAAAAAAATAAAATTAAATAAATAAATAAATAAATAAGCAGAGACATTACTTTGCCAACAAAGCTTCATCTAATTAAATATATGGTTTTTCCAGTAGTCATGTATATGTATGTAAGAGTTGGACTGTAAAGAAACGTGAGCACCAAAGAATTGATGCTTTTGAACTGAGGTGTTGGGGAAAACTGTTGAGAGTCCCTTGGACTTCAAAGATATCCACCTGGTCCATCCTAAAGGAAATCAGTCCTGAATATTCATTGGAAAGACTGATGCTGAAGCTGTAACTCCAAATCTTTGGCCACCTGATGTGAAGAATTGACTCACTGAAAAAGACCCTGATTCTGGGAAAGATTGAAGGTGGAAAGAGAAAGGGATGACAGAGGATGAGATGGTTGGATGGCATCAGCAACTCAATAGACATGAGTTTGAGTAAGCTCCAGGAGTTGGTGATGGACAGGGAAGCCTGCTGTGCTGCAGTCCATGGGGTCTCAAAGAGTTGGACACGACTGAGTGACTTAACTGAACTGAATGCCATACAGAATGTCCTTGCTTAGTTTTTCCCAGAATGGATTTACTAGGAATATTATTAAGGTTGCTTATAAACTGAGCTGCTTTTTTTCCTTCTCCACTTCCTCTGAACATGGTTCTCCCCTATGTTACTCACAAGGGGAAATGGCACTTTTATCCCGACAAGTGCTCAAACCAGAAATATGGACACTTCACTAAATTTTCTATCTCTTCTTTTGCATCCTTCCATCATCAAATTGTGTTGTTCCTAGCTCCTAGAATATTCACACAACCATCTACTCTCTGAGCAGCTCTACTATAATTATCCAGGACCTAGATACCACTACCTGTTGATCAAATTATTGCAGAAGCCTTCTATATTGCTTCCTGCCTCTAGGCAACCAGCTCTGATACAGATCGGACAGAGTAGCTCTGCTTAGTACAAATATAATCTTACCATTACACTTTTAAAACCCTTCCATGTCTTCCATAACTGAAAAATCCAATGTCCTCAAAATAATTCCATATTATCTTGCTAAGAGTACCCACCATCATCAACCTTCATAATCATTCACTATATGGAATTTCTTTCCAGTCTTTGATTTCATTGTGCACTTTATTTCCTCTACGTCTTTTTACATGCTTTCCTATTTGCCTCAGGGGGAAAAAAAATCTTCCTTGCCTACATCCCTTAAATCTTAGCTCAGCCATCAGTTTCTCAGAAAAACTTTCCAGATCACTCCAAATCTGGTCAGTTATTCTTCCGAGGTGTTCTTACATCTTCCTGTACTTCCCTTAGTTAGTGTACAACAGACTCCATTTACTGTATCACACGTTTGCTCATCCATGTCTTTCATTGAATAGTAAATTCAATAAAAGAAGTTAAGTCTATTTTCTATCACATCCTCAAAAATTAAAACCATGCCAGAAATAAAGAAAAGGGCCAATCAATAATTATTAATAAAATGAATGATGGAGCATATCCTATACTAGGCTCATGGTATGAGAAACTGTTCTTGCATTCACATGGGAATTTGGTTTCGTCATTCATGGCCTAAGTAAGTTATAAATAGGTAACAATTTTTTTTTAATTATCTTAAACATTCAAACTTGTAGATCACTCTGTCCCTGGACCTAAACCCACATAAGGATCTAAGTTAACAAAATAATCTTCTGTGATCCTTAAAACATATATAGGCATATTTTTAAATCATCTATATTTTTCCTGTTAATTACCATAAGATCACTCCTGTCTCTCAAATATTAATCTAGAACCTGGCTACCTGTGAATTATCACCCTAGATGGCCAGGATGTTATAACACATAGTCAAATTACCACTGAGATAGAATTCATTCATCTTGGATTTGTTTATTTTCTAAAAGCCCAAAGTTTAGGTAAATGAACCTAGGTCAGGGCCAAGGGATGGCTGTGCTTGGATAGAGGAAATGTCTGTGACCTGAAGTTCATCAATAGGTAAATAAAATTATGTCAAAAGTTAGATATTTAAGAAAAAAAAAGTAAAATAACCCTTAAGCTTGGAGTCTAAGGCTAAGGTATTCATATGCCAGAAGCAATCATGTTACTTTGATCAAGACATTTTAGATTTATCTCTTCTTGTAAATGAGGCTTTCTGCCTCAGCTTTGCTGCCCCATGGAGTTTTCGTAAAACTCAAACAGTGATAACGTTAACTCTGTAAAATGTCCAAGTACTAAAGACGTAATACCAAATAGAACTCTTTGAGGAAAGCGTCACAATAGAACTCTTTGAGGCTCATAATGTGGAGTTTGTGCTGTCTCCCTGTACTGTCTCTTCCTAGAAGGAAGTACATTTCAGGATATTGGAAGAAGTAATGGCAGGAGAAGAAGGGGGCGACAGAGGATGAGATGGCTGGATGGCATCACCGACTTGATGGAGGTGAGTTTGAGTGAACTCCGGGAGTTGGTGATGGACAGGGAGGCCTGGCATGCTGAAATTCATGGGGTTGCAAAGAGTCAGACACGACTGAGTGACTGAACTGAACTGAACTTCTTCTATTGCTAGGCTTATAAAATGTTTAGAAAATAATGTATGCTTAATAAATGTCCATTGGATTAAAAGCAAAGAAGATTTAATATGTACATATTTTCTGATATGGGCATCCCAGGTGATTCAGTAGTAAAGAATATGCCTGTCAATTCAGGAAATGCAAGACGTGGGTTTGAGTCACTGGTCGTCAGGCAGATCCCTTGGGGAAGGATGTGGCACCTCACTCTAGTATTCTTGCCTGGAAAATCCAATGGACAGAGGAGCCTGGTGGGCTACAGTCCTTAGGGTCACAGAGATTCAGACATGACTTAGCGACAGAGCTTGCATGCATGTTTTCAAACTGTGGTGCTACAGAAGACTCTTGAGAGTCCTTTGGACAGCAAGGGGATCAAACCAGTCAATCCTAAAGGAAACCAACCCTGAATATTCATTGGAAGGACTGATGCTGAAGCTGAAACTCCAATACTTTGGCCACCTGATGTGAAGAACTGACTCATCAGAAAAGACCTGATGCTGGGAAAGACTGAGGGCAGGAGGAGAAGGGGATGATAAAGGATAAGATGGTTGGGTGGCAATGTTGACTCCAGGGATATGAGATTGAGCAAACTCCAGGAAATAGTGAAGAACAGGGAAGCCTGGCATGCTGCAGCCCATGGGGTCCCAAAGAATTGGACATGACTTAGTGACTGAACAACAGCAAAAATGCGTACACACATAAATATAAACAAAGATTTTAAGAGATATTAAAATTAAAATTTTAAAGTAAATTAAAATTTTAATATTAAAATATTAAATATAATATTTAAATTAAGCAGAGTACATTTCAAGGAAGAGGAGGAAAGAGTTGCTGTATCAAAGCTACTCACTCTATTTCAGCGTCTATGCTAACAACCTTAGATGCTTTGTTCTATTTGAATCCCTTTGACACTAAATGGCATTTTACTAGTGAGGCAACTGAGGCTCAAGAGAGGTCAATGATTTTTTTCACAATTATTAAGTGGTATAATAGAATTAAAAACCAGGTTTGCTGCTTGTAAATTCCATTTTCTTTTACTGATGGAAATAGGATTCTCAGGCAAGAATGAAGACTTGGTACAATTTCCTTTTAAACATTCCGTACCAACTTACATTTCCAAAAAGCTATAGCTAAGGACCACTTTAATCACATCCCACTAGACAGAGCAGTGAATCACAATGTTTGGTCAGAAATCAGAGGATAAATTAGATTCCTTGCTGTAGCACATTCCTTTGATGCATATGTAATATCAATCAAAATCTCTCTTGATGACTCAGTGGGAAAGAACAGCGGGAAAGTCTTCAACATCCAGCAGGAGGCCTGGTCTGTAGCCTGATGCTACCATTATTCTGGAAAGAAAAGTTTGCAGGAGGGCATGAGATTGGTCCTGCTAACTCAGTATCAAGCAACTCCAGCTGCCCTGAGCTCAAACTTCCCCAACTTGTCCAGATGCCTTGCCTTTTCAGGTCACTTAATATTAATTCAGTTAAATCTATTTCAAAACATACAAAATGTATGTTCAATATTCAAATGTTTCAAAAACATTACATTCATTGCAAAGAATTTTTTGTTCCCTGCTGAAAGGAGTAGCAGAAGACAAAAGATGACTCTAAAAGTTCTTTCTTTCTCTGAATAATAGGCAGAAATTAGTCCAAAGGCTAAACATATCAAAGGACCCAGCGATCCGGGGAAACTCAGCTCAATCTCCTCCTCCTTTTGATCTCTGAGCATGGTGGAGTGTTCTGAGAAGATATTGCAAGACAACTTGAAAATAAGGGAGAAGTGAAAGTGTTAGTTGCTCAGTCATGTCTGACTCTTTGCAATCCTGTGGACTGTAGCCCACTAGGCTCTTCTGTCCAAGGCATTCTCCAGTCAAGAATACTGGAATAGATAGCAAAGAGGAACTAAACAGCCTCTTGATGAAAGTAAAAGAGGAGAGTGAAAAAGCTGGCAGAAAACTCAATATTAAAAAACTAAGATCATGGCATCCAGGCCTATCACTTCATGGCAAATAGATGGGGAAAGAGTGGAAACAGTGACAGACTTTATTTTTGGGGCTCTAAAATCACTGCACGTGGTGACTGCAGCCATGAAATTAAAAGATGCTTGCTCCTTGGAAGAAAATCTATGACAAACCTAGACAGTATATTAAAAAGCAGAGTCATTATTTTGCTGGCAGAGGTCCATCTAGTCAAAGCTATAGTTTTTCCAGTAGTCATTTATAGATGTGAGACTTGGACCATAAAGAAAGCTGATAACCGAAGAATCGATGCTTTTGAACTGAGATGTTGGATAAGACCCTTGAGAGTTCCGTGGACTTCAAGGAGATCAAACCAGTCAATCCTAAAGGAAATCAGTCCTGAATATTCATTGGAAAGACTAATGCTGAAGCCAAAGCTCGAATACTCTGGCCACCTGATGCAAAGAGCTGACTCATTGGAAAAGACCTGTTGCTGGGAAAGACTGAGGGCAGGAGAAGGGGACGACAGAGGATGAGATGGTTGGATGGCATCACTGAATTGATGGACATGAGTTTGACTAAACTCTGGGAGTTGGTGATAGACAGGGAAACCTGGCATGCTGCAGTCCATGGGGTCACAAAGAGTCAGACACAACTGAACAACTGATTGAAACAGAATCTGTTCCCTTCTCTGGGGAATGTTTCTGACTCAGGGATAGAACTCTAGTCTCCTGCATTGCAGGCAGGTTCTTTACTGTCTGGGCCATCAGGAAAGTCCAAGATTATTTGACTTGCATCTAATGTTTGTCAAGTCCTGATATTTCTTTGAAAGGAGAGCTTGGCAAGTAATTATTCTTCCTAAAAAATAACATAAAGCAAACATCCAGTTCTGTACTTTAATCTGAACTCTACATATATTTATAACCTTACATATAACTCTGTGTGTGCTTAAGTGCTAAGCTGCGTCCAACTCTTTGCATCCCCATGGACTATAACCCATGGCTCCTCTGGCTTCTCTATCCATGGGGATTCTCCAGGCAAGAATACTGGAATGGTTTGCCATGCCCTCCTCCAGGGGATCTTCCCAACCCAAGGATTGAACCCAGGTCTCCCACATTGTAGGTGGATTCTTTACCTTCTAAGCCACCAGGGAAGCCCATTTAACTCTATATATACTGAGTATCTGCCTCTTGAGAAATTTGTATGCAGGTCAGGAAGCAACAGTTAGAACTGGACATGGAACAACAGACTGGTTCCAAATAGGAAAAGGAGTTCGTCAAGGCTGTATATTGTCACCCTGTTTATTTAACTTATATGCAGAGTACATCATGAGAAATGCTGGACTGGAAGAAACACAAGCTGAAATCAAGATTGCTGGGAGAAATATCAATAACCTCAGATATGCAGATGACACCACCCTTATGGAAGAAAGTGAATAGGAACTCAAAAGCCTCTTGATGAAAGTGAAAGTGGAGAGTGAAAAAGTTGGCTTAAAGCTCAACATTCAGAAAACGAAGATCATGGCATCCGGTCCCATCACTTCATGGCAAATAGATGGGGAAACAGTGTCAGACTTTATTTTTCTGGGCTCCAAAATCACTGCAGATGGTGACTGCAGCCATGAAATTAAAAGACGCTTACTCCTTGGAAGGAAAGTTATGACCAACCTAGACAGCATATTCAAAAGCAGAGACATTACTTTGCCAACAAAGGTTCGTCTAGTCAAGGCTATGGTTTTTCCTGTGGTCATGTATGGATGTGAGAGTTGGACTGTGAAGAAGGCTGAGCGCCGAAGAATTGATGCTTTTGAACTGTGGTGTTGGAGAAGACTCTTGAGAGTCCCTTGGACTGCAAGGAGATCCAACCAGTCCATTTTGAAGGAGATCAGCCCTGAGATTTCTTTGGAAGGAATGATGGTGAAGCTGAAACTCCAGTACTTTGGCCACCTCATGTGAAGAGTTGACTCATTGGAAAAGACTCTGCTGCTGGGAGGGATTGGGGGCAAGAGTAGAAGGGGACAACAGAGGATGAGATGGCTGGATGGCATTACTGACTCGATGGACTTGAGTCTCAGTGAATTCCGGGAGTTGGTGATGGACAGGGAGGCCTGGCGTGCTGCGATTCATGGGGTCTCGAAGAGTCGGACACGACTGAGCGACTGATCTGATCTGATACTGAACTCTACATCTGGGCTTCCAAGACAGCTCAGTGGCAAAGAATCCACCTTTCAATGCAGGAGATGCAGGAAACACAGGTTTGATCCCTACATCAGGAAGATCCCCTGGAGAAGGAAGTGGCACCTCACTTCAGTATTCCTGCCTGGAAAATCCCAAGGACAGAGGAGCCTATCAGGATACAGTACATGGGGTCACAAAGAGTCAGACGTAACTTAGTGACTGAGCGTGCATACATGCTTCTGAACTATGGTGAGGGTTCAGGATTGGGAACTCGTTTATGCCTGTGGCGGATTCATGTTGATATATGGCAAAACTAATACAATATTGTAAATTTAAAAAATAAAATAAAATAATAAAATAAAAAATAAAAAAATTAAAGAAGGCTCTTGAGAGTCCCTTGGACAGAAAGGAGATCAAACCAGTAAATCCTAAAGGAAATCAACCCTGAATGTCCGTTGGAAGGACTGATGCTGATATTGAAGCTCTGATACTTTGGCCACTTGATGTTAAGAGCTGACTCATTGGAAAAGACCCTGATGCTGAGAAAGTTAAGGGCAGGAGGAGACGGGGACGACAGAGGATGAGATGGTTGGATGGCATCACGACTCATGATGGACATGAGTTTGAGCAAACTCTGGGAGACAGTGAGGGACAGGGAAGCCTGGTGTGCTGCTGTCCATGGGATTGCCAAGGGCTGAATATGAGTTAGTGACTGAAGAACAGTAACAATGTGGAAGCAAACTTTTTTCTAGTTTTCTGTTTCCCAGGGACTGCATAACATAGGACCTGACATACTAGGCATTTTATCCATATTTGTTAAATACACTAATATGAGTGCTAGCCCTGGTTTCCCAGGAAAACAGTTTCTTCCCTGTGGCCCTCACTGTATTTTACATTTACCTGTGCTAGTTCATTGAACACATTGAACAACCTGTATTTACTTACATAACTGATGCCCTATTAGACTGGGATTTATTTACCTTTGTATTTTTATTGCCTATAACTCTATATGGCTCTTGGCTTTAAATAAATATATCTTTGTGGACGGGGTGATTTTGGGATCATTAGAGCAAAGTCTTTCTATTTTTGAAAGTATTTGCTTTTGTTGGAGCCCATTCTGATCTCATTCTTCTTTAAAATCCTCTGTTTTTAGTTGATAGTACCTGGAATTCTATTCTTATTCTTATCATGGGAGGATGATTGTACTCATACCGTGTTTATATGTACCAGATTCTGTTTTAGCTGTCTATGTCTATTTATCATCTATATATATACATATATAAATATATATATAATATTTATTCTTTGTTATATATATGTAATATATACATATATATATGAATTATATACTTTCATTTAACATTTTTTCATACCTACAGGTAAGTATTATTGCTATTTCAATTTTCTAAATGAGAAAAAACTGAGGCACATAGATATTAAGATGCTCACCTGAAGTTCCACAGTAAATGCCAAAACCAAGGTTATAAAATCAGCTAATCTAGTTGCCAAACGCATGCCTTTAACCAGTACTTTATACTGCCTCTTTTTGGACTAGATATTTATTTATAAGTTTTCTAATTATCCCCTACAATAATTCTATAATATTGCTAGTTTTATGCCTTTTTAGTCAATGAGAAAATAGAGACTCAGAGAAGTCAGACAACTCACCATCAAATCTCACATCTATCCACTGTTAGAATGTGTGTGACTACACCTTTTAACTCAATATCCAATATGTGTTCTATGCTATATAATGTAATTACCATTTTTGTTTCAAAAATTTTGGCTTGTTTCCTCCAAGTGGAATTTAAAATTCTTGTAGAAAAATCATACATGTAATATCAGTGCATTTTCCTGAGCATTGATCACAATTACTGGCATGTGAAATTAACATGAATTATTATCCTATTATTTAATATTAAGTGGGACCTAGAGAAGTAATCCAGAGCCTGTGTATGCCAAAAACTGGAATATGAGGAAGTTATAAATATAAGGATACAGGTATTCGAAGAGAATTTTAAATAAAATATAACTAGAGATTTAAAGAAAATTTATGGTTTTGCGTTATTATTCACACAGCATGAAATTGAGTGGTAATTTGGTGTTGTGGGTAAGAAAGGAGTCAAGAATCGTGGGTTCTTTTTAAAATATTACTTTATATGATTTTCTTCACATAGCTTCTCAGTCTATGAAATGGGGATAATTTAAATGTCAAAAAGAGAATCAAATTTTCCACTGAGTAACCTATACAGAGAAAGTGTTAGACAAATACCCATTATTCATTAGCCATCTAACTTTTTCCTACCTGAATACCTTTTGCATCCATAAACCAGCAATACCAGTATCACTTTAGATCTTTTAAGAAAGGCAGAATCTTTAACCCCATCCTAGACCTATGAAATCAGAATCTGTAACTTGAACAAAATACCCAGGTAATTCACACACCCATTAAAGTTGAAGAAAGACTACTCTCACATTCAAGACAATTCACATCCCATTTTTAATTGATTTTTCCAATCTATAAAAAACTCTACAAACCTCCTCTGATTCGTTCAATCTTTACTTTGTTCTTTAGCATATGTCTGGTCTTACCAAACATTTGTTTTTCTCATTGTAGCAAGAACAGTTAACGTGAGTACCTTGAGGCCAGAGCTATGTAGTGTTCTTATTTTATATCCCCCTACTATGATTCACATAGTTATTTAAAGAATTTTTATAAATTAATTTTTAGTTTAACTCATTAACTTACTATCTATGTTACACTGGACATCTCAATTCATGTCTTGAGCTCAATTTGAAACTCAATGAAAGGAGTGAATCAGATGATTTTTTTAGGTCTCTTTTGGTCTATTTTTGGTTTTCCTATTGCCTATTATAAAAAGAAAACAAAGAAGGTACAAGATCAGACGAAAATGAGTACAATAAATTTGCAAAATCAAAACTATCCTGGAATACCCAAACACGTCATATAATATCACAACTCACAGAAGGGAACAGAAAAGTAGAATATGTGCCAAGGCTGGTCTGAAACTTGACCATGATATATTTCTACAAATAAGAATCCCTAACTGGTACGAGTGGTGAGTGGTTATATAAGCAGGAGAGGGAATGGCTACACACTCCAGTATTCTTGCCAGGAGAATTCCACGGACAGAGGAGCCTGGTGGGCTACAGCCCATGGGGTCTCAAAGAGTTGGACATGACTGAAGAGTTAGACAGATTATGAAGACTTAAGCTTCAACTCCTATATAATTCCAACATCGGAATTAAAGCCAGGGGAACTGCAACTACTAGAAGTAGATAACCGGGTTGTATTACCCAGAGAAATAGCAATACACACAGACTAACACTAACACACAGATGTCATAAAATCTTTCTTTCTTATTTTTATAAGAAAGAAACTGAAAGGAACTAAAAAGCCTCTTGATGAAAGTGAAAGAGGAGAGTGAAAAAGTTGGCTTAAAGCTCAACATTCAGAAAATGAAGATCATGGCATCCGGTCCCATCACTTCATGGGAAATAGATGGGGAAACAGTGGAAACAGATAGGGAAACAATCACTTTCTTCTTTCGTATTTTTCTTTTTCTTTTTCTTTTAAAATCATGCTTTTGGCATTTGTCTTTTTCAATCCTATTTAATACAATGGAACAAGGCAATTTAGTCTTAGTATAAAACTATGAATTTAAAGAATCTTTCAGTTCAGTTCAGTTCAGTCGCTCAGTCGTTTCCGACTCTTTGCGACCCCATGAAATGCAGCACACCAGGCCTCCCTGTCCATCACCAACTCCCGGAGTTCACTCAGACTCACGTCCATCGAGTCGGTGATGCCATCCAGCCATCTCATCCTCTGTCGTCCCCTTCTCCTCCTGCCCCCAATCCCTCCCAGCATCAGAGTCTTTTCCAATGAGTCAACTCTTCGCATGAGGTGGCCAAAGTACTGGAGTTTCAGCTTTAGCATCATTCTCTCCAAAGAAATCCCAGGGCTGATCTCCTTTAGAATGGACTGGTTGGATCTCCTTGCAGTCCAAGGGACTCTCAAGAGTCTTCTCCAACACCACAGTTCAAAAGCATCAATTCTTCAGCGCTTAGCCTTCTTCACAGCCTAACTCTCACATCCATACATGACCACAGGAAAAACCATAGCCTTGACTAGACAGACCTTTGTTGGCAAAGTAATGCCTCTGCTTTTGAATATGCTATCTAGGTTGGTCATAACTTTCTTTCCAAAGAGTAAGCGTCTTTTAATTTCATGGCTGCAATCACCATCTGCAGTGATTTTGGAGCCCAGAAAAATAAAGTCTGACACTGTTTCCACTGTTTCCCCATCGATTTGCCATGAAGTGATGGGACCAGATGCCATGATCTTCGTTTTCTGAATGTTGAGCTTTAAGCCAACTTTTTCACTTTCCTCTTTCACTTTCATCAAGAGGCTTTTTAGTTCCTCTTCACTTTCTGCCACAAGGGTGGTGTCATCTGCATATCTGAGGTTATCGATATTTCTCCCAGCAATCTTGATTCTAGCTTGTGCTTCTTCCAGTCCAGCGTTTCTCATGATGTACTCTGCATATAAGTTAAGTAAGCAGGGTGATAATATTCAGACTTGACATACTCCTTTTCCGATTTGGAACCAGTCTGTTGTTCAATGTCCAGTTCTAACTCTTGCTTCCTGACCTGCATACAGATTTCTCAAGAGGCAGGTCAGGTGGTCCGGTATTCCCATCTCTTTCAGAATTTTCCACAGTTTATTGTGATCCACGCAGTCAAAGGCTTTGGCATAGTCAATAAAGCAGAAATAGATGTTTTTCTGGAACTGTCTTGCTTTTTCCATGATCCAGCGGGTGTTGGCAATTTGATCTCTGGTTCCTCTGCCTTTTCTAAAATGAGCTTGAACATCAGGAAGTTCACAGATCCTTTGAAATGTTCATTAGCACACTACATTTATGGTCAACCACCCAGTGACCTTTGAGTGCCCACCATAAGCCAAGCACAGTCATGGGCTCCTGTGAGAGAGAGGAAATCCAGCATAACACACAGCTGCTATCTAAGAATTATTTCTCCTCCAAAGTCCCCATTCCAAACATCATTCCTCGTGTTCCTCAAGGTCAACTAAGTGCCTCAAGCATAATCTTCTAAACTAAACTTCTTATTGCCACTTTTCCCCTAAATCCAGCTACCACAAATTAATGACTAAATTAATAAACCCAAATTCTGAATTTATGTGTTTTTTTTTAATTGGAAAATGATTTTATGTCATATCTAGAAGCCTAAGCCAGAAGCATCAGAGTTTATTGTAGTGAGGGGTGGGGAAACTTTGGCATTCTGCAGAGAAGATGGTTGTTGAAAGGAAGCCATGTACAAGTCTCCATCTCTACTATGACATTGGTTATAATTAAATACATATGCAAACAACTGATTTCTTTCAGATGGCAAGAGGAAGTGCTTTATATTTTTGCTTGGAAAGTTTTTTTTTAATGTTGCTATTACAATTAGCTTTTAATTAAAATTAGAGGAAGATTAGGGCTGCAATGCATATAAGATGACTGAAATAAAATATTTTGGAGGCATTTTAACAGAATGAATTCAGGTTTGGTTAATGGGTTTGCAACTTGGTTCCAAAATTATTAGCTGTGTGACTTCTACAAGATACTCAATGTTTCTCAAGTTTCTTCCAATTCTTTATTTGTGAAACTAGTATGACAATACAGCACATATTCAATAGAATTAAATGCATCATTGGTATGAACCATGTAGCAGAAAGTTGCACTAATAGTGTGCATGCTTGATAAGTGGCACATAATGTTCATATGATCATGGTTATCAACAGCCCTGCTTCTAGTTGGAAGCAGCAGAAGCCAATATGACTGGATTGCATTGGGAAAAAATGGAATTTTCAAGTCTCTTATCCTTGAGTTGAAGTCAAAAAGCTCTGTCCAGATCTTGTTTGCTTCTCTGTGAAACTCCCCTTTATTTCTCAATCTTGTTTTCTTCCTCCTTTCATCTTAGCCGCTGCTGCTGGGCCAGGACATGCCTTCTCTCCCGTGCAAACACTGAGATATTTGAAGAGACATCCTAAGGATACATGTTGAAGTGATAACCCACTTATCATCTGATCTAGTCTTTTAGGACATCAAAGGATATCAACAGTTGAGGACATCAACTGTTTTCTCCATTTCAATTGATAGTAATAGGTCTCCAGTGGCACACATAGATAGCATGGGCAATGGATGCTTGAATTAAACATGAAAGTTAAATGTACAAATGGACGGGATAGGACTCTAACTTAGTGATAGTAGTGTAGCGTCAGTTCCTCAGTTGTGCCCAACTCTTTGTGACCCCATGGACTGTAGCCCATAAGTCTCCTCTGTCCATGGGATTCTCCAGGCAGGAATACTGGAGTGGGCTGCCATCCCCTTCAAGAGTAAAGTGGGGGTGGGAACAGAGAATTGCTAATTCTTGACAGAGATGGATTTTATCTTAACTGTAAAAGTATCCTTGATTCATGAATAGAGAGTATCTAGCAGCAGCAGCAGCAGAGAGATTGAGCATTGTTTTTCAATGTAACCTGGGTTTGAAATTGGCAAAAACATAACTAATATTACTTTTTTAAATAAAAGAGCAGTGAGGTAATAAAAAGAGATATATAGATTTAAGCACATCCTATAATTATGCCTGCTGTTTTAAAAGTCAAAATAAATCTCAAGAAATAATAGTAAAAGAGAAAAAAGAGAAATCTGAAGAAGCATGTCTGTGAGGAGTGTGAGCTACGCTCACCAAAAGGCATTTTCTAAGATGCTGCTTTTTGTTCAAAGGCAAATAATATACACAAAAAACCTGTAATTAAAGACAGTCAAAATATTAAGCAGAAATTGATCTTGATTCAGTATGTTACCTTAAATAGAGGTAGCTATTGGTTAACTATGGAAGTATCAACTGGGAAAAAATTGCATAAAAAGTTGCAAGTTATGTTTTATTTGGTGATCCTACTGAGGACTGTCCCCTGGGGACAGACTGTCAGATCACTGCGCTCTGAGGAACTGTTCCAAAGAGATAAAGCAGGAGCCAGGATACTAGGAAATTTTGCTGCAAACAAAACCAAACCAAAAACATGTGGTTGAACATCAAAAGATTATTGTTAGTCACAAAAACAGAAATCTCAAGTTAATGATTTGAGGGTTTTGTTTTGTTTTTTAATGTGTGGGAAGATGCAAGAGTCTGGCCTTATTGAAATTATTCCTTTGATATGCATCTTACTTATCTAAGGTCTCTACCCTGCTTTTCGCTATCTTGAATCCTTCTCAGGCTACACCATCTGAGTCTGGGGTGGCTATAGTGGCTGAGACGGACAATGTTTTTCATTTACTAAATGGCAGGTAGCATTATATTTTTGTCCACAGTAAGAAGTAAAAAAATATCGCCTTTTTTATTCCTAAACTGAACTATGACCATCTTTATCTTCATAGAAGTTATTCTCTATGAAGCATATCCTCTGTCCAGTGATCACTCTCAGGGTCATTTCTCATGCATGGATGAAGTATCAAATCATCTTTCATTTCTCTTTCTTAAGACCAAAGGACTGCTTCCTCCCTTCCCTTTTCTGGAAACTTCCATTTATCTTAAGTGAGAATATGGACAATTGTGGGAATTGTTCAAGGTAGGTGCCGAGTATTATGTTTGTTATATATTCATTATTCTTAAATCCTTGACAGGAAAGCTATGACAAACCTAGATAATGCATTAAAAAGCCTTTGCTAACAGAGGTCCATATAGTCAAAGCTATGTTTGTTTGTTTGTTCCAGTAGTCACATATGGATGTGAAACTTGGACTATAAAGAAGGCTGAGTGCTGAAGAATTGATGTCTTTGAATTTTAGTGTGGGAGAAGACTCTTGAGAACCCCTGGGTCAGGTCAAACCAGTCAATCCTAAAGGAAATTAACCCTGAATATTCACTGGAAGGACTGACACTGAAGCTGAAGCTTCAACACTTTGACCACTTGATGCAAAGAGTCAACTCACTGGAACAGACCCTTATGCTGGGAAAGATTGACGGCAAAAGGAGAAGAGGGTGGCAGAGGATAAGATGGTTAGATATCATCACTGACTCGATGGACATGAATCTGAGCAAACTTTGGGAAATAGTGAAGGACAGGGACACCTGGAATGCTACTGTTCCCGGTTTGCAAAGAGTCAGACATGACTAAGTGACTGAACAACAACAGCTCTTAAATCCATCCCAGAAAGCCATATATTCCCATCTGCCGTTCACAGGTTTAGATTAGACAATACATGCAAAATGATCAATATGGTTCTGGGGACAGAGTAAGTACTCAAAACTACCAGCTGCAATTATTTTTAATTATTATTAGTATTATTTGTGTGTGTGGGTGTAGAGATGAGAATACCTCACATTGGTGAGACCACAGAGCTGACTCTTCATTGGAGCTAAAAACTGCCTTTCCCTTTGGCCAAGATTTTCCTAATATAACAAAGCTAGATGTTTTGAGTGTTCTGACCTCAGTTTTTCCAAGTAATCCTAATTAGAAAATGTTACAACTTTCATAAATTAAACATAAAACACAATTTGCAGCACAGAGTTATTTGAAAAAAGTATCTTAGAATGTATTATGCAATGGAGAAATGAGCTACATATCCTATGGTTTGTTTTTTTTTTTAAAGACTCTCATAAATTGGTGAAAGAAACACTTAATTTGCATAATCATGTGTTTTCTCTAATTGACCACACAATTACTACAACGATACGTAAGCAATATAGATATGATGAATGAATTTCAAATAGAGGTTAAAATGTCACTGTGTTGTATGTTTCCTATTCCTGCAGTAATAGATTAGCACAGGTTTAATGACAATATTGTTGCAGAAACCAGTAGTTGAGAAACCAAGCACCACAATCGGAGAGTTGGAAAACTCAGGTTTATTATGCCGGCAGGCCCAGGGGAGTTAACGTGCCAAGCTCTGGCCCCCAAACAAAGGGGTTACAGAGTTTTTGTAGACGGACTATAGTGGGCAACACTAGCTGCTAATAGGCTGGTTTAAACCAAGAGGTTTCGGGCACACGGGAACAACAGTCAAATGGGGAGGGGGATGCCTGACCTTTACATGGACAGGCATGATTAAACCCTGCAGGTTTGCAGGGGCTGGGCAATTTCAAAGAGCAGGACAAGGGTGAGTGAGATAAGCTCCAGTTCCTAGTATTCCAAGTCCCCACTTTCTGAGACTGCCTGACCTACATGATCCAGACATTGCAAGGACCAAGCTGAGTTACAGGGGCAGAACAAGCAGGAGGTTATGTAAAAGTTTAACTTTTCTTCTTCAATATAATACAAATTTATTCTATCAAATACCGGTAGGTCAGAAGTCTAAAATTAAAATTTTATCAGGGCTGTGTTCCTTGTTGAGGTGTCATGGGAGAATCTGCTTCCTTATCTCCTCTGGTTTCTAGAGGCTGACTGCATTCTTTGGCTTATTGCCCCTGCCCTCATCTTTGAAGTATGTCACTTCGACTTCTGCATCCGTTGTCCAAACTTCCTTCTTCTTCCTTCAGCCCTCTTGCCTCTCTGTCATAAGCATCTTTGTGATTACACTGAGCTCATCTAGATTAATCTAGGATATTCTTTCCATTTCAAGATTTGTAACTCACATCAGTCAAGTCCCTTTTACCACATATGATAACATATTCATAGGTTCTGTAGATTATGGTGTGGATATTTTTGCAGGGGTCATTATCCTGTCTCTCACATATGCTAAATTATAATCTCTGAGATTGCTGTGCTTGAGGATGATTGGGGTTCTCTTGAAAAGGTTATTTGGAGAGTAGGATTGAACAGAGAGGGATGTGTTAAACCAGGATGTAGTTGAAACAGAGGCTCCAGCTGATTCTAGAGGAGCTTGGGAGTTGGGCTGGCTCTTCAGAGAGGACCTGAATCAAAGCAGGGAGGCTTTGCAAATTCATTTGTGATTTCCCCAAGTTTCTCACTGTGTATATAACTTCCTTGACCTATGACTATTTCTCCCAGGGTCCTTTCATGCTCAGTCGCTAGGTCCTGTCTGACTCTGTGACTCCATGGTGTGTAGCCTGTCAGGCTCCTCTCTCCACAGGATTCTCCAGGCAAGAATACTGGAGTGGGTTACATTTTCCTCTGCCAGGGAATCTGCCTGACCCAGAGATTGAACCTGCATCTCTTGAAAGTCACTCAGTTGTGTCCCATTCTTTGTGACCTCATGGACTATACAGTCCATGGGATTCTCCAGGCCAGAATACTGAAGTGGGTAGCCTTTCCCTTCTCCAGAGGATCTTCCCAACCCAGGGATCAAACCCAGGTCTCCTGTGTTGCAGGTAGATTCTTTACCAGCTAAACCACAAGGGAAGCCCAGGAATATTGGAGTGCATAGCCTATCCCTTTCCCAGCTTGGTCTTCCTGACCCAGGAATCAAACCAGGGTTTCCTGCATTGCAGGCAGATTCTTTACCAACAGAGCTATGAGGGAAGCCCTGCATCTCTATGTCTCCTGCAAATTGGTAGGCGGATTCTCTACCACTGAACCATCTGGGAAGCCCTCTCCCAGAGTCTTTTGCCAAGCTGTTTAATTTTGTATAGTGGAGGGATGCACCTGTATCAATAAATATTTGTAGATAAGCTTTTCCTCATCTAAACTAGAGGCTCCACCCTCCCCAGGGCATCACATCTTCAGAATCCATACAGTCTCCTGGTTCAGGTTAGTTAGACATTCGGGCTCTTTAGGTGTTAATCCCTTTCTTCCTATAGAAAGAGCACCTCACTGGTCAAATTATACTGTAATTCAATCCAAGTTGTTGGCTTGGTAGCCAGAAGGCAAGGTGGTGGTAAATCCTGAAGTGAGTATCTGTTGTTTTGTAAGACAAAGATTTCTACTTCATCCTCAAGCAAAGAGAGAGCACCGCCTTTAACGTATACAGCTGGGCCACTTCTGTAAGCCCAGAAGTTTCAGTGGAATGTGAAGGCATAGAGTTTGCATGTAGATCAACCCAGATGTTCTCATTCTAAATTTTTTTTAATCTCACTTCTGCCTATTCAAGGTCCAGACTTTGGCTCAGCAGACTTGCTGTGTATGAGAATTTAGTAATTTTTGTGGCTCTATGACCCGTTTCATTGGTTCCTGGACCTGAGCCTTAACTTTGTCTGCCCTCCAGGTGCAGCAGATGAGAATCTTTTTATACGCTGCCAAGGAGGTCCTCTGGCTTTGACAGTTTGCCTTTAATTGGTGATTTAAAATCTCTAGTCTTTCATTATCTTTTCCAATCCATCAATAGCACCCAGCAGGAGCCATTCAATTGCACAGTCCTTATAATTGATACTCCCTCAAACCTTCCAAAGGCCCAGTCTATTGTACCAGTCATCACACTACCTTCCAAAACTCCAGTTCATCACACTTTAACAATGCCAAGGGCTAAAGTACTCCACGCATCACTTCTCCACCCAGGGCCTGGAGGGTGATCAACTTTAAAAATCTCATTTTAAAGTCTAATTCTTAGGACCATTTCAAATACAGTCATCCTAAACTGTTTCCCAGCAAATAGACTATTAGGCAGATAATTGTGTACTAGAGGTTTATTGGAGAGCGTTTGAGAAAATGCACCTGGATGGAAGACACAGAAGTAGGTGTAGGGAGAGAGAGACGTTGAACAAAGATGTAATTGTGTCAAAGCCCTCAGAATATTCCATGGGAACTCTTGAGCCAGGATAGCTCTTCAAAGCAATCTTGAATTAAGACCAGTAGGTCAGAATTCTATATTGCCTTTATCAACCAGTCACCAGAGGTGGGCTTCCTCCAAGGAAGAGACATATTCTTTACCAAGCAGGGCCCCGTGGGGCTCCTGGGCACAAAGCCTTTCTGTGGCCCTCATTTCTTTGATTATAGGAAACAGCCTTCATTCAACCTCCATGACCTTCCTTGAGTTCCAAGGGGGCAGATTCAAGCAGTTGTTAATTAGGGAAGGGAGGTGATAGGAGAGCAGGGAGGAACAAATAGTTAATATAAACATTAGTGCAGCCTTGGGGCAAGGTCTTAGTTCCCCATCAAGGATACATACAATAGCTTTGAGCTGTTTTGCAGAGACTGAAAACTCCTCCAGGTGGGAGAAGTTAATGATTAACCATAGCATGTTGTCCACAAGCAGGTAGACCCCAGACCAGTTGGACCCTGAAGGTCGATGATGCTGGCTCCCACTTATCTCACCATCAACCAATCAGAAGAATGTTCATGAGCTGATTATGTCCTCTTTGAATCATTTCTATAAAATTTACTACCCTCTCTAAATGGGGACACACGCATGTAGGACATTAGCCCATGGTGGCTCCCTTTGCCTTAGCAAAGCAATAAAGCTGTTCTTTTCTACCTCACCCCAACCTCTGTCTCCAAGATTTAATTTGGTGTTGGTGTACAGGGCCTCTCGGGAGGCACTAGTGGTAAAGAAACTGCCTGCCAATGCAGGAGACTTAAGGGATGCAAGTTCACCCCCTAGGTCAGGAAGATCCCCAGGAGGAGGTTATGGCAACCCACTCCAGTATTTTTGTCTGGAGAATCCCATGAACTGAGGAGCCTGGTGGGCTACAATCCATAGGGTCGCAAAAAGTTGGACAAGACTGAAGTGACTTAGCATGCACACACATACAGAGCCCAGATTCATCTTCAATACAACACACTTCAGCTGAAGGCGATTCCTAGAGAAGGATTCAGATGTGAGATTTTAAACCCAATTTTCATCAGTTCAGTTCAGTCGCTCAGTCGTGTCCAACTCTGTGACCCCATGAACCGCAGCATGCCAGGCCTCCTTGTCCATCGCCAACTCCCAGAGTCCACCCAACCCATGTCCATTGAGTCAGTGATGCCATCCAACCATCTCATCCTTTGTCGTCCCCTTCTCCTCCTGCCCTTAATCTTTCCCAGCATCAGGGTCTTGCAGCCCATAATTATTAAGATGGAATATTGCTTTAAAAAGTGCCTCCATTCTTAAGTGGGGATCTGGGCAACATAACACAGTATCAGCAAACGGAAACAATGAAATAGACATCCTCTTCAGTGCTTCAAAACTGGTTATATAGTATGGTAGAAAAAAATCATAGACTTGAGCTGTACAAATATAGGTAGAAACCCAATTTTCATCAGTAAGTTAACACTTGTAAACTTCATGATCAAAGGAGATTATGCTTAAAAATACCTTCAATTCCAGTCCTTCATACTGTGATCACAGTCACTTAGATTTATGTATCAAACATGTAATGAGCATCTTACTAGGCACTCTGTTAAGACAGGAAGATGAAGATGACCAAGCCCTAAACTTTGTTCTAAAAGAATTCATAGTTGCATATGTTTTCACAAAGCATTATGTAAATACTGTAGATCAAAAAACATATTCCCTTTTTTGAAACTTATAGACTTAGTTATTGTAAATATATTCTGACATAAATAACATAGCACCACTATTTATTGTCAAGAAATAAGAAAATACATGTAGGAACTGGAAAACATGTAATCTTTAAAACTCTGAAATGTTAAAACAAAACAACAGGACAAGAAATAACAAGCTGTGTCTTCTGTATCCTAGGTTTGTTGCAAAGACAGAAAGATAAAGCAGAGTAGAGCCTCAGAGAAGTAGAAAATAGCAGTGTTCACGCCAGGTGCTGATAAGGATATGCACAAACTCTCTTTGATGATCACAGTTTTAAGATATTAGAACAAGTAGCAAACTATGTTTTATGTGTTAAATCTCCATTTCATAAACAAAATGCCCATTCAAACATTCCCTGATAGATGTGAAGTTCATAAAGGCAGGAACCATGTCTCTCTTGTTCTCTATTATGTCTGCAACATAGTATCTCTCATATAATAGGCTTCCACTATGCACTTAATGGGAGAAGGCAATGGCACCCCACTCCAGTACTTTGCCTGGAAAATCCCATGGATGGAGGAGCCTGGTAGGCTGCAGTCCATGGAGTCGTGAAGAGTCGGACACTACTGAGCGACTTCACTTTCACTTTTCACTTTCATGCATTGGAGAAGGAAATGCCAACCCACCCCAGTGTTCTTGCCTGGAGAATCCCAGGGACGGGGGAGCCTGGTGGGCTGCCTTCTCTGGGGTTGCAGAGTTGGACACGACTGAAGCGACTTAGCAGCAGCAGCAGCATGAACTTAATGAATAAAGGATTTATGGTATATCAGAATCAAAGGGAAATATGAACCTTATGTTTTAATATCAATCATATTTTTGTTAATCCCTTATGTCCCTGAAATCTGCCTCATACATGCGCAGTGTTACTTCACAGAGTGATATTAAAATTATTGCAATTTCATAGGAAGATAAAATAGGATGCTGCTGCTGAAAATAGGATAGTCATGTCTTAAACTCTAGTAAAGGCTTCTTGAATATTTATTAATTTTTAAAAATACATTAGAATAATGAAGTTAATTGAGGCATGCCCCTTGTTAGATCGACCAAAATGCTAAGCATTTGGCCTCATCCTGAATTAATACTTTGATATTTTGAATGATTCCTCTAGGAAAAATGGCAAAGAAAATTAAGACAATTGTATAGAATAAAAAGACAAAAGCTAATGAAGAAATCCATATCAAGTTCCATAAGCATCAGACTCAGACCCATGCTCAAATAGACACACCAGTCTAAGGAAGAGGCTTTGAACAAGATATTCTGCCCTAAATAACATTATATTTTAATCAACAAGGATAAAAAAAAAATGTAACCAGGCTTGTGATGAAATAAAGTACAACATCTCAATAGTTTGAGGAAAAACTCTAGGAACACACTTATCCTTTATGAAATGGGAATATTCCCATCAGATTTTCACAGTGCCTGCATCAAATAGTCATGGAAAGCCAAAAAAACAAAACGTGCTATGTAACTAGAGCCGGATTAAACACAGGGTACCAGCTGGGACATAAGAAGTCCACAAACACATGAGTCCAGAGATACGAAGTCAGAAGATCTTAAATGTTGCCCCCACTCCCTGCCGCACCCACCCCCCCCATCCCCCTTTTGCCAGCTTGTAATATGGGGCTGGAAGAAAACAGCATCTCTGTGCCTCACCCTCCTTTTTGCTAAAATGTAATGAACCACACCATCAAAGGCAGAAGACTATTACAAAGAGCACGGGAGATAATGGACTCACCAAAGCTCCTCGAAAATCATAGACCTGCAACTTATATTTATAATTATTGTGATGGCAGGTCTTTCATATTTGCTCTGGAGGTCACATATTTCATATTTGCTCTGGTGAAGTCACAACTTGATGGCAAAAGCTCAGAATTAAATATAAGCCTGGCTAAGGGAAATCCAAGTATTTCAAGAGGAATGGTATCTATAGAGAAAAGAAGAAAAAAGGTCTCATATATTTTTTAATTCACCATGTGATCTGGACCTTCTTTTTGCCATATTATTTTTCTCTGTATTTGTTATATTTCTTGTGATTTCAGAATGCTAATAACTGCAAAGCTTTGTATAAAAAGGAGTCCTATTCACTGTTACATTGGAACAGATATGCTTTAGACCAAAGTGGTTGAGAGCATTAATGAAATAAAATACAATTATGCAGCTAAATTATGCTTTGAATTATTGATGCAATATTGACTCATTTAGCATCTCACAACGAATAGGCAGAATTTACACGTACAGGTTAATATACCCTATCCAAAAAAGAAATGCACAGCAGCTCAACCTATAAATTCAGTAATTTTACAACCCTATGTTTTATTAAAATCCATTTAGGTCCCTTCAGAAGCACAAGGTCAAGGAAAAACAAAAAAAGGTGTTCCACACTAGTTTAAACAAATACAGAAACATTGCTGACTATGTAACATTTATCATTTTAATTACCAACATCCATTTTCTGTTAATTCTCTCTAATGTAGAGATGTGGTTAAACAATAGAAACTGTTAATAGCTCATGGACTTTTTGGCCTCAATTATCTCTCCCTACAAGGACTGGCTTTGTTTTAGCTGAAAAATTGCTACATTTACTACATATCTGAGACATGCAGAAAACCCAGAGATGTATTTAAACACTAATGAGCCCAAGGATTGTGTTGTATATACAGTAGGCAATTGGTAGCTGTGTTGGTTGCTTTTAAACTACAGATGATTCTCATGTTCTTCATTTTTAAAGTGCATATATTATTTGCTTTTGCATATTTTCTCTTCTTCATAGCTAGTTAGCACCTTAAGAATACAGCCTCTCTCTTATTTGTGAATGCCCTGGAGATTCTAAATCCAGAGAAATATTAATATGTACAGTAAACTATTTAAAGCATTCAGATTATTAGTTGCTGAGTGAACTTAAAGATACTACTGTCAATGTAATAGTAGCCTAAATATCAACCTAAATGCAATCTTTACTTCATATATAAATGTAATAAATATTGCCACAAAGAGTGGCAGTGAATATCCACAAACAATGTCTTTTTGACCAAATATCTTTCTTTGGATAAATTGTCAAATAGTGAGGTTCTGAGTATTGGTAGCATTCAGCTAAAAATGTTGAACTTTACCAAGTTTACAGGTAATTACTTTGAGTAAATAAGAGCCTCTGTGTTCTTAGATGTATAAGCAAGTGTTTGGAGTTTCTGACATTTCGAAGCAAATGCCTCAAACTTTCATAGAATTTTTAGGACTTGCTCTTCTTCATTTTTAGTTTTTCTTAAAGGAAGCACATTTTGGCCAGACATTACTGTGTAAATTAGTCTTTGAAAGGGAAGAGTCAAACAAGAAAACATTGTTCCCTTAAAGGTATATATTCTGTATTCCACTGAAGGGTACCTTAAAACAGTAGAGTTATGGTACAAATAAAGTGAAACAAATGTGTTTTAGTTAAGGAAAAACAAACATAATTTCTTAAATTTCATCATCCATTTTAGTCTCAATGTAAAAAAGGTCTTCAATCACAGCTGCTAGTATGGGTTGAGAATTCCGTGTTGCTCTGAGTACGTGGCATGCAGTCTGATGGAATAAATCTCTGACTTCCTGCATAGAATTAAGATCTTTGAGACAATTAAATATTAATAGCATCTCTTGATCATGATGGCTAATGAACAGTTTTGCATAGCTTAAATGTCTGTGCTACATATGGAATGCATTCTGACTTCTAGTCTGAAGGATTAAACCTAATCAGTCATAAAGCAGAAGACTGAGGCACTGTTTGTAAATTGTGAAAGTCCTATTCCCCTAATTTCTACCGTGTCCCCTGCGTTCCACTGCCATGCCCAATCAAACCCTAGTTCATTTAGATACCTCAGCCATCATTATGCCTGGAGAATAAATAACTTCTTCATCTGTGCTACCTCTGTATATCTGATCCATACTTCCACTTTTGACTTATTACACAAGAATGGAATATATTTGTGGAATATTTGTCATTTCCAAAAGATTATGAACTCTGAAGACAGGATCTCTGTGTCTTAAATGACTTTGTATTGCCATAACAAGCATGATCCTTGTCATTTAGTAAACTTTTAACAGTTTTTTGCCATTATTATTAAAGCCTCACTAAATATTTGTTATTGAAAATTTTCTGTCATATAGCTGCTCATGTGAATCCTGATTCTTCAACTAACTAAACAAAAGGAATAAGGTTAATCATTTTTTAGGCTGTCTATAAGTCTAACATAATTGAAAAGGCATGGGGACTGTGAGAAGAGCATCTATAGCAAGAAAGAAGTAAAGGAGGAAGTTCACCCTAGGAACTTTGGATTGAAGAGTCCTTCTTTCTAGAAGCTTCTTTCTATGATCTTGATATATATGGATATACTGTGCCATTTAGGTCTCTCTCATTGATCTTTTAAGAAAAGAGATAAGCACCTAATGTAAAGTAATCACTTTATTATGCCACCTTATTTTAATTCCCTGCACCATATTAATCATGGTCTTGTTATTTCTTTTATTTATTATTTTTACATATATATTTATCTACTGCCTGTCTACTCTCCCACCATAATATAGAATCCATAAAACAAAGCTGCTTTTCACTGCTCTTATGTCTAGAACACATCTTGGCTCATAATAAGAATTTAGTAAATATTCATTGAATGATTGTTTTGAAAAGTAAATTGCTTGCAAAACTTGGGAATTTTTTTTGCTAATAGCAAATTGCTTTAATATCTCTAACAAACAAATGGCCCCTAAGAGCTATGTTCCAAGACTCTCAGGTAAGAACAGCAGAATTAGCAAGTCAGGGTAAACAGAATTTACTGGCCTCACAAAGTTATCTACTTGAGTGAGAAAGGAAGGGACGAAAGTAATGAAGTTCAGAAGCATCTTCAGAGTGGAGATTGGCAATGCTTTGAGGGACAATCAGTGAAAATCTACAAGGAAATAAAGAGTAAAATAAATGTCTCCCCTGAAAGTAGATTAAATACAGTTATACATATGTGAGCAGACCCTTTTGACCAAATCAGATGAACATCAAGGTTGTTAAATTAATCAGACAGGGAAACCATTAGATTGAGGTGACTTTAATGCTGTAACGGCCTATGTAAGCAAACCTAAAGCTGAGGCTAAAAATGCTTCACAGTTACAAAATCAAAATCCAAGAGCCACCCATCAGAAAAGCCCAGTAGATTTCCCAAATAATGTAACTGATTAAACTACAGACAAATGTTTTCCTTGCTTTGTCTCTACATTTTCTCTAAAAAAAAAAAAAATTTTTTTTCTCCTAGTTTCTGTCAGTGGACACTTCTAACCACTTGTGGTTGACACTGCCTGGTATAAATTGATCTGTTCTCAATTAAACTCTTAAAACTTTTAATGTGCTCAGTCTATCTTTTAACAAGGTCAATTTAAATGTGCTCTTGATAGTATAGTTTTCATATGGATTTGTATTTCCCTATTAATATATGGCAGGGAAAACACTGTCAGCCCACCAGTTTTGATTCCTTTCCTCTTTGTGCCCACAGTCTATACTAGGTATAGTCTTGTGGTCTGGAGAGTGGGGTGTAGATGAAAGTGTTTACCACGTCCAGGCTTGTTCCTTAAAAATTATCAAGTGATCGGTCATACTTTCTCTCTTGCAGCTATCTCAGGGGATGGCTCTGAGGTGCCACTGTACAGAAGCTGCTGCTGCTAAGTCACTTCAGTCGTGTCCAACTCTGTGCAACCCAAAGACGGCAGCCCACCAGGCTCCCCCGTCCCTGGGATTCTCCAGGCAAGAACACTGGAGTGGGTTGCCATTTCCTTCCCCAATGCATGAAAGTGAAAAGTGAAAGTGAAGTCGCTCAGTCATGTCTGACTCTTAGTGATCCCATGGACTGCAGCCTACCAGGCTCCTCCGCCCATGGGATTTTCCAGGCAAGAGTACTGGAGTGGGATGCCATCGCCCTCTCCAATTGTATAGCAGGCTACCTACCAAATGCCCAGTGGGACTGGGAAGTGAAGGAGAAATAAACAGTCAAGCCACTGAAGTGCTACTATAGCACAGGCTGACGTGTACTGATCTTATTTCCCACTCACTCCTCCTCTCCCCCTTTTTGAACTTTCTTCTCTATCATTCTATGGAAACCAGTGGTCAAGGTGCCTTGTCTCCAGGTTGATCTGTTCAAGTGTGGGAAGAAGGCTCAAGTCAAGGCCACTGAAATCCTACTTTAGGATTTTTTGATTGAGACTCTAAGGAAAAGTTTCAGACCCTCCACAGTGGTGAGGTTGGAACACATACAGGTGTGTAGTCTCTCTGAGAGACTGAAGCAGAAAGCCAAGAATGCAAAGTTGAGCATTCTGGAAGCACTTGGTACTATTGGCTTCACACATTCTGAAGGTCTAACTAAAACCTTACTTTTCTACAATTTTCAGAAATTCCCCATTATTCTTCCAGTAAGTTCTCTTTTTGCCTAACATGTTTGGATTTGTTACTTAAAATCAAGAATTTCATTACTTAAAGAATAAAAATTCATGTATAATACAGAGGTTGAGGAACATTATATTTTAGCAAATAGAATTACATGGGATTTGTCAAAACCTTTAGTACAGTTCTTTCCCACCCTTATTAACATGAATAAACTTGAACTATAAAGCTCCACTACCCATTTTAGGATGCAGTTTCTCAAACAGGTGAAAACAGGGTCCACCAGCTATAGAACAGAAAGAAGGACAGGAGAAATAAAGGAAATTTACCAAATAACTAACTAGCCTGCGCTAAAGTACTATACTATGTCTCAACCTCTAGTGTATATATGAACTACCTAGAGGTTTTCTTAAAATGCAGATTTATATTCAAGTCTGGGACAGGGCTTGAGGGTGTGTATTTTTAAAATGCTCCCACATAATGCTAAACTTCTCCACTACCACAATTTGAGCAGCAAATTCTAGAGAGGATGGTATGCCCTCTTGTGACTCCTTACCTGTGTGTGACTCTGAGTAGGGACAGCTGGAACAGCTACATACTGGTCCTTGAAAGCCTTCATGGAGTCCTGTGCATCCTCAGGTCAGAGTCACTGACATTATCTGGGAGCTAGAGGGAAATGCACATTTCCACGTCTACCTCAATATATTAAATCAAAAACTCTGGGCAAAGGGCTCCAGAAACTGTATTTGTAAACACTGTAGAAAAACAGTATGTTCTTTAAAGGTTAAAAATTTACGGTAACACTGGGCTGGGAGCTGACCAAGTATCTTCAGATAAACATCACTTTTTTGGCTTTAGAAGCTTTGTTAAGACCAAGACAAACAGAGGCCAATCAAAGACGCTGAGAAAGCTAAGACAGCTGGAAAGAAACTTTAACCTTTAAAATGTTTCTCAGTTCAGTTCAGTCGCTCAGTCATGTCCAACTCTTTGCAACCCCATGGACTGCAGCATGCCAGTCTTCCTTGTTCATTACCAATTCCTGAAATTTGTTCAAACTTATGTCCACTGAGTCGGTGATGCCATCCAACCATCTCATCCTCTATTGTCCCCTTCTCCTCCTGCCTTCAATGTTTCCCAGCATTAGGGTCTCTTCCAGTGAGTCAGTTCTTCACATCAGATGGCCAAAGTATTAGAGTTTCAGCTGCAGCATCAGTGCTTCCAGTGAATATTCAGGACTGATTTCCTTTAGGATTGACTGGTTGGATCTCCTTGCAGTCCAAGGGACTCTCAAGAGTCTTCTCCAACATCACAGTTTAAAAGCATCAATTCTTCAATGCTCAGCTTTCTTTGTAGTCCAACTCTCACATCCATACATGACTACTGGAAAAGCCGTATCTTTGACTAGATGGACATTTGTTGGCAAAGTAATGTCTCAGATTTTTAATATGCTGTCTAGTTGGTCATAGCTTTTCTTCCAAGGAGCAAGTGTCTTTTAATTTCATGGCTGCAGTCACCATCTGCAGTGATTTTGGAGCCCAAGAAAATAAAATCTGTCACTATTTCCACTGTTTCCCCATCTATTTGCCATGAAGTAATGGGACCTGATGTCATGATTTTCGTTTTCTGAATGTTGAGTTTTAAGCCAACTTTTTGACTTTCCTCTTTCACTTTCATCAAGAGGCTCTTTAGTTGTTTGTCGCTTTCTGCCATAAGGGTAGTATCATCTGCATATATGAGGTTATTGATATTTCTCCCAGCAATCCTGATTCTACTTTGTGCTTCATTCAGCCTGGCATTTTATATGATGTACTCTGCATATAAGTTAGATAATCAGGGTGACAATGTACTCCTTTCCCGATTTGGAACCAGTCTGTTGTTCTATATCAGGTTCTAACTGTTACTTCTTGACTTGCATACAGATATCTCAGTGGGCAGGTCAGGTGGTCTGGTATTTACATCTCTTTCAGAATTTTCCACAGTTTATTGTGATCCACACAATCAAAGACTTTGTCATGGTCAATACAGCAGAAATAGATGTTTTTCTGGAACTCTCTTGCTTTTGCAATGATCAAATGGATGATGGCAATTTGAACTCTGGTTCCTCTGACTTTTGCAAACCCAGCTTGAACATATGGAAGTTCATGGCTCACGTATTCCTGAAGCCTGGCTTGGAGAATTTTGAGCATTACCTTGCTAACAAGTGAGATGAGTGCAATTGTGTGATAGTTTGAACATTCTTTGACTGCCCTTCTTTGGGATTGGAATGAAAACTGACCTTTTCCAGTCGTTTCACCATTGCTGAGTTTTCCAAATTTGCTGGCATATTGAGTACAGCACTTTAACAACATTATCTTTTAGGATTTGAAATAGCTCTACTGGAATTCCATCACCTCCACTAGCTTTGTTCATAGTGATGTTTCCTAAGGCCCATTTGAATTCACATTCCAGGATATCTGGCTCTAGGTGAGTGATCATACCATCATGGTTATCTGGGTCATGAAGATTTTTTTGTACAGTTCTTCTGAGTGTTCTTGCCACCTCTTCTTAGTATCTTCTGCTTCTGTTAGGTCCATACCATTTCTGTCCTTTATTGAGCCCATCTTTTCAGGAAATGTTCCCTTGGTGTCTCTAATTTTCTTGAAGAGATCTCTAGTCTTTCCCATTCCATTGTTTTCCTTTATTTCTTTGCACTGATCACAGAGGAAGGCTTTCTTATCTCTCCTTGCTATTCTTTGGAACTCTGCATTCAAATGGGTATATCTTTCCTTTTCTCCTGATATAAATGTTTTTGCTCCTGATATAAATATTTATATCAGGAGCAAAACTCTTGAGTATACCAATGCCATGCCTCAAGCAGGCGTGTGTGTGTGTGTGTGTGTGTGTGTGTGTGTGTGTGCTGTGCCCAGTTATGTCCAGCAGAGGGGTGGGCAATGTGGTAGACTCTATAGGAAACTTATGTTTCTGTCTGGCTTCCCTGTTCAAGCCATAGCCTCTCAGAAAAGCAGTTTCCTGATAGGTAGATGGGGATCATTACCATTTCCTCCTACCTATCAGACAAAATGGGGAACACCAAATCTGATGCTTTGTATTTTGCACTTTAAGAATTCTAGCTGCTTGTGTACTTCATGTGTGTGTGCATACTCAGCCTCTTCGGTCGTGTCTGACTCTTTGCAACCCCATGGACTCTAGCCTGCCACGCTTCTCTGTCCATGGTATTCTCCAGGCTGGTTGCCCACCAGAGCTGGTTGCCATGCCCTCCTCCAGGGAATCTTCCCAACCCAGGGATCGAACCCAAGTCTCTTGCGTCTCCTGCTTTGCCAGGTACATTGCCTCTAGCACCACCTGGGAAGCCCTTGTTAGTAGCTGATATTTATGTAAATAGATGTTTTAGTCAATTCTAAGGTAGTTGTTATACATGTTAGGGGGGAAAGGAAGAATTTCTGAGATGAAAGCAGATAAAAATAATTCAAAAAGAAAAAAAAAATGGTCTAGAGGAAGAGGGCAATTAAGTCTAAGTGATCTCTTACATGAAAATGGCTTTATACAATAGACAGAGAAGAGCTGAGTCCAGAGTTATTGGCAAAAATCTTTAATTGTTGTCTCTTTCTTCAGTCCTTTCTTCTACCAACCCATGACAACTATGCATGGCTATATTTTGATTATAATTATGAAAGATGGGTATTTTTTTTAATTTCTAATGCAAGACTATAAGGTTCTTAAGAAAGGGTCTTTCATTTAGTGTGATTCAATTTATTCTGCTGGGTTTATTTGAATTGGGTCCATGTAGGGGAAAGGAATGTTGAGAGGAGAGTGCAGCATAAGAAAAGCTATTTTGCACAGGAAAGATACCTGTCAGCCTATTACCACCCTTTAAGCCCAAACCCAGCCCAAGGAAGCTGAGAAGTTGAGTGGATAAAATCATAAAACTAAGACACCAAGGGAAATAATCCATCATCAGGAGCCTCTGACCTAACCTGGACGACACCTTCATGAAAATAGCTAAAAGGGAAATGAAGATAAAGTAACTGAGTAGGAAAAATGATGTTCTGTACCTTGCATTTCTGAGTAATGATACACAACATCTCTGAACTTTCAGTAAAATGGCTTAATGTGTTTTTCTCTTCTCCCAGCCCACATTTCTCACAGTTCCCTCTCCCCACTCCCAGCCCCCTTTGTTGTCCACTTCAATTTAGTTTGTACAGGGTAAGTGATTAATATGCAATTTGTGTCCTTCCCTGAAATGTTCATGAAGACAAACTGAGAAGTCCCCTCCAGTGACCTTTGTTGAATCCCCTGGTACCTTCCCCCAGTGGATGCTTTAGCATTTACAAATCACTTTCATTTTCTCCTTGCCTGCCAGATGAGTTTGAATCTCTGTGGTGGTTTTCGTTTCCAAACACCACGGTTTTCTAAAGGATCAAATAAAGTTCATAGTGGCTTATCTCAATTTGCCCGGGATAGCTCACATTTCAAAATGAAAGCGTCAGAATAAATCAACAGCAGTAGCAAGCACTTAAAGAGGTCTCTATTCAGGGCAGCTGCCTTCTCTTCTCTAGGTACTATGAGGTACACTGGAAGCCTGGGCTCAAGGAGATAGCAGGGAGGGGTTGGCAGTCTGGAAGCCTGATGGAGGGGGTCAACAGGTAAGGAGGTACCACACAGCATCCAAGAAATGCAAATACTGGAAGAGCCTAAAAGCTTATCAATCTCTGCCTGTGAAGCAGTGGTTACAGATGAGCAAATCAGGATAGAGGAGGTGGGCAAGGGCTCAAACTGAGAAATGAATACCCTCCCTAAAGACTGTCCAGCAAGCAAATGACTTTCTAGGCAGAAAGGATGGTAATGTTCTGACCATTTTTAGTTATTGTTATTTATCACAAAAATATTTTTATTGACATGCCTACTATTGTGCTATTCACTTTAAATATTCATTTCACAGTACATGCAATTCGTAAATTACATTATGATTATTCATGATTATGCTCATTTTAAAGACATGAAAACAACTATAGCTCCCAGAGAGTTTTGATGTCTTTTTTTTTTTTTTTTTTTCGGTTGTGCCACGTGGCTTGCAGAATCTTAATTCCCTGACCAGGTCTTGAATCAGCCCACCTAGCAGTGAAAGCATGGAATTGTTACCACTGGGCCACCAGGGAATTCCCTCAGATGATTTTTAGACTATACAGAACCAATTTTCAAAGTGTATCTTTAATGCTAATGTTAAATGATATAATACATTTCATAAATGTTATATAATATATTTAATAAATTTTAAATAATTGTAGCTTGCTATAACATTACTTTCTCTCCAACTACTTATATATTATATATATTACATATGCTTATATGTATATATACATACATATTATATAAAATATATATTACACATGCATGAGTATATATTACATATATTATGTATATATATATACACATGTGCAATATATATCATATACACATGCTGGCTTAGTCGCTAAGTTGTATTTGACTCTTGTGACCCCATGGGCTATAGCCTGCCAGGCTCCTCTGTCCAGTGGATTCTCCAGGCAAGAACACTGGAGTGGGTTGCCATTTTCTTCTCCAGGGGATCTTCCTGACCCAGGAATTGAACCCAGGTCTCCTGCATTGCAGGCATATTCTTTACTG
The DNA here is from genome assembly GCF_029378745.1 of Bos indicus. NCBI lineage: Eukaryota > Metazoa > Chordata > Mammalia > Artiodactyla > Bovidae > Bos > Bos indicus. The sequence goes on along the minus strand of NC_091788.1, from coordinate 14,894,709 downwards.
ACTGAGCTACAAGGAAAGCCCTATCATATACATAATATATATTATATACATAATGTAAAATTTTAAACATACCTGTGAACTGTGGAATAAGATGATGGAAATAAATCATTTACCAAAGATTATGGTAATATTCAAAAAATTAGATAGTGGTAGAATTACAAGTAATTTTTACTATATATCTTTAATTATATTATATAAATTATCTAATTCAGATAAAAAACCATGCTCATCACACATGAATATGTAAATTTCTAGTTTTCTGTCTCGACACTATTATAGATGACAGTACATGCAAAACAGAGTAAGAGTGCCCAGCTGTGGCCTGCCACTTGACGGGCAATCCTTAATGGGCAACAACAGAAGCAGGGGAGAGAGAGCTGGGAGAAGTATCTCCACGCAGCACAGCCCCAGGGTGCCTCTCTTGTACCACACGCTCAGTGATGAGCACTTATCAGAACCATATCTTGAGAACGGGGCTTTGCGTTTGTGCAGTGCTGTGACCCTGGATAAAGGAAAGACACTTGCAAATTCTTTCAAAGCTAAACAGCACTAATATGTCCCCAGTTGCCATAGTGAAATGTTTTTAAATCCAGCATTCACTTGCATAAAAAATACTGTGAGAAAGTCTCTAGACTTACTCAAGAATTAGCTGAAATGTTACCTCTTTAAGGAGGCTTTCTTGACTCTTTGTTAGCTTCAGCATCATTGTCATCTATATTCCTAAGCCAATGTGTTTATAACTCTAGCTAAGCATGTCAACATGGAATAACATGGCCTTCTACTCTATAGGACTATCAATTCTTTGAAGCTAGCAGCAATGTAAGCCCTGTGTGAGACTAGATACACTTCAAAGCAATAGATGTGGATTCAAAACCTGAACATACCAATTATCAGCTCTTATATTTTCTGAACCTATATGCCTCTACCTTTAAAGGGGGAGTTCTTTATGATATCTGTCTCATAAAACTGTTCCAGGATTATGCAAAAGGAAAGCTATGAAAAAATTCTCAGACAATCTGTTCAGTTCAATTCAGTTCAGTCACTCAGTCATGTACGACTCTTTGCGACACCAGGAACCACAGCATGCCAGGCCTCCCTGTCCATCCCAATCCCCAGAGTTTACCTAAACTCATGTCCATTGAGTCGATGATGCCATACAACCATCTCATTCTTTGTCGTCTCCCTCTCCTCCCACCCTCAATCTTTCCCAGCATGAGGGTCCTTTCAAATGAGTCAGCTATTCACATCAGGTGAAGTTTCAGCTTCAACATCAGTCCTTCCAATGAACCCCCAGAACTGATATCCTTTAGGATGGACTGGTTGCATCTCCTTGCAGTCCATGGGACTCTCAAGAGCCTTCTCCAACACCACCGTTCAAAAGCATCAATTCTTTGGCACTCAGCTTTCTTTACAGTCCAACTCTCACATCCATACATAACTACTGGCAAAACCATAGCCTTGACTAGATGTAACTCTGTTGGCAAAGTAATGTCTCTGCTTTTTAATATGCTGTCTAGGTTGGTCATAACTTTCCTTCCAAGGAATAAGCGTCTTTTCATCTCATGGCTGCAATCACCATCTGCAACAATTTTGGAGCCCAAATAAATAAATTCAGACACAGTTTCCATTGTTTCCCCATCTATTTGCCAAGAAGTGATGGGACCAGATGCTATGATCTTAGTTTTCTGAATGTTGAGCTTTAAGTCAACTTTTTCACTCTCCTCTTTCACTTTCATCAAGAGGCTCTTCAGTTCTTCTTCACTTTCTGCCATAAGGGTGGTATTATCTGCATATCTGAGGTTATTGATATTTCTCTTGACAATCTTGATTCCAGCTTGTGCTTCTTCTAGCCCAGAGTTTCTCATGATGTACCCTGCATGTAAGTTAAATAAGCAAGGTGACAATATACAGCCTTGATGTACTTCTTTTCCTATTGGGAACCAGTCTGTTGTTCCATGTCCAGTTCTAACTGTTGCTTCCTGACCTGGATACAGTTTTCTAGGTCCACACCTTTGTCTAACTCAATGAAACTAAGCCATGCCATGTGGGGCCACCCAAGATGGACGGGTCATGGTGGAGAGGTCTGACAGAATGTGGTCCACTGGAGAAGGGAATGGCAAACCACTTCAGTATTCTTGCCTTGAGAACCCCACGAACAGTATGAAAAGGCAAAAAGATAGGATACTGAAAGATGAACTACCCAGGTCAGTAGGTGCCCAATATGCTACTGGAAATCAGTGGAGAAATAATTCCATAAAGAAAGAAGGGATGGAGCCAAAGCAAAAACAACACCCAGTTGTGGATGTGACTGGTGATAGAAGCAAGGTCTAATGCTGTAAAAAGCAATATTGCGTAGGAACCTGGAATGTTAGGTCCAAAAATCAAGGTAAACTGGAAGTGGTCAAATCAGATCAGATCAGATCAGTTGCTCAGTCGTGTCCGACTCTTTGCAACCCCATGAATCGCAGCACTCCAGGCCTCCCTGTCCAACATCAACTCCCGGAGTTCACTGAGACTCACGTTCATCGAGTCAGTGATGCCATCCAGCCATAGGAGATGGCAAGAGTGAACATTGACATTCTAGGAATTAGCGAACTAAAATGGACTGGAATGGGTGAATTTAAATCAGATGACCATTATATCTACTACTGTGGGCAGGAATCCCTTAGAAGAAATGGAGTAGCCATCATAGTCAAGAGTCTGAAATGCAGTACTTGGATGCAATCTCAAAAGTGACAGAATGATCTCTGTTCGTTTCCAAGCGAAACCTTTCAATATCATGGTAATCCAAGTGTAGGCCATGACCAGTAACATTGAAGAAGCTGAAGTTGAACGGTTCTATGAAGAACTACAAGACCTTCTAGAACTAACACCCAAAAAAGATGTCCCTTTCATTATAGGGAACTAAAATGCAAAAGTAGGAAGTCAAGAAACACCTGGAGTAACAGGCAAATTTGGCCTTGGAGTACGGAATGAAGCAGGGCAAAAGCTAATAGAGTTTTACCAAGAGAATGAACTGGTCATAGCAAACATCCTCTTCCAACAACACAAGAGAAGACTACACATGGACATCATCAGATGACCAACACTGAAATCAGATTGATTATATTCTTTGTAGCCAAAGATGGAGAAGCCCTATACAGTCAGCAAAAGCAAGACTGGGAGCTGACTATGGCTGAGATCATGAAATCCTTATTGCCAAATTCAGACTTAAATTGAAGAAAATGGGAAAAACCACTAGATCATTCAGGTATGACCTAGATCAAATCCCTTATGATTATACAGTAGAGATAAGAAATAGATATAAGGGACTAGATCTGATTGACAGAGTGCCTGATGAACTCTGGATGGAGGTTCGTGACATTGTATAGGAGACCGTGATCAAGACCATCCCCTAGAAAAAGAAATGCAAAAAAGCAAAAATGGCTGTCTGAGAAGGCCTTACAAATAGCTGTGAAAAGAAGAGAAGCAAAAAGTAAAGGAGAAAAGGAAAGATATACCCATTTGAATGCAGAGTTCCAAAGAATAGCAAGGAGTGATAAGAAAGCCTTCTTCAGCGATCAATGCAAAGAAATAGAGGAAAAACAATAGAATGGGAAAGACTAGAGATCTTCAAGAAAATGAGAGATACCAAGGGAACATTTCATGCAAAGATGGGCACAATAAAGGACAGAAATGGTATGGACTTAACAGAAGCAGAAGATATTAAGAAGAGGTGGCAAGAATACACAGAAGAACTGTACAAAAAAGATCTTCATGACCCAGATAATCACAATGGGATGATCACTCACCTAGAGCCAGACATCCTGGAATGTGAAGTCAAGTGGGCCTTAGAAAGGATCACTATGAACAAAACTAGTGGAGGTGATGGAATTCCAGATGAGCTATTTCAAATCCTGAAAGATGATGCTGTGAGAGTGTTGCACTCATTATGCCAGCAAATTTGGAAAACTCAGCAGTGGCCACAGGACTGGAAAAGGTCAGTTTTCATTCCAATCCCAAATAAAGGCAATGCCAAAGAATGCTCAAACTACTGCACAATTGCACTCATCTCACATGCCAGCAAAGTAATGCTCAAAATTCTCCACACCAGGCTTCAGCAATATGTGAACCATGAAGTTCCAGATGTTCAAGCTGGTTTTAGAAAAGGCAGAGGAACCAGAGATCAAATTGCCAACATCCTCTGGATTACTGAAAAGCAAGAGAGTTCCAGAAAAACATCTATGTCTGTTTAATGACTATGCCAAAGCCTTTGACAGTATGGATCACCACAAACTTGAAAATTTTTAAAGAGATGTGAATACCAGAACACCTGACCTGCCTGTTGAGAAATCTGCATGCAAGTCAGGTAGCAACAGTTAGAAATGGATGTGGAACACCACCCTGGTTCCAAATAGGAAAAGGAGTACATCAAGCCTGTATATTGTCACCCTGCTTATTTAACTTATATGCAGAGTACATCATGAGAAATGCTGGGCTGGATGAAGCACAAGCTGGAATCAAGATTGCCAAGAGAAATATCAATAACCTAGGATATGCAGATGACACCACCCTTATGGCAGAAAGCAAAGAAGATCTAAAGAGCCTCTTGATGAAAGTGAAAGAGGAGAGTTAAAAAGTTGGCTTTAAACCCAACATTCAGAAAATTAAGATCATGGCATCCATTCCCATCACTTCATGGCAAATAGATGGGGAAACAGTGGAAACAGTGACAGACTTTATTTTCTTGGGCTCCAAAATCACTGCAGATGGTGACTGCAGCCATGAAATTAAAAGACCCTTACTCCTTGGAAGAAAATCTATGAACAACTTAGCGTATTAAAAAGCAGAGACATTACTTTACCAACAGAGGTCCATCTAGTCAAGGCTATGGTTTTTCCAATAGTCATGTATGGATGTGAGAGTTTGACTATAAAGAAAGCTGAGCACTGAAGAATTGATGTTTTTGAACTGTGGTGTTGAAGAAGACTCTTGAGAATCCCTTGGACTACAAAGAGATCCAACCAGTCCATCCTAAAGGAAATCAGTCCTGAATATTCACTGGAAGGACTGATGTTGAAGTTGAAACTCCAAATCTTTGACCACCTCATGTGAAGAACTGACTCACTGGAAAAGACCCTTATGCTGGGAAAGATTGAAGGTGGGAGGAGAAGGGGACAACAGAAGATGAGATGCTTCAATGTCATCACTGACTCAATGGACATGAGTTTGGGTAAACTCCAGTAGTTGGTGATGGACAGGGAAGCCTGGCATACTGCAGTCCATGGGGTCACAAAGAGTTGGACACAACTGAGCGACTGAACTGAACTGAACTGAGTGATCTATAAGATGAGAGCACATGTAGGCTGAGGGCAATTAAATGCCTTTGTGAAGGACAGCTACAGCATCATAAAGGAAATAAATGAAAACTCAATTTAGATATTTGAAACATTAAGCAAATTCATTGCACACCTATACATGAGAAAATGTCTTAAGAAAAAACAAACAAACTTCCCTTTGATGAAACAAGCATTCTACTTAAATATAAAAAAGTCTTCTTTTCTGATGCACAGATTAAAAGAAATACTGTATTCATAGATTAGAAGAATTAATATTGTCAAAATGACCATGCTACCCAAGGCAATCTACAGGTTCTATGCAATCCCTATCAAAACATCAAGGGCATTTTTCACAGAACTAGGTAAAATAATTTCAAAATATATCTGAAAATACAAAGCAATCTTGGGAAAGAACATAACTGGAAGATTCATGTTCCCTGACTTCAGATCATATTAGAAAGGTACTGTAATCAAAATAGTATAGTACTAAGACAAAAGCAGACCCACAGATCAATGGACTATAATAAAGAGCCCCCAAATAAAACCTGCACTGATGGTCAATTAATTTACAACAAAGGAGGCTAGAATATACAATGGAGAAAAGACAATTTCTTCAATAAGTGGTGCTGGGATAACTGGACATAAAAGAATGCAATTGGAACACTGCCTAACACCATATACAAAAACTAACTCACTTGGGATTAAAGACCTAAATATAAGACTGGAGGGACTTCTCTGGTGATCCAGGGTTAAGACTCAACACTCCCAATGCAGGGGGCCTGAGTTCCATCTCTGGTCAGGTAACCTGATCCTGCATGCCACAACTAAAAGAACCCACATGATACAAGGAAGATCCTGCATGTGGCAATAAAGAACCTGAGTGCCACAAACTAAGACTCAGTGCAGCCAAATACATTTTTTTAAGACTGGAAATCATAAAATTCTTAGAAGAAAACATGGGCAGAACATTTTTTGACATAAATCACAGCAATATATGATTTTGATCTCCCTCCCTAAAGCAGAGGAAATAAAGCAAAAATAAACAACTGTGACCTAATTAAATGTAAAAACTTTTGCATAGAAAAAGGAAACTGTGGAAAAATACATTCACTGAAAGAGAGAAAATATTTGCAAATGATATGACCCATAAGGGATTAATAAACAGTGGCTCAACATCAAAAAAATCAAACAACCTAATTTTTAAAATGAGCTGAACACATGAATAGACATTTTTTCCAAAGAAGAATTATAGATGATCAACATGAAAATATGTACAGCGTTGCTTATTAGCACAGAAATGCAAATCCAAAGCACAATGATAAATCACTCACACCTGTCAGAATGCCTATCATGAAAAAGAACACAAACTAATTTTGAAGAGGATATGGAGACAAGGGAGTCTTCATACATTATTGGTTGGAGTATAAATTAAGGCAGTCAGTGTGGAAAATAGTATGGAGGTTTCTCAAAAACTAAAACTAGAACTACCATAGGACCCAGCAATTAAACTTCCTGGATATTTATCTGAGAGAAACGGAAACACTAATTTGAAAAGATACATGCACCCCAATGTTCATAGCAGCATTATTTACAGTTATCAAGATATGGAAGCAACCTAAGTGTCTATCAATAGATTAAATGGATAATGCATGCATACATACAATGGAATACTACATAGTCATTAAAAAGAATAAAATTTTGCCATTTGCAGCCTGGATGGAATTGGAGAGGATTACGCTAAGTGAAATAAGTTGGACAAAAAAGACAGATACTCTATTATACCACTTAATGTGAAATCTAAAAAATAAAACCAACCAATAAATATAATGAAATGACTCACAGAGAACAAACTAGTGGTTACCAGTGGGAAGAGGGATGGGGGAGGGTCAAAATACAGGCAGGGGATTAAGGAGTAAAAATTACTGTATATAAAACAAATATTGTGTTGAATTACATAGTTTAAAGCTTAAAATCTTATTCAAAGAAAATAAACATTTAAGAAATAGTCATTTAATTATATTGCTATAATTCTACACTCAATGTTTAAAATCATAATGAAATATTTTGTTTTAAAACATAGCTCTTTTAGAATTTTTTCACATCTTTTTTACTGTAATAAAATATACATAAAACAAAATATACCATTTTAACCATTTTTGAGTGTTCAGTTTAGTAGCATTAAATTCATTCACACTGTTGTGCTCCTATCACCACCATTCGAGAACTTTATTCGTCATCCCAAACTGAAACCCTGTACCTATTAGACAATAATTCCCCATTTTCTGTTCTGTGTAGCCCCTGTTAACCTTTATCCTACTTTCTGTCTCTAAGAATTTGATGACCAGAAAAGGCAAAAGTAGGAAGACAGTACAAAGATCAGTGATTCCCAGGAGTCAGAGAGGACAGAAAGTAAATATGCAGAAAAAAATAAAACAAGTGTAGAATGAAGACACTACTGCATATTAGAATATCATATACAGAAACATGTCACTGTACAGTTATTCAAACCCATAGAAGGTACACATACAAAGAATGAATCCTAATATAAACTACAGATTCTAGGTGATGATGTGCAAAGGTTTGGTTCATCATTTATAATAAATGTAACACTCTGGTAGTTCAGTTCAGTTCAGTCTCTCAGTCGTGTCTGACTCTTTGCAACCCCATGAATTGCAGCACGCCAGGCCTCCCTGTCCATCACCAACTCCCAGAGTTCACTCAGACTCACATCCATCGAGTCAGTGATGCCGTCCAGCCATCTCATCCTCTGTCGTCCCCTTCTTCTCCTGCCCCCAATCCCTCCCAGCATCAGGGTCTTTTCCAATGAGTCAACTCTTCACATGAGATGGCCAAAGTATTGGAGTTTCAGCCTCAGCATCAGTCCTTCCAATGAACACCCAGGACTGATCTCCTTTAGGATGGACTGGTTGGATCTCCTTGCAGTCCAAGGGACTCTCAAGAGTCTTCTCCAACACCACCGTTCAAAAGCATCAATTCTTCGGCGCTCAGCTTTCTTCACAGTCCAACTCTCACATCCATACATGACCACTGGAAAAACCATAGCCTTGACTAGACGGACCTTTGTTGGCAAAGTAACGTCTCTGCTTTTCAATATGCTATCTAGGTTGGTCACAACTTCCCTTTCAAGGAGTAAGCGTCTTTTAATTTGATGGGTGCAATCACCATCTGCAATGATTTTGGAGCCCCCAAAGTAAAGTGTGACACTGTTTCCACTGTTTCCCCATCTATTTGCCATGAAGTGATGGGACCAGATGCCATGATCTTAGTTTTCTGAATGTTGAGCTTTAAGCCAACTTTTTCACTCTCCTCTTTCACTTTCATCAAGAGGCTCTTTAGTTCCTCTTCACTTTCTGCCATAAGGGTGGTATCATCTGCATATCTGAGGTTATTGATATTTCTCCCGGCCATCTTGATAGGGATGTTTAAAATAGCAGAAGCTATGATTGTATTGGGGCGGTGGGTATAGAATAATCTTTGTTTCTTCTGCTCATTTTTACTGTGAATCTAAAACTCCTCCAAAATAATTAATTCTACCAAGAAAAAGAAAATTCTGACATATGCTATAACATGAACGAACCCTGAAGACATTATGCTAAGTGTTATAAGCCAGACACAAAGACAAATACATCATGATTCCTCTTATGTGAGGTAAGTAGAGAAGTCAAAGTCAGAGAGATAGAAATTTTTTTGAAATCTTAACTCTTTTTAAAAAAATTAAATGAAAAGTTTAAATTATTGTACAATGTAAGAGATATTAAAGTACCATTTCTAATGAAATATTTTAATTCTAGTATAGCTATTCATATCAACACATTTTTGAATATTGACAATTATATACTTGGCAACTTAAAATGTTGTAGTCCAGTCTCTCAACTCTACTTGTTCTGCGCCTCCTTCATTTCATAATAATCTACTCATAATATTAGAATTAATTATGTATCTACTGTTATATAATTTTATTTTCATTTAATATAATTAATAACTTAATCATTCACTTATTAGAGCTTTTTCTATTTATATGTTTTGATAGCAAAACCAGTTCAATGATCATATTTATGCCGACACATTTCTCTCTTCTTTTAAAGAAACCTCTCTAAATTTGTATTTATTATATAATCTTGTTCTAATTCATAGCATGTATCCCATGTGAAGTCTGTGTGTGTGGGGACGTGCACCTGTGTGCAAGTGTGATGGTTCTCTTCCCTGACTATAATGCTTGTTTACTGAGTACAGGGCTCCCCTTGTGGCTCAGCTGGTAAAGAATCCACCTGCAATGAGGGAGACCTGGGTTCGATCCCTGGGTTGGGAAGATCCCCTGGAGAAGGGAAAGGCTACCTACTCCAGTATTCTGGCCTGGAGAGTTCCATGGACTGTATAGTCCCTGGGGTTGCAAAGAGTTAGACATGGTTGAGTGACTTTCACTTTTCTGAGTACAAGGACTTTCCCAAATTTCCATTATTATATCCTCAAGCACTGTTACATTGCCAGATGTATGCTGCATATTTATAAATGTGTAGGAAATTAATAAAGTAATAATTGAATGAAAAGCTTTGTACAAGCAGTAGTCATTTCTTCACATCTCACAGTAATATTTTACATCAATATTTAGAAATTTTTCTAAACTAAAATCTGAAAAAATTTAAAATAAAACTTATCTCTAAACCTTTCATAAAATAATCTAATATTTGGAAAATAGCCAAGGAACAAACCTCCACATTCCCATAATTCAAAATAAATACTGAGCTTTTCATCAGCTTTATTTCTGTATTTTTGTTCATACAAATTTACATGAAATTATGTTAATTAGCAAACACTACATACACAAACTGAATTTCTCAGCATATTTCTAAAATTTGTAAGCATATTTCTAGTCATGGGTCTGATATATTCACAAAGAAACATTTTGAAGACTGCTCTTACATTAGATATAAATAATATTATGTACATCTTATTGAATTTATGGTTTACTTCTGCTGCACTCAGGAAAATATGTGGAATGCATCATGTTACCAATAAAGGAAGGTTAAAATGCTAAATATGGAGAATGTTATTTATAGACATTTTAATTGTTGTGCAAAGCATAACCATAAATCCACATTCTACACTGAAAGCTTTATGAAATGAAAAGGCTTTTAAATGCCTATTTCAAGGTTGACAGTGTCACACTATTTCAACCAAAATATCTTTTTGTGTTCAGAGTGTAATGCAAAGATGCCAGTAAAATCACCACCCCGCCCCCCCCCCCCCCAAAAAAGAAAAAAATCAGGGGGAAAGATAATATATCAGCTCTTAGAAATCCAGTCTCTCTAAAATTATGAGCAAACAAAAATATCCAATGTCAATATTCTCTGTTTGCTAGGGAAATATTTTTAGAAGTTAAAGGAACATTATTTTCAGTTATTGTCTGTGCAACAGAATAATTCTGTGGTAGAGAAAGAGCAATTCTTGAAGTCAAACCTTCAAACTCTAGCTTGGCTATCGAAGAAAGTTATTTATTTTTCCAGGGCCCAGCTACCTCACTCCTAAAATTAAAATCACTTTTCTCATGAGCTAATTATGAGAATTAAATAGAAAATGCACTCTGGGGCCTCCAAGACTACCTGGCACATGATAAGCTTTCTGTAACTGGCAGTCTCAAAAATAACAGTTCTGGAGCCTATTCATGAGCTTAGAGGAGAGCCACCTTTACCCTATGCGGCCTGCTTTATCCTGTGTGTTATCAAGAGAAGACACGCTATCACACAAATATTTCTTTGGGAAGCTATATATTTTCAAGGGACTCAATGTTTTCTATTAGTAACACTGACATTGAAAAGAACAATGAAGAAAAACTGTCCAAAACAAGCAAGTTTAAAACTAAAAATAGTTGATTGACTCAATAAGCTTTAAATTTCAGACACAGTTCTTTCTTTAAATATAGCTTAATTAGAGGGTCAAAATCTGGCATCCAGAGAGAAAATGTCTTTGTCCTCCTTCTCCCAAACTCAGCACTTTAGTAGATTTGTTATTTCTGATTAGCTTGAGATGGAGCCACATACCCATTCCTGGACCACTCACTGTAGCCTGTGATGTGGTAGACTCTGATTGGCTCATCTCAACCCACATATCTCAATTAGAACTTCTTGGACTGAGAATGATACAAATATGCCATACTTCCTTACCTCTGTCAAAGCTCCCCTCAGGAGCAGGAAGTCTAACCCTTTTGGTGGCATAACAATACATATCTACACAAATTACCTAAAGCTTCTAATGCAGATGGAGTAGGGACTGCGGAAATGTATTGAGATTCAGATCCATAATGAATTATACTTCTGTTTTGATGGATACTCAATAAACCCATCAGGAATCCATCTGCAGCATTTAGTAAAGACTAGAAAGCATTACATTCTCAGAAAAGACAAACAACAGTAAGCATTTCTCACTATAATATGAACCACTCACTTGCTCATTCTGCCTTTTCCTATCTCTATTCTTTAATTCCTCTTTTCTCTTTATATCTCATCATTCTTTTCTTTCTGAAACATTTATTGATCACATCTTAGATATGACCCTCATATAAATTGATACAAGGCATCACTGTCCCCAGTGAAATTTATGATCTAGTTCAAAGGTATTTCAAAGGGAAGTGTGCTGTGTTGTAACAAAACAAAAAGAAAACCAACAAACAATAAAAACTAAAACACTCCTGGATAGGATCATACAGCTATAATTTTGGAGTATAGTGATAATGTCATAATGGAATTAAAATATAGCTTGGAATGAAAAGCCCTAGATTGTATTTCTAGCTCTGCCTCTTCCTAGCTAGGTGGATTTTGGAAAGTCATGTAAGCAATCTGAACCTCAGGGTTTTCATCCCTGTGGCAGAGATGATGCCGCCTGCCTCACAGCAATGCTGTAAGGATCAAATGAATGACATATGTGAAAGTACCAATAGCATCCTCTGACACATGACTGGCATCACAGCATTTCAAGATCAAGGGTTGTGAGTTTTCATAAGGAAGAGAAATATTTTAAGCTGCAGGAATCAGCAGAGACTTCATTGGGATGACTTTAAAAGTGATAGAAATCTATAGCACATATGGAAAGGAAAGACTGCTCTGGTATCAGGGGGAAAATAAGCAAAACAATGAAAACAAGAAAGCCTGTTTTATATACATATAACAAGAAAAAATATATATGTAAAACAGGCTTTCTTATATATAAATATGCATACATATATGTATGTATATTTATACATACATATATATATACATACATATATATGTATATATATGAGAGAGAGAGAGGGAGAGAGACAGAGACAAAGAGAGACACAGAGAGAGAGCGGCCAATAAAGGAGGAGTACACATTAGCCAAAATAGTGATATTTTATTTAGTTATTTGTTTTTGTTGTAGAACTCTTGTCAATGAAACTTTTGTACGCATTTAATATATAAAATAGTTAAAGGGTCTGCTTGCACTGAAACAGGTGTGATAAGACTGCCTACCCCACAATCCCAGATACCTGAGCCTAAGGAAACCTCAGTTTAGTTCAGTCACTCAGTCGTGTCTGCCTCTTTGCGACCCCATGGACTGCAGCATGCCAACCTTCCCAGTCCATCACCAACTCCTGGAGCTTGATCAAATTCATGTCCATCAAGCTGGTGATGCCATCCAACTATGTCATCATCTGTCGCCCCCTTCTCTTCTGCCTTCAATCTTTCCCAGCATCAGGGTCTTTTCCAATGAGTCAGTTCTTCATATCAGATGCCCAAAGGATTGGAGCTTCAGCTTCAACATCAGTCCTTCCAATGAATATTCAGGACTGGTTTCCTTTAGGATGGACTGGTTGGATCTCCTTGTAGTCCAAGAGACTCTCAAGAGTTTTCTCTAACACCACAGTTCAAAAGCATTGATTCTTCAGCACTCAGCTTTCCTTATGGTCCAGCGCTCACATCCATACATGACTACTGGAAAAACCATAGTTTTGACTAGATGGACCTTTGTCAGCAAAATAATGTCTCTGCTATTTAATATGCTGTCTAGGTTTGTCATTGATTTTCTTCCAAGGAGCAAGTGTCTTTTAATTTCATAGCTACAGTCACTATCTGCAGTGATTTTAGAGTACAAGAAAATAAAGTCTGTCACAGTTTCCATTGTTTCCCCATTGTTTTGCCATGAAGTGATAGGACCAGATGTCATGATCTTAGTTTTTTTAATGTTTTAAGCCAGTTTTTTCACTCCCCTCTTTTACTTTCATCAAAAGGCTCTTCAGTTCCTCTTCACTTTCTGTTATTAAGGGTGGTGTCATCTGTATATCTGAGGTTATTGATATTTCTCCCAGCAATCTTGATTCCAGCTTCTGCTTCATCCAGTCTGGCACTTCACATGATGTACTCTGCATATAAGTTAAATAAGCAGGGTGACAATATACAGCCTTGATGTACTCCTTTCCCAATTTGGAACCAGTCTGTTGTTCCACGTCCAGTTCTAACTTTTGCTTCTTGACCTGCATACAGATTTTTCACAAGGCAGGTAAGATGGTCAAAATCCACAGCTTTAAAACCAATGCAGTATTAACAGAAAACAGGAAGACTGGGGTGAGGATCAAAGACAGCAGTCAGTAACTGACAACATACCTAACCTGTAGTTTCGTAAGCCACACTCTCTCATCTTCCAAGACTCTCTTCTTGGAACACATCCCTCCTGAATTCACCTTCTTCTCGTCCTCTAAGATTCAGTCCAGCAAAGCTTCCCTTGATCTTCCTTGTCCATTCTTTAAGCCTCCTGCTGAACTAAGTGCTAATTCTCTGAGCCAGTCGCCAAATCCAACATATATATATATATATATATATATATATATAATTCTTTAGGGACATTAACTGATTTGCTCCTTATTAGGCATCTTTTCTCTTTATTTTGTCAAATTGCTAACAGCTTTATTTAGGCATAATTGACATATAATAATCTTCACATACTTAAAGTGTACAATTTATACATTTTAACACATATATGCAAATGTGAGAACACAACCAGAGTCAGGATAATGAAAACTACATTCAAAGTATCAGTATGTAAATTTGTAATTCCAACCCTAGTCAACCACTGGTCTACTTTCTGTCATCAGAGTATTTTGTATTTTCTAAAATTCTATGTAAATGGAATAATCATTTTCATTTTATTTCTCTCAATGAGCATAATTATTTGGAGAATCATCCATGCTGTAGCATGTAGCAACAGTTCATTCATTTTTTTTTTCCAATAAGTACTTAATTGCAAGGATGTGCCCCAGTTTGTTCACACATAAACTTGTTGATAGGCATTAGCATTAGTTCTGATTTTTGGCTATATAAAGCAGAGATGTTAAGAAAGTTCATATACAATATTTATATGGATATACTTTTATTTCTCTTCTAAAAATACCAAGGAATCGAATTGCTGGATTATAAGGTATGTGTGGGGCTTCTCTGGTGGCTCAGATGGTAAAGAATCTGCCCTCAATGCAGGAAACCCAGGTTTGATCCCTGGGTCAGAAGATCCCCTGGAGAAGTCAATGGCTGCCCACTCCAGTATTCTTGCCTGGAGAATTCTATGGACAGGGGAGCCTGGCGGGCTACAGCCCGTAGGGTTGCAGAGTCTGACACAATTGAAGTGACTTAGCATGCAGATAAGATAGGTGAATATGTAACTTTTTAAGAAATTTTCTCCAAAGATAGTACACCAATGCATAATATCTATTTTTATCAGTTAGTCTTTTAAATTTTAACCTTTCTAATAGGAATGTAAAACAAAACTGCATTTACCTAATGATGAATTAGGGCTTCGTGGTGAATCAGTGGTAAAGAATCCACCTGCCAATGTAGGAGATGCAGATTCAACCTGTAGGTTGAGAAGATCCCCTGGAGAAAGAAACGTCAAACCACTCCAGTATTCCTGCCTGAGAAATCTCATGGACAGGGGAGCCTGGTGTGCTGCAGTCCATGCAGTCACAAAAGATCTGGACATGACTGAATGGCTAAACAGCAACAAACAGTGATAAATTTTGGTGCATATCCTTTCACATGCTTATTTGTTTCCATGTTGTCCTTGTTGTCTTCCCAATCTTTTACGTTATTTACTGTGTTTTCTTTTATTATTTTTTTGAGGGTTCTTTATTCTAAGTTCTTTATCTGATATATGATTTGTAAATGCTTTTTTTCCAGGATGTCTGGTCCTTTCTTAACAGTATCTTTTGCAGACAATGCAGCTTTCAGATTTGATGAGGTACAGTTCATCATTTCATGGATTATACTTTTGTTTCTGTGTCTAAGAAAACCTTGCTTAAGCTATGGTCATTAGGAGCTTATGCTATTTTTTTTTTATTAGAAATAGATATTAGTTTTATGTTTCACATTTAAGTAATGATTCTAAAATCATAGGCATTTTATTTATGTGATATGAGATATAGATTAGAATTATTTTGTTCTTTGTTCATTTTTTTGCAAATGAATATCCAGTAGCTCAAAAAATCAGTTCCTCATATGTTTCTGGACTATCTACTCTGTTTTATTGATCTATTTATCCATCTTACTGTCAATACAAACTCTTTATTACTTAAGTACTATCTGTTTATAATGTCTTAAAATATGACATTAGTATTAGTCCTTTTTTAGTTATTTTTCAAAAATCTTTGAGTTTCCATGTTACTTTTAGAGTAAGTTTTTAAATTTTAACTAAAAATGTGGGATATTCATTGAAAAGACTGTTACCAAAGCTCCAGTACTTCAGCCTCCTGATGCAAAAAGTTGACTCACTGGGAGACTCTGATACTGGGAAAGATTGAGGGCAGGAGGAGAGGGGGAAAAAAATGGATGAGATGGTTGGGTAGCATCACCAACTCAATGGACATGAATTTAAACAAACTCAGGGAGACAGTGAAGGACAGGAAAGCCTGGTGTGCTGCAGTCCATGGGGTTGCAAAGAGTTGGACACAACTTGGTGACTGAACAACAAGCTCTGCCTGAATTCCTCTCTCTACACCATAGCCAGAAATTACAGGTAATAAGTAGGGTAATAATAGTCTCCCTGCATGATAAATTTAGTGCCTGATATCCCATCCTAGCCAGAAGCCAAAGACTAGGTCCTCTTCCTTGTACAAAGATATGCTTCAGCACTCTTCACAATATCCAGCTCTTAACAAGGATATTTATGCTTCAAGATTAATCAACAAAATCTCTTCATGAGTTGTAAAACAGATGGATCTGAGATATTAACAATATGTTGAGGATTTTTATAAAATCATGGGGTCTCAAATAAATAAGATTTATTTTTAATCTTTAGTCTAAAGAATTACATTGGAAATGGAGAAAATGAGGGATTTTTTTTTTAATCTTGCTGCATTAAAACAAAAGTTCATATGTCTCCTGGTTGGACTTTCTGAAGAGAAGCAGAAGAAAACCACTGAGCTAAATTTTTATACCGTACCTCAACAGAAGAGATATAAATCAGATTCCATTAAAAAAGAAAAGCATATGAAACATTCAGGAAGATAAAGAAAATCTAGTATCTGGAGAATGGCAAGTTCTATAACACTGCTTGCTGCACAAGTGGGAGAGTATATACAGGGAATAGGAAGAACGCACTAGAAATTGACCTACCCTTTGTCGATCATGACTTGCAATGAAATGGTATGTAAGTTTATCCTATAATCCACTGGTTCTCAACCCTATCTGTATAACAGATCTAACCTATATGAAGATTTGAAAAAAGTATAATCCCAAATATAAATTTTGTACAGTTATTTATATAGTAGTTCTGAGGTGTAGTCCCAAGCCTGACATGTGTTAAAATCTTGACAGGTAGGCACTATACACAGTTAAATTTTTATGTCAAAGCAGCCACTATAGGTCAAAGTCGCTATGAAACTAATAACAATAATAGATATGTTCGTTAACATTCATATTCTGTGACTTTTCTAGCTCCTCTAGAATTATATAGTTGAATGAAACATAGAAAACCTGTCCAATACACAAATGGTCTAAAATATCCTAATAGTCTAGTTATATAAAACAATCATTGAGTACTGTATGTTCTGAGTACTGTGCTGACAATTTGTCCCCTAATGATAGGAAATTTTTCAGTCACTAAATCATGTTCTCACAGCCAGTTCCTCTCATCAGGAAGCTTTCAGAAGCCTCTTATCCTTATCCATCAGAGTACAGACAGAAGGAACAAGAACTACAACCCCACGGCTTCTTGAATGAAAACTACCATCATAGAAAACAAACCGAAATGATCACATGGGTCACAGCCTTGGGTAACTCAATGAAGCTATGAGCCATGCCATGCAGGATCACCCAAGATGGACAGGGTCTTGGTGGAGAGATCTGACAAAATGTGGTCCATGGAGAAGGGAATGGCAAACCACTTCAGTATTCTTGCCTCAAGAACCCCATGAACAGTATATTATGTGTAATTATAATTTTACTGTGGCAGACATGACACAAGGACTCTGAGGAATAAAAGGCAGAACCCTCTGCTATCAATATCTCCAAACACAAGAAGACTAAGAGGCATGGTCACATAGGCAGTTGCACCTGAGGACAGGGTGCCAGCCATCTGGAACTGCAGGAGCTGGTTTATGGACAGCAGGTGGGTGGGATTAGCTTGGTTTCATAGCCTCTTGGGGACTGGGTATTTTGAAGAATTTTTCCCCTTTAACAAAGAATGGGCCTTCCCTGGGCATCTCTGGTATGGGTTTGTGTGTTTTATAACCTAGAGTGTTAGCCTGATCAGCAAAGTATTTGGTGTCAGGGCTTAGCAAACTGCCCATGAAAGGGAATTAAGAGTGAGATAGCACTTCAGAAATATTATATTACATCATTAGTAAGTCTTATATTAACCCAAGGATGCAGGAAGTATCATATCTAGCAACTGATTTTGGGAGGTCTAGTAATTAGATTTTTCCATATTGGGGACTTCCCCACTGTTCACATATTGGTGAGAGATAAGCCCAATACTCACTTTTCTCCACCTTCTGGCAGCATATTCATGGCATGCAGTTGAGACTTAAGCAACCAGAGGTTCTGGCCTAAAATTTTGAACCTTGCCAGAATGACACAGAAGTCTAACTAGAAAATAATACATTTCAGTTGCAATTGCTAATCAGCGTCCAGAGTAGGAGGATCAACAGGGGAGACAGTACTGTATGTGGCAAGTGTGCCCAGTGGCACTGGCATCTGCTAGTTCCTATGGCGTGATTTTGGCTGTGGTTCTAGACCTATTTACTCTAGGCTTTGCCTGTCTCTTAATTTTGCTCTGCTACATTTCTGTTAATTCTGTGAATTATTCAACATCATCCACAGATTCCTTTTCTACTTGAATCAACTAGAATTGATTTCATAAGAAATTTGACAGATAAAATTGCATAAAGTGTATAACAAATAGGAAGCTCTACAAAGATCATTAGCATGCTAAGGCCACACTCAACAACTAGCTCTTAGCAGCTGATGGAACTAGAATTTAATCCCAGAAGATTTTAACTTCAAATATTATCTCTTTCAACTTTAACTTGCTGTGAGGCACTACTGAAATATATCTAGATATTGAGAAGTCACTGTGACCAAATGAATATATCTTCCTGGGAGGACTTTTTGTAGATTGAGAGGAAACCTACCTTTCTTCAGTATATATTCTTAGCCCACAGTTTTGTCATCTGATGTCACAGAGAATAACTCATTTTCTCTATGTGGTAGTCTATAAAATATTAAAGTCATGTCTTGTGTAAAACTCCATGTGTAATTCACATGTTCTCAGAAAAGACCAGTTAGATACTAAGATTGAAGATGTGTACTAGATACATCATCACAGATGAATAAGACAAGCTATCTACTCATGTATGTGAAACAAATATTTACTTCACCATATAAGAAAGATTTTGCAAACAGTCAGTTCAATTAGCTGGCTAGAAAAGGCTTTCTAGGGAAGTTTAGTTTTCCCTGTATACTATGGCACAGATTATGCTATATGTTTACTATATCATTTCTTCTTCAAGTGTAGACAGAAAAGCTACATTTCTCAACATGTTTTTATGGTTATTTTGTAAACGTGACTGAGTCTGGCTCAAACAGTGTGGACAGAAGGGTTTTAATCTACTTTCAAGTTTGATTCTTAAAAATATGCTTCTCCATTCTACATCCACTACAACAGTGACAGATGGTAGAGTCCCTGTTTGGGTTAAAGTTTCTACTGAGAGACACTCAACCTGCATTAAATTTTGCATGACCAAGAAATACATCCTGACGTATTTAAGTCATTGAGACTTAAGAGTTTGTTACTGCAGCAGAGACTACCCTATCCTAATACAGACACACAGAAATTCAGTTCAAAACATTTCTCTTTGTTTGTTTCTATTAGATATTTAGCATTCTGTGGAGGTTAGAGAAACTTAAATGAATGAGTCTCAAATGGCTCAAAGAGACTAAATGATATTGCCAGGATGGCTAAGTTGTTAGATTCTTGATCGGATCTGCCAAAGTTCCAAAAACATGAAGCTTTAACTTTGCTTTTAATTTAGTGTTTCAAAAAACAAACTGAAATTGGTAGAAAAATCCAATGAGTCACTCAATACACACACTACTACTAGTATTTAAATTTTGTAGTGAGTGTTCCAAGATTCAGACTTGCCTGGTGGCTCAGATGGTAAAGCATCTGTCTACAATACGGGATATTAAACAACATGTCCAAGGTTACATAGCTTATAAACAAAAGATACTGAATACCGAATTTGAACTCATGTCTATCTGGCTATAAATAATGTCTTAAATTACTGTGATGTAGTGAATCTCTTGTAAACTTACAAAATAGTAAGTCCAAAATCTAATCTTTTTCATACAAATGCATAGCTAAGCTACTGAGTTTTTCTCATTTCCTTAGTTCATATCTTTAACTCTAAAAATTCAGTATGTTCCCTAACACTGAGATGTTGACACTAGAGCAATTCCTGAGTATTGAAAAATACTCTACCAAGTTATAGAAACTTCATTTTATTAATTAAAATGATCACAACCTTAAAAACACATAATTAATTTTATTATGAAAACTCTGTTTCATATACTTATTACCTCATCCTACTCATATAGGTACATATTTTAATAGTAGAAAAATAAAACTTACTATTACTTTAATTGATCAATTTTAAATCTACATTTACAAAAAAAAATCCATTTAACAAATGTATTATATGCAATAACTACTGATGTACCTATCCTTCTTGATCTTTCTATCAATCTTCAATTTCTCTGTTGAAATAGGCAGTGTTTTCAGATTACTTAAAAAAAAAAAATGAGGAGAGATATCAATGTATCATGGTTCTTACTTTTTTAGCTATAACTTTATGAACAAAACAATTCAGTCATATTTAGTCTTGAGGTTTTGTTTTATCTTTTGAGCGTTTGCTTTTAAAGACATCAGTCTCTATTTGTTTAATTTCAATTTCAAATCGTGGTAAGGTTGATACATGGTTTTTGTTACCGTGGTGACTCTCAAGATAAGTTCCTGAGGAAAATGGTAGCTCACAGAAAACCTAGAAAAATGTTCCCTTAAAGCACAGTTCTATTCATGTTGTGGAGGTTCCTGTTTTGTTTTTCTTCGATTCTTTCCTTATAAGCAAGAACATTTGCACAAAATACATTTCTTGCTGAGAATGCAAGCTACCCTTCATGAGGAATCAAACAATGATATTAATATACTTTCAAAAGATGAAAAAAATTGGCAGATGGAAATATTAGAATAAGAATATAGAAAGTTAGAGATTAATAACTCTATATTAATAAATTTATATTAATAAATCTACATCTTCATTTTAATTATTATTGAATCTAGAATTAAGCTATACAGATCTAGATTCTGCTGTTCTGTAACTCTAAGGATCTAGAATTCCAGATATATCTTTAAACACAGTATACATTCTTACAAAACTAGAATATATATATATATACACACACACACATACACACACACATAACAAACATATTTATCATTTTACTATGTGATGCATAATTAACTTGTATATATGTAAACATATATTTGGGCTTCCCTTGTGGCTCAGCTGGTAAAGAATCTGCCTGCAATGCAAGAGACCTGGGTTCCATCCCTGTGTTCCCTCATAGCTCACTTGGTGAAGAGTCTGCCTGCAACACAGGAGACCCAGGTTCAATTCCTGGGTTGGGAAGATCCCCTGGGCAAGGAAATGGCAACCCACTCCAGTACTCTTGCCTGGAGAATCCCATGGACAGAGGAGCCTGACATGCTACGGTCTATGGTTCGCAAGGGTCAGACACGACTGAGCGACTAAGCACACAAATATATTTATGTATTTACATATATGTGTATGCATGTGTATACTCATACATATGCAAAAACACAGCACACATACAACTCCTATTTAATGCCACAGCATGGATAAAATTGTGCTAAAATTATATACTACATAAAAAGGCTCCTCAGAAAATTACTCCATTTAGAAATATAAACGCTCATAGGAGTACATTTAAAAATCTTAGAAATGAAAGGATATGTTATCAAAATAGCTAATGAAATTTTAAACAAAGGTTCTATTTTCACACCAATACCTTTGATGATAGAGAACCAGAAAGAGCAGGAAAACCAACTATAATAACAAGAGGCAGCAACACTGATAAGCAAATCCATTTAGCCTAGAGGCAGGACTGAACAAAAATACTGCACTGCAAAGTACAAGAGAACTGATTTCAAGTTGCTCTGATGTTAATTTATATGATTCTCTCAACCGTAGTAACCGTATTTTTTTGCTTGAGTTATAATGGATGCCCTTCCTTTTTGGTATCTGTCTCCAGCTTCTGCAACTGGACAAGGTATAGCTAGACAATGGAACAAATACACTGTCTTTACAAATCTGAAGATCCTTTAGTTTTTCACCACACAAATATCAACAGTCAACCTTTTTAGCCTATAGAGCATTCACACTTTACCTACAGCCACTGTAGAGAACAGTATGCTACTAAGTCACTTCAGTCGTGTCTGACTCTGTGTGACCCCAGAGACGGCAGCCCACCAGGCTCCCCCGTCCCTGGGATTCTCCAGGCAAGAACACCGGAGTGGGTTGCCATTTCCTTCTCCAATGCATGAAAGTGAAAAGTGAAAGTGAAGTCGCTCAGTCGTGTGCAACCCTCAGCGAGCCCATGGACTGCAGCCCTCTAGGCTCCTCCATCCATGGGATTTTCCAGGCAGGAGTACTGGAGTGGGGTGCCATTGCCTTCTAGGTTCCTTAAAAAGTTGAAAATAGAACTACCATATGACCCAGCAATCTCACTACTAAGCACATGGGCATATACCCTGAGGAAACCATAAGCCATAATTCAAAGCAACACATGTACCCTGGTGCTCCTTGTAGAACTGTGCACAACAGCAAGGGTATGGAAACAACCTAACTCCAACAACAGATGAATGGATAAAGAAGATACGGCTGGAATGTTGCTTGGTCATAAAAAGGAATGGAACCGTGCATTTGCAGAGATGTTGATGGACCTAGAGTCTGTTGTACAGACTAAGTCAGAAAGACAAATATTGTATATTAAAGCATATATTTGTGGAATCTAGAATAATGGTACAGATGAACCTATTTTCAGGGCAGTAATAGACACACAGACGTAGATAATGGCCATGTGGGCCCAGTGGGGGAGAAGGAGGGTAGGGCAAACTGGGAGAGAGAATTGACATACATACACTCCCATGTGTAGAACAGACAGCTGGTGGGAACCAGCTGTGAAGAACAGGGAGCGTGGCTTGGTGCGCTGTGATGACTTAGATGGGGGGAGTGTGGGGTGGTAGGAAGGAGCAATCCCAGAAGGAGGGGGCATATGTATACATGTAGCTGATTCACTTGTTTGCACAGCAGAAACTAACAAAATGCTGTAAAGCAACTGCATTTCAATAAAAATATTAATTTATTGAAAAAAAACTTTGGTCTGATGTCCTGCTGCTTTCCTCACGAGGTTCCTATGTCCAGCTACTCCCAGGTATAATGCATGGATTACATGGTGTTGCTTCAGGTCGTCCTGCTTCTTTCCTCACGCGGTTCCTATGTCCAGCCACTCCCAGGTGTAATGTATAGATTACATGGTGTTGCTTCAGGTCACAGTGCCTTTGCACATACAGTGTCCAAACCCTGGAACAATGATCTAACAGGCTCTCACTCTGCCTTTAAGACCTAATGCAGAAGCCATTCGGAGAAGGCAATGGCACCCTACTCCAGTACTCCTGCCTGGAAAATCCCATGGACGGAGGAGCCTGGTGGGCTGCAGTCCATGGGGTCGCTGAGGGTCGGACATGACTGAGTGACTTCACTTTCACTTTTCGCTTTCATGCACTGGAGAAGGAAATGGCAACCCACTCCAGTGTTCTTGCCTGGAGAATCCCAGGGATGGCAGAGCCTGGTGGGCTGCCGTCTATGGGGTCGCACAGGGTTGAACACGATTGAAGTGACTTAGCAGCAGCAGCAGCAGCCATTTCTTCTGTGAATCCTCTGTGAGGAAATCCTCCTCATTTCCCTAAATTTTCTCTCAGCATTTTGACTCAATATTTCCAAGGCAAATGTAGAACATGTGTTTGGAGATATAAAACCAAATACTTAAACATGGATTTACTACGTATTGAAACAGGGACCATACTCAAACTATTTACTTATAGTTTCAGTTTATTTACAAACCAGGCATGATAAAATTAATGTTACAGGTTTTTCAGGAAGACTTAAGGATATGCACAAATTCACATCCCTATCAAGAGATAGTCTCTTCCTTCATTCTTTTCCCCACACTCCCTGTGAGCTTTCACAAATCAAAGTAATTCATCCTATTTTCCATATACATATATACTGACCTCCTGGTCATTAGCAGTTTGATGGAACACCTATGAGTTATTCATCTTTGTACCCTCAAACCCAGCAAGACAATGTAGGTCTTCAACAATGTTTATTAAATGTATCAAATAAATATCCCCCTTTAACTGTTTTGGGTTTTATCCCATGCTGCTGCTGCTGCTGCTAAGTCACTTCAGTCATGTCCAATTCTGTGTGACTCCATAGACTGCAGCCCACCAGGCTCCCCCGTCCCTGGGATTCTCCAGGCAAGAACACTGGAGTGGGTTGCCATTTCCTTCTCCAATGCATGAAAGTGAAAAGTGAAAGTGAAGTTGCTCAGTCATGTCCGACTTTTAGCGACCCCATGGACTGCAGCCCACCAGACTCCTCCATCCACGGGATTTTCCAGGCAAGAGTACTGGAGTGGGGTGCCATTGCCTTCTCCTTTATCCCATATGAATGTACAAATTTAATATAAAAGAATGAAACCACAGATATCTTCAAACTATGCTTTTATTTTATCTTAATAATGTATTGTCCATTTTGTTCATAATCCTCTTAATTATTGCTTGTGATGAGTACTTATTATCTCATCATGCTGAGTGATGCACCATAAATTCATAGCCTCTCAAATATTGTTAAATAACCAGGCTGCTTCTTATGTTTTACTATTAAAATGACACTATAATAAGCATCTTTATGGATTCATTTTTTTCCTTCAAAATATAATTCATAGTGTGCATTATAGAATGCACTGATAGGTCAAAGGAGGAGTGACTGCTCCCTTGGTTCTTGAAATGATTTGCCAAATTACTTTCAAAAAGATTTGTGCCAGTGGTCTACTCTATCACCATTCAGGCATGTGCATGTCAACTGTACCAAAATCTAGTGAAATCTATATTTACTCTTTCAGCAGACACCTACTATTTCATCTGCCCTTCATTCCACCCACCCTTCTACATAATATACTCCAATTATGTCCTTCTCTCGGAAGTTATTTGATAACTTTAAATTATGTCCTTCTCTTTAAAATTATTTGCTATTTTATGAGACAGAATTAATTACTTTAATAATAAGTAACTTGACTGATATACTTCATTGAAAATTTTCAAGTTAGTAATGAGATAGTGAGTCAATCTCTTTCTTAGGCTAAGAAGTAAAGGTTGTAAAGTGGAAGCCTTTGCATTTCTCTCCTTGATGAGTGTAACTTCATATGGTTGCCTCCTTCCCTCTATCCCCCATTGCTTTCTAGTTATTTTTTGTGGTACTACTTATATTTTTATGTGTCACATGTATCCATGCTCAGTTCTGTCTGACTCTTCATGACCCCTACTCCTGTAGCCCGCTAGGCTTCCCTGTCCATGGGATTTCCAAGGCAAGAATACTGGAGTGGGTTGCCACACTCCAGGGCATCTTCCCAACTCAGGGATTGAACCCTTATTTCTTGCATCTCCTGAATGAAAAATCTCCAGGCAGATTCTTCACCAGCTGGGCCACAAGGGAAGACCCATGGGTCAGGTATAAAATCATTTAGGGTTCAGTTGCTTATTTTCTCTCTCCATATCCTCCTATTCCTCTGTTCAGCTCAGTTCAGTCACTCAGTTGTGTACAACTCTTTGTGACCCCATGGACTACAGCATGTCACACTTCCCTGTCCATTAACAACTCTGCTCAAACTCACATCCATTGAGTCAGTGATGCCATCCAACCTTCTCATCCTCTGCCGTCACCTTCTCTTCCCACCTTCAATCTTTCCCAACATCAGGGTCTTTTCTTCAGTTCTTCACATCAGGTGGCCAAAGTATTGGAGCTTCAGCTTCAGCATCAGTCCTTTCAACGAATATTCAGGACTGATTTCCTTTAGGATGGACTGGTTTGATCTTGCAGTCCAAGGGACTCTCAAGAGTCTTCTCCAACACCACAGTTCAAAAGCATCAATTCTTCAGCACTCAGCTTTCTTTATAGTCCAACTCTCACATCCATACATGACTACTGAAAAAATCATAGCTTTGATTAGATGGATCTTTGTCGGCAAAGTAATGTCTCTGCTTTTTAATATGCTGCCTAGGTTGGTCATTGCTTTTCTTGCAAGGAGCAAATGTCTTTCATTTTCAAGGCTGCAATTCCTCTGTAGTAGAAGATAATCTTCATGAGGCCTCTTTGTTTCAAACTTATTCACCAACGCACCCCTAGCACCTGGGAAAGTATTTGGTGTAGAGTAGTTTCTCAAGAAGTAATTTTGAGAACCTACTCTACGTTGCATTAACACATGATATAACCAGGATCCTGTCAATAAGCTGAAACCGAAGTTAATTCATGTAAGAATTCCGGTTGACATAGATCTAAGTTTTGAATCTTGCTCAAAGACAGCATCTGCTTTTGTTTCCTTACTTGTTCATTGCATAAAATCTAAAATTCAGAGTATGGAATAATATCACTTTGTCCAATGAAGAATTTGTGGAAATACGTACAGAAATAACAAATTCTCTTGTAATCAAAGCCTCTTGTCAGGTTCTACCAGCCATTTGTCATGTCGTTAATTCTCTGCCCAATTTCCTATGTAGGAAAAGGGTTTTACAACAAGAGCTCATTGCAGAAATTAAAACTCAAACTGGCTGTCCCCTGTTCATTTGCCACACGACATAGGTTTCTGGTGACATTCAGCTAATGAATTTCCTTCATGATTAACTACCCGTTATAGGTGGCCATTATAATGGATACATATTCAGCCTGTGCTGCACCCTTACAAGCCAGGTAGTTGTGGAAAGGGTCATTAATATAAGTGAGCTGGGATAGTCTTATTTTATGAAGTCAGAGAAAAATGGAGCTTGAAAAATATTGCTCACAATCAAACAAATTGCTGAAACAAAAAATATGCTCTGCTGAACTGTAACATCTATTCTTTTTTATTGGGATAGAAGGCAAAAGACATGCAAAATTAGTTGGTATATGCAATAGGGGCATTCTTTCTTTCATTCTCCAAGGTACTTTGGAGAAAAGGCAGAAAGAAGGAAAAAAGTGAAAGCAACTGCCAGACTATTTTTCTTTAAAAATTAACATCTTCTGTATTTGCTTAACTTGTCAAAAGCCTCTGTAGACTTTATGCTGCGGGAAGCCTCTCACCATTGCTTAATCTGTAGTGACATCTGGTGGCCCAAATTACTCAAGTAGTTGGAGAAAGCACACATCTTCATTATACAACGTTTAAGACCCCTTAGTGGATACGCAGTCACCAGTAAGGATGAGTCAACCCTTTCTTGGATTCTAAAGCCAGGTGTATACCCATGATGTGGGAGAGAATTGGTGGATAGCAAAAGCAAATTTATAAAGACAATAATAATGCCTTATTCTGGGATTAAAGTGAAATCTCACTTTGTTTATTATTCTTTCTCATTTTTTTAAATTTGTATTTTTAATTGCAGGATAGTTGCTTTACAGTGTTGTGTTGGTTTCTGCTATACAACAATGCAAATCAGCAGTAAGTATGTATATATATCCCTTCTCTCTTGAGCCTCCCTCTCCTCTAGATTCCACCCCTCTAGGTCATCATAGAGTGCCAACCTGAGCTCCATGTGCTGACAGCAGCTTCCCACTAACCACTTATTTTTCATAGGTGATGTATGCATGTCAATGCTTCTCTCTGAATTGTTCCCACCCTCACTTTCCCCTACTGTATCCACAAGTTCAATCTCTACCTCTGTATCTCTATTCCTGCCCTGCAAAAAGGTTCATCGATGCCATTTCCTTTCTCATTTTCAAATTATTTGTTTTTATATATTATTTTGAACTGAATTAACACATCAAATATTGAATTCTTACCAGTCCTCCAACACTATGGATACTTCACTTTTTTGAACTATCACTGATTTATCAATTAGATTGAGCATCTACTATGGACTACATTTGGAGAAGGAGATGGCACCCAACTCCAGTACTCTTGCCTGGAAAATCCCATGGATGGAGGAGCCTGGTGGGCTGCAGTCCAGACCCGACCTGGTGGGTCGCAGAGAGTCAGACACGACTGAGCGACTTTATTTTCACTTTTTGCTTTCATGCGTTGGAGGAGGAAATGGCAACCCACTCCAGTGTTCTTGCCTGGAGAGTCCCAGGGACGGGAGTCGGACACGACTGAGGCGACTTAGCAGCAGTAGCAGCAGCATGGACCACAGTATTATAAAAAATTATTTGCAAATAGATGTAATCATCCTGATTTTATCAGTGGAAAACTAACATGCAATTTTTCATTTTGTGATCAACACATGACTTTTTAGCATGTTTTTACATTTTTGCAATCCTCAGAATATTAAGTGTGCTTTGGGGCATTTAGCAATTTTCCAAGGTATGCTTGACAACTGAATGTCTTTGACTACAGACATATTGTACATTTCTCATATTTCATTGATCATGAATAATGAAGCAACACCTTCTTCTACTCCTATTCTCAATAAATTGCTACCTAGTTATCTAGATAGTTTCATCTAGTTACACAAATTAAGAACCTAGGAGATATGTTTGATCCCTCTTCTTTCTACGGCTTAAATATGATTCATCACCAATTGCTGCTGATTTACTTACTGAAGAGATTTTATATCTGTTGAAATCTCTTCATTCCTCATAGCCATAGTGTGAGTCCCCATTCCTATTCTCTCAACAGGAATACAAACTGGACTAACTAATCTCTTCACGTTTACTTTTATCCTCCTCCCAATCTTGTCTATCCTGCAGCCAGAGGCATCTTTTCTAAACAAAATCTTTTTGTCATCTCCCTGCTTAGAATCCTCCTCTGACTTCCCCATTGCTCTGACGAAATGACACAAGTCTTTAACCATGTACTGTGTTACCGAGTTTTATACCTTCAATCTCAACACACAAAGGGTTCTTTGAACCCCTTAAACAATTCATACCCTTCCAAGTCCCATAAACTTTGTGAACACTGCTCCTTCTTAGAATACTATTCTTATCCTACTTTACCTAAGAAACTCCCATTCATTTTTCATGTACATGTTTACAAGTGTCTTTTTCATTAAAAAAAAAAACAAAAACAGAAACCTAAGTTGGACTTCCTGTCCATATTACCTCCATCCCCAAACACACACACAGAATATATGAGCATTTACCTTTATTTTCACAATTATTACAATGGTAATTTCACATTTCTTTGATAAGTGGATTAATATTTGCCTCTATTCTTAGACTATAATCTCTAAGAAATGGAAATATGTTTGCTTTTACTAAGAATTGCATTCTTACCACCTAGGCCAAGATCTGGCATACTCATTGCAATTGTTCATTAAGTATCGCTAAAAATACTCTTTCTCCATATTTTCTATACATATGTGTGTGTGTGTGTATATATACACACACATATATAAACACACATTTGTGTGCATGTGTGAGTATATATATGTGTGTATATGTGAGTATATATATGTGTGTATGTATGTACACCAATGATGACCAGCAGCTCTACCTGAGAAGAGTGTAGGAAGGAGAAGGAACAGTAAGCAGGTGAACTGTGATTTCACACATATACCCAGACACATATGTGTGCGCATCTGTGTGCTTGTCTTCACTTTTGGCAACCATAAAAGCTTTAAGAGACATCAACTATGGATAGAGGATCTGCTAAGGAAGAACAGATGGTGCCCTTTAAGAATGGAGGGCTTTGGGACCCTGAAGACTACTAAGAAGTATTCCCTGAAGAGACACACCAACAAAGAGGTCAGAGGGTCCCAAGACAAAAGTGGATGACAAGGGAACAAGCTACACACTCAGGTTTGATCATAAGATTAGAGACCAGGGGCAGGGGAATCCCTATCCATTTTCTAGTGATTCCTTACTTGTGCAAAGATATATGTATGTAATAGTAGTACATTATGTGTGAATTATATTTCTTGTTTTCCTGTAAGATTATTTTCCTTGTCTTCTGCATTGTGTGATAAAGAACATAGTTTAATGAAACATATAACTGGGTACTTAGAAATACATAGCAAATATATAGAAGGGTAATATCTTGGTTATATTTTTTTAAAGTGCTGAGTTTTTCTTCTTCTCACCCTTCACTTCTGAGGGATTATTCCTGGGATAAGCATATTTCAAAAGCATATTATAAAAGTAGAAAAGGATAAAAAAAAAAAAAAAAACTTGGAAGCCCCAGCAATATACCAGAGGAGAGAGGAAGTGTAACATACTGATTTGGCAATTAACAAGTAGCCATGTTTTTTAAATTCAGTGGGTACAACAAAAATACATCTCTGAACCCCAAACTTTACCACTTGAAATTTTTTGTATATGTTGTATATACACTTAGTGTATATATAGTATAGTTATTTGCTATACTATATTTATTGGAGTATAGTTATTTACTATGGATATGAGAGTTGGACCGTAAAGAAAGCTGCACACCAAAGAATTAATGCTTTTGAACTGTGCTATTGGAGAAGACCCTTGAGAGTCCCTTGGACGGCAAGACAGCAAGATCAAAGCAGTCAATCCTAAAGGAAATCAATCCTGAATATTCATTGGACGGACTGATGCTGAAGCTGTAACTCCAATACTCTGGCCACATGATGCAAAGAATTGACTCACTGGAAAAGACCCTGATTCTGGAAAAGGTTGAAGGCAAGAGAAGGGGATGACAGAGGATGAGATGGTTGGATGGCATCACCAACTTGATGGACATGAGTTTGAGCAAGCTCCGGGAGTTGGTGATGGACAGGGAAGCCTTGTGTGCTGCAGTCCAGGGGGTTGCAAAGAGTTGGACACAACTGAGAGACTGAACTGAACTGATAGTTATTTACAATGTTGTATTAGTTTCTTCTATATAGCAAAGTGAATCAGTCATACATACACATATATCCACTCTTTTTTAGACTTTTTTTTTTATAAGATCCCCATTCATTTTAAGGAGCAACGTTGTTTAAGAACTCAGAAGGGGACTTTCCAGGTGGTCCAGGGTATAAGACTCCATGTTCCCAATGCAGGTGGGCCTGGGTTTGATCCCTGGTCAGGCAACTAAGATGCCTCCTACTGCAATAAGCCCCTGCACCACAATTAGAGAGCCTGGACATTGTAACTAGAGAAGCCCCATGTACAGCAAGGAAGACCCAGAGCAGCAAAATAATAATAACAACAACTCAGAAGTATAGATGAGGAGCAAAGTCTAGGAGAGGTTATTCCACTAACATTTTATTCTGTACATTCCAAACATGTTATGGTTTTTCATTTCTTCATGTTTTTCCCTTGATATTTGATCAGTCTTAGCAGCTATTCTGTTTTCTTCTTACCAGAGCTTTAAAGCATCCGTTCATGTAAAGTTTGCCTATGTTCTTCAATCAGAGTAAATCCCCACCTTCCTTCAAGTCCCCATCGCTCTCTCAGTTTGATTACAATAATCATTTCACTTAGCCACACAATACTTAAGCTCATGTTCTCTTTTTAGTTAAAAAGCCTATTTAGGTTTATAGCCCACCCAGCCCTTTGCATAGAGTTTTGGGCACACAAAGTGCTTATTTGAATGAACGTGCTATTTAAATGAATGAAAGAATTAACTGAGTGATTATTTTAAATTTCAAATTGACATTCAAGAAAGTATGCCATAGTGGTCTAGATGTTAGACTAAGAAATCCTAACGTCTGGGGACTTATGTTAGTTTGGCCATTTATTTAATAACTCAGTTACTCAGGTTTCATATCTTGAAAAACATTATAACAGCACTTACCTAAAGGGCTATTAGAAATATTAAGCATTAGCATATGGAAAATGCTTAAATGGACATCTGGCATGTAGAAATTGTTCGGTAATGCTGGCTATCTTGATGGTACCATCTATCAACAGAAACACTGTTCTCTTTCACAATCAAAGCAGTTTGAGAGTATTTGCTGTTTCTCCCTTTTCTCTGGTTTAAACTACTTTACAATAAAGTAAAATCTCATATTGAGTTGATACAGTGTCTTCTCAAGTTTTCCAACCATTTTCTATAGATGTATTAATCTTAATATATTCTGTGAAACATTATCATAATATTTATCAAGCAACCCAGTGTGGAATATACAGCATACAAAAGACAGATAACTTGAATTTGTAAGAGACAAGTCTAATATTTTCCTACATCTGCATTAATAGGATCCCCATTCTATTAATTCTATCTACATCTGGCATTTTAATCAAGCATTTCAATAGACATTCTCCTGAGACTTTTCAGAATCCATACAGCTTCTATAACTGACAAAAGTTCTTCACATGTCCCATCTAAAGTAATTTGACAGGAGGCTAGAAGTAATAGCAAAAGTCCAAGTTGCATGAAAATGTTTCTGGGTTTGAGATCAAGATGTAAAAGTTGGGAGTATAGTTTGAGCAAGATATTTCACAACTCCGGGCTCTGACTACTTTACCTCTAAAACTGGAATTACAATACCTACATGGAAGAGTTTGTGCATGGCAGATATTAAATGTCACAGTTATTAGCTTTTCAGTCAGTTAAAAATGATTTGCTTGAAATGTCATTATGTTTCCAAGATCCAATGTTCTAGGAACTTATCCTAGGTTAGCAGACTTACTTAAATATTTGCATGGAGAATTTCAGGTGCTCAGAGTCACAAAATTTCATATTGGTCATAAGAACTGTCAGCAGCTCCACAAAAATCAACTTCAAAGCCCTTTGCATTAATAGCATAGAGTGTGGTTATGGTTTGAGTCTGATGTGTCTCTCATCCATAACAAATGACCTTCAGGGCAGAGTAGAAAAATTGTCCTTACAGTCGCTGGCTTTGTTAGGTGACTCACCTTTCTGCTTCAGAGATTTCTTTACCAATGCATATTTAGAGGAATGAGGACTGTAAAGAACATGAAAGCACATCAAATATTTATCTCCAGAGTTTCATTTTCTAAGGAACAGGAAGTGTGTCACACGATTTCTCAGAGGGGTAAACACCCCTAGGCCTCTCCTGATATTCAGGAGATAGAAGGCATAGAGTATGTAGTGTGGGATGGACTGTTGCTGTTTTTCAGTCACTAAGTTGTGTCCAACTCTTTGCAGCCCCATGGACTTCAGCATGTCAGGCTTCCCTGTTCTCCCCGTCTCTTGGAATTTGCTCAAATTCATGTCCATTGAGTCGGTCCTATGCCACCCTCTTCTCCTTTTGCCTTCAATCATATCCAGCATCAGGATCTTTTTCAAGGAGTCAGTTATTCACATCAGGTGGCCAAAGTATTAGAGTTTCAGTTTCAACCTTAGTCCTTCCAATGAATATTCAGTGTTGATTTCCTTTAGAATTGACTGGTTTGACCTCTTTGCAGTCCCAGAGACTCTCAAGAGTCTTCTCCAGCACCACACATAGAAAGCATCGATTCTTCGGCACTCACCTTCTGTATGGCCCTACTCTTACATCCATACATTACTATTGGAAAAATCACACCCTTGACTATACACAACTTTGCTGGCAAAGTGATATCTCTGTTTTTTAATATGCTGTCCAGGTTTGTCATAGCCTTCTTTGTTTGTGCCCTACCAGAGAATCTATAGCTTTGACTATATGGACCTTTTGTGGCAAAATAATGTCTCTGCTTTATAACATGCTGAGTAGGTTTGTCATAGTTTTCTTCCCAATGAGTAAGCAGCATATCCATGGATAAATTCTCCATTTAGAGACATTGGGTCCAAGCAGTACACTTCTTACAAGACTAGAAGTCTCAGAAACAATCAAATTGTTATGAACGAAAGAAAATAGGAAACTCCTATAGGAGACGGTATTAAAAATGGACTCAATCTACACTACCTTTAAATCACACTGTTGCAAACCAACCAATGATGGGCTCTATCTGAATCAAACTCCTCTCTCTGTCCTCTGGCCTCCACCCCGCCTCTGGTACCTGCACTTCTGCACATTCATAACACCCAGAAGCCAGATTTAGCACGGTGCCACTGCTGCTTCACTTTGTTTATTTCTTTCTGCTATTAAATCAGGCCAGAACCCAAATATCTAAAAAGCATAATTAGTGTACATGAAAGTGTCTCAAGTGCAAAGTGCTTTGTAATTATTATTTAACCAAGAAAATTTCCTTTCCCTTAAAGTCTCTCAAACATATTTTACCTGGGGGTTTTCTTCAAATAACAATTTTAATAGGTAGCATTTCCTGAACACTTAACCACTTACCAGGCAGTATCCTAATTGCTTCCTATTTACTGATTTATTTAAGCATCAGAATTTTATAAGGTTGGATTATTATGTCTATCATTATTATTATTGATGAATAAACTGAGTTAAATTAGCTAGTGAATTCTGAAACTAAGTTTTTTTTCCTTTAAAACAACAGCTGTATTGAGATATAGTTTGTATACCATAAAATAAATCTGTTGTAAAACTATAGTTTGATATTTTAGTAGATTTATTGAGTTGTGTAATTATCACCCCAATCCAGTTTGTGTTTTAGTTAAGATATTTTTTGAAATAATTATGGATTCACAGAAAGTTGCAAAAAGTCCAAAAGAAAGTCCAATACTCTTTACCCAGCTTCCTCCAGTGGTACTAATTTTCAAAGCTACAGTACAGGGTAAACCAGGAAACTAATATTGGTACCATCTGCATAGGTTATGAAGATATCACCAGTTTTACTTTGACATGCTTATGCAAGTCACTTATGTGTGAGTGCACTTTGCATGCACTCACTTATGTGTGAGAGCATAGTTCTGTGCAGTTTTATCCCATGTATCTATGTACAAACTCACCTCCACACTCAACATACAGAATGCTGCATCACCACAAAACCCCATCATGCTGCTCCAGTATAACCTTTTGAACCCAGTCTAGAAAGTTCACTCCTAAGTTTCTAGAAACTTCATTTTTAACATCACAAACATATAATAAAAGAGGAAAGCAGAGAGGCTTTGGCAAATAGTTATAGAACCTACTGTGAGCCACACTATCTGTTAATCATTAGAAGTAGGGGGGTGAGGATGCCTTTGTTTGTATGGAGCCTGTCCTACAGTGGGGAGACAGACAATAAGACTGACCATACGCAAGGAGAAAGCAAAAACGGAGTAACTGTAATGATCAACTCTGGATTCCTATTCTGTACCCCAGTAATCTCTAACATGACATAGGGCCCCACCACTCATCAGGTTGTTCCTTTCTGAAGTTGATGACTCAAATTCAACCAAAATTCTGTCAGCTTGACCTTCAAAATAGATTTCCAATCTCTCATCAGTGCATCTCTAACACCATTCGAAGTCAGGACACACGGTCTCTTACTCAGGCTACGGCCCCAGTCTCCCCACTATTCTTCCCACTTCTCCTTTCCCCTCTTCTCTCCAGCGTGTCTCTATCTGGGGGGACACTAAACTCTTGGTTCTGCCCTTGGACTCATTCTCAATCTGCACTATCACTGTTATTGCCCTAATTCAGTTTCATACGCATCAGACACGGTCAGTGCCAAGCCTTGAATTATGGAACACGAAGAAGCCCTGGAGTCATTGTAAGAGGTCTTTGGAGACATATAAGCACATACAACTGAATGTAATTTCCATTAAGGACAAGTATAGATACCATCAATTGGGAATATGGAAAAAAAACGTAATGGACTTCCACCTTGAAATAGTTAGGAACCACTGACTTAGACCTCTTGACCAATGACCTTTGGCTCTTGTTTTGGCTACCATTTTATATGCTACGTTTTCTTCACTCCCAGCACTGTTCCTATCAAATGCATAGATCTGAGAATGTCACCATCACGCTAAGCCATTGACATCTTCTCTTGGGCCAAGAGAAAACATCTTAACCCCTTTGTCTATGGTTTGGCATCTCTTTGGCACCACTCTCTCCTTGTACCCTATATCTTTATTACTATACCTGTTTCCTTGATGTTCCTTAGATATAAAAATATTCATAGCTTCATATTTTAGTTCAAGATTCATTGATGTTTTGGCTCTAATATCTTTTTTTTATCCTTTATCTTATAGAGAAAATATTTTAAGTATAAGCTCAATTGCCATTTCTGTGGGGCTTTTCTTATTCTTTCTATATAGAATAAGTTAATCATTCTATCAGATATGCTTCTCTAGTCTTATGAAGAAGTAAAAGGTTCGACATCATAATTTTTACCCTTGATAGGATGACATAAGAACAAGAACTTTAAAAAAAATCTAGCATATATTCTGGTGCATAGTATGCATGTCTATATTTGTGTGTATGAGTAGTATCTTAATCCATATTATATAATTTCAAACTGATAAAATATGCAAACTATGTGTTTTCAAATATCATCCTATTTTCAATCCTTGCTTACAAATTTTAGAAGCAAATATATCCATATTTGTTAATATTAAAACCATAACAGGTCTTGATTCATAATCATACTTAATTAGGTTGAAGAGGCTCCGTTTGTTAAGTTCACTTCTATCCCAGTTCTGTGTTTGCTGTATAGTCAGAGAGCTATTTTCAGAATCAGAAGTTTGCCTGTTTCTCCCTCACATGACAAACTCTTGCATGTCCCAGATAAAATCCAAACCCCTTTGCATGGTTTGACAGATCTTCCCTTCCTGGTCCTTACTCATCTCTCCAGTCTTGTTTCTTCCCACGGTCCATTCTATCTACTGACATAAACCTCTAAAACATCACTCTATTCTCCAGTCATGCCAAACTCACTTTAGTTTCCCTTTATCACATGCCTTTTTGACTGTTGCTATTCTAGACCTCTGCTTATATATCTTTCCCCTATCACTTATCCTCCAATCCTTGGGTGTACTTTGGGCCTAATATTTGACTTAAAAGTCAACTTGCCCATCACCTTTCCTGACCATCTCTATACCTTCCTCTCCAGCAATACCCAGTAGCTATCTTTCCTCTGTCTCCCATTGTACCCTGTCATTCTCTCTGGCCCCTGTCATGGCATTTACCAGGGTTTAATTTTACTTCCTGTTTCTTTGTCTGCACACCTCAATAAATTTCAGAATCTTTGAGTTCTTGAACTAGTTTATCCATCACAGTGTCTCCATAACCTTGCACAGTCTCTGACACATAGTAGATATTAAGTAGATATTTATTGAATGGATAGATGTGAATTATTGTTTAGACTTTAGGCTCAGCCAGAATCTCAAAAGCAAAGTGGGATGTTAGGAAAAAAAATAAAATAAAATAACCTCAGTTCAGTTCAGTTGCTCAGTTGTGTCCGACTCTTTGTGATCCCATTAATTGCAGCATGCCAGGCCTCCCTGTCCATCACCAACTCCCAGAGTCCACCCAAATCCATGTCCGTTGAGTCGATGATACCACTCAACCATCTCATCCTCTGTCGTCCCTTTCTCCTCCTGCCCTCTATCTTTCCCAGCATCAGGGTCTTTTCAAATGAGTTAGCTCTTCATATCAGGTGGTCAAAGTATTGGACTTTCAGCTTCAACATCAGTCCTTCCAATGAACACCCAGGACCAATCTCCTTTAGGATGGACTGATTAGATCTCCTTGCAGTCCAAGGGACTCTCAAGGGTCTTCTCCAACACCACAGTTCAAAAGCATCAATTCTTCTGCCCTCAGCTTTCTTT
This sequence comes from Bos indicus, assembly GCF_029378745.1. NCBI lineage: Eukaryota > Metazoa > Chordata > Mammalia > Artiodactyla > Bovidae > Bos > Bos indicus. The sequence continues at coordinate 14,856,983 of NC_091788.1, read as the reverse complement.
ATAGTCCAACTCTCACATCCATTCATGACCAATGGAAAAACCATAGCCTTGACTAAACGGACCTTTGTTGGCAAAGTAATGTCTCTGCTTTTGAATATGCTGTCTAGGTTGGTCATAACTTTCCTTCCAAGGAGTAAGCCTCTTTTAATTTCATGGCTGCAGTCACCATCTGCAGTGATTTTGGAGCCCAGAAAAATAAAGTCTGACACTGTTTCTACTGCTGGAAGTTCCATGAAGTGATGGGACCAATGCCAAAGATTCTAAGTGAGTAAGATTCTCAAGCCAAAGGTAATACTGATCCTTCGGCTTGGAGAAAGGGGATTTATCCAGAGGGAAAGGAATGCCCATGGTGAATTAGGCCTTGAAGAACCAAATCTCTGTTTTTAATAAGTCGTAATCATTTAAACTGAAAATCTGCTTCCCCCTAGAAAAACTGAGTGGTAGATGTTGGTTTCCTTTCTAAGAAATAAAGGAGAGAAGACAGATCTGCAAGACAGGAAACAAAGATTATTCATGTGAGTTGGGCATGTGACCTTGAGCAAATCATTTTTCCCCTTCTGTCCTGTTTCAACCACAAAATAAGCAAACATGTTGGGTTTTTACTCAGGATTCCTGGTAAGTGATTTCAGTTTAGTGAGTCTAGAAAACAGCCTTTGTCCTCTATTATGTTACCTCCAATTGCAAAATCTCCCTATTGGTGTACTGTTTCCTCTTCTGATACATTCTCTACATGACCAAGCACGTTATTTTTATTTTTTTTTTACAATATTGTATTGGTTTTGCCATACATCAACATGCATCTGCCACGGGTGTACACGTGTTCCCCATCCTGAACCCTCCTCCCACCTCCCTCTCCATACCATCCCTCTAGGTCATCCCAGTGCACCAGCCCCAAGCTTCCTGTATCCTGCATTGAACCTGGACTGGTGATTTCTAAATAAAGGGAAATTATATCGCCCGTGGTTTATGTATTTAAAACCATTCCTTGATGTTCAGTCTTGAGTACAGACTCACGTGCAAATCATTCAAATAATTCATCTCCTCCCTATCATATTTGCCCATGAGCCATCAGCTTAAAACTGTGGCCAAAGCAATTTTAAAAAGAGAGGATGTTTTGCCATGGATTTTGCTAGACTTGTAGAATATCAGTCTCAAATGGTAGCTCTGTATATGGCTAGAGCCAACCTGTAAAGGAAGATGGTACAAAGGAGAGCGAGGCAGAGGAGGGATGAGGATAAGACCTGTTCCTGCTGCCACTATCTGAGTGCTGGAGTCCAGCCAAATGCTAGTGCTGCCTTTAGTTTTCAGTTACTGTGAATTGGTTTTTTATCATCTCAATCATCATACTAAAGTTAGGCTTTCAGGTAAATCCCAACAACTGTGTTTAACAATGAGAAAATGTCACCTCTTTTAAGGCTGCTTTTCAAATAGTATATGAGAAATTAAAGAGCCTCTTGATGAAGGTGAAAGAGGACAGTGAAAAAGCTGGTTGAAAATTCAACATTCAAAAAATGAAGATCATCGCATACAGTCTCATCATTTCATGGCAGATAGATGGGAAAATAATGGATACAGTGAGAGGCTTTATTTTCTTGGGCTCCAAAATCACTGCAGATGGTAACTGCAGCCATGAAATTAAAAGGCACTTGCTCCTTAGAAGAAAGGCTATGACCAACCTAGACAGCATATTAAAAAGCAGAGACATTACTTTGCCAACAAAGGTCCATCTAGTCAAAGCTATGGTTTTCCCAGTGGTCATGTATGGATGTGAGAGTTGGACAATGAAGAAAACTGAGTGCCAAAGATTTGATGCTTTTGCACTGTGGTTTTGGAGAAGCCTCTTGAGAGTCCCTTGGACTGCAAGGAGATCAAATCAGTCAATCCTAAAGGAAATCAATGCCAAATATTCATTGGAAGGACTGAAGCTGAGGCAGAAACTCCAATACTTAGGCCACCTGATGCAAATAAGTGACCAACTCATTAGAAAAAATCCTGACACTGGGAAAGGCAGGAGAAGAAGGGGACGACAGATGATGAGATGGTTGGATGGCATCACCAACTCAATGGACATGAATTTGAGTGGACTCTGGGATGTGGTGAGGGACTGGGGAGCCTGGTGTGCTGCCATCTATGGGGTCACAAAGAGTTGGACACGACTGAGTGACTGAACAACAACAAAATGAAAAAGTATACATTATAATATGTTCACTTACTAGAATATAAAATCAGATTGGACTGGTAGGTGGAGAATGTTGGAAGATAAGTTTGGAGACATGGGTTGGACCTTGACATTGGATGTCCTTGAAAGCCAAGTTAAAGAGTGAGGTATGCCGACAAGTAAGCAGGAAGTAAAATTAAACCCTGCTAAATGCTATGATAGGGTCAAAAGAAGGGTATGATGGGAGACATTAATGTCACCTTTTCTCTCTTCTATCTATTCTCTCTCATCACCTCTTTCTGTCTATCTGTCTCTTTCCCTTCCCTCCCTCATTCCTGGTTGTTCTCCTATCCTTCCCATGGTAAGCAAAAGTACCTTTTACATTATGAAATAAGTGAGTTCAATATGCAAGGCAAAATGTTCAGTTAAAATGTAAACTGGAAAGCTTATTTATGTGAACAAGGAAAGATTTCAAGCACTGGATGTATGCTTGGGCTCTGCATTCTTTGAATCCTTATAGTCTATGTTGCTGATTGCATTTATGCTAATTATCACAGTTAAACCTCACAATAACCCTATTATGGAGGTTTGTTAGACCCATTTTCAGATGACTGAACTATATTGGCTTCATTGCATTTTCCATCTTCTAGAGGTGGCCTGCATCCCTTGGCCTCCTAGTCCTGCCTACTGCTTCTGTAATGTCATATCCATCTCTGACTCACACTTCTTATAAGGACTCTTGTGATTACACTGGGCCCATCCAGATAATGCAGAATAACCTTTCCATCTGGGTCTTGAGTCCCTTTTAGTAAAGTCCCTTTTAGCATCTCAAGTGACATATTACAGATTTCAGGGATTAGGATAAGGATATCTTATTAGGGAGGATTGGGCATTATTCAACTTTCTATATATACACCAACTTTTATAGAAATTAAAAGATATGCTCAAAGCTACACAGATGGTTACTATGAAGATGAGCTTCAATTCCAGCCAGGACTAATTCCGAAGTGTGTGCTCTTATCTATTATGTCTATGATATACAGGTACTGTTTCATGTTCCCCTGTATGATGCTATAAAATGTGTAAACTAGTGTGGATTTACACTATCGTCAGTCCCAAGAACAGTTTGTTTGGTCCTGCCTGAAGCCTTTTTTCCCTCCATAAGCTACAGAAAAGTGAATCTGTTGCTTGGAAAAGTGCATCTGTGTGCTTCTTCCAGGCAGTTGCAAGACATTCATGTCCTTCTGATTTACAGTTTATACAAATCCAGGCACCCAGTTAGTTTCCTGTTGGCAAAGTGACTCCACGATATACATCATTCTTATCTCAAATGTTTGTGAAAGTCAGTCAGTCAAAAAACATTTATCGAGTGGCTAAAAAAGCATTTCACATAAATCAATGTGCTGTAAGTCAGTAAGATAATCACTCAAATGCCACTAATAAAAGTGTGCTTTTTTGTGCTTAGTCACTCAGTCATGTCTAACTCTTTGTGACCCCGTGGACTGTAGCCCACCAGGCTCCTCTGTCCATGGGGATTCTCCAGGCAAGAATACTGGAGTGGGTTGCCATGCCCTCCTCCAGGGGATATCCCAACCCACTGAACCCAGGTCTCCCACATTGCAGGCAGATTCTTTACCATCGGAGCCACCAGGGAAGTCCCACTAATAAAAGTGGTGTTCCTCAAATGAAGATTTCCAGAAACATGTGTATATTATGAAAACACACACACACAAAGTGACCGTGGCAAAATCATTTTTAAACATCTAAAAACTTAGAAGATACATAAATGTCTTTGTGTCTTTTTACCCTCCATCCCCCCGTTCCTCACCTCCTTCCCTACCTATCCCTCTAATACCAACACACACACACACACACACACACACACACACACTCACAGAAACAGCACATATATATCTGCTGCTGCTGCTGCTGCTAAATCGTTTCAGTCGTGTCTGACTCTGTGTGACCCCATAGATGGCAGCCCACCAGGCTCCCCCATCCCTGGGATTCTCCAGGCAAGAACACTGGAGTGGATTGCCATCTCCTTCTCCAATTCATGAAAGTGAAAAGTGAAAGTGAAGTCGTTCAGTTGTGTCCGACTCTTTGTGACCCCATGGACTGCAGCCTACCAGGCTCCTCCGTCCATGGGATTTTCCAGGCAAGAGTACTGGAGTGAGGTGCCATTGCATTCTCCAACATATATATCTAAGTAACTAAGATCATAGCATCTGGTCCCATCACTTCATGGCAAATAGAAGTGGAAACAGTGGCAGACTTTATTTTTCTGGGCTCCAAAGTCACTGCAGATGGTGATTGCAGCCATGAAATTAAAAGAGGCTTACTCCTTGGAAGGAAAGTTATGACCAACCTAGACAGAAGATTAAAAAGAAGAGACATTACTTTGCCAAAAAAGGTCCATCTAGTTAAGGATATGGTTTTTCCAATAGTCATGTATGGATGTGAGAGTTGGACCATAAAGAAAGCTGAGCACCGAAGAATTGATGCTTTTGAACTGTGGTATTGGAGAAGACTTTTGAGAGTCCCTTGGACTGCAAGGAGATCCAGCCAGTCCATCCTAAAGGAGATCGGTCCTGGGTGTTCATTGGAAGGACTGCTGTGGAAGCTGAAAGTCCAATACTTTGGCCACCTGATGCGAAGACCTGACTCATTGGAAAAGACCCTGATGCTGGGAAAGATTGAGGGCAGGAGGAGAAGGGGATGACTGAGGATGAGATGGTTGAGTGGCATCATCGACTCAATGGACATGGGTTTAGGTGGACTCCGGGAGTGGGTGATGGACAGGGAGGCATGGCGTGCTTCGGTTCATGGGGTTGCAAAGAGTCGGACACGACTGAGCGACTGAACTGAACTGAACATAATGTAAGTGAATAAAGATGATCATTTCTTTAGATGCAACACCTAACACTGTGATACAGCCACAATAAGTAATTTATTTAAAAAAAATTCAAATTCAAATCCAGGCACCCAGTTAGTTTCCTGTTGGCAAAATGACTCCACTATATACATCATTCTTACCTGGACTAATAGGTACTGAAATGAAGTAAAGTAAAAGTCACTCAGTCGTGTCCTACTCTTTATGACGTCCTCTTAGAGACCAGGATGTTGAACTATATCCAGCTCCATGGATGTATACTAGTCATATTTAAGGGTTCTTTAACCTGATTGGGATTTTCTTTTCCAACCTCTTTACCTAGTTGGCTCATACCAACACCTCAATTGTCACCTTCTCCAAAGCACCTCTCGTTCTCCTACAGTGAATTAGATGTCCTATTGACATGTTCTGCTGGTACTCAGTACTGGTCCTGTGGTGATACAGATTATTATTCAAATTAGTTGACTTTTTTATGTTTTTAATATTTTATTTTTATTTAAAACAGGTTTTTTAAGAGCAGTCAGGTTCACAGCTAAATTGATAAATTTTAAAGATATCCTGTACACCCTCTGCCCACTCACATGCACACCCTCTCCCATTATCGACATCCGCACCAGAGTGGTACATTTATCACCACTCTGATGGACCTACACTGACACAGTATCACCACTCAAAGTCCATAGCTGACATTAGGGTTCACTCTTGGTGTGGTACATGCTAGGGTTTAGACAAACGTATTCATAATATGCCATCAGACAGTATTTTCACTCCCTTAAAAATCCTCTGTGCTCTTCCTATGCTCCCTGCCCCTACCTTCACCTCTGGCAACCACTGATCTTTTCATGGGCTCCATAGTTTTCCCGTTTCCACCAAGTTATATAGCTGGAATCACATAGTATGTATTCTTTCAACATTGGCTTTTTTCCACTGAGTAATATGCATGTAAGGTCTCCCCATGTCTTTTCCTGGCTTAGTAAATCATTTCATCTTAGGACCAAGTAATATTCCATTGCCTGGGTATACCACAGCTTGTTCATCCATTTATCTACAAGAGGACACCTCGGTTACTGCCAAGGTTTTCAAATTAGCTGGCCATGGATCTGTGTTGTCAAGTGTGCCATGACTCCATGAAGACCAGACTGTACCTCATTTACTGTTTTGTAGCCCCCAACCTACAGCCTGGATCATAGTAGAAAGAAAATCCTATGGGAGCAAGAAAATGAAAATCCTCATATTGTGTAAAGATGTTTTTGAAAAGTTTTCTGCAGCTAGATAGACCTATCAATACAACTACTCAGAACTATATTCCCACTTTCCCTAGTTAATAAAATCCTTTCACTGTCCCTGACATTAGTTCAAAAGGCAGGAATCAAGCTTTCCCTTAAATGGAAGCCTATAGATTATATAATTCTTAATGGATGGTAATGAAAATATCAGTTATGTAAGGATTATTGCCCAGTAAAAAATGAAACCTCTCCAGTCAGCAAGACTCCCCTATATGTGGACAGTGTCGCTGGCAGATGCATGCTACCTGTCACTCCTAAGGGACTTGGGCACTGAGGGAATGCTACTGAAATCTGCTCCAGTTCTGGGTGATCACACTCATTCCTTATAAGATCCTCTATCCTTGATTAAATAAACTGAGAATTTAGTCTACCACTCTGCCTTGTGTGTATGTTTATTTGCGTATGCATGCATTTGCTCTGTTAAATTTGAAATTACACAGAAAGTCAGGTAAAGCTTTATAAAGGAAATAAGATTTTGAATAAGGAAATTTATAGAAGGCTAGAATTTTGTCCTGTGCAGGAGTAGGTATAAGAGCCTTCGAGGTAGATGCAAAACATACAAAACTACAGTGGGGTTCAGGAAAAAAAGAGAAAAAAAGAGATCGCTGGGATATAAATTTGGACTGGTACATGAAGACTGCAGGAGGTAAGGTTGGAGAGGTGTGTTGGACCATGACATTGAATGCCCATTGAAACCAAGTTAAAGAGTAATGATAGCAAGAAATGATGTACAATGTTATTGATTTTTAAATAGGAAATTTAGTTAGTAAAGTAAGTAACATTTAAAAGCCATTTATAGTTATTGCTATTTTGTTGCTTCTCTAAGCCTCTTTAGTTTAACTGCTCTCTACTGTTCCTCTTCCCCAGAATATTGTCCTTGCAGTTTTTGGATGCTGACGTGTACACAATAAATTTCACAATAATGTGGATTTATTCAGGGCCACTCTAAAGAGCTACCTTATTCACAGAACAATTCCAAGTTCTCATTCATTAAGTGTCCCCAAGTAATCTTTCTGTTTCAAGTTTCTGAAAGATATCATACTTTATAGCATTAGAGTTCATTTTGTTCTGTGTTTTTCCTACTAGAATACAAACCCACTAACCACAGAAGACAGGTCTGACTTCTAACAATAGCCACAATAAAAAACAGTAATAATATTCACTAATAACTACACTGTGCTTGCTTTGTGATGGGAACATCTTTAAGCACAGGATAAGAATTCACACCTCAGTACCTGGAGATGATGAAAATGTAACAGAGAGAGACATAGGTTACATATTTTGTATGGCTTTAATTATCAGCCAGAAATTCTAGATTCAGAATCCCTGATCCTCATCATAGGGAATTTGTTGTTGTTGTTCAGTCACTTAGCAGTGTCTGACTTTCTGACCCCGTGGACTGCAGCATGCAGGGCTTCCCCCTTCTTCACCATCTCCTGGAGTTTGCTCAAACTCATGTCCATTGAGTAAGTAATGCCATCCATCCATCTTATCCTCTGTCATTCCCTCCTCTTCCTGCCTTCATTTTTTGCCAGCAACAGGGTCTTTTCCAATGTGTCAATTATTTGCTTCAGGTGGCCAAACTTTTGGAGCTGCAGCATCAGCCCTTCCAATGAATATTCAGGACTGGTTTCCTTTAGGACTGACTGCTTTGGTCTCTTTGCTGTCAAGGAGACTCTCAAGAGTCTTTTCCAGCACTATAGTTCAAAAGCATCAATTCTTTGGCCTTCTTTATCGTCCAGCTCTCACATCCATACACGACTACTGGAAAAACCACAGCTTTGACTATACAGACATTTGTTGGCAAAGTAATGTCTCTGCTTTTCAATGTGCTGTCTAGATTGCTCATAGCTTTTCTTCTAAGCAACAAGCATCTTTTAATTTCATGGCCGCAGTCATCATCTGCAGTGATTTTGGAGCCCAGAAAAGAAAGTCTGTCACAGTTTCCATTGTTTCCCCATCTATTTGCCATGAAATGATGGGAGCAGATGCCATGATCTTCATTCTTTGAATATTGAGTTTTAAGCCAGCTTTGTCATTCTGTTTGTGACTGCAGCATGCCAGGTTTCCCTCTCACCTTCCTTATTTAACTTATAAGCAGAGTACGTCATGTGAAATGCCAGGCTGAATGAAGCTCAAGCTGAAGTCAGGGTTTCCAGGAGAAATATCAATAACGTCAGATGAGCAGATGACACCACTTTTATGGCAGAAAGTGAAGCAGAACTAAAGAGGCTCTTGATGAAAATGAAAGAGGAGTGAAAAAAGATGACAGGATGAGATGGTTGGAATGCATCACTGACTTGATGGACATGAGGTTGCGTAAACTCCAGGGCTTGGTGATGGACAGGGAAGCCTGGCATGCTTCAGTCCATGGGGTCGCAAAGAGTCGGACATGACTGGGCAACTGAACTGAACTTTCACTCTCTGCCAGTATAGTGAATACTGTTCCATTATCAAAACCAAGGTGCTATTTTGTGCGTGCTATAATTAAACAGTAATAATACTAATACTTTCTATTTACCCAGAGTCTTGCCCTCCAAAATATAACCAATTTATTTACTAAATTAAAAAATATTTATTAAGGTTCATTGGTAAACCAGAGTCTCTATCCTCATAGACCTTACAGCCGTGAGATACTATAGAGCTACAACATGTGACAAATAAACCTTTACTCATTTAAGATAGGTCTTAACAACCAAATTATGTCTTTAGTCATAATTTTAAGAAAAAATGTTAACCTGAAACAGTGCTGATTATTTTAGTGAATTTATGTATCCTTTTGGACTTTTTATTGATATGTGGTATTATCAAGAAAACACATTTTAGTAAGAGTGTGTGCTTGGGAAATGTTAACAAATTACTTAAGACAAATGATTTCCTTGTTCATCAGGGTTTAAATATCAGAAAGAATATCCAAGCCAGTTAGCAATTCTTACATTACAAGAGGGAGTCATTTTAGACCCGAGAATAAGACTTTGATACAATAGTTCTTGACATGTGAATTCATCATGTTATAACTGTTTGGGAAATAACTGTTTTCCTATAAAAGTTAGACATACACTTTCATCTATATGAAGTATTTGAATCATATGTATCAGTTTCTTATGTTACCAGTTTAGTATTACAAATAAGTCATTCTTTTTGTCCTGATTTAAAATACATATTTATATACTCCTTATGAATGTGTTACTGTGGTACCAAATAAAATACAGAATACAAGTACTAAATCTAAGAGGTGAGAGGTAAAGGATTCAAAACCCAAGGCTTCTTTTTTGGACCCATTATATGGCTACTCAATTTCACCAACATGGTTAGTTAATGACAAGTTCTTCCCAGAATAAATTTCAAGAAATACTTTACAGCATTTTTTTCTGCAGTCTCCTACACTATGGTTCCCTCTAATGTAACTGCCAATCAGATAATACCTAGCAAAAATTTCAAATACATGTGACATATTTTCAAGAAAGATGAATCAACAGGTTTCATATACTTTACTTAAAAACATTAAGATAAACTAAACAACCAAACATATCAACAAAGGCCCTAAGTTTCTACTTTAAAGATAGAATTTATTTCTACATTAAAGATAGAATTTTCACATCAAAAAGCACTAATTTGTATAAAATGCTGTGGCCTTTCACTTTGCAATGTCTATGTTTTATATTTATTGACTTAATTTATTTCCATTCTCCTTTTATTCATTCTAATTTTTCTAGGTTTTCACAGTGAGTTTTTAAAATTCATATGCTTTTATTTCAGCAGGTACTCAACTGATACTTAGAATGTGGGTTATAATTCCACAACATTATCATATTTGCCTGTGGTCATATCAGACAGCACTGTCTGACTTGTAAAATAAATATTTAAAAGAGAAATGCTATGGGAGCAAATCAACATTATTGTAAAATGATAACAAGCAGATTAGGGGGTATAGTATAAGCAATATTATATTTTGACTCATAATATTTCCTCCTGTATTCTCAAAGAAGATTATTAAAATATCTATCCAAAAGATAAATATCATAAATAGATATTATAGAGCATGTTTAAATCATAAAATTATATGTAATTGTATTTCCAATGATTCTCCCAACATATATTGCATTATTCAATGAGAATAGTGAGAGATTCAATTAGAATAATGAGAGATACAAATATCAATGATTCCTCTTTAAAAACTCATCTGATTTTTATACATGTAAGTCAAAAGTAAAATTCTTCCTGTTGTACTGCTTCTCAACTAAGCTACATAGACCCATAAGGAGCATAGATCCACAGAATATCTACATTATTTGCTAAGAAAGAAAATAGATTTCCCAGGTTCATCATAAAGCCACTGGCTTCACAACTATGGTTATTCCAACTTGAATGCTACACGAGTTACAACAAAAAATACCAACTGTCATTAAAATCATTAAATTAATGCTAAAAAGTACTCAGTTTGAAATTACATCCCAGATAAAATTAACAAGCCCTTGTAAACTTTATTATTAAGTGTGCATGTTATGATATTGGCAAATCTAACATTTTCTTGCAAGAGTTTATTACTTTGTTGCATAAAAGAAACAATACTTCATCCTATTTGTATTCTTGAGCAAGACCAAATCATTCTTTCCATATTTCTAAACCATATATGGGAAGACAGAATTTCAAAGACATTCTGTATTTTTTATGGAATGCTAAGAAGTTTACAAATATAAAATCCATGCAAATTACATTGTTTATAGAAAGTAACAACTCACTGTTCTTCTCAAGTTAGTTTCCCTATTTTTCTTCTTTTCCATTATTTATCTGGATCCTTGTTTTCCTTTAAAGCATAATTTGTGTCATGATGACACCAACATCATTGTTCTCCAAACCATTAATTCAATTAACTTTTGTTACTTTGAAGACTGAAAATATCCTTATGAAATATAGGATATCCAGTGAAGCAACCAGACCAAAAAAAGAAAATAATACTTCATCTGCATACCTGCAGGAAGAAAACAGACTATTCCAATTCCTATAAAGCATGGCTCTTCATTTATAGCTTTGAGGACCAGGATACCAGATTATTTATTGTTTTTTAAAGCATCATATTAAGAAACATGATGTCACTTACCAGTCAGTTTACATCTTTGCATCCAACTTCAAACATAGTCAACACTGAAAAAAAAATAATAATAATTAAAATGTGAAAGTAAACATATAAAAACTGAGTATTCCATAGAAAATTTAGAAATTATATTGTTAGAGCTACATGAACACACCTCCAAGTAAGTGTTTTTTAGACAAAATGCATTGCAATGATACTAATGACCATAGATAAGAAAGTATATACAAACTGATCTTAAAAATTTATGCAAAGAAATAAATTTAGTAAATATTTTAAATGCATCAACTAGGATTAAAATGAATTAAGGATAAAAAATTGTTACAGTGAGTCTATGTCCACTTAGATATTGTCTAACCAGATGTGATAAAAATAAATATTGCCATATTTATTGTAGCCTTTTTTCATAACATAGGGATTGACAAGCTTCTGGAAAGAAACAGCAAATATTTTACCCTTTCTAAGCCTGCAGTCTCTTCTTCAACTACTCAACTCTGTGTATGTAAATTGATAAATATGGCTGTGTTCCAGTTCAACTTTATTGACAAAATCAGCCTGTTGACAAAGATTTGGTTCCAGGACACAATTTACTATCTCTTGGCAAAACCCATTGAGAGTTCCCACTCAGGAATAACAGTCCTTGCAAGTGGCAGACAATGAAATATGGAGAATCACAGGGCTGATTAAGTAGACCCCTTAGGTTCATAATAAGTGGTATGACTTAAAATTTCCCTACAAAAAACTGACATTCTCAGTCCTAGGACATGATGTATGAGACTCAGAGTAATTATTTTTCAAATTTACAGTAAATATCAAAAGTATATTTCTCATACAAGGTAAATATCTAAAATGTGATAGCAAACAGAAAATTTTATATATTTTTTTTCTAATTTTATTTTTAAACTTTACATAATTGTATTAGTTTTGCCAAATATCACAATGAATCCGCCACAGGTATACATGTGTTCCCCATCCTGAACCCTCCTCCCTCCTCCCTCCCCATACCATCCCTCTGGGTCGTCCCAGTGCACTAGCCCCAAGCATCCAGTATCGTGCATCGAACCTGGACTGGCAACTCGTTTCTTACATGATATTTTACATGTTTCAATGCCATTCTCCCAAATCTTCCCACCCTCTCCCTCTCCCACAGAGTCCATAAGACTGTTCTATACATCAGTGTCTCTTTTGCTGTCTCGTACACTGGGTTATTGTTACCATCTTTCTAAATTCCATATATATGCGTTAGTATACTGTATTTATGTTTTTCCTTCTGGCTTACTTCACTCTGTATAATAGGCTCCAGTTTCATCCACCTCATTAGAACTGATTCAAATGTATTCTTTTTAATGGCTGAGTAATACTCCATTGTGTATATGTACCACTGCTTTCTTATCCATTCATCTGCTGATGGACATCTAGGTTGCTTCCATGTCCTGGCTATTATAAACAGTGCTGCGATGAACATTGGGGTACATGTGTCTCTTTCCCTTCTGGTTTCCTCAGTGTGTATGCCCAGCAGTGGGATTGCTGGATCATAAGGCAGTTCTATTTCCAGTTTTTTAAGGAATCTCCACACTGTTCTCCATAGTGGCTGTACTAGTTTGCATTCCCACCAACAGTGTAAAAGGGTTCCCCTTTCTCCACACCCTCTCCAGCATTTATTATTTGTAGACTTTTGGATCGCAGCCATTCTGACTGGTGTGAAATGGTACCTCATAGTGGTTTTGATTTGCATTTCTCTGATAATGAGTGATGGTGAGCATCTTTTCATGTGTTTGTTAGCCATCTGTATGTCTTCTTTGGAGAAATGTCTATTTAGTTCTTTGGTCCATTTTTTGATTGGGTCGTTTATTTTTCTGGAGTTGAGCTGTAGGAGTTGCTTGTATATTTTTGAGATTAGTTGTTTGTCGGTTGCTTCATTTGCTATTATTTTCTCCCATTCTGAAGGCTGTCTTTTCACCTTGCTAATAGTTTCCTTTGATGTGCAGAAGCTTTTAAGGTTAATTAGGTCCCATTTGTTTATTTTTGCTTTTATTTCCAATATTCTGGGAGGTGGGTCATAGAGGATCCTGCTGTGATGTATGTCGGAGAGTGTTTTGCCTATGTTCTCCTCTAGGAGTTTTATAGTTTCTGGTCTTATGTTGAGATCTTTAATCCATTTTGAGTTTATTTTTGTGTATGGTGTTAGAAAGTGGTCTAGTTTCATTCTTTTACAAGTGGTTGACCAGATTTCCCAGCACCACTTGTTAAAGAGATTGTCTTTAATCCATTGTATATTCTTGCCTCCTTTGTCAAAGATAAGGTGTCCATATGTGCGTGGATTTATCTCTGGGCTTTCTATTTTATTCCATTGATCAATATTTCTGTCTTTGTGCCAGTACCATACTGTCTTGATAACTGTGGCTTTGTAGTAGAGCCTGAAGTCAGGTAGGTTGATCCCTCCAGTTCCATTCTTCTTTCTCAAGATCGCTTTGGCTATTCGAGGTTTTTTGTATTTCCATACAAATTGTGAAATTATTTGTTCTAGCTCTGTGAAGAATACTGTTGGTAGCTTGATAGGGATTGCGTTGAATCTATAAATTGCTTTGGGTAGTATACTCATTTTCACTATATTGATTCTTCCAATCCATGAACATGGTATATTTCTCCATCTATTAGTGTCCTCTTTGATTTCTTTCACCAGTGTTTTATAGTTTTCTATATATAGGTCTTTAGTTTCTTTAGGTAGATATATTCCTATTTTTAAAAGAAGGAAGACAATTATTGATTTTCGTGTATGCTTAAAAAAATGCTGAATGATAGCAAGTTTCCTAGGACCGATAGATCAAGGAGGCCAAATACTAAATGAGAAAAAATAAGAGATTGAAATTAGCCAGAGAGATTCATCATGCCAACTTTACAATCCTTGGAAGTTAAGTTGAAAAGATGAGTCTCCAAAATGTTCTAAAGAAGTATCTGATGTCAGTTAGAGAACCTCACTGATCAACTCCCTGCAACGGTATCATTATTTGGTTCTTAGTTACCTAATATGTTTCTTATTAGAAATAAGAGGACAGATTGCATTGTCCATACACACACAACTCTTCAGAGGAAAATTAAGTTTATTATTTTTGGCAATATGGGATGAACTCAAAACTGGTAAACAGATTATGCAGGAAAGAAAGAATTCTATTTCTGACAGAAAAGGGTCTAGTAAAAGGATATGGCTATTATTTCACAGTTATAACTTCTCCAATTTATATTTATTTTTGGATTTTTGAAAGTGACTCTGTGTACCTCAAAGTATATTTCAACATTTAGTGAACACCTACCCCCACCCACACACTCATACCATTGCTTACATTCCACGTGGAAATTTTTTAAATTAAACTTTTTATTTTGTATTGGGGGTATAGCCAGTTAACAATGCTGTGATAGTTTCAGAAGAACAGCAAAGGACTCAGCAAAGGATTCATGTATCCATTCTCCCCCAAACCCCATCCTGTCCAGACTGCCAAATAACATTGGGCAGAGTTACATGTGCTCTGCAGTAGGTTTTGTTGGTTATCCATTTTAAATATACCAATGTGTACATGTCCATACCAAACTCCCTAACTGTCCCTTCCCCTCACCCTCCATAATTCATTCTCTAGGTCTGTGAGTCTCTTTCTGTTTTGTAAATAAGTTCATTTGAGTATTTTCCATTCTGAACAGCTGATTGTCCTAGTAAGTTTATAGCAAAAGAATGGCTCTACTTATGAGAATAAAGAAATATCAAGATAGCATGGTGCTCCATGCTTGGAACTGAAGGAAGAACAACTGACTGCAGGGGGAAGGGGAAGGAAGACGACTTGCTCTAAGTGGCAGTTCTCCATTTTAAGGGGAGCTATAAATGAATCTTAAAAATGTAGCTGAGGGCTGCCCTGGTGGCTTGGTGGTAAAGAATCTGCCTGCCAATGCAGGAGACTCGGGTTTGATTCCTGATCCAGGAAGATCCCACATCCTGCGGTACAGCTAAGTCAGTGTGCCACAAGTACTGAGCCTGTGTCCTAGAGCCCTGGGACCACAGCCGAGCCCACGAGCAGCAACTTCTGAAGCCTGCATGCTCTGGAGCCTATGCTCTGGACAAGGGAAGCCGAAGCAACGAGGAGCCCGTGCACCAGAACTACAGAGTAGCCCCAGCTCGCTGAAAATAGAGAAAACTCGCACAGCAATAAGGACCCAGCACAGCCAAAAATAAAACACATAAATAATTTTTTTTAATTAAAAATGTAGCTGGTGTCCACATGATTAGAAACAACATTGCCCCTCTTTTGGTAAACTGCTACTTCTTGGCTAAACTCCAGTGCCCAGATGTTGGAATTCCAACTACCATGCAACTGTCAAAAATGAAGGTTGTTTCAAGAGATCTTGACAGTCTGCTCTTCATTCAGAGAAAATGGGGGCTCTTAGCCACTAATTTGCTCAAAGTCACAAAAGTAGCAATTTGTAGATCCTGCATTCATTACAAAACCAGATTGGTCTTTTTCCAAATTTTATACAATATGGAAGCTCTGCCTTCATAAGCAGTTCATTCATTGGTTCAACAAGAATTTATCTGCAGACACTCTTCTTACTGTTTAGGATACAAGAGTCAATAGCACAGACTAAAGAACCTACCTCCTTGAGTTTATTTTCTAAAAATGGATGATGGACAATAAATAATACGTCACTACATTACATGATTTGTTATCAGATTAAAAGACTTGGGCAAAAAGGAAAAAGCAAAGTAGAATAAAGGGCCTGAGGATTGTAGGGTAGAAACTGACTTGGGGCAACGGAGGAGGGAATTTTCAATCTTACACTGGGTGTCAAGGCAAGCTCACTGACATTTCAGCAAACAGCTGAAAGAGATAAGGGAAGTAAACATTTCCATTAAGGTTGACTCCAGGAGAGAATTTCAGTACAAAAGCCAGGCCTTAAGCTTGAGGACCAAAACCTACCTTGTTTTGATAAATGGCAAGGTGATCAGTGTGACTGGAGGAGAATGAATGAAGGGGAAAACAGTGGGAGAAGGAGCCAAATGAGAAAAGGGGGACAGAGATCTGATTAGAGAGAGCTTTGCAGAGCATTGGAAAGAGACTGCACTTTACTCCATGTACACTGCAGAGCTGGTTTTGACCAAAAATTAATCCGTACTAAAAGGACCACCCTGGTTGCTCTCATGAGCATTAGATCCAGGTTTTAAGTAATGTATAAGCAAGGAAATGAGCTAAGTTACTACAGTTATCCTGCTGAAAGATGGTGTTGGATTGGATCATCCTAATAGTGATGGAAATGGTGAGAAACAATTAATTATTGATGAATTTGAAAGATATTATAATCTGAGAGTAAACGGCATATCAGATATGGGTTCTGAGAGAAGGGAGAGAAATCGGTTATTTCAGTAAGAAAGCTTTTTCCATTAAGGTTTCTGTTCTATATAAAAGATGTTGTATGAGTGATGGAGCATTGCCTGTGAAGACAGACAAATCTGCTGGTTGATTTCTGGTTCTATTATGTACTAGGCTTCCCCCTTTTGAACAAAACAGTGCTGTCATTAAGAGCTCAGGTCTGAACTCTTGTGACCCTTTCTGTGAATCTGGTTCTTTCACTTACTAATTTTAAGCAGCTGACGTTGACACTCTAGTCTTCACTTTATAATTGGGCTAATGAACATATTTACCAGAAAGGAATAGAGAAAGAAGTAGAGAAGGGAAAAGAGAATGTGTTACATCTGCTAAAGCATGTGAAGCAGAATCAGCTAAGTGCCAAACACATAACAGGTATCGTACATTGAGTCAATGGTTTCGGTTCCTCCTCCCTCCCTGTAGCCACATCCTTTGCTCTGTAACTTTGCAATTGCTTCTTTTCCAACATAAATAACATTTTTATTAAAAAGAAATACTATGTCTTCCAAAACATATGAAGGCAGTGTAATGAGTGGCACTGTTTTATATTTTTGCAAATCTCTTGAATATCTATCTCACTAAAAAAGAGCTACAGTCACATAGGCTTCTGCTCTCAGCTTTTCTCTGATATACTATTTTGGTTGAAGAACTTAAAAATATTGAATATCATCTTATTTGATATTATATCCCAAATTTACAAGTGGTCCTTCCTTAAGTTTGGTTGCAAAAGAAATCTTAAACCTGATCAGTTGACTCCAATAATCTTATTACCATTCATAAAATTTAAGCTTTTAAACAAAAACCTAGGATTTTGAAAAATTTGCATGCATCACTGTGAGCTTAATAGCTTCCTAACAAAATTTTTCTCATTAGTGATGATATAGACAAATGAAACTATCTGATATTCTAGAAGTTCCTTCTAAAGAGAATGATTATACTTACCCACTCCTTGAGTTCAGGTTGAGCCCTGTGACTTACTTTGGCTGTAGAAAAAGACAGAGGTGAGAGCTTGACAATTCCAAGCCTCGTTCTTATGTGTGCTGCATGCTAAGTCATTTCAGTTGACCCCATGGACTGTAGCCTGCCAGGCTCCTCTATCTATGGGATTCTCCAGGCAAGAATACTGGAGTGAATTGCCATGCTCTCATCCAGGGGATATTCCCGACGCAGCAATTGAACCTGCGTCTCTTACCTCTCTTGAGTGCTCTTTACCACGAGCACCACCTGAGGAGTCCTAATGAGGCCTTGGGTATTACTGCTTTTGTGAGAGCTCCATCCTAGCTCTACATTGCCAAGAGGATGAGAGCTGCTGCGGCAGAACCACTTCTGTTGACACTTGACCTGAAGCTGCAAGCGGAATTACCCAAGAAAGCACAGAGGAACCAACCCAAAGACTCACGAGGGAGACTAAACCGCTTGTCTTCTCAACCACTGTGTTTGAGGATATTTCGTTGCATAGCAATGAAGGGTAGGCATTAAATAATACTAGCTTATTTCCTTAGGATTTTGGTTAAAACAAAATGTGAAGCCAACAACACTTTCCACCCACTTCCAAAAAACTTATATTAAATGATTTCCCTTTGCTTTATAGTTTTTTGAATAATTTAATGCTGAGAGAGAGAGAAATTTAAGACACAGGTCAAATTCTTCAACACAAAATATCAAATTTTACACTAAGCCTCCAAAATGTCACTTAACTCCTTCCTCTTTAAGTTACAGGGTACCTTGGAGAGTTGCATAAGTGCTAGAAAGCTTCAAATGGGATCAGAAGCCAAAGCCAGTCAGTTTGAGCAGTATCCTTGACTGTGTAAGAACACTGTTTCATATTCATTGCAAATCTAATGGAAAAATGAGCTGCTTTAAGCTAATTCTTTCCAAACAAAATATGCCTTAAACATAAAACATTCTTTATTGGCGAGGGTATATTGCTATTACTGAGGATATTACTACATTTTAAGTAAATTGTAAGTGATATGAATAGTGTGTCTCTCTTCATTATTTGTGGATTCAGTATTTAAAAAAGTATGTACCAGCTAAAATATATTTGTTGCTCATGTGATATGCACAGAGTGGTGGAGAGTTAGGACCACCTGGCATGCCTGTTACCAGCTGAAGTCAAACAAGGAGATGCTCTGCTTTCTTGTTTAAGCTCATACTGAAAGCAAGTGTGCTTTTCCTGTGGTCTATTTAATGCTACATTTTTCTCATATTTCTGCTTTATTAATACTGGTGATATCACTATTTATAATGGCCCCCAGGTACAGTGTTTAAGTGGTGTCAAATGTTCTAAGCTCCAGAAGGCTGCAATGTGCCTTATGCAGAAAACATAGGAGTTAGACAAGCTTTGTTCAACATTGAGTTATAGTGCTGTTGACTGTGAGTTCAAGGTGAAGGGATCAACAAAATAAAATCAGTAAGATGTATTCAAACATCAAATAAGATCACATACTTACCAGTTGAAAAAAATGTGACCAGGTTAGGTTAGGTTCATAGGAACCTAACCCTGTATGTTTCTTAAGAGTAATGGGTTAGTTTTCCTTAGGTTAGTGTTTGTGGTAATTTTAAAGACTATAACAACTTCCAATAAGGAGAATGGACTGTGTGTATATATGTGTATATTTGTGCATTTCTATACACAAATCTATATATTTTTCTATATATATGAGACGTCTCCTTTAGAAGAGCATTTTAGCTATATTCCCCATTAGCTTCAGTCACCAAACAATTCTGTACAGAAAGAAGCCACTAGTTTCTCTAAAGCAAGCCAAGGACCTTGCATGAAAAGATGATGATGAATAATATTTCTAACTATATTAGTCATTCAGATTTGTATCCTTTTATGCTTCTTAGGTTATTACATTTAAGTGAATGAGATTGTTACTGTGAGATTCAAAAAAAAAAAAAAAGTGAATAACTGCCCCAAACTTACTCAGAAAGCAGCATTTTGAAAAGAATATTTCTAACTCAAACATCTCATTAAAAGTAAGAATAAGAAAAATTTCATGAGAAGTACTAGGGGCAACTGTTTATCCCCAAAATAACCATTTTGGCACCAGATCCCCCTTCCAATTACAGTATCTTCTATCTACCTCATTATTGTGCCTGAACTCTATCACAATGGTCATTTTGCCTTTGTATTATCTTTGACCCCCTCCTCAACCATTTTCAATGCAGGTAGTAAACTAGAATTATGGAGTTTTATCATCACTCTACACTGGGGTGCCTACACATTTTTATACTTATGTATATGTGTGTGCAAGGAGGACATGGAAACCCACTCCAATATTCTTGCCTGGAGAACCCCATGGACAGAGGAACCTGGAGGAT
Organism: Bos indicus; assembly: GCF_029378745.1. Lineage (NCBI taxonomy): Eukaryota > Metazoa > Chordata > Mammalia > Artiodactyla > Bovidae > Bos > Bos indicus. Next base: position 14,836,819 of record NC_091788.1, on the reverse strand, counting down.
TATGGTCTATGGCATCACAAAGTCTCAGACATGACTGAGCAACTGAGCACAGCACAGCACAAACTACCCCGAAGGTCTTCCCCAGTGGCTCAGGAGGTAAACAATCTGTTTGCAATGCAGAAGATGCAGGTTCAGCCCCTGGGTTGGATAGATGACCTAGAAAAAGGACTGGCTACCCACTCTAGTATTCCTGCCTGGAGAAGTTCAAGGACAGAGGAGCCTGGTGGGCTACAATCCATGGGGTTAAAATGAGTTGGACACGACTGAGCAATGACACTTCCACCTTCAAACTAAAACAAAACCACAAATTCTATTTCACACTCCATAGGAATTTCCAACCTTCACCTCAGTCTAAGCCAAAACTAGTTGTAGGAGGTCATGTGTCCTGTTGACACATGAGCAGGACCCAGAGAATCAGAAACTCCCTACCCCCTCCTCTGTCCTTGGAATATAGGATATCCACCCATTGTTCACATGGTCAGGAAGTCATTTCAAGGACACGACCTTGGGAGAGCAAGGTGCCATTGAAACTATCTGGACTGAATGCATGACTAAACCATATTAGGGCCTCCATATAAATCTGTAAGAGTCTGGCAGGTGTAGAGATCCAGTCATCTTGGGGACACCTAAGATAAGTCTTGTATGCAAGTTCTTTTGCTGAATTCAATTGCCACCTGCAAATCTGGAGCATTCTGTCTCTTTCTTTGATCTTTCTTTGTCCTCTGCATGTCGGGGCAAGTTTGCAAACCAACATCAGCATAGCAGAAAGAACATGATTTTTATTAAAATGTGACTTGCATTCTGACTTGACCACTTAATTGTGGAACATCCAAACAGCTACAAAACTTTCCTAATCTTCAACCTCTTTACATGTGAAATGGATCATAGACTCAGACCACTTAGGAGATAGCTATGAGAATTGTGCTAGATCTTACATGAGAACACGCCTGGCATAAAGGGTCCACTTCACACGTTAGTTTTCTTTCCTTCAAGATCTTACGTGCATATCTTGAAATAGTTCAGTGACAAATCTGCTTCTTATAGAGATGAGAGTTGCTGTTGTTTTAATTTTCAGAAATGTAAGAATCTGGATACAGCTGGAGAGCTGTGAATTATCAAAAAAAAGCCTCAGCTATAGGCAATAATTTTAATGTTAATTAACTCCATCTGGAAGGAAAAGCAGGTGTGGAAATTGATCACTTAAGTACAGAAAGCAAGGGCTGTTTACTAAACTCCCCCTAAATTAATTTGGCTGAGCTTGTGGTTAAATTGCTTTCAAGTCACTTTTCTATAAATGCCTTATACCAAGTGCTGAAATTGGAAAAAGAAGTAGACCAAGCAGATTTTAATGAAATGTAACAAACTGGACTGAAAGGTTACCTAAAAATAAAAATTACATTTTAAAAATGAAAAACAAAATGCAGCAGTTTGTTTTGCTTCAATAGCAGGTGGAATTGAGCAAAATCTTAATTTATTCCCCAAATGTTCTTCAGAAATCACCTGAATCAAAGCAAAATGGGTGCAGGAGAAAAGGCAGTATCTGTGGTCTCTGTCAAATATACTGCATCAGATGTGTCTGTGAGGCCCAGAGATCTACAGTTAACTACTCAGCTGATTTGTATTCTCCCTAAAACTTAGGATCATTTTCCTAAGGACAGAGAAATACCAAACCATGGAACAGTGATGCAGGGTCCTAGAAAGTTGACAAATTAGGACAATGGTTGTATGAAAAGGTCAAAGATAACAAATAAGTTTGGAAAATAAGAATCTGGATACCAAAATCAAATCTATATTTATCATTGAAGAACATTTTGATATATTGGTGACAATCGTTTAATTTTTACCTTCTGTCATTACCAATAGATAACCCAGATTCATTAAATGTCTTTCCAAGACCTTCCATAGTCTGATCTGATGGTCTATGCCACTCCAAAGTCTGATCCCAAAACAGCAACATCACATAACCCAGACTTAGAGCATCAAACAGTCTGCTGCTGCTGCTGCTAAGTCACATCAGTCGTGTCCAGCTCTGTGCGACCCCATAAACGGCAGCCCACCAGGCTCTTCCGTGCCTGGGATTCTCCAGGCAAGAACACTGGAGTGGGTTGCCATTTCCTTCTCCAATGCACGAAAGTGAAAAGTGAAAGTGAAGTCGCTCAGTTGTGTCCGACTCTTAGCGACCGCATGGACTATAGCCTACCAGGCTCCTCCGTCCATGGGATTCTCCAGGCAAAAGTACTGGAGTAGATTGCCATTGCCTTCTACGATCAAACGTTCTAAGGGTGTGCTAAGTTGCTTCAGTCATGTCTGTCTCTTTGAGACCCCATGAACTATAGCCCATCAGGCTCCTCTGCCCGTGGGATTTTCCAGGCAAGAATACTGTAGTGGGTTGCCATTTCTGCATCCAGAGGATCTTCCCTACCCAGAGACTGACTCCATATCTCTTAGGTTTCTTGCACTGGCAGAAGGGTTCTTTATCACCCTGTCACCACTAGCACCACCTATCAGACATTCTATGGATGGAGACCAGTGATCTGTGTTTTACCAAGGCCTCCAGGTGATTCTGATGCACAAAAGTGAGTTACTGTGCACCCATCATGATTCACCATGACCCAGCGGACTTTACTCAGTTTCTCTGAACGAATCATTAGAGCTGAGACTTTAAAGTAGGAAACCTAATTGGGTCTGCTTTTTTCCCTTTCAAATGGAAAAGAAATTGCCAGAGCCTGATAATGTGCCCAACCATGAATGAACCAACGTGCACGCACGCTCCGTCCTGTCTGACTCTTTGTGACCCCATGGACTGTAGCCCACCAGGCTCCTCTCTTCAGTGGGATTTCTCAGGCAAGAATGCTGGAGTGGGTTGCCATTTCCTACTCCAGGGGATCTTCCTCATCCAGGGATAGAACCTGTATCTCCTGCATTGCAGGCAAATGCTTTACTGCAAAACCAGACACCTGAGTATTTACTGCATGTAAGTGACTTTTCTGAGTGTTTTACATTTATTATCCAGTTAATCCTCATTAGAACCTAAGGATATAAGTTTGATTATTATCACTGTTTTGCACTGTGATACTGAGATACAGCTGCTGCTGCTAAGTCACTTCAGTCGTGTCCGACTCTGTGTGACCCCATAGACGGCAGACCACCAGGCTCCCCCATCCCTGGGATTCTCCTGCTGCTGCTAAGTCACTTCAGTCGTGTCCGACTCTGTGCGACCCCCATAGACGGTAGCCCACCAGGCTCCCTCGTCCCTGGGATTCTCCAGGCAAGAACACTGGAGTGGGTTGCCATTTCCTTCTCCAATGCATGAAAGTGAAAAGTGAAAGTGAAGTCACTCAGTCGTGTCCGACTCTTAGCGACCCCATGGACTTCAGCCCACCAGGCTCCTCCGTCCATGGGATTTTCCAGGCAAGAGTACTGGAGTGGGGTGCCATTGCCTTCTCCGTGGGATTCTCCAGAGTTGAGCAAAAACCACAAGGCCACATAGCTACCTAGAGATAGAATCAGAAATTGAACTTAGCCTGTCTCTTGTACTAACGTCCTTCACTACTCTGTACACCACTTTCAGGAAATGTTAGCATACTCTAACACAACCTGAAGGATTCTCAACCTTGGTCTAGACAAAGACAAGGAAAGGAGCCCAGACTTAGGAAAGGAGTACGACTGAATCTTCTTGACTATTTCCAAGATCGTAGGTGAAGATACTTTGACACTTGGAGTAACTTGGTTCTCAATATGCCTCCTTTTGTAAATTACCTCAAAATCTGCTTATTTTAGGTTTCAATTGAAGTAAGTTAGACAGTGAAAGACAAATATCATATGATATAACTTATATGTGGGATCCAAAAAGTGATACAAATGAACTTAGTTACAAAATAGAAATAGAGTCACAGATGTAGAAAACAAATTTATTGTTACTGGAGGTGGGGGGGAAGAGGAATAGAGATAAATTGGGAGGATGAGATTGACATATACACACTGCTATATATAAAATGTGTGTGTGTGTGTGTGTGTGTGTGTGTTAGTCACTCAGTCGTGTCCAGCTCTTTGTGACCCCATGGACTACAGCCTGCCAGGCTCCTCTTTCCTTGGAATTTTCCAGGCAAGGATATAGGATAAGAACCTACCATATAGCAAAGGGAACTCTTCTCAATAATCTGTAATGACCCACATGAGAAAGTAGTCAAAGAAAGAGTATAACTGATTCACGCTGCTGTAGAGTGGAAACTAACACAACATTGTAAGTCAACTGTGCTATAATAATATCTTAAAATAAAAATGTGACTTTATTAGAAAGAAATCCAGCTATGTGAATTTGAAGCAAAACACAGTATCAGAGACTATGTTTCCTCATCAAAAAAACTGAAGATAATAATACATAACCATGGAGGAATAATAGGAAAAGGGGATTATATGTGGACATGCATTTTTAAATTTTGAAACATTAATTATATGCTTATAATGTATAATATTTTTTACAGAGGACTTCAGGTACCTATTGATTGGAGAATGTCTCCTTGAATGATCATTTACACCACAACCAGCATTGTCTTTATAGATGGGGTGTACAAAGTGATTTTATTTTAGCAACTTACTCATCAAATCTTAACTTTCACCTCCCACCCCACAGTAGAACCATTTTTCAAACTTTCCTTACTATAAGCTTAATCAGAAATGCTTTTTATAAAGCTATATTCTCTAGTATTTCACCTGGGAATTGTATTTATTTTGTTCTTATATGGGACCCAGGACACTATATATTTTAAGAAACATCGTAAGTATCAAGTTTGTATTGTGAATTTTAAATCATTATAATTAGGCTCAAAGATCTTTATCAATCAAAATAGAAACCATTACAATCAACACATTTTTGCCAATGAGACATAAGTTTGTTTATTCCTGTAGTGTAAAAACCCATGCTTTGGGATTCTATGAACTCTTGGAAAGTATTTTCTAACTCCTGCTGGTTGTGGATGCATTTTTCCTGCAAAAAGTTGTTGATTTGCTTGAAGAAGTGATAGGTAGTTGGTACAAGCTCAGGTAAATATGGCAGATGACGCAAAACTTCAGAGCCCATTTCATTCAACTTTTGAAGCATTGCTTGTGTGATGTGTGGTCAACTGTTGTCATGGAGAATTGGGCCCTTTCTGTTGACCAGTGACTATCTACAGGCATTGCAGTTTTCGGTGCATTTCTTCAATTTGCTGAGCATGATTCTCTGATGTACTAGTTTTGCTGGGATTCAGGAAGCTGTAGTGGATCAGATGGGAAGTAGACCACCAAACAGTGACCATGACCTTTTTTGGTATAAGTTTGCCTTCAGGAAGTGCTTTAGAGTTTCTCAGTCCAACCACTGAGCTAGTTGTCTCCTGTTGTCATATAAAATCCACTTTTCATTGCACATTGCAATCCCATTGAGAAATTGTTCATTGTTGTTGAGTAGAATAAAAGAAGATGATACTTCAAAATAATGACTTCTTTTATTTACAGTCAGCTCATGAGGCACCCACTTATCAAGCCTTTTAAGCTTTCCAGTTTGCTTCAAATGCCAAATGGCCATAGCATGGTTGGTGTTGAATTCTTTGGAAACTTCTCATGTAGCTATAAGAGGATCAGCTTTGATTATTGCTCTCAATGTGTTGTCAACTTCTGCAGGCTGACCACTATGTTCCTCAAATTCAAGTCTCTCATCTCCTTTGTAAAACTTCTTGAACCATGAATGCACTGTACTTTTGTTAGCAGTTCCTGGGCTAAATGTATTGTTGATGTTGCAAGTTGTCTCCCCTGCTTTAAGACCTATTTTGAACTTAAATAAGAAAATCACTTGAATTTGCTTTTTGTCTAGCATCATTTCCCTAGTCTAAATATAAAATGCACAGCATGTCACTAGCAAAAAACATAAAGTAAGAAACCTACATTAAAACAATGTATAGCATAATCATATTTACTTAAGAATGTATTCTTATATCAAATGACAAATTTCAACAATGCAAAAACCGCAATTACTTTTGCACCAGCCTAATAATTATGAGTATGGGAAGTACTACAGTAAATTCTAAAATTCTTTGGAGATTTAAAAACACATACTAGATAAAGTCATGTCACTTTTTAAATCTTTTAATAGCATAAAGATTATTTGGGGGCATAGATCTATTCATTTGTTCATGTAGTTATAAAAATATTTATTTTTCAATAAATATAGGTTATTAGTGTTTACCCCAATACATCTGTCAGAAAGGATAGAGTTTTTTTGTTTTTTTTTTTTTTCTGTTTTCCTGTAAAGAGGGTTTTAGAAAGTATTCACTTGGAAAGAGTAAATTAGGAGAGCAATATATTAGATATTCCAATTAATCCTCACTATAAATACTATAGTATATTACAATAATTAAATCCAGATCATTCTTAGTGCACGTTGATTGAAGGTTAGTAGAGTTTGGAACAAGATAGGAAAACTTACTCCATGTGGTCACTAAGGGAGCAAGACTGATTTTCTCCTACCTTACGGTTATACAGTCTGGATAGTCAAGAGAGAGGAAGGGAGAGACCATACAGCTAAACATGGTGAGTGACACACAGCACTCAGCCCTGAACACCAAACTGTTCTAGTCTAAATAAAACGGGGCTTGGAAATGCAGAGTAGCGAATGCAGTATTTCACAAGCTTTACTATTTCTGCCTCAGTCTACTGTAAATTCAATGAGTACTCTAAAATAATCACCTAACTTTAAGCAATTTAAAGTTCTGAAGCAGTGTGGGAAGAAGAGAAACTAAATAAATCAGTCTGTCACCACAAAACTTTTAAATTTACTTAATTCTTTAGGAGAGTAAATTGTTAATTATAAGGAGCATGCATTTAAAAAATAACATGTGTGATATATGCTTTCATTGCAAAAAAAAAATGGATACTTTTGAAAGCAAAGCATCATAAAAGAGACTGGGTAAATTAGAGCCATAGATTTAGAAAAAATCTGGGAATATGCACGCATATCTTAGACTTTGAGGGGATCATGTTTATAACAATATAAGCCATGGTTATGTAATAACTCTTGGGATAAATTGTGGAATTGAGCACATTAATCAAGAAACTACAGTATAACTCATCATAGGAAGAGAAGAAAAACAAAATATTTTTAAGAACCTTCCATATACAAGGACTATGCTAATGCTTTACCTATGATACTTCTATTGAATCACCACCAAAACCTCTCAGAAGCGAGGATTATTCCCATTTTACAGATGAAATCATAAATAAGATGCAACTTGGCACCCCACTCCAGTACTCTTGCCTGGAAAATCCCATGGACGGAGAAGCCTGGTGGGTTGCAGTCCATGGGGTCGCTAAGAGTCGAACACGACTGAGTGACTTCCCTTTCACTTTTCACTTTCATGCATTGGAGAAGGAAATGGCAACCCACTCCAGTGTTCTTGCCTGGAGAATCCCGGGGACAGCGGAGCCTGGTGGGCTGCCGTCTATGGGTCACACAGAGTCGGACACAACTGAAGTGACTTAGCAGCAGCAGCAGCAACACTAACATTACACAACTAGTAAATAGCAGAATTAAGATTCAACTCCATGACTGTAGGTCCAAGCTTATATATGAGGATATGTATATTTTTTCCATTATATTAAGTGATGCTATACTAACCTAGAATCTTCTTTACTAAAACCCTGTCTTTCTGAAAAAGAAAGAATACAGATGTCCCTTGTTTTATGATGGGGTTATATCCCAATAAATGCATTGCCTGTTGAAAATATAATGTCAAAAATTAAATTTTTACCTACATCACAGCTGAGCATCTACCTTCAATACCCTCTGAACATTTACATCAGCCAACAGTTTGGCAAAATCATCTGCCCAAAGCCTATTATATAATGGTGTTGAATATCTCATGCAATGTATCAACTATTGTAATGTACATGAAAAATGGAATGATTGTATGTGTATAGACCAGTTGTAAGGGTATTGACTGTGATCATTTTGCTGACTGGGAGCTGAGGGCCCACTGCCCCTGCCCAGTTCATGAAAGATTATCACGCTGCATATCACTAGCCCAGCAAAGGACCGAAATGCAAAACTTGAAATATGGTTTCTAAAAAGTGCATATTGTTTTTGAATCATTGTAAATTTGAAAAAGCCCCACCAGCATAAGTCAGGGACCATCTGCACTTATCGGCCTCTACATTAGTAATTTTTAATGAAGTTCTAATCTGTCTACATCCATATTCAGTGAGCCTGTGTTAACTTGATGTATAATATTTCTGTACTACAGGACTATGGACATGTGAAACAAATAGACGAGATCATTGAGGCATATTCCTTTGAACAGTCCTTCTAAATTGTACAAGAATTGGCAGCTAATTAGCAACTCATTAGCAGCATTGATAAACCATGTGAGAAAAACAAATGCTGTGCTAACAGAAGGAATAGGGCTTTCCAATGAATATGAAATAGAGTACAGGATAAAAGCAAATTGTTTAACAGAATGTCTTATGTGTGTTAGTCACTGAGTTGTGTCCGACTCTTTACGATCCCATGGACTGTAGCCTGTCAGGCTTCCCTGTCAATGGAAATTTCCAGGCAAGAATACTGGAGTGGGTTGCCATTCCCTTCTCCGGGGAGTCTTCCCGACCCAGGGATTGAACCTGGGTCTCCAGCATTGCATTGCATTCTTTACCATCTGAGCCTAGATTTCTAAATGATTTCTATTTTATGTTTTCTTAGTCATTCATACATTCAAATATTTATAAATCAACATCTTCAAAGCAATATGTTAGTTCATTGGAGATGAGAAATATGTGTTGAACGCATTCCTTGCCTTCAAGAAGTTCACAAAACAGCAAGATGATTATGGAATTGACACATTTCTTCTTTTTGTAAGCGACCTTCATCAAGCCTGAAAATGGTCTTTTTAGGTAAAAATTGGCATTACATCAATGTTTACACCCATGTACATCTGACCACATATCTGCTTTGTAGACAGACGGCTGTTAAAGTAAGCATAAGTTCAGGCTAAGAAATTCATGTCTGTGAGATTAGGAAAATTTTTTGATGTATACAAGAATTAGATCTATGAGATTAAAGTATTTTGAATGACCAGACTTAGTTTTCAGGCCAATCTATTCTTCCAATTAAAAGAGAACATCACATATTAATGCACACAAGTGGAATCTAGAAACATGACATGATCTTATTTGCAAAGCAGAAATAGAGACACAGATGAAAGAACAAACATATGGATCCCAAGGGGGAAATGGGAGGTGGGAGGAATTTTGAGATTGACACATATATACTATTGGTATATGTATAAAATAGATAAATAATGAGAACCTACTGTATAGCACAGGGAGCTCTGCTTAATGGACTGTGGTGATCTAAATGGGACAGAAATCCAAAAGGGAGGGGATATCTATCTATCTATCTATCTATCTATCTATATATATATATATGTATGTATATATATGACTGATTCACTTTTCTATACAGTAGAAACTAACATAAGATTATAAAGCAGCTGTACTCTGCTCAGACAGTAAAGAATCCGCCTGCAATGCGGGAGACCTGGGTTCAGTCCCTGGATTGGGAAGATCCACTGGAGAAGAGGACAGCCACCCACTCCAGTACTCTGGCCTGGAGAATTCCATGGACTATATGGCCTGGTTGGCTACAATCCATGAGGTCACAAGGAATTGGACATGACTGAGTGACTTTCACTTTCATACTCTGCTAAAAGTTCATTAAAAATAGATTTTTAAAAAGCATACCATTATTCTAGATTTCTGCTAAAAGGAAATTCTAACTCCTTAAAATGGTCCACAAGATCTTGACTTATCTTTCCAGTCCTCCTGTGTTCTATCCTAAACTATCTGGGTTTCAGAATATGCCACTCTAGATCCTATCTGTGTTATTCTTTTATGTTGAATGACTCTCACCCACCGAACCAACTCCGTCTATCTTTACAATTCCTTCTCATAGATCAAGATGCAGGTAACATCATGAAACCTAGTAAGAGTGAGATTTGCAACCCTTTCTATCTGCCAGCATTGAATGTGGCATACCATGTAATATGTACCTTATTTGTCTTCTATTTTCCCTTTGGACTTCTTGAGAGCAAAGTCTAGGTCTTTTCATGTCTGAATCTTTAGTGGCTAATACTGGGCAGGGATATAGTATGAAATTAATAAAAATATTTGAATGATTAAATTAATTAATAACTATGTACTATTTCAATTCACATCTATAATATGCACATTCGAATGCTGAACCAGTTGGTATCATGGTCACAGGAGACTCTAAACTACAGACATGGATAAAAGACAAAAGCATGTATAAATATTTTTCTCTTAAAAGAACTAATCCAGCTATTTCAATAAAGTAATTAAACATATAATCTTATAGAACAAAGCTTTAAAGAAATAAATGAAAAAAATTTTATGGTTCCTCTCAATGACATTTATTCCTGTTTTGAGCATAGCTTGGTAAAATAATTCTATCTGGGAGATTTGATTAGAATTATAGAACACAGAATTCTCTCCTTCAGCAGATAGAAGATATTATTATATTGTGTGAGTTTTCTTTACAACTTGCCTTTGCAAAAGATCTAACACTTAAAACAAGTGTGTCTTTCTCTCTCTCTCTTTTTTTAACTTTCCTTAAGTACAAACAGAACAGAAATTTTAAAAAAAAGTTAGGTTCATACAACTATAATGAATGTAATTTAAAAACTGAGTCCCAGGTATTCATGAAGCAAATAAAGAAACTGAGGAATGAAAATAGGAAATGACTTATGAAAAGCCAGCCAGTGAAAACCACAATAAGAATTGGTTATCTTACTTTCTACTTTAGTGTTCTGCCCACTAAACCACCTTTCTCATTTACTTTATCTATTCTGAGAGTAAATTTCTTCACTGAATTGCTAGGTACTTATGACTAAGGGATTCAGGCCAATAAAAGCAATTGATTTACACCTAATTTAAAATGGCAAGTAACTACCAGCTTTAAGATGGACAACTTTTGACAAAATGAAGAAAAATGAGATATCGATTTGAGAGTATGGTGGTCAACTTGTGCTTTGTCTCCTGGAAGAGATTAACCTCTCTTACAGAAAAGATGGAAGAAATCCACCTCATTTTAGTATTCCATTAACTTTGAAATCTAGGGTCCATTAAAGTCAGAAAACTGTTGGTGGTTACAGTAGTGGTAGTTTTGAGTGTCAGGGAAAAAAGAGCAGTAGGGAATGAGAGATAGTGCAATTTGGTCTAATAAAGCCACAACAAATGAATTTCTATGATAGGGACACATGTATGATTGCCTTCCAGATGTGAAAATGAGACAGAGTTCCACGAGAATTAAAATATTTGGATAGAAGATTTAACAGCAAATTCCCAGACCCTTTCTTTTGGAAAACTTCAAGTCTGTATATCTTCTATCACTGGTTTTATTTGGGTTAAAAAAAATAGAATAAATTCTAAAATTTAAAAGCATATGTATTCTAAGCAGAGAAACATAGACTTTAAGAAAAAATAGAATTTTCAATAGAAGGTAAAATGGCATTGTTTTGTTAAAATAGGATAAGAAAACCAAAAATTAAAAAGAGCTTTAAAAAGAACACAATATTTTTTCTACTTTCAAAAAATTTCCTAGAAAAATAAGCAACAGCATCAAGCTAATTTGAAAAAGAGTACAAAAAATGTAAAATTGTATTATCAGTGTACAAAAACACATGTAAAGCTATAAGAAATTTAGTTAATAGTGCAAAGAAAGATTGAGAAGTCTCTTGAGAATACAAAACAAAAGTGTGACAAAGATTAAAGTCATGAGAGAGATAGATACAGGAACCAGTAATAATAATATAAAATATTGAGATCTTAGGATTTCAGGACAAATGAAATTTTATAATAAACAGTGACAAAGTTGAAATCTCTCAGGAAGTAAACATATGATTATCTTAAAATTTTTAAGGCAAAACTGAAGAGACATGTTCAGAACCAAGATGAATTTTGAAAACAAAGGTTGACTTTCAGTGATAAAGATTTTAAAAGACCCAAACATTAAAATAGTATCCAAAAGTATATGGAATTATATGGATTCAATCATCCCTAAGACAATAAATGGGCTTCCCTAGTGGCTCAGATGGTAGAGAATCTGATAAATCCTCAAAAACCTCTCATTAGGAGAGTCTTTAATTCTCATTTATCTAATTATTAATATACATATTTATTGTAGGAAACACTTCTTAGAGAGAAACATGCTCGTGTACATACATATGCATGTGTTATGTGTATATACAAATGCACACACACATATTTAAAGCAACTCCAAAGCATGTTAACCTTGCATACTTTCTAGTGTGTGGTACCTAAGCCACGGTTACGTTCTGTGCGTGTGTGTGATTGAATCTTAATGACTAATCGATGTGATGTTAAAAAGCCCAGGTCTTTTTCCTCAATTGTGATCTACTCTTAAAGGCCTGACCAGCTCTGGAGCTCCTCATGGGAATTGCTAATACATCTGTTGCAACATCCTCATTCAACCAGTCCTGAATCCCTACTCCTGATGTGGTATCCATGAGACATTTCACTCCCACTTCCACCCAAAAACAAACAAACAAATCAATCTACCTTAAACAAATCTCTTGCTCATAATGTTTCCTGAAGGAACAAAAATCTAAAGCAGAAAGAAAGCCTCCTACTCTGCTACTGATGAAACTGCTATTGCAAGGTATGGATGAGATGTAGCATGCTCACAACCCTGCTTGAAAACAACACTCGGGTTGAATATAGCTGACAAAGTGTTCTTTATAATAGCTTTAGCCATCACAGTAGTTTTACTTTCTTCAATATCTTTCCAAGAAAGATAAATCAAAATTCAGTTCAGTTCAGTCAGTCACTCAGTCATGTCCAACTCTTTGCAACCCCATGAATCGCAGCACGCCAGGCCTCCCTGTCCATCACCAACTGTCAGAGTTCACCCAAACCTATGTCCATTGAATCGGTGAAGCAATCCAGCCTCTGTTGTCCCCTTCTCCTCCTGCTCTCAATCTTTCCCAGCATCAGGGTCTTTTCCAATGAGTCAACTCTTCACATGAGGTGGCCAAAGTATTGGAGTTTCAGCCTCAGCATCAGTCCTTCCAATGAACACCCAGGACTGGTCTCCTTTAGGATGGACTGGTTGGATCTCCAATTAGGTATACTTAAATTCTGATATGACTATAAATGAATATGTGTATATCTTCAACAAGAAAGAGAAGTGGATGGGAGGTTTCAAGTTTCAAAATACCAACTCTCTTGTTTCATAATGATGCAAGTGGAAGCTGCTGGCCCAAAATAAACCTGTTTCAATATCCAATGAGTTGACCTGAAGTCCTTTCATAAACACTTTTAGGTGTTTTTCTCGTCTTCAAACAAAATTCAGAAAGGTATCCATAGTCATAGGAGGAGAAAATGAAGCTTGAAGAGCTTAAACAACTGAATCGAAGTCCCAAAGCATCAAGTGATGAGACTGGGATTTGAACTAGCACAGTTGCTTTCAAAGTCTTAATTATTTGACCTCTTTTATGAAATAACTGTTCCAAAATATGATTTAGAGATCACTTAATTTACTGGGAGAATGGAGGAATCCAAACATCAGTATCTGCACTCATAAATGATTACTTTCCTTGAGGAATCAGGATCAACATATGGTATGCATGAAAGCCTGTATCAAGACATCTGGGTTCAAATTTGGACTTTTCCTCTAAATGGCTGGGTAACTTTGGCTAAGTTACTTGATTTCTCCAAATTTCACCTGATTTCCTTCACCTGAATATCTAGCAATAACATGCTGCCAGCATTTATGTGGGAATAAAATGCGGTGATAAATTAAAGTGCTTAGCACAGTACTTGGCACACAGTAAGCACTCAGTAAGTGTGAGCTATTACCATTCTAACTTGTCTAGATAAAACATGTGAAAGAACAATATGGAAAGATCATTTGATTTTCTGTTTTTGATGTGGGATAATATGACATTGTAAATCTCAAAAGCTGACAAGGTATTTCAAGGTCAAACATTTAACAATAACCAATTAATTATATTTTCCTCTTAGTGAATCATTATTGGAAGAAATCATTAGGTGACCTTTTTTGGTTACAGCAATCCAATAAAAAATACATTAGCCAGTGTTTCAGGAACATTAGTCTAATGTGCTTTTAGAGATCACCTTCTCTGAGCAGTATAATAAGTTTGTGTGAAAAGCATAAAGCATGTAATATATAATAAGATTTGGACTTTAATGAACCATCTTGGCAAACTGACTGGTACAATAATTCAAAGGTGAGCTTTCCTTAATTAATGAATTAAAAAAGCCAAGAGTATGCCCTAAACGCTACACTTGATTATGCTTTCACTTATTTTCCATTTTTAATCATATACCCCTGATTTGTTGAGTAATATGAAGTAAATCCTAAGTGACCTTGGCTATGAAAATAATAGGGAAGAACTGAAACTTACAAAGAGATGGCATGAGTAGCAGGTTGTATAGCTTCCAAAGCATACTTTTTATCCTTAAAAATATTAGCAAATTTAACATATTTAATTTTGAATCAGCTCAGATATTTTTCTGAAACTACTCCCTACCAGATGTTTAGTACAAAATGGGTACTACTAAGCCACTAAGTCAGAATTAGGTAAACATTCACATTGAAAGATTTTAAGAGCAAAGACTAGTAGATCATTTCAAATAGTAACTTCATCGCTCTTAATCCTATAGACTTTGAAAAAGAGTGAAGACAGTTTATTGTATTGTGTATCTAACTATCCTATAAGGTAGTAAGCTTCCTAACAGTAGAAACTTCTCAGAACTGCATGGTATTTATGATATTTAGCAAATGCCTAGGAAATTGTCTAGAATGCACTGACTGTGTGATTGCTGAAGACATGACTGAATGAGAAAGTGATAAATAGCAAGTAAACATCTTCATTTAGGTTAAAAGTTTCCTATTAATATATCATAATTTATGTAGCTATGGCCAGAAGTTAGTTATGCAAACATAATATTTCAACAGATCTAAGGTGCCATGAGTTATAACAAGAACTGTTCATTTATATGAAATTAAGAAAGAAAATAAAAACACTATTAATTTATCTGTGATATGTCCTCATTACTAAGACATCGCCAATTTTCATTGATATAAAATTTGTATTAAAATTTTACAATTAATATTATTTTATTTTTTAAATAATTTTATGTGAATAAGCTTTAAAGTTTATTAAAAGTGTTGACTTTAAAAAATGTACAACATATAAGTTGTGAATTGAGTTTTATTTGGGGAAAATGGGGGACTGAAGTCCAGGAGACAGCATTGCAAATTGCTCTGAGAAGCTGCTCGAAGCAGGCAAGGGGAGGGGCTAGGATATGTAAGAATTGCAACAATGGACAGGCGATCCTGAGGGAGTTAACTTAGACTGATAAGGAGTCCAAACCTAAGGCCCCTTTAGGAAGGAGGTAAACATTGTTTTTTGTTTTTATTTAACATTCTTTTACCTTAGACACGTAGGTCTAAGTACAGCAGGCAGCAGTATCTCTTGTTCAAGAACATGCTTTTCTGCACTCAGAATGTATGCTATGGAGGTCTGGGTAAAAGTTCCACAGCCTTGAGCTTTGGGTTAACCTGTTCCTTCTGACTAATCTCATTCTGATGTCATCCCAGGATGTATGTTACAGGAAAGGGCCTGGAGGAAATTTTCAGAGCCTTGAGGTATTTCTTTTTCCATTCTTAGCAGCTAGCAGAAAAGTATATAATACCCTGCAACCTACCAGGATCCTCCGTCCATGGGATTTTCCAGGCAAGAGTAATGGAGTGGGCTGCCATTGCCTTCTCCATGCTTAAAACTAGCCAGGTGGATAATCTTTCTACCCTCTTCCAACGTCTGTGTCAGAAGCTTTTTTCCATCACTATCACTTTAATAAAATTTCTACTACACAAAGCTCTGAGTGACTGAGACTGTCTTTGGTCCTGGAGTTAAATCTTCTTCGGAGACCATGAATCTGGTGAAACACCGTAATCTTTCATCTATCACTTTGGGGTAGTATCTGGGATCACAAGACAAGGTATAAGCTATCAGTCAGAACATCATTAAGATTATTGTTAAAGAATCCCGATATGTCAAGTTAAGGAACTTAGCACTTTTCTATGTATGAGAAGATGCATGAGTCTGGATCCACTAAAATCATTCATTTGATATTGCACCCCACCTATCTGGGGCCAGTATCCTGTGTTTGCACATCCTGAGTGTCCTCAGGACTCACCATGGAGAGTGGCTGCAGTCTGATGACTGCTAGATGGCAGGTTTTCTTCTCCTTCCAAGTTCCTTCAGGCTCACAAGCTCGCCACCCATGATGGCTGCAATTGTTGATGACTATGGCATCCTTTGTTTACCGATATGGCAGGAAATAGTCTATTGTAAAAAATTATTTAACACTCCTTGAAGAGGAAAAATTAGTTGAATAAAGCCACTGAGGAAAGTATAGATAAATCTATGCTCTTCAAATATATATATATATATTTCGGGAGCTAATTCAGCCAAGCTGAAGATATAAAACTTTTCTGCAGGAAATTGAGCTTTCTGTTGTATTTATATCCAAAAACTGTTAGAAGAACAGTACTATTTTTCTAGGGTTGTTGTAAGGAGCTACAGCATGGAAACAACAAATGTAATAGCTATTTCAGCACTCCCCCACTCCTCCCGCCACGAGATATTGTACTTACTATGTAATAGAAAGGATTTAGTTCTAGAAAGAAGACTATAAATTTCAGTATGTTTAAGATAATTTACATCTGGTACAACTAATGACAGCTATAACTTTTAAACTTTCACTGTTTCCTAAGCTAACCATGCTGCATTGCCTTCCACAACTGCATAAATCATATAAACATAGATAGTCATAGAGTTACAGCTTATGCCTTCTATTTTAAAGTAAATAAAGAGAGATGAACACATATTAGAAAGCTTCATCTTTTTGGAACTCTGGTGTCAGGAAACCAATTAATTTGAGGCTCTGGAGAATTGAATGTGCCTTGTGACTTTCAGCCTTAGCTTAACAAAACCAGATAACAGCATGATAAGCCACCAACTATTTTAAATATTACGGAGCTAATTTAGTTCATTATATTGGAATAAATAAATGTCTAAGGCATTGCGTTATTTTCTTTTATATAAAGTGGGGCTTCTTCTAAAGGGAGGCATTCTGGTTTCACCTATTTTCTTCTCGAAGAGGGGATTTATTTTATGTCTATACCCTTTCATGATAAACCTTAGATTAACTAGAGACTGAGTTAATAGTTTTGTACAACCTTCTAGAATCTTCATATCCCTTATCTGTAATAAAAGAACACCTGCCCACTTCCATGTAATATGCTGAAAATGAAACAAGGTTGAGAGATCTGTCAGGCAAGGGCTCCTGCCTCTCTCTAACTTCCCTGTTAGCTGACAGTAACAATGGTAACAGTGTTATAACTGAACCCTCACAACTTTAGATTGCAAGGAGATCAAACCAGTCAATTCTAAAGGAAATCAACCCTGAATATTCATTGGAAGGACTGATGCTGAAGCTGAAGCTCCAATACTTTGACCACTTGATACAAAGAGTGGACACATTGGAAAAGACCCTGATGCTGGGAAAGATTGCAGGCAAAAGGAGAAGAGGGCAGCAGAGGATGAGATGGTTAGATAGCATCACTGATTCAATGGACATGAACTTGAGCAAACTCTGAGAAGCAGTGGAGGACAGAGTATTGCAGTACATGGGGTCGCAAAGACTCGGACATGACTTAGCAACTAAACAACATAATAACACAACTTTAGGTCATGATATGGTTCCTCCTGAAAGTATCAACTAAACTGCCTAATTATAAAAATCATAAGATTTTAATAAAGGGATGCGTTTTTTAATCTCTATATCCTCCAGAGCCCTTTGGAGTAGGGCTCTCCTGTCTCTTGCCAGGCTAGTTCGCATCTTCCTAGCAACCATGGAGCACAACGATGCTATCCTCGTTGACCAGAGGCTGAGATATTCATGGCTCACCTCTTGTGGATCTGGTTAAACTGCTTTACAAAGACTTGGCCATACTCATTCTGTATATTCAGATAGTAAGCTTTTTTATACCTCCTCTCCCTATGGGGGTAAACACACCCAAGCTCACACTGCCTAGACCACACTAAGACCACACTAAGAATTGTCTGCTGCTGCTGCTGCTGCTGCTAAGTCGCTTCAGTCATGTCTGACTCTGTGCGACACCATAGACAGCAGCCCACCAGGCCCTGCTGTCCCTGGGATTCTCCAGGCAAGAACACTGGAGTGGGTTGCCATTTCCTTCTCCACCACACTAAAAATTGCCCGTTTCTTCCACTTGAATGTAGGTTAGCTTAGTACCCTGACAATGCTTGTTTGTGATTGCCTGGTAGTATTTTTGTGATGATCAAATAAGTCAATAGATACAAAATGGTTTGAAAAGTGTCTAGCCCTAGGATGTTTTTAGTAACTATTGACTAACATCACTACTGTCATTATCATTGTTGATAAATGGACCTTTGAATAGCCACCATATCTCAGGCTTTTTAGATTCTATGGATCAGGAAGAAAGAGTCTCATTTTGCCTTCTAAATGCAAATTTATCTACTAACAAACTTTGCTAACATCATTAGCACATTATTTCTCATTTGTCTTTCATCCTAATGAAGATGATTCGTTGGCCTGGAATCTAAGTGTAGGTGGATGGTAGAATGTTCACACACCAAAAACTCTAAGAAGTCTTAACCAGAGTGATTATTTTTTAATTCCTAAAAATATTTGCAAAAAAAATCCCTAGATTTTATCAGCAACTAACAATTGCTACTGCCCAAAATAAACAATCAATACTCTGAGACTGTGGTCTTGTATTCTATGGATTACATATTTGTAAATATAGCAATAGATAGCTCCATATGCATAACAATGAAAGTTGGGGGGGACATGAGGAAAGAAATTTTCATTTGAAATAAGAATCTAGGATAACTGTCTACTTCACTAGTTTTGTGGCTTAAGCAAACTATTTAATATTGCCAAATCTCAGTTTGCCTGTATGCAACATGGAATAAATATCAGCTGCTCTTCTTGCCTTTAAATTGTACTTTCAATTTGATACCTCCAAAGAAGTAATACATAAGAAAGTCTTTTGTATGCTGAAAAGTAGTATGCATATGTAAGGGTTTGTTAACTGTAAAATAATATGATAAACACTGAAGTTAAACTTTATAGATTGTGTTGCACTGAGGGTGCAGACATCTGTCTCTTCCCCAAACACTAATCCCATTTGTAGTACATAATTGCACAACTTGGAAAGAAAAATGTTATGATAATCCCAGGCGGTTCCCATTCACCTTCACGAGTTGTTTCTACACTTGCCCCAGAAAACGAATTGTTAATGTGTGTGCTACAAATAATGGCATAAATAATGACCGTGCCAAAGAAACAATCAGCGATTATCCATGCACATTTTATAATAGTCACTTCCAAGTGCGAAATGTTTGGCAACTTAAAGGAAAAAGTTGAACTTGTTAATTTTCTAGCAGGAAGGTTAAGTAGAGAGGAAGCAATTCAAACATATGTGAGCAGCCGGGCTCCCTGGCACTTGAAATCCCTCAACAGCTGGTGGAGAGGGCCTACTGTTGGGGATGCATAAGGGCTGGAGGGGATGGGAAGAAAAGGAATGGGCAAGAGAAGACATTGCAGATGTTTTCTTGCAGATTTGTTCTATGTTACTGTCAAAAACTTTTCCAATTACGAGCAAAACTTCTGTAATGGTATAGATAATGACTTCTGAGAACCTATATCATATTAGAAATTATTATTACATGTATATGTTATTATTATTATATGTATATGTAATAATCTCATTTAATCTCCACAAACCATGAAGACAGAAAGATGATACCCATTCTGTAATTTGTATAAATGGAGTTTAGGAGTTTTAAGTGATTTAATCAATGTCAGTGATAGGATCAGTATTCCAATCTGTGTCTATCTGGCTCTGAAGCCCCCATTCTTTATACTGTAAGTGGTTGCCAACTTTTTTGGCACTGGGGACAGTTTTCGTGGAAGGCAATTTTTCCACGGGGTGGTGGTAGGGTATGGTTTGTGGATGATTCAAGCACATTACATTTAGTATGCACTTTATTCCTATTATTATTACATCAGCTCTACCTCAGATTATCAGGCATTAGAGCCTGGAGTTTGGGCACCCCTGTTTCATAGCACTCCACTCTCTCTTCAGACCAGGCATATGAAGAAAGGTCCAAGGTGAAGGTGAAAGTCGCTCAGTCGTGTTCGACTCTTTGCAACCCCATGGACTATACAGTACATGGAATTCTCCAGGCCAAAATACTGGAGTGGGTAGCCTTTCCCTTCTCCAGGGGATCTTCCCAACCCAGGGATTGAACCCAGGTCTCCCGCATTGCAGGCAGATTCTTTACCAGCTGAGCCACAAGAGCAGCCCAAGAATACTGGAGTGAGTAGCCTATCCCTTCTCCAGAGGATCTTCCTGACCCAGGAATCGAACTGGGGTCTCCTGCATTGCACACGGATTCTTTAACAACTGAGCTATGAGGGAAGCCCAGAAAAGGCCAAAGAGACCTTCAAATGAATAAGGTTTCCACACTTGCTATCACACACCTTCATGGCAACCAAAGAGAGGCATTCTGTTTTGTATCAAATTTTAACATTAGGCCACAAAATAGACACAGATGTATAGAACAGTCTTTTGGACTCTGTGGGAGAGGGCGAGGGCAGGATGATATGGGAGAATGGCATTGAAACATGTATATTATCACATGTGAAATGAATCACCAGTCTAGGTTCGATACATGACACAGGGTGCTCAGGGCTGGTGCACTGGGATGACCGAGAGGGATGGGATGGGGAGGGAAGTGGGAGGGGGGTTCAGGATGGGGAACACATGTACACCCATGGCAGATTCATGTCAATGTATGGCAAAACCAATACAATATTGTAAAGTAAAAAAATTAATACATTAAAAAAAATTAGACAGTGTGACCATCGCAGTGACAATTTCACATAGTTCAAGTTCATATATGCACAAACACTTCATCTTCTATGCTCCAACCTAAAGTGAATCCTCTCTACTTTGACTGTCTAGCCACACTTCAGTCTTTCACTCTACTGTCCAAGTTCCAAAAATCCTTTTAATCCATTCAGACTTAGCTCAAATGTCACCTCCTTTAAGCCATTCCTCAACACCTTTTATAGAAAAAAACTCTCAATGACCTTGAATAAGGAATTATTCAATTATTCAATTAAGGAATAAGGAATTTCCTTGAATAGGAAATTCTTTCCGTGTGCTCTTAAGATTCTTCATCTGAAGCCTTCTTAGAGCAATTTTTTGCTTTAATTATATTAATATTCTGGGTCCATATTTCATAATAAATAAAAGATTATAATCTCAAGGGAGTAGAGCAGGTGTTCATATTTTAATTCTTTAAGACAGGAACTATAGTATTCAATAAATGTATATACAAATAATGATGCCAAATATAAACTACACATACCTATATCTTATCAACTTTCATATTGCTTTGAAGATGTCTATTTATAATGTACTTGACTCTAGCACTTAAGTAGGGGGACCTTGCTTTATACAGATCTTCAAAGCTCCCAAATCTATTCTAGAGCCAAGCACTTAGGAGGTGCTCATTGATGCACATTCCATATACAGTGGGCTCCCATGCCCACTGCTGGAACTGGGGTTCCAACTGCACCCAGTAACTGGGATGGATGTAGCTTTTGTTTCTGTTCATCAGCTTTGTGTGTACTTTGGTGCCATGCTCGGCTTCCATGGCTCTTACAGTAAAATTTGGTTCACCAGTTCATTCTCCAATAAAGTGCCTTATGCACAAATGGCAGTGATCCTGTTTCCTTGTGAAAAGAACTCTTGAGATTTACTCTCTGAACATCTGTCATATACAACATAAAGCAGAGTATATGTATGTATTATATGTATCATATTTTAGATTACATCCCTAATATTTATCTTATAGCTGAACATTTTTACCTTTTGACTGCTTTCATCCAGTCCCACCTCCCCAACCCCTATGCCTTAGATAATCACAAATCTGACTTCTTTTTCTATGAGTTTGTTTGTTTGGTCGGTTGGTTTTGAGGTGTAATTGATCTGTAACACTATGTTAATTCCTGTTACACAGTATAGACAATATAGTGATTCCATATGTCTATGTCTATAGGTTATAAAATGATGACCAAAGTAAGTTTAGTTTGCATCTGTCACCGGTTATTAACTGTAGTTACTGACTACATTCCTCCCACTGCACACTTCATTCTAATAATGATTCATTTATTTTGCAGCTGAAAGTCTGTCCCTCTTAAATTCCCTCACCTATTTCTTTCCTCCCCTCCATTTCCCACCCTTCAGGCAACCAACTGTTTGTTTGCCTTCTCTATGGATCACTTTCTGTTTTGATTACATTTGTTCACTTGTTAGGTTTTGTCTATTCAGATCCTTTCCCCATTTTTTAATTAAGCTGTTAGTTTATTTGAGGTTGACATGTACGAGTTCTGTGTATATTTTGGATGTGTGCATGCATGCTCGGTGGCTCAGTGTCCAACTCTGTGACCACATGGACAGTAGCTCACGAGGCTTCTATGTCCATGGAATATTTCAGGCAAAGGTACTGGAGTGGGCTGCCATTTTCCTCCTCCAGGAGAATCTTCCTGACCCAGGGATGGAACTGGCTCTTGAGTCTCCTGCATTGGCAGGTAGATTCTTTACCAGTAGTGCCATGTGGGACCCCCCCATATTTTGGATATTAACCCCTTATTGGATATATCACTTGCAAATATGTTATCTCATTCAAGAGGCAGACTTTTCATTTTATTGATAGTTTCCTTTGCTATGAAAAAAACTTTTTCGTTTGATGGAGAGTTCAGGCAAACTAAAACTAAAAGAATTTATCACTCAAAACTAGCTTTACAAGAAACGTTAAAAGGGCTAATATAAGTAGAGCAGCAAAGGCCATAAATACTGAAATATGAAAATTCCCAGAGGAAAAATCTCATGTGTAAAGGCAAATAATACAGTAAAGTTAGTATAGCAGCCACTTATATAAAGTTAGTAGTAAAAAGACAAAAGTAGTAAAATCATCTGTAGCTACAACAAGTAGTTGGATACATAAAAAGATGCAAAATATGACAAAAAAACTATAAACAAAGGGGGAGTAAAAATGTAGGATTGTTAAAATGGTTCAAACTTAAGATATTGGCAATTTAAGAGTGGCATGAGGCTTATCTTCATGGGATTCTTTTATCTTATCGTGTTCACCATCACCTTGAAGCAGCTCATCTGACAGAATTGTGAAATTGACTTTGAAAAACTCAACTACAGACCTGAGTGGCAACATCTTACAGGCATGGGACAATGTCTTTCAGTATGTGGCTTAGAGCTAAATCAAAGACCAAGAATTCCTGACCTAGGGAGAAAGTTAATGGATAGATCATTAAAGCTTATGATTCTAGATACTGCAGGGATATACACATTATTTCATGTTTCCAAGAGACCAGCTTCAGATTCCCGGGTCAGAGATAAGATTACCCTGACCTGGGGAATCTAGATGACCATAAATATAGGATGAACATATTCCTTACTCAAAAAATAAAACAAAACTGTCCTGCTAGGTATTCTGTTATATGCTGCTCGGTGGGGAAACTGGCTGGCATGGACTTTGTTGCACTTGTTCAACTACTTATATTCGATACATGCTATGTTCTTGTTCAGTGGCCAAGTCGTGTCCAACTCTTTGTGACCCCTTGGACTGCAGTCAGTGTATGCTATACGTGATTTATTTGCTAAATGTGCCCTGTCAATGCCTATCATAAATTCTTACAGGAAAGTAATAATTAAAAGTGAGAGACTTAAAGGAGGATTTTTCTATGAAAGAGAGAGGTACCCACTAAGGCCTGCAATTTACTCCCTGTGACATCTCTGCAGTCCTAAAACACAGAGAAAAAAATGCAGTCCCAAAACACACACAAGACTTACACTTGGAGTCTGCCACCTGTTAGCTGGGTGACTTCAGGCGAGGCACTCAACTGCCCCAAGTCTCAGTTTTCTGGTCCATAATATAATGGCATGATAATACTGATCTGTGGCAGGACATCAAGGGGACTGCATTTGAAAATGTTGCAAAATCTGGACTCTGAAATTCTTGCTTGTTGCACACTGAAGTACTCAGTAATATGGTAGCAGTAGCTATAATTATTTTATCAGACATCCAGATTTACAAATTAAATGCTGTCATGATTTGTTACATCTGGAACAGAAAACACACTAATTATATACCAACATTTTTTTAACCTATGAACAAAACTAGAAAATGACAAGTAACTGCTCAAAACTATGCATATAAGTTTCACAGATTCTTCAGAAAGACTGCCTCTTTCTTTTCAACTTGCAAACAAAGGTAATCTGTTTTCCAAATGTTTTGCCTCTTTCCCCCATCTTTAGCAGTGCCTTATTTACCGGTGTTCTAATGACTTTCTGCTGCTTTTTTCATCAGGTTGTCGCATCTGGAAAAAGAACATATGTACTGCAGGCCCTAATTAAGGCTAACAAAATTATCTCTCACTTCCTGTTTAATCCAATCTGCCAGCAATCAAGAGAAACAGCTACACAATGGCAGACTCACTGTATCTTGGCTGCCTTGCTAACACAGGACATGGTGCCCATGTCAAGCGTGAAACCAAAATGATACCAGATGAGAATGAAAAATGACAATCTCTCACACAATGCACCGCACTTCCTAATAGCAAACAGTAAGGCACTGGCACCCCACTCCAGT
Organism: Bos indicus; assembly: GCF_029378745.1. Lineage (NCBI taxonomy): Eukaryota > Metazoa > Chordata > Mammalia > Artiodactyla > Bovidae > Bos > Bos indicus. The sequence goes on along the minus strand of NC_091788.1, from coordinate 14,811,935 downwards.
CCTCTTGCCTGGAAAATCCCATGGACGGAGGGGCCTGGTAGGCTGCAGTCCATGAGGTCACTAGGAGTCGGACACGACTGAGCGACTTCACTTACCCTTTTCACTTTCATGCATTGGAGAAGGAAATGGCAACCCACTCCAGTGTTCTTGCCTGGAGAATCCCAGGGGCAGGGGAGCCTGGTGGGCTGCCGTCAGTGGGGTCACACAGAGTCGGACACGACTGAAGCAACTTAGCAGCAGCAGCAGCAGCAAGCAAGCATTTAGGAAAGCCACAGAAAAAATATTAGGGAGAAATTGGAAAAATAGAGTCCTTTGAAAGTAAGAAAATGGGTAACTTCCTGTTAGGTCACTTCCACTTCTGTTCCCTCCAGACAGCTTTCAAATTAAATCCAACTTGAAGAGAGATCATTTAATTTGACTGATTGATGTCCTGTTTTACCAAGAAATGAGTTAAGATGCTTAATATGGCTTTTCTGACGTTGCTTCGGCTCTCAGAGGTTTCATTTTGAGTCAGTACTTGGACATATTATGTTTCTTTGTTTTTTGTGTTTTAATTCATGAGGACTCTTTAGTCATTTTTGTGCCTCTCAGAACCAACTTTGAGACTCAGATTCAGCAAGTTACTTTGTCTGCACCTCTTGGCTTCCCTGAAAATCCGGCCATCCCATGCTTCCCTGTGGTGGTAGGTCCCTGGAATGGCATCTGCTCGGCAACCACTGAGACAGAGGCAGTGATTTCTCAAGAGGGGCTGCCGGGATAGTTCCTACCTCCCCATGGGCATGTGTCCTCGCCCTTTTCCTGCCACTCGGTTTTATTCTTCTTTACTATTTTTCAACCCTCCTCCCTAAAAGTCAGAGAATTCCCTGTGGCAGGATAACTAGGGTCTTTTCCTAGATGATTCATGCCCTTCATCACTGAGGGTAGACGGAAACAGGATGGGTGTTGGATCCAAACAGACCTTTGCTCACCTCTGTCTTCCTGTATTCTTTTCTATGTGTTCCTGGGAAACTTCCATTTTTTTTCAGTCTTCATGCTATCATATGAGCTTTTGCTTTGGTTTAAAACATTATATAATACTATAGAATGGTTGGGGATTAAGTGATAAAACATGATTATAATACATAAGGCCAGATATATAGTAGGCACGTAACATATATTTTCCTTTATTTCTCTCATATTATATTTAATTGTGTGAAATGGAAGTCATATCATTTAGCCATCTTCCAACCTGACCAGCAATCACAACCTCCAAAAGGGCAAGACTCCTAGTTCCTAATTTGCGTTCAACTACCCATGACACTTAGCTGCAACAGACTAAAGCCCTGCTGCTCTATCAATGGTTATGAATCTACTGCCCTGGTCACATCCTTTTGCACCAAAGAAAAGGCAGAGTTGTAGCCCCCAGAACAATGTCAGAGCACATTAATTTGAAGCTAGAAAATTCCTAAGTCATTGAGCACCTTTGAGGGGCTCTACTTTTTTATTGTTATAATTATAATACAATATTAGATTACTTTCAGGTGTACACCACGGCTTTTTGATATTCTTATACATTATAAAGTGATCATCATTGAAGTAAGACCAATTACCATCCATCATCATAGAAAGTTGTTATAATATTACTGACCATGTTTACTAGATGTACAAAATTTATTTAACTTGTAAGTGAAAGTTTGTACCTCATGATCCCTTCCCCTTATTTTGTTCATCCCCCAACCCCCTCTGGAAACTACTAATTTGTTCGCTGTATCGGTTTTGTTTTATGGCAGTTACTCAAAAGACAAGAAACAAGTGCTGGGGAGGGTATGAAGGAAGGGGAGCACTCCTGCGCTGTTGGTAGGAATGCACACTCGTGCGGTCACTTTGAAAAACAGTATGAAATTTCCTCAAAAAGCTAAAAATAGAACTACCATATAATCTGGCCATTCCATTCCTGGATATTTACCCAAAGAAGCCAAACACTAATTCAAAAAGATATATGTATCTCTACATTCACTGCAGCCCTATTTACGATAGCTAAGACATGGAGGCAACCGAAGTGTCCCACAGTAGATGAATGGATCAAGAAGATACAGTATACATAAGCGGTGGAGTATCTGTTGTGGGTGTTTGGTCACTAAATTGTGCCCAACTCTTTGTAGCCCCATGGCCTGTAGCCCAGCAGGCTCCTCTATCTGTGGAATTTCCCAGGCAAGGATACTGGAATGGGTTGCCATTTCCTTCTCCAGGGGATCTTCCTGACCGAGGAATCAAACCTTTGTCTCCTGCATTGGCAGGTAGATTCTTTACCACCAAGCCATCAGGGAAACCTGTAATGGAATACTGCTCAGTCATAAAACAAAATAATGAAATCTAGTGATTTGCAGCGTCAGTGGACCTGATAGGTATCATGCTAAGTTAGCTGTCGGATAGAGAAAAAAAAATATGTATGGTTTTACTTATATGTAGAATCTGAAAAACAAATGACCAAACAGAACAAAACAGATTCAATTTACTTTTTGCTTAGAATAAAGTTCATTCCCCTGGGCATCATATAAGGGCATGTTAAATACCTGCTTCTCACAGACCTCTTTCTGCTCATCTTCAATCAGAGCCCACAGCTCTGAGTCACTCACATCCACTACAAACTTTCATCTGCGTCTGCATGTATTTCTCATTGCACCACCCTTCCCATCTTCTTGCCTTCTCATTTCTCACAAGACTCTAATACAAGATACATTAAAAATTATTCATTAGAAATTCTTTAAGAACAGAAGATGATATTCTGGCCTAGTACCAGACTTATCACACGATGGACAATTAGTATTTGTATACTGAGCAAACCAGGTAGATAGCTACACAGATATTTAAACTTCTCTTATACAAAGCTATACTGCCAGGTAGGTGAAAAGGATGGAGCCACACAGGGTGAGAGACTCATGGACTGAGTTATCTTCATAGGAAAGGCAACAACTTTTGATTTTATTCATAACAACAAATTTATATTTCATTGAACTCTGGGAGATAGTGAAGGATGGGGAAGCATGGCGTGCCACAGTTCATGTGGTCACAAATGGTTGGACATGACTCAGCATCTGAACAACAGCAACAATTTGCAAGGCAATGTGCTAAGAGGTATATATACATTAGCTTATACAATCAGGATTAAAATTCTATAAGGTAAGCATTGGTATACTTAGAGGGATTGGTGGGTTATCAACGTACAACTCTAGAGGCTGATGAAGTTGGAAAAAGAATCAAGTCTCTATGAAGCCAAAGCCCAAGCTATCAACGATCTGTTTTTCTGTCCAACAGTACCCCTATAGATGATAACTTCCTTCCAGATTGTCACGTGTAGAGTAACAATATGAATGCTCTTAAAGGGATACTCTAACAGTTTATAGAAATGGCAACAGCAAATGAGTGAAACATTCCTGGGGAGAAATTTAAACTTCCAAACATCTGGTGCACTGTGCCCAAACCAATACGGTGGGGCAAAGCTTGCAGCACGATCGTATTGTGTACCATCAGACTGCTGTACGTGGTGATGCTGTGAAAAGGTGAGAACAGAGAATGCCCATCATATTTAATCACCATGATAACTTTATGATGTGGGGCATTAAATTTCATTGATTAGCAAATTAACTCATTCCGTTATGGTTAGACAATTTTTCAAAATTTAATTTCTGCCCTGTTCTAGCTGCTGTTGAAATAAATAAAATTTTATATCATCCCCCCTCTTGCTTCCGTTCTTGTATCAACGTAGTGGTGGAATAGGGATTAATATCTTGTTTCATAGAGCACGTCAAAAGCCATTATCGTTATGCCCCTAATGGTCTAGCCCTTTGATTAGTTGGTATGGTGGCTGGAAATTTGAGAAGGACAGGGTTACCATTCAACCAGTGAGAAGAGAGTTGGCACCCCATAACCTGGGAACACTGAATGTTATGAGTTCTTAGAAGTGTTCTCTGGGTATCATTCAGCACCCAAGAAAGTAGAAACTTGAGGCACATTGATTCCACAGGTGTTTTTAGAGACTGGGACTCAATAAGCCCAGCATAGGACTCCTACATCCAGCATAGGAGAGTGAAACAACACATCTTTCAATGGCTGATATGGGCTAGTGAGCCCATATACTGGCACTATGATTAATTTAAAACCAAGGATACTTCTTTAGTTATTCTAAACTGTCAGAGCACAAAGATTCCTGAATGATCTCTCAGAAAAGAAAAAAAAAAAAAAGAAAACAACTTCTTGATCCTTCTCAAAAAATTAGATAACTGATGTTAGATTTCCAGGCAACTCTAAATTGTAGAAATTACTCCTTGTATTATTAGATACACGGCAAAAATAAGTTAGTCATTTCCTGCAGCCTGAATGTCTTGATCTATAGTTATGTTCACTAAATACTTATTTGACAAATCTATATTAATCACCAGGCTTCCCAGATGGTGCTGGTGGTAAAGAACCTGTCTGCCAGTGCAGGTAGACAAAAGAGACAAGAGTTCAATCTTTGGGTCAGGAAGACCCCCTGGAGGAGGGCATGGCAACCCACTCCAGTATTCTTGCTTGGAGAATCCCCATTGACATAGGAGCCTAGTGGGCTACAGTCTACAGGGTCACAAAGAATCAGACATGACTGAAGCAACTTAGCATGTATGCACATATTAATCACCAATATAATTTAGGAATTCTGTAATTGTACATGCTCAGTCACTCAGTCATGTCCAGCCTTTTGTGGCCCAATGGACTGAAAACTGCCAGGCTCCTCTGTTCATGGAATTTTCCAGACAAGAATACTGGAGTAGGTTATCATTTCCTATTCCAGGGGATCTTCCCGACCCAGGGATTGAACTCTCATCTCTTATGTTCCCTGCACTGGCAAGCAGATTCTTTACCACTAGTACCACCAGAGAAGCCCGGTGATTAATACACATTTGCCACAGCTTCCAATTTTAAAGGCTCGGTACTGGGAAGAGAAAAATAACTGGTGAATATAACATAGCACAGAATACTTGGGACTACAGTAAGTATATGCAATTGGTTTTAAAGAGTAATAAAAGAGAGGCTACTGATTTCATCTTTCAAGATCAGGGAAGGCCTCCTGGAAAGGGGTCGGGGAGTGGGGGCAAGCTAAGCAGAGATCTAAAAGTCAATGTAAAATTGAACAGGTCAACAAAGGTCGAGGTGAATTGGTAAGCTTACACATCTTAAAAATGGCAGTGCTTCGGTCCAAAGTCTAGCAATTTCTACTAATGCACACTATTAGAAGGCGGCCTTCATCTAATGAAAACAGGAGTGGATCAACCAAACAAAAAGAAAAGAAAGGCGGACGTCAGCTACTAAGGCCAACACAGACCTCCTTATGAGGCTCCATCCGAGGTCCAATTTCCGAAACCAGATGAGCAGACCAGATGTGCACAGTTAGTCTTTCACCTTACTGGTTCAATAATTCCCATTATAGCGATGGCAATCAAATGCTGGTAGGATCCAAGGCTCAGAGTCTCTCTCTCCCCCTCTAATTCAGGGACATGAAACAGAGTTGCAATTGAATCTCCAGAGGAGAAAGGAAATGCTACTTCCTCTCTGGATGGTCCCCTGCTGATACATTGACTAGAAGATGCTAAGACGAAAAAAGAAGTGTTATAAGTCCCCCGACTTAACATATGCATTGTGTGAAGCACTCGGGAGTCACATATGCAGAGTGAAATACGTGCTGTGCTGCGGCAGTGGTGGCAGCAGTGCGGCAGCCATGGACAGCTGGGGTACCGCCACCATGAATTTGCATGAGATGTAATTTTATTAGATGGATGGGCCAATTTGATTAATCTTAGCAACTGGTGGGAAACAATATATGCATAGAGCATCTCTTTTCCATCCCCGCATCCATTGGTATGTGAGACATTCAACAAAAAGCTGTTAGGAAATGGGCATCAGGCACATAAAAGGTTTATGTTGTTTTTACAAACAAAATTGCTGTTTACAAATATCACACAGCAGGTTCTCTGTTTTATGGACAGAAATAATTCACTCTCAAGCTATAAAGGTCCCAGAGAAATGGGTTTGCTAATATCTATCCCATTTTAAATTACAAAAGACCCATGCCACCATCCCAGAGACTCATACCTTCTTGGCCATGCCTTGAATATTCACACACACCAGTGTCTAATGATGAATCAGAGCTGGGGAGCCTTACTGGCCACAGTCCATTTACAGCACATTAGATAAACATCATTATTCTTTGCAAAGTGCAAGGAAACACAGTTTCTTTAGCAAAATAGCCTTACTCTTCATCTTCCAAAAAGGGATATGTTTCAGGTGATTTCAAGAGCACAGAAAAACAGATTGCAAGCAAATAAAAAGTAATTCCCATTGTAAAGCACTTGTGCAACAGTCTTCTCAGACAGTTTATTTATTTATTTTTTTAGAAAAGATTCTAAAGCATAAATACTTGCTTTGGCCTATTTTAAGTTTTTTTCTCTTTTTTTTTCCTTTTTTAATTCTCTTTCATTTGACACACCCAACTGCCTCATTTAGGTTGGGATTGGGTTTCAAACTTCTTATTTGTATCATTAATTTATATCATTAATTCCGTAATTTAGCACTCTCCTCTTATGTCCAGTATTAAAGGCATTTATAGAACTTCTTGTTTGAAATGGCAACTAAGCACACATTTGGCCTTTCATCTGTAAAAGCATCTTACTGACGAGAAAACATCACTACAATAAGAGCAGCAAAGAATAAAATTCACCAGGGATGAAAACTTCTGAAAGTATTGACAAAAATTTTAGGATTAATGAATAACTATACAAATAAACTCTTATAATAATTATAGAATAGAATATAGGCATCATAAAAATTTTAAAATGTGTTGGAAGAAATGAAAAATAGTAGAAAAAAAGTTTAAATGTTAACTTTTAAAGATGAAGTCATCAAAAACTAGACTGTGATATGTTAAGTTATAATGCCAATAATGCTAATGTTTGTTTGTTTGTTTTTGTCCTCACCGTACAGCAAATGAGATCTTAGTTCCAGGACCAGGGATCGAACCCATGCCCCCTGCAGTGGAAGCACAAAGTCTTAGCCACTGGACTGCCAGGGAAGCCCCTAATGCTAAGAGTTTTAAAGGGGCAGGAATGCAGCAGAACTTTGTTGTCTCTGCTTCTGCGACAATGCTGGGTAAGAGTTTTTCCCTCTGTGGTAAGTGAACACATTTGGCTCTGCTAGGTAATAAGGCAAGTATAAAAGTTGTGAAAGTGTCTGTGGGACCTACACAGAGCAATTGCATGGCATATAGGAACTACTTTTCACACCCTTGTGTCCCCCGCCACAGTCTACGCTCTGCAAGGGGCCTCATGTTTGCTCAACACCCACTGGACCCTAGAGAAGCTCACCTCTTCTTCATCATCATCAGATCAAATGGTGGTAGGTGAGCATGCCCTGCAGACGCCTTCTCTCTCTACCCGCCACATCACGCTGCATCCCATGCTCGTATCATCTCTGTACAAACATCCATTTCAGATGAGCAAACACGCTGCATACACAGGGACTCATCCTGGAATTGGAATACCACAGCACTCCTCAGGCACATGGCTGATTGTCTTAGAGCCCACCACACTTGGAGTTAGGGAAAGGAAATCCTCTCGGGAGGAAAACTGCGCTTTGTATGCCAACACTCTCCTATAGAATCTTTTCCCAAAGTCATTCTGTTATAACCAAGAAAAAGAAATGTTTTGTAATAGAAGTGGTTCTGCCCTGGCTTCTCTGAAAATGCTCGGATTTGCATATGGCCTCAATGGCAGGTGACACCTTGACTTTGGAATGAGGAATGCTCAGGCCTGAGAGAACAAGAAAGACCCCTCTCTTTACATCTGGTTACAAGAAGAGCTCATTCCAGCAGCTATTACGATATTCTCATTAAAAGATTATAAAACTCTATTAGCGTGGAAGTTATAGCGGGAATTCTGATGACATTTATGAGATAAGGTAAGTGGGCCATCTGAAGAATCCAAATGCCGGTGAGTGAGAGGGACAAAGAGAAAGGATCCAGAGAGTCTCCAAGGATGTTGACTTGAGCATCTCCATAGGTCACTAGCCTAGAAGGCAAAAGGGAGGACAGGTTGAGGGGAACAAAGATTGTGATCATGCTTTGTGAGAAATTTCAGTTTGATTTATCTGTAGCACACGCTGAAGAAGGTGCTGATCAGACAGTTAGTCTGAAGCTCAAGGTGAATGATCAGAGCTGCAGTAGTATTTAGGAAGTGTCATGTATACCTTTTGGAGAAGGAAATGGCAACCCACTCCAGTATTCTTTGCCTGGAGAATCCCAGGGATGGGGGAGCCTAGTGGGCTGCCGTCTATGAGGTCGCACAGAAGTGACTTAGCAGCAGCAAGATGTATATCTTTGGTGAATAGGACCACAAGAAAAGATGAGGGCAACTTTTTTCAGAAAACAGAGAAAAACTAGTCTGTATTATTCCATAACATTTTTAGAAGTTCAGTTCAGTCACTCAGTCATGTCCGACTCTTTGCTACCCCATGAACTTCAGCACACCCTGTCCATCACTAACTCCCGGAGCCTCTCAAACTCATGTCCACTGAGTTGGTGATGTCATCCAACCATCTCATCCTCTGTCACCCCCTTCTCCTCCTGCCTTCAATCTTTCCCAGCATCAGGGTCTTTTCAAATGAGTAAAAGAAGTAAAGTAGTAAATAAAGGATGTCTCTTTCTTTCTTTTTTTTTTTTTTTTAAGATTTAAACTCAATTGAATGTTGCCAGTTATCCAAGAGTCCAGTACTTCTACCAGATGTAATGAAATAGCTGCTAAATAAAGAATAAAGCTCTTTGAAGGCAGCTGCTGCAGAGGAAAATCCCATGGACGGAGAAGCCTGGTAGGCTGTAGTCCATGGAGTTGCAAAGAGTTGGACATGACTGAGTGACTTCACTTTCACTTTTCACTTCATGCATTGGAGAAGGAAATGGCAATCCAGTCCAGTGTTCTTGCCTGGAGAATCCCAAGTACAGGGGAGCCTGTTGGGCTGCCATCTATGGGGTCGTACAGAGTTGGACACGACTGAAGTGACTTAGCAACAGCAGCAGCAGCTGCAGAGGTGCCTGACACCCTTCTTTGACATTTTTCTAGAACAGCAACAAAGGTATGATATAGGGAAGAGCAAAGCTGACTGGTGCTTCCCTGGTTGCTCAGTGGTAAAGAACCTGCCTGCCAATGCAGGAGACACGGGTCCAATCCCTGGGTTAGGAAGACTCCCTGGAGAAGTAAATGACAACCCACTCCAGTATTCTTACCTCAGAAATCTCATGGACAGAGAAGCCTAGCAGGCTACAGTCCATGGGGTCACAAAAGAGTTGGACACAACGTAGTGATTAAACAACAAAGCTGACTCCATATTGGATCTGTTTCTTTTACTTGAACCTTTATTCTATTGTTTTTGCCTCAAGTTAAGAATGCTGCCTATCACCTGAAATATATAGAATAGCCCATGCCAAGGATAGCCTTCTGAAAATGAAAGGTATAACACTTTTCCATTCATATAGAGATAAAAAGTTAAGATCAGAGAAGAAATGTGTCTTGTTTTAGGTTATGAGAACATTGTAACATAGAGGAACAGCTGCAAAAATGAAGGATTCTGACATTAAGAAGTGTGTAACCATCAACCACACCCACTACCCACTCCCCCTTTAGTATAAAAGAGGCTTGAATTCTAATTCAAGTAAGATGGTTCTTTGGGACACCAGTTTACTATCTTCTTGGTCTTCTGACTTTTTGAATAAAGTCTGATTTTCTTGACCTAATGACTCATGTCTCAATTTATGGGCCTTTCATGCAGAGAGCAGTATAATCTACTCAATAACAGGTAGGATGGTATGGAAAATAGGACTCCTGACTTTGGATGAATAAAAACTTTCCAAATACTATTTCAAATGTTATTAAGAACATTTCTCAGTTGGAGCCTACAAAATGCTATTTTCTTGCACTCTTTAGTTGAATCACTAAATTCATCCTGATCCTACCAGGAGAAACTTAGTGACAGAGTTAAGCCATGGTTTTGTCCTAATGAATGATTATAAGCAGGAAATTTTATTAGAAAATTAGAATTTCATTGCCACCCATGCAACAGCCTCCAGGGCCAAAATAACAGGACGAAGCTTTTAACATCTCTAACATAATAGTTTAGTGGCTGAAAGAACTGATATCATCACATACCTTTAATCCACAGATCAATAAATTATTATCCTGTCATATTGCATCATGGGGGATACACAGAATATAAATTGACTTTGTGATTACTCAGCTTAGTCACTATAAAGTATTGAACATAGGTACTATGTGATACTTTTTTGCTAATTCAGATGCTATCCTGACTTTTTTGGAGTGTAGAGAATCAATCAATAAGTATCTGTTTGTTAGCCAACATTTTCCCTACTCTCTCCTTCATCCTGTCCTCCATAGCCCTCTATGGAATGTTCCAGAATCACAGTGGGACAGATAAAGAAACCAAAGATAAGATGTTCACAGCTTAGTTACGAAGCAGGATTAAAACAGTTAAAGAAGAGGAGGTGTGTACCAAGTCATTTCAGTCGTGTCCAGTTATTTGTGATGGTGTGGACTGTATCCCTCCAGATTCCTCTGCCCATGGGATTCTCCAAGGCAAAAATACTGGAGTCGGTTGCCATTTCCTTCTCCAGGGGATCTTCCTGACCCAGGGATCAAACCCATGTCTATCATGTTTCCTGCAGCGGCAGGCAGGTTCTTTACCACTAGCACCACTTGGGAAGCCCAGAGAAGAGGAGGTGTGGATATCAAACTCTACAGTCCAGACTGCAAATGTCCTGGAGAAGCTGTTCCATAGGCAATTAGGCAAGTAAACAAGGTCTAAGAAGTAGTAATGCCCTTCATGGATTCTGAGTTACATCCTGAAGGGCATAAATGATTTGAATAATCAGAGAGAAGTAGAAAGATAATCTCTGACTCAGAGAAAACAGGATGAATTGATGTTAAAAAGCTTTTATCTTTGATAATCATCTGAGTTTATAACTTTGTTCTACTTTACATATCAATGAAAATGTTGTAGTTTTAATACAAAATAATAATAGCTTTTCCAAGAATGCAACAGGTGTATAAATCAAAAGAAAAGTTATAGTTTTTGTTGTTGTTGTATTCAGGAAAGTACAAAACCTTGTTTATAATTTCAGAAAATTATATAGCTTGGCAAAACTGCTCTGATTATCTGGAACAAGTAACACATTTCTATGTATATACATTTGTAACACTGTCATTCAAATAATGCTACATTTCCTGTGGGGCTGCTCATTATGGAGCTTCCCCGGTGGTTCAGTGGTAGCAAATCTGCCTGCTAATGCAGGAGACACAGGTTCCATCAGTGGGTTGGGAAGATCCCCTGGAAAAGAAAATAGCAATCCACTCCAGCATTCTTGCCTGAGAAATCCCATAGACAGAGGAGCCTGGTGGGCTACAGTCCATGGGGTTGCAAAAGAGTGGGACATGACTTAGCAACTAAATAACAACTGCTCATTAAGGAAGATGGTTTTACCAGATGAGAAATTTCCTAATTATCGACTATATACTCTTTGAGAGTTTGTTCTTCCCTTGCCTGTATTGTGATGCTTGATTTCTCAGAATGTATTGAAAGCCTCTTTTGACTTAGTATAATTACTTCTTGCAGGTTCCTATCTACTCCCACAACTTCAACTACCATATTTATTTTCATTATTCCCAAATCTGTACCACAAAGATGGACTTGCTGTGATGCTCCAGACCCATATTTCTAACTGCAATTCTCTACATGGATACTTCATTCTATATCTAGGTCATTTGTGTAAAAGGTAATTTGTTGTCTTCTCCTCCACTATTTTGTTCTCAATAAATTTATAAATGACTATAAAAACCACCCAGGGCTTTCCTGTTTGGCTCAGCTGGTAAAGAATCTGCCTGCAATGTGGGAGACCTGGGTTCGGTACCTGGGTTGGGAAGATCCCTTGGAGAAGGGAAAGGCTACCCACAGCAGTATTCTGGCCTGGAGAATTCCATGAACTGTATAGTCCATGGGGTCACAAAGAGTCGGACACGGCTGAGCGACTCTCGATTCACATACCGACCACCCAAATGCCCGAGTGAGTAACCTGAATGTGATTCTTGACAACTCCTGTTTTTTCACACTGTGCATTCAGTGACCGTGTCCTGATGAGTGAATCTCATATTAATTCAAGTGAAGTGAAGTGAAGTTGCTCAGTCGTGTCCGACTCTTTGTGACCCCATGGACCGTAGCCTGCCAGGCTCCCCTGTCCCTGGGATTCTCCAGGCAAGAATACTGGAGTGGGTTACCATTTCCTTCACCAGGGGATCTTCCCGACCCAGGGATTGAACCCGGGTCTCCCGCATTGGAGGCAGATGCTTTAACCTCTGAGCCACCAAGGAAGCCATATTAATGCAAACTTACTACCAATTCTGCATTCCCAAGACAGTAACCTATTGAGTTTACAGTCTAATGGTAGCCTATTGCTGTAAAATAAAACATAAGCACACCACTTTTTCCTAGGACAAAAATATTGATAAGACAGCTACTTTGGTTTATTTTGGGCCCTTGGATTGGTATGAAAATCATGATGCTAATAATTATCAATATTAAATAAAAACAACTGTTATTAATCATGTGTGTGTGACTCAGTCATGTCTGATTCTTTGCAACCCCATAGACTGTGGCCTTCCAGTATCCTTTATCCATGGAATTTTTCAGGCAACAATACTGGAATAGGTTGCCATTTCCTACTTTACAATCCAGGGATCGAACCTGAGTCTCATATGTCTCCTGCAATGGCAGGCAGCTTCTTTACCACTCCACCACCGGGGCAGGCATATTATTATTAATAATAACTATAATTAATTCAGCAATAAGCACTGAGTGCAATTCCAAACGTATTATATCTGAGTTTGCAAAGCAAAGAGTATCATGGTAATGAGTTGGAAGGGATTGGCACAGAAGACTTAAGGGAGAACTTTCAAGCCTTAATTAACAACTAGCAAGGTGAAGAGAAAATGATGCAAATAAATTTTTGAGGAATTCAATTCATGCTGTAAGACAAAGAGGTGGTAGAACTATAACTATCTTTTTAATTAATGTTTATTTTTAAATATATTTTATTGAAGTAGTTGACTTACAATGTTTCAAGGGCACAGCAAGGTGATTCAGTTATACAATACACATATATTATTTTTGAAATTATTTTCCATCATAAGTTATTACAAGATATTGACTATAGTTCCCTAGGATATACAGTAAACCTTCGTTGCTTGTTGCATATCTATTTTTTTAATTAGAAATCTAGCATTCTATTCATACTAAGTCAGACAAATAGAATCAAAGTATCATAACTTTTTTAGTTAGGCAAAAATTCATACATTTTCTCAAATATGTATATTATATATGTGTATGTGTGTGAGTGTACAAAAGCTTTTCTACTACACTTGATAAAAGCATGAGAAAGAACATTAAAAAAAGTAGAGATGGAGAAATTGGAAAACATAAACTAAATGAAATGGGAGTACTGAATATGAAATAGCAAAAGTGAAACAAACTGAATAAAAGTGAAAGAACATCATATAATATGGTTGTTTTTAAACATGATGCTCACTAGAAACATCTGGAGCTCTGGAGGAAAAAAAAATACCTGAGCATTTGTATTTTTCAAAAAATTTCAAGATAATTCTGATGTGCATCTGGATTTTTAAAAAGTGATTACAGATGATCAGATCCTAGTTTTGGTGATGTAGAGTCCTTAACTATTTATCTTGAAAGAAGAATAGTCTCTTTATCTCTGAAATGGAGTCCTGAAACAATGAAATGATTCTAAGATGAAGGGAAACAAAATTTTAGCATAAGGAAGGGAATTAGTGGTCAAAGCTATCTGAAAATGGAGCAACTGTCTTAGGCTGTAGTTCTCTTCCACTGGAGAAAATGATCCAGGAGCTGCTCAATTACAAGGCAAGAAGACACTCAGGAGATTCAAACATGGAGGGGCAGACCTTGGAGATCATCCAGTACAACTCTGCTGTCTCTGACAAATATGCCCCAGAAGTTCTCACTTTCTTGCCACCAGTGTGAAAATTTGTATAAATAAATAGTACTCCAGGTCTTTCCAAATCACACAGAAGTTGCACTCAAGTACAGATCTGTATCCCTGCTGAGAAGAAAGGAGAACCATTCCCAACTGGGAACTTCAAAGATGAACACATATTCTTTGTGGTGTTAATAGATTGCCTGTTGATACCTCTTCCCCACATGCAATTTAAAAATAGCTCAATGTATTAGTCTTACTATTGAAGAGGATATTGTGTGTGTGTGTGTGTGTGTGTGTGTGTGTGTGTGTGTGTGTGCAGGAGAACACATGGCTGGTAAAAACCAGCACTCTGTCTTAGTATAGTGAACCAGCAAACAGCTGAACTGAACTGTGACTCAATAGCATCCAGACTGAAAAGATCGATTAATCTTCTCCTCTAGAGCAATTTCAAGATTTCATAGACCATTCACAGACATAAAAAATGAATAGGACACAGCCCAATCAGTCACTTATTTGAGAAAAGAAGACACACTGAACATCTACTGTGGGCTAGCAAACTTGTGACTGAAAAAGATGAATAAAATGGTCACTTAGAGAAACTCCCAGCATATTGAGTCTAATAGGTATATAAAAATTTCAGCTGCAGCCTGATTTGTTGTAGATTGCATAGTCTTATACAAATCTAGGAGGAATGATTAACTCTGTCTGAAGAAAGTCAGAAAGATTTCACAGAGATTACATTTCAACTGGGCTTTACCAAAAAGTCCATTCATTCATTCACTCACTCATTGGTCTACATTTTTATTTGGCATTTTCTATGCTCCAGGCATGACCTTGGGCAAGGAAGATAAAGACTTTATAAAACATTTTTGATTCTGAAGAGCTCATAGAAATGAAAATATAATTTAAATGCCAAACAAATGCTCTAATGATATAGAAGATAGATCATATAAAGGGAGAAACATGAATTTCAGAGGGAAAAATTGGCATATGGTTGGTGGTAAAGGACCAGTGGCCTCAGGTGATAGGAGAGGAAAGGGAAAGGATGTTCTTTACATGGATAAGAGAACGTAGATAGGAAAGATGACGTAAAAGAATAACTGGGTGAAAATGGCCAGGTGTGATGAGACTAGAAAGGAAATTTTGACTTAATTCTGAGAGTCCCTTAATGTCATGCCTAGGACTTCAAATTGAAAATAACGACATAAGCAGTATTTTGTTTGTTCTGAGATTTTTGCTTGTTTGTATGTTTGTTTTTAGCTTTTTGCCTTTCAGATAGACTTGGTGGCATCTTGGAAAATGAATTGTGTTTCATGACAGGGAAGAAACTAAAGACAGACTTTCAGGTTTTCATGTGTGGACCAACTAGGACCACGTATCTATCTATTCTCTCTGTGCATCATATTGTTGCACCCTACCTCGTGGAAACTGATGACTTTGGGTCAAAGTTATAAAGCTTGTAAACTCAGAAAAATAAAGGACATAATACAGATAAGATTTTAAAGGAAACTTATAGTGTCCTGAAAGGAAAAATGTTTTCCAAGATGTTGACAGCAAATTTCAAATAAGCAGTAAACATACTGATTAGATAGGTTTCACCTGTATATCCAAGCATCAAGTCTGTCCACTTTCTTACCAATTGAAATACATGTTTTAGACTTAGTGAGAATTAATTTCCTTAGCATGACACTTGCCATTTAAAACCTTTGTAAGTTCTCATTTTTCCTTTAATTTTAATGACTGATAATAATATGTAACAATGGCCAAAGATGCACACAGATGGACAGCCATCAGTTCCTCAGAAGATTGATAATGACCAACTGCTCAAATTCACAGGCAAAGCTATGAACTAAGGTATGAACTACATTAATTAGTTCACACCTTAAATCTCTAAGAAAAATACCATAGTAAACATAGAAGACTTTAAATAAAAAATCTCCAGAAAACAGTCACTTTCATAAGTATAGGATCATCAGAAATAATGTCAAAGAATATTAGAGGTTTTGATAAAAGGCCAACACACACACTAATTAGATGCAATGTAGCTTGATACAGAGAATGCAATGGCATCCCACTCCAGTACTCTTGCCTGGAAAATCCCATGGATGGAGGAGCCTGGTGGGCTGCAGTCCATGGGATCACTAGGAGTCAGACACGACTGAGCGACTTCAGTTTCATGTTTCACTTTCGTGCACTGGAGAAGGAAATGGCAACCCACTCCAGTGTTCTTGCCTGGAGAATCCCAGGGACGGGGGAGCCTGGTGGGCTACCGTCTATGGGGTCACACAGAGTCGGACACGACTGAAGCTACTTAGCAGCAGCAGCAGCAGTACCTTGATATAGAACCTACTGCCAAAAATGGTGGCATGCAGTGACTTGACAAAGATTTTTGCAGAATGATGTCATATCAAGGGGTCAAGTTTTTAATAAGAAATATAGGTTCAAATGTAATTGTCAATCTTACTGTTTTTAACATAGATATCAATATGAAGTAGAAAGCACACCAACTTTACAAATGAAAAAAACTGAGGCTCGGTTATAAATAACATATTCAAGGTCCAGATCACATAGCTCATGAAACTCTACACTTAAAAAACATGTACCGTATATTGCTCTTTTTATATATCAGATGCTGACCTTAGGGTTTTAGTAATGATATAACCATATAACAGCTCCATGAGGTACATACTAATGATGTCCATTTTAAAGATGAAGAGATGGAGGCACAGAAATGTATTAGCTCATTTAATTCACACACACAAAATACCACTGATATCATAAGAACCTTTGTTATTCTCCTTTTTCTGATGAGGAAATTGTGGCACAGGCAAAGTTGAACCATCACCTCAACACAACATGACTGCTGCTGCTGCTAAGTCACTTCAGTCGTGTCTGACTCTGTGCGACCCCATAGACGGCAGCCCACCAGGCTCCCCTGGGATTCTCCAGGCAAGAACACTGGAGTGGGTTGCCATTTCCTTCTCCAATACATGAAAGTGAAAAGGGAAAGTGAAGTTGCTCAGTCGTGTCCGATTCTTGGCAACTCCATGGACTGCAGCCTATCAGGCTCCTCCGTCCATGGGATTTTCCAAGCAAGGGTACTGGAGTGTTTTGTCATTGCCTTCCCCACACAACATGACTAATAGATGACAAAACCTATTAGAGTGCAGACTAATCCCACAGCCAGGCACAGCCCCAGACAACCAGTGGTGCCCAAATACTAGTGTGCCAACAGCTATCAGTAGCATCTGCATGTAACATCTTCTAGGAATTCCATAATTTTTTAAATATATTTTCAAATAATGGTGAAGATCTTTTGTTTTTAGAATTCATGTGATTTGTTTATATGCTTTCCTTTGTCAGCAAGGCTTCTCTAAATTATACTGCAATGCTGCTGGGCTAGTTCATTTGTTATATTGCATTTTTTAAAAATTAAGTAGCTTATACTTTACATCTCTTATATACCTTGTCCAGAGGGTCCTACCTTTTATCTTTATGAAAGCTTCTTCAGTCAAGTCTTTGATATGAATCCAAAAATAGCAAGGTCCACTTGGAGCTTATCCAACTGCCTTCTAAGCAGCATCTTGCATGTTACTTATGTAAATGCCTAAGGACTTTAGGTATAGAAGGATTTACAAAGCATAGCATGGGATGGTGTGAGGTGGAGGGTAATTACTAAAGCAGGGTTAAGCTTAATGGTAGAGTTGTAAGTGGACTGGATGACTAGATATTTGGTTGAGATACCATCCTCATAACTCATATCTCTAATAATAAGTAAGTCACTTTACTTCTCGGAGAGTCAAAAATTTTCATTTATGAGTGGACAGTTACTTAACTCTATCTTATACAATCTTATAAGGATTAGAGATAATGTATGTGAGATGTCTCCTAAGGCAAATAGCAAAGACTTCAAGGATTTTTTGATCCCTGGTGGTCTGTGTCTCAAACTCAGAGTGTTATAAACTTGTACAGAAAAAAAAGTTACATCCTTACTTTTACTATTAGCAACTAAAATTTAACATTTTTTCGATTATATATGTAGCTAATATAGGTAACAGATGACATACTTAACAGTACCTGTGACTATATTACTAGTAGGGATCATTACAGGTATTTTAATATAACATTATAAGTATTACAGATATATTAAAATATCAGTTGCAATTATCACTACTTTGAAATTCAGATATAACTGAAATATTTTTCTATTTAATGAGCTTAAAAGGAAAACACATTATTAATAACTTTTTAGAAAATATCACTCTATTCATTACATTTTAGAAAATGTATCAGAAGGTAATCAATTAAAATATGCATTTTATGTATGAGTTTATAGACATTTGCAAAATTCTTCAGAGAAAGAGCTCATGAGCTCTTTGAGATTGCCAAAAGTGTTCACGATATAATAAGGGTTCAGGACTCAACTTTTTGCTGTCTTTTCATAGTCTGTTGTACTTAGAAGTCTTAGTCCCTAACAGTTCATCATTATAGACTTGGGGACCAGGATGAGAGTCAGTAGGAGAGAAGCAGAAAGGCTTCCTAGCACTAGGAGGGCTCTGAATGTCTGATCTAGAAATTTAAGATGAAGTTGGAATTGTTTACTTCACACCTGTTCTTATTATCTGTTTCAGTGCCAAGAAACAGACAAAACTGCCAATCTTCAAACAAACAGGCTTCCTCATATTCAGGAATTGAATTCTCCTCTGAGTACAGCTGCTACTTCCATGGGTTCATGACTTCACACGAATCTTTCTTTTGACCCCATTAGCTCAGTTGGTAAAGAATCCACCTGCAATGCAGGAGACCCCTTTTTGATTCCTTGGTCAGGAAGATCTGCTGGAGAAGGGATAGGCTACCCACTCCAGTATTCTTGGGCTTCCTTGGTGGCTCAGCTGGTACAGAATCCACCTGCAATGTGGGAAACCTGGGTTCTATCCCTAAGTTGGGAAGATCCTTTGGAGAAGGGAAGGGCTACCCACTCCATTGTTGTGGCCTGGAGAATTCCATGGACTGTATAGTCCCTGGGGTCACAGTCAGCCACAACTCAGCGACTTTCACTTTTGTCCTACCACATGTTGTGTGATTTGGAGTGGGGACACGTATCCTTACATAAATTCACACCGGTCTCATCTCCCACTCAATCCTACTGTGAATCACCTTCAGTTAAATAGGGAAGCATTTGAGGTACCCATTCATTAGGAAGTCATTTGAGGCACCCATTATTCATCAAGGCACTATCATAGTGAATAGCAGATGCGATCAGATATATCACACAGCTCTCAGTATAACCCTCTCCTCCACCATTTATGGATGCACATCTAAGGAAGCCACCTAAACCCCTGAGCCTTAGTTTATTCATCTGCAAAGTGAGAATACCAATTCCTATTTCTCAGGGTAAAGAGTGAATAGATACTCAACGATTGTTAGTTCCATTGAAGTAAAACTTAGCTGTACTTGAGCTGTTCTCAGATAAACAAAGCACAATCCTAAGTACAGCTAAAGGTTTACTTCAAAACCCAATTATGTTATTTCTGAATAATCCATTTTTTCCCCTTCAGGTTTGTTTACTTTATCAGGATTCTTACTTTCTGATCACCTCTGGGTTCATGACTGTATCAAGTTTTTCCTTTCAACAATGTTGGGAAAAGCTGATGCACTTTTGAGTTAGTAACCCCTGAACTTAAATTCCAAAACCAATATTTGCTGGATTTGGCAATTTGGAAATCCATTCACCTTCTTTGAATCTCTGTTTCCTTACTAGTGAATTAGCTTTAAAATGCCATAGACAGGCAGCTTTTGTGAAGGTTAATTCACATATGTGTAAGTATCTGACACATAGCAATTTTCCTGGTTTTAGAATGGCAGTTATCAGGAGCCAGTTTTATGTATGAGAGGAGGAGAAATGGATCAATGTTTAGATCAGTTTTCTCTGATAAAATATATAAGTAAATATAGATAATATGATATGTTTCATCATAAAGCAGTCTAAGAGAAAACTCAGAAGAGATATACTGTTACTCAAAAAATATCTGATTATATATATAATATATATATGACAATAAACAACAGAAATGGTATGGACCTAACAGAAGCAGAAGATATTAAGAAGAGGTGGCAAGAATACACAGAAGACCTATACAAAAAAGATCTTCATGACACAGATAACCATGATGGTATGATCACTCACTTAGAACCAGACATCCTAGAATGCGAAGTCAAGTGGGCCTTAGGAAGCATCACTAAGAACAAAGCTAGCTGAGGTGATGGAATTTAGCTATTTCAAATCCTAAAATATGATGCTGTGAAAGTGCTGCACTCAGTATGCCAGCAAATTTGGAAAACTCAACAGTGGCCACAGGACTGGAAAAGGTTGGTTTTCATTCTAATCCCAAAGAAGGGCAATGTCAAAGAATGTTCAAACTACCACACAGTTGCACTCATCTCACACACTAGCAAAGTAATGTTCAAAATTCTCCAAGCCAGACTTCAACCATACGTGAACCATGAACTTTCAGGTGTTCAAGCTGGATTCAGAAAAGGCAGAGGAACCAGAAATCAAATTGTCAGCAACCACTGGATCCACAGAAAAAGCAAGGGAATTACAGAAAAACATCTACTTCTGCTTTACTGATTACACTAAAGCCTTTGACTGTGTAGATCACAAGAAACTGTGGAAAATTCTTAAAGAGATGGGGATACCAGGCCACCTTACCTGCATCCTGAGAAATCTGTATGCAGGTAAAAAAAGCAAGAGTTACAACTGAACACAGAACAGACTGGTTCCAAATTCAGAAAGGAGTACATCTAGGCTATATATCATACCCGGCTTATTTAACTTCTATGCAGAGTACATCAGGCAAAATGCCGAGCTGGATGAAACACAAGTTGGAATCAAGATTGCTGGGAGAAATGTCAATAACCTCAGATATACAGATGACACTGCCCTTATGGCAGAAAGTGAGGAGGAACTGAGGAACCTCTTGATGAAAGTGAAAGTGGAGAGTGAAAAAGTTGGCCTAAAGCTCAACATTCAAAAAACTAAGATCATGGCATCTGGTCCCATCACTTCATGGGAAATAGATGGGGACACAGTGGAAACAGTGTCAGACTTTATTTTTTTGGGCTCCAAAATCACTGCAGATGGTGATTGCAGCCATGAAATTAAAAGACGCTTACTCCTTGGATGGAAAGTTATGACCAACCTAGACAGCATATTCAAAAGCAGAGACATTATTTTGCCAACAAAGGTCCATCTAGTGAAGGCTATGGTTTTTCCAGTGGTCATGTATGGATGTGAGAGTTGGACTGTGAAGAAAGCTGAGTGCCAAAGAATTGATGCTTTTGAACTGTGGTGTTGGAGAAGACTCTTGAGAGTCCCTTGGACTGCAAGGAGATCCAACTAGTCCATTCTAAAGGAGATCAGTCCTGAGTGTTCTTTGGAAGAATGATGCTAAAGCTGAAACTCCAGTACTTTGGAGACTCTGATGCTGGGAGGGATTGGGGGCAGGAGGAGAAGGGGACGACAGAGGATAAGATGGCTGGATGACATCACCGACTCCATGGACATGAGTTTGAGTAAACTCCGGGAGTTGGTGATGGACAGGGAGGCCTGGCGTGCTGCGATTCATGGGGTCACAAAGAGTCGGACACGACTGAGTGACTGAACTGAACTGAACTGAACCTAATATAGTTTTAATCGTGTTCTTGTTGATCAATCTCCAAGTCATACCTGATTCTTCACAACCCCAGGGACTGTAGCATGCCAGGATTCTTGGTACCTCATCATCTCCCAGAGTTTGCCCATTGTGTCCATGGCATTGGTGATGGCATCCAACTACCTCATCCTCTGTTGCCCTATTCTTCTGCCCTCAATCTTTAATACTAAGCTTATTTTAATAGAAAACACTTTATCATGAAATATTTGAAATGTTCCTTTTTGACACATGTTTTACATGTCTCAAAATATTTTTTTTTGAGACACGTTTTACATATTCTACATGTAGCACTGTATTTATGGAGAAGAGCTTCTCATCTAATGAGGGCAATGAAAACAAATTATATAGGTGAACAGGAGAATTATCTGACAAAAGTGTCAAGTGCTTGAATGAGATCGATGTTTAGTAAATTTAAGAGGAAAGAGAAATATTTGTTAGGATGCGCACTAGCCAGAAGATACATCCAAGTGATATCCAGTCTGAAGACAAATTTTAACTTTCAAAGAACCACAGGAAACACTTCCCAAAAAAGTAAGAGGGAAGGAAAAGTGATGCCAGCTTCATAAAACTGAATTAAGCTAATTTAATCGTCCTATCACTAGATTTAAATGACTAAAAGTATATTTAGTGAAAGTGTTAGTTCCTCAGTTGTGTCTGACTCTTTGCAACCCCATGTACTATAGTCCGCCAGGCTCCTCTGTCCATGGGATTCTCCAGGCAAGAATACTGGAGTGGGTTGCCATTCTCTTCCCCAGAAGATCTTCCCAATCCAGGGATCAAACGCAGGTCTTCTGCATTGCAGGCAGATTCTTTACCCTTTGAGCCACTGTTTAATGTTACCTTCACTCTTGTATTTATTAGATCTGTCATCCAGCTTTCCAGCCGAATGTCCTTAGGTATACAATGGTTCCTATAAGGACAGATAATCACAAGTGGTCTGATTATCACTGCTGGTTGGGGAAGAGAGGAGCATTTGCTATTTTCTCATTAATATGAAACTGTAAAGGAAGAAAAATTTCCAAATAGAAACTACTGGACTTAACTGTGTTTGAAGTACCAAACAATGGCAATTACTCACCTAGATTCTGTGTCCCTATCAAACTGAGAAAATTGAACAACATCCTTAGCGTGACTGATACAACCAGCTTCAAGCCTGCCCCTCCAAATCTCAACAGTGTGAGTGCATGCTATGTCCCTTCAGTCGTGTTTGACTTTTGCGACCCAAAGGACTGTAGCCCACCAGGCTCCTCTATCCGTGGGACTGTCCAGGCAAGAATATTGGCGTGGATTGCCATGCCCTCCTCCAGGGGATCTTCTTGACCCAGGGATCTTACCTGCATCTCTTATGTCTCCTGCATTGACAGGCAGGTTCTTTACCACTAGCGCCACCTGGGAAGCCCAACTCTCAACAGAGGATGAGACTAATACTTAGGAGACTCACAGCACAAGTTTCCCATGATTTCATTTGGGGTTTATGACAACTCATGGTGGTGAGCTTTATTATACTCATTTTGTAGAAGGATAACAGGCTCAAGAGGCTAACTTATTAACCTAAGGTTAAAAAAAAAAAAAAAAAAACACACAGTGAAACTAAACTCAAACCTGCAGACACTAAAATATGTATTCTTCCTCACTTTACAGCAGTGCCTGGGCAGCAAGGCTATGTCATGATTTCTTACTATGCAGATGTGCAATTCTTACTTTCATTTTATACTCTTGTCTCATTTTCCTCCTGTTTATTTTCTTCTTTTCTAGCTCTTGGTTCAATTCCTTACATGAGGTCCTCTATAAAATAGTCTCAACCTAAGGGAAATATTTGTTACAATGTTTTGGTTATTTCTGTGGAACTGAAACATTTTTTACCATTAATATTTAATACTTTGTACAATGGTAAAGAATCTATCTGCCAGTGCAGGAGATGCAAGAGATATCGGTTCAATCCCTGGATCAGGAAGATCCCCTGGAGGAAGATATGGCAAGCCACTCCAGTATTCTTGCCTGGAGAATCTCACAGACAGAGGAGCCTGGTGGGCTACAGTTCACAGGGCCACAAAGAGTCAGATACGACTGAGTGACTGCACGCGTGCACACACACACACACACACACACTGTCAAAAACAGGGTTCAACCTGATATTGAGACCCAGGACATGTTCCAATGGGAGAAAACCCAAAAGGACTTTGCCCTGCTTTGGACCTGATGAACTGCTTCAGTAATGAGCGCAGAGTACAATTAAGTTTAAGTACCTCCTCAGGCGCTTTGCAAAAGCCGATTCTGATGTAGTTAAACCCATCCACACAGGGAGGGGTAAATTGAATCATGTGAAAATAGAGTTTTGGTTTTTATAAAGTTGATCCACCCCCACTGTTTATTACCCACCTGAAGTCATATGCGTGTGCAAGATGCACAAGCACCTTTTTCCCCCCACACAGGTGTTACTAGCAACTGAGGAAGAGCTTCTAAGAATGGGGAGAGATGAGGATGAGACTCACGTCTTTTAATGGCATATATCCTCAGACAGGCTCTGTATTTTAAATGAAATCAAAATCTTGAGACCTCTCTGTTGTAGATCACTGGTAATGCCCTGGTGCCCCAGAAGAGCCTCATAAAGAGGCAATTCAGCAATCAGTGACATAGTCTGACACTTTGCTAGAAGGAACCTCATCTACTTAGTGTTTTTTTTTTTTTTAATCTCATTCTCCATATGATGGCAATTTTAATAAGGAGTGAAATTCAAAGTATTTGCCTCAAGTCACTAATTATTCCAACCCAGAGTATATTCCCCAAAGTCCAATTACAGCAGTGCCCCAGAGAGTTAATACTGATGTAAGTATATGGATCAGCCAGTGTATCAGCTCCTGGCTTTGTCTTCATTTTGGATAGATTTGATTATTTCACTAGATACTTTACCTAACTGTTAGCTCTACTTGTTTGGCCCACCTTTCCTGCAATATTCACTCATTTGTTCAAAATACGGATTAAGTTACCACCACATGTGAGGCAGTATGCTGGGGTGACACAGAGGAAGAAAACATTCTCCTTAGAAGGAATTTAACCTTCAGTTGTGTGCTTGTGCTCAGTAGCTCACTCATGTCCGATTCTTTGCAACCCCACGAACTGTACCCCGCAAAGCTCCTCTGTCCCTCAAATTTTCCAGGCAAGAACAGTGGTGTTGGTTGCCATTTCTTCTCCAGGGGATCTTCCTGACCCAGGGATCGATCCTGTGTCTCTTGCATCTCCTGCATTGGCAGCAGACTCTTTACCGATAGCACGACCCCGACAGTCTGTCTAGTAACAGGGACATTGAATACGATCAAGCATTGAGATGTTTGACAAGCGTGACATGGGACAGTGTGCCGTAACAGGGAGCTAGGATGGTGGGGAAGTTTTTTCCATCTAAGCAGAGAAAGTTAAAAATGGCATCTTAGAGAAGCTAACAAAATTTTAAGCTGAACAGTGAAGATGGCTGTCTGTTCAGTATGCAAGTGGGAGTGAGGAATGCAAATAAGAGTTCTTTCCTGACAGGAAATAAAAAGCTCAGAAGTATGCAAGTGCAAATTGACTTGGTTTGTTAGGTAGTGCTGGGTACACGCTGAGAAATAACAATAGCTATTATTTATCTGTGTATCCCAGACATGGTTCTAGGCACTATATGTATTCATCCATTGAAAATTCACATGCTTCTTATGATGTAGATACTATCATTTGACTTTTAGAGATGAGTAACCAAGGGTTAGATGACTTGCCCAAGATCATACTGTGAGTAAGAAACAGAAGCAGAATACAAGTCAGCTTGTCTTATATCAGAAAAAATGATATCCACCTTAATGCTAAGTATTCAGGATGAAGCTTACAAGTCATGCCAAGAATTTTGCCACAATCCCATTTGTGGTTTTAATCACAAAGATACCACCATCCAATTTTCATTTCAAGGGGAAATATCACCAACACTGCAGGATAGCTCATGAAACACTAGTCAAGAGACAGATTATTTCCATAATCCAGACAGAAACTGATAAAAACTACAGTTATAATAATAGTAGAAAGAATGGGGCAGGACAGATTTGATAATATTAGCAGGAAGAATGGGGCATGACAGATTTGTGTTGAGGTAAAGGGGTAAGACTGAGGATAGGTTGTAGAGAATGAGGGTAAAAAGGAAATGGAGGTTGGCACACAAGTTTCTGGATTAATTTTCAAATGCAGCAGTTGTAGTCTTTATGATATTCTCAGAATTGATGAGAAAACAGTCAACAACTCACCTTACATCTTAACTCGTAAAGATACCTTAACGCCTATGGTATAAGATTTAAGTACTTCACACATCTGGAGAAACCCATTCTCTATGCATCAAGTTCCTTTCACCACACTGAATTGAACATTTTGTCTTTTTTTTCCACCCCTCCTCTCATAATATATACAGAAAAGAGTTCTCTCTCATCAATCTCGCAAAACCTGGTCATCATGCTTTCAGCTCTACAATGACCTTTTCTTATTGCCTGAGTAATGCCTGCCTAGCCCATTTTGTAACAAATACAGATTGCTTTCCTTCTCTTTCTGTCTGGTGATGAGCTGATTAATAGCAGCACAAGTGGCTGCTCCTTGAGACTAATTAATCACCTGTCATAATTGTTCAGCAGTTAAATAACTATTAATCTGGATGCTAGTCAGAGTGAAGGTTGACAGGGTTAGGAAACAAAGGAAAGTTCTTGGCATGAAATTAAAGCTCAGGTTTTTCTAAGATGCTGCTTTTAAAAATCAGAAGTTGCGCTGTGTTTGAAGAAAAGTCTCTTAAGGACTTTGTACATATGAAAGATTAAGGGACTGCAGGTCATTTCATGCTTATTATTTAACTATTATAGTCTGTCATATGGACTAGTATTATAATTAGTACCATGTGAATAAGCAGATGGCAGTCATCTGAGAACTGTGGGTCAAAGCTTTATCTGGAAGGTATCAAAGAAAGGAGCTTCACTGAATGCATGGAGACTAGGGGAAACATAACAAAATATTTTGCTTTCCAAAATACATGCTGCTATTGCTGCTAAGTCGCTTCAGACATGTCCGACTCTGTGTGACCCCATAGACGGCAGCCCACCAGGCTTCCCTGTCTCTGGGATTCTCCAGGCAAGAACACTGGAGTGGGTTGTCATTTCCTTCTCCAATGCATGAAAGTGAAAAGTGAAAAGTGAAAGTGAAGTCGTTCAGTCATGTCCAACTCTTCACGACCCCATGGACTGCAGCCTACCAGGCTCCTCCGTCCATGGGATTTTCCAGGCAAGAGTACTGGAGTGGGGTGCCATTGCCTTCTCCTCCAAACTCTTGCCCATGTACAAGACTGGAATAGGTGCAATTACAGTCATTCAGGAACCTCGGCACATAGATGAGATTTGCTTCTGGGTCCCAAAAAGACTGTTGCTGCCCACCCAGAGATCTAGCCTCCACAATTATGAGACAGTATGCATTCACTCTTCTAAATCACCTAATTTGTAGTACTTTGTTACGGTACCCTAGTGAACGAAGACAATGTTATATTATTTTCTTTCTATATATTTTATGTCTTTCTCAAATATTATTCTCATTTTCTATCTGCAGATTTTTTTCTTCCAAATACATCTCAAACATCTCTTCTGAAAACTCCCAGGAAGTACTGTTTACACTTTTCTTTATTATATATCAAATGGCAAAGTTAAGACTGAAGTGAGAGGATTCAGGACATTAAGAAAGTTTTCTAGTAAACAAATCTTCCTTTTATAGAATATTAATGCATATTATTTGAAAGAATTCAGTTCAGTTAAGTCACTCAGTCGTGTCCGACGCTTTGCGACCCCATGAATTGCAGCACGCCACGCCTCCCTGTCCATCACGAATTCCTGGACTTTACATAAACTCATGTCCATCGAGTCAGTGATGCCATCCAGCCATCTCATCCTCTGTCATCACCTTTTCCTTCTGCCCACAATCCCTCCCAGCATCAGAGTCTTTTCCAATGAGTCAACTCTTCACATGAGGTGGCCAAAGTATTGCAGTTTCAGCTTTAGCATCAGTACTTCCAATGAACACCCAGGACTGATCTCCTTTAGGATGGACTGGCTGGAACTCCTTGCAGTCCAAGGGACTCCCAAGAATCTTCTCCAACACCACAGTTCAAAAGCATCAATTCTTCGGTGCTCAGCTTCTTCACAGTCCAACTCTTACATCCATACATGACCACTGGAAAAACCATAGCCTTGGCTAGACGGACCGTTGTTGGCAAAGTAATGTCTCTGCTTTTCAATATGCTATCTAGGTTGGTCATAACTTTCCTTCCAAGGAGTAAGCGTCTTTTAATTTCATGGCTGCAGTCATCATCTGCAGTGATTTTGGAGCCCCGAAAAATAAAGTCTGACACTGTTTCCACCATTTCCCCGTCTATTTCCCATGAAGTGATGGGACCAGATGCCATAATCTTCGTTTTCTGATGTTGGACTTTAAGCCAACTTTTTCACTCTCCTTTTTCACTTTCATCAAGAGGCTTTTTAGTTCCTGTTCACTTCCTGCCATAAGGGTGGTGTCATCTGCATATCTGAGGTTATTGATATTTCTCCCGGCAATCTTGATTCCAGCTTGTGCTTCTTCCAGCCCAGCGTTTCTCATGATGTACTCTGCATAGAAGTTAAATAAGCAGGGTGACAATATACAGCCTTGACATACTCCTTTTCCTATTTGGAACCAGTCTGTTGTTCCATGTCCAGTTCTAACTGTTGCTTCCTGACCTGCATATAGGTTTCTCAAGAGGCAGGTCAGTTGGTCTGGTATTCCCATGTCTTTCAGAATTTTCCACAGTTTATTGTGATTCACACAGTCAAAGGCTTTGGCATAGTCAATAAAGAAGAAATAGATGTTTTTCTGGAACTCTCTTGCTTTTTCCATGATCCAGCAGACGTTGGCAATTTGATCTCTGGTTCCTCTGCCTTTTCTAAAACCAGCTTGAACATCTAATTTTTTTATTTCACACATAACTGTCCAGTCTCCCCAGCACAACTTATTGAAAAGACTACCTTTTCTCCATTGTATATTATTTCCTTTTTTTGTTGTGGATATTTTTTGGGGCTCCAAAATCACTGCAGATGGTGACTGCAGCCATGAAATTAAAAGATGCTTACTCCTTGGAAGGAAAGTTATGACCAATCTAGGAAGCAAATTCAAAAGCAGAGACATTACTTTGCCAACAAAGGTCTGTCTAGTCAAGGTTATAGTTTTTCCTGTGGTCATGTATGGATGTGAGATTTGGACTGTGAAGAAGGCTGAGCGCCGAAGAATTGATGCTTTTGAACTGTGGTGTTGGAGAAGACTCTTGAGAGTCCCTTGGACTGCAAGGAGATCCAACCAGTCCATTCTGAAGGAGATCAGCCCTGAGATTTCTTTGGAAGGACTGATGCTAAAGCTGAAACTCCAGTACTTTGGCCACCTCATGCGAAGAGTTGACTCATTGGAAAAGACTCTGATGCTGGGAGGGATTGGGGGCAGGAGGAGAAGGAGATGACAGAGGATGAGATGGCTGGATGGCATCACTGACTCGATGGACGTGAGTCTGAGTGAACCCCAGGAGTTGGTGATGGACAGGGAGGCCTGGCGTGCTGCGATTCATGGGGTTGCAAAGAGTCGGGCACGACTGAGTGACTGAACTGAACTGGCCGTTAAGTGTGTAAGTTTATTTCTGGACTCTCTATTTTGTTCCATTGATTTTTGTTTCTGTTTCTGTGTTATTATCATGTGGTTTTGATGACTAGTTTGTAGCATAGTCTGAAATCAGGTAGTACGATTTTTCTAGTTCTGTTCTTCTTTCTCAAGATTTCTTGGGTTATTCAGGGTCTTTTGTGTTTCCATACACATTTAAAAATATTTCTAGTTCCATGAAAAATGTCACTGGTAGTTTGAAGGGACTGCATTGAATCTATAGATTCCCTTGAGTAATATGGTCATTTTAACAACATTAACTCTTCCAGTCCAATGACGTGGTTTATCTTTCAATCTGTTTATGTTGTCTTCACTTTCTTTCATCAGTGTCTTAGTTTTCTGAGACAGGTTTTGCCTTTTTAGGTAGGTTTATTTCCAGGTATTTTATTCTTTCTGATGTGATGATAAATTGAACTTTTCCTTAATTCCTATTTTCTGATAATTAATTTTAGCATAGATTTCTGTATATTCATTTTGTATACTGCAACTTTACCAGATTCAGTGGTGAACTTTAGTAATTTTCTGGGGGTGTCTTTAGGGTTTTCTATGTATCATATCATGTCATCTGCAAATAGTAACACTTCTACATTTTCCTTTCCAAATTTGGATTACTTTTATTTCTATTTCTTCTGTGATTGCTATAGCTAGGACTTGCAAAACTATGCTTAATGAAAGTGATGAGAGTGAGTATCCTTGTCTTATTCCTGATCTTAGAGGAAATGCTTTCAGCTTTTTACCATTGAGTTTGATATTATCTGTGGGTTTATCATACCTGGCCTTCCTGATGTTGAGGTATACTCTCCCTATGCCTACTTTCTGGAGTTTTTAACCACAAACTTATGTTGAATTTTGACAAAATTGTGATTAATTTGAATTTTGACTAAATCAGGATGGCCATATGGTTTTTGTTATTCAGTCTGTTACTGTGGAATTTGATATCAATTTATTTGTAGATACTGAAAACATTTTATATCCCTGGGATAAATCCTACTTGATTATGATATATGATCCTTTTAACGTACTGTTGGATTGGGTTTCCTAATATTTCCTTGAGGATTTTTCTTCTATATTCATCAGTGACATTGGCCTGTGATTTTAACACCACATCTATTTTAACATCTATTTACAAAAATAAATTCAAAATAGGTTAAAAGCCAACTATATGACTGGAAACCATAAAACTCCTAGAGGAAAAGATAGGCAGAACACCCCCTTTCACATAAATCATAGGACTATTTTTTGGATCTGTCTTCTAAGATAAAGGAAATAAAAGCAAAAATAAACAAATGGGACCTCATTAAACTTAAACATCTTTGCATGCCAAAGGAAACCATTGAGAAAATGAAAAGACAACCTGCTGAATGAGAGAAAATATTTGCAAATGACATGACCCATTAGAGGTTAATATCCAACATATATAAACAATTAATGAAACTCAACATCAGAAAAACAAAACAGTTTTAAAAAATAAAGCAGAAGACCTGAATATGTATCTTTCACATGCAGATGGCATGTGAAAAGATGCTCAACATCACTAACCATCAAGGAAATGCAATTCAAAACCACAATGAGATATTACCTCACACGTGTCAGGATGGGTACCAACAAAAGGACATAAATAGAATGTGAGCAAGGATGTGGAGAAAAGGGAAACCTTGGATATTGCTGGTGGGAATGTAAACTTGCATATCCACCGTGAAAAACAGTCTGGAGGTTTCTCAGAAAACTAAAAACTAGAAGTACCATATGACCCAACAATTCCATTCCTGTATGTTTATCCAAAAAAATTAAAAACTGCTAATTTGAAAAGATACATGCACCTCAATGTTCATAGCAGGTTATTTTCAATTGCTAAATATGGAAGCAACCTAGGTTCATCAAGAGATAAATGGATTAAGAAGATGTGTGTCAGTGTGTGTGTGTGTGTATATATATATATATATATATATATATATATATTCCAACATTCCATTGGAATGGAATGGAATATTGCTGCTGCTGTTGAGTGGCTAAATTGTGTCCAACTTTTTTGTGTTTCCCTGATAATTAGTGATGTTAACCTCACAGCCTGTAACTGGCCAGGCTTCTCTGTCCTTGGGCTTTCCCAGGCAAGGTTACTAGAGAGGGTTGCTATTTCATTCTCCAGAGGATCTTTTGAATACAGGGATCAAACCTGCATCTCCCACTCGGCAGGCCTATTCTTCACCAATGGGCCACCTGGGAAGCCCCACAATGGAATACTACTCAGTTATTTAAAAAAAAAATGAAAATTTCCACTTGCAGGAACATGGGTAGATGTGGAGGGTATCATGCTAAGTGAAGTAAATCAGACAGAGAAAGAAACTACCATATGATATCACTTTTATGTGCTGTGCGTAGTTGCTCAGTTGTGTCCAACTCTTTTCGACCTCATGGACTGTAGGCTGCCAGGCTCCTCTGTCCATGGGCATTCTCCAGGCAAGAATACTGGAGTGGGTTGCCATGCCCTCCACATTTTCCCAACCCAGTGATCGAGCCCAGGTCTCCCACATTGCAAGCGGATTCTTGACCATCTGAGCCACCAGGGAAGCCCATCACTTATATGTGGAATCTAAAAACAACAGCAAACTAATGAATACAACAGAAAAGCAGAAGATTCACAGAGAGAACAAATTAGTAGTTACCAATGGGGAGAGGGAAGAGCAGAGGATCAATAAAGGGGCAGGAGAGTAACAGGTACAAAGCGTTAGGTATACACCATTAGAAAGCTATACAGTGTAACTGGGAAATAAGGTCAATATTTTATAATAACTACAAATGGAGTATAACCTTTAAAATTGTGAATCACTATATTGTACACCTGTAACTTATAAAAGATTGTACATCAACTATGCTTAGACTTCAGCAATACATGAACCATGAACTTCCAGATATTCAAGCTGGTTTGGATCATGGAAAAAGCAAGAGAGTTCCAGAAAAATATCTATTTCTGCTTTATTGATTATGCCAAACCCTTTGACTGTGTGGATCACAATAAACTGTGGAAAATTCTGAAAGAGATGGGAATACCAGACCAACTGACCTGCCTCCTGAGAAACCTTTATGCAGGTCAGGAAGCAACAGTTAGAACTGGACATGGAACAACAGACTGGTTCCAAATAGGAAAAGGAGTATGTCAAGGCTGTATATTGTCACCCTGCTTATTTAACTTCTATGCAGAGTACATCATGAGAAACGCTGGGCTGGAAGAAGCACAAGCTGGAATCAAGATTGCCGGGAGAAATATCAATAACCTCAGATATGCAGATGACACCACCCTTATGGCAGAAAGTGAAGACGAACTAAAGAGTCTCTTGATGAAAGTGAAAAATGAGAGTGAAAAAGTTGGCTTAAAGCTCAACATTCAGAAAACGAAGATCATGGCATCTGGTCCCATCACTTCATGGCAAATAGATGGGGAAACAGTGGAAACAGTGTCAGACTTTAATTTTTTTGGCTCCAAAATCACTCCAGATGGTGATTGCAGCCACGAAATTAAAAGACGCCTACTCCTTGGAAGGAAACTTATGACCAACGTAGATAGCATATTGAAAAGCAGAGACATTACTTTGCCAACAAAGGTCCATCTAGTCAAGGCTATGGTTTTTTCCAGTAGTCGTGTATGGATGTGCGAGTTGGACTGTCAAGAAAGCTGAGCGCTGAAGAATTGATGCTTTTGAACTATGGTGTTGGAGAAGACTCTTGAGAGTCCCTTGGATTGCAAGGAGATCCAACCAGTCCACCCTAAAGGAAATCAGTCCTGGGTGTCCACTGGAAAGACTGATGCTAAAGCTGAAACTCCAATACTTTGGCCACCTCATGAGAAGAGTTGACTCATTGGAAAAGACTCTGATGCTGGGAGGGATTGGGCGCAGGAGGAGAAGGAGACAACAGATGATGAGATGGCTGGATGACATCACCAACTCGATGGACATGAGTTTGCTTAAACTCCAGAAGTTGGTGATGGACAGGGAGGACTGGCACGCTGAGATTCATGGGGTCGCAAAGAGTCAGATACGACTGAGTGACTGAACTGAACTGAACTGATGCTTAGGTTAAAAAAAAAAAAAAAAAAGCTATAAGTTGTTGGAGGTCTCTGGTTCTCTGCACTGAAAGGGTTTCCCCTCTCTGCTTTGTCTTACCTTGACCCCAAAGAATCTCATGCTATATAAAATTTGAGCATTTATAGATTCCCAAAAGGAGAAGACAATGGCGACCCACTCCAGTACTCTTGCCTGGAGCATCCCATGGATGGAGGAGCCTGGTGGGCTGCAGTCTGTGGGTCAAAGAGTCAGACACGACTGAGTGATTTCACTTTCACTTTTCACTTTCATGCACTGGAGAAGGAAATGGCAACCCACTCCAGTGTTCTTGCCTGGAGAATCCCAGGGATGGGGCAGCCTGGTGGGCTGCCGTCTAAGGGGTCGTGCAGAGTCGGACATGACTGAAGCGACTTAGCAGCAGCAGCAGCAGCAGATTCCCAAAGGCCAGTTTCTAGGTATACAAGAAGAGGAAAAATTAAATCTGCCTTTGTATGGCTATTTGCTTAATGTGAGCCAGCCAGGGCTGAAATCCATTTGAATTATGACAGATGTCTCATCATATTTAAGCTTATTAGTGAACTGCAGATATGAGAAATGCATTTTTCATCAATGCCTCAGTTATTCTGAACCAAACATTTGTGAGACTTGACCTATAAATTACACTTTCAAGAACACAAGGATTTAACAAAGGAATGTATTATGATTAATGGTCTGGTGCCAATGGAATTAATGATTTTCTATTAAAAAATACTATACTCATGAGTCTTGGTCATGAATGTATGAGAGATTTCACTAAACCATTTACTCCTAATAGATTTCTTTTCTATATATAAGTGTGGGTCCTTCACATGTGAACTGAACCTGGATTTAGAAAAACTTTCCCAACATGCTTTAACAGGTATCAAGCAAGAGGGATTGACAATTTTTATATAGTCTCAGTTGTCTTCAATATAAAGTCAAAATTCCTTAAAATGGCTTTATGTCGTGTCCTCTGCCTGTTTTACCAACCTCATGTCTTTTAATCTTTCCACTGTGTAGTACTACAGATATTACGAGCTTGATTATTTTATTGAACGCCATTCTGTTTCACATTTATGGACCCCATAATTGCTGCTTTCCTGCCCTAGAACATTCTCCTGCTATTTGTGTGCTAAGAAATTACCCCGGCAAGTCTGTGTGCTCTTTCTCTTTTTTTCTTTCTCTCATCTTATAGACACATTCATTCCAGCACTGTAGTTATTCTTTATTCACCTACTTCTCCAGTGGACTGAAGGCATCTTGTGGACAGTGATCTTGTTTGGACCATCTTTCTGTGCTAAACACTTCACATGGTAACTTGCATAGAATGATCCTTCAGTTTATGGTTCTTTTTTTCATTTTGGGC
This sequence comes from Bos indicus, assembly GCF_029378745.1. Taxonomy (NCBI): domain Eukaryota; kingdom Metazoa; phylum Chordata; class Mammalia; order Artiodactyla; family Bovidae; genus Bos; species Bos indicus. Next base: position 14,776,979 of record NC_091788.1, on the reverse strand, counting down.
TGTTGTAACAAACTATCATTACTTGTGTGGCTTAGACAACAGGCATTTATTTCTCACAGTTCTAAAAGCCATGAAGCTCAAGACCAGGAGCTGAAAGATTTGGTTTATGGTTAGGGCCTCTTTCAGACAGAAGCATTCTTGGTGCATCTTCAAATGGCAGAAAAAGGGAGCCCTTCACTCTGTATCCTCTTATAGTGGTACCAATCTCATCATGAGGGCTTCATCCTCATTACCAAACCCAAACCCAAACCTAATCAACTCCCCAAAGGTACTGTCTCCAAATGCCATCAGTAGGGATTAGACTTCTAAATGTGAATCTTTCAGGGAGATATTTTGTCCATATCAATGTGTGAGTGACTGAGTTGATGAGTGAGTGGAAGAGAAAATTACTGGGAAAGCTGATAGTTTCCTTTAAATTAATGTTTGTTTTTCTTGTCTTTATATATATATATATATATATAAAACACATTCAACTGTGGTTATATTGGTGGGACTGTCAGAATGGACCCAATACTATATGTACAGGGAGTTTTATTGAAGTTGTAAGGCAAGATTTTGTCTAGATCCAATTCTTTATGCAAATGGTGGTCTCTATGAATGGCAAGAACCAAAGGGGAGGGCCTGAGTAAAACTGGATTCTCCCTCTCCCTCTCCATTTTAGACACGACTGTGAAGGTGCCAAAATGACTGATCAGAACTCTTGGGGGTGAGTTCCATGCTGATTAGTGTCAACACATTTCTGGGAAATAATCTCATGCTAGGAAGTGAGGGAATTTAAAATGCAGTCTGTCTGCTCTTTGGAGTTGGGATAAAATATGATGGCCTCATGAGCACTGGAAACAATTTGGTAGGAAATACAAAGGTATACTTGTATGATAGACTATTATTGGCTCTTAATTTTTCACATGTTTCTATATTTATCTTTAAGTTTTTGATAATGACTTTTGAAAGTTATAGATTATCTCAGCTGTTCAAGGGGATCTAAGTGGATCCTTGACCTATAAGATTTCAATGTAGAAAAGCTTAGCTCCTTGAGCTGAGCCCAAGAGTTGTATTAAATTGATGAGAATATAATTGAATATTATTGGTCTACCCCTCTTCAGTGTAATTGTCTCTGTTCAGAGCTGTGTATCTAGGTTTTTATATCTCAAGAAAAGTTGTATCTACTAACCTTTGCCCCTAAGGTTACACGGACACAGTGGCTGGTAGAATGTAGGCATTCATTAATATAAGTGAATGATAGCCATGGTTATGAAATTCTGGAGAATTTTTTCAGCTATCCAAGAATTAACAGATATTTCTTAAAAAAAAAAAAAAAAAAACCTTTTAATAATAGTAACTGCCACTCTCCATAGGATATCAAGGGCAAAAGAAAAAAAACATTAAAATTACTAAATCATTGTTAAGAGTTCTGACCCCAATATTTTCCAAGTTATTATGGCTAATAACTTAATATTTCTAAGCTTCCATTTGATTAAATAGAGGAGGTAAAATTTATTATGCCTACATTAAAGTTTATTGTGAGAATTAAATGGGATAAATTAGCACCTTAAGCTAACAATAAACCAGGTTGTTAAATTAACACTTGGAGCAGAAATGGCTAACTCACCCCCAAAATTTATGCTCCTTTTCTGTAATGTAGAGATATTCTGAGATTTAATTGCCCAAACAAGAACTACAGATCCTAGCCCCCTTATATCAAGGTAGGATTAAATGAAAACTATAATTATTTGCCAGCAGAATGTGAATGGAAATGATTTATGTCACTTCCAGGCCCACAGGCTTAAGAAACAGATACAACTACCCCAGCATTTCATCTCTGTCTCTGTCAGCCTGATATCAATGTCATTGTCAACCTTTAAAACCACTATCTGAAAGATATTACAACTTCCATCGTTCTGGATCACTGAATGATTGTCTACCACAGAGTCCCATAGCTTTCTAGGACCGCTCAAATTAGATAAGTGAGGGGGAAAAAAAATTGTGTTGAGCTCCTGAAACTTGGAGATGATAAAAGCAGTTTCGTTACTCTAACTAGCCTGTCACCTGAGATGCAGTGCTAGTCAACAAGCTGCATGATATTGGCTTATTGGCTAAATGGTGGGCATCAAGCAGGTAGACAAAGCAGTTTGGAAAGAAAAAGAGTTCTGTTTTACTGTGACAAAATAATCAGTAAAACAATTTGCCAGCAGGTCCTATAGGTCAAGGGAAAATGGCTAGATTGAGTCAGAATTTAATGTGTGTGGCCTCTATTGGCTGTCCAGAGTATTCTAAAAAGAAATGAACTCAAGCAAAGATTGGATGATTTTCAAGCAGAGATCAAAGGAATTAGAGAAAGTGTAGAGATTAACAGCCTTACAGGTTGGAAAAGTTTCCTGCTTTGGGGCTCACAAACAGCAAGATATCAGGTTGTTAAAGACTTTGTGCATCAAAGAATCACTAAATCTCCTCAAATTAAACAGAGAACTTCAGCTGTGTTGCAAATATCACATTAACAATGTTATATCCCATTTAAGTCTGCTCTTTGAGATGGTTTCTAGATAGGATGTCAATGAGAAAGCCAAGAGAGAAAGCAGATTTAAGAAACGTATATAGGAAACTATGTTAGACGTGATCACTTGTCCATGGAATTGACTACAAACAAATTGTTGAAAATATTCTAAATATTTAAAGGGATCGCACTGCTAAAGGAACCATAGCACAGATTTAAAGTTTTAAAAATACCCTTGGCCCTTTGAACTTTCATAGTCATAGAGGAGGTTGTGAGAATTTCAGATATGTCATGAAATATAAGAAGGAAGTTCAAGACAGTGAACCTAGCAACAATTAAGGACAATAGGCAAAATAGTTTCTCCCAAGGAGCATATCACCATCTAATCACAGAAATCTCCCAACCACAGGACAGAGGTCCTTACAATGCTGTTCCTGGAGGATCTCATTATTGCTATAGACTAGGGACCACCATGGGCTTCCTAGGTGGCACAAGTGGTAAAGAATCTGCCTGCAAATGCAAGAGATATAAGAGATGTGGCGCAGGTTCTATCCCTGAGTCAGGAAGATCCCCTGGAGGAGGCCATGCAACCCACTCCAGTGTTCTTGGCAGGAGAAACCCATGGACAGAGGAACCTGGTGGGCTCCAGTCCACAGAGTCGCAAAGAGTCAGACACGACTGAAGTGACTTAGCACGCATGGGATTATTATTAGTAGTAGTAGTATTTTATTTCCAAAAGGGAGTTTTCAATTTCATATTCTGTCCTTGTGTTCTGTATTACACACTGAGTGTGATAGTTACTCAGTTGTGTCAGACTCTTTGCGACCCCGTGGATTGTAGCGTGCCAGGCTCCTCTGACCATTGAATTCTCCAGGAAGAATACTGGAGTATTCTTTCTTCAGTATTTCTTTCTCCAGTATTTCCTTCTTCAGTATTTCCTTCTCCAGTATTACACATTGGGTAATGAATGAACAAGTTGTCTTAAAATTCATAGCTTTAAGAATAATGAGGAGTTAGATTTGATCTTATGTAGAGTATTTTGATTACCCAGAGATTCAGTCCATGAGATGAGTAAAGTATTCATAGGTAATTTGAGATTCTCTCCTTTGTGGAAGGTAACACTAGTGTTCAAGAACTCCCCTGCCAATTCAGGAGACATGAGACACAGGTTTGATCCCTGGGTCGGGATGATCCCCTGAAGGAGGGCATGGTAACTCACTCCAGTGTTCTTGCCTGGAGAATGCCATGGACAGAGGAGCCTGGTGGGATATAGTCCCTATGGTCACAGAGGGTCAGACATGACTGAAGCAAACATGCATGCATGCATGCATGCATAAAGACAAAGGTCATGACTATAGTCTATGCTTGGGAAGAAGGGTGAAATTTGATGACCAGAAGGGTAGATCTTAGTAGAGATGGCAAACTGTCCACCAAAGATCTATATTCTCTTCTATAAAGTACATATTTTATTTATTTATTAATTTTTGAGAAGCAGCTCTTCAATCAAAAAATATATTTTCCAGAAGATGGTTGCATAAAGACAGGGCCATCAACTTCCTGGTAAGGAATTCTAAGCATAAGTGATGTTAGCCACTTCTGGTCCATGGTGATTAAGAAGAGTTCCTTCATGCCTTCTCTTATTCTTCTCTTATCTGTAATTTAAAAGTCATATGGTAGGGACTTCCCTGGTAATCCAGTGGCTAAGACTCTGCACTTTCAATGCAGGGGCATGTGTTCCATCCCTGTTTGGGGAACTAAGATCCAGTAGGCTGTATGGCATAGACAAACAACGACAACCACAACAGCAAGTCATATAGAAAACAGGGCATGACACTGAGTCCAGCACTTGGTGACAACTGATCAATCGCCCAACTCTGAAGATGCAGATTCAGCCCTCATGGGGTCTTCTTAAGCTATATCAACTGCGTTCCCTTTGGTCCAAACACCTGTTTCTTTCATGCTTTATTTTTTTTCATATTTTCGTATCTGGCATCATTTCCTGGAGGACAATTTGAAATTTCAGTGGCCAGTTTTGGAAAATTTTGACATGAAGGAGGCATTCATTCTAGACATACTTGAGAACAAAAGGAAAACAAAAAGGAAAATTAGAAAATGGAGAAAAATCTTATGAAGAGATTCATTGTCCTATCTGCCAAAAAGAAAGATGACTTTGCATAATACATGAGATCTCCCTCTTTCAGCTCCATGCCCCAGGGATTGAAAGAAAAAGTGAAAGTCTCTCAGTCGTGTCCGACTCTTTGCAACCCCATGGACTATACAGTCCATGGAATTCTCCATGAATTTCAGGCCAGAATCCTGGAGTGGGTAGCCATTCCCTTCTCAGGGGATCTTCCCAACCCAGGGATCGCACCCAGGTCTCCCACATTTCAGACAGATTCTTTACCACCTGAGCCACAGAGGAAGCCCCTCCAGGGATTAATAAGTACCAATTTATTGACTGGATAATTTAATGAAATAATCAAGGAACTGAGTTACTATTAAATCAGTTCTAGAAAAAACTCTTTTTTTGGGTATCTGTCTTAACATGGCTTTTCTAAAAGTCAGCCTTCTCCTTTCCCTGCAGAAGGAAGAAAATGTACCTTTTAAGGTGATAATTTTATATCCCAAAATGGTAACTGGGAAGAAAACACTTCCTAGTTATTGGACAAGAAGTTAAATACTTAGAGCTTTTGAAGCTATTTCAAGAATATTTTAAGATTTGATTTATGTATGTATTACTTTATAAATCATATTTTATGTTATTTTCCTGACAATGAAATAATCTATGAACCGACTCAACTGATTTAATTTAGTTTAGAAAAAAAACATATAGAATAGTTACCCAAAGTATAAGATAGTGAATACGATCTGCCTGTTTGTTTATGGTTTATTAAGATGATAAATTAAATATATGTGTTGTATTACATATGTGATAAAATTAATTTTGTTTTCACTCTAAAATTAAGAAGGGTTTAGTTTTGGTTTTTATTTTTTTAATTGGAGGATAATTGCTTTACAATATTGCGTTAGTTTCTGCCATACATCAGCATGAATCAGCCATGGTGTATATATGTTTTCCCTCCCTCCTGAATCTCCCTCCCACCTCCCACGCCATCCCACCCCTCTAGGTTGTCACGGAGCACCGGGTTTGCACTCCCTGCATCATACAGCAAATTCCCACGGGCTCTCTATTTTACATATGGTAATGTGTATGTTTCGATGTTACTCTTCCGATTTTTCCCTCCCTCTCCTTCCTGCACTGTGTCCACAAGCCTGTTCTCTATGTCGATGTCTCCTGTGCTGCCCTGCAAATAGGTTCATCGGTACCATCTTTCTAGATTCATGTATACGCATTAACACATGTATTTTCTCTTTCGGATTCACTTCACTCTGTACACTAGGCTCTAGGTTCCTAAAACTGACTCAAAGGTGTTCCTTTTTATAGCTGAGTAACATTCCATTGTGGAGAAGGCAATGGCACCCCACTCCAGTACTCTTGCCTGGAAAATCCCATGGATGGAGGAACCTGGTAGGCTGCAGTCCATGGGGTCGCGAAGAGTCGGACATGACTGAGTGACTTCACTTTCACTTTTCACTTTCTTGCATTGGAGAAGGAAATGGCAACCCACTCCAGTGTCCTTGCCTGGAGAATCCCAGGGATGGGGGAGCCTGGTGGCTGCCGTCTATGGGGTCACACAGAGTCGGACACGTCTGAAGTGACTTAGCAGCAGCAGCAGCAGCATTCCATTGTATATATATGCTATATATATGTATATATACAACTTCTGCCATTTAGATGTGTGTATATTAATGTTCTTGGACTGCCATAACAAAATACCATAGACGGCGTGGCTTAAGTAAGAAAAATTTATTTTCTCTCAGTTCTGGAGGCTAGAAAATCCAAAATGGAAGTTCCAGAAGAATTCTGTTTCTAATGAGAGCTCTCTGTCTGAGTAGGAGATGGCTGCCTTTTTGCTGAATCTTTATGATGATTTCATGGTGGAAAGAGAAAGCAAGCTCTCTGGATTTCTCTTTAAGGACAGTAGTCCTTTTAGATTAGGGACCCACCTTTATGACCTCATTTAACCTTCATTACTTTCTTATTCCAAATATAGTTGCATTGGGGGTTAGGGTTCCACCGTAGAAATTTGGAGGGGCACAATCCAGTCTAAAACAATCTGACTATATGTGAATAAAAATAAGCTGATGAATGTCTTATTGTATATTGTTAAATGGACAATCTCCATATGAAGTAAAATTAAACTGTTTCTGCATAATGATTAAATTAATCTCTGCTTAGATTGCAGAAATATCACACACTATGTTATATGTCTTTTGGCATAATCTTGAATCATTCTAACAACAAAAATCTTTAGTTTTGAAAAAAGTTAAAAGTTCCTAATGATCACGATTTCAATGCTATATATTTTAAAAATATTCCCTAAAACTGTATTTGCCTTTGGATATTACTGGCATGTTCATGCATTTTCTCCTTCAACAAATTATTTCTAATGGCAAATGCAGAATAATAAAATGGTTAAGATATCTTTTATGTCTAGACTTTCTTTGTTAGTACAAAGATTTCCTACTTGTAAAAAAAAGGGACAATATGAATAGTTTCTCTTTCTCCAAATTTTTATTTACTAAAAATTATTGTGACAGCTCTTTTTATTTACCCACTTACAGGAAATAAATGTCTGACAAATCAGTAGAGAAATTCAATTTTCCTAGGTTAGTTATGTATAAGTAAAATATTTTGATATAAATATTTGTTGTTGTTTAATTGCCAAGTCATGTCCAACTTTTTGTGAACCCATGGCCTGGAGCCAGACAGGTTCCTCTCCCCATGGGATTCTCCAGGTAAGAATACTGGAGTGGGTTGCTGTGCCCTCCTCCAGGGGATCTTCCCAACCCAGGGATCAAACTCACATCTCCTATGTCTCCTGCATTGGAAGGTGGGTTCTTTACCACTAGCACCACCAGGGAAGCCCCAGCATATATTCTGCTGCTGCTGCTAAGTCGCTTCAGTCATGTTCGACTCTGTGTGACCCCATAGACGGCAGCCCACCAGGCTCCCCCGTCCCTGGGATTCTCCAGGCAAGAACACTGGAGTACATATTCTGCTGCTGCTGCTGCTAAGTCACTTCAGTCGTGTCCGACTCTGTGTGATCCCATCGACAGCAGCCCACCAGGCCTCGCCATCCCTGGGATTCTACAGGCAAGAACACTGGAGTGGGTTGTCATTTCCTTCTCCATTGCAGGAAAGTGAAAAGTGAAAGTGTCCGTGTCCGACCCTCAGCGACCCCATGGACTGCAGCCCTCCAGGCTCCTCCATCCATGGGATTTTCCAGGCAAGAGTACTGGAGTGGGGTGCCATTGCCTTCTCCTGTACATATTCTACTTGCCTGTAATACAAAGCTGACAGAACTTTAAAGGTGGAGCTGAAATCTTGATGATGTTTGATTGCTTACAATCAAAGGATTTTATATTATTTCCCCAGATAGGCCAAAGATTTGTTTAGGTTATTGTGTATCTATTCTCAAGAGAGAGGAAGGCTTTTCTTTGTTAGAAATCCACAGCTTTCATAGTACAGCAAAGAAAAATAATTGCCTAACTTTCCTTTCTTACCTAGGCCCAAGCTATCTAAAGACAGAAGCACTCATTTTACTAAAGTTGTTTTTAAGGAAAAAAAAAATTATCAAGCTTATGTTAATAAGCATACACTCAAAAGAATTGCAAACAGGTATTCATATAGTGCTATTTATATGAATGTTCATAGCAGCATTATTTTCAATAGGCAAAAAGTAAAAACAATCCAGTATCCATCTATGGATGAATGGATAGCCAAATGTGGTATGTATGTCCTTACAATGAAAATTATTCAACTACAACAGAAATTAAATTCTGATTCATACTACCATGTGAATGAACCTCAATACAATTAAGCAAAGTGAAAGAAGCAAGACATAAAAGGTCATATATGATTCCATTTATATGAAATATATAGAATAGATGAATCCATAGAGACAGAAGGCATATTAGTGGTTGCCAAGGGCTGAGGAAAGGGGGAAGGAGAAGTGATTGCTTAGTGCTCAATGTATATAAGGTCTCTGTTGGAAGTGGTGAAAATACTTTGAAGCTAGACAGAGGTGATGGTTCTACAACACTGTCAACATGTTGAAACTGCTGAACTGTTCATTTTAAAATGGTGACTTTGGTTGTGTGAATTTCACCTGCAGATGCACAAAAATATAATGAGTCAAACTTTCAGAAACTCTTGAACTTCCTTGGCCTAAAGTTCATTTTGACTTTAATGACCATAGCATCAATTCTACTGGAAGTCCATCTACTCTTTTCTTATGAACTAAGAATTTCCGCTCTCTTGAAGTACTTCGATCATTCCTGGACACTCCCTTATTACAGGCTAACATGTTATCATTACAGAGGACCCTCTCGGTGCACTCAGTCTTATTACCAAGACATACAGTTTTTTCTCAACATCTTATAAAAAAAAAAAAAAGAACAAATAAACAAAAACAACTCTTCACAATTTGAAACCCAGAGATTTCATCTTTTCTAAAAAGCCTCAGAGAAAGATTAGCCTGGAGCTTCAATGGAAAGGACCTTCCAGGGACCGTGGTTGTTTAGTTGCCAAGTAGTGACTCTTTCTCAGCCCCACAGACTGTAGCCCACCAAGCTCCTCCGTCCATGGGATTTCCAAGGCAAGAATACTGGAGTGGGTTGCCATTTCCGTCATTCAGTTTTGGAACCCATTGTGCTTATTCTTAGATCTAGGTGTCTCAATTATAAAGTGATGTTAAGTTGACATCTAGTCACCAAAGGACTGTTTCAAGTGACAACCTCAAACTAAGGATTCTTGCTGCTGCTACTGCTAAGTCACTTCAGAAGTGTCCGACTCTGTGTGACCCCATAGACGGCAGCCCACCAGGCTCCCCCGTCCCTGGGATTCTCCTGGCAAGAACACTGGAGTGGGTTGCCATTTCCTTCTCCAATGCATGAAAGTGAAAAGTGAAAGTGAAGTCGCTCAGTCGTGTCCGACCCTCAGCGACCCCATGGACTGCAGCCTTCCAGGCTCCTCTGTCCATGGGCTTTTCCAGGCAAGAGTACTGGAGTGGGGTGCCATTGCCTTCTCTTGCTAATGCTTAAAACTGTTTTAAGTACACAGCTCTTTCCCTGCCCATTCTATCAGGGGAATGCAAATCAAAAGTACAATGAGCTATCACCTCACACCTGTTAGGATATCTACTATCAAAAAGACAAAATGTAAAAAGTGTTGGCGAGGATGTGCAGAAAGGGCAATGCTTATACACTGTTGGAGAGAAAGTCAATTAATACAATTATTGTGGTAAATGAGTATGGAGGTTGCTCTAAAATTAAAAGTAAACTACCATCTTATCTAGCAATCTCATTTGCTGGCATATATCCAAAAGAATAGAGATCAGAATCTTGAAGGGCTATCTGCACTCCCATGTTCCTGGCAGCATCATTTACCATGGACAGAATATGAAAGCAACCCTAATTCCATTTAACAGATGAATGACTTACAGCATGTAAGAGATGTATATGCAAATAAAGAAAACTATCAGTTTTTTTTTTTTTAAGGAATTCTTACCATTTCCCACAACATGGATGGAGCTGGAAGATATTATGCTAAAGGACATAAACAGAACATAGAAAGAGAAATATTCTATGATCTCACTTATATGTTGGATCTAAAATAGTCAAATTCATAAAAGCAGACAGTAAGATAGTGGCTGTCTAGAGCTTGAGGGAATAGGTTATGACACTACATTTTTGGTCAAAGGGTACAAAGTTTCAGTTACAGGAGACAGATTAAATTCTGGAGATTTAATATGTAGCATGGTGAGGACAATTCACAATATGTATTGTATAATGGAAATTTGCTAAACTTAAGATCTTAAATCTTGTCACTACACACATATATAACACACACAGAAATGCTAATATGTGAGAAGATGGATATGTTAATTAACATTACTGAGTTAATCATTTCACAATGTATATGAATTTTAAAACATCAAGTGATATACTTTAAATATAGACAATTTTTATATGTCAGTAAGACCTTAATAGGGTTTCCCTGGTAGCTCAGCTGATAAAGAATCTGCCTGCAATGTGTGAGACCTGGGTTTGAGATCCCTGGGTTGGGAAGATCCCCTAGAGGAAGGCATGGCAACCCAATATCCTTACCTGCAGAATCCCCATGGACAGAGGAGCCTGGCAGGTGACAGTCTATGGGGTCGCAAAGAATTGGACACAACTACAGTCTATGAGTGCAAAGAGTCAGACAAGATCTTAATAAAGCTGGGCATTATAGTTTTGTATACAGTTGAAATGCAACCAAACTGAATAAATAATTCCACAAAGTGTGCAAAATATTCAACTGACAACCCACTATACCAAAATGTGGTGCCGACCAAAATATCACAAGATTAGTAGTATTTGATAAAAATCTCAAACCCCACCCCAAAAAAGTATTAATTTGGCCCATTCCCAACCAATAGCTCTATTAAAATATTCACCTTATACCATTCAAGTCAAGACTTCAAGGCTGTATAAATGCCCTCCTTAATGTCCCCAATTCAGAGAGTAGTAAGACCTTGCCCAAGTGCTATTCTCACTTCTGACAGTATTGTTTAAAATAACTCAGCTTTGCTTGACAGACGGATTTCACTGGTGTCTTATGTCATAGCCTACCACCTATGCACCAGCTACACTTAGATGACATTTTACATTTAACACGCCTACAACAAAATTCTGTTCAAACCCACCTGTCCTCCTCCACCCCTTTACATCTCATCCAAGTCAAGAAGCACTTCATTCTTTAAGTTATTCAGGTTCCAAATCACAAACTTACTTTTGGTCCCTTTATTTCCATTATGCTCTCTAGCCAATTATTTCACCAGTCCTCTCAGATCCTGCTGGAACATGTGCTGTGCTTAGTCGTCCAGTCATGTCTGACTCTCTGCGAGCCCATGCACTATAGCCCACCAGACTTCTCTGTCCATGGGCATTCTCCAGTCAGGAATTCTGGAGTGGGTTGCCGTGCCCTCCTCCAGGGGATTTTCCCAACCCAGGGATCGAACCCAGGTCTCCCTTATTGAAGGTGGAGTCTTTACCATCTGAGCCAGCAGGGAAGCCTGCCCTAAACATATATAGTGCTGTTATGAACGTGACCACTTCTTCCCATTTCTGCTGTTAACATCCAGTTCCAGGCAACCATTTCTCTTACTTGAATTATTATCATAATCTTGCCGGATCACTGTTGTCTCTGCTCCCAGTGGCCTGTTTTAAGTACATTGGCCAGAGCTCTCTTGTCGGGTCATATCAAGTCTTGGCTAGAAACACTCTAGTGATTTCTCAGCTTGTTCAGAGTTTCAGACAGATTTCTAACAGGAACTTGCTTCATCTGCTTCCCCCGCTTTTACTCTCAGGCTTTATTTCCTTAGCCTTTCTCCCTGCTCATTCTGCTATGACCACATCAAACTCCTCGGTGAGCAAAAACAACAGGCTGACTCAGTTTGAAGAATTTGTTCTTCCTGTTCCCTTTAATTAAAATGTTTCCTGAGATATTTATGTAGCTTTCTTACCTCCTTCATTTCTTTCCTTAAATGCTCTGAAGATGTAAAATCTTCAAAGGCTACCACATTCAAATGGGGGACCCACCTCCCCTCACCTTACTTTGACTACTTTGCATTTCTCTTTAGCACTTAAAATTATCTAATATTTTTTGTACATAATGAGAAGGAGTTTGTCTCTCTCTTCTTTTATTTTTTTTTTACACTGCTATCTTCCCGGAATATAAAACAGTGTCAATAAACAAGTGTTATTGCTTATTAATCTATACACACCATACTATATTAACACATAGGGTGGGCCAAAAACTTCATTAGGATTTTTCCATAACATCTTATGGCCAACCTATACATTCTGGAGCCCTGACTGTAGGCATTTGTCCTCAACCTGTAAATTCTGATTTAGACTGTCCATTGCTGGTGGTCTTTAACAGAGCGCCTCTTGATTTTGTTTTAGAAAGCAATGTTGGCTCATCTACTCAAATTTTTTTTCCTTTTTTTAAAATTAAATTTATTTATTTTAATTAGAGGCTAATTACAATATTGTATTGGTTTTGCCATACATCAACATGAATTAGCCATGGGTGTACACGTGTTCCCAATCCTGAACCCCCCTCCCACCTCCCTCCCCATACTATCCCTCTGGGTCATCCCAGTGCATCAGCCCCAAGCTTCCTGTATCCTGCATCAAACCTGGACTGGCGATTCGTTTCTTAATATGATATTATACATGTTTCAATGAATTCATCACCCTTGAATTATCATTGCTGTATTCCTTGTGCTTTGCTTAAACATTACATCATTAATGATTATGACTCGAAGATCCCCAGTACTGTCATATAACTGAATATATCAGCCTATATACTATCTAGGTAATATGTGTTATATACTGCCTTGTAGGAAGATCAAGTTCTCTCCTCTCCTTGCCCTTCCCTATTTTGCCCCTTCATATGTTGAACCTGTTTCTCCCAAGTGGGTAACACTTTGGACATCTGACTAAAATGTCTGGAACATGATGCTTTCTTTGGAGGTATGTGAGACTGTGGGATAATACTGCTATAATTACCTGCCTTCCACCTTGCTGAGGCAAAACCCATGTTATCACTGCGGAAACATTTACCCTGTGGGCTTCTCTGGTGGCTCAGACATTAAAGAATCTAACTGAAATGTGGGAGACCCGTGTTCGACCCCTGGGTTGAGAAGATCCCCTGGAAAAGGGAGAGGCTACCCAATCCAGTATACTTGCCTGGAGAATCCCATGGACAGAGCAGCCTGGCAGGCTACAGCCCATGAGGTCACAAAGAGTCAGACACAACTGAGCAACTAATTTCCTGCCTTTCACCTTGCTGAGGCAAGACCCATGTCATCACTGTGGAAGCATTCACCCTAATTTCCCCTAATGCAACACCTAATACATAAATAGGTTCCAAGCAAATCTATATACTCTTTATAACCCCTAAATCAAGTATTCAAAGTGAAACCTCTTCAGTTACTTAGTGTATATTCCCCTGGGTCCTGTAAGATAGCATTGTAATACCTGGAATATCTTGATATTCTTCCCATATATCTCCGTGTATTATCTAAAGCTGAGTATGTTCTATAGGAAGTAAACGTGGCAACACCTTAATCTCTTAGACTCTTCTGTTTTTGCTTTAATCTGCTTGCTATTATATGTGCACAGGTATGTCATTTTATCTTTGTACCTAAATTCAAACTAAAACCTTCCTTGAACTGTCTGCTTGACTTTCAATATCACTCTACATGGAAATGCACAGTAGTCTGTTATTCTGTTCTTAACCCACTGCCTTAGGTTTCTCTTTGTTAGTTAAGAGGTTTAGATAAATACTCAGGGTTATCTGCAAACATGTTACCTTTGGAAAATATTCACTTTGATATTATACATGAGGGTATAAAAACTGTTCACCAAGAGACAAGCTCCCCCATACAATGAATTTGTATTTAATTCTACTACCAAAATGATACTCCTGACCTTTCTAGACTTATTATATACTATTATCACTCACAAATGGTGTTCTACTTTGGCCAGCTGATGCGAAGAACTGACTTATTGAAAAAGACCCTGATGTTGGGAAAGGTTGAAGGCAGGAGGAGAAGGGGATGACAGAAAATGATAAGGTTGGATGGCATCACCGACTCAATGGACGTGAGTTTGAATTAGCTCAGGGAGTTGGTGATGGACAGGGAAGCCTGGCATGTTGCAGTCCATGGCACCACAAAGAGTCAGACACGACTGAGTAACACAACTGAACTGAACTGATAAACCACATCAGGTAAAAGACATTGACTTTGTAATAGAATGCAATTATTTTCTACTTGCTTATTACTTTGTAAATATATCTGTTTTACAGGAGGGAAAAAAAGAGATTCTGGCCAATTTTCATAATAATCAATCCCAACCCATCCCTAACCTCATCCAGCTCATGGATTTAACTATATGGCCTCATAAAAACATGGAAAATTAACAATATCATTCAACTCTGTCCCACATGGAGAACTCAAAACAAAGATCCATGGATCAGAAATGCAATATAATTATAGCCCACACTACCCAGAAACCTGAATATTGGGGTATAAGCCTGTTTTGGGACCCAGACATAACCAGAAGCATCCAGATTCCTGAGAATAATTGACTACATAGCTAATTATGTCCCCACTGATACATAATCTGAGTAAATCACAAATAAGAGACCTATCCAAGAATTCACAAGTAATCTCAATATGATTTATTTTTCTTTTTTAATCCATGGAAGAACACCAGGAGTTCAGTTAGAAATGTTATCCCCCTGGTATTAAGTTGGGTGATCCTCTATAATGACTATAAGAGAAAAGAGATGATATTCTAAAGAGAAGCTATCAACATCAAACAAAACAGCCTAACAGCCTTAATGTGGGGTTATTATGTTCAGTGGTCCCTTTTGTAATAAAAGTATTAAGATACAGAAGATTTATCTCAGAGAGAAATACTGCTGCATTGTACATGTAACACCATTGGTTTTATGGACATAGAAAAAGAAGGGCTTTCAAATCTGGAGACCACAAAACCTCTGTGAACCTGGTGTGCACTGCCTTAGACAGAGAACTTGGATCTCGTCAGTGTATAGATTTGTTGGGTAGAGTAGTATAAATTTATACATAGAGAAGTAACTGTAAGCATAAATTTCCAAAAATAGTGTCCCAATTTTTCCATGACTTTTTCCCACATTACAGATTGTCCCCATCTTCTACAATACTTTTTTATGAATCTCTATATCCCAGCCAAATTACACCATTCACAATTCCCTGACAGTATTTGTGTCTTTCATATGTTTTATGCTCTGCCTCAGTCACAAATGTTCCTTTTCATTCATTCTATCAAAATTATGTTCAGTCTCCCTAAAGGCAAATGTAAATGTGATATTGTCCATGAAAAATTCCTAATTACCCTAGGCATAATTAATTTTTTCTACATTTTCACAACAGGGACATTACACTTCTGTCTATCTACATTATACTAAATTATTTATATTACCTCCAACTTAATTCTGAGGACCATTGAAAGACTCTTTTTCTAACTCACCACTGAACCTTACATAGCATCTAGCACACTGTCCACTATATAGTATTTATTTAAATATTTGCATCACAGGAAAACAAATGAGATTTTTAGAAGTAGTTAAGCAAGTGATAAGAAAAGGGAAAAAACATATTTCAGTTGTCTAGCATATTATAGGTGCTATAAAAATATTCTCAGTTAATATTCAGAACTCCATGAGTATGTATCACTCCTTGGTTATTTAGAAATGGGAATGAAACATAAAAGAAATATACCTGGACAATATACTTTGCCCAAGGTCATATGGGTAGAACATGGCTGAACCAAGTTTCAACTTGAGTGTCTCTTACTCCAAGACATGCCTTACTTCTTGTCCATCACACCAAATCTTTGCTCCCAGCCTTTCTGTCCTGTATGAAAGGAGTGGAGCAATGACAGTTCAGTTCAGTTCAGTTCACTCACTCAGTCATGTCCGACTCTTCATGACCTCATGGACTGCAGCACACCAGGCTTCCCTGTCCATCACCAACTCCTGGAGCTTACTCAAACTCATGTCAATTGAGTTGGTGATGTCATCCAACCACCTCATCCTCTGTTGTCCCCTCCTCCTCCTGCCTTCAATCTTTCCCACCATCAGGTTCTTTTCTAATGAGTCACTTCTTCACGTCAGGTGGCCAAAATATTGGAGTTTCAGCTTCAGCATCCTTCCAATGAATATTCAGAACTGATTTCCTTTAGGATGTACTGGTTGGCTCTACTTGCAGTCCAGGGGACTCTCAAGAGTCCTCTCCAACACCACAGTTCAAAAACATTAATTCTTTGGCACTCAGCTTGCTTTATAGTCCAACTTTCACATCCATACATGACTACTGGAAAAACCATAGCTATGACTTGATGGAACTTTGTTGGCAAAGTAATGTCTCTGCTTTTTAATATACTGTCTAGGTTGGTCATAGCTTTTCTTCCAAGGAGCAAGTGTCTTTTAATTATTTCATGGCTGCAGTCACCATCTAAGTGATTTTTCAGCCACCCCCCAAAAAGTCTCTCACTGTTTCCATTGTTTCCTCATCTAGTTGCCACAAAGTGATTGGACCAGATACTGTGATCTTAGTTTTCTGAATGTTGAGTTTTAAGACAATTCTTTCACTCTCCTCTTTCACATTCATCAAGAAGCTCTTTAGTTCTTTGCTTTCTGCCATAAGGGTGGTGTCATTTGTGTATCTGAAGTTATTGATACTTTTCCTGGCAATTTTGATTCTAGCTTGTGCTTCATGTAGCCTGGCATTTCACATGATATACTCTGCATATAAGTTAAATAAGCAGGGTGAAAATATACAGCCTTGATGTACAATGAAAACTTATGTTCAAAATAATATCAATTAAATCATTCAAGAGCATAGGCTGGAAATCTATTTGAGTTATTAATTTATGGAATTTTCCAAGGACACATTCATATCCTGAAACAAAGGGTAATTTGATACTCAATGACATTGGGCAAACATATTCCCTAAGAGCTCAGAAAGGAGATAGAGCCAAGTGCACTTGAATGAAAGCCCTTGAATGTTAGTTGAAATTTAGGAAAATAAGGAGGCCTTTATGTGTCAGGCACACGATTAGGTCTTCTACCAGAGTAAGAGATATATTCAACCCCATCTGAGTATTTGGATCTAGTCAAGTATTGAAATATCTCACATGGATCTTACACCTTCTAATTTAGGGTAAATTTTGCCAGAGGTTATATTTTATTATCTTTACAACCCTGCCGTGAAGGTAGTAAGGGTGACATACATTTATTCATCTCTTCATCAATTCATTCATTCATACATTGACTCATTGATTATTTTATCCACAAAGGAAATTACTGATGATTTGCTTTGTGATAGACATAGTTGTAGGAACTGTAAGATACAAATATAAAATAGTCCTTGGTGTTTAGTATCACTATTCTTATTTCAGATTGACAATTTGAGTTCATGATAAAAGAACTGATTTACCCAACTATATAGAATGATTTAAGAGCAGGGAAGAAATTGTAATCATATTGTCTAATTACCTAGGAGGTCAAAGAAAATCCTAGGCTTGCTAAAAAAGTGTAACAAAATTAAATAAATAAATAAGTATAACAACTACAAAATTGGTAGCTATATGAACACTATTCCAATCTTATCCGCTATTTTATCCTCTTTTATTCAACCTTTCTCTCAGGAGTCCTGGATAGAGCTCTTCTGTCCTGGACTATTTTGTCCATAAGACTCACTAGACTAAACAAAATATTTTAATTAGGTTTTTGTTAATGCAAAGGTGAGCACACAGAGGCAAAGGCTGAGTACTGCAGAGTTGGAATTTGTCACCTATCACACAAATTAAGTTGCTGATAGATTCAGTATTAGGGACTGGAGCCTTCCTTCTAAATTCAATGCTCTCTTAGCTATACCCAAGAGTCATTTAGGTTCAATGCAAAGACACTCCTAAAAAGATACAGTGTTGTCACATATGCAAAGGATACTTAGCAGGCCTCCTTCATATAAGCATTCCATTTAAATAGAGAGATACCAATGATTCTGTTACAACATACGGGCTTGCCATTATACACGGGATAACATCATAGCATCTATTTGAAGAGTTTCAGGATAATGACTTGTTCAAATTGTGACTCCTTCAAGCCTATCTTTGATGTTTGATATTCATCATTTCATTATGCTGGGAAGGAGAAAACATGTATTGATCATATACTGGATATATATATTACCCAATTAAAAAAAAATCTCAGAACAGTACTATCATTATTATGTGTCAACTAGGGTTTCAGAGTCATATAAATTATACATAAAATAAGCATAATTTGACTTGTTTATTGGGTCACTTTTGTTGTTGTTCAGTCACTGAGTCATGTCCCACTCTTTGTGACCCTGGAGACTGCAGCATGCCAGGCTCCTCTGTCTTCCGCTCTCTCCAAGAGTTTGCTCAAAGTCAAGTCCATTGAGTCAGTGTCGCTATCTAACCACTTCATCTTCTGCCACCCCTTTCTTCTTTTGCCTTTAATCTTTCCCAGAATCAAGGTCTTTCCCAATGTGCAAACTCTGAGTCACCGTATTCATCCATATAATGGGGCCTATTATTATTAAAATAAGTTTTCCAACCAAAAGGATTGTGAAGAAATAAGCTTTCTAAATTATAAACTGATACACAGTTCAGGGTAGGTTTTTTTTTTTTTAAATGTTGCTTGATTCCACCAGCAAATGGGCCTGCTTCCAAAGGTGGATCAAGGGCATCATAAGGCCCACTTTCATTTCAGTAGTCGCTCTGACGGCCTTTTCCAAGATAAGTAGTTAGCATTGAAACATTTCTTTCTTATTGTCTTATTGTCTTTATTAAAAGGGTATGTTTCCCATGCCCATATTCACAATATTAAATAAATAATCAGTCTTGATAAAAGCTATTAAATAGTCTAATATTTTAAAGTTCTTACAAATGCAAAAATCCATTGGTGTCTATCTGAATGTTTTTGCAGATGTTAGTAGTATATAATGTGCATGGTACAGAAATCTCTAATGCATCAGTTAGAGCGTTATATCTCAGGGACTTATTCATCTAGCTCAAAGCACTTGGTGATATTTAAATAGCTGAGACTGGATCATAAAGTTATGAAACATGTCTTTTTTTTTCTGTTCTGTTAAATTAACATAGCATAACAAAACAAAAAAATTCAAATTTGTTAATTTTGATTCATATTGATCAGGGTAAAGGGAATGAATGTGTTCTGACCCACTTGTTGAGTGGTTACTACATGCTATCACAGTGCTAGTTATTATAAATATATGTGATTTATTCCTTATATATAATTTGTTCAGAAAGAGAAATCAAGGTGAAGAGATATTGAACAAATGTCAAAGAGCACACAGAGAACAGACCTGAAGCTATGATGAAAACCTAGATCTATCTGTCTCTACTTAGCTGATACCTAATCTCCTTTATTACATCATGGACCACAAAGTATGAAAGCTTTTGTCATCAAGAGCACCTGTATTTCTTAAGCAATTATTTTTTTCTTTTATAAGTAAATAAAAATATAATAAAACCAGTCAGTACTCTTCCAGTCAGTACTCTATAAATCAAAATATAATAAAACCAGTCAGTACTCTGATCAGCCTAAGATAATCCAACTCCACTGCAATGAAAATTTGGCAAAATAATAGTGAATAAATAATCTTCATGTCTGTTTCCCTGATAGCTCACTTGGTAAAGAATCCATCTGCAATGTGGGAGACCTGGGTTCAATCCCTGGGTTGGGAAGATCCCCTGGAGAAGGGAAAGGCTACCCACTCCAGTTCTGGCCTGGAGAATTCCATGGACTGTATAGTCCATTGGGTGGCAAAGAGTCAGACACTACTGAGTGAATTTCACTTTCACTTTCTGTTTATTTATTCAGTCTTAGAGTAGAATTAAATGTCTGTGATGCTTCAAAAATTGGAAATAGTCAAAAACTAATGTTCATATATTTT
This sequence comes from Bos indicus, assembly GCF_029378745.1. Taxonomy (NCBI): domain Eukaryota; kingdom Metazoa; phylum Chordata; class Mammalia; order Artiodactyla; family Bovidae; genus Bos; species Bos indicus. Next base: position 14,756,816 of record NC_091788.1, on the reverse strand, counting down.
GAGAACTAGAGGTTTTAGATTTGGGAACCAGTAAATTAAGCATAGTATGCTAAGTTCAGAATGCCCATAGGTAACTCAGTGGAAGACTCTTTTACTCAGTACTGAATGGAATGAACTAGAGATGAAAAAGCATATACTACTTGAAATCAGTTCTTGGCTTTCCCCATTTTCAAGGGTCCTGAGACTGAGCTAGACTAAGAAGTAGGTTCTGAGAGATTCAGGTTCAAGCATCATTTTCCATTCTATACCTAAAGATATTCCTTTCCTAGTCCACCCTCGCCCCATTATTCCTCGCAAGTGTGCCTGAGCAATTAAGGCTTTGCCCCAATTCGTATATAGTCTTCCTTTTAAAGGTGAGTTTCCACACTGAATTTCTCTTTCTCTCTGAATATCTATAGCATTTATCATTTAGAATTTCTACATTTCACTTGGCTGATTATGGCTCACGATTATAATCATTTTCCTAATCTCATATACCCAACTCATACCTTCCGATAAGCAGGAAGCACTGTACTTTCCATAGATCTTTTAAAATATCCAACTCTTTATGAGATTATCAAACATAATAAATCTTCACATCTCAAATATTTGCCTTGAAGGCAAATTGCCTTACTGAAAGGGTTTAAGGAATATTTGAGATGTGAAGATTTGTTATGTTTGATAATCTCATAAAGAGTTGGATATTTTAAAAGATCTATGGAAAGTACAATGCTTCCTGCTGATCGGAAGCACTGTATATTATATTATCCATACCTGGACACTTTTGAGAGTGAAAGGAGGCTCTCACCCCATGAGACAACAGTAACACCTGTGAAAACTGAGGCTGTATGAGCAGGCTGGTAATTATGGTCACCCTCTCTCCCCTGGGGTTCCCAAGAAGCTCAGAGACAGTGTCGTAATATTTTTACCTGTCCCTGATAGGCAGGCAGAGCCACAGCTACTTCCCATTCCACATCAACTCTCAACTCACATCAGCACATCAAGGGCCCTTGTTGGCTTTTCTAAGTCTGTGGACTTTGATTCCTGGGATGCAGTTACTCCTCAGTGGAGAGGGTGGAGGAACACTGTCCCGATGGAGAAATGTCCAGCCTCACGTTTTCTCTCTGACTCTCAGATCCTATTACTTAGGCCCTTCAATTCAGCATAAATTCAGTCTACCCTTCATGAGGTGATTTTCTTTATGGCCCTGCAGCCCTGTGCCTCCCTCGGCCTTCAGCTCCACAGTTTGTGAGGCAATAGAGCACATATCTGAACTACTTTTAGACATGGTTCAAATGCTTCCCCTCTTAGCCACCTAGAACCCATTCACATGCCACCAAAAATTTTATGAGTTAACTTTCTAAAATACTCTTTGACTGTTAGAAGGATAGTCAGTCAACGGTTAAATCCACATTTGAGAGAATTTTACCTCAAGCTCGGTCAACAGAGCCTGTTATAGCATTGTCATCTGCACCATACAGCCTAGCTCATAGCCGTTTCTTCACCAGCCTTGGGTGTATTTCCAAAAAAGATTTGGTGTTAGTCTCACAAAGAATTTTTTAAAGTTCTGTTCTCTTTGAATATTTTGTCAGAGTCATTTTCTGTTCTTCCTATTCCCTCTTTATCACATCATTTTAGTGGTATTACTGATACCATCAGTAACAACAGAGGGTAACTTTAAAAAGCAACTCTAAAAGCTTACATACTCTGATTCATTTTAGATACATAGATGCACAAAGTCAGTAAGAATTCTTTATCATTTCCATTTTGCTGCAGAGAAAACTGAACTTCCGAGAATTTTAAAGTATTTCCAGGGTCTAAGAGAAAGTGACTGAGTCATGTTACAGAGTCTGTATCTGCTGGAGCCATATTTTGTACAAACACTGCAAGTTCCTCCTTACAACAACGGTTTGCGATGACCTTCCCTAGCACCAGTGACAGGAAGTTGAAAGAATGGGTGAAACACGGAGGTGAATGCCAGTCACTAGCCAGCAGCCCCTGTTCATAAAATGCCCCTTTATTTTTCTGCTTGATGGATCTCTGTTTGCAATGGTGTCAGCTCTCTTTTTCTGGCAACATATCCATCTGGTTTGAACACTTCAGCTTTGACCTTAAGTTTATGTTCCTTTATATTCTCATCGATGAATGAGATCCCTTGGGACATATAAGGGGTTGCCTGGTACCTTTTAATCATTAGTATTGCCTTTTGAATATCTTGTATCATTCTGCTGATGCTAGAAACATCAGTGCCTCATTTTACACAGGTCAGCAACACTGTGTACACCAGTTTTAAGTTACTCTGCCTTTGTGTCAAATAGTATTGCACTCATTACCCTCACGTGGGCTTTTCTGATAGCTCAGTTGGTAAAGAATCCACTTCCAATGCAGGAGACCCCGGTTTGTTTCCTGGGTCAGGAAGACCACCTGGAGAAGGGATAGGCTACCCACTCCAGCATTCTTGGGCTTCCCTTGTGGCTCAGCTGGTAAAGAATCCTCCTGTAATGTGGGAGACCTGAGTTTGATCCCTGGATTAGGAAGAGCCCCTGGAGAAGGGAAAGGTTACCCACTCCAGTATTCTGGCCTGGAGAATTCCATGGACTGCATAGTCCACTGGGTCACAAAGGGTTGGACACGACTGAGAGACTTTCACTTTCACTTTTACCCTCCTAGCTGAATTCAGTTGCATCTTAAATTGATTCTTCAGATGTAGAAAATGTACTGCCAGTGTTGCATCAGGAAAGGTCAGACATGTTTTGATATATATCTGTAATGTCTCTGATCAGTATTAAAATATGCAGTATATTGTGGTGCAGAATAAGGCTTCAGATTTGGCTTGAAGGTCTAACTCTATCACTAATCTGTCTGATGATGGGAAGGTGACTAAATGGTCCTGAAGCTCATTTTTCTCATCTAATGGTCATTATGATTTCGTATCATTTTTCTTAAAATGCCTGAGACAGTTTAATGGCTGAATAAATAGTAACTCTCGTTAAAATTAATAGTAATGACTCCTACTAAATCAGTAATTAATGCATTATTTTTTTGTTTTGTTTAAAGAAGGTGACAGTAAGTCTTAGAAGCTGTAATAGGTATCAAGTTGAGATGGTACCTCAAATACAGGGGATAAGGTATGGGGAGTGTTAAAAAGTAAACCAGCTCAAAGACATGTGGGCTTTGGCTGGAAAAGGCCTGAGTAGATTAAAATCACTTCACCATAAGACTCAATTCAGAAAAACATAACTCTTTCCTAAAATGTTTTACTATTTCCATTCAAGTGATTAACAGAGTTGTTTTTATTAGATAATTGATCCTTAATACTTGCTTGTACACTTTTTTTTTTTTTTTGGTTCCAGACTATTTTTTCAATCATACTCTCATAACTGAATCCTCTGCAGTGCAATGAAAGAATCATTTAACTCAGATATCCATCTCTGGTGGGTGGCATTTTATTTAATGTAGTTGGAAATGTAAATTCATTGAGGGCACCAAGGGATGGCATTTTTATGAGAAGAACATTCCTCAAGCAGAAAGGTCACACAGGACAGAAAAGAGAACATAACTGGAACTGGAAGACCAATCATTAACAATGTGTGACCTTGACAACTGAGTGAATTCCTCTGGGGTTAAATCTTCTCATCTGTTAAACAAGAAGATGGTGTATTTGATGAGCTGTGATGTTCTTTGTTGAGTTTTAATCATTAAACCTTAAGACGGACTTTAAGGAATTTTTGTTTTCCTTCTTTGTTTGAAACTCACATGCAGTGAATTAAATTAATCAGAAAATTCAATTTATAGCTCTGTCAACACTGAGGTTTATTACTATTTTTATAGTTTTTTTGTTTGTTTGTTTGTTTGTTTATCTCTTTTCCAATCATCTCTGATATTCACATTCATACCGTCTCCACCACAGGAACCTGCTCTAATAAATTAATGTTTTTGGATGATTGTTAGACACATATTTTTTTATCACATAAAGAATATCATGCTATACATTTCGTTCTATTACATATGTTTGCCCTAACACTATGTTACTGTTTGTATTTCTAGTTCATTGCTTCTGAATGCCAGTCAATGTCTTCCATAATTAGCTATTCCCCCAGCACAAGACATCTAGGTTATCTCCATCTAAACATTGCCCCTGGTGGTTCAGTGGCAAAGAACCTGCCTGCCTAAAACCTTACCTATAAAGGTAAAGAATGTAGGAGACACGGATTCAATCCCTGGGTCGGGAAGAGCTCCTGGAAAAGGAAATGCTAACCCACTCTTGTATTCTTGCCTGGGAAATCCCATGGAAAGAGGAGCCTGGTAGGCTACAGTCCATGCAGTCACAAAGAGTTGGACACAACTGAGTGACTCAACAACAGCAACAACAACTATTGCCCCAGATATTCATATTTTGCCAGGATAATTCTTAAGTATTATATTTATAGTTTTGTTGGTATTATGAGCAGTATCCTTTTTGCCCATTCCAAATCTTTTTCCAAACTGCTTCTATCTGGTAATGATAAACACATTGATTTTTCAGTATCTTGTATTTGAACATCTTGCTTACTTTTCTTACTGATATTGATGGTGTATAAGTAGATTCTGTTTGATTTTTTGATAGATAATATTCTGTGCAATAGATGTTTTATTTCTTTGTTTCCTATTTTTATGCATTTTATATCTGTTGCTTTTCTTGTAGCAATCGTAGCAGGTTTCTCTCCTTCATAACGGAGACGGCAATGCAGCCCACTCCAGTACTCTTGCCTGGAAAATCCCATGGACGGAGGAGCCTGGTGGGCTGCAGTCCATGGGATCGCTAAGAGTCGGGCAGGACTGAGCGACTTCACTTTCACTTTTCACTTTTGTGCATTGGAGAAGTAAATGGCAACCCACTCCAATGTTCTTGCCTGGAGAATCCCAGGGACTGGGGAGCCGGGGGGGCTGCCATCTATGGGGTTGCACAGAGTCGGACACGACCGAAGTGACTTAGCAACAGCAGCAGCAGCAGCTCCTTCATAATCTTAAAGAGAATGAGTAAAAGTTTGTCCATTGAATTCCATGTTCTTTGTATTTTTTTGATATATAATGATTGACTGATTTAAGGAGGCTATAGTTCATTATTAGCAGTAAAAACATCTCAATATAAATAAGTAATAAGCTTATAAAAATAAATACTTTTGCTACATCTATTCGTAATCATGTAATTTTTTCTCTTTCAGTTAATTAAAACGGTATTCATGTTGACAGATTTTTTTTTCTCTTTTAAAAAAATTTATTGGAATATAGTTGAGACAGATTTTGTGATATTCAAAGATTTGGTATTTCTTGGAAAAACTATTTTTCATACACAGATATAGTAGTATAATATTTAAATGAAATGAGACCCATATTTTGCTTTATAAATACTGGGTTTATTCTATTATGGAACCAAGGTTAAACCAGTCCCATGAAAAGCTTCAAGACTTTCCTTAATTCTTATTATGAAACTGACTGTATAAAATTATCTCCTTAGAAAGTATTCTTAGCACTCTTGTATGATGTTACTGAAACTGTCTTTTATCTTCTTTTAGGGTGGGGACTGTTGAGATGCTTGGCTTGATGATGATTTCAAAAACTTTAATATTTATTAACCTATTCAAATTTTAAATGTCTATTTGTGCCAGTTTTATCATTATATTATCTTCTGAGAATGTACTCATTTCATCTAGAGTTTTCAAAGTCAAATTTCAAACGTCAAACATATATCTGGCATATATGTCCACATCATTACTATTTAATAATACTTTCAATCTCTATTCTGTATTTGTGGTTGTCCCCTTTTCAGTCTGTATTTTACTTATTTGGGCATTCTTTTCTCTAACAGAAAAACAACTTTTGGGTTTCTGTAACTACATGTATATCCACATAAACTACATATCCATCCATCACAGTGTCAGGTTTATGAGAGACCATAAATATTTCCTGAAAGAATAGCAGAGTTATTGCTTCCACCTTAGTAAGATCTTGGAAATGACCAAGAATTTGGTAGAAACAATATGCTACTTGTAGTTAAGAGATCTGGATCCAAAAAGGGATAAAAATAATTCTTATCAGTGTGATTCTGATCAAGTTACTTAACATCAGGAAGACTCAGTTTCCTCTGCATAAAATTTTTCCCATATAGTCATCGTGGGGATTAAAAATGCTGAGTATGAGAGTACTTTGTAAACACCAATGAATTATAAATAATTAGAGAAGGAAGAAAAGAAGGAAAAACAAAGAAAAAAGAAAAAGAGGGGCATAGCTTTACCTAACAATAGCACAGAGAGAATTCTGAGGATAATAGCATCTTCTATTCTAAGTAAAACAAAACCAGGATTTGATGCCAAAATATGGGATTTTGGCCCCCTACTGATTCTATTTGTTTGATTTTAGACAAATCTCTAACTTTTCAAATATAAAATTGGAGATTACATTTAACACATAGGATTCCTAGAGTTTCAAACAAGACGATAGATTTTTAAAATTATGTAAACTGAATAGTGTTTCTTATAGCGATTCATTTAAATAGACATGCACTAGAAATATGTCCAAATATTGTTAGAAAACCAGTTTTTTGATGAAATTTTTCAGACTGCCACTAAAAGCCTTTCTACATTTCATTTTTTTGAGTGACTGCCATACTGCTTTCGTAGTAGCTGTACCCATTTAAATTCACATCAGCAGGGTAAGACTGTCTCCCTTTCTTTATAATCTCACCAATACTTATCGCTTTTCCTTTTGATAATTGCCATATGAAAAGATGTGGGGTGATAATTCATTATGGTTTTGTGTTTTCTCTGATATTAGTGACTTTATACCTTTTCAGATACCTGCAGATCAGTGTATATCTTCTTTGAAAAATGTTTATTCAAATTCTTTGGCCACTTTTTTGTCAGATTGTTTGATTTTCTTGTTATTTATTTTGTTTCTGCTGTTGAGTTGTAGAAGTTTAATATATATTTTGAATATTAACTCCTTATCAGGTATATGGTTTGGAAATATTTTCTCCTATTTCTTAGGTTACCTCCTATTTTATTGTTTTCTTTGCTGTGCAATAGCTTTTTAGTTTGATGAGGCCCTACCTGTTTATTTCTGTTTTAGTTGCCTGTGCTTTTGGTGATGCACATAAAAAAATTTACTGCCAAAACCCATGTCAGTGAGCTTTGTTCCCATATTTTGTTCTAGGGGTTTTATGATTTCAGATCTTACAAATAAGTCTTTGATCCATGTTTAGTTAATTTAGCAGCTCATGATAAAGGTCTAAGTTCAATCTTTTGCATATCAATATGTAGTTTTTCCCAACACCATCTATTAAAGAGAATATCCCTTCTGCATTGTGTATTCTTGGCACCCTTTCAAAGACAAGTTGACTGTGTATGTGCGGGTTTATTTTAAGGCTTTCTATGTGTTTCACTTGTCTGTGTGTTTATTTTTATGTTTTTATGCCAAAATCCCATGGGCGGAGGAGCCTGGTGGGCTGCAGTCCATGAGGTTGCGACTGAGCGACTTCACTTTCATTTTTCACTTTCCACTTTCATGCACTGGAGAAGGAAATGGCAACCCACTCCAGTATTCTTGCCTGGAGAATCCTAGGGACGGGGGAGCCTGGTGGGCTGCCGTCTATGGGGTCGCACAGAGTTGGACACGACTGAAGTGACTTAGCAGCAGCAGCATACCAAAACTATGCTGTTTGATTACAATAGGTTTGCAGAGTGAGTCCCACAGGTTTGTTCTTATATAACAAGATTTCTTTGGCTATATAGGGTCTTTTGTGGTTCCATACACATTTTAGAAATTTTTTCCTATTTCTGTGAAAAATGTGCCTGAAATATTCATTGGTATCATAGTGAATCTGCAGATTTCTTTGGGTAATATGGATATTAAGAAAATAAATAAATAACATTAACCCTTCCAAAGCATGAGTACAAGATACTTTTCACCTGCATGGGTCTTCAATTTTTTTCATCAATGTCTCATAGTTTTTATACAGACCAATGATCACACTTCTAGGTGTACAGTCAAATGAAGTAAAATCAGTATTTCTAAGATATATGTGTACTCTTATGTTTACTGAAGCTATTCACAATAGCCAAGGCATGAAAACAGCTTAAGTATCTATCGGTAGATGAATAATTAAAGAAACTGTCACACACATGCACACATGGAATTTTATTCAACCTTGAAAAGGACAAAAGATTGTAGTTTACTGCAAAGTTGATGAACCTAGAGGACATATGTGCTGATGTGCTCAGTCGTGGCCGACTCTTTGCAACCCCATGGACTGTAGCCCACCAGGTTCCTCCGTCCATGGAATTCTCCAGGCAAGAATACTGGAGTGGGTTGCCATTTCCTTCTCCAGGGAGAGGATGTATGCTAAGTAAAATAAGGCAGACAGAGAGTGACGAGTACAGTATGATCTCACTGATATGTGGAATCTAAAAATGTCAGATTTACAAAAGCAGAGAGTAGAACAGTGCTTACAGGGACTGGTGTGGGGGTGGAATAAGGAGATATTGGTCAAAGGGTACAAACTTTTGATTACAAGATGAATAAGTTCAGGGATCTAATGTACAGGACAGTGATTATAGTAATAATACTACATTGTATACATAGAATTTGCTGTCATTAGATCTGAAGTATTTTCACTACACACAGTAAAAGAGTCAACTATGTGAGGTGATGGGTGTATCAACCAGTCCAATTGAGTAATCATTTCACGATGTCAACATATATTAAAACAAAATATTTTACATACTAAATATAGATCCTTGTTTTTGTCAATTTTATCTGAACAAAGTTGAGGGGAAAAATCCAAACTTCATCTGCTAGCTATACTGCAATAAAGCTGGAGGAAGAAAAAGTCCCTTTCTATCAGATCCAAAAGACACAGTATTTTTTTTTTTTTTTTTGCTGATTTCAATACTAAATTGTCATATACATGCAATTGCTCAAGCAGTATGTGTTTCCTTCAAAGACAATTGCTGAACATCTACAATCCGCACTAAACTAAACAATGCAATGATTACAAAACTCACCAGAGCGAAATGAACATTTAAGAAAGAAGATTATGAATGTAAGTAAGAGCAACATATAATGAAACATGCCAAATTTATAAGCAAAGGTGAGGGGAAAAAGCTGTGATTTGAAAGGAAAGGAAGCCAATTCTTAACATAGGGGTGTGGAAAGCTGAAGGGTTAATATATAGAGGAATCTGTTTAAAATGGGTCATTTTCATATGTGTTTGGAAGTGTAGGTGAAAAAAGACATGTTCAGAAGAGGAAATGAAACACAGCTATGAACTGGGGAGAACTCAGGCTACACTGAGAAATTACAAATTTCCTGGAGAGCTTAAATGGAAGGGTTCGTGGGTAGGAGCTCAGGGATCATGGAGAAATTATGGTTTGTGTAAACTGAAGTCTGATACACCATGCTAAAGGATGTTGAGTGTAATCAGAAGGCAATCTGAAATCACAGAGGATTTTCAACAGAAATGTAATGTGATCAGAATCAAATTTAAAAAAAATGATTGAGAGTCCCATGTGTAGGTCACTGAAATAATTCATATCCAGCAAATGAGTTATGGATAGGAGGTAGTGGTTTGGGGAAAGAAAGGGCGCCGATGTGAAAATATCATGCAAAGTAGAATTAAGAGGAGTAGTCAGATTGTAGTCAAACTACTGATATCTTCTTTCTCCATATTACATACAGGTATCTATATCTATGTGTATATACAGGACTTCCCAGGTAACACAGTGGTAAAGAATCTTCCTGCCAAATCAGGAGACACAGGAAACATGTGTTCAATCCCTAGGTCTGGAAGAGAGCCCGGAGGAGTAAATGGCAACCCACTCCACTATTTTTGTCTGGAGAATTCCATGGACAGAGGAGCCTGGCGGGCCATAGTCCATGGGGTCACAGAGTTGGACACGATTAAGTGACTAACACTCCGCTACTATAGCACAGACACACACAGAGCTACATGAAAACCAAGGCCTTGAAAGGGACGCATGCAAGTGAGGGACCTAGCCATATGCACGCTGCTAGCTTTGTGATAAAATTGTCTCTGAACATATAATAAAGCCATATTTTGTGATATTTTCTCATAAACAGGAGTTCTACTCTAGAGTGGTTGAGGGTGAGAAGCTGGCAGCACATCTAGGGAGAAATATCTGTGCATGATAATTATACATTGGTGATACTGGAGGCAAAGTAGACAGAAAGGCAACCATCCTTGGCAAGGTAGTCGCTGGGGGATACTAAATAATTGACTATTAAGATAACACACAACACAATCTCTTTAAGGGAGATAAATTTGAAGGAAAGGCACACTAATGAACTGTGTCCAAAAGTATACAAACAGCAATGGCAATGTGGCATGAGGCTAATTTCCTCTCCACTGTGACCATTTGCTTGCTGGAGGCGTTAATGGCACTAATTGCTTGGGGACGGCTCTGTGAAGTCCATTTCATCTGCTTTGCTGAGAAATATCTGAGAAAACAATAAAATCTCAAGATTGCTGTTTGCAACCCTTTCACAAATCAGCTACAATTTATCCTAGTAGGATTTGATATTAAGAGAAAAGCCTACTTCCCATCTGTATGGACCCGATAAATCTCCCTTCAACCCAGGAACAAAGGTCTTCCAAATTAACTCTTCATGGATGGGTTGCTTGTTGCCATTTCTGCGTCAACACAGATGGGTATTCGTGCTGTAATTCTGTTCCTGAGCCCAATCCTCTGATTACTCTAAAACAGCAAACAGTGAAAGCAAGATGACAGGCAGAAAATGAAAGACTTTAGGTACATAGAGAGTCCCTGAACAAAAGTAAATCATTGTTGTTTTATTTTTAAGTAATTGGCTATTAAGAAACTTGGGCTTGGCACAATTAAATTATCCAAGTAAACTAGAAATTGTGTTTACCCGCAAAACACATGTAAGATCATGGTAATTAGGCATGGCCTAAACAGCTGACGGCTAAGCAGAAGACCCCATATGATTCTGAAGTACCATAGAAAAGAAGATACATGGAATAATGGGAAAAAATGCCCTTCTCCCTAACCCCAGAAGTCAGAATTAGCTGTCACTGTTGCAGAACATCTCGAGAGAAGCGAAATCAATGGCAAACCTGCAAAGATGTGAAGGCAAGAGAAGAAAAACTGAACTGTATTTTTTCTCCCTCTGTCTTCTTTTGTAATTGTCAGTGATTGTCCCTGTATTTTGCAGGATTCAGGATAGTAATTATGGCTCCACTATAAAATTTTGAGCATTTTTTTGCATTCTATAGTGGCTGGAGTGGCAAGTAGAGCATGTTGCAGAGGTTGAATGGTTAAAAAATACCCCCTTGCAATCAACCACTGTGATCAAGATGGAGGACTTTACTGTTACCATCTTCACAGCTTCCCTGGTGGCTCAGACAGTAAAGCATCTGCCTGCAATGCGGGAAACCTGGGTTCGATTCCTGGGTCGGGAAGATCCCCTGGAGAAGGAAATGGCAATCCACTCCAGCACTCTGGCCTGGAAAATCCCATGGACGGAGGAGCCTGATAGGCTACAGTCCATGGGTTTGCAAAGAGTTGGACATGACTGAGCGACTTCACTATCACTATTATCTTCACAGCCAGCTCGTGACATTATGATACTATGCATCAGTGTGACACTCTCTGAAGAGAATATACAGGATGTCATCTTCAGGGGAATGAAAACACTACCTGGTTTAGGATATTAGACATTTCTGCAACATGCTGCTACAGAACAAAGTTGAATATTCTTCTACTGAAGTCATCAGCTGAAACTCCCATGGCTTGTAGCTACCAGATAGCAGGTTACATGTTTAGTGCTCCTACTAACAATTGGTGGTAAAATTTACATGCTCATAAACAACCAAGAGCAGACATAGAATTGATATATCTAGCAATGATTTTGGCTGTCACACATGGACGTTCAGGTAGTGTCCTGCAGAAAAGTACCCCAAAAGAGGTGGGCAAATTGAGTGCCCAGTGGGTCTGCCTCCAAGGGGGCACTTTTGCAAATTTGCTCTAAGACCTTGGCTTTAAATAGATAGTCATCTCATAGATTGTACATGAATGGGTTGTTTCAGCCTAAATCACCCAGAGCAGCAATTTTTTATGTTGAGGCAGCCCAAAAGGACCTCATGGTATGTGTGAGACTTTTCTCCTGTTGACAGCTCCCCTTCTTCTTAGAACCATACCACCAGGAGAATTGTGGGCAAGAGTTACACTTTTAAGTAATATAAGTAGGCTTAGTTCCAATCACAACCACTTCTGCCATTCAGGGATGAGTAATCCGAGACAAACCGTTTAACGTCTCACAGTACAAGTTTCTGTTTCCTCACCTCAACTTTCAGAACTGAAGTCTTCTTCAAGGAGTCAAAACACAGCAAGTAGGAGCAGTGAATTTTTGGACTCTGTCTGCATTGGTGATGTTGTCAGTCTAAACTGTCTCTCCTCCATTTTACAGTAATTCTATTTTTGGCACAACTAGTATACTTAGGCGTTCTAATTGAGCAGCACTTCTGTTTGACATACTTTGGTCAAAACTTTTACTTGGAAATTGCATTTTTCAATAGAACTATTTAAAAAAATCCTGGCAATCATCTTTCCTCTAGCTAAGTGAACAGTTGGGGCTAGAGGCAGTTCCACAATTTGGCAGCTTCTCAAGAGATAAAGAAAGTGCATACAGAATAATTGGTAACATTTCATTTTTCAAATTCAGGATTTATCATCCAAACTACTTCAAAATTCACATGTACTTAAATATATGTTTATTCCTCTATGGAAAGATCTTCCAAGAAATACCAAGTGACCCCTCCTCTCAAGATGCTTCTGCTCCAATGAGGGGAAAAGCCATATAACTAAGGGACTGTAGAGAAACTCATTCATTGATTGGTGGATCAGTTCACTCGTTTATTCAACTAATATTTGTTGAGCATTTGATGTGCACGAGAAACTGTTAATGGGTCTCCCACACAGCAGGCAGACTCTACATCTGGGGAGCAGGGAAGCCCTATTAGAAACTGTACCAGATGCTAGTGACAGTGAGATGCACTGGATATCCTGCCTAAAAGGAGTTCACAGTCTGAATGGAGAGAGACATAGCAATGCAATCATTACATTCCTGTGTGAAAAGTAGTAACCTGTGTAGAGATTTGTAGAACAGGGCTAAGATCTTTATGGGTTAAAGTATGGAACTGTGTTTCCACCAAGACTCTAGTATGAAACCCCTCATGAACATTGGCCCAGTGTTAAGGATTCTCACACTTTCTTGTTTTTCTGTTTCATCTGGCCTGAAAGGTCATCCAAGTCTTCTTGATAGAATTCTACTCATTCTCAAGGCTTTATTTTTCAATTGAGATTGAATTGACATATAGCATTAGTTTCAAGGATGCAACATAATGGTTTGGTGTTTGTATATATTGTGAAAAAATCAGCTCAATAAGTCTATTAATGTCTGTCAACATACACAGTTACAATTTTGTTTTTCTTGTGATGAGAACGTTTAAGATTTACTCTCTTAAGATGATGAACAGGCGAGCCCTCCATTCCTCTTCTAAGGACTCTAATCTCTGTTCCTGCGGTTTGTTGTAGTATCAGGAAGCAGCACACCTGGGCTGGATCACCTCTGTTCCCAACAGGAATGCTCTCATTGAGTTAAAAATTTAGTGTTATGCTTTAGCCCTTATGACTTTCAGTATAAGAACTGTCTATTGATTCACCTGAATCTATCACAACAATGTTAGTCAGTTATACACTAATACAAAATAAAATAAATAAATACAAAGAATGGTTTATTGGAAAAAAAAAAAAGATTTACTCTCTTAGCAACTTTCAGTATTACTAACTGTAATCACCATCTTATATTTTATACCAATGACATTTATTCACAGCTGGCAGTTTGTACCTTTGATTCCCTTTACCCATTTTTGTCCATCCAGCTTTAGTAGTGGTAGTAGTGGTTTAGTCGCTAAATCGTGTCCGACTCTTGCGACCCCTTGGACAGTAGCCTGCCAGGCTCCTCTGTCCATAGGATTCTCCAGGCAAGAATACTGGAGTGGTTTGCCATTGTACCCACTTCTCTGCATCTGAGTTCATTATTTTATGTTTTTTGTTTGGCTTTGTTTTCAGAGTCTATATGTAAGTGGGGTCATATAGTATTTGTCTGTCTGACTTAGACTCAACTTCTGTCACAACTTCTGCTATGAAACATTCAGGCAGAATTCATTGCTCTGCCCAGCATAAATCCATATGCAGTTACAAAGATAGCAGTTAAGTCTATTTTATTATGGTCTTAAATAAAGTCTTATTTGTTCACATTACTGTTTTCCCTATTAGGCTGGGGATCCCTGAAGGCTGGCTCTCCTTCCTTCTGGATACTACAGATATCTAGCATGGTATCCAGTGCATGCAAGTCTTAGAGATGGCCTACTGAACAAATTAAGGGATGAGTTTTACTGAGACCTTTGTAGATAGGGAGTCCAAGTGTAGAGTTTTCTCTAAACACTTTGAGGATAACTTCCATTGCTCACAATTATACATAAATGATTGGAAATAATTAGATAGGTTATCATTCCTAAATGTAAATATAGTTTTAACAGTGCTTTTCTAGAGAAAATAACATGGGTTTGGGGAGGCCACCAACACAGTATGAATCTGTTTTTCATTTATCCTTATGCTTTTCTCCAAGAATCTTAACTATTTTGAACCTTAGTCTGCCTCATACCATTTTTAACAATTAAATATTAACCTTCTACTTCATTCAACTTAAAAGATTGGCCTTGCTGAGATATACATATTTGAAGATTCTAACAAACTTGGGTAACACATTATTGTAACTCTGCAATGCAGTGTTCATCTATTTGGGATTGCCCATTTCATGACATGCAGCAAACCTTGTGTGTTTTCTGAGGCAAGTCCATTTCCTAAGAAATGACTTTCAGATCCATGATAAGATTACACTCCACATGCTGCCAGTGTTAAAGGAGATGTCACCTTGATGGCAAGGTGACAAGGAAGGTAATAGCATGATAGAACCCAGTATCAACAGACCTAGGAAAAAAGATTATTTCCCAGTTTTCTTTCAGCATTTTAAATCTGCATTCATGAAATGTAATCACAGAATGACTGTAGCTCATGGCAAATGGAATATTCAATGTATAGCCTCCTGGAGCCCAGGGAAAGCTTGTGGGGCAATGATATATTAGGCTTGGAAAAGTCAACAGAGACCTTCTCATACCTGAATTTCTCTTACTACACAAATAACACATTATTCTGCATTGATTCCCCTGTCTCCCCACACCAGGACTTACTACATGTCAGCCACATTTCCCATCATTGCGTCATTCATTCTCTTCCACCAAAAACCTTGTATCTCAATGCACTTCATTTTCCTTGTGTTTGGGCATTTGACTTTCAAGACTTAAACAGTTGGAATTCCTCCTGGAATCTTCCTCCTAGGCTTCCAGACTGAATGAGGTGGACCTCTCTCGTATGTCTATTTCATCATAGTAACATCACATTTACTCTTTCACATCACATTTACTGTGTACTGAAGTACACATTGCTGTTTTTCTCGTTCACGGTAATGGCTTTGCTTCACTCGTCTCCACATCATCCGAATTTAGGAAAGTGACTGACAATAATAGACATCTATTAATGTCTTATCTAGGAAGCCATGAAGAAAGGAATGAGATTGTAATTGAGTAAGAGTTAGTGAATTTGTAACACTGTATCCATGTGCTGGACTACTTGTCATCACCTAATATGTGATTAACTATCTCTTATGGAAATGAATTAATGAATGAATGAAAGAAGGAAGGGGGGGAGGAGCCAAGATGGCGGAGGAGTAGGACGGGGAGAACACTTTCTCCCCCACAAATTCATCAAAAGAGCATTTAAACGTCGAGTAAATTCCACAAAACAACTTCTGAATGCCGGCAGAGGACATCAGGCACCCAGAAAAGCAACCCAACTCTTCGAAAGGAGGTAGGAAAAAATATTAAAAACAAAAAAAAAGAGACAAAAGAGGGAGGGACGGAGTTCCGTCCCGGGAAGGGAATCTTAAAAAGAGAGAAGTTTCCAAACATCAGGAAACCTTCTCACTGCCAAATCTGTGCCGAGCATTGGAAGCACAGAGGGCAACATAACAGGGAGAAAATATAAATCAACAATTTAAAACTCGCAGATTGCGAGCCCTACGGTAACTCCCCCAGCAGAGAAGCAGCGCAGACGCCTGCATCCGCCATTAGCGAATCGGGGCTGGGCAGGGAGGCGCGGCGTGGGCTGCATCGCTGAGAGTAAGAATCTGGCCTGAATACCCTGAGCGCTATCTGAGCGAAATAATTTGGGCTAGCAAACCAGACTGTGGGATACCTACCACGCGAAAAGCCAGCCCTAACCTAAGACCGCCAGGCCCGCGCACGGAACAAAGGACTGAACAGAGATAGCCGGCTGCAGATCTTCCCCCTCCGGTGACAGGCAGCCAGAGCCGGAAGGGGGCAATCGCAGCCCCAGAGAGACATTATCTATAAAATTGTAAGCAGGCTTCTTTGCTAACTAAAACTTCTTGGGGGTCTGGACGGTCAACATCTGCCTGAGAAGGTGCGCCGGTTTTACATCCAGATAACCGAGTGGCGGGGAGGCGATAAGTCGCAGCATTGGCGCTCGCCTGGGAAGAGCAAATTGGCGCTCGGACCTGGGAAGAGTACAAAACGCAGGCCCAAATGAGTCTGCGCCTCTGAGGACTACCCGAGTGCCTGAACCTGAGCGGCTTGGACCTGCGAGGTGCATGCAGCCCAGGGCCAGCCTCGGATTGTTCCCGGCGGAACAACCTAGAGTCCGAGCAGTGTGGACAGGGAGGCTACACGCGCCGTGAGCGGGGGCAGACCCAGGGTGGCTGAGGCACTGCGAGCCCACGCCAGTGTTATTTGTTTGCAGCATCCCTCCCTCCCTCCCCACAGCGCGACTGAACAAGTAAGCCTAAAAAAAAAAAAAAAAAAGTGTCCTCCACCGTGCCCTTTGAGTCAGGGCGGAAACCAGATACTGAAGAGACTAGCAAACAGAAGAAGATATAACAGAGGGAAACGCCTTGGAAGCTACAGGCAATAGATCAAAACCCTGTGGTTACTACGGACTACATAGGAAGGGGCCTATAGATCTTGAGAAATATAAATCTGACCAAGGAACTAGCCAAAAATGAACTGAACCCACAACACCCACAAAAAAAGAAACAAAAAAGTCCTAGATATATTTTTATTATTTTTACGATCATTCTTTCTTTTTTTTTTTTTTTTTAATTAAAAAAAAAAAATTTTAAGTCCTCTATTGTTCCTTTAATTTTCACTTTTATAACCTATTACTTCGCAAAAAAAAAAAAAAGACCCTATTTTTTTCTTCTTCAGCAAACTTCATATATATATATTTTATAATTTTTTGACCTTGTTGTTTTTTTTTGTTGTTGTTGGTTTTTGTTTTTTTCTTCTTTTCTTTAACATTGTATTTTTGAAATTCCAAACTCTACTCTAGATTTTTAATTTTCGCTTTTTGGTATATGTTATCAATTTTGTACCTATAGTTTTTTTTTTATATAATTTCTGTGATTTTTTTTTTTTCTTCTTCTTCTCTGTTTCTTTCTCTTCTTCTTTTATATAACATTGTATATCTGAAATTCCAAACTTTACTCTAGATTTTCAATTTATGCTTTTTGGTATTTGATATCAATTTTGTACCTGTATTTTCTTTATAATTTTTGTGACATTGTTCGTATTTGTTTGTTTGTTTTCTCTCTTTATTTTTCTTCTTCTTTTTTTTTTTTTTTTTTTTAACATTGTATTCTTGAAATTCCAAACTCTACTCTAGATTTTTAATTTTTGCTTTCTGGTATTAGTTATCAATTTTGTACCTGTACTTTCTTTATAATTTTCGCGACCTTGTTTGTTTTTGTTTGTTCATTTTTCTCTCTTTCTTTTCCTTCTTCTTTTCTTTAACATCGTATTTTTGAAATTCCAAACTCTACTCTAGATTTTTAATTTTCGCTCTCTGGTATTAGTTATCAATTGTGTACCTGTACTTTCTTTATAATTTTCACGACCTTGTTTGTTTTTGTTTGTTCGTTCTTTCTCTCTTTCTTTTCCTTCTTCTTTTCTTTAACATCGTATTTTTGAAATTCCAAACTCTACTCTAGATTTTTAATTTTCGCTTTTATGTATTTGTTACCAATTTTGTACCTTTAAGGACCCAATCTTCAGGACCCATTTTTCACTAGGGAGTGAGATTACTGGCTTGACTGCTCTCTCTCCCTTTGGACCCTCCTTTTTCTCCACCAGGTCGCCTGTGTCTCCTCCCTAACCCCTCTCTACTCTACCCAACTCTGTGAATTTCTGTGTGTTCCAGACGGTGGAGAACACTTAGGGAACTGATTACTGGCTGGATCTGTCTCGCTCCTTTTCATTCCCCCCTTTTATCCTTCTGGCCACCTCTGTTACCTTCCTCCTTCTTCTCTTCTCTGTATAACCCCGTGAACATCTCTGAGTGGTCCAGTTGTGGAGTGCACATAAGGGAGTGACTACTGGCTAGCCCACTCTCTCCACTATTGATTCACCTCATCTCATTTGGGTCACCTCTAACTCCCTCCTCCCTCTTCTCTTCTCCATGTAACCCTGTGAACCTCTCTGAGTGACCCTCACTGTAGAGAAACTTATCATCTTTAATGTAGATGTTTTATCAATGGTGCTGTATAGAAGGAGAAGTTTTGAAACTACTGTAAAAATAAGACCGATAATCGGAAGCAGGAGACTTAAGTCCAAACCCTGACTCCAGGGAACTCCTGACTCCAAGGAACATTCATTGACAGGAGCTCATCAAATGCCTCCATACCGACACTGAAACCAAGCACCACACAAGGGCCAATAAGTTCCAGGGCAAGACATACCAAGCAAATTCTCCAGCAACAAAGGAACACAGTCCTGAGCTTCAAGATACAGGCTGCCCAAAGTCACCCCAAAACTATAGACATCTCATAACTCATTACTGGACATTTCATTGCACTCCAGAGAGAAGAAATACAGCTCCACCCACCAGAACACCGACACAAGCTTCCCTAACCAGGAAACCTTGACAAGCCACCTGTACAAACCCACACACAGTGAGGAAACGCCATAATAAAGAGAACTCCACAAACTGCCAGAATACAGAAAGGACACCCCAAACTCAGCAATTTAAACAAGATGAAGAGACAGAGGAATACTCAGCAGATAAAGGAACAGGATAAATGCCCACCAAACCAAACAAAAGAGGAAGAGATAGGGAATCTACCTGATAAAGAATTCCGAATAATGATAGTGAAATTGATCCAAAATCTTGAAACTAAAATGGAATCTCAGATAAATAGCCTGGAGACAAGGATTGAGAAGATGCAAGAAAGGTTTAACAAGGACCTAGAAGAAATAAAAAAGAGTCAATATATAATGAATAATGCAATAAGTGAAATTAAAAACACTCTGGAGGCAACAAAGAGTAGAATAACAGAGGCAGAAGACAGGATTAGTGAATTAGAAGATAGAATGGTAGAAATAAATGAATCAGAGAGGATAAAAGAAAAACGAATTAAAAGAAATGAGGACAATCTCAGAGACCTCCAGGACAATATTAAACGCTACAACATTCGAATCATAGGGGTTCCAGAAGAAGAAGACAAAAAGAAAGACCATGAGAAAATACTTGAGGAGATAATAGTGGAAAACTTCCCTAAAATGGGGAAGGAAATAATCACCCAAGTCCAAGAAACCCAGAGAGTACCAAACAGGATAAACCCAAGGAGAAACACCCCAAGACACATATTAATCAAATTAACAAAGATCAAACACAAAGAACAAATATTAAAAGCAGCAAGGGAAAAACAACAAATAACACACAAGGGAATTCCCATAAGGATAACAGCTGATCTTTCAATAGAAACTCTTCAAGCCAGGAGGGAATGACAAGACATACTTAAAATGATGAAAGAAAATAACCTACAGCCCAGATTATTGTACCCAGCAAGGATCTCATTCAAGTATGAAGGAGAAATCAAAAGCTTTTCAGACAAGCAAAAGCTGAGAGAATTCTGCACCACCAAACCAGCTCTCCAACAAATACTAAAGGATATTCTTTAGACAGGAAACACAAAAACGGTGTATAAACTCGAACCCCAAACAATCAAGTAAATGGCAACGGGAACATACTTATCAGTAATTACCTTAAATGTAAATGGGTTGAATGCCCCAACCAAAAGACAAAGACTGGCTGAATGGATACAAAAACAAGACCCCTACATATGTTGTCTACAAGAGACCCACCTCAAAACAGGGGACACATACAGACTGAAAGTGAAGGGCTGGAAAAAGATTTTCCATGCAAATAGGGACCAAAAGAAAGCAGGAGTAGCAATACTCATATCAGATAAAATAGACTTTAAAACAAAGGCAGTGAAAAGAGACAAAGAAGGTCACTACATAATGATCAAAGGATCAATCCAAGAAGAAGATATAACAATTATAAACATATATGCACCCAACATGGGAGCACCACAGTACGTAAGACAAATGCTAACAAGTATGAAAGGAGAAATTAACAATAACACAATAATAGTGGGAGACTTTAATACCCCACTTACACCTATGGATAGATCAACTAAACAGAAAATTAACAAGGAAACACAAACTTTAAACGATACAATAGACCAGTTAGACCTAATTGATATCTATAGGTCATTTCATCCCAAAACAATGAACTTCACCTTTTTCTCAAGCGCACATGGAACCTTCTCCAGGATAGATCACATCCTGGGCCATAAAGCTAGCCTTGGTAAATTCAAAAAAATAGAAATCATTCCAAGCATTTTTTCTGACCACAATGCAGTAAGATTAGATCTCAATTACAGGAGAAAAACTATTAAAAATTCCAACATATGGAGGCTGAACAACACGCTGCTGAATAACCAACAAATCACAGAAGAAATCAAAAAAGAAATCAAAATTTGCATAGAAACGAATGAAAATGAAAACACAACAACCCAAAACCTGTGGGACACGGTAAAAGCAGTCCTAAGGGGAAAGTTCATAGCAATACAGGCACACCTCAAGAAACAAGAAAAAAGTCAAATAAATAACCTAACTCTACACCTAAAGCAACTAGAAAAGGAAGAAATGAAGAACCCCAGGGGTAGTAGAAGGAAAGAAATCTTAAAAATTAGAGCAGAAATAAATGCAAAAGAAACAAAAGAGACCATAGCAAAAATCAACAAAACCAAAAGCTGGTTCTTTGAACGGATAAATAAAATTGACAAACCATTAGCCAGACTCATCAAGAAACAAAGGGAGAAAAATCAAATCAACAAAATTAGAAACGAAAATGGAGAGATCACAACAGACAACACAGAAATACAAAGGATCATAAGAGACTACTATCAACAATTATATGCCAATAAAATGGACAACGTGGAAGAAATGGACAAATTCTTAGAAAAGTACAACTTTCCAAAACTCGACCAGGAAGAAATAGAAAATCTTAACAGACCCATCACAAGCATGGAAATTGAAACTGTAATCAAAAATCTTCCAGCAAACAAAAGCCCCGGTCCAGACGGCTTCACAGCTGAATTCTACCAAAAATTTAGAGAAGAGCTAACACCTATCCTGCTCAAACTCTTCCAGAAAATTGCAGAGGAAGGTAAACTTCCAAACTCATTCTATGAGGCCACCATCACCCTAATACCAAAACCTGACAAAGATCCCACAAAAAAAGAAAACTACAGGCCAATATCACTGATGAACATAGATGCAAAAATCCTTAACAAAATTCTAGCAATCAGAATCCAACAACACATTAAAAAGATCATACACCATGATCAAGTGGGCTTTATCCCAGGGATGCAAGGATTCTTCAATATCCGCAAATCAATCAATGTAATACACCACATTAACAAATTGAAAAATAAAAACCATATGATTATCTCAATAGATGCAGAGAAAGCCTTTGACAAAATTCAACATCCATTTATGATAAAAACTCTCCAGAAAGCAGGAATAGAAGGAACATACCTCAACATAATAAAAGCTATATATGACAAACCCACTGCAAACATTATCCTCAATGGTGAAAAATTGAAAGCATTTCCTCTAAAGTCAGGAACAAGACAAGGGTGCCCACTTTCACCATTACTATTCAACATAGTTTTGGAAGTTTTGGCCACAGCAATCAGAGCAGAAAAAGAAATAAAAGGAATCCAAATTGGAAAAGAAGAAGTAAAACTCTCACTATTTGCAGATGACATGATCCTCTACATAGAAAACCCTAAAGAGTCCACCAGAAAATTACTAGAAATAATCAATGACTACAGTAAAGTTGCAGGATATAAAATCAACACACAGAAATCCCTTGCATTCCTATACACTAATAATGAGAAAACAGAAAGAGAAATTAAGGAAACAATTCCATTCACCATTGCAACGGAAAGAATAAAATACTTAGGAATATATCTACCTAAAGAAACTAAAGACCTATATATAGAAAACTATAAAACACTGGTGAAAGAAATCAAAGAGGACACTAATAGATGGAGAAATATACCATGTTCATGGATTGGAAGAATCAATATAGTGAAAATGAGTATACTACCCAAAGCAATTTATAGATTCAACGCAATCCCTATCAAGCTACCAACAGTATTCTTCACAGAGCTAGAACAAATAATTTCACAATTTGTATGGAAATACAAAAAACCTCGAATAGCCAAAGCGATCTTGAGAAAGAAGAATGGAACTGGAGGAATCAACTTACCTGACTTCAGGCTCTACTACAAAGCCACAGTTATCAAGACAGTATGGTACTGGCACAAAGACAGAAATATTGATCAATGGAATAAAATAGAAAGCCCAGAGATAAATCCACGCACATATGGACACCTTATCTTCGACAAAGGAGGCAAGAATATACAATGGATTAAAGACAATCTCTTTAACAAGTGGTGCTGGGAAATCTGGTCAACCACTTGTAAAAGAATGAAACTGGACCACTTTCTAACACCATACACAAAAATAAACTCAAAATGGATTAAAGATCTAAACGTAAGACCAGAAACTATAAAACTCCTAGAGGAGAACATAGGCAAAACACTCTCCGACATACATCACAGCAGGATCCTCTATGACCCACCTCCCAGAATATTGGAAATAAAAGCAAAAATAAACAAATGGGACCTAATTAACCTTAAAAGCTTCTGCACATCAAAGGAAACTATTAGCAAGGTGAAAAGACAGTCTTCAGAATGGGAGAAAATAATAGCAAATGAAGCAACCGACAAACAACTAATCTCAAAAATATACAAGCAACTCCTACAGCTCAACTCCAGAAAAATAAACGACCCAATCAAAAAATGGGCCAAAGAACTAAATAGACATTTCTCCAAAAAAGACATACAGATGGCTAACAAACACATGAAAAGATGCTCAACATCACTCATTATCAGAGAAATGCAAATCAAAACCACTATGAGGTACCATTTCACACCAGTCAGAATGGCTGCGATCCAAAAGTCTACAAATAATAAATGCTGGAGAGGGTGTGGAGAAAAGGGAACCCTCTTACACTGTTGGTGGGAATGCAAACTAGTACAGCCACTATGGAGAACAGTGTGGAGATTCCTTAAAAAACTGGAAATAGAACTGCCTTATGATCCAGCAATCCCACTGCTGGGCATACACACTGAGGAAACCAGAAGGGAAAGAGACACGTGTACCCCAATGTTCATCGCAGCACTGTTTATAATAGCCAAGACGTGGAAGCAACCTAGATGTCCATCAGCAGATGAATGGATAAGAAAGCTGTGGTACATATACACAATGGAGTATTACTCAGCCATTAAAAAGAATACATTTGAATCAGTTCTAATGAGGTGGATGAAACTGGAGCCTATTATACAGAGTGAAGTAAGCCAGAAGGAAAAACATAAATACAGTATACTAACGCATATATATGGAATTTAGAAAGATGGTAACAATAACCCAGTGTACGAGACAGCAAAAGAGACACTGATGTATAGAACAGTCTTATGGACTCTGTGGGAGAGGGAGAGGGTGGGAAGATGTGGGAGAATGGCAGTGAAACATGTAAAATATCATGTAGGAAACGAGTTGCCAGTCCAGGTTCGATGCATGATGCTGGATGCTTGGGGCTGGTACACTGGGACGGCCCAGAGGGATGGTATGGGGAGGGAGGAGGGAGGAGGGTTCGGGATGGGGAACACATGTATACCTGTGGCGGATTCATTTTGATATTTGGCAAAACTAATACAATTATGTAAAGTTTAAAAATAAAATAAAATTGGAAGAAAAAAAAAAAAAAAAGAAGGAAGGAAGGAAGAAAAGGAGGAAAGAAAGAAGGAAGGAAAGGAAAAAGGAAATAAAGCAGGCTAGAAATAATAAAATTATATTCTGCAGTTCTGGAATAGACTCTATTTTGCTCTTTGATTCCTTATGGAGTCATGTTAAAGACTTGCTTAAGTATGTCCATGTAATTGGCTGAATTGGAGTTGACTAAAGATTTTTCCTTTATTTTGTTTTTTTTCCCCCAGAATCAATATAAACTATATATATATATATATATATATATACACACACACACATATACACACATACATTGCATTTTCAGTATAACTAATTCAATCCACCAAGAGTTTATGGGGCATAAACATAATATACACTAAGCAAGGCAAGAAAAAAATTTGAGCAAGTCATGTTCTCTGTATGCAAAGGAAGAAAACTGCGTGAACTGACCATAAAGAAGGCTGAGCGCCAAATAATTGATGCTTTTGAACCGTGGCGTTGGAGAGGACTCTTGAGAGTCTCTTGAGCTGCAAGGAGATCAAACCAGCCCATCCTAAAAGAAATTGATCCTGAATATTCATTGGAAGGACTGCTGCTGAAGCTGAAGCTCCAATACTTTGGCCACCTGATGCGAAGAACTGACTCATTGGGAAAGACCGTGATGCTGGGAAAGATTGAAGGCAGGAGGAGAAGGGGATGACAGAGGATGAGAGGTTGGATGGCATCCCTGAGTCGATGGACATGAGTGTGAGCAAGCTCCAGGAGATGGTGATGGACAGAGAAGTGTGGCATGCTGCAGTCCATGGGGTCACAAAGAGTCAGACACGACTGAGTGACCGAACAACAACCACAGTGTGCCATGCAAAAGTTTTGTATGAACATGTACAGGAAAGTGTGCGCCCACATATTTAGATGCTCTAGTCTGTGTCCCAACCTCACACAGCCTGCCACATGGAGGAGAGAAGGGCAGCATATGAGCGGGCTGCATTTCCACAGTCTACTCTGGACAACAGGCAAGTCACCTTGAACGAGTCCTCCCTTGCTCCTGATTTTCCAGTGTGCCAGAAGAATAACATAAGTTTGTTTTTAAATGCAATGGGTTGGATTTTATATTTCAGGAAGATCTATGGGTGTGTTTAGGCAGGATATTTTAGATGAAAGTCTTCATGCTATAAAAAGAGGAAAAACTAACAATGTACTTCTGAGATTAGATGGGTAATTTAGAACACCGAGTCATTTCATGTCCCTGGGGTGGACAGAGCCACATAGCCTGGCTCTCAGAATCAATAATCAAAACAAATCCTACCCCAGCAGGACATGTGGATCTGTCCAGTTAATAAAAGCTCAGGCTCCTATTTTTAGATTTATCCTCACACTAGGGAGACAACAGTAACATAAAGGAGTTTTGTTCAAAAGCCACTAGGCCTTTTCAGAAGCGAGTTTCTCTTTAAACAGATTTATTTCCTTCTCTTTCTTTCCTTTCTTCCCTGTTCTAATTAAAGTGGGTTGTGAGGAGGAGTTCCTGTATCTGAAGCCAGATTTTCTGCTTTGAGGCCTGGCTCTGAGCTTCCTATTTGATGAATAAACCAGGCACTTTGAAGCCTTGCTAAACAAAATAGTGTTTGCTTGTTTTCCTGAAACCTCAGGGATATAGGAATTTTAGAATCAACCTCTATGAATTCCTTGCCACACCCCTGAAGGTCCCACTGTTGTTTTGGAGAAGTAAGATTGGGTGTCTATGGTTAAAAAAACTCTCCCAGAGTTTGGGTAAAATAACTATTCCTTGGACAATTGAGATCAAATGTGGCAAGCAAGAGAATGAGACTTGGCCAGCAATGTAGGAGCATAGAGAAAATTATAGAATCCAGAATGAGTACATTTCCCATAAAGGTGTCTCCTCAATCCAGAACTCTGCTGGGCTGTCCATGGCTTCTGGGGTTTAGGAGGAACTCAGATAACCTTCTCTAGTTCACAACTAAGCTTCCACTGTAAAAGTCTTCCAAAAATCACATATTCAATGTAATCCATGTGTAGCACAAATCTAAAATGGACAGAACATAAAACTGAATAGACTCCAGTGAGATCAGCTTCCTAATCACAGAATTGATCCTAGAAGAGAGTCAAAGGTGACAGAACATGATTTGACATCAGACTACATGGCTTCAGTCTTCATCTCCGCTACTCTCTGGGCCACACAGAGAAAATTATTTCATTTCTTTGAGCCTTGGGTGACTCATTTTTAAAGTAATACGTATGCTTCGCTCACTGTGCTTCTCCTATGTCAGGGCTTGTGCTAAGATCTTGACTAGTATTACCTCATTTGATCCTTCAAACAGCTCAAAGGGATAGAAAATATTATTCCATATCTAGTTTCAAATGAAGAAACTGAAGCTTAGAGAGCTCAAGAAGCTAAACTGTCAAGTGGGACTACCTAGCAAGGGAGTAGTTAAAATAGTAAGAATGAAATATGTAGAGTTTTTGGTGTGAAGCAGCCTCGGCGATGTTCGTCTTGCTGAGGGGGCTGGTGATGGCGGTGGTGGAAGTTCTGGAGGTGGAAACCATGAGCTGGTCATGGGAGGCTAAGGAGTGAGGGAGCTTCCCAGGTGGTTCTGTGGTAAAGAATTCACCTGCCAGTACAGGAGATACAGGAGACAAGGGTTCAATCTCTGGGTCAGGAATAGCCCCTGGAGTAGGAAATGGCAACCCGCTCCAGTATTCTTGCCTGGACAATTCCATGGACAGAGGAGCCTGGCGGGCTAGTCCCTTGGGTCGCAAAGAGTTGGACACAACTGAACAACTGAGCTTGCATACAACGAGTGAGGATCCAGGAGGAAGGAGGTTTTGGAGTTCCATCAATCTCAGCTTAGTGCCCTGCATGGGGTAGCTACACAACAAGTATCCATTGGCTGACACACCCAGGATTATGAGGTGTTGACATTTCCAGGACTAGGTATCCACCATCAAGATTTTGGACGCTGGATACAGGCATTTTTATGAAGCACATGCCTCGAGCCTGGCTTATCTAAACTGTGTCCTATCAGAGCAGATGTGTACAGATTTCATAAAGACAGATCTGTGATGAGAGGCTATGGATCCCCACAGAAGGTTCTATATGGGTAGCATAATAACACTTTAGGAAACAGGTTTTCCATTTTTCATAAATTTTGCCTTAAGCAGCTGGACTGTTTCAAACTCAGCTTTCAATAAAACTCAAGCCATCTGGACTTCTTCAAATTCAGGCTTCAATATTGCCCAAACTGCCTATAAAAATGCAAGCAGAGTATTAATATTAAGCTTCTGTGCTTGTTAAGAATAAATGAATTGAATATGAACACTTGGCAAATGTATCGACACTGGTTATACGCTTATAATTGAAAAAATAGGCCCTTAAATGACATTCATTGTAATATGAGGTTGCTTGTGTATTAAAGTACAAACTGCTTCAGGCAAAGACGTTCAGGGGGCATTTGATGTTGGAGTTAGATATCTGGGGAAAAAGAGGTGAGCACTATCTTCCCAAGATGATCAGGTGTCAATACAGTATTGTCAATAAAGTATTAAATACCTATTAGGATCTTTGCCTGGATTCCCTGGTGGTACAGTGTCAAAGAATCCACCTGTCAATGCAGGAAACAGGGTCGGGAAGATCCCCTGGAAGAGGAAACGGCAACCCGCTCCAGTAGTCTTGCCCGGAGAATCCCATGGACAGAGGAGCCTGGCGGTCTAAGCAGTCTACAGGGGTCTCAAAAAGTCAGACACGACTGAGTGACTGAGCATGCACACATGATCTTTGCCAATGTCATTTAGTTTAATCTCACAAAACCTCTGCAGAACAAGTACCTATCTTCCCTTTTGAGATGTTGTGCTTGGGAAACAGGGATTTGACGTTATTGAGAGGTTCCTCGGGTCTGCAGAAGGGCTGTGATGAGAATGCAGGCTTAAGCACAAAACCTATGTTCTTACTGGTAAGAAACAGTGAACAAACCAGGGCAATCCTCTAGCACTGGGTACTCTGTACAGTGCATTTGCCTTGCCCTGTTGTTCTCCTGGGCTAATTCTAGGCAAATTGTCTCTCCAACTAGGATCTTTCTTTCCAAGCCTGACTGCCTTGAGGAGTGTGGCATCTTCTCCAACCTCCACTCTTGTATCTGGAATGGTATCTAGAAAAAAATGTGGGCATCCCCTGAGGGCTATGGACTTCCCTAGTGGCTCAGATGGTGAAGAATCTGCCTGCAATGCAAGACTCTGGTTCGATCCCTGGGTCAGTAAGATGCTCTGGAGAAAGGCATGACTACCCACTCCAGTATTCCTGCATGGTGAATCCCATGAACAGAGGAATCTGGCAGGCTGCATGTCATAGAGTCGCAGAGTCGGACATGATCCAAGTGACAGCATGCACACAAACATGTGCACACACCCACACACACCCCCCCCACACACACTGAGGGCTATATTGTAAATTGCCTTTCCTATATAAGATAATACCAATTATAATCCACCAATATCAAATTTGAAGATTTCCAGAAGACCCATCTAACTGGGAAAGACAAATGCCATCTAATTGGAGGGGATCCTTTCCCTTCAATCATTCAGGACCCACAGAGAGAAGTAGTTAACAAGCAAATATTCATTAAACACTGCAGTGAGGAAACATGATGGCACTATAATAAGAAAGAGAAGAGGCACCTAATCCAATCTAGGACTGGAGGGAGGTGAGTTCTGAAAAGGGGGTGCCTGAAATTGACCTTGAAAGTGATTGTGGGTTAGACATCAGAAATGATGAGTGGTAGGCTGTGGGGAGACAGTGGCAGAGAGTACAGAATAAACAATCGTTAAGGAGGCAAAAATCACAGGAACTTCAGGTATTTCTGTGTTGTTGGGACATCAAGTGTGATGCGGGTGGTGACAATGCATATGTGAAATGAATCACCAGTCCAGGTTCGATGCATGATACAGGATGCTCAGGGCTGGTGCACTGGGATGACCCAGAGGGATGGTAAGGGGAGGGAGGTGGGAGCGGGGTTCAGGATGGGGAACATATGTACACCTGTGGTGAATTCGTGTTGATGTATGGCAAAACCAATACAATATTGTAAAGTAATTAGCCTCCAATTAAAGTAAATAAATTTATATTTTTTTTTAAAAAGAAATTTTACACCCAGCAAAAAAAAAAAAAAAAAGGAGAGATAAGTCGTGGCCTGAACATGAAGGGCCCTGAATTCATGATACAGAGCTTGGACCTCCACTTCTGCAGGACAGAAAGCCACTGAAAGGTACAGCAAGAAAGCTGATTCTCAGTTCTGTATTTTAGATTATGGCTGAGCCCCTCTGTTGTTCACCTGAAACTACCACAGTATTTTTAATCATCTGTTTTTCAGTCTCCCAGTTATGTCCAACTCTTAGTAACCCCATGGACTGCAGCATGCCAGGCCTTCTTGTCCCTAACCATCTCCCAGAGTTTGTGCAAGATTATGTCCGTTGCATCCGTGATACCATCCAGCCATCTGATCCTCTGACTCCCTCTTCTCCTGCCCTCGATCTTTCCCAGCATCAGGGACTTTTCCAATGAGTTTTCTGTTTGCATCAGATGACCAAAATACTGGAGCTTCAGCTTCACTCTCAGTCCTTCCAAAGAGTATTCAGAGTTTACTTCCCTTCAGATCAACTGATTTGGTCTCCTTGCTGTTTAAGGGACATTCAGGAGTCCTCTCCAGCACCACAGTTTGAAGGCATCAGTTCTTTGGTGCTCTGCCTTCTTTATGGTCCAGCTCTCACATCCGTACCTGACCACTGGGAAGACCACAGCCCTGACTCTTCGGACCTTTGTTGGCAGAGTGATGTCTCTGCTTTTCAACACACTGTCTAGGTTTGTCATAGCTTTCCTGCCAAGAAGCAGTCATTTTCTGATTTCATGGCCTTAGTCACCATTTGCAGTGATTTTAGAGCCCAAGAAGAGGAAATCTGTCACTACTTCCATCTTTTCCCCTTCTATTTGCCATGAAATAATGGGACTGGATGCCATGATCTTAGTTTTTTTTAATATTTAGTATTTTTTTAGAATTTAATATTAATAATTAATAATAGGCTATGACCCAATACAAAATGTTTTTGGTGTTAAAAATTAAAATTTTGAAAAGTATACTAAGAAAAAATGCCTATATAATATCAATATTAATATGACTGATTATAATGCTGTGGTTTCTAGGACTGAAGTTCTTTTCAGATTTTTTTATTACAGATAGATACCTTGTTCATGTTAGTCTGGCTGGCTCATCACTGCAAACACAGTCTCTCAACATTCCAGATGTCTCTCTGGAGCTAAACTAGTTCCTTTAGCCATTTCCTTACTTCGCTAGGACCTTATTGTATACAATGAATGAATACTGGAGTGGGTTGCTGTTTCCTA
Organism: Bos indicus; assembly: GCF_029378745.1. Taxonomy (NCBI): domain Eukaryota; kingdom Metazoa; phylum Chordata; class Mammalia; order Artiodactyla; family Bovidae; genus Bos; species Bos indicus. The sequence goes on along the minus strand of NC_091788.1, from coordinate 14,726,052 downwards.
CCAGGGGATCTTCCCAACCCAGGGACTGAACCCAAGTCTCCTGCTTCTCCTGCATTGGTATGCAGATTATTTACCACTGAGCCACCTGGGATTACCCTCTCTCCTTTATGTTCTATAAATTTAAGACTCCAAAACAGCACTTTTAAAATGTAGGTTGTATCTACCAGTATTTACCATATTAGATACTAAAGCTTATATTTGAAATTTATTTGCTCATTTAAAAATTACAGTATTATATTCTTAGATATTGGCATACCCTATTTTTATGAAAAATAATATTTTCTAAAACAGAAAGATTTAATAAAGAGAGTAGCATTGTATATTTTTCACAAAGTCTTAATGTCTGGCTTAGTTGAAAACATATATATTCACATATTTGCTTCTGTATCAAATCTGTTTTCATTCATACATATATATGTATATACACACACATATATTTTTGATTGACATATGAAGAAATCTGCACAAAGATATGTAGTTAGAAAAACAGAGGTCCTTATAGATCTTCTGAAGGATCTCAGGGACCCCCCCAAGATGGACCTCAGTTTTATTAAAAGCACAAATTCCTACTACCCTTTTCCCCACATGTATCTTGTTGATAGCTGTAAAGAAAGAGTATCAATCTGAAGAGTTAAGTACTCAGTTAATGATTATGTCTTGACTATGGATTAAAGAATCGGACACCTGAGCATTCTTCTCTTCCTCAACCTCATGATGGAATTGGTAGTTTATCACTTTGTATGCCAAGACTGGCTCTTTCTCTTCCCCTAATTTGTACTTCGAGCCTTTATGAAGGCTATGGACATTTCACTTCAGCTTGGGAATTGAGAAAAACAGTGCATACTCAATCAAAATAAAACTTTGAAGAACTTGAAAATACTCTGTTATCTAGAATGAAATGTCATATAGGAAATAGGAAAACAAAACAATTTCAACACCAATTTATTCATTAAAATCATCCATACAAAGTTTTTCTCTCTCCCTTTCTCATTCTCTTCCCTTCCTTTTCTCTCTCTTTCTCTCTGTATGCATAATGTTCCCATCTGATAGCTTTATTTTTATTTATAATAATAGTGTTAAAAAAACAGAAAGACATTCATCAATGGAACAAAAAGAAGTTCTAAATGTTAGGAAGATGAGGTCAAATTTATGGTAGAGAGAGAACAGAGGAAAACAGGCCCAAAATGAGAAGCAAAATGTGTTCTTTACAACAGAGCCCTGGGGAAACTCTAAGCCCAAGCTCATCAACTGCATTATTTAAAGATATATATTTGCAACTTTTAGCAAGTTAGATCTAGCCCTATTTTCTCTTAAATCCAATAGAATTTTCTGTGGCAATGGAATCCTCTGTGATCTGGACTGCTCAATAAGGCAGCCACTAGCTACATATAGCTAGTAGAACATTTAAAATATAATTGGTATAGTTGGGAAATTGCATTTTTAATTTAATTCAAATTACATTTTAAAAGTGAAAAGTGGCTAGTGGCTACTATACTGAGTAGTGCAGATTTAAACAAAAGGAGAGGATATCTTCACATGAGAAGTGTTTATTTTATTCAAATATTGGAATTCAATGCTGTTGTTGGAAAGAATGAGGTAAGTCTATTAACTGACAGAAGAGATGTTTACAATTTGGTATATTTTGTGTGAAAAAAAATTAGTTGAAAAATATTAGACAGTATAGTATATATTCATAAGAAATTTCTGAAAGCATATATATCCCCTTCAGGGGAAGGACTGGACTTTTTCTTCTATATATTTTTAGTGTTTTAAACAAATGGTACAGTATACAGAAAAACATAAGCATGAAGGGAGAAGTTAGTCATAATTGTACACCTACAGATAACTATTATTAAGAGTTAAAGATATTTCCTACTGCTGCTGCTGCTAAGTCGCTTCAGTCGTGTCCAACTCTGTGCGACCCCATAGATGGCAGCCCACCAGGCTCCCCCGTCCTTGGGATTCTCCAGGCAAGAACACTGGAGTGGGTTGCCATTTCCTTCTCCATATTTCCTACTAAATATGTTCAAGTAGATAGTTTAAAAGTTAGATGTGGAGGTTGAAACATTTAAAATAGAAAAAAATTTATTTACCTCCTTTTGATATGTGAGAATTATTTTTAAGTATTAAAAGAGTGGGAAAAAATAAATCCTAAGAAATAGTTCAACATATATTTGAAACAAGAACTTTTCTATTTTATGACACATGCAAGGGAAATTAAATTCAAAGAAACTCAGTAAAAGTATCTGCCTGCACAATGATAAACAGGACAGTGTGGTGGTAGGTAGGCATCCTCCAGGTCTTATTCATCGATGTGTCCAGGTCACTGAGTAGAGTGGCCAACAGAAAGCTGGCCCTGTACAGATATGTGTAAAGGAAGAAGGCATTTTAAACACTAGTAAAGGACATGAATTCGGAGAAGGCGATGGCACCCACTCCAGCACTCTTGCCTGGAAAATCCCATGGATGGAGGAGCCTGGTGGGCCACAGTCCATGGGGTCGCTAATAGTCGAACACGACTGAGTGACTTCACTTTCACTTTTCACTCTCATGCATTAGAGAAGGAAATGGCAACCCACTCCAGTGTTCTTGCCTGGAGAATCCCAGGGACGGGGGAGCCTGGTGGGCTGCCATCTATTGGGTCGCACAGAGTCGGACACAACTGAAGCGACTTAGCAGCAAAGGACATGAATGAGCAATTCATATGAGAGGAAGTAGAAGCAACTAGTACAAATATGAAAAAGTTAAATTTTACTAATAATCTAATGTTAGTTGCTCAGTTGTGTCCGACTCTTTGCGACCACCAGGCTTCTCTGTTCACTGAATTCTCCAGGCATATATGTGCAAAGGGAAACAAGATTTATACACAATCTTTTATTTTCAGAACAGCTAGGGCTCAAATAATGCTAGAGAAACTATTGTAACAATGCCTTAAGTATTGAAGTTTACATATGTGTCAGAAATGGTTATGAAACTTCCTCTGGAAAATTGTTTAAAATGAACTGGCTTATGATACTTAAAAATAATTATGTTTGATCAAAGCATTCTTTATAATAGTCAAAATAGAGGACAAATTAAATATGTGACAATATTAAAATGGTTATCTATGTGATGGTAATTATATACAATGGCATAGAATATCATCATAAATATTTTAAATAATTTTACATGGCATAGAAACATTTTTTAAAATTAATTTTACTTCATGTCTGTAGTTTTCAACATTTTTTGGAACAGACCCTTTTCCACTGAAACTTTATATAGAAACATAGTATGTAGCGACCCCGTGGACTGTAGCCCACTGGGCTCCTCGGTCCATGAGATTCTCCAGCCAAGAATACTGGAGTAGGTTGCCATTTCCTTCTCCAATATGTAATATATAAATCACTAAATTTCAGTTAATATTCTTGCATTTTTAATTTTAAAATCACATAATTATAGTACTAACATTTTTCCATGAACTCAGGTGTGCTAAATGGCATTTGCAATTATATGCAAGCTTCTACATTAAAACAATTTGTTATTTAGATTATATTATAAAATTGTTATTCTTCTACAATTTTAAATTGTAAACCTATTTTTCAGTAAATTTTCAGTAAAGTCATCTTGCAGATTAAATTGAACTTATTCAAAACTTTGAATGAAGAGTAGTAAAACTGTGATTTTAATGATATGATATTAATGATATTTCATTAATGATATTAATGAAGTGATATGGCTTATATAGCTTATAGATATTCAAGTCAGGGGGAAAAAAAACAAAATTTATACCTAGTACTAGAACTCTATAAAATGTGATATGATCATATAAGATATACATTTCTCACTACAAGACATATTATCTAACTCTGGAGAGACCAAGCTCTGTTCAAAATTTGACCTGACATGTTGGGGTGATGTATAGGTGCTGTAATAATGACCTTATCTTGAACCCTGTGTAGTGAGCCATGTTCAGGCTCCATTTATTTAAAGACACTCATACATATCTTTAAAGTTTCCAATTAGTTGCACATAAAAGAATGTAAATTATAGCTTGAGAGTAGAAAAAAATTTCCAAGGTCTTCCTAAAATAGTCTGACACATTTGAATATGGTGGCATTTTTGTATGCTAATTTTAAAAATGGATAAAGTGCATTTTAAAATAAAAGTTTAAATAGCTAACCTAGAGCACTTTCACAGAACACTGCAAAACAGAAAGATAATAATTCTGCAGAATAGATAATACTGTTATCACTTTCAATGTAGATATAATTATATACAGAGGTGTAATACAAAGATATGCACAGGATAAAAAACAAAAAGCACCGAAATATTGATAGTATGCATTGGTTGTTATATGAAAATGTGTTTTCACTTTTAATTTTCTTTAATATCCAAGTTGTCTATTATGAATATTTTCATATTCCCAAAATTTGGTATTATAGTTAAAATTTTTTTTTCTTCTCAAAGCTGTTTATTTATATGAGCCATGATATAATTTGAAAAGAAAAACTATGAGCTAACGGTTTTGATAGATATAACTTCCATAGATTTTAATTGCCATGAGTCTTTTATTTCATCGAATTTTCATGCTTTCACTGATTCATCATTATACAAATAGTTTTTTGAGAACACACTATATTCCAAGAATGGGGTATTGCTAAGGAAATTTTTTTTATCCAGGCCTTAGGGCTGGCAAATAATTTTGAAGTACATTAATGGTGATACTTGTTTTGGTATTATTGTAGACAAGAGATACTTAAAAGCAACTTGCATAGAAAACCATATACTGAACTTTGTGCATATAAAAGCATGGATAATGTGTGTGTGTATGCATGTTCACTCCTTGTGTGTCTGCCAGCGAATTCTTTGTATTAAAATCATTCAATTTTAAAAATTTGAACAAATATCTTACATATTAAGTTTGAATTTCAGAGTTACTAATTCATTCATTATTATTCTTGCTTTTAACATGCCATATGCTAAATATTCCTGAACACATTAAAACAATCTATCACTTGAGCAAGGCAAATGAAATTATCTTATTTCCACATAAATAAAAATACATATTTTCCCAAATGTAAAACTAAATTTAAGGAATTTTACACTGAATGTCATGCATAAAATACGGAGTCTCTTTTAGGGTCAAGATGTGCTTGAATGCAAAAATGCCATTTAGAAAAGGCTAACGGAAACAGTGGAAACAGTGTCAGACTTTATTTTTCTGGGCTCCAAAATCACTGCAGATGGTGACTGCAGCCATGAAATTAAAAGACGCTTACTCCTTGGAAGGAAAGTTAAGACCAACCTGGATAGCATATTCTAAAGCAGAGTCATTACTTTGCCAACAAAGTTTCATCTAGTCAAGGCTATGGTTTTTCCTATGGTCATGTATGGATGTGAGAGTTGGACTGTGAAGAAGGCTGAGCGCTGAAGAACTCATGCTTTTGAACTGTGGTGTTGGAGAAGACTCTTGAGAGTCCCATGGACTACAAGGAGATCCAAACAGTCCATTCTGAAGGAGATCAGCCCTGGGATTACTTTGGAGGGAATGATGTTAAAGCTGAAACTCCAGTACTTTGGCCACCTCATGCGAAGAGTTGACTCACTGGAAAAGACTCTGATGCTGGGAGGGATTGGGGGCAAGAGGAGAAGGGGATGACAGAAGATGAGATGGCTGGATGGCATCACTGACTCTATGGACATGAGTTTGAGTGAACTCCGGGAGTTGGTGATGGACAGGGAGGCCTGGCGTGCTGTGATTCATGGGGTCGCAAAGAGTTGGACACAACTCAGAGACTGATCTGATTGATCTGATCTGAACTCATAATGAAGAAGAATTTAAAGTCTTAGGGAAAAATACCTCCTGAACATACTTGCCTGAGATCATGAGTCAATTCACACCAAACTGATGGACCAAACCATAAACTATATTTGATGTGTTTATTTCTGAGACATTCAGAAGCTTTCTGATTCACAAGCAAAGTTTGTAGCCATTCATTCCAGTGGTAGATTTTAATAAGCCTCTAGATGTGTTATCACAGCTGAACATAAGAATGAGTCCTAGAACTAATTCTGGGAAAGATATGTCAGAAGCTATTAGTGAGCTGAATCTGTAGCATAATATGTCATTCACTGAAGCTTTAAGGCATCATTTTGTCCCCAAGAGCCCGATGAATGTATTCCTCCTCCTCTCTGTACATGTTAATTCCACCTCTGGGCCTTACTAGGATATCATAAAATTTGGATTATATTTCAGCTAAATCCATGTACAATATATGTGTGTGTGTATATATATATACTACATTTCTTTTGGTAATGTTAATTTCTTTTCCCCAGCAGATACCAAATCTTCAGCTGACAAACATATTTTATACTAAAAAATCGAGCTTCTTTATAACAAGGTTATAATAATGTAACATTGATTCTACCTATTCCTTTAGAGAGTTTTAAAGCCTTATAATTAATGCATTGAATTTTGCTTAACCATATCTATTATCTTGTATTTTTGATACGTTTATCTATAACATACTGGTTCCTTGGGTTTATTCAATGTTTTTAAAGGTGACTGTTTTATTTTAAATTTTATCTGTTTCTTTATTTTCGGCAATGCTGGGGCTTCATTGCTGCACAGGTTTTTCTCAAGCTGCAGTGCACAGAGGCTGCTTTTCGTTGTGGTGCTCAGGCTTCTCGCGGTGATCGCCTCTTTTGTTGTGGAGTACAGGCCCTAGGGCACACAGGCTTCAGTCGTTGTGGCACGTGGACTCAATCGTTGCAGTTCCCAGGCTCCAGAGCACCGGCTCAATAGTTGTGACCCAGGGGTTTAGCTGCTCCATGACATGTAGGATCTTCCCAACCAGGGATAAGACCCATTGGCAGGCAGAGTCTTTGCCACTGAGACACCAGGGAATCCCTCTCCACCTTTATAACTTTATAACTTTGTTTTTCACATATTTAGTGTTTGTGCTAAGTTTGTGATCATAGGTTTTACTTTTGTTGAAGAGCTAGCACTGAGTCTTCATGTAAAACTGCAGAAATCTTACATGCTATAAAAATGAACTTTCAATAAAGTACTTACAGGGAAAAACCAAATTCTATTTAGTTTGCCCTATTATACAACTGGCTGTTTTTAGATGAAAAACTTCAATGTAAAGTGAGTTCAGAGAAGTCTGCCGATGTTGAGTTAACTTTGTTTTTTAAAAAGTTAGATGTAAAAGACTATATTTTTAGTAATGACATTCTGATAGTACTCCTTGATTTTTATTTATTTTTTTATCTTTTAAACAAGTTTCTAGTTTCTTTGGAAATAGTTTAAACAGTTTCCTGATTTTTTAAAAGTAAGTGATTAAATGCTAAACAAACAAAAAAAATGGAGAAAGAAATGGAATTGAAAGGCAGAACAGAAACCTATAAAAACTGGCATTTTTCAAAAGATTAGTGTTATTAGGCACATTGCTCAGGTAATTAGGAAATACTGTTTCCATTTCCAATTAAAATGTAAATAGTTTTGGAACTAGATATAGGCTCCATAGGATTTGGAGCCAAAACACGTAAGCTAAAGCTAAACAAGTTTTGTGGTCTTAGAAAAGTTAATCTCTTTACTTCCTTTTTTTCACATAGGAAGAAAATATAGGCATGGGGAAAGTAGTATTAAATTTTTAAAAAAGAATCCAGTGAAAGCAAACTAATATTATTCTTATAAGAATTAAATAAGATAATATAGGTGGTGCAGTGGGAAAGAATCTATCAGTGCAAGAGACGTAACAGACATGGGTCTGATCCCAGGGTCAGGAAGATTCCCTGGGGTGGGACATGGCAACCCTCTCCAATATTCTTGCCTGGAAAATCCCATGGACAGAGGAGCCTGGTGGGCTACAGTCCAAGGGGTCACAAAGAGTCAGACATGACTGAGCACACATGCATAAAATAAAATAAATACTGTGAGCACCATGCAGCTCTATGCTGTCATGTTATGGTATTTTCTCTGAATTGCTGCTGCTGCTGCTAAGTCGCTTCAGTCGTGTCCGACTCTGTGCGACCCCATTGACAGCAGCCCACCAGGCTCCCCCGTCCCTGGGATTCTCCAGGCAAGAGTACTGGAGTGGGGTGCCATTGCCTTCTCCGATTTTTCTGAATTAACCTACTGTATTTTGGAAGGTGACCAAGACCACTACAAGACCAAGACCGCTACAGGGATGAAACCTGGTAGGAATTTAGCCTAACACTGTGTGGGGCATATTAACAGGCTTTCAACATTACGTAACCAAGAAAGAGAGAAAAGGATTATATAAGCCCCACATTCTTTTACAACAAAGATAGAACAAACATAGGACCACATACATTCAAGCTGTAGGCTTCAGTTAGACCTGAAAGTAAACATACAGCTTGTTTTTATATTATATATTTACCTTCTTAGTGGCAAATGACTACTGTCATAGCAACACTAACAAAATCTTAAAGATATAGACTTTGTTTAAAATGAAGGATTATCATGTTTCGAGTGCTTCTGTAGAGTAGAATACTTCAAAAATGTTTAAACATATTTTTACCATTTTTAATTGGGTTCCTGACAGTTCTATTATACTTTTTCTACAGAAAAGTACCCTGAGGCAGATTATCAACACTTCTTCACAAAATCTGGAACATTTAGTATTCACTAAGGAGAAGTTGAAAGCTTTAATAATTTGAAGCAATTAATTTACCTTGAAGTTATTATTCTCCTTTGGAAATTGCAATAAATGAGAAAATTTGCTTTTGAATAAATTAGTAAGTCATTATCTCAAATTTGTAAGAAACTCTTGAAAATAATATTTGTTATGATAAAAGAACATAGAAACAAAACCAAACCAAGAAATTGCTTAATGTCATCTTTTTTGTTTGTTTAAGGAAGAGGGATTATTCTGTTTATAATAAAAAGAAAACAGCTTGAAATTATGGAAATAAAATAAAAGGAAACTATCAATTCTGCTGTCCCCAGGCAGGGGAGTTTGAGTTATGTACTAAACACCCCACAGGTTATGCTAATTTCCCTGAGATTGTGGTCAAGGTAATTCCATTATTTAGATGATTATAAAATTTAAATGCTGACTCTAATCTGGATTGCCTTCCAGGGTCCTGGCTACACACCTTTTTGCACTAATTTTCACAAAATAGATGTTTAAACTGAAAAAAAAAAAAAGGATTATCTAAATTGGATTTTCTGTGGGCACTGGACCAACTTCTTGCAAATGAAGAATAGCATGATCTATCTTAATACATTATATCTATCTTTAAGTCAAGACCTTGATATTTGACAAAGCCTGCAATCTCAGCAGCTCACTGATCTTTGAAATCATTGCACTGAATGGAAAAGAAAGGCTTCCAACTGATGGAATTATGACACTTTTCTCTGCCATATTTTTAGTTATAAAGCAATATACAGAGTACAGGCCCCTGTGTCTCTACTTCTTCTAGACTTCATCAGTGATGACTTGCCTTTGAGGTCTAAACACCTATATAAGTAATTACTTGTGTGTCCATGTCTCAATCGAAACTCAGCCACGGACTTGCTGAGTCACCAGCTGGCAGGATCTAAAATTGGTTGCACTTTCATCAACATAATATTCATGATGACAGAAGCATTTTAAACCAGCTTCATTTCTCTCCTCACCCTACATTTTCTGCGTTGCCAAGCTCTTTATCAGTTCAGTTCAGTTCAGTCGCTCAGTCGTGTCGGACTCTTTGCGACCCCATGAATCGCAGCACGCCAGGCCTCCCTGTCCATCACCAACTCCCGGAGTTCACTCAGACTCATTCATGTCCATCGAGTCAATGATGCCATCCAGCCATCTCATCCTCTGTCATCCCCTTCTCCTCCTGCCCCCAATCCCTCCCATCATCAGAGTCTTTTCCAGTGAGTCAACTCTTCACATGAGGTGGCCAAAGTACTGGAGTTTCAGCTTTAACATCATTCTCTCCAAAGAAATCCCAGGGCTGATCTCCTTCAGAATGGACTGGTTGGATCTCCTTGCAGTCCAAGGGACTCTCAAGAGTCTTCTCCAACACCACAGTTCAAAAGCATCAGTTCTTCAGCGCTCAGCCTTCTTCACAGTCCAACTCTCACATCCATACATGACCACAGGAAAAACCATAGCCTTGACTAGACGAACCTTTGTTGGCAAAGTAATGTCTCTGCTCTTCAATATGCTATCTAGGTTGGTCATAACTTTTCTTCCAAGGAGTAAGCATCTTTTAATTTCATGGCTGCAGTCACCATCTGCAGTGATTTTGGAGCCCCCAAAAATAAAGTCTGACACTGTTTCCACTGTTTCCCCATCTATTTCCCATGAAGTGATGGGACCAGATGCCATGATCTTCGTTTTCTGAATGTTGAGCTTTAAGCCAACTTTTTCACTCTAGTAAGAACAATTTACACAGACTACAAAGTATTGCTTTTATCTTACCCATGTAAAATACCAAGCACTTGACATGTGGCATGCAGCATCTGTTCTTCCTATCGCCAGTGTTGGTGTAATTTTCATCATGTAGTAGGACTACATAAATTGAAGCGAGGTTTTGGTAAGATTAGGTAACACTGAAGTTACAGTTCAAGGGACTGGATTTCTCTCGTTCTCTCTATTCACCAATTAAGAATCTTAGCCTTCTTATGCTAAATTACCTCTTATAATTTGACCTTTTCCCAGTAAATATGAATGATATAACTTTATGATGCCATGATACCACCATCTCATTGTTCTCTGAAAATATAAGAACAATTTCTAACTCTGTTGCTGCTGTTTTAACTGACTGGACCAGCCTCCACTTGGAGAGCTCTTTCCCAAAGCACAGTCCTTTAAAACACAGTTCATACCCATCAGGCCCAAAAGGTGTTCTACAATTTATTGGTTTCAATTCTGACATGAGAACTTTGAGATCCTGGCTATGCTGACTTTATCTCTTAAAGTTCTTGGCTTTTACTTTATGCTCCAGCAACTTGAAGCCACTGGACACAAAATGTATTTTCTTATATTTTGGTGTTTCTGCTTATGCCCTGCCTGGGATGTTTTCCTCAAAATCTTTTTTCAGTGACCACCTATTGTCATCTACAAATCAAACTAGCTTTTACTTCTTATGGGCTTCACTTGTGGCTTAGATGATAAAGAATCTGTATGCAATACAGGAGACCCAGGTTCAATCCCTGGGTCAGGAAGATCCCCTAGAGAAGGGCAAGGCTAGCCACTCCAGTATTCTTGTCCAGAGAATTTCATGGACAGAGGAGCCTGGTGGGCTGCAGTCCATGGGATCACAGAGTCAGACACGACTGAGTGACTAACACACACACACACACACATTACCTCTTACAGTGAGCCTATTCTGATTCTTAAGGTCTAAATTTCCATAGTGATAGTCTGTGCTTGCTCCTTAACTCACTGAGCACCCTACTGTGGTAAAGTTATTCCTTTATATGTCTTTCTTACAAGTCAATGTCTTGCTGCTAACACAGCAGCTTATCTATAGCCTGACACATCTGTAAATAAGTGCATGAAAAGAATATAATGAAATCTGTCTTATAAATTAGTTATTTCTGTATGTTTCTGTTCCAGGTTATTAATTTATCAATCAATAATAAACATGACCTAGGCCAGTGATCAAGAAAGGAACTGTCTAAAGATTGGATCAAATCCTGGCTCAGCCAAATGCTAGGGGTAAGATCTTGGACAAGTTATTTAATTTGTCTCTGTCTTTGTTCTCTCATCTAAAAATAGAGATAAGTATAGTTCCTGTCCTTAGCAACAACCAGAACCAAACTATCAACCATGTGAGGGAGTCACCTGGGAAGTAGATCCACCAACCCTAATAAAACCTTCAAATGACTGCAGCCTTGGACTACAATCAGAACTATTCAGACTGCCTCATGAAAACTATAATTGATAAATATTATTTTTGCTTCATGCTACTGTGATTGGGATAATTTTTGATAAGTAATGAAGCTATAAACTCCTTTGTTGACAATGTTTTGCTTAGCTTCATTTCTCTTTTTTAGAACTTGTAAACATTATTCTCAAATATTGTATTTACTTCTCATGTACCTCTGTGGGAAGAGATTCTTTGTTCTATTATTTTTTTCTTTATTCTCCTTTACCACCATTTTTATAAACCAGACTTATTTGGAGGTCCTGACACCCTAACTGACTATGTCAATAGCTTCTTCAGTGAAATCTGATTAAATTATAATTTAAGCTGGCAAATGCCATGATGAGGGTCAGAATGTTAAAAAGACCACACGCAAGAGAATGAAAACACAAAATAATGGTAGGAATTAGGTAGCAAGGGTCTTCAACTTAGTCAATAAGGAGTATGGCCAGGAGCTATCAACAAGAATGTGATAGATGGTAGTGTAGCAGGGTCTCAATAAAGCCAAACTTTTTACAAACCTATGAAGGAATGGTTATTTGGAATAGCAGTGAAAGTATGGATGACATGGAACTCACTTCTGAATTCCTGAGTAGGTAAGATATGAAAAATAAGGAAATTCCTCTTGAAAGAACTGCAGGGTAAAGTCAGCTTCACAGAAGGGGGAAAAAAAAGAAAAACATGTGAAGGTATAGAAAATATTCAGTGAAAAATTTGAAAAAGGTAGAGGATGATAGTGGTTTTGAAATGGATCATTCATATGGCATAATAGGGGCTTCCCAGGGGGTGCTAGTGGTGAAGAACACGCCTGCCAATGCAGGAGACATAAGAGACATTGTTTTGATCCCTGGTTCAGGAAGAGCCCCTGGAGGAGGAAATGACAATCCACTCCAGTATTCTTGCCTGGAGAGTCCCATGGACAGAGGAGCCTCATGGGCTACAGGCTTTGAGGTCACAAAAAGTTGGAGACTGAGCATCTGAGCACATGTAACAGAGGAATATAGGGGTCCATTGCTTATGGGAAGATAAGGAAGTTAGGTCAGGATAGAGGAATTAGAGAGAAATATACGGGTGAATTTATAGTAGAGAACAGATGATCAGAGACATTCATCTGTTAGGTAGTGGCCAATAGTAGGGTGATGTGAGCCATGATATAATAAATAACCACAATATTTTATGGAAGTATCAGTGCTTAGAAGCCTCTAACACATCATACAGTATCTGACACAGAGAAGGCACTTAATAGAGTTGACCCTTAAACAACATGTGCTTGAACTGCAAGGGTCCACTTGTGCAGTAATTCTTTTTCAACAGTAAATATGACAGTATCATAGGAACTGTGGTTGGTCGAATCTGTGGATGTGAAACTGTAGATAGAGAGGAACCACAGATACAGAGGGTTGTTTATAAATGATACAAGATTTTCCACTGCACAGAGGGTCAGTGCCCTTCAAGGTTCTGCATTCTTCAAGGTTCAACTGCACATTTATGGTAAATGAGAAATCTCTGGGCAGATGGAAGAAATTTGCAAGTTTATTAACCTAGAGATTATAATTCAAACAATTGCCCAAGGGAACCATAGTGAAATTCATAGAGTCAGAAACCTCCTGGGGGAGGTAAGTAATATAAATGTATATTTCAGAATATTAATGTGCCTAGTCACTCAGTCACATCCAACTCTTTGTGACCCCATGGACTGTAGCCGGTCAGGCTCCTCTGTCCATGGGGATTTTCCAGGCAAGAAGACTGGAGTGGGTCACCATACCCTCCTCCAGGGGAAATTCCCAATCCAGGGATCGAACCCAGGTCTCCTGCATTGCAGGCAGATTCTTAACCATCTGAGCCACCAAGGAAGCCCCAATATATTAATGTATACTTACATGCATATAATATATATTATATATTAATATATACTTACATGCACTGCTATGGAGCATGCCTTATCTAAAGATACTCAAATATATATCACAACCATTAATATGGAAAGATACTTTTAATGAAGAAATATGATTAACTTATTTAATTATTCAGCACACATTCATTCTAAACATGCCATGCTATACCTGAGAGCAGTAGTTAGACCCTGCTGTGTCAGAGTGACCTGGGGAGTTGCTAGAAATACCAGTGCTTTGACCCAACCTGGGTTACTGAGTCAGACATTAGAACTGGAGCCCAGGCATTGACTCCTAAATATATAATTTAAATGTTGCCTTACACCTTGTCTAATAAGCAAGGCTATGTGTATACCTTAGACTCATGGTCAATTCCACTTGGAAAATACTTGGTGTACTTGAGGACAGCCCCTTCTTCCTCCTCACCCTGCTGCAGGAAAATATCTACATCATGTCTGACAAATGATTATTATAACTTTAAAATCATGTAAGTGATGCAGACCTGACTCTTCCAAACAGATCATCTCATACTTTAATATTCTTGATTTTACAAAGTTATTCCATTTTTTGAATTCATATTTGACTCTAAGAACTCTTGCTTTTACATACTTTTAAGAGTAACCTTGGAAAGGTTATTTAATTCCTCAGAGTCACTCAGGATGCTATAATAAATCAGAAGAGAGATATCTAGTCAACTGTGGGGAATGATTTGTGATTCTAAATTCCTCAGCACAAGACACGTTTTTTAACCCCATGTGGAACTAAACTTTTAAATACAACATACATACATGTACACACAGACACACTCTCTCTCTCTCAGAAAGGAAACTGTATATCAATAATTGTGTCATGCATTTACCATGTAAACATATCATCTTTAATTCTTTATCTTTTATTCTCTTAATTTAATTCAAGTGAACTCTTTAAAAATGATTATGCAAAAGCTGTTTCTATGTACATATGCATTCATAAATATAGACTATGCTAAAATGAAATCTTTCCTAATTAACTGCATTTAAATATTTGTATACCATATTTCCTATTTATAGTCAGTTTACATGAAAACAACAGCTGCCTTAGAAAAAAAAAATTGCTGGGAAAGAACCAGGGTATAACTAAGCAACTATGGACATTTTCTGGTGAAATAAATGTATTTGATTGAAAGCAACTCTGCATGTTGAAATGGGAATATAAAAACATCTATGGGCATGTTGCTCCTTCTTCAAGGAGAATCAGATTTCAGGTTTAATTAGATATCTATATTTTCCATCTGTATTTAATAAAAATACATTAAAAAAATAAATTACCAGGCTTCCATGATTCTCACAGTGCACATGAAAAGAACTGATATATATGAGTATGGAAACAAGAGAGACTGACCCTAAATTACATCTGTACACTAATTTGATCAGTCAACAAGAGTATTAAATGATTGCTCATTAACTGTAACTTCCTTGAACCCTATATTTGTTTCATATGTTTTATTGACTTTAAATCAGTCTTGGTAAGTCTATTATTTGCCAGTTAGTGGACTAAAAGAGGCAAATCCTTTTTTAAGTGGAACTGAGCCTAACGCAGGCTTCCATAGGTGGTTCAGTGGTAAAGACTCTGCCTGACAATGCAGGAGACACAAGAGATGTGGGTTCAACCCCTGGATCAGGAAAATTCCCTGGAGAAGGAAATGGGAACCCACTCCAGTATTCTTCCTGGAAAATGCCAAGAACAGAGGAGCCTGACAGGCTACAGTACATGGTGTTGCAAAGAGTGGGACATGACTGACAACTGAGCATGCACTTATGCACACACAAGCCTAATATAGGGAATGTTTACATAACATAATATCAATACATATTTGTGTTAAATGGGTCAGTGGTAGGATGAATTTGGTTGCTAGAAACTAAAACATTTCTACTTGTTGAATTTTGCCTTGATTTTTTTGATTCATTTGTCTCTAAACTGATGTTTTAAAATTGTTTATTAAATGATCTTTTAAAATATATATGATAAAAAATAAACTTCAGTGCTATGCAGTGAAAATTAAGTATCCCTTCCCCTTTAGATTCTCTGCCTCAATCTTCTGTTAATAGTATTCTTCAAAGCATTTTCTTTCCTCATCCCTTTTCCTTCATGTAGCACATAGTAGACAATTAATATTTGAATAAATGTACAAATATCTATCTACATATGATACTATAAAAATAATAGTCACTATATATTCTGTTCTGAACTTTGTTTTTGCTTTGTGGGTTGGTATGTATGTTCACTTAGAGATGCTTGTAGAATATATAGATCCACTTTTACTCTATAAGAAAATCCAAGTGTTCCATGATTAGGTGTTGTGAATCAGTCCCAGTTATGAGGCAGTTAGTGTCTGAATTTTTAGTGTCACAAATAATGTTCCCACAAGCACATTTGTATGCATTTCCAGAACATCATGATGTGCATATCTGTAGGACAGAGTGTAAAAATGGAGCTACTGTGTTAAAAGGCCTATGCATTTTAAATTTTGATAAAAACTGATAATTTGCCCTCAGACCCAAAATAGATTTAAAATAGGACTGTACTACTGGTTTGTTTGTTTAGTCACTAAGTCATGTCTGACTTTTGTGACCCTGTGAACTGTAGCCCAACAGGCTCCTCTGTCCACGGTTTCCCAGGCAAGAATACGCGAGGTGGGGGGTGGGGGTGCCATTTTCTTTTCCAGAGGATGTCCCTGGCCCAGGGACTGAACCTGTGTGTCCAGCATTGGCAGGTGGATTCTTTACCACTGAGCCACCAGGCAAGCCTGTATTGCTGGTAGTTCAGTTCAGTTGCTCAGTCGTGTCCGACTCTTTGCTACCCCATGAATCGCAGCACACCAGACCTCCCCGTCCATCACCAACTTCCGGAGTTCACTCAGACTCTCGTCCATCGAGTCAGTGATGCCATCCAGCCATCTCATCCTCTGTCGTCCCCTTCTCCTCCTGCCCCCAATCCCTCCCAGCATCAGAGTCTTTTCTAGTGAGTCAGCTCTTTGCTTGAGGTGGCCAAAGTATTGGAGTTTGAGCTTTAGCATCATTCCTTCCAAAGAACACCCAGGACTGATCTCCTTTAGAATGGACTGGTTGGATCTCCTTGCAGTCCAAGGGACTCTCAAGAGTCTTCTCCAACACCGCAGTTCAAAAGCATCAATTCTTTGGCACTCAGCTTTCTTCACAGTCCAACTCTCACATCCATACATGACTACTGGAAAAACCATAGCCCTGACTAGATGGTCCTTTGTTGGCAAAGTAACGTCTTTGCTTTTGAATATGCTATCTAGGTTGGTCATAACTTTCCTTCCAAGGAGTAAGTGTCTTTTAATTTCATGGCTGCAGTCATCATCTGCAGTGATTTTGGAGCCCCCCAAAATAAAGTCTGACACTGTTTCCACTGTTTCCCCATCTATTTCCCACAAAGTGATGGGACCAGATGCCATGATCTTCGTTTTCTGAATGTTGAGCTTTAAGCCAACTTTTTCACTCTCCTATTTAACTTTCATCAAGAGGCTTTTTAGTTCCTCTTCACTTTCTGCCATAAGGGTGGTGTCATCTGCATATCTGAGGTCAGTTCAGTTCAGCTCAGTTGCTCAGTTGTGTCCAACTCTTTGTGACAATCGCAGCATGCCAGGCCTCCCTGTCCATCACCAACTCCCGGAGTTCACTCAGACTCATGTCCATCGAGTCAGTGATGCCATCCAGCCATCTCATCCTCTATCGTCCCCTTCTCCCCTGCCCCCAATCCCTCCCACCATCAGAGTCTTTTCCAATGAGTCAACTCTTCTCATGAGGTGGCCAAAGTACTGGAATTTCAGCTTTAGCATCATACCTTCCAAAGAAATCCCAGGGCTGATCTGCTTCTGAATGGACTGGTTGGATATCTGAGGTAGATCATTGCAAAATTCAAAATCTCCCTTATGCATCCACCACTCTCAGTGATTCCAAATAAACACAGACTACAGGTTTATTTTAAAAAATAAATCTGCTGTTCAACCAGTTACTAGACAAGTCCTTTTTCTCCAGTGTCCCTACATCATCACATAAATACATAATATAAGTAAGAATGTCATATCTGGCAGGCAAGCATGGCTTTAATACACAGCCCCAGGCCCCTTTCCAATCATATTGTCACACCTCATCCCCCTGCTCCAAAGGTGTTGAATCAAATGACAATCGTGCCAACAGTGATTCTGAGCACTTATTTATTCACAGCCTTGTCAGCATTGCCTTTTCTCAAATGTGTTAATATTTGCCAATATGTCAGGAAAAATAAAGGTGTCTCATTATTATTTTATTCAGCATTTATTTTATTATAAAAGTAACTGAGTATCCAACTCATTTTATTAAAACTTGAGATTTCTTTATAAATTTACTAATCATTCTTCATCAAGAGCTAGACTAACTTTCTCATTATTGACCCAATATTACTACATGACTTCTCAATTCAGTACCCTAGGCCAAGTGATTTGCAAGGAAGTTTTATATTTAGACAGGCTTTTCTATAGAGAGAGGGCTGGCAGCTCAGACAGTAAAGAATTTACCTGCAGTGCAGAAGACCCAAGTTCAATCTTTGGGTTGAAAAGATCCCTGGAGGAGGAAATGGCTACCCACTCCAGTATTCTTGCCTGGAGAATCCCATGAACAAAGGAGCCTTGTGGGCTAGAGTCCATGGAGTCGCTAAAGAGTCGGACACGACTGAGTGAGTAACACACATATTTAGAAGGTCAGAAGCAAGTTCCTTCACGGATGGTAGAAGTGTCCCTGTGCACAAGTGAAAAGGCAGAGGAATCACTGGAACAGCAACTAGACACAGGGAAGGTGCAGTCCAAACCCTGAAGATGCGAGAATGTGGCAAAAAAACAAAACTATCCATTGATCTGCTGCAAACAATTAGCTACTGTGCTGGATGGTTTCCCTACCTAGACATTTTAAGGCTGTAGCCTTACAGAGACAGAAATGGAACCTCAGATACTCACCCAGCCGATGGAGAATTCAAACCCCCAGTATGTCTCTTTCCACACCTGAGATTCTCTTTATGGTATCATACTGGATTTTATCAACATGCAGATCCGATAAGACTCAGAAAAGAAATTCAAAAGAATTATAACTACAGAGATTTATAGAACTCCAAGAAGAAATATAGAGGGAGATGGTAAAAGGAAGCTTCCCAAGCAGCACTAGTGGTAAAGAACTTGCCTGTCAGTGCAGGAGACACAAGAGACATGAGTATTATGGCTGAACATGTTGATATTGGGTAGAAACAACACAATACTGTAAAGCAATTATCCTTCAATTAACACTACATACATATTTTTTAAAAGGGAGACATGAGTTTGATCCCTGGGTCAGGAAGATTCCATGGAGGAAGGCATGGCAACCCACTTCAGTGTTTTGGTTGGGCTTCCCTTGTGGCTCAGATGGTAAAGAATCTGTCTGAAATGCAGGAGATCTGGGTTCAATTCCTGGGTTGGGAAGATCCCCTGGAGAAGGGAATGGGGAGACAGAGAGACAGAGAAGGATAGAGAGAGAGAGAGAAGGAGAGAGAGAGAGAGAAGGAGAGAGAGATAAGGAGAGAGAGATAAGGAGAGAGAGAGAAAAAGAGAGAGAAAGAGAAGGAGAGAGAGAGAAAAGGAGAGAGAGAGAAAGCTGTCTTTTGCATTTTGCATCTTCTACACAAGAAAGGTTATTGACATCTTGACTTCATGAACTGTGCTCCATATTTCACCCCCCCACCCTTTTTTTTTCCAGATTTCAACATCTGCTTCTCTCATTCATTCCAGGCAATTTCAACGTAGCAGTAGGTCAGACAATAGTTTATATTCTCCCTGAATCTGAGTTCATTGTAAGTGATTTAATGTGACAGGAGATAGAAAATTGTATTGGCAGACTGTTACTAAACTTAATTACTCACCAGATCCAACCCCAATCAATTAACTGCAGCATTAAACAACATAAATTCTGCATTAGCCACAATGAGAAAAGTTGCAACTCCTGTTTCTTCTCAGTTAATAACTTCACTCCTTTCATTTACTATGCAGAGTCAGAGCCACTAAAGCTGTGTCAATTTATAATAACTGTGCCTGATATTTATATGACAATTGCCATTTTCAAAGCACTTTCATATCTACTAACTCATTCAGCTCCGTCATTCAATAACTCATTAATGGAAGCAGGTAACATTATTGCCACTTTTCAGGTCAGGAAAATGAGAGTTGGAGAGGTCAATGGCTCACCTAATATGACAAGCTTAAGACATTTCAGATGTCAGACAAGTCACATAACCCTTGGAGGTTAGCAACTCTAGGTATACTTTTCCAGAAAACTCCTAAACAGAACACACGAGGAAGCCAATGCTCCCTAAGTGCTCTATTTCTTCTCATTATCTCCTTGCCCTCACCTACCATTGCCAGGAGCTTGGACTTGTGTTTATCAGTCACTCTGCCACCCTTCTCAGCCAGGCAGCCTCACATACTTTCAGTCCAACAGTATATACTTTTATCCCCAATGATTTTTTTTTTTTTCTGTGCCTCTAAGCTTCTCATTCAACACTCATTCTTACTCTGTGAACTTTACCCATCATATTTGTCCCATTTCTAACTTTGAAAAACATTCTTATCTCACTTATTCCAATATGTCTGCTCAAACTGACCAGTTTATTTTGATATTTCTTATTTAAAAACACCTAAATCACACCCCTGTTGTAGAAAATGAAAAGTGTGACTAAAAAATAAGATAGCACCTACAGTTTGTCAGGCACCCATCAGAGACCTCTGCAAATGCTATTCTCATTGATCATCACAGAGGCCGTTTTTTGATAGAACCAGAAACATTAAATGAATTGGCAAGTTCCAGTAATTCAGCCACCTGATGTGAAGAACTGACTCATTTGAAAAGACCCTGATGCTGGGAAAGATTGAAGGCAGAGAAGGGGATGACAGAGGCCGAGATGCTTGGATGGCATCACCAACTCAATGGACATGAGTTTGAGTAAACTATGGGAGTGGGTGACGGACAGGGAGGCCTGGCATGCTGCAGTCCGTGGGGTCGCAGAGAGTCGGACACGACTGAGTGACTGAACTGAACTGACTAATTTAGTGTTAGTTTTAGAAACCAGATTAAAACACTACTACATCTAAAAGTAATAATAACCTTGACAAAATTACTGTTAATGTTTTTCTCATATATCAGAGAATGATAACTGACTTATACTCGTTACAGAATTTTAAAATCATAATGCGTGTTCAGTTGCTCAGTCATGTCTAACTCTCATGGTTCTATGGACTATAGCCCACCAGGCTCCTCTGTCCATGGAATTCTCCAGGCAAGAATACTGGAGCAGATTGCCATTTCCAACTCCAGGGGATCTTCCCAACCAAGGGACTGAACCCACAAATCACAATAATAATCATAAATAACACTAACCCCACTTTATACATAAATAAGGCACAAAGGAGTTAATCACACTACTCAAAGCTTTATAACTCGTGTGTAGTCAAGCTTGAACTTGAACCAAACCAGGTGATTTTATAGCTCTTGAACTTTTAATCATGTTCTTATACTTCAGAGAACATATATGTGGCAGTACACCATGATTTATTATCAAATTTATTATCTTCTAGCTAATACATTCTGTCACACATTCCTGAAAATGGAATAGCCTTGAAACTTAATACTTTAAAACGGTGTTGGAAGTCTCCTAAAATAACACTAATTTATGGAATAACTTGTAAGTGCCAAGTCTTATATATGCATATTATATCAAATCATAAATTCTGTGATATAATTTTGAGTATTGAAATTTTATAAACAGAAAAACCAAGGTCTCTAATTACACAGTAATAAATGGTCAAACCACAATCTAAATCTTGTTCTATTGCTTTCAAAGTCCCTATTGTTCATTCACTATTTCTCACAATCTCTCTTGCATTCAGTTCAATTCAGTTCAGTCGCTCAGTCGTGTCCGACTCTTGGCGACCCCATGAATCGCAGCACTCCGGGCCTCCCTGTCCATCACCAGCTCCCGGAGTTCACGCAGACCCAAGTCCATCGAGTCAGTGATGCCATCCAGCCATCTCATCCTCTGTCGTCCCCTTCTCCTCCTGCCCCCAATCCCTCCCAGCATCAGAGTCTTTTCCAATGAGTCGACTCTTCGCATGAGGTGGCCAAATCTCTTGCATTAACACATGGTTATTACATTGTTGGCAACTGATATATACTTGATAGTGGAACTTCAGTCTGATTTTGCTGAAACTGAAGAATCCTTCTTGTATGATAACATTTTTCCTAAAGATGAATTAGAGAAAGTTGTGGGGAAAGCCTTTTCTCTACCCATGATTTGTAATTCATGTTAATGAAAGATCCTACTGGGTATAAAATGAAAATTACAATTAATTATCTATTTGGAGACTTACTTATTTTGAAAATAAATTATGCAACATTAAGATTCTCTAATAAATGTGAGGACTATGGCCATTATATGCTCAGCAGCCCAAGCTTGATATTATAGAAATGATTAATGAACACATTTTACAAAGTTTAAGGAAGATAGGAAGAAAGTTCCTACTAAACATTTGTTAAATAAGGAGTTAAAATATTCTATACACTCAGTTTAACAGTCCATGCTAAACTGATTAACATTCCTGCCTTTAGCATTTCACCATATTTAAAAAATAAAATTCAACAAGCATCTCACATTTTTTCAAGGCAATTTTCTCTTTTTCATTTAGTAAATTATTAGCAGAAAAATGACTAGGTGAGTCCAATTCTTTGTGTCTCTCTCATTATCAGAAAGTAACTACATTATGGAGAAGAAAAACAGATGGAAATAATACAGGATGCACTTTGTATCCTTGTATTTAATATTTATAAAAATCCTGCAAAGTAATTATTATTATAATAAATTAACATTTCATGAAATTGAGCCTTAGAAGTGCAGTAACTTGTCAGACAGTGAAGTAGTGGTAGAGTGGAATGGGACTCCAGGGACATCTGGTTTGGTGACAGTGATACGCCCTCTCTTTCAAAAGGAGTTTGAAATGCAGGAGACCTTGGAGAAGGGAATGGTTGGTTACCCACCCTAGTATGCTTCCCTGGAGAATTCCATGGATAATAATGTAGTGTAAGTACATCAGTTAACCATGTTCAGAAAATGCTGAGTAACAGATCACTCCAAAACTCAGGCTTAAGACAAGAATCATTTATCTTCAAACATCTGCAGAGTGGCTGGTCTCAGCAGCTCGGGCCTGAACTTTTCTGTAGCAAATGCCTTCCGAAAGTCTCTTATCCCCCTTCTGGAAGGAGCAGGCTAGTATAGGCATGTCTGGTGATGGTAGAAGCATATGCATTAGCAACTTAGTTTTACCAGTGCTTTGCACCATATTTCTAATATCCCATTGGTCGAAGCAAATGCCTCTGGTGAGATATTACATGGCACACACAGTTGTAGGCACTGTAAAATCACTTACCAAATGGCAGATATAGAGAAAGATGGAGAATCAGAGTCCAGGAATGCAAATTACCACAGGAGGGGATAAACACTTCTACATTAACAGTCCACTGCAAGAATGAGTCAAGAACTCCTGGAAAGCTTGCTAAAACTACAAAGTTTGGGCTACCTCCAGAGTTTAAATTCCTTTAAATATTTATTTTAACAAGTATGCCAGTGATTCCAAAGCCAGGTGTCCATACTCTGAGAAATGTTTCTATATTCAGCCCCATAATAGTTCTCACAGAAATGTTTTATTCAATGTACCAACCCAAGACCTGTTCACCTAAAAATGTCACATTTGTGACTCAATAATCAGAAACTCAGTTTCCTACTCTAGGTCGAGAAATGCCATTCTTTAAATACTTTAATTTATTTGTTTATTTGTTGTTTATACTTTAACGATATTTTGATACCATTCCAAATACAACAGTTGGTTGTCGAAGATCTGGTAATAGCCAATCTGAAAAGAATTATCAATATGCAACTTGACTTTGGATTGCAAGGTAAGACAATGAGAAGAGACACATATATGAAGTAATCAATTGACAGATTTCTCTTTCTACTTATGCTGATGCTTTCATGTGTAAAACACCCTAACTTCTCTGTTATATTGATAATGAAAAAGAAAAGAAAAAAGACTGGCCAAAATAGAATTTGATAATAATATGAAATAGCAGGTGCTTAAATTTCTTCAAAATTATTTCTGAAGCTCTCTCTTTCAACCACCCCTTTTAATTCTGTGATTTTATGAGGAGGTATGAACTATGAGGTGCTGGTCTCTAATGCTTTGTATCTGTTAGACTTTCCTCCAGAAAATTGCAGGTTTGTTGTTGTTGTTTCCTTTTCAGGACAAGAGTCAACAGGGGTGGCATGAATTGATGATGAGCACTGAAGCTGACCCTTTGTCCCCAGTTCTTCAGGCACTCTGTCTATCAGATCTAATCCCCTGAATCTATTTCTCTCCCACTGTATAATTGTAAGGGATGTGATTTAGGTCATACCTGAATGGTCTAGTGGTTTTCCCTACTTTCTTCAATTTAAGTCTGAATTTGGAAATAAGGTGTTCATGATCTGAGTAATAATCACACAGATTTTTGGGTTCCAAAGTCACTGCAGATGGTGACTGCAGCCATGAAATTAAAAGATGCTTTCTCCTTGGAAGAAAAGTTTTGACCAACCTAGACAGCATATTAAAAAACAGAGACAATACTTTGCCAATAAAGGTCTATCTAGTCCAGGCTATAGTTTTTCCAGTAGTCATGTATGGATGTGAGAGTTGGATTATAAAGAAACCTGAGCACCTAAGAATTGATGCTTTTGAACTGTGGTGTTGGAGAAGACTCTTGAGAGTCCCTTGGACTGCAAGGCGATCCAACCAGTCCGTCCTAAAGGAAATCAGTCTTGAATATTCATTGGAAAGACTGATGTTGAAGCTGGAACTCCAATACTTTGGCCACCTGATGTGAAGAACTGACTCATTTGGAAAGACTCTGATCCAAGGAAAGACTGAAGGCAGGAGGAGAAGGGGACGACAGAGGATGAGATGGGTTGGATGGCATCACCGATTCAATGGACATGAGTTCGAGTAAACTCTGGGAGTTGGTGATGAACAGGGAGGCCTGGCATGCTGTAGTCCATGGGGTCCCAAAGAGTGGGACATGACTGAACTGAACTGAAGCTGAAGTAGTTTCAGAAAGCAGAAGGAGAGGAAACTATGATGTATTGGAAGTCTCTTCTACAGAAACAGTCAAACCAAACATTTATATCTGACCTAAACTGAGAGAGGTAAATTAAGTCTTCTATTTTTCAAATGTTTTATCTATTTTGTTTTGTATTTCCTATTTTTCCCATTTCCTGAAAGCTCTGGCTAAGACTTTTGTCATGGAGAAATTGGTGACTATTCTATTTTTATTGCCAATTGTGATGTGTGCTTTAGAATGATAAAATATCCCTTATATATGTGTTTTCTTCCTTATATATTTTTATACCTGACCTCACTTTTCCAATACTATTTTGTAATCTCTGTTTTTCTTTTCTCTTTGTTTGTATTTGTTTATACTTTTGCTGGTAAAATAGGCAAAAATATTACTGGATGTCTCACCTAGTATATTCTTTTCTGTTCTTCATACCATTCATTGCCTCTGAACTACTTTACAAACTGATCACAAGGTAAATGATTCTTGTATATAGAAAGCAAAATAAAAAAAGATCAGTGAAGATGTAATGGATTATTTTCTTATAGATAATGACCAGCTTTTCACCTATATATAAATTCATTTCAATATTCCTGATTGCCCCTGTATGTCTGTGTGTGCTTTTGAAATCTACTTTGAAGCAATTATAACATCTTATTGGCTTCCTCATTAGTTAATTACTTAAATAAAATATTTGGTATATGTTTATTTTTATATGTATAGGTCTATCAAAAATAATTTTCCTTCATCACTTTTATTTCTGGACTTTTTGAATTATGTTGTTTCAACTGTATATTTTGATACAGTATTTATTTGGTTTTGTTTTTTGATCCAGTCTATATTTTCTTTCGTATTTACATTTAACATTTTAATATAAATGATAAATTTTATCTTTGTTGAATTACATGTATATTATTATTTTTATTTTAACCTACACTTATTAATGTATAATAAAATATTTTACCGTGTTGTCTTTTCCTATAGATGTACCATTTTTCCCTTGTTTGTATGGAAGCTAAATAATTTCCTTAAGAACAGCTAATATAAATAATAGAACTGAGAAGCAGAGGAAAGACAACAGTCCTTAAGCATGTTAAAACAACAACTCATCCCCTTATTTTGAGAGAAATGCTAAGTACAGTCACACTGAGAAAACAATTTTCACCTATTGTGTTGGTGAAAATCCAACTTAGACAAAAAAACTCTGAAAACTGGAAAAATCGGCTCTTCATATATTGTTGATGTGAGTTGAAAATAAAAACATATATATGGCAACTTGTAAATATCTGTCAAAATTGAAAATGCTTTTAATGTTTAACCTAGCAATCCCACCTCTTTTTATCTTAAAAAATACCCACACACATTTGACAGATGGACAAATTATGTACTGCAGTACTGTTTTCAAATAACAAAATAACAGGCACAAAACCAATGTTCATCAACAAAGGACTAGTTACATAAACCAAGGGGCATTCATACAGTGTGATACTGAGCTTATCTCAAAAAATGAAAAAAAAATCTCTGTATATGTTAATGGGGGAAAGTGAAACTCACTCAGTCATGTCCAACTCTTTGTGACCTCATGGACTATACAGTCCATGGAATTCTCCAGGCCAGAATACTGGAGTGGGTAGCCTTTCCCCTCTCCAGAGAATCTTCCCAATCCAGGGATTGAACCCAGGTCTCCTGCCTTACAGGTGGATTCTTTACTAGCTGAGCCACAAGGGAAACCCTGTTAATGGGGGAAAGGAACCCAAAACTCAAGGACTGTCAAGTAAAAAAATAAAAGTATTAGTATGGGATATACAGTGTGCTACCTTTTATAATTAAAAGGGTAAACAATACTAATATAGACCCATATTTACTTTTACCTACTTAAGGAAAAGTTATACACGGGGAAAATATCAAAAATATTACTTCTAAACCTTCCTGACTTCAGGTTATACTACAAAGCTACAGTCACCAAGACAGTATGGTACTGGCACAAACCAATGGGACAAGACAGAAAGCCCAGAAATAAACCCATGCACCTATGGTGCCTTAGTTTTGACAAAGGAGGCAAGAATAGGCAATGGGGCAAAGACACCCTCTTCAATAAATGGTGTTGGGAAAACATGTAAAAGAATGAAATTAGAACACTTCCTAACACCATAAACAAGGATAAATTCAAAATGGATTAAAGACCTAAATGTAAGACAGAAACTATAAAACTCTTAGAGGAAAACATAAGAAGAACACTTGAGTCATAAAATCAAAGCAAGATCCTCTATGACCCACCTCCTAGAGTAATGGAAATAAAAACAAAAGTAAACAAGTGGGACCTGATTAAACCTAAAAACTTTTGCACAGCAAAGGAAATGATAAGCAAGGTGAAAAGACAACCCTCAGAATGGGAGAAAATAATAGAAAATGAAAAACTGACAACAGATTAATTTCCAAAATATACAAGCAGCTCATAGCTAGAGCACATGCAATAAAATGAAAGATTTTATACTTCCAGGAATAACATGGGCTTATCTATAAAAACATAGTAATTAGGTACATTCTTCACATATTCTCTCTGTTTACACAATGCTCTAGATTTTTCTAGGGCATAATTTCTAAAAATGTAGACCAAACTTTTACTCCTCCTATAACACTGCTCACAAAAATTGCTCAGATCAAATGTATCTTTAAGTACTATATTCTATGTCCTTTAGAAAATCAAAACTATTGGCATCTCGAAACCTCTAAGGATTCCTGAACTAAAGAAATCAATTAAGGTTGTTTGAGATGTCTCCTTAATAAATCATATAAGCATAGAATTATTTATTATTATGACAGTATTTCATTGAAAATTATGTTTATGTTCTTTGCAAACTTTTCTAACTAAACTTACAAATCCAATCAGGACTATGCAGTCAATTTAGCACTGATTATGACCAGGTAGCAAGGATGTCCATCATTTTCTCCAAATAACTGTAGTCCTCAATGCTTTCATGTTCATCAATTTAAAATAATTTAGTCATTTTAAATTTAAATCTTAGGCAATGGTTTGCTAAATGAAAATCACCTAAATAACATGGTCTTAAAAATATCCATTCTACAGCTGCTCTGCTACTTCAACTTTATTTTCAAAACAGGTTATGAATAAACAAATGATTAAAAGTAAGCAAAAAATTTTAGAATTAAAGACAATATGCTATAGTAGAAAATGCTTAGACTTTGGGTCTAGACACTTCTGGTTTTCAGTCTTACATGTGCTACTTATAAACTATATGAAAATTAACAATTACCTTTTCTACATTTCGATTTTCTCGTCCATAAACACGTGGACATGCAACTTGCATGACTGTTATCAGAACTATGCAAAGTGTGTGCTAATCGCTTGACATGATATCTGTCATATCATGAGAATCAAGTTATATTTCTTCCTTCTTCTCAGGAAATTTAAGCAGCAATGAGTTATCCCTTATTAATTTATGATTAATTATAGAACATACAAAGTTGTTAGGACAGCCACTGGTGGAAGCAAACTGTCTTGAATTTAAAAGAAGGGAAAAAAAAAACAATTAAAAAGGAAAAGATGTCTTGAGGGCTAAATATTTCTCTGGGCATAAAACAGGCTAACAAAACTTTGCAGCTATACTACCAATATGGACCCTTTCTTACAGAAAAGGAAGCAGGAAGATGGGGCAGGGCTAAGAGCCCCAAAGTGAAGTGAAGTCACTCAGTTGTGTCCGACTCTTCGCGACCCCATGGACTGCAGCCTACCAGGCTCCTCCATCCATGGGATTTTCCAGGCAAGAATGCTGGAGTGGATTGCCATTTCCTTCTCCAGGGGATCTTCCGGACAAAGAACTACACAAATAGGTAAACTAGGTTCCTAATAAGCATATGCTCTCTGCTGGGGAACAGACGATTTAGAGCATCTATTTTTTTCTATCCCTTTTTGATTGAGAGTGTCTACTGGGGTCATTCCATCACTATCCCCCAACTGACTTGTTTATTAGAGTAAATAACTTTCTTCTTAGACTGCAAAAAGCAAACAAACAAACAAAAAAACACGTGAAGCCAGCCCTTCGGAGCCTCAATCACACCTGGACATGTTATTGAAACTTTTGAAACTGTGTACCTTACGCCTGAACTTGATGCTGTAGCAAGATACAACTTGGTGGTCTTGAAAGAAGGGGCTAGTATATTTGTACATCTCTGATGATATTTTTACATCTCTGATATATTTTTATGATTTTCTGACCAAAGGGCAGATTGTAGTGGACTCAAGTTGGACCAAATTTGTTGTCATTCCCCATTTTTAATCTAACCTGGCCTGAGATTAGCTGTGCTTGGTAGGATAAGACAAAAGCAACTCTGTGTAACTTCTTAGAGTGAACAGTAAATGGGCTTTTAAGAAATCGGCAGTGCACCTTTTTGTTTCTCTCTTCCATGATCAGCTTCCAGGATCTAAAAAGCACAAACCTTGCAGGAGGTCACCTGGAGGAGAACTGAGGTGCTCTAGTTAACGGCCCCAAATGACGGTCAGCGTTAAGTATCAGCCCTGTGAGGAGGTCTCCCAGGCAACTACAGCTCCAGCCAACAGCACAGAAAACAGAGCTTTCCAGCTGAGCACAGCCAACCTTATCATCAGAGACAATGAAGAGCTATTTTTTTTTTCTTTCAAATTACTAAGTTTGGTGGTATTTTTCTTTATATCTAGAGTCATAGCTACGTAGTCATAATATTTGTTAAATGAATCCTAAGGGTAGAAAATATATTTTTCATAACATATCTGTGAATTTTCAAAAGTTAAAGACTTCTCAACATGCTACAAATTCTCCTTTTGTGGTCTATCTCCTGAAAAGTAGCAAAACTGTAATAGCTTTTAGAGTAACATGTGTTGGTTAAGAGAGAGTTATATGAAATGAAAAATACCTGAGCTTGGAACTTAGCCTAACCACTTATTAATAGTGAAAACTGATTAAACTATTTACCATTTTAGAGCCTCTATTGTCACTTTTTAAAATAAAGATAATCATACCCATTGTACAGGACATGTGTGAGTATTACATGAAATAAGACATAAAAATCACCCATCAAGAATTCCATAAGAACAGGAATTTGCTTTGTTCAATACTGTTAACTGATACTATTATTATCCAACAAGAGAGACAGTGGCTCTTTGTGTTGGGGCCATAAAATGATTCTTTTTCTTCCACAGCAGGAGAGGGAGAATGATAGGAGTTGTTGTTACGAGGTTTCTCTGGTAGCTCAGATGATAAAAAATCTGCCTGCAATGCAGGAGACCCAGGTTCAATCCCAGGGTCAGGAAAGATCTCCTGGAGGAGGAGGAAATGGCAACCCACTCCAATATTCTTGCCTGGAGAATCCCATGGACAGAGGAGCCTGGGGGTTTACAGTCCATGGGTTGCAAAGAGTTGGACACAACTGAGCTACTAGGCACATGCACATTGTTACAGTAACTTAAATGAAGAATGTTGAGGGTTGTTCTACTGGGGAGGATTTTACTTTTCCATGACTAGTGAACACTCTTGGAAATTTCACCAAACAGTTTCTTGGCACCTGGAATTGGGGAAGTCATTTTATAAAGCCATGCATGCACATCCCTCCATCCCAGCAGGGGATGTGTTAATGGGTACATGATGGCAGAAAGGGTGCATCTGACTCCTCTAAACCCTGATAGATGGGTTCCTTGTCTTAGTAGCCAGACGCTCACTAAATCAATACAAATCCTAGCTCTATTTCACTGGCATACGCTGTGAGGGAGAAGCCATGATGATTAGCCATCCAGGTATCAAACAATAGACAGCTCTTCACTGTTTACCTCCTAAAATAAATACAAATTATAAGTCTAAAATATTCCAGAGGAGGAAAATAGTAAGAGCTAGAAATCTGATAGAATTGTACAAAGCATGAGAATTCAGTTGTGTATTTTGTCAGTGCCAAACATAGTCTGCTTGTTCCACAAACGTTAATAAATTGACAGGGGCATCTTTTCAGAACCCAGTCCCCTTGTGTATATGGTCTATGACATGTCCCATAGCCCTATCTGATCACTTTATGCCTGTGTGAAAAATGGATTCAGATCCACCGTAGTCTAGTGCTTCTCCTAGGGGCAGCACTTTGAAATCTTTTTCCGAGTGGGGATGAAAAGTACTTAAGGGCATACGAAGAGTTGGGAAGGTTTAATGCCTGCAGTGGCTTTCAAACTGTGGTCCCCAGGCAAGCAGCATCAGCATCTCCTGAAGCTTGTCAGCAATAAAAATTATCCACCTGCTAATTCAGAAACTCTGGGAATGGGTCCAGTAAGCAGTGTTTGAACAATCTCCCCAGGTTATCCCTAACACTTGAAGTTTGAGAACTGTTAGTGCAATGGACTTAGGTAAGGAAAAATTCAAAAATAAACACAAAAATACCGTGATCTCTTAGAAATATGACTTTCGAGATTGATTCTATCAAATAGCAAGGAAAAGCACAAGTGTCAATCTATATTGAGAGTTAAAAAGAGTGCTCTACTAGAATCAGAAAGAACTGGGATTAAAGCATGACTCCACTCTTCTCTGATTTTATTTAACTTTTCTGGATGCAACCTTATGGTCTGTGAAATGGAAATAATAATGTCTCCCTTAGTATATATGATTTCAAATAACACATATAAAATGTCTAGTATAAAGCTATCTAGTATTCATTCAATTCATTTCAGTGTTTGCTGAAGATACAGGAAGCAACTTCAACTCAAGAGAATTATAAGATGTCTGCTTCAGGGTGGATAGAAGGATATGAGGAGCAGAGATGCAAAAATGAAAGAAAAATATAGGCATTGATGAGTTTGCTGATTTCTTATCACTCAGGCAGCTTCTTCACAGACTAGCATGGAGAGGTAGATTTACCTGTGGCAGAGGAGAGCCTGTGTTCATTTGCTGAATTTAGGGCCTCATTCTTTTCAATTATTGAATGCCTGCCCATTAAGGAACTGTGCCAGTAAATGAAGGTGAAGCAGGTTATTGAAAAAGAGGCAGCACAGGATAATAATTAAGAACTAGAGCTTGGAACCAATCTGCCTGGTTTTGAATCCAAGCCTATTATCTATCTATTGTGTGACTTCAGGGAAGTCACTGAACCTCTGTGGCCTCTGCTTTTTCATCTTTATTATTAAAAGGTGGTAATAATATCAAACACCCTGTAGGATTGTGGTCAGAATAAAATGAATTAATATACATTAAAAATGAGATGAGTATTCCAGCAGCACAGGTTCTTAATAAATGTGGATTATGGTCAGCTCCTGCCAGGCTGGTAGAATTCACTCCTTGACAGGCTTTTCCTAACATCCCAGTGTCTTTGAGATTAAGTCCAGAATTCTAGCCTTGCAGATCTCTAGTCTGGCGCTTCTCAATCTTTAATATGAATAGGATCACTGAGAATTCATGTTAAAATGCAAATTCAGATTCAAGAACCCCGGTAGGGCCTGAGTTTCTGCATTTGTAGAATTTGGCTTAAACCAGCTTCCAGGTGAGGTCCATGCTATTGAAAACAAACCTCAAGTTCTTTGCAAAACCACGTTCTAATTCCAACTTTGAATGTAGCCCATTGCAAAGCTGGAACAACATTTTAATAGCAGCCCCTAAAATAGCTGTGGGAAGAATGACTAATCTTGCTCACTTAGAAATCAGGCAAACTTATAAGTAGGTCTTGGTGATAAGGAAAGATAAACTCGAAGACAAGAGAAAAACTTAAGTGTCTTCTGTGTTCTGACTTTGATGTCAAGGGCACAGAGCTTGAATCTGATCTCCACAGTGGCAGGAGACAAGAGCAGAGACTGAGAAGCAGAATTGATGAGTTGCAGGGTAGGGAAGAAAGCTTTTACTAACTGCTGTGCTGAGAGCTCGACCACAGAGATGGGAGGAATACAATTCATGGGCATGGAGTTACAGTAGCAGGAAGTAATTTTTACAGATTCTTACACATCTTACATTGAATTGTGGTGGAACATTATTGCAATACATGTTGGCTGAGCAGAATTCAATTTATTTTATTATGTCATTTTATTTTAGTTTTAGAAATAGTATTTGTGGCAGTTATTATAAAGATGAAATGAATTAATAGTTATAAAGTTTTGAGAATAGAATTGTTCAGGGTGTGCAATACCTGTTAGTTAATATTAGCCATTATTATTACTAAAGGATTTTATCTTAGATAAAATGTTTATTATAAGAAAAAAATAAAAGATAAGTTCTATGTGTTATTTATTTTAATAGTACAGAAACTTTAATAAATTAAGATAAAATAGGTAAAAGGCATTGCTCAAAGCCACATTATGTACATGAGGTATAACGGGATTGGATTTTATCTGTCCAGACTCACAGGCACAGAAAACAGAATTATGGTTGCCAAGCGAGGGTGGGAAAGAAGAAGCATGGGGTGGGACTTTGGGGTTAGCAGATGAAAAGTATTATAGAGAGAATGGATAAACAACAAGGTCCTACTGCATACCACAGGGAAATATAGTCAATATCCTGTGATAAACCACAATGGAAAAGAATATGAAAAAAGAATTCATATGTATGTATAACTGAGTTATTTTGCTGTACAGCAGATATTAACACAACATTGTAAATCAACTATACTTCAATAAAATCAATAAAAAAAAGCCCACTCCATCAGTCCAGATTTAAAAGTCTACATGCTTCGACAACTGCATGCTGACGGGTGTAAGCCAAATGATTACATTTTAGGCTATAGTTTTCTCATCCATCAATTAAAGATATCATCCTTAAGCAACTAGGGGATCATTTATATATCAAAGTATAAATGTATATTAAACATTTTACAGATATAAATTATAATTGAGTTCATGGATCAGTTATACTTGTCTTCAACTACATACACATTCTCAACAACTATAATATTTTTTAATTAGATATATCTCATAAATTAATTGTACTATATATTACAGTTACATCAACAAGCTAAAAAGAGGAGAAAAACACATTTAATTAATATCTATGTCTTTCAACTCATGCAGCAATTATAACAAGAATAAAACTACTGCAAACAGTAAACCCAGACATATTAGCCTTCTTGCAGTTTCTCTAAGATGCCATACAATTTCCCAATTTATGATCTTTTTGGTGTTTCCTTGCCTGGAAGACTCTATCCCGGGGTCTGGATGTGGGTAACTCCTGAGTTTTTTTATCACCCATGTCCTAGCTACAATGTCATTTTAAAATATTTCTTGGGCTTCTTGATCATTAATCTTAATTCTCTGTCTTCATCTTCACATCTAAATGTTCCATACCTGTGTATGATATATACCATATTAATCTTTTGAATGCTCATCACTATCTTAAATCTTGTTGCTATGTTTTTTCTCTGCTCATTGAATGTTCAATGCACGTCCAGGTTCAAAGCATGTCCAGGTTCAATGCACGATACTGGATGCTTGGGGCTAGTGCACTGGGACGACCCAGAGGGATGGTATGGGGAGGGAGGAGGGAGGAGGGTTCAGGATGGGGAACACATGTATACCTGTGGTGGATTCATTTTGATATTTGGCAAAACTAATACAATTATGTAAAGTTTAAAAATAAAAAAAAAAAAAAAAAGAATATAAGCATCTTAAGAGCACAGACTTCCCTTCCCTGCCAAATTTGGACTGTAGTCCCTGAGCATGGACTTGACACATAGCAGACCCTCAATAACCATCTCTCTAATGAGTAAAAATAAGTAAGACATGACCCCTGACATCATGAATCTCAAAACATCAAAATGTTAACAACTCCTAGACAGACTTAGAATACTTTAAAATGCTATTCTTTGCAGGCAGAGACAATGCCCTGTTCCAAAATTAGCAGCAGTTAAACATTTATTTTTACAGCACTTTTAGGTTTGTGATGACATTTTTGCTACATAGCTTTTGGCATATAAGAATAAGGTGAGACAAGGACCTACAATAAATGACATGAGAGCCTTGTATAGGTTTTGCTGAGTTTAAGTCCATTATTCTGAACACAGAAGTTATCTGTTCAGAGCTTTAATTTTAGACAGCCCTTGTAGCTATGAGTGAACTTGGAAGTAATGTTCCATCAGTATTTTTTCACTTAAATTATGAGTGAAATTGAATCAATCTTAAAAATAATTTAAAAATAGAATCAATCTTAAATTGAATACAATGGATATACATTTTATGTGTCCTTACTCTATATGAGACAATAATGCTGTATATTATCCTCCAATAAAAAATTATGCTGTATATGAAATCAACTTTATTAACTATGAACTTTCTAAATGTTGCAATCCACTTAATTTATCATATTCATAAACCTAATGTTTTCTCTAAGTTATCAGCAGGAGAGAAATGCTTGTCAGGAATGGAGAAGGGATTTATCGGAGAAAAAAGTCACAATCTGGTATTGCTATGACTCTATATATCGTGCTTATAGTTACTCAACTATATTCCTATGAAAAGATTAAGTCAAAGGATATATAGAATTTATTTTCAGTTTTGTATTTGAAAAGAAAAATATGTTTTGTCAGAAGTCCGAGTCTTAGCACTGCTTTTTTCACATCAAAGTATTTCATTTTTGAAAGAAATGTTCAACTGTATCAAGCCTCTATATATAATAATAAACTGTGAAAACAGAACTGCAGAGATGATGTGGTATAAGAATGGTCTGTCTACAAATAATTTTTGATTGCCAGTAAAAATGATAAAGCAGGTTTAATGTTAATACCCATAACATAGCACATACTGTGCAATTAATAACTGCACCTGAAATTAACAGAATGTACTTTTATGTTTCAGGGTTCACTTTTAAATTTTACACATATTGTTAATATTTAAATCAAAAGTACCCCTCTTCTTATTCCTTCCAAATGTGTCTTTGAATCAATGGTTCTATCTTTCCTTTAGGGTTATCTTATGCCCGTGTTTTTGTCAGTTATCAGCAAAGAAATAAGATGCTCTGTGTATTATTCATCTCAGTTTCCAAACATTTCCTGAATACTAAATCTGTTCAGATAAAGATTTGTATAAGGTTCCAGGAAGGGAACAGAAATGACTGAAATATGGTCCTCTCCTGTGAAAGACATACACATTGCTATGAGAATACTGTGAATAGATGAAAGAATAATTCACCTAAGAAGTAACATTTGAGATATGTTCCTTGGAGAGTGGGAGGAATTTTGATATATGGAAGGTAGTTTAGTGATAATGGCAGATAAGCTAAATCATGGAACATAGGCAGAAAAATTCATAGTGAAATTTAAAACTTTTGAAAAAGTGATATGGGATGGGATGTATTAGGATTGCCGAAAAGTTTGCTTGGGTTTTTCCATCACATCAAATACAAAAATCCCCAATGAAATTTTTGGTGAACCCTATAAATACAAGGCTGAATGTTAAGTTTGAGGGAAGATAACAAAGAAGCACTAAGTTTTTTGTTTGTTTTTCCTTAAAAAACAATTAAAACTTCTGAGCTGGAGAGTGGCAAAATTAATTATTTTCTTGACTTGATCTTTCTTTTCCTTTTCTTGTAAATCAGCCTCTAAATTTCCTCATCTTAATATTTCTTCCATCTTAGACTGCATGTTTTGAATCCTTTTTCTCTTCTCTGATACATCCCAGTTTCCTAATGCCTTAATTTGATTTACAAAAATTCCTCCTATAGCTATCCTTTTTCAATTCCAATCCGTTCTCTATGCCACAGCCAATAGCCTTTGTAAAATGTATACTTCCCATGCCACTTCTCTGCTTTGAAAATCTGTACTAGTTCCCCAATATTCTCGAGACTCCTGAACATGATTTATGAGCCTTCACATCCAACCCTTTATCCTCCCAGCATCTCTTCTGCAAAGAAATCTCTCCCACTCACCTCGAAAGCTTTTGCCTCTCTTCTTCTGTCTGAAGTTCATTTCTCTGACCCTGGTCATCTTTAGAGCTCACTCCTCCAGGAAGCACTCCTCATTAAGCATCACCTCCTCTGTACTCCCAGTACCCTCTTTGTCATACTACGGCAGAAAATTTACACAGCTAACCCACTCACACAAACCTACATAGTCCATGAGGCTCAGCCATGTTCACCTTGCTCATTGCTAAATTTCCAGGAATAAGTATACTGCCTGACAAATGTATATGTGTAGGTTTTAAATATATATGCATGATCTAGATGCATACAGAAAATATAAATAATGTGGAAACTGAATAAGTGAGAAGCAAACAAAAGATGAAGATATGCTTTTCTAATCGTGTATTACTGAAAAGTTTTAGATCTTGAAATTAATGAACAAATTATAAATATATACATATATACCTACATATATATATATGTCAAACACTATGCCAAGTGACAGATAAAATACTCCCTGTATTGATTTGACACTTATTTGTGGCTCAATAAGTAGCAGTTATTATAATTATTATTTACATAATTTATTCATTAGTTTACAAGATCTAAAATTCCTGTGTTGTTCAGTCACTCAGTCGTGTCCAACTCTTTGAAACCCC
This sequence comes from Bos indicus, assembly GCF_029378745.1. Taxonomy (NCBI): domain Eukaryota; kingdom Metazoa; phylum Chordata; class Mammalia; order Artiodactyla; family Bovidae; genus Bos; species Bos indicus. The sequence goes on along the minus strand of NC_091788.1, from coordinate 14,688,592 downwards.
ATGGACTGCAGCATGCCAGGCTTCCCTGTCCTTCACCATCTCCCAGAGTTTGCCCAAACTCAAATTCATTGATTCTGTGCTGCCATTCAATCATTTTGCCCTCTGCCATCCCCTTCTCCTCCTGCCTTCAATCTTTCCCAGCATCAGGGTCTTTTCTGAGTCTGCTCTTCACATCAGGTGGCCAAAGTATTGGAGCTTCAGCTTCAGCATCAGTCTTTCCAGTGAATATTCAGTATCTATACTGAATTCCTTTAGGATGGACTGGTTGGATCTCCTTGTAGTCCAAGGGACTCTCAAGAGTCTTCTCCAACACCAGAGTTCAAAAGCGTCACTTCTTTGGCGCTCAGCTTTCTTTACAGTCCAACTCTCACATCCATACATGACTACTGGAAAAATCATATCTTCTATAAATTGGCTTCCCTGGTGTCCCAAATGGTAAAGAATCTGCCTGCAATGCAAGAGACCTGGATTTGATCCCTTGATTTGGAAGATCCCCTAGAGGATGGCATGGCAACCCACTCCAGTATTCTTGCCTGGAGAATCCCCAAGGACAGAGGAGTCTGGTGGGCTATAGTCCATGGGGTCACAAAGAGTCAGACAGGACTGAGTGACTAAGCACAGCACACAGTACACACACGTGCACACGCACATGTGCACGCGTGCACACACACACACACACACATACATATATATATATATGGAGAGAGAGAGATCTATCTCTATATGTGTGTTGATTAACTGAATGTTATCCTCATAACATCCTAGAAATGCAGTTACTATTATGTTTTCCCATTTTATACACAAGGAAACTAATATTCAATGAAAATAAGTAATTTCCTTCAGGGATCGCAGAGAGTCGTACATGACTGAGCAACTTCACTTCTCATGAATCAGGCTGTTTGCCACTTCTTGCTGTGAGCTCACCTGGCAGTATGTTTCATCTTATCAGGGTAAAACCAGGCTTGGCCATCCACATTCACAGAGCAGTCTCCACTGATTGCACAATAGCATTGCCTATATATAAATGTTCTGAGTTTTCAATTATGCCCGCATTTCTAACATTTTTAAATATTAAAATCTTTTTCCCCCTCCCACAAATAAAGCTTATCTATAACTCCAGTACAAGAGGCTTTTGAAGATGAACCTACTGTGGGATGGGGAAGTCCATTCCTGCTGTCCCTTGCACACTAGTGGGTCCCTGAGTAATCTCCAGGGATGCCTATAAGATATACAAAGCATTTAATACTTTAGGGGCTCACTCCTTGCTGCCTGCCATTACACGAATAAGGTCTCAGAGCAGCAATATTAAATACCTCAAGTATATTTTCTTTCAACTTCTCTGCCAATATATTTGCCATATAATGCAAATATTTGCCTAGGTCCAATGGAGGCCTAGTTATTATATCAAAAAGTGAATACATGGAGATATACTGGCCTGGAGCATAGCCCAGCAGTGTTGAAGTTTGACATTTAATATTCTCCAGGAATGTAAAAGAATCTGGGGGCAGAAGTTAGAGCCAGGGTTTGAGGGGGTGGGGGGTGGTCTATGAAAGTTAATGATACGGTTGTGTTGGGGCTCAAAGACCAGAAAGGTACTAAAGAACTATGCAGATACAGATTAATATCTGAGATGGACTTATTTTTTTGTATTCGAGGCAGTGTTTTCCACCTGACACTATGATCAAGAAAAACAGCTTTAGAAACAGATAGATCTGAATTTACGACTTAGCCTTGATAGCCTGAGAAAGTAGCACTTACTTAAGACTGTCTCTAGTAGGTGTTTATTTTGGGAAGTGGCCCCAAGAACAGGAATGAAGGATTAAAAGACTGAAATAAGGAATAAGGAAAAATCCATCAAAGTGCACAATACTGCTTCCAGCAACTAGGGATCAATTTACCCCAGGGCATCTCTTAGAGCTTGAGTAGCATGGTTAGTAGCATATGTTTTGAATTTGTCTGCATTTTATTCATGGACGTGTTGTTTGTTTGAATTACTCTCTGGAAAGTCATCTTGAAACTTATTTATAGAGTCCTAGACCACAGCATTTATTGGAGTTCAATTAACACTTAATTCAAAAGTAATTAAATAAGTGGTGTCCTTTTTTGATCTCTAAGGAGAAAGAGAGACATAAGCAGAGAGAGAGAAAGAGAAATTAGGTAAAACACAACTGAATTTCAGTTATTTTCTTTGAAAGACTTAATAGTCTACCTGAATTCAACCATTTTCAAGATTTAAATTTAGTGAAAATTCAATAGCAGAATGTTGAAAATTCAATAGCAGAAGTGGACATAATTCTGGCATTTGTCCATATGAGGATTCTGTGAATAATCACGGCCATTCACAGAAAGATTTGTGCCCACATATACCTTTATTGCATGTGGAAGTCAACTCCATTTTTCCTGACCATAGGAATCCTCCTGTGAAATAGGATAGAAGGCTTAGATTGGGGAAATTATCTTCTGCCTTTTTCTCTACCTAGTAAAAATGCAGAAAGTAACAATTCTGTGTAATGTACTTTAAACATTAAGGCTGCCCTTTGGAAAATCATGATTCCAACCTGCACTTGCAGATCTCTGTAAAAACCAAGGGGATAAAATATATCCTCTGATGCCTATAATGAACCAAGCAGTTTACTGTGAGGATTTAGGAGAAGCTTCCAGGGAACAGAATGCTTTGGCCAATTTTGGAGAAATTTAGAAAAGCTCCAGACATACCTCTGGAGATTTTAATTGAGAGCAGAATTATGAAGGAAATTAAGAGTGAGAGCCTTAGCATCATGCAACCTCTCTTCTTGGAGGACAGACCCAGGTAATGGGGCACTAATCCCAGACTTACAGTGTGGTCCTGCCTCACTCTCTTTTTGGGTACAATTGAGATCCCTCTTCTGTGAACCAAGGGATATGTATCCTTGCCAAGGAACACTGGGATGCTATAACACCAGAAGTTTCCTTACAAGCCATCCAATCCAGTTCAGTTCAGTTCAGTCGCTCAGTCGTGTTTGACTCTCTACCACCCCATGGACTGCAGCATGCCAGGCCTCCCTGTCCATCACCAACTCCTGGAGTTTAATCAAACTCCTGTCCATTGAGTCAGTGATGCCATCCAACCATCTCATCCTTTGTTGTCCCCTTCTCCTCCTGCCTTCAATCTTTCCCAGCATCAGGGGCTTTTCAAATGAGTCAGTTCTTCTCATCCAGTGGCCAAAGTATTGGAGTTTCAATTTCAGCAAGGGACTCTCAAGAGTCTTCTCCAGCCCCACAGCTCAAAAATATCAATTCTTCCACACTCAGCTTTCTTTATAGTCCAAATCTCACACCCATACATCACTACTGGAAAGAGCATAGCTTTGACTAGATGGGCCCTTGTCAGAAAAATAATATCTCTGTTTTTTAATATCCTGTCTAGGGTGGTCACAGTTTTTCTTCCAAGGAGCAAGAATCTTTTAATTTCATGGCTGCAATCACCATCTGCAGTGATTTTGGAGTCCACCCCAAAATAAAGTCTGTCACTGTTTCCATTGTTTCCCCATCTATTTGCCATAATATGATGGGACCAGATGCCATAATATTAGTTTTTTCAATGTTGAATTATAAGCTCACTTTTTCACTCTCCTATTTCACTTTCATCAAGAGGCTCTTTAGTGTTTCTTTGCTTTCTGCCATAAGTATGGTGTCATCTGCATATCTGAGATTATTGATATTTCTCCCAGTAATCTTGATTCCAGCTTGTGCTTCATCCAGTCTGACATTCCACATGATGTACTCTACATATAAGTTAAATAAGCAGGGTGACAACATACAGCCTTGACGTACTCCTTTCCCAATTTGGAACCAGTCTGTTTTTCCAAGTCTAGTTCTAACTGTTGCTACCTGACCTGCATACAGCTTTCTCAGGAGACAGGTCAGGTGGTCTGGTATTTCCATCTCTCCAAGAATTTTCCACAGTTTGTTGAGATCCACACAGTCAAAGGCTTTGGCATAGTCAATAAAGCAGAAGTAGATGTTTTTCTGAAACTCTCGCTTTTTTGATGATCCAACAGATGTTGGCAATTTGATCTCTGGTTCCTCTGCCTTGTCTAAATCCAGCTTCAACATCTGGAATTCCACAGTTTACATACTGTTGAAGCCTGGCTTGGAGAATTTTGAGCATTACTTTGCTAGCGTGTCAGATGACTGCAATTGTGCAATAGTTTGAACATTCTTTGGCATTCCCTTTCTTTGGGATTGGAATGAAAAATGACCTTTCCCAGTCTTTGGCCACTGCTGAGTTTTCCAAATTTGCTGAAATATTGAGTGCAGCACTTTCACAATATCATCTTTTAGGATTTGAAATAGCTCCAATGGAATTCCATCACCTCCACTAGCTTTGTTTGTAGTAATGCTTCATAAGGCCCACTTCACTTCACACTCCCGGATGTTTGGCTCTAGGTAAGTTGATCACACCATTATAGTTATCTGGGTCATGAAGATCTTTTTTGTATAGTTCTTCCGTGTAGCCTTGCTACCTCTTCTTAATATCTTCTTCTGTTTTTGCTTCTGCAAGCTCGAGTTTCTCATTTAAAATGGAGATCTAAGTCACTAATTTCAAGATCACAAATCCATTTCTTAGTCTATAATTTATTTACCTATCAGAAGCATTTGATACAGTTGATCCCTTGCTCCTTGTGTAAGCCCTTTCTTTATCTATCTTCCAGTAAACTTCTGTGGCCTCTCTCTGACTCTTGTGAGGGTTAAATGAAGCAATGTATATAAAGCATTTAGCACAATAACTGAAACTTAATAAATGAACAGCAAACCTCCGTCTCTATCATCATCATTGTTATCATTATCATCCTCATCATCATTTATAATCCTGGTATCATGAATCTCCAGATTCCTTCTCTAGGCAAAATTATGTCCTCCTTATAGTGTGTGTATTTTAGGAGCTAAAGATACAGCAATGGGGAGAAAAGAGCAGTAATGCTTGCCTTCACAGAACTCACATTCTAGTGGGAGTAGTAGGATTCTCAACAATGCATACATACATAAAAGAACATTATATGGAAGGTGAAATTTTAAATTGGAATCTCTCAAAAAACTATTTTATTAAATTTTTAAAATATATTTGAGCATGAATCATTTGGACATTAGGGTGGAGCATATTGTAGTCAAAGTAAATAACAAGTATGACAGTCCCGGATGTCCCAGAAAGATAAATGAGCACCTTGATCTAAGGGGAGGGTCATAAGAAATGATATACGAGAGTGCTCGTCAGCAGTTGTCAGGAACCTAGCTCAGCTCTTGTATGTGAGATAAGAAGTCATTAGAAGGTCTTGCACAAACATCTAGCAAAATATTTCTGATTGCCATGTAGAAAACAGACTATGGGGAGCCAATGATAAAAGCAAAGAATAAGTTAGAATGCTATTGAAGTAATTCATAGGAAATGCTAGCTGTTGGACCATAGAGGTAGCTATGAAAGTACTTGGAATAGGTTACATTTTTTAAAATATATTTTGAAGATTGAATTGATAGAATTTACTGAAGAAATAAATGTGGTATTTAAGAAAACAATACTCAAGTCAAGAATGAACTCAAGATTTTTGTCCTGAGCACCTGGAAGTATAGAGAGCTACCTGCTAATTCTATGGAAAAATGGAAAAAACAAACAAAGAATTTTGAAACAATGTGCTCAGTTGCTCGGTCGTGTCCAAGTCTTCCCAACTCCATGCACTGTAGCTCTCCAGGCTCCTCTGTCCAAGGACTTTTCCAGGCAAGAATATTGCAGTGGGTTGCCATTTCCTACTCCAGGGGATCTTCCTGATCCAGGGAATGACCCGTGTTTCTTGCACTGGCAAGTGGATTCTTTTTACCTCTGAAACCACCTGGGACAGGGTCTATTTAGGGGCATGTTAAAGCTGAATCTACTAAAGATCAAGGTGGGAAAGACAGCTAGGCAGTTGGATGTGTGTGTCTGAAGATTAAGGAGTTTCAGGTGGAAAATATACATTTGGGAGTTGTCATAAATCCCTAGGACAAAATTAGGTCACAGAGAATGAGGATAGAGAGAAAAGGGAGAAGTCTAGGAGGTGAGTTCTGGGATATTCTAATATCTTAAGTACAGGAAAATTGAGGAGTAAACAGCAAAAGAGATTGTAACTGAGCAGGCAAAGGTAGAAAAAACAGGAAACTTTCCCTGAAATGAAGAATGTGCTTCAATGAGAAGAAAGGGATCAATGATATCAAATTCTATTGATAGGTCAACTAAACTAAAGACTGAGGAATTAATTAAGCACTTGGAAGTTTGAGGTCAACTCTGTTCTGTTACTGTATCTTATTCAACATTTTCTTCAGTTCAGTTCAGTCTCTCAGTCGTGTCTGACTCTTTGCGACCCCATGAATCGCAGCCCACCAGGCCTCCCTGTCCATCACCAACTCCCGGAGTTTACCCAAACTCACGTCCATTGAGTCAGTGATGCCATCCACCCATCTCATCTTCTGTCTTCCCCTTCTCCTGCCCCCAATCCCTCCCAGCATCAGGGTCTTTTCCAATGAGTCAACTCTTCACATGAGGTGGCCAAAGTATTGGAGTTTCAGCTTTAGCGTAAGTCCTTCCAATGAACACCCAGGACTGATCTCCTTTAGGATGGACTGGTTGGATCTCCTTGCAGTCCAAGGGACTCTCAAGAGTCTTCTCCAACACCACAGTTCAAAACCATCAATTCTTCGGCACTCAGCTTTCTTCACAGTCCAACTCTCACATCCATACATGACCACTGGAAAAACCATAGCCTTGACTAGATGGACCTTTGTTGGAAAAGTAATATCTCTGCTTTTGAATATGCTATCTAGGTTGGTCATGACTTTCCTTCCAAGGAGTAAGTGTCTTTTAATTTCATGGCTGCAGTCACCATCTGCAGTGATTTTGGAGCCCCCAAAATAAAGTCTGACACTGTTTCCATTGTTTCCCCATCTATTTCCCATGAAATGATGGGACAAGATGCCATGATTTCGTTTTCTGAATGTTGAGCTTTAAGCCAACTTTTTTACTCTCCTCTTTCACTTTCATCAAGAGGCTCTTCAGTTCCTCTTCACTTTCTGCCATAAGGGTGGTGTCATCTGCATATCTGAGGTTATTGATATTTCTCCCGGCAATCTTGATTCCAGCTTGTGCTTCTTCCAGCCCAGCGTTTCTCATGATGTACTCTGCATATGTTAAATAAGCAGGGTGACAATATACAGCCTTGACATACTCCTTTTCCTATTTGGAACCAATCTGTTGTTCCATGTCCAGTTCTAACTGTTGCTTCCTGACCTGCATATAGATTTCTCAAGAGGCAGGTCAGGTGGTCTGGTATTTCCATCTCTTTCAGAATTTCACACAGTTTATTGTGATCCACACAAAGGCTTTGGCATAGTCAATAAAGCAGAATTAGATGTTTCTCTGGAACTCTCTTGCTTTTTTCATGATCCAGCAGATGTTGGCAATTTGATCTCTAGTTCCTCTACCTTTTCTAAAACTAGCTTGAACATTTGGAAGTTCACGGTTCACATATTGCTGAAGCCTGGCTTGGAGAATTTTGATCATTACTTTACTGGCATGTGAGATGAGTGCAATTGTGTGGTAGTTTGAGCATTCTTTGGCATTGCCTTTCTTTGGGATTGGAATGAAAACTGACCTTTTCCAGTCCTGTGGCCACGGCTGAGTTTTCCAGATTTGCTGGCATATTCTTAGTGGTAGTCAAATGGTTACTTTTTAATATAAAGCTAAAATATTTTTGTTCAATTCTGCTGAAACTCCTATGGAGGCTCTTGAATCACAATAGGTTTTAAAATAATTAACATATTGTTTAATATTGCTATTTCCACTTAGGAACATTGCTTATACAACCATTCAATCATATTTCCTTGATTTGTGTTCCCCAAATTTTTTATAATTTATTCACATATATCCCATTTCTGTTTTTTTATTCATTCCCAAGTATTTTAGTTTTTCACAATTGTATAACGAGTTAATTTTTTTAAATTTATAACTAGCATTGTTGGCATAAGGAAATCTACCAATTTTGCATATATACTTCTATTGTCAGTAGTTAATGCATTATTCTATTTACTAACACTTGAATTGATATTGGGCTATTGGAAAATAAAAATAGATCAAAGCTAGGTAAATGAGTTTATATAAAGCATTCTGTAATCTCTAAATGTTCGTTTCTTCTACTGTAAAATAGGGATGATACAATCTACTTTTCCCAGTAGTGCTTAGTAAGTTCACTCAGTGTGCATTTCTTCATCTCTTTTGTCTTCCCATTTTCTCATGGATTTCTATAGCTTCATTATCACCAATGTTTTAAAGTCAAATCTCTTAACTGAGGTCTTTTCAATATAATGTTGGAAAGTTGTATAAAAGTGAGCAATGAACACATACGAAACTTAAATTCAAGTCCCTGAGTACAATGTTCATAGCTCCCCCCCCCCCTTTTTATTATGATTCCCAGGGTATTTCTTTGACTCAGTGTTCTATCATTACCATAGAAGGTGTTCTTAAAGTGAATGTCATTCCCACACCACAAAACTCCTTTTCACTGAAATGTTCTCCTTGCCCTTTCCTCCCCTTCCTGACTGAACTATTTTTTTCCCCTGACTAAGTCATTCATTCCTTCTCTGTTGTTAAAAACAACAACAACAAAGTCTCTGTTGTTAAAAACAACAACAACAAAAATTTTAAGGTAAGAGGTGTTTCTGGAATAATATAGCGACTCAAAAATATTTACAGAGGGATTTGCCTTTCTTTGTTAAATTGGTAAATGATGCAGTTTTCATTTATCTATTTGCTCAAAAAGAAATCTAATCTCCTATAAGCATTTTCCACCCTCACAAATAAAACTTCAAAAATAGTCAAATTCCAAAGAAATCAACTGGATAAAGTTAGAACTCATGATTCGAATTTCAACTCACTTTGAATTTTTTAGTAACGTGTTTGCCATATTTGCTTTTTCTAATTTCCTATTCTTCCATTTAATGAGTATACAGAATAATTTTGTTCTAAAGCTACATTAATATAAATTTACTGGGGTAACTCTGGGCATATTCTTACTTAGAGGTCACAGTCATTCATTTTGTTTCAATGAGGTCACCAATGTCAATTAAATTGATGTAAGCAATTCCACTGAGAATCTTTAATTTTGTTCCATGAACACAGTGACTTTCATTGAGAAAAAAACATTTCATAATCAATCATGGGAGGTAGGTTTTCTTACAAACAGAAGACCCTAAAAATATTCTGGATTTTTTCAATTTAAATTGAATCTAATCACTTAAGCTTAGTTCATTTTATATCACTTCTGGGCATAAATTCCACATATGAAATAAATATTTAGGATTTCATACTGAATTTTTCACTTTTCTAAGATGAATACTCAAGAGGAATATTTGTTATTTGTTATAATATCACTATTATTATTCCTATCATTTAACATTGTTTATATGTAAAGTTTTCACATATATCATTTGAACCATACAACAGTTATTTAACAAGAAGAGCAGAAGATCAGGAGTAATAATAATAATTGTTGTTGTTATTGTGATTTATTACCATCATTATTATAGATATTGAGCTCAGAAATATCTAGGGACTTGTCCAAGGTTTTAAAACATGTTAGCAATGGATCTTCAATCTGGTATTTTCTGTTTACATGGTTTATAGCTATTGATATTTCCATATTAAAAATTAAAATATGTAACTATATAAAATAATTGTCTTTAAATCATTAAAAAATAATAATCACATGTTCATACGGACAATGCATGTTATAAAAATAATTTATATTTCAAAAGATAAATTTAGTATGATAAGTCTCATTGGTTTATATTTTTATAAATTTCTTTAGCTTCACTAAGTAAAAGTGAAAGTCATTCATTTGTGTCCTACTCTTCATGACCTCATGGACTGTAGCCTGTGAGGCTCGTCTATCCATGGAATTCTCAGGCAAGAATACTGGAAGGGGTAAACTGTGCCTTCTCCAGGGGATCTTCCTAACCTAGGAATCAAACCGGGGTCTCCTGCATTGCAGGTGGATTCTTTACCATCTGAGCTACCAGGGAAGCCTGTACCTTCAAAAAATGCAGCTGAATTCGTATAACTGCTGTTATATTGAATCTTTTAAAAATATCACATGTAATATAGCCCCTGGAAAACATTCACTTTACACTCATGAGAGAACAAGTGTGAAAAAGGCAAATATTATCTTAGTATTATTATGAAAATAGTTTTGAAGCTGACAGAGTCCCTGAAAGGATGATGGGGACCTGCTATGGTCCTAGACTACACTTTCAGAAAAGTCGTAAAAATTCACGGTTTATCCTGCTCTTTCTATTCTACCCATATAAGTGAGTATACAGGCCCTCTGATAGGATCACAGTCTTCTATATCTGACATCTAACATACAGTATAAGCAAATTCATGAAACACAAATGAGGGTAACTCACTTACTCCTTGGAAGGAAAGTTATGACCAACCTAGTAGCGGATTCAAAAGCAGAGACATTACTTTTCCAACAAAGGTCCATCTAGTCAAGGCTATGGTTTTTCCAGTGGTCATGTATGGATGTGAGAGTTGGACTGTGAAGAAAGCTGAGTGCTGAAGAATTGATGGTTTTGAACTGTAGTGTTGGAGAAGACTCTTGAGAGTCCCTTGGACTGCAAGGAGATCCAACCAGTCCATTCTGAAGGAGATCAGCCCTGGGATTTCTTTGGAAGGACTGATGCTAAAGCTGAAACTCCAGTACTTTGGCCACCTCATGTGAAGAGTTGACTCATTGGAAAAGACTCTGATGCTGGGAGGGATTGGGGGCAGGAGAAGAAGGGGACGACAGAGGATGAGATGGCTGAATAGCATCACCGACTCGATGGACGTGAGTCTGAGTGAACTCCGGGAGTTGGTGATGGACAGGGAGGCCTGGCATGCTGTGATTCATAGGGTCGCAAAGAGTTGGACACGACTGAGCGACTGAACTGAACTGAGATGCGTCTGAAATTTGAATTATTTTGCATTATGTCAGAAAGAACTTTTAGTAAGGCAAAAGTGTCTATTTTAAATAATTATAGGGCATGAAACACATGACAAGAAGTATAAAAGATAGCTTTTGGGGACTTAAAGATGTGCCAAGACCTAGAGAAATTACTGGGAAAAAATGTTTTGTTTTCTGTTTCAAGTTTTTTTTTTTTTTTTTTTTTGCACAACTTTAAATGACATAGCCAATCCTGTATCAATCAGCACAATGAAAACATTTTTCTAAGGTGCCTGAAACAAGAATGTACTCTGTTTCGTTAACTACTTGAAAAACTGAAATGTTAAAGCCTGTAAGAATTAAATAGAAATTGTGCAATGGACATGGGCCAGAATTGCTGGCTGAAACTGTATACAAATGTACATCAATGTATATTTTTCATTCCTCTTTTTCAAGTGGTTATGAGGGTATATGCTGACCCAGTGTTGCCTTCTGGCATCACTTCCATAAAAAGAAATGCAGTATCCAAGTAATACTACATTTGACCTCCTTGGTTAATATTCAAAGTGATGGTCAAGAAGGTTATAAGCAAACATCAGCTTTCTTTCACACCTCTTAGCTCATTCTGCAAATTACTAACATCATCTTGGGACCATTCAAGACCCTGGATAATGAATGTTAACAGCAGTTCCTGTTGGCTGCATCTGAGGATGCATTTATTTTTCTCATTATCTTACACACAGTCTTAAAGCTATTGTCTGGCACTGCTGCTCACTAAGGAAGCCACAGAAAGTGCTAAAGATGTCAAGAGGCAATAAGCCTCATTTATTTTTATGGCCTTCATCAGCAGTTTTTTTTCTCTTCTGTCTCTCACTTTTTTTTTTTTTTAACTTAAAGGCCTATAATAGAATCTGCTGATTAGAATCAAAGCTGTATCTAAGGATAGATATGAGAGACCTTTCTGAAAGTGATGGGCTATGGAAGGGCATTTTACCTATATGATACGTCTGGCAGATACTGTATCTAAAGTCAATTGGTATTTCTTTCTTCCTTCTTGGCTACGTTCTAGACATTTTACAATTGATAATACTATTAACATTATGAAAGTGAGTAAATAAAAGACTTGGAGGAATAAAACATAATAAGTGGACTGAAATATTGCCAGCAGGGATATTTTGGAAAATATTATATGCAAATAACTGGAAAGCAAATATACTACACTTCTGTAACTATTAAAAGGTCATGTATTATTAGAAAATAAAGTGCAAGCAAATAATGACCATAAAGAAAGATACGATAAGATTAAAAATACAATTTTATATTGGAATGGAAACCATGCTGAATTAGTCTGTGGGCCTTCCTGGGCATGTAGGCTATAGAACTGGGATAAATTTATAATTCATGGAAGTTCTTTTCTGTAATAATTGAATATGCAGTCAGGGACACACATTAGAAGTCAGTTTCTGAAGGAGAAGCAAATCCAGATGTAGACAAAAAGTCTCAAGTTTCTTGTCAATCGAGAAGATAAATGGACAGAAGAAGGTAAGATACTAACCTCAAAATGATAGAGAGTAACCATAAAGCAAATCCTTTGGATAATCAATGCAGGCAGAAAAATGACAAGCCTGGAAGAATATCTCAGGCATGATGGAAGTTTAGGATTTACAATCTTTTAGGATGGGATGATGGTAAAGGTGGATTTGAAGTATTTATCTAATAATTTGGTTAAAACTGAGAAAACTTTAACTGTCTATATCAAAGCAAGTAGGTACTGGTGAATACTGGAGAAGGAAATGGCAACCCACTCCAGGACTCTTGCCTGGAGAATCCCATGGACAGAGGAGCCTTGCGGGCTGTGGTCCATGGGGTCACAAAGAGTCAGACACGACTGAGAACACACACACTGATGAATATTATTAACTGACAGTTCCATTCACTTTCTTGTCATGATCATTCTTCCTATCACATGTCTAGAATAAATCAGAAATTGAATAGGCATGATGTGATGGTTTGGGGTATTATAGATTTTTCTGGTAGAGATAGAAATGAAGTGGCTGTTGCTGAGGGCAGGAGAGACAAGTGTTACTGAGAAAGACAAGAACTGACCAAATTAGATATGGATGACTTCTGTCAAGAATACGTATTGCCACCCTTTGCTGGAGACATTTTCAAAATGTAATCTACACTACCACCATTTTCCTACTTTTGCACTGTGATTTGGCTACTTGATTCCTGCTAGTATTAGTTTTTTGGGTTTTTTTTTAATCCATTATCAAACTATTCTGGGCTATTCTGAATAGCCATAGCCAGCTGAAGCTGAATTGTTTAGCTCACAGGGAGATAGCCTGACCCTGCTCCCCGGTGAGGGGCTGTGTTATTCTTGAGTTCTTTGTATGGGAAATGGAGCCCCTTGTCTGCTGCTTACCAGCATGGCTCAGAAATTCACCTTTGGGGGGCTGGAATTGAAGACAGCTGTGGCATCTTTGTTTATTGATATGACAGGAAAGTTTCCATTTCACACCACCCCTGAAATGACTGTAAGGAGGTGAAACTAACACATGGCCTTGCCTGAGGCTTGCCTTTCTAGGAGATATTTGCAAGGATTAAATGGTCTTTTTATTTTGCTACTTCAGGGCAACCCCCCCAACTCCGCCCCCGCCAGTCTCTGATCTATAAAAGAATCTGGCATCCAGGGCCTGACAAATGATTATTTTGAGACATTATTATGCCATTTTTTCAGTGTGCTGGCTCTCCAAAGTCATATGCCTTGCCTCAAAACTGCATCTCTCGGATTTATTGGCCTATCATTTGATGAGCGGAGAAGGCAATGGCACCCCACTCCAGTACTCTTGCCTGGAAAAACCCATGGATGGAGAAGCCTGGTAGGCTGCAGTCCATGGGGTCTCGAAGAGTTGGACATGACTGAGCGACTTCACTTTCACTTTTCACTTTCATGCATTGGAGAAGGAAATGGCAACCCACTCTTTTCCCAGGGCTAGTATAGATATCAATGAGCCTATCTACAAACAGCTTTTGACAAGTACAGAGAATAAAACACAATTTCATTCAAAGCATTCTGTCATAATTTACATGACTACATGACCAATAGGTTCCTGAAGTGTAGTGAATGTAACAATAATCTTCATTTGCCACCCCCTCCACAATATAAGATGACGTCCATTCCACTTCTCTAGAACAGTATACTGTGTTCATTTCAGATTCCATCCAATGGTGTTTATGATAGTGAGATGAGTAGGTAGGGGGATTGTAGAGGGCCTTTCTGTGAGTCACTTTCGATACAGGGTGATAATACAAGCTGATGTCTTCAATTAAGACACTGAATGGCTCTACAGGGATAAGCTGAATCATCTTTAAAAAGTTAATGATCTCAGTTGCAAGTCTTCAGTAGAAGTTAGCCTCTGTAACTCACAGGAGAATAAAATAGGTAGGGAAACCAAAGAAAGAATTTTAGAGATGCAAAGTAAGCGATTTTCACTTCACTTCACTTTAAAGAACAATGAATACTTACTTACTTGTCTAACTTTTTAACAATAAACTTGGGCAAACAGATGTTACAGAGTTGGACCGTTTGAACTAATCATTACTCAAACTGGAACCAGAACTCATATTTTGCTAACACTTGTCATCCACTGACCTTGCCATTTTCTCCCATTTACATGTTTTTGTGACTGTGATTATTAAAAGAAAAGTTCTAATTTTTCTTTCTGCTCATATTTAAATCCTTGTTATATTTGGGTCAATTTTCTTTCTCCTCACAGTTTGAAATCTGCATACTTTGCAATCCTGTAAATTTAGTGTCATTTGGCATTCCTATTAATATGCCGTTTTCTCCACCATTCTAGATCTTTAATAAAAATGTTAAATAAGACCAGCCCTAGCATTTGTTACTTTTTGTTTATAAGCCCTTCCTCAATTCTAATCTGACTGATTTTCTTGTCATCTAAGCTCATTTAAAACAAATTTGCAAGTAAAATATCATCAGACATAGTATCAGATGTTTTGCTAATGACTAAATATATCACATTTTCCTCCTATTCATTAATTTTAAGAATTTATCAAAGGAAGGAACTCGGCTTGTCTACCATGAATTTTCATTTATAAACTCCTGCTGCTCTGGGTCTGTAAGCCTATTTTAGTCGTTCAGAATTGTTCAACTAGCTTATAAAGTAAAGTAATGCCATACAGTCTTAATATGAAGAATTCTCCTCTAATATCACAGAAAAAAAAAAATTGGGATTAGGGGTGAGAGTAACACCCTATCAGTATATGAAATTTCTAAATAAAATACTATACATCAAAGGCTTGATAGCCTTAATAAAATACAGTGTAAGTTCTTGGTGGAACTCTGGTCTTTCAGTAAAAGCTACTGAATCTATAATTATGAATTATGAAAGGTTTTGGTCTTTGTAAACATTTATAAATCACATTTTCCATCAATTCAGTATCAGTAATAGTCTTACAGACTTGAGTTCTCTCTGTGTTATTGCTCTTGCCTGGATTTAGACCTTTACCCTCTCTTAGCTGAACTTTTCTGACAATTTCTAAGCCATCTGTTTGAAACTCTGATCCAACCTCCTCAGCATCACCAGATATTCTTCCAAAAACATTAGTCATTTATATATCAGTATTTCTCATTTTCTATCGTACCAAGTTTAAACTCCTTTATAATATGACCCTTTAAATATGACCCAGATTCTCTCTCCTTGCTCACCAAGCTCCTCATTCCTTTCTAACCTTGTTATCTATCATTTGATGCTTCTCTAGGAACCCAGAATGCCCCTTCTTTCCTTCCCTGTTGAACTATGCTGTGGACCCTACTCTTTGGTGAAGTTTTTCTCAACTTCCTCAGGCAATCAGGAACATCTTTTGGACCACCCGGTATGTCGCTAATTTTACTCCCACTTACTCCTCTCATTGTGTTATAATTGTTCCTAACAGAGCTCTGAGCTTCTTTAAGACAGAGGGTTCTTCCTTATTATGCCTTCCCTATTTGCCAACAGAGAGTGAGCATTAAAGACGTGGATTATCATGCAAATGCTCTAACACTTTTCAACACAGAAGTAGACTGCATTTAGAAAACGGACACCTCCCAGTGCTGATGCCTTTTGTTTTCATAGTTCAATTTTATATTTGCTACCCCAAGATAAAACAAATTGTCCTCTCTATAAGCCCAATGCTATTTACTCTGAATAGTGAAAACATTCTTATATAGCTTACAAAATCAAGCCCCAAAACTTCAATGAGAGAAATTCTGTTTTAACCTTCTCTTTATCAATAAAGGTGCTAAGATAATCTACTCTTTTTAAATTTGAGTTTATTGTAATTTCCCTAATGAGCATCTAGTGTGAATTCCAAAGCTATTAGTTTTCCATATTACAGTACTGATGACTATCACGTTTTCAGAATATTTTATTCTCTTTTTGTTCTAAACAGTCTCCCTTTGCTAGGATTGATTTGTGTGACCTTGTTTGTCTAGCAGTCCTTGTTAACTCTAATCTCCTGCAAAAGCTTAAGACCTTCAGCTTGTAGGATCAGCCTTACTTAGTATGTAAGTTATTCCTGGGCATGCCCTGTCCCACTAGCCTTTGGTGTCTGAAATTGATTTTGCTACTCATAACTCAATATCTATTAGGGTTGATGTGAACATTTCTGATCCCTCCTACATCCACAAATCTACAACAAAACAGCGATTTCAAGTTCACAGCATGGTCTTATCTGGAACTAAAGTCAAATCCTGAGCCAATTTTCAGTTCTCATTTCTTAGGTAGTGTTATAGACTGAATGTTTGTGCCTCTGCTCAAATTCATATGTTGAAATCTAGCCCTCTATGAGGTGGCATGTAGGGCCCTTGGGAAGTGACTGGACATATGGGTGGGGCACTAATAAGTGGGATTTGTGCCTTATAAAAGGGCCATAGAGTTCCCTGTAAAAGTGAAAGTGTTACTCAGTTGTGTCTGACTCTGTGCAACCCCATGGAGTATAGCCTGCCAGATTCCTCTGTCTATGGAATTCTCCAGGCAAGAATACTGGAATGGGTAGCCATTCCTTTCTCCAGGAGATCTTCCTGACCCAGGGATCAAACCTGGGTCTCCTGCACTGCAGACAGACTCTGTCATCTGAGCCACCAGGGAAGCCCAGAGAATTCCCTAGTCCCTTCCAACACATGAAGACACAAGGTGAGGAGACAATCTAGGAACAAGGAAACAGGCTCTCATGAGATACTGAATATGTCAGCACCTTGGTCTTAGACTTCTGAATCATAAGTCAACCAGTTTGTGATATTTTTTTATAGTATCTCAACTGATCAACACAGGGGGGAAACTCAGTCTTCATATTTCTACTCACCAGACAGGTCTGATCCAAACAAAGCAGATCCTTCCCAACTGTCGGCTACTAAAAATGTGTTACATTCATGAGCAGTGTGTGTGTGTTAGTCGCTCAGTCACGTCCGGTTCTGTGCAACCCCATGGACTATAGCCCACCAGGCTCCTCTGTCCATGGGATTTTCCAGGCAAGAGTACTGGAGTGGGTTTCCATTTCCTCCTCCAAGGGATCTTCTCAACCCAGGGATCGAACCCATGTCTCCTGTGTCTCCTGCATTGCAGGCAGCTTCTTAACCCGCTGAGCTATGAGGGAAGCCACAACCAAGTAACATCCACGAGTTTCTCTCATATATATTGTTGCCTTCAGTTCACACAATTTGGTGAGAAAGGCAGAGTATCAAAAAGAAGCACATAGTTTTGCTTTGTTTTTTTTTAAAAAATCATTTCCTAATTCAGTGTGAAGTTCTCTATATTCAGTGCATCAGTGGTGGGTTCTGGAATTGGTCTTACAGCTTAACCCTGATAACCAGTGTCCTCTAGCTGCTCTAGTTAAATCCCTGAAAGTCATTCCTGACTTCTCCTTTTTCCTATACATTCAATTCGTCACAAGGTCATCAATTCTATTTTTAAAATATCCTTCACATCTGTCAATCTTTCTCCTTTCTGGTCCAAGCCACCATCACCTCTCCCTCCATCTCTTCAAAATATGCCTAATCTTGTAGTCCTTCATATCTCATCCTCTATAATTCCTTCTGCATGCTACCATACCAAATGCATTTTTCTGAAATACAAATCTGATGTGTTGTATCTCTTTTTAAAACTATCCATTGGGTCCCATTGTCCTTGGGATCAAACATGAACTCCTTAACCAGGCATTATAGAATTTTCTTTTTAGAAATTTCATTATAGAAATTTCTTTTCTAACACCATATACAAAAATAAACTCAAAATGGATTAAAGATCTAAACGTAAGACCAGAAACTATAAAACTCCTAGAGGAGAACATAGGCAAAACACTCTCTGACATACATCACAGCAGGATCCTCTATGACCCATCTCCCAGAATATTGGAAATAAAAGCAAAAATAAACAAATGGGACCTAATTAAACTTAAAAGCTTCTGCACATCAAAGGAAACTATTAGCAAGGTGAAAAGACAGCCTTCAGAATGGGAGAAAATAATAGCAAATGAAGCAACCGACAAACTAATCTCAAAAATATACAAGCAAGTCCTACAGCTCAACTCCAGAAAAATAAATGACCCAATCAAAAAATGGGCCAAAGATCTAAATAGACATCTCTCCAAAGAAGACATACAGATGGCTAACAAACACATGAAAAGATGCTCAACATCACTCATTATCAGAGAAATGCAAATCAAAACCACTATGAGGTACCATTTCACACCAGTCAGAATGGCTGCGATCCAAAAGTCTACAAATAATAAATGCTGGAGAGGGTGTGGAGCAAAGGGAACCCTCTTACACTGTTGGTGGGAATGCAAACTAGTACAGCCACTATGGAGAACAGTGTGGAGATTCCTTAAAAAACTGGAAATAGAACTGCCTTATGATCCAGCAATCCCACTGCTGGGCATACACACTGAGGAAACCAGAAGGGAAAGAGACACGTGTACCCCAATGTTCATCGCAGCACTGTTTATAATAGCCAGGACATGGAAGCAACCTAGATGTCCATCAGCAGATGAATGGATAAGAAAGCAGTGGTACATATACACAATGGAGTATTACTCAGCCATTAAAAAGAATACATTTGAATCAGTTCTAATGAGGTGGATGAAACTGGAGCCTATTATACAGAGTGAAGTAAGCCAGAAGGAAAAACACCAATACAGTATACTAACGCATATATATGGAATTTAGAAAGATGGTAACAATAACCCTGTATACGAGACAGCAAAAGAGACACTGATGTATAGAACAGTCTTATGGACTCTGTGGGAGAGGGAGAGGGTGGGAAGATTTGGGAGAATGGCATTGAAACATGTGAAATGTCATGTATGAAACGAGATGCCAGTCCAGGTTCAATGCACGATGCTGGATGCTTGGGGCTGGTGCACTGGGACGACCCAGAGGGATGGTATGGGGACGGAGGAGGGAGGAGGGTTCAGGATGGGGAACACATGTATACCTGTGGTGGATTCATTTTGATATTTGGCAAAACTAATACAATTATGTAAGGTTTAAAAATAAAATAAAATTAATTAAAAAAAAAATAAAAATCATGCTTATCAAGGGCAAAAAAAAAAAGAATTTTCTTTAATTTTACTTCTTTAATATATATCTTGTACCAATCTCTTTCTTTCAATCTTATTCCAGACATTCTAAAAATTCTTTCAGTCTCTCACTTATGCTTCTTTTCTCTCATCACTGGGTCTTCATGCATTATTTTCCCTTTTCCTGAAATATCCCTCTCTGCTTTCTAGGACTTATCTTGAAGAGTCTCCTTTTCTATGAAGCGAGTCCCAGCCTCCTGGATTAGATGTGCTTAACACAGGAGTCCGTAGTGCTTCACATTCATTGTGTTCATCATTGAATGTTTATTTCTCACTAGACTGTACATGCTGAGAAGACAGAGACTTTACTCTCATTCACTATTTGTTCCCCTGGGCCTAACACATAGTTAGTGCTCTGTAAATATTGGTTGTTATTCAGACTCTATTTCTGTCTCCTAGGACCTCAGGTTTCCACATAGTTCATGGCTACCTCTCTACAGTTACTCTCCAACATCTCCCATCTTCTCTGTTCTAGCTCCAAATAAAAGATATATTAGTTGTTCTCTTTGCTGTCCTGTAAAAGGGGAGAAGAATTTGGACAAAATAGTCATAAAATGCCTAACAGTTTTTCCTCACAAGAATGATAGGCCAATTTCTGACTAGTTGTGACTCATCCTGTAATTTAGCTATCTGTCTGTCTTTATCCAAGCTCTACAAAAGATCTGTAAATTACCCTGTCAAACCTGAATGCAAAAGTTCTCATTCTATCTATATATACTTTTTGCTCCTTAAGTGATTTTTCCCTCCTAATGATGTAATAGAAAAAAAAAAAAAAGTGAAACATTTCAGGATTCTATTTTTCTTTTCCATGGGTACACTTTTCTCTGTTTCATTGTTATCATCAAATACTCTCTCAAATAAGTGGTAAGATGAGTTAGTGATTGGATAAATAAATACAAAATGGTTTCAGGTTTCTAAATTACAATTAAAGTACTATTTAACCACAATGAATAGTTCTTTAAAGAAAACACAGTATTTGAATATCAGGTAGAAATGAAATTGCTCAGAAGATAATTCTCAGACATTTTGGTTTAACTCCTTTGATAATAGCCCCATGCTAGCTGATCCCATTTCAGTCCCTTTGAAGTCTTGGCTACTCCTTTTATCTGCACAGGCATATTATTCTTAAAAATTCAGTGTGAGGTTGACATTGGAAATTGCTTCAGTTGTTATTTGTGAAATTAACCTGCTTTCTTTTTTCACCTTGGAATAGACATCTGGGAAATCAGTTGTCTTTTTGTTTGTTTGGCTGTGCCAAGTCTTAGTCCAAGCACGTGGGATCTTTGTTTATCACAAGAACTCTCTAGTTGTGGAACATGGGCTCAGTAGTTGCACCAAACAGGCTTAGTTGCTCCACAGCATGTAGAATCTTAGTTCCCCAACCAGGGACTGAAACCAAATCTTCTGCATTGCAGGGCAGATTCTTAACCAGTGGACAACCAGGGAATCCCCTGAATTTTCTTTTTCTTTTAATTTTTATAAACGTATAGTTGTTTATAATGTTGTACTAGTTTCTGATGTACAGTGAATTGAATCACCTATATGTATACATCAGTTCAGTTCAGTTGTTCAGTCCTGTTCGACTCTTTGCGACCCCATGGACTGCAGCACGCCAGGCCTCCCTGTCCATCACCAACTCCCAGAGCTTACTCAAACTCATGTCCATCGAGTCAGTGATGTCATCCAAACATCTCATCCTCTGTCATCCCCTTCTCCTCCCACCTTCAATCTTTCCCAGCATCAGGGTCTTTTCCAGTGAGTCAGTTCTTCCCATCAGGTGGCCAAAGCATTAGAGTTTCAGCTTCAGCATCAGTCCTTCCAATGAATATTCAAGACTGATTTTCTTTAGGA
Organism: Bos indicus; assembly: GCF_029378745.1. Taxonomy (NCBI): domain Eukaryota; kingdom Metazoa; phylum Chordata; class Mammalia; order Artiodactyla; family Bovidae; genus Bos; species Bos indicus. Next base: position 14,667,113 of record NC_091788.1, on the reverse strand, counting down.
TGGACTGGTTGGATCTCCTTGCTGTCCAAGGGACCCTCAAGAGTCTTCTCAAACACCACAGTTCAAAAGTATCAACTCTTCAGCACTCAGCTTTCTTTATAGTCCAACTCTCGCATCCATACATGACCATGGGAAAAACCATAGCCTTGACTAGATGGACCTTTGTTGGCAAAGTAATGTCTGCTTTTCATATGCTGTCTAGGTTGGTCATAACTTTTCTTCCAAGGAGCAAGTGTCTTAATTTCATGGCTGCAGTCACCATCTGCAGTGACTTTGGAGCCCCCAAAAATAGTCTCTCACTGTTTCCATTGTTTTCCATCTATTTGCCATGAAGGGATGGGACCAGATGCCATGATTTTAGTTTTCTGAAAGTTGAGTTTTAAGCCAGCTGTTTCATTCTCTTCTTTCACTTTCACCAAGAAACTCTTTAGTTCTTCACTTTCTGCTATAAGTGTAGTGTCATCTGCATATCTGAGGTTATTGATATTTTTCCTGGCAAACTTAATTCCAGCTTGTGCTTCTTCCAGTCCAGCATTCCTCATGTGTACTCTGCATAGAAGTTAAATAAGCAGGGTGACAATATACAGCCTTTTTATACTCCTTTCCCAATTTGGAACCAGTCTGTTGTTCCATGTCCAGTTCTAACTGTTGCTTCTTGACCTGCATACAGAGTTCTCAGAAGGCAGATAAGGTGATCTGGTATTCCCATCTCTTGAAGAATTTTTCACAGTTTGTTGTGTTCCACACAGTCAAAGACTTAGGCATAGTCAATAAAGCAGAAGATGTTTTTCTGGATCTCTCTTGCTTTTTTGATGATCCAACAGATGTTGGCAATTTGATCTCTGGTTCTTCTGCCTTTTCTAATCCAACTTGAATATCTGGAAGTTCACAGTTCATGTAATGTTGAAGCCTGGCTTGGAGAATTTTGAGCATTACTTTGCTAGTATGTGAGATGAGTGCAATTGTGTGGTAGTTTTAGCATTCTTTGGCATTGCCTTTCTCTGGGATTGGAATGAAAACTGATCTTTTCCAGTCCTATGGCCCCTGCTGAGTTTTCCATGTTTGCTGGCATACTGAGTACAGCACTTTCATAGCATCATCTATAGCATCATCTTTCAACATCCAGTTGAAATAGCTCAACTTGAATTCCATCATCTCCACTAGCTTTGTTCATAGTGATGCTCCCTAAGGCCCACTTGACTTTGCATTCCAGGATGTCTAGCTCTAGGTGAGTGATCACACCATCGTGATATCTGGGTCATGAAGATCTTTTTCCTATAGTTCTTCTGTGTATTCTTGCCACCTCTTCTTAATATCTTCTGCTTCTGTTAGGTCCATACCATTTCTTTCCTTTATTGGGCCCATCTGCATGAAATGTTCCCCTGGTAACTCTAATTTTCTTGAAGAGATCTCTAGACTTTCCCGTTCTATTGTTTTCTTCTATTTCTTTGCACTGATCACTGAGGAAGGCTTTTTTTTATTATTATTATTTTTTAATCTCTCCTTGCTGTTCTTTGGAACTCTGCATTCAAATAGGTATAGCAAGATGGTAGGAGTGGTGAAATCACATTTAGAATCAAACTCCATATCTGTCAGAGACATTCAAAGGGCTCAAACATAGCTTGTGCACACCAGGACCCAGAGATCCCAGAGAGACTGAGACAGAACTGTGTTTGAGTGTCTTCTGTGGAGGTTCAGGTCAGCAGTGGACTGCCGCAAGGGACAGAGGCTCTGGGTGCAGCAGACCTGTGTGGCATAAGCCCTCTTGGAGGAGGCCACCATTAACCCCACCATAGAGCTGCCAGAACTTACACAGGACTGGAAACAGACTCTTGGAGGGCACAGACAAAACCTTGTGCACACCAGGATCTATGAGAAAGGAGAAGTGACCCCACAAGAGACTGACCCAGACTTGTCCATGTGTGTCCAGGAGTCTTCAGTCAAGGCGTGGGTTGGTGGTGGCCTGCTGCAGGTCAGGGGCACTGAGTGCAGCACTGTATGCATGGGACCTTTTGAAGGAGGTCACCATTATCTTCATTACCTCCACCATAGTTTGGCCTCAGGTCAAATGACAGGGAGGGAACACAGCCCCGCCCATCAACAGAAAATTGGATTAAAGATTTACTGAGCATGGCCCCACCCATCACAGTAAGACCCAGTTTCCACCTCAGTCAGTCTCTCCCATAAGGAAGCTTCCATAAGCATCTTATCCTTCTCCATCAGAGGGCAGACAGACTGAATATGTATATATAGATAAGCTCTTCTTTGGATTTTTCTTCCCACTTAGGTCACCAAAGAGCACTAAATGGAGGTCCCTGGGCTATACACAAGGTTTCCATTTGCTATTTTACACATCAGATCAGATCAGATCAGATTAGTCGCTCAGTCGTGTCCAACTCTTTGCAACCCCATGAATCACAGCACGCCAGGCCTCCCTGTCCAACACCAACTCCCGGAGTTCACTGAGACTCATGTCCATCGAGTCAGTGGTGCCATCCAGCCATCTCATCCTCTGTCGTCCCCTTCTCCTCTTGCCCCCAATCCCTCCCAGCATCAGAGTCTTTTCCAATGAGTCACCTCTCCGCATGAGGTGGCCAAAGTACTGGAGTTTCAGCTTTAGCATCATCCCTTCCAAAGAAATCCCAGGGCTGATCACCTTCAGAATGGACTGGTTGGATCTCCTTGCAGTCCAAGGGACTCTCAAGAGTCTCCTCCAACACCACAGTTCAAAAGCATCAATTCTTCGGTGCTCAGCCTTCTTCACAGTCCATAGTGTATATATATCAGGGCTTCCCTGGTGGTTCAGACAGTGAAGAATCCGCCTGCAATGCTGGAGACCAGTGTTTGATTCCTGGGATGGGAAGATTCCCCTGGAGAGGGGAATGGCTACTCACTCCAGTATTCTTGCCTGGAGAATCCATGGACAGAGGAGGCTAGTGGGCTAAAATCTTTGTAGATGCAAAGAGTCAGATACAACTGAGTGACAAAGCATGCATGCATGTCAATCCCAAAACTGGGAAATCATTTTTAAGAAAATGAATATTTGAATTAAGAACTATAGGGGATCACCCAGAGCAGTCTTTTTAGTTTTGGTCTTTGTATGTGGGTGTTTTCTAGAAGAAAGTCCTTACTGAATTGCAGTACCTCAACAGCCTTCTTAATGTTGTCAGCTTTTGACTAGTGGTTCCTGACCTTGGTTACATATGGGAATCACTTCGGGAAATTCAGAAATACAAAAGCATATGCTCCAATTTCAGAGATTATGATGTAATTTGTTTTAGGTAAATCCTGAGCATCAGAAGTTTTAAAAACTTTCCAGGAAATTCTGTCAAAGTTGAGAAACATTACTTTAACTTTATTAACTTGTATGCTGTGTGCTTAGTCATTCAGTTGTGTCCAATTCTTGGTTGTAGCCTGCCAGGCTCCTCTATCAATGAGATTCTCCAGGCAAGAATACTGGAATGGGTTGTCATTTCCTTCTCCAGGGGATCTTCCCAACCCAGGGATGGAACCCAGGTCTCCTGCATTGCAGTCAGACTCTTTACTGACTGAGCTAAGAGGGAAGCCCTTTATTAAATTAGAGTTGGAGAAAATGATGCCTTCTAACAGCAGGATTTATCTCATCCATTCAGTAACTGAGTCAAGCACAACCAGTCACAGCCCACAAGCAGTTTCCTTACTGATCTGGTCTAAATGTTTATGCTACCTACCCCTGCTGAATTTGCATGTTATAATCAAACTCCAAAGATAATGTATTAAGTAAAGGGGCCTTTTGGAGATGATCAGGTCATGAGGGCAGCGCTGTCCTGAAATGGGATTAATGTCTGCTGGCTGAGAAAACTCCCCTGCCTTCTTCTACCTCTTGCAAATACAAGAAGAATTCTGTGACCCAGAAGAGAGCCGTTGCCAGACTAATGCCAGCATCCCAAACTCAGACTTCCAGCCACCAGAATTGTGAGAAATACATTTCTGTTTTTATAAGCCACCCAGACTGAGGTATTTGGTTACAACAACCTAAATGAACTACGACAGTTGCCATCTCACTTTACATTATGCATAGATTAAAATACAGGTTTCTTACCAAGGCATAACATCTTCCCTGATGGCTCAGTCAGTAAAGAATCCGTCTGCAATGCAGGAGACCACCTGCAATACAGTTCAATTCCTGGGTTGGGAAGATCCCCAGTAGAAGGGAATGGTTACCCCCTCCAGTATTCTTGCCTGGGAATTCCCATGGACAGAGGAGCCTGTCGGAAACTACAGTCCACGGTTTCACAAGAGTCAGACATGACTTAGCAACTGAACCACCACCACTATTAAGGCATAAAAGGCCAGGCATGAGCTGCTTACATTTTAAAATCTATCTCATATCATGCTCTCCTCTACGCGTTATGCATTAGCCACACTTTCCTATCTGACTGTCACTGTGCTTTCTCATCCTTGATTGCTCATGATTTTCTTTGCTGGGGACACTGGGTTGTTCTCATGATTTGGATAACAGTTCAGGCATCATCTCTTCAAAGTAGTCTTCGGTCAGCTGACCTTATCCAGTTACATTTTATCTCACCACTTAATCTTGATTTTTAATCGCATAGAAAATGTGACTTTCTTGTCTGCTTATTTAATATTTTATTGTATGCCTTTCCCACACTGTAAGGTTTATGAGAATAGATTTTTGTCCCTGTGTGTTCATCACTTATCCTAGGACCATGCCTGTCACATAGTAGAAACAATAAAATGTTCCATTAATCGATAGCTTCATTCATTAAGTGAATGGACCAATAAATGAATGAAAAATGAAATCAACAAACCAGTTTCAAAAATTCATAAGTACCCTGATAGTATCTATGCAAACTGCTCACATTTCATTTCCTTATCTATGGATCAGGTATGGTATTTTGTTAGGAAAAACATGATTTTGAGATTTTCTTTCCACACTTCAAATGTGACATTATATTTTCAGTGTGTTTTCATTGTTTCTGTAGAGAAATTAGCTGTCAGCTTTATTTATAGTCCTTTGTATGTGATGTGTCTTAGTGGTCTGGTTGCTTTCAAGATTTGTATGTGTCTTTTTTTTTTTTTTAACATATCTACATGTTAATTTCCTTTTATTCATTCAAAGGTTGTAAAGATGTGCTTGTTCTAATTTTGAAACTATGAATGAATTCTTCAAAGTTTCATCAGTTTGGAAAAATTATTGACCAGTGTCTCTTCAAATATTGCTTTTGGAATTTTGTTGTAACCTCGCAAGGCATACAAACTATAGTTTTGTTAGACATTTTCACCATACTTCAGTCTTGATATTTTTACAGACCTGTTTTTTTAGTTCACTAATTTTCTTTTTTTGCTCTAATCTACTATTAATTCAATCTATTATGTTCTTAATCTCACTTATTGGCCTTTTCAGCTATAGTGATTCCACCTGATTATTTTTAAAACAGATGTCTATTTCTCTGGTGGAATTCTCCCATTTGTCCTATTTTTGGTTTATGCATATTATAAAGACTTATATGATATTTACAGTATTTAGATTACCTTTAGATCCTTCTGTATTTTTTTTTTCTATTGCTTTGAGACCATTTGATGTTATCTTAGCACTCCTGTATTTTTTAAATTGATAACTGGACATCATGTAAAAAATTATTCTTCTACAGACATTTTTTTTCTCCTTCCAATGACTTAAACATAACTTAGACACATAACCTTCATTGAAAGAAAATTGAAATAATTATACTGAAAGTCAATGTATTCATTAGAGGCTCTAGTCTTCGACAAACTTTGAACACATGTTATTGTCTCTCCAGCAATATGAGATCACCAAAATCGCACTTAGTTTCTTAGCTAAGATCTTATCTAATATTTCTTAGTGACTTCTCATCCTCCAGATGCAAGAGAAATCAGAAAATAGAAGTCAGAAAATGCATGAATAGAACATTTCTAAAAACTGTAAAGTTCACTTACCAGTTATTGCTTAACAACAACAACAAAAAAAGTTGGTTTTTTCCTCTTAAGGTTTCACTGCTTTGGTAATCCCAAACTCCAGCTTTTGTCTCTCCTGCTCATTTTCTACTGAAGGTTGTAAACCACCATTTTCTTTTCATTCTCTCATTTTTGCACTGCTTGTGAAGGAGCAGATATGTCAAAGCTATACAAAGGCAAACAGTATCAAATTCTTGGACACTAGAATCTTCACATCCTTCACATTCAAAATCCAGTGTTTTGCATTTGTCAAGCTATTCTAGTTGTGTGTGTCTTTTTCTTCCCTCAAGAGTGCTTGTCTGATACAGCTATTCCATTATAGCTAGAAGTTAACATTTTGGCTTTTCTCTGTTTTAGAATCAAATGAGATGTTTCAAAAGTAGCTACTAATCTTGACATCCAGTATTTTTTGTTTCCCTCCTTCCAAATTTCTCCCCAATGCTGAATACTTCATACCTAAACTTTTGTGGCTGAATCCTCACTACCAAGTTTGGCTAATTTGAATTTTTACCCTCAGAAAACTAGACCATATTTCTCAAGTTACTGCCAAAGTCTTACTGATAATTGATGTTGGAAGCCATATTCATTTCAAAGGATATTTGGCTAGACCAATTATTAAAGAATTTGCAGAGACATCTAGATTGCTCCAGAGGCATCTAAAGCATTCTGTAAATTTCAGTTGGCATCCCCTAAATTATTACTTGAGTATTACCAACACCATCACTGCCCTAGCCACATACCTCACAAAAATGAATATTGAATCTCTGTTCCTAGTAGATATGAGATTTTTAAAATATATATTGTCTAAGTTTAATATCTCTGCAGTCCATGCATAAATCTTTAGGATACCATTATTGATTATTACATGGGGAAAAAAGGCATATTTCAAGATAAAGACTGGTATGTACCTTTTTGCAATGATCTAATTTTCATGGCAGAAAAAAAAATGGCAAACCGAAAATGAAAAGATTCAACACTGTGTTCCAGAAACAAAAAGTAAAGCAAAAACAAAAATAAGCAAACAGAAACGAAGCCATGTAAAAAAGATCAAAGAAAATGGACAAAAACATGCTCAAGTGATAGGACAGAAATACCACTGAGAATCCCATCACATTTTCTAAGGAGAAATCACCAGAACACAGCCAGAGAAGGTACAAAGCCTAAGAAGTCGAAAAATATGGGCAAAGAATTTTAGCTCCCAATGCATTTGAGGATGCTTTTGCATGTCTGTTGCCAAAATGCATGCTTTGCACTCTACCCTTAAAAAGAAATAAGCAATATGCATTTTTAATACTCAATTTCTACTCCTGTCTTTTCATCCTCTTGTGACTCATCATTGGCTCCAAGATTCTAAGAGAAAGAGAATGTATGTATTTCATAATACAGGTTTTCATCAAATTCCAGTTAGCTACCTAGTTATAAATTATTATTTTCTTAATACAGGCACAATATTTACATTTTCAAAAGTGCTTAAAATGAGTCTACTCGAAAGTGGTGACAAAGTCACTCTGCTCATCTTAGTATCAATTTCCTCAAAACGAATGCCATGAAATAATGCTGGTTATGTCAACTACACAAAGATGTTTATGAGGCCACTATGACAGGTGCAAGTAATTTTAATTCTAAGAATATTATAAATTATAAATATAATATATATATATTATATATATATGCTCATCTTAGTATCAATTTCCTCAAAACAAATGCCATGAAATAATGCTGGTTGTGTCAACTACACAAAGATGTTTATGAGGCCACTATGACAGGTGCAAGTAATTTTAATTCTAAGAATATTATAAATTATAATTATTATATATTATTATGTTATATTTATAATATATTTATATATATAAATATATATATAAATATAATAAATATATATAAATAAATATTATATATATAAATATATATATAATATATTTATAATATATATTGCCACTATGACAGGTGCAAGTAATTTTAATTCTAAGAATATTATAAATTATAATTATATATTATTATAGTATATTTATAATATATTTATAATATATATATATAAATATATATATTTAATAATAATAAATAATAATAATAAATATATATAATATATATTATAAATATAATAAATATATATAAATAAATATTATATATATTATATAAATATATAATATATTTATTATATTAATATATTTATATAAATATAATATATTTATAATATATAATTATATATATTATAAAATAAATTATATGCATTATAAATTAGCATATTAATTTTTCAAATGCATTTGTGTATAATTCTATACATTTTCCACTGATATCTAATGTTATTTTACTTTAACCCCAAATAGATTTCTAAAAAAAAAATGATATTGGCATGAGAACAGAGGGGTTGACTTAATATTATGATTTGTACATAATGCTCTTGATTTTTGTGGAATTAAAAAATTTAAAACTCATTCCTTTAAAAGTCTAGTATCATCTGGGTATAAGATAAATTCAGCTTGGCCAACTTTAAATCTTATTTTAGGAAGCCTCAATGTACAAACTGCCAAACTACAGAAAGAGCAAAAAAAGTTGCTGATGTCTAAGTCACTAAATTGTGAGTGATTTTGTTATACAGCAAAACCTTACTAATACAGGTATTATAATATCTGAATTTCAATTTAATTCAGATTGAATTGGAATGAGTTATCCTATAAAACAGAATTTTATTTTGTCTAGTGAGGTGGTTATAACATAATTGATGCTTCATGTAATTTTACTGGAAAATTTTGATTATCCAAATATAAAATTAAGAATGTTCAATATGGTTAGAAGAAAAAAAATACTGAAAGATTCTCTAAAACATAATAGCTTACCCTTTAGAATTTTACTTTAAAAATGCTTTTACTAAATCCTTAACAAAATTATAGCAAACAGAATCCAACAACATATTAAAAAGATCATACATCATGACCAAGTAGGCTTTATCCCAGGGATGGAAGGATTCTTCAATATCCACAAATCAATCAAAGTAATACACCACATCAACAAATTGAAAGATAAAAACCATATGATTGTCTCAATAGATGCAGAGAAAGCCTTTGACAAAATTAAACATCCGTTTATGATAAAAACCCTTCAGAAAGCAGGAATAGAAGGAACATACCTCAACATAATAAAAGCTATATATGACAAACCCATAGCAAACATTATCCTCAATGGTGAAAAATTGAAAGCATTTTCCCTAAAGTCAGGAACAAGACAAGGGTGCCCACTCTCACCACTACTATTCAACATAGTTTTGGAAGTTTTGGCCACAGCAATCAGAGCAGAAAAAGAAATAAAAGGAATCCAGATTGGGAAAGAAGAAGCAAAACTCTCACTGTTTGCAGATGTCATGATCCTCTACATAGAAAACCCTAAAGAATCCACCAGAAAATTACTAGAGCTTATCAATGAATATAGTAAAGTTGCAGATTATAAAATTAACACACAGAAATTCCTTGCATTCCTATACACTAACAGTGAGAAAATGGAAAGAGAAATTAAGGAAGCAATTCCATTCACCATTGCAATGAAAAGAATAAAATGCTTAGGTATATATCTACCTAAAGAAACATAAGACCTATATATAGAAAACTATAAAACACGGGTGAAAGAAATCAAAGAGAACACAAATAGATGGAGAAATATACCATGTTCATGGATTGGAAGAATCAATATAGTGAAAATGAGTATACTACCCGAAGCAATCTATAGATTCAACGCAATCCCTATCAAGCTACCAACGGTATTCTTCACAGAGCTAGAACAAATAATTTCGCAATTTGTATGGAAATACAAAAAACCTTGAATAGCCAAAGCAATCTTGAGAAAGAAGAATGGAACTGGAGGAATCAACCTACCTGACTTCAGGCTCTACTACAAAGCCACAGTCATCAAGACAGTATGGTACTGGCACAAAGACAGAAATATAGATCAATGGAACAAAATATAAAGCCCAGAGCTAAATCCATACACCTATGGACACCTTATCTTTGACAAAGGAGGCAAGGATATACAATGGAGAAAAGACGATCTCTTTAACAAGTGGTGCTGGGAAAACTGGTCAACCACTTGTAAAAGAATGAAACTAGAACACTTTCTAACACCATACACAAAAATAAACTCAAAATGAATTAAAGATCTAAATGTAAGACCAGAAACTATAAAACTCTTAGAGAAAAACATAGGCAAAATACCTTCCTACATAAATCACAGCAGGATCTTCTATGATCCACCTCCCAGAATATTGGAAATAAAAATAAAAATAAACAAATGGGACCTAATTAAGCTTAAAAGTTTTTGCACAACAAAGGAAACTATAAGCAAGGTGAAAAGACAGCCTTCAGAATGGGAGAAGATAATAGCAAACAAAGCAACTGACAAAGAATTAATCTCAAAAATATACAAGCACCTCCTGTTGCTCAGTTCCAGAAAAATAAACAACCCAATCAAAAAATGGGCTAAAGAACTAAATAGACATTTCTCCAAAGAAGACATACAGATGGCTAACAAACATATGAAAAGATGCTCAACATCACTCATTATCAGAGAAATGCAAATCAAAACCACAATGAGGGACCTTTCACACCAGTCAGAATGGCTGCTATCCAAAAGTCTAACAAGCAATAAATGCTGGAGAGGGTGTGGAGCAAAGGGAACCCTCTTACACTGTTGGTGGGAATGCAAACTAGTACAGCCACTATGGAGAACTGTGTGGAGATTCCTTAAAAAACTGGAAATAGAATTGCCTTATGATCCAGCAATCCCTCAGTGTGGGCATACACACTGAGGAAACCAGAAGGGAAAGAGACACGTATACCCCAATGTTCATTGCAGCACTGTTTATAATAGCCAGGACATGGAAGCAACCTAGATACCCATTAGCAGACAAATGGATAAGAAAGCTGTGGTACATATACACAATGGAGTATTACTCAGCCATTAAAAAGAATACATTTGAATCAGTTCTAATGAAGTGGATGAAACTAGAGCCTATTATACAGAGTGAAGTAAGCCAGAAAGAAAAACACCAATACAGTATACTAACACATATATATGGAATTTAGAAAGACGGAAACGATAACCCTATATGTGAGATAGCAAAAGAGACACAGATGCATAAAACAGTCTTTTGGACTTTGTGGGAGATGGTGAGCATGGGATGATTTGGGAGAATGACATTGAAACATGTATATTACCATATGTGAAATGGATCGCCAGTCCAGATTTGATGCATGAGACAGGGTGCTCAGGGCTGGTGCACTGGGATGACCCTGAGGGATGGGATGGCGAGGGAGGTGGTCAGGATGGGGAACACATGTACACCCATCGCTGATTCATGTCAATGTATGGCAAAACCACTATAATATTGTAGAGTAATTAGCTTCCAATTAAAATAAATAAATTTATATTTTAAAAAATGCTTTTGCACCTGTCAGGGAAAAATTAGAGTAAGATTGTCTCTCAATTAAGTTTTGCTACTATTTATGATTAATGATTGTAAAGTGATTTCACAAATGTAGTTGACTTGATATGCTGCTGCTACTGCTGCTAAGTCGCTTCAGTTGTGTCCGACTCTGTGCGACCCCATAGATGGCAGCCCACCAGGCTCCCCCATCCCTGAGATTCTCCAGGCAAGAACACTGGAGTGGGGTGCCATTTCCTTCTCCAATGCATGAAAGTGAAAAGTGAAGGTGAAGTCGCTCAGTCGTGTCAGACTCTTATTTCAAAAACTAATTCCCATTGACAATAAATGATTTGCTTGAGTAAATTTATAGTTTTGACATGGCAGAGACAGGATTTGAATTCAGATGATTTTGAATGTACCCCATGTCATCATTGGCTACAGTGCTTAATAGCTAAATTCAAACATGCATGGATTTCAGTTGTCAGTTTTCCTCTCTCTAATTCTGTGGTCTTAGGCTAATTGATTAACTCTGTAAAACTTGTTTTCTTATCTGACATCTGTTATGAGGACTGTGAAATAATCCAAACTTATTCAGGGGAATATTTCTAATGTAAAAAGTATAAGCAATGATTTTATTTTAAAAAAAAAAATTCTTTAAAGACCATGGAAAGTACAAAGTTGAATCATACAAAATCTTTATATCCCTAAATAATTTAGAATTTAACATAGACGTTCTGAACATAAGGTATACACATTGATAGAATTTGGAGGTCTACAAATTTGTGTAAAATATTGTATATTTTCATGAATTTCTTCCTGAAATTTAGCATCTCCTTCAATTAAAAATATGAGCAGGAAATCTCAGTAGTAATAACAATCTCTATAACTTTTTATCATTAGAGATTAAAGATATTTTAGAGTACACTTTATTAAAGGTATCTGAAAATGTTTTTGCCCAGCATTATTTTGCAATTATTTATATTATATTTAATACAAATTAATATGGGCAAATTCAATGAATAATATTATTTGATTATTTAATGAAAATCTGATACCTTTACAATCTTTAATGTACTCATTGAATTAATAATTCCAGATATTATGTCAAATTTTCAAAACACAAAAATGAAGCTCTATTATTTGGGAGAGATTCAAACAGTCTGAAAGTTCTGTGATTTCGGTAATGCATGTGATGCAATAAAAGTTCGAAGAAGCAGTAACTAATCCAGATGAGGAGAGGGAAATGTCTTTTGAATGAAATCGTACCTGAAATATAAATTTTCTTCTTCTAGAAAAGGTGGTTGTGTGAAAAAAGGATGAATTTTATTTATGGGTAACAAAAGACAATGAGAGAATGTAATGGAGCCTGCTGGCTACTTACAAATGGTTTCCTCTTTTTGTCATGGGGTCTTTAGTTAGACTATATTTCCCAGACTCATTTTCAGTTCTCTGGGTCACAAGGCCAGTTCTATTCAGTATGAGGGTCACAGAAGTACTAATGCATGTTATATATAGGTCTGTTTCAAAAACTCTCCTACTGATAACCTAACAAGATGACTTATAAAATTAATTTAAAAAATATCTCAATCATTTCAGTGATTCAGAATTCTTGTCAGCTTCTGGGTACTCAACTATCTTGATTATCAACAGTTAAGCAATCAAAATAGGAAATCTGAAGAACTGCATGGGTACAAAACATGGGTACAAAAGTCCTGACTGAGATCAGGATTTTCAAAGCAGTATGAGAAATCTCATGAGTTCTCATGAAATTGCTTATGAATGACTCTTCTTGTAGAAAAGAAGTATAAATGGCCAAGTAGGGGTCAGATTCCGGTCACCTATGGGAAAAATTGGACATTTGAATTAACTCTCTGTATCTTACTTTCTTCTTTTATAGAAATAAAGATATTTATATTTTATATTATTTTTATGATTCCTTACAATATAGAGAACATACAGCTTTGTATCCAATATAGAGGAGACACTAAATAAAAATCACTTCCCTCTGCTAAATATATAATGCTGTCATTATGATGAAAATTTATTGGTTTTTCTGATTAGTATGATTTAAGCTAAAACATTCAAGTTCATCTTGATTTTTTATATTTCTACAAGCAAATACTTTCAAAAATGACTGCATGAAACCAAGATTGCAGTCTATAAAATATCTTTTCTCGATGGGAAGGGACCATCTTTACTCACAACATGCATTAATAAAGCACACTGGATTACTTTATTTTAAAGTGTAATTACCTGTTTGCCCAGTATTGTAAATAGAATTTTAATGAAAAAGATTGGTCAACTTGAGATAAATTACATTTCACACAGCATGTACTTAATACAATGTGGATTTAAAAACTCTCGGGTAGAAGTTATGTCTCCAGTATTTTATCTAGTGCTAAGTATATTGTCGACAATCTCAATAGATGATGATCATAATAATTCAAAGGCATTTACAGTTTAATCAGAATTCAGAGATTATTTACTCATTTTGCAGTTGTCAGATTAAATGAAATATAGGTGAACCTACAACTCCACAGTTCTTTTCATTTTTAAAGGTATTTTATGCATGAAAAATGCAGCCTTCATTTGCAAGTGTATAGATATGAGCTGCATTAACTAAAATATCAGTACTAATATTATTTTCAAATTCTTGAGGGAAATAAAATATATACTGTGCTGTTCTCAGTCATGTCCAACTCTTTGTGACCCCATGGACTGTAGCCCTGTAGCCCACAAGGCTTCTTTGTCCATGGGGATTCTCCAGGCAAGAATACTTGAGTCGGTTGCCATACCCTCCTTCCAATGATTTTTCCAATGCAGGGATCAAACCCAGTTCTCCTGCATTGCAGGCGGATTCTTTACCAACTGAACCACCAGGGAAGCCCAGGAATACCAGAGTGGTTAGCCAATCCTTTCTCTAGGGGATCTTCCTGACCTAGGAATCAGACCAAGGTCTCCTGCATTGCAGCTGGATTCTTACTACCTAAAAGCTTAATCCTGACCACATACCAATGTCATACTGAGGATCCCTACAGCTTATAGCCAGACACCCTGCCACTAAGAGTGAATGAATATCAGCCTCAAAATATCACAAATGCCTCCAAATATAATCCTCCCTTTTATTTTTCCACCTAGGACAGAACTGTCATCCAAGACTTTATGAAAATTTTGGGAGCCTCTCACTATGTTTAATCAAGACAACACTGTGGTTTAACAAACTATAGAAAGTACTTCTTACTGCATGAAATTCAACTTCTACGTTCTCCAAACTTACGTCTCTCAGACTCTGAGTTCCAGCTTCTAATTTCTAGTTCTCAGAGGCAGAGTGTTGACCTCTTGATATTTGACCCCTCATTTTTCTTCCATGTGTTTCCTTTCACAGCAAAAGGAAGTGTGTCCGTAGTTACATGTACTAACCAGCCAATTTTAAAATGCAAAGATTATTCTAGATTTTGGGGAGAAATAAATTATATTCTAGTGCAATATAATCATATAAATCCTTAAGAGACAAAGGAGGAAGACAGAGGAAAAAGTCAGAGAGTTTCAAAATATGAGAAACACGACCATGTTGCTGACTTAAGATCAAAAATTCATGTGACAAGAACAGGACAAAAATTGATTTCTACTAACCAGCAATGAGCATGGAAGAAGGTCACAAGCCCCAGGTGAGAACTACAGTTCAGCTGATACCCTGAATTCAGATTTATGAGCTTTAGGTTAAGAATCTAGCCAGACTATGTTGGACTTAGCCTACAGTATGAGATAATAATTAGGAGCCTTATTAAACTACTAAATTCTGGGTAATAACAATTAAAAAAAAAAAAACACACATTTTGTTGTGTGAAATGGTGAGTATGCCTATACCCTAGCATATCCATAATAGTAGTATAGACTTTGAATACACATAGGCTCTGTCCTGAAATCTGGCTGGAAAATCTTATGATGCCTGGAATCTCTTGCTTGTCCTCCTTTGTGTGACTCTCTCCTGGGCTGTTTTGATCCTTTACTGATTATTTAACCAGAATTTCATGTTAGTTTGTTCATACACATGTACCACTAATGTATATAGTCATCTTGAGGTCAATTTTTACCATGCGATCACACTGGACCTATTTCTGTCTTTAGGAAACAGCCTATACAATAGCCAGCACCTATCTTAAAAAAGGTAATACTTGCAAAGGCGAATAATTTTTCAAGCCATAAAGGAACAATAGTATGGAACATAAATAACTGAGAATGTGGATCATGGTAACTGATGTCAGCCAACTAGTTTATATTCAGCATCATTTATCTCTTGGACATGACAAACCTTGGTAGCAGAAGGGAATAAGTTCCAGATAATACACTTTTGAAGTAATGAATAACCCTTCCTATGAAGTACTTTAATGACTCTTCTCATCAAATTTATGATTTTATTATTAACATTAAAAATGGAAGCTCAAAAAGATACAGTTGCAAATCAATTTCACTGTGCCTTCATAATGAGTCCCTAATTGAACTCAATTTCTGTTACAGTTGTGAATTTCCTTCCATACTTAATTTTAATGACATGTATAGAAGGATTTAGTGACTGGGAATAAAAAAAAATTATTTAAACTCTATTTTTTATGAGTTTAATAGGTGAAATGTAAATCATAATCACATTAATATGATAATTGAGAGTGTATTTATGCCTCTTTACAGGTTAGAGAATGATCACTTGGTTAAATTAGTGTTTCAATTAACTCATTAAAAATAGATGATAAGTAAGAAGAATACTTTCGCCACCTGATGCGAAGAACTGACTCATTGGAAAACACCTTGATGCTGGGAATGATTGAAAGCAGGAGAAGAAGGGGACAACAGAGGATGAGATGGTTGGATGGCATCACCAACTCGATGGACATGAGCCTAAGCTCGGAGAGTTGGTGATAGACAGGGAAGCCTGGCGTGTTGCTGTCCATGAGGTCAGAGAGAGTTGGACACAACTGAGTGACTGAACTGAACTAAACTGAAGAATAATCCCAAATGCTAATGTTCATTATGTAAGGAACTATGGTAGAATATTTACATTATAATTTTTAACATCTAATAAAATATTAGTCCTTTAAAAAACTGATTCTTTGATTGGCTTGTCTCCTTAATCCATTACCTTGTAAAGCTGGGCTACAGCATCTAACTTTTTTCCTAGCATGAATTAGTGGAAATAGGACAGGCCTTGCTATCAAATAAATCTTACTTTTGTTACAGACTCTAAACCTTGCTAACAGCCAGCCTTGAAAAACTAATCTGAATGTCTTGATTTTTTTTCATATGTACATAAAATCTGCAATGCAATTTCTATATCTCGCTTTATATTTTTAAATTATAATTGCTATCTTATCATTTCAAAGTTATATATTTTATTTCCCTGACTGAAATGTCAACTCTCATTGACAAGTTTTACTTTGACTCATTGGAACTGATAAGTCATGTTATTACTTAAAACTTCTTGACATGTAATGTTGCTGCTGCTGCTGCTGCTAAGTCGCTTCAGTCATGTACGACTCTGTGCAACCCCATAGACATCAGCCCACCAGGCTCCTCCATCCCTGGGATTCTCCAGGCAAGAACACTGGAGTGGGTTGCCATTTCCTTCACGTGTAATGCCTATAGGTAAATAGTTAATGACTGAGAAGGCAAACAGATTGATGGGTCAAATTAATGACTTCAGATGACAAAATAGAACTTTATGCCCCTTATCCTTTTTTCTATTTCAAATATGTCAAAATTCAGAATAATAAGCCAGAGATTCTTTCATCATTTATCATTATTTTTAGCACACTCCACCTATATTCTCATCTCGCTTCATTCAGATTTCTACTCCCTCTGTCCAACCAGAGCATTTTAACTGTTCAAATATTTATCACCTTCTCTGTATCAGACGCTGTCACAGGATGAAAGGCTACTGCAGTGAACAAACCACCTTTTCTGCCCTCACGAAGTTTATTGACAGAAGAGCTGTGGGAGATTGAGACTCCACTCTCAAAGACCTCACACTCAGACTCTCTTACTCCAAGTCCTACCACAGAGGTCAGAGCCTGAAAAATACCTGGGTCATGCAAGAAGGAGATTCATTAAATTCAGGGGTGATAGCTCAAGGGGCAAGGATCTGGTGGAAATATACCCAGGGGCTAAAGTGCTGGTGGGTGCCATTTTTTTACTCCCTTGCCCCTTAGCAGGTTAAGTCCTCAGGGAAATGCTAGGGCGCCGTGCACAATGTTAGCTAGATTAATGCAGAGTGACAGAGATGGGGCTTGTTAACACCGAATCTGCTAAGGGGGAAGGGAGTAAAAAAATAGCACCAAGATCAAGAGTAGTAGCATTCACCTTATAGGGATTCCAGGGAAAGACGAAAGATAAAAGGGCAGAAAAATTGCTTTAAGAAATAATGGCTGCAAGTTTCCCTAACCTGGCAAAAGAACCTTGGAAACATCCAAGTCCAGGAAGCAGAGAGTTTCAAATAAAAGTCCAATATCAGGTGGCACGACAGGTAAAGTCTATCAAACATTTAGAGAAGAGTTAATATCTATCCTTCTCAAAATATTTCAAAAAACTAAATAGAAAAGAACATTCCCACATTTATTCTATGAGGACACCATCACCTTAATACCAAAACCAGACAAAGATACCACAAAAAAAGAAATAACAAGCTGGTAAATCACTGCAGATGGTGACTGCAGCCATGAAATTAAAAGACACTTCCTCCTTGGAAGGAAAGTTATGACCAACCTAGATAGCATATTCAAAAGCAGAGACATTACTTTGCCAACAAAGGTTCGTCTAGTCAAGGCTATGGTTTTTCCAGTGGTCATGTATGGATGTGAGAGTTGGACTGTGAAGAAGGCTGAGCGCCGAAGAATTGATGCCTTTGAACTGTGGTGTTGGAGAAGACTCTTGAGAGTCCCTTGGACTGCAAGGAGATCCAACCAGTCCATTCTGAAGGAGATCAGCCCTGGGATTTCTTTGGAAGGAATGATGCTAAAGCTGAAACTCCAGTACTTTGGCCACCTCATGTGAAGAGTTGACTCATTGGAAAAGACTCTGATGCTGGGAGGGATTGGGGGCAAGAGGAGAAGGGGACAACAGAGGATGAGATGGCTGGATGGCATCACTGACTCGATGGACGTGGGTCTGAGTGAACTCTGGGAGTTGGTGATGGACAGGGAGGCCTGGCGTGCTGTGATTCATGGGGTCGCAAAGAGTCGGACACGACTGAGTGACTAATCTGATCTGATCTGATCTGATCCCTGATAAAAATAGATTCAAAAATCTTCAACAAAACATTACAAAACCAAACTTGACAATATATAAATAGGATCATATATCATGATCAAGTGGGGTTTATTCAAAAATAAATATCATAAATCAATCAATGTGATATATCACACTAACAAATAAAGGATACAAATAATATGGTTTTCTAAATAGATGCGTAAAAAGCATTTGATAAAATTCAACAGTCATTTATGATAAAAATTCTCAACAAAGTGTGAATAGAGGGAACATATCTCAATATAATAAAGGTCATTTAAGAAAATCCCACATAATAAAACCCCACATAACATAATACTCTAAATGATACCCCACACAACATAATACTCTAAATAAAAGTTGAAACTTTAAAACTAAGATCAGGAGTAAGATAAGGATGTGTTCTATCACCATTTTCACCATTTTTATTCAACATAGTATTAGAAGTCCTAGACATAACAGTCAGAAAAGATAAAAAAAGAAAAGCCATGCAATTCAGAATAGAAGGAATAAACCTGCATTGTTTACAGATGGCATAATATTTTATATAAAAAACCCTACAGACTCCACCATAAAAACTATAAAAACTAACACAAAAATTCGGTAAACTTACAGTATATAAATAAAATCAATATGCAGAAATATGTTTTGTTTCTATACACTAATAATGAACTATCAGAAGGAAAAATTAAGAAAACAATCTTTTTTACAGTTGCATCAAAAATATTAAAACATCTAGGAATAAATTTAAACAAGATGTTGAAGACCAGAACTTTAAACTGTAAGATATTAATGAAAGAAATGGAAGATGAAACAGATAAATAGAAAGATATACATGCTTTATCATATTTCTTTGTTTCTGCATTAATGATTTAATAAATTTAATGAATTCCTGTATTTTCATTCTGTATTTGTAGGAGAGTCTTTTTTTAAATATTTGAAAATTTATTTGATAATATTCTTTACTATAGTAAACCTCCTCAATAACTTATATTAGAAAGCCTATTTTACAGGGATGCAAACTGAGGCTTGAGAAATACAAACAACTTCTCTGAGATGAGATGGCTTCGTGATGTGAGCTCTAGTGATTTCTCATGTCTGGTTCTGGCACCATCTTCCTGTCCTTTCTATGCTAGATTCATGACAATCCCCTGGTTTGTGCAACTTTTTCTGTCTCACACGACGAGCTACAGGAAGGGAAATCCTGTAAATATTCCTTTCATACCAGTGTCCCTAAAGGGGAGATCCTGCATATAGATGCTTTTCAACAAGCATTTTGCGATTTCAGTACAAAATAAGAAAAATCAATTCTATGTATTTGATGGAGGTTCCCAGAATCAATCTTTAACTTGTCAGGAAACACTTTATTGTGGTTGCTTAATATAAAACTCTCTAACCTCCGTGAAGAATGCAAAAAGAAAGATGACAAAGTATTAAATGAACACATTTAGAGATGCCTGGGGCTGGAATCTGGACTAAATAGATTTAGCCAACCTTGATGGAACATGAGAAAATCAAATGTAGGAAAAAAAAAAAAAAAAAAGTCCAGGCATCTGTTATCTTTCCTAGGGACCTTAGGCTTGAATTAATACTGACTGTTATGAATTAAAGTTGGCAATAGACTGGAGACACAGGGAGTCTTATTCATTTTATTTTATTTTTAGTGTTATTATTAGGAGAACTAGAAGAAATATGAATGTTCTTCTGTGGTAAAGGATCCTGAGAGAGCAAAGATCTGACACTTTAAAAATGATCAAGCCATTTGTATGTAACTGCTCTCATCTTTTATAGGAGCAAGTATGAAATGAAGTTTCTGAGTCTTGGAAACCCCTAGTTTTTATCACTTATTGTGTAATGAAAGAAGACACCATCATATAGACAGGAGGGAATGGTTGAAAGGAGTCATTTGTGACATTTTGTAGTATAGAATATTAAGCTTTGCCTGGAGTTGGTTCCCAAATATTGTGGCTGTGGATACAATAATTTACAAATACAAATTCTGGGGGGCCTTGTCCTCACTTAATAATCAGAACCTTCTAAGAATAGGATGGGGAACATGTATTACAATCAAAAGAAAAGGGTCCAGTCCGCACAAATAATAAATCAAAGTAAAAGCAAGCAAGCAGCTGACCAATCACAAAACAAGCCGAGCACAACCACCACCTTGTCAAGTCTCATAATAAACCAGGCATGACATCCTGGAGTAGCACAATTCTGAGGCCAACGGCAAGGCACGTTTTACTAAGTTCCAGCGCTTACAGATGAATGAAATAATAAAAGCAAATATATCCAAAGTTATTTAGGATTATCTTTACAATAATGTTGCTTTCATCTTACTTTCAATTAGAGAAACCGTATTAGAAGAGAAAGGGCTGAAGTCACATCAGGAGGTGTGATAATGCACATTATTGCAATCTGGCTTGTGTGTGTCATGTCCTGTGTCTGCAAAACTCAGCAGAACATTTTGTAATATACAAACCGTGTAAGTCTTTGTATAACTTTCATGTGAGTTTCATGAAATCCTATTCAGAAAGAAAGAGACAGAGGAAAGGAGAAGGAGGAAGGAGGAGAAAGGGGTGGGGTGGGGGAGAGGCAGAGTTATGCTGCTTTTCCAAATTGTAGGATTTATTTGAAATCTCTTTTTTTCCCACATGTGTGTGTACTCAGTCATGTCCTACACTTTGTGACCCCATGGAATGTAGCCTGCCAGCCTCCTCTGTCTGTGGAAATTTCCAGGCAAAAATACTAGAATGGGTTGTCATTTCCTCCACTAGGGGATCTTTCCAACCTAGGGATCGAACCTAAGTCTCCTGCATTGACAGGCAAGGTCTTTACCACTGAGCACCAGAGAAGCCTGAAATCTCTCATCTCTTTGAAGGCTATGGAAAAGAGTAGAAGGATGACATGAGACAGGATCTCATATCTAACATTACCTATGTGAGCTCATAGGTTTTTTTCTGCCAACATCTGCTGGATCATAGAAAAAGCAAGAGAGTTCCAGAAAAACATCTATTTCTGCTTTATTGACTATGCCAAAGCCTTTGACTGTGTGGATCACAATAAACTGTGGAAAATTCTTCAAGAGATGGGAATATCAGATCACCTGATCTGCCTCTTGAGAAATTTGTATGCAGGTCAGGAAGCAACAGTTAGAACTGGACATGGAACAACAGACTAGTTCCAAATAGGAAAAGGAGTACGTCAAGGCTGTATATTGTCACCCTATTTATTTAACTTATATGCAGAGTACATCATGAGAAACGCTGGACTGGAAGAAGCACAAGCTGGAATCAAGATTGCTGGGAGAAATATCAATAACCTCAGATATGCAGATGACACCACCCTTATGGCAGAAAGTGAAGAGGAACTCAAAAGCCTCTTGATGAAAGTGAAAGTGGAGAGTGAAAAAGTTGGCTTAAAGTTCAACATTCAGAAAAGGAAGATCATGGCATCCGATCCCATCACTTCATGGGAAATAGATGGGGAAACAGTGGAAACAGTGTCAGACTTTATTTTTCTGGGCTCCAAAATCACTACAGATGGTGACTGCAGCCATGAAATTAAAAGACACTTACTCCTTGGAAGGAAAGTTATGACCAACCTAGATAGCATATTCAAAAGCAGAGACATTATTTTGCCAACAAAGGTGTGTCTAGTTAAGGCTATGGTTTTTCCTGTGGTCATGTATGGATGTGAGAGTTGGATTGTGAAGAAGGCTGAGTGCCGAAGAAATCGATGCTTTTGAACTGTGGTGTTGGAGAAGACTCTTGAGAGTCCCTTGGACTGCAAGGAGATCCAACCAGTCCATTCTGAAGGAGATCAGCCCTGGGATTTCTTTGGAAGGAATGATGCTAAAGCTGAAACTCCAGTACTTTGGCCACCTCATGCAAAGAGTTGATTCATTGGAAAAGACCCTGATGCTCGGAGGGATTGGGGGCAAGAGGAGAATGGGACAACAGAGGATGAGATGGCTGGATGGCATCACTGACTCGATGGACGTGAGTCTCAGTGAACTCCGGGAGGGAATTCGTGATGGACAGGGAGGCCTGGCGTGCTGCGATTCATGGGGTCGCAAAGAGTCGGACACGACTGAGCGACTGATCTGATCTGATCTGATGTGAGCTCAAAAAAGTCAATCACCTGTCAGGATATGTTTCTTTTGTTGCAAAATGGAAAAAAAAATAGGATTCCTGTAGGGGTGATGGATAAGGAAGCCTAGTGTGCTGCAGTCTATGGGGTCGCAAAGGGTCAGACATGACTGAGCAACTGAACTGATTTGCTATGTATCAGGAACTCTGGTAAACACTCTGCAAAACGGTCTTATTTATTTATCATGTCAAAACATTAAGGACATAAGAATCGAGACATGAATCACGTCTGTCTTATATTAAGCACACCGGCTCAGGAACCAGGTTACTTGCATTTGTCTCCTAGATCTGCCCCTTAAAAGCATAGAGCCCTTCGATAAGCTACATAACTGCTCTGTGATATGAATTTGCCACCTATAAATTAAAAATTACAAATTGCTACTGTCACAGGATTGTTGAGGACTTTTAATAAATGAATACATACAAAGTGCTAAGGATATTGACTAGCACAGAGTAAATGCTCAACAGCACAAGCTATGAGAACTATTAGCTATTGTCATTATTATTCAGTAAGGAAAGCATCTAAAGACCCTCTCAGATGATTTTAAAGGTACCATACAGAGTCTTTTAGCATGAGCAGCACAAAATCTTATAGCCACTCTCTTGTCAGACCAAACTGACATGAAACGCTCAGTAAAGTAGTTAACAGCTCTAACGATAGGAAGAGTCAGCATTTCTGGGTCCGATTCCAAATCATAGCATTTTATGTATTTTTAAGTAGCCAGTCACACCTACTTCACGGAGGTAAACTGCTCGGGGCAAGGACTGGAGCGTTTACTTGGCTGGCGAAGTGCTACAAAACCTTGATTGTTGGCAAGAGCTTGTTCTCTAGAAATTGATGGGGTGGCTGAGGTAAGCCTTTAAGTAATTTAGATGGAGCATTTTAAAAGCCATTTAGAAGCTATTTAGGGAAGTATGAGTCTGAAGTCAAAGTTGAAGCTGAAACGTCCTGCGAGGCCTGCAGGCAGAGAACCACAATCGATAAAGGCCATTATCCTAAATAAGTCCAGGACACCACAGCCCAGCTGAAGGTTTTAATTCTTGACTGCCAAAGGAGTCAAGGCAGATAGAAGGAGACAAAGGGCCCAGGGGCTCAGAGGCTGCAGAAGCCGAGTCAACTGTAATTCTGCCAACAGCTTTCTCTGTATTTAGCAATTTTTTTCCCTTGCCTTTCCTCCCATGTCTGGCTCTCCCCCCTGCTATTTTGGGTCCCTATACTTACCCGAAGAATTGATGCTTTTGAACTGTGGTGTTGGAGGAGACTCTTGAGAGTCCCTTGGACTGCAAGGAGATCCAACCAGTCCATTCTGAAGGAGATCAGCCCTGGGATTTCTTTGGAAGGAATGATGCTAAAGCTGAAACTCCAGTACTTTGGCCACCTCATGCGGAGAGGTGACTCATTGGAAAAGACTGTGATGCTGGGAGGGATTGGGGGCAGGAGGAGAAGGGGATGACAGAGGATGAGATGGCTGGATAGCATCACTGACTCATGAACGTGAGTCTGAGTGAACTCCGGGAGTTGGTGATGGACAGGGAGGCCTGGCGTGCTGTGATTCATGGGGTTGCAAAGAGTCGGACACGACTGAGCGACTGATATGATCTGATCTGATCTGATACTTACCCATGCCCTTCTCAATGGATCTATCTTAGCAAAGCCTCTCAACTTATTAAGACTGAAACAGAAAATTGTCTCCTCTATAAAATCTCTAGAGAGAGTTCTCTTTGCCCAACCAGTGGTTCTCAAATAATGGCTACACACACTGGAGTCATGCAGGGCAACTTTACATGCCTGGCATTTAGCTCCCAAGACTTATATTCAATTTGTCTAGACTGGAGCACTGGCTATAGATCTTTTTCTTTTTTTTTCAAAGATTTCTAGAAGATTCTAATACATGGTTAGATTTGGATGCCACTTTAGAATGATCCATCTTTTCTTTTCACTCCACCTTTTCCTTGTAACACTCTATTGTACTTAGGTATTTCCTAATTTCAAAATTACTTCTTAGGAACTTCATGAATTTAGAGGCCTCTCTTTTTCTTTATTTGGTGAGGAGGGGACTAAAGCTTATACTAACACATTTATTGATTTGTGAATTAACTCCTTTTTTCACTTCATTTACTCACATTTTTAGTTATTATATTCTGCCATCTATGAACTTACTCATTCATTTACTGATGCATTCTTCACCAACAATGTGTCTTACATGACTCAAACAATGTGTGGATGACTGAGTACACGAATAGATTGCTATTTATATTCATCAAAGTCTGATGCTGCATTTGGGTAAAAGTACTAAAAAGATATGCAAAAGAAAACCTACTATAACTTTATATGATTTGTACATACAACAAAATGTACATAACCCACATGCATATACATTTATGAGTTTATGTTCTTCAAGTTACAGCTCTTGAGACCAGACTGCCTGAGTTGATCCACCAGGTGTAACCTGTTCCCCTTACCTATCTCTCCTTCTGTTTCTTTCTTTATGAAGTAGAAGCTACCTCTTATGAAAGTTGTGAGGATGAAATGCATCAATTTATGTAAAACAACAATAAGCTATAGAAGGTTGGCACAAATTTTTTTGCCAGTTTATCCTTCATATTTTGTGCTAGTTCATATTTATGTACAGTCTTTCAGGGTTGGCTAAGTGAGGCTGGGACAGACTGACAGTCTCAGATCATTTATATCACCAACATGCCAGAGTTAGAGTTCTAAATGATGAGCCTGTCATTTTTCCACAGTGAATTGCTTGCATATTTCCATGGAATAACTGCTGACATAAAAAAAAAGGAAAAGTAAAAGAAAACAAATGTGTCTTGTCAACCTGAAGTCTTCCAACCATTTGAAATAATTGCTATGAATTAATATGCTGTCTTCTCCAAATAGCAGTTAACATCTGTGCTCCCGACAGATGTTCACCATGTTTTGTAGGACTGTTCCCCAATTATCCACATATGCTTTATCCTCTTTGTGAATTCCATATAGCAAATTTTCACCCAAGTGAGGTTTTTTTTTTTCCTTGCTCGCTACTATTTCATGGTTAAAAAATACACATACAACTCATTTTTTAACAGAGTATCAACAACCACAAAATACTAAAGGAAAAATATACATCATATATGTATTGTAATATATTGTGTAATGTGACTTTACTATAGAAGGCAAAATATGCATATCATGTGTCAATACATGATTCAGTAAGAAATAATTTCTGTATAAAATATTATTTACACAATTAGAAGTACTTATTTTACTTTCTAGTCTAAGTTTTGAGACTCAAGAGTTGTTTCTTTATGAAATCTTTCTGTTTATAAATCTAAGATTCATCCTTTAAACATCAGTACATCTCAAATTTGATACTAGTCTTCATCATACATTTCTGAAATTGTCTAGAAGATGTTATAACAATAGCTGACTGCAACAAATCTAAAAAAAATCATTCTTGCTTCTTAATATAATCTTGATTATCACTGGAAAATGTTCACATTTACAGTAAAGATTTTGCTTACTGATTTTCTGCCTCTGGGTAAATAAAATAATTATTTGAAAATAAGATAATGCAATGGAGTGCCAGACTCCATTATTTCTTAACCTTATGTCTTAATTGACAGACAATTCTCATGCTAAACTCTCTCCATGCACTTACATTGTGACCCAGGGTTAGTAAAACAATTTCTCTCAGACACAACGTTTTCATCATTAAAATAGAGTAATATCTTAAGGACCGTTTTCTAGTTTTCTACCCCTGTGTGTCCCATGTTTAGGACAATGCCTAGAACAGGGTTATTACTTAATAAGGATTTTTCTTAAAAAAAAAAAAAAAAACTAAAAAGAAAGCAGTAAGCAAAGACTCCTCATTTTGCTTGCTTTGGCAGCCTTTAGTCAGAATCAAGTGAAATAATTGGAAACCACAAAGTGTCATGCCGACATAAACATCAACTCCATCTCCAGTGCACCATGCCGATCCTCCTCCTCCCCCACCATTCATACAGTAGACCCCATAGGATGCTTCTCTGTTACTGTGAATGTAAGGATTTCATCATGAAGTAGAATTTGGGTTAGATGATTGCCCAATACTCCAATAGAAGTAGCCCATTCTAGTGAATATATTTCAAACATTAGTATATATCATCTAACCATCCATTTACTCAACATGCATTGAAAGACCATCAGGTTCACAATCTGTGCCAGGATTAGAAGAGTACAGAAAAAAATGAAACATAGCTCTTACTAAAATATTTCACAGTTTAGTCTGGAGAACTTAACCATTCAATAAATTCAAATATTGAAGGGAAGAAAATTATAAATTCAATGAAAAAAAATGATATGGAGATTCAGAGGAAGAAAAACATTTTTCCAATGGACAAAAATATGAAGGACTTCATGAAAGTGTAGTTCTAGATCACAAATGATGATCATAAATAGACATTTGTAAATCCAACATTTTGACAAATATTGACTGTATTTCTAATCTGGTGGTAGGCCTTATAAAATTCTGATATGAAAGATCCCTGCATTCAATGAATTTACAAACTAGGGATGATAAGAAAACATAGTATAAAAATTAAGTACAATGACACAAATATATTCATGGATATCATGAGATACTAAGGGTCCTTTAGGGGAAAATTCCCTGAAAAAATATCAGCTAAACTGAAACTTGAAGGAGGAAAAATAGATAATGGGGTCAAACTTTTGTGAATGGGAAATTATGGAAAGAAGATTGGTATTCTGGATAAAAGTAAGATGAAGATGTCTAAGCACATATGTCTGACATTGTAAAAGGACTTTTATTGCTTCTACTACATATCAACAACCAATATATAATACATATGTCATGTCCAAGTTAGCAAGATGGACACACTTTTGTATATTGAATATCATCAAGGAATAAGGGATGAGAAAAAGGTAGAATAAGTTTATAGAGTGATTTATATACTATATGGATTTTATTCTAAAGATGGTTAACAGTATTACTTAACATTCATAGAGCACTCTGACTATTCAAATGCCAATAGCCAGAGATGAAGATGATGTCAATATTGCCATAGACAATCCAAGCAAGGGCACATAAACAGGAATATATGAAGAATTGAGTAAGTATCTTGCAGTCTAGGAATGGGTGAATGAAGGGGATTAATGGTCTGGATCAGGACTAGACTATTGAGGATCTTGACACCATGCTAAGGAGTTAACACTGTGTTCTGTGCTTGATTAAGATTGATGCAGTTGTCCAATGTAGGATGGAGTAACGGACAAAAAGCCCAACAGAGGAAACCAGGTTGGAATTGTAAAAAGAGTAAAAATGGGAATTTAAAAGTCTAGAATTAGGCTAGTTGAATAGAGAGGAGATATGAATCACATTTTGATGGTAAAATCTATATTTAGAAAGTTTGTCATTTCTGGTTAGTCTATTCTTGGTTGATGTGTTGATTACCATCAAGAGCATAAGCAGGCTCAGTGATAAAGTATCCACCTGCCAAAGCAGGAAAAGTAGGTTCAATCCCTGAGTTGGGAAGATCCTGTGGAGTAGGAAATGACAACCCACTCCAGTATTCTTGCCTGGAGAATCCCTTGGACAGAGGAGCCGGGAGGGCTAAAGACTATGGGGTCACATAGAGTTGAACACAACTGAGTGTTCTTGAACACATGCTTTAATTAGCAAGGGCATCCATAAGCATTTACAACAATTACTACAAATTAGAACCAAAAAACAAATCTCTTCAAAAAAATCTAGTAAGCCAGTTGAATTAAAATATTTTCATGCTAATCCATACACAAATCAAATGTGCAAAATTTTACCTTTCAATTTAATTAACTATACCATAGCAGTAAT
Source organism: Bos indicus (assembly GCF_029378745.1). Lineage (NCBI taxonomy): Eukaryota > Metazoa > Chordata > Mammalia > Artiodactyla > Bovidae > Bos > Bos indicus. The sequence goes on along the minus strand of NC_091788.1, from coordinate 14,638,458 downwards.
TTTTAGACAATAATAAACTGCTTCCAAACTTCTGGGTGGATTTCATCCAAGCTGAGGACATTCTGCTTGTCATGCGTCATTTTAGAGTTTTTTAGGTGCTGAATGGTGAATTCAACAATGTGCAGCTCTAGGGAAAGCCTAGAAGAAATAATTTGCTCCAGAGAATGGAATTTATTTATTTTGGTCTAGATTTGATATCTTTAGTTGATCAGCTCAAAGTTGGTTTAAATTATAAAAAGCTTTGAGTCCTGGTAAATTTTGGGGGTTGGTGAAAAAATATACTGCAAAAATATTGCAGGCTTCATATGTCACTTTGCATTTGATTTCTTTTAGGTCATCTCAAGAGACAGTTAGCAAGAATTTTATACAGTGATATAACATCCTTGTCAATAGAGCATAAACTTTACTGACATGCATCTCAGTGTAATCTTATTTCCTCTTATTGGATAGAATCTTTTTTTTTTTTTTCTTGACAAAAACAATATCTCCTCAGATATATTACTTAACCAGGAGGAAAAAATAGAAAAAAGAAAAAAAAATGGGAACTTCTTCCTAATCTACTTTTATAGAAACAATTCATAAAGAAGAAATAACATAAAATATATGTCTATCTAGAATATAATAAAACAAACATATAAACCCAGAAAATGCCCATTCTCTGTAATTCTAGTAGCTCTGATCACTCTAGCTAGCTTGCTGCTGCTGCTAAGTCGCTTCAGTCATGTCCGACTCTGTGCAACCCCTTAGGCAGCAGCCCACCAGGCTCCCCCGTCCCTGGGATTCTCCAGGCAAGAACACTGGAGTGGGTTGCCATTTCCTTCTCCAATGCATGAAAGTGAAAAGTGAAAGTGAATTCCCTCAGTCGTGTCCGACTCTTAGCGACCCCATGGACTTCAGCCTACCAGCCTCCTCCATCCATGGGATTTTCCAGGCAAGAGTACTGGAGTGGGGTGCCATTGCCTAATACAGAATATATGATTTTGTTTCCACAGACAAATCTGAGAAGTACAGTCAATAAAGATACTCTAGAGAGGAAACTTGGTTGTGGTGAGTGCTTAGTAAATATTTGTTGCTAATAATAATGATCAATTCTTTTCAATGAGTATGAACCAAGAACAATAGTCACTGCACTGTACTACATTATACAGAAGTGTTATACTGCTTTTGTATAAAAGTCTGAAGCTAGTCAATATATGGGTCTCATTTAATCCTCTCCCCAAACTCTGAGAGGCTTCCCTGGTGATTCAATGGTAAAAAACCTGCTTGTTAATACAGGAATTGGAGGTTTAATCCCTGGGTTGGGAAGATCCCCAGGGGAAGGAAATGGCAACTCATTCTAATATGCTTTCCTGGAGTATCCTATGGACAGAGGATCCTGGTGGGCTACAATCTATGGGGTTATAAAACAGTCAGATACAACTTGGTGACTAAACAATGACCAAAAACACAGAAAGGAATAATGCTCTTTTTACCTCTTGCTTAGGAAGGAGAAAACTAAAGTCCACACAAGAGTCACTCACTAGTGATTATAGTGACTATGATGCACATTTTAAAAACAGCAAGCAGAAAGTTCATGATTAATCATTCACTCTCATTTGCAAATGAGGAAAGAGCTCCTTATGGACAAGCATTGCTGATGCAAGATCCTAGAGCATTAGACTTCCATCTGTCCTCCTCACCTTTGGATTCCAAGTGCCTCATATTACACAGTCTCAGGTACATAGTAGGCGCTTAGTATATGTTTCTTGGATAGATGAACAAGTGGAAGGTAATTCCCACAGCAGGCATGTGTTTGGGTTCAGGATGAGCTGCCCCAAAATATGCCACAAAGGGATACTGATTATTTTGAATTAAAATTACTTAAGAAATGGCCCATGCAAGAGGGACATGGTGACCCTTCTTTCTGTCTCCCTGAAAGCAGGGAATAAATCTCTTATTTGAAAGGTGCTTCCCTAGTGGCTTAGACAGTAAAGAACCCATCTATAATGCAGGAGACTTTGGTTCAATCCCTGTGTTGGGAAGATCCCCTAGAGAAGGGAATGGCTACCACTCCAATATGCCCGCCTGGAGAATCCACAGCAGAACCTGGCAGGCTATAGTCCATGGGGCTGCAAAGAGTCAGATGTGACTGAGCCATTAACACTTCACTTTCACTTGAAAGGCACACCCTGGCAGTTGGAGATAGAAGGACATCCTTATCACCACAGTTAGGCAATTCAGGGTGAGAAGCTTGTAAAAATAAACCTTGTAACTTCTTCAATTTACTACCTCAAGCCTAGACTCTGTTTAGATTCTTCACTAATTGATCACTCAAAACCTGAATTTCCTTGTCTTGTCAATGTCACACAAATTTGTTTCTTCATCTGCAAAGTATAAAAGCTACCTGATTTGGCCACTTTTTAGGTCCCATTTCTATGACAATACCATGCACATGAATTAAAATTTATTTTTCTCCCATTAATCTGTGCTGTGTCAATATTTTTAACTAGTCCAGCCATAAGAACTCAAGAAGGATTGAGGGGGGAATTTCCCTCTCTGGAACCTATGCATTGAGAAATGGAACAAAGATCAACATTGCATTAGATTAGACTTAGTAAGACAGAATACATCAATAAGTGGTTTTTTTTTATATATATTGACGTTATCCTTTATCTGTGGTACATGTTAGAGAACAGCAGGACCCTATTTCATGATAATATGACGGAAGAAGAGAAAGATCATTACAAATGTGTACATTGGCAGGTTTGGTGTTAAGATACAGAGAAGGCTCCCATCTGGGGATGTCTATATATGTCATTTGAAAAGAATGCTAGAATTTGTGCAATAAGTTTGTAAAAACAAATGTATGAACCTATATAGCCAGCCCTTTCCCTCATCCTTCAAGATGCAGCTTGCTTGCCATCTCCTACAAGGCCAGCTTGTGCCAAGGACTTCCCTAGCCACAGTGTCTAAAGTACCACCTACATAGTATTAACCTCAGTCCCAAGAGCTCAGTGATCAGATGGCTTCCTTAATAGCCTTCACCCTCATGTGCAATTATTTTACATATTTGTTTATATGCTTGTTATTATTTGTCCTAGTAGTTGGTTCCATCAGACAAAGGATGCTGACCATCTTATTCATTGTTCTTTCCACAATCTAATAGAACTTCAAGAAATATAATGACTCACTATAGGCTGAAAGGTAAAACAATACGGAGCAAGCCTCTCTCTTGATTAAAGGATAGGGATCAGAAGAAAAGGAAAACATGTGGGGAGGAAGAAAAAAAAATTTAATTGGGGTATAGTTGCTTTATAATGTTGTGTTAGTGTCTGCTGTACAACGAAGTGAATCAGCTATATTTATACATATATCCCCTCCCTCTTGGGCCCCTTTCTTCCCCCATTCTACCTCTCATCCAACCCATTTAGGTCGCCACAGAACACCAAGTTGAGCTCCTGGTGCTATACAATAGGTTCCCACTAGCTAGCTATTTTACACGAGGCAGTGTACATGAAGTAAGGCAGAAAGAGAAAAACAAAACAAATACCAAGATTTTAGTTAAGTTACACAATGCATAAGGGGAAAAAAAGCCAAGTGAAAATGGCATCCAGAATTCAATTGCACAGTCTGGCCGATGTTAACTGGGGTAGGCAACAATCACTGTGAGCCTTTGTTTATTCTCAAAAGAGAGGATCCAGGATACAGGTGAGTTTCCCGGTGGCTTTCCTGCTGGCTCAGCAGTAAGGAATCTGCCTGCCAATGCAGGAAACAAGGGTTTGATCCCTGGGTCAGGAAGATCCCCTGGAGAAGGAAATGGCAACCCATTCCAGCATTCTTGCCTAGAGAATCCCATGGACAGAGGAGCCTGCGGGGTTACAGTCCACAGGGTCACAAAGAGTTGGACACGACATAGCAACTAAACAACAAGATCTCTCTAACGTTTTAAATAACATGAAATTTCTCTATCCTCAGTGTTTTCATTGGTATAGATAGATAGATATCCCATTGATATATAGGATAAAGCAATGGTTGCTTTATCCTTGCCTTATATGTAGAAAGTACTTGATTGTTTTTTTCTTCATGACTATAATAATTCAAGCACATGTGGGAATAGAGTACCTCAAATTCTAAATTTTTTGTTTGTTAGCAGATTTGAAGTAACATATGGCCTGCTGCGATTATGTAAAGGTACGGTACTAGACAGGTATTTTCACGAACTGCTGGACAAGAGTTATTCTGGTCCGTTTCTTCCAAACCACCCACATCAAATTGTTTCCATACTCTTTTTTTTTAAAGAGTAATTTTTATGACTTTCTAAATCTTTTCACTTGGCTGCCACACGTTTGAGACAGATAATACATTTTCTTCTTTTTTTCACTTTCCTGATCTAAATGACCAGGCTGCAGGAGACAATGAAACAGGCTATGAATTCCTGAGCTGGTTTCCATTCTTAGGAGACATTAAGCTCCACAAGATTGATCAGATTTCACATCTCTAGTCCCAGTAGCCCTGGCAGTACTTCAGATAATTATTTAATTTACAGCTGTAAATCACATTTGGATCATAAAATTCCAGTCAGATGAATGCATGGAGCAAACATGTAATTAAGATTAGAGTGCCCCAAAAGGAGGGGACTATTATTTATGGTCATTATCACCCTGACACTGTAGAACAAATTGAAGATTCAGGATTGTTGAATAGTTTTTCAGGTCTTAGGGTAATTGAATATTCATTAATAAATCCAGATAAATTATTAACAATTCTTGACATTGACCATAAAGCTGCAAATTCAAGAAAATGGTATGGTTGCTGGTAACATTTTTGGAGTTTAAAGTGATAATCTGAATGTAAAATGTATATAAATGCGTGTTAAGAGCATATTTATATTGTTATCCTAATAGATATGATTGAAAATAATCGATGGCATGTTCCCTTCTGTTTCTACATGTCTTTTTCTCACATGAAACTTTGGGGGAGGGGGTAGCCCTTTCTCATCCTTTTAAGCCCAGTTTTAGCACAGTGAGCTTCGTAGATACTGAGGAAATAATCATTAATTGAAATTACTGGCATAAAATGTTCTCAGTGGGAGATTAGGCAATCCCACTAAAAGCATATCACAAACATTTTAAGACTGTGAAAAATGCTTGGTTATAAAATTATATATTAAAGTGAAAGAATGTGATCACAACCATGAAATAAACTCTTTATAATGTGGGTATCTTTGCTCTAGGTGATGCAATTACAGTATATTTTGGTTTCCTTCTTAGTCTTTATTTTTTTGTTTCAAATTATACATTGAATATTCATAGCTTTAGGACATTAAAACAAAAAACACTTTTAGAAAATCAACCTTTACTGAATGCATGAACCTACAAATCTGGCTTGTGAATACTTTGGACATAATATTATTATATAAATTAATAAAGTACATCAATTAGTTATTATTTATTTGTCATTGAAGGCACAATCCTTATGAATGTGAATATAATATGTATTCCCTTCCATATTTGCCCTGAGAAAATAAATAATGCATATCAAAGTTTTCTAAACCTGACAAAGCTTAGCTTTGCAAAGGAGGGAAAAAAATAAAGCAGAAAACCAAACAAACCTAAATCATTCCATATCTCTCAGTTGATTTTTCGCAAGTCATAGGTGAAATGAGCTACAAATCACCTCTGGGTTTCCATGTAATCATCGCCACTGGTAATTTTCCACTTAGAATATCTACATGCAGTAGTCTATCTCAGAATGTTGCAGTAGTCAAACCCTGTTTGTTGCACAAGCCCTTCAATGGCATGAAGCTAGTTCTGATGGTATTCCCATTTTGCAGATGAAGAAACAGAAATTTAGAAAGGTTAAGTTACTGGTAAAGTAAATGGTACAAGAGGAAGAGGATCCCAGTGCAGTGATTAAGTATCCAAAGCTGGATGTTTAACCACTGCACTGCACTCTGGTGGAAGTATGAGAGAGTATTAGGCAAGATTGAAAGTAAATAACACAACCTCTGACATATAGAAAGAGCTTCAATGTTACTTGCTGTTGATTTTAATACTGATGATAACTACAAGAACTGGAATTTGTATAGCTCTTCTAAAATTTCAAAGTACTTTCACGTAAGTTATTGTCCGTATTCAAGTATGAAGGTGTCTTTTAGAAATCTAATGTATTTTAGGTAAAAATGAAGGAAAATAAAAATTAATATATATTGAGCAACTGCTACTTGTACTGATATTATATTGAACAACTTTTCATATATTATCTCTTGGCATACCATGATACACTTAAAGGTAATTACTATTTCATTTGGTAGGGAGAATGGTGCCCTAAAGATGCCCATGTGCAAATCCTTAGAACATGAAAATATCTTATGCTACACAGCAAATGGACGTTGTAGATTTGGGTCACAGACCTTAAATGTGAGAGAGTATCCTGGATTATCCAGGTAGGTCAAGTCTAAACATCTGAACCTTTAAAAGCAGAGAACTTTCTCTTGCTGAAAGCAGAAGGGATGCAATGGTAGGGAAACTCAGAGGTGTCCCAGACCTGATAAGGATTCTATGTGCCCATGCTGGGTCTGAGATGTAAGAAGCCATGTGTACAGACCAGTGACAGGCCTCCAGGAGTGAAGGACAGTCAAGCAAGGAAAAAGTGACCTCAGTCCTACAACCCGTGGAACTGAATTCCACCAACAACCTGAATGCAATTGGAGACAGATTAATCTCCAGAGTATCCAGAAATCCCAGGCCAACAATACCTTGACTTCAGACATGTGAGATCCCAACCAAAAACACAGTCATTCCAGGCCAGACTCCTGACCTATTGAAAGTGAAAGTCACTCAGTCGTATCTGACTCTTTACCACCTCAAGGACTATACAGTCCATGGAATTCTTTAGGCCAGTATACTGGAGTGGGTAGCCTTTCCTTCTCCAGGGGATCTTTCCAACCCAGGGATTAAACCCAGGTATCCCATATTGCAGGCAGATTCTTTACCAGCTGAGCCACAAGGGAAGGCCTCTGACCTATAGCAATTGTGAAATAATAAGTAGGTATTGTTTTCAGTAAGGAGATTTGAGTTAATATGTTACAGTAGCAATGTAAAACAGTTAGATGTAATCACTTTATGAATGAAGAGACTTCTGAGGCTCAGAAAATTATTTACTTACAATCAAACAGCCAGGTACAGAAGAACTCAGTTTCACAGCAAGACTTGGATATTTTCTATCACACAATAGTTATGTAGGAATTATAAAGGATAAATCATTTTCTCTGCCTGCATCTTAGCACACAGCCTAATATGTTGAAGGTGACAATAATCATCACAATCATAATAACACAAAACACCATTGCTTAAATGGTTGCCATATGTCAGGCATTTTCAAGCCCTTTACACACCCTATCATACTGAATGTCTAAAGCAATGGGATGAAGCTGGTTCTAATAACATTCCCATTTTGTTGATGAGGAAACAGAAATTTAGGAAGGTTAACCTACTTCATTAAAAAAAATGTTACAGTAGGAATATGTACCCAATGAAGTGGTTAATATCCAAAGCTGGTTATTCAACCACTGCATTGCATTCTCGTGAAAGCCTGAGAGAGTGATAAATAAATTAGTCAAGAAAGTAAGTAATACAATGTCTGACATATATCAATAGATTAAATGTTACTTGTGGTTAATTTTAATATTGATAAAATAGACACTTTCTGAGCTCTGACTTTTTGCCTAATACCAGACATTAGTCTAAATATTTTACCTATATTTAGTCATTTCTCTCCAGTCACATGCAGTAGACATTTTGTCCATTTAAAACTTAAGAAAATAATAGTTTACAGAATTTAAATTACTTCTCTCAAGCCACACAGCTAGGAAATGGAAGGGCCACATTTAAACTCAGGTCTATGTAGCTTTAAAGACTCTGTTTTTAAATGTTCAAACCTTAATTTTCAGACATTAATCAGGATAAGTAGAGGATTGCTACTCCTTCTTAAGGGTCTATGAAGGACATGTTAGAGCTGGGGGTCAAAGCCAATCTAATCTCATCTCATGACATGAGTTTGGGTAAACTCCAGGAGTTGGTGATGGACAGTGAGGCCTGGCATGCTGCAGTCCATTGGATCACAAAGAGTAAAGCCAGACACAACTGAGCAACAGAACTGAACTGAATCTCATCTCAAACACCAGTTGCTACTCAGAGAACTCTAGGTTTCCAATTGTGTCTATCTTTTGTAAAATAATGTACTAGAAACTAGCCCACGACACTTTCTTGAGCTAAGTTTTGCAATCTTGTTCAGAGTCTGCTGTGGTGGTAGAGGTTGTATCTTTATTAATATTATTAAGTTTTTAAATTTGTAAATGCACTTTATCAAAATTCTTTTAGCTAAATCAAGCATGAAATACACTTGTAAAACCATTACTTTCTTGACTGGTGCACCTTATGACCCACCAAGTACTGACCGATAAATGTAATCCTCACAAATCTGTGGCCCATGTAAACATGTCAGCACCATTCCAGGAGGAAATTGAGTCTGAGGAGTTTTAAGCTGTAAGTCTGAGATCCCACAGAGAGTGAGGGGCGATACCAGGTTCCGCGTCCTTGCCTTCACAGTTCCAAAGTGAAAATGTTAGTCACTCAGTCATGTCTGACTCTCTGTGACCCCAAGGACTGTAGCCTACCATGCTCCTCTGTCCATAGAATTCTCCAGGAAAGAACACTGGAGTGGGTACTCATTCTGAATCTCGTGCTAATTTCACAAACCGTAATCAATAAGCAACTAAAAACAAAGTCCTGTTCTTTACTGAATTCCCATATTTCCTATAGTGTTTCTCTGAATTTTAAGAGCTTGGGCCATGATACTGTTATTGTTATTTTTGCATTAGATCCATATAATATCTTAGAAGAAATTGTCTCTTTGTTCAATGTCAGGAAGCATTTAACAGGAGGCTTCCTGTGTGCTGTTTTGGATCTGTCAGGAATTCTCTGTTCCTTATTAATTCCTGAATATTCAGGAATTAAGAGGAGAGGCAAGCCTCTCCCAGGGGCTGAGGAATCCAGGCATTTCCTTCATTAGTTTTTCTATACGGTGATAAGTACCTTCTTCCTTTTTATGAACCATATGGTAAAAGTGATTATTTACAACTCTCTCTCTCTCTTTAATATGGATCGCCTATGTTTTGTAAGTCTGGAATTTTAATCTTTATCTTTGCTGAGAATAACTACAGTATATATGCCCACATTGTGTTGATTAAAACCCCTCTGCTCCATCAGAGCTTTGGTCCTCGTGTCTTGCTTTCTCTCTATCTCTCCCTCTCTCTATTTTTCAGGCTGATCCCCTGGAGCTCAGAGGCTCTCTGAGTTCACTTTCCTGCCTGGGCTTGCTCTGTGCCTTCACCCCATCAAGAGGGTGCCTGAGGCCTCTGTGAACAGAGCAAGCTCCATGCCAGGGGCTTTATTGGCTTTCTGAGAAAACCAATGAATATCAGCCTCTTTCTCTCTCCTTTACTTTCTTCTCAATTGACTCCGGACCACCAGGTTCCCGTCCATTAAAGGACCTCAACAGTTCAACACATCCTTTGCTTGTAGAAACCCTGGATAATTTACACATCAATATAATATCCTTGCAAAACAAAACAAAGCACCCCCCCACACACACACAAAAGAACAAAACTCTGCTCCTTGCCCTAATTACACATATTTCTCTGAGTATCTGAGAAATGTTTATGAAGAGTCAAAAGCCTTTTACTTTTTCAGAAGAACATATTGTCACTTCTGGGGGGAAATGCTCAAAATATATGCTATTATGGGGAATTAATAACTTCTGATTCCAATTTGACTGTTTCCACATTAAAATATACTTTTATGATCAAAATAGCATACTCAAATTGCACAGTTATAGAGTAATCTTTCTAAAACAATGATTCCTGCTTTTAGCCATTTAAAATAATTGGCACTTTTATTTATCTAGAACATCCTTATTTACTGTCTTTCATCTATGTAATTCCTACTTAAAATTTATGTTAACTCAAATTTCATCTCCACAAGACCTTTCCTGATTCATTACTCTGATATAGCTGCCTCTATACTATGTCCCCAAAGCAACTCTTGTATAAATGTATCACAGTATTTGGTTATCATTATTTTACTGGAGTAGAAGCCTCTTATGCAGCTTTTTGGTTTTGTTTTCTTATTCATATTCCCAGAGCTTAGCAGAATCATAATATTATGTATTCAGCAAATTCTTACTGAATGAAATACATAGCTGAACATTTTAAAACTTATACTAGTTTATTGGTAACTGGGATTTTAAAAATATTTTTCTGTAATTCGATATGGAAGAATGATTTTCAACCAAGAGGATTTCATGTTTTTTGTTTTTTTTTTTCCACAAAAGATTTTGATAAGGGCAAAAAAATTGATCTTTGTAGGTAAAAACTTAGACTAATTAAGGAACAAAGGAAAGAACTTAATAATTACCCATAAAAAGTGATTATTCACTATAGTTGATATGGATCCAGATGACAATTTGGAATATAAATGATATGTCTGTGAGTGTTATGACTGTCAGCCTGGAATTGTACTTGGTGATTCAGGGAAGGGTAAGCTACAAAGAAGTTAATCAAACAACTCTAGTTCCCTTCTGACCTCATGTTATTGTAACAATGCACAATGACAGGTTTTCAGTTAATATTGGTATATAAGACCTTGAGAAACGTATATGATAGTCTCAGAAATGTGAACAGAATGTCAGTTATGCTTTAGCATAATAGATGCTGCCATACTTATACAGACAGAATGCTCTGGGGGCATAGATGATAGGTCCAAGTTTTGTGGCACTTATATTGGCATAGTTCATTCTCCATATTTTGGAGTTACTACTGCACAAGGTCTGGTGAACTGCAGGCATTCAGTACCGCTTAGTTCTCAATCTCCTCTCTTTTTCTATTTTTTGTATGTTTTTGTATGTGTGTCATCAATAAATATATCAGTCTCCTTATTTTCTTCCCTTTGACCATCACTGATTTGCTCATTCTCAGATGCACATTAGGGATAAAAGAGATGGCTCTATGAAAATATCAGAGTGATATCCCTTTAGAGTATACCTGTGTTTGCTTCTTTTAATAAGTGAATACTTTTTTTGCAGTTGATTTGGTCAACCTTTGGCATAGATATATTTTGTCAAAAATATATCTATAAGTCAAATCCCAGTGCGTTCTCAGGTGTCTGGTAATCAGAGAGATGCTGTGCCAAATAGACTGAGGCCACAGAGCTTCTGTTAGGGCAACAGGCTTGAACACTCTGGGGAAAAGCCAAAGGTGAGAAAGGGCAGCCCGTGAACTCACACTTGGAACTTGTGTAAAGATGTCCATGCTGTCTTCTTTGTTCAGGATACAAAGGGCATCCAGAGATCTCCCTTTCTCCAGCCTGCAAAGAAACCTCTGAAGATCAGAGAGGAGCCATGGGATACAGCTGGCTCAAATGGAGCTCTTCTCCACACAGAATAGCTCTGTCTGTACCCACTTGCAAAAGTATGTATCATTTTGTAAATCAAATTATCCAGAAAAGTTAATTAGATGTCCCCATGATTCAACAGGCCTGTGAGGGAAGTGGGCAAACATTTAAAAAAAAAATTAAAAGGGTATCTCCAATATTTAGCTATAGTTCTTAGAGTAAAAGAGAACAGCTACTAAAGAAAGGGAGAACAGCTCATTAGTTGACTGTATTATACCCTGGATGAAAAGGAACTACCCATAAGCCTCTGTGCCTATGATAGCCCAAGTCTGAGGATATTTCTATATACATCAAGCAAGCTGTCTTAATTATTTGTGCTATTTCTTCCCCCTTTAAAAACTGTTTTAGAATGTAAAATCCTATTGCAAATGCACTATCTGATTATCTCCTGCCATATGGCTATTCAAACAAAGAATTCAAGGATTTGTGGTCTATTTGAGCATACGTATGGTGTGATGCCCTGGTTTTCAAACTGTGGTCCAGAGAACTCTTCGAATATCCACAGATATGCAGCAGGCGTCCTGAAGGGGGAAGGGAAGGGGGTTTCAGTGTGTAGCCTTGGACCCTCACACCTGTGCCAAACAGAGAAGCACAGCTTTAATATGGTTAAACATAAGTTTCTGTGAAAAATTTTATTTGGAACAAAAAGTGTTCTTAAGCTAAAAGTATATTTGAAGAACATTAGTATAATGTAAAGAATGCAAGCTATAGAAATAAATGGGCTAATGCTTTATACTGAAACTCTACTACTCGCTAAGGATATGATTCTGTGAAGACCTTATAATTTCTTTCATCTTAATTTCAGTTACCTAAAAATGGGGCCACTCTCACAGATTTTACAAGCGATTCTGTGTATTAGGTGGAAGGGAACTAACGTTTCTAGAGGCATTAATAATTACAAGGCTCTGAAGAGAAAACTATTCAATATGTTCTGTATTCCTTTCTGCTCTCCATACCACTCTGCCATGTACAGTAACTACACTAAAAACACACGTAGAACATATGTTTGATCCATGCTGGCATATTTTATATTATCATGTGTTCTGCATTGCAAGAACCTTGAGCATCAAGGTGAAATAGCATATTTTGTGAGAACTTCAACAGTTCAAAGAAAAGGATTTCATTGTTAATCCTTTGCCATCCTTTGTCTTCTTTTTTAAATGGTAACAGACTAAATCCTTGTGGGAACAATCACTGCACTTCATCCCAGGGTCACGCCCACTGCACTTCACAACATCACCCTATAGACACTTCATTACTATCTAGTTTCTTTCAATCTCTACACTTTTAAAGGTAATCAACTCTAGCTTTCTCTTAATCGCCCAGGAGATGAAACAAAAACAGACAAACAAATTAGCTAATCCTGCTTTTCTTGGCCAACCATTAAATCCTCAAACCAAATACCCTATAAAATGTTCTGAAGAGAAAAACTTTGCCGGTGGAGATATGGATGAATGGATAGATAGATAATAGATAGACAGGTATGTTTGTGACAGAATGCACTTATTACATTTTAAATGTAAAAGAAAACATATATGGATAGGAATCAGTGGGACCTAAATTAAAGTATCTGTACTTAGTATTAGGTCAATTTATGTTCTCAAGAAGTACATAATAAAGAAAATGATTTAAGAAGATAATTATAGCAACCACTTATTGAGAACTCTCTAAGACTAGACTTTGGTAGCTGTTTTATGTATTATGAGTTTAATTTTCACAGTGTTTAAATAGTAGATATTATTAACTCCATATAGCACATTAAAATACTTGACAGTAGATATTATTGTCTCCATATACTACATTAAAATATTAAATCTTAGGAAACTAAGTAAAATGAGTTTAAGGTAGCATTCAGGATGAGTGAAAGATGGAGGTAAGAAAATTGAGACTTTTTAACAGAAATTTCCATTTCCTTAAATTAGCCCACTTTTTAAATATTTACTTTAAGCAGTGGTACTATGACTGGATGGCATCACCAATTCAATGGACATGAACTTAGAAAACTCTAGGAGATGGTGAGGGACAGAACAGGGAAGCCTAGCATACTGCAGTCCACGGGGTTGCAAAGAATCAGACTTGACTTGGCAACTGAACAACTATCCCTGTGGGGCTTCCCTGGTTCAGTTCAGTTCAGTCACTCAGTCGTGTCTGACTCTTTGCGACCTCATGAATTGCAGCACGCCAGGCCTCCTTGTCCATCACCAACTCCCGGAGTTCACTCAGACTCATGTCCATCGAGTCGGTGATGCCTTCCAGAGGATGCTCTGTCATCCCCTTCTCCTTTTGCCCTCAATCTCTCCCAGCATCAGAGTCTTTTCCAGTGAGTCAACTCTTCGCATGAGGTGGCCAAAGTACTGGAGTTTCAGCTTCAGCATCAGTCCTTCCAATGGACACCCTGGACTGATCTCCTTCAGAATGGACTGCTTGGATCTCCTTGCAGTCCAAGTGACTCTCAAGAGTCTTCTCCAACACCACAGTTCAAAAGCATCAGTTCTTCGACACTCGGCTTTCTTCACAGTCCAACTCTCACATCCATACATGACCACTGGAAAAACCATAGCCTTGACAAGATGGACCTTTGTTGGCAAAGTAATGTCTTTGCTTTTGAATATGCTATCTAGGTTGGTCATAACTTTCCTTCCAAGGAGTAAGTGTCTTTTAATTTCATGGCTGCAATCACCATCTTCAGTGATTTTGGAGCCCAAAAAAATAAAGTCTGACACTGTTTCCACTGTTTCCCCATCTATTTCCCATGAAGTGATGGGACCAGATGCCATGATAATTGCACTCATCTCACACGCTGGTAAAGTAATGCCCAAAATTCTCCAAGCCAGGCTTCAGCAATATGTGAACTGTGAACTTCCAGATGTTCAAGCTGGTTTTAGAAAAGGCACAGGAACCAGAGATCAAATTGCCAACATCTGCTGGATCATAGAAAAAGCAAGAGATTTCCAGAAAAACATCTATTCCTGCTTTATTGACTATACCAAAGCCTTTGACTGTGTGGATCAAAATAAACTGGGGAAAATTCTGAAAGAGATGGGAATACCAGACCACCTGACCTGTCTCTTGAGAAACCTGTATGCAGGTGAGGAAGCAACAGTTAGAATCAGACATGAAACAAAAGACTGGTTCCAAATAGGAAAAAGAGTACGTCAAGACTGTATATTGTCCCCCTGCTTATTTAACTTATATGCAGAGTACATCATGAGAAACGCTGGGCTGGAAGAAGCACAAGCTGGAATCAAGATTGCTGGGAGAAATATCAATAACCTCAGATATACGGATGACACCACCTTTATGGCAGAAAGTGAAGAGGAACTCAAAAGCCTCTTGATGAAAGTGAAAGAGGAGAGTGAAAAAGTTGGCTTAAAGCTCAACATTGAGAAAACTAAGCTTCCCTGGTGGCTCAGTGATAAAGAACCCACCTGCCAAGGTAGGAGACTCGGGTTCCATCTCTGGGTCAAGAAGATCTCCTGGGGTAGGAAATGGCAACCCAAACCAGTATTCTTGGCTTGGGAAATCTCATACATACAGGAGTCTGACAGGCTACAGTCCATGGGTTGCAAAGAGTAGGACAGGACTTAAAGACTAAGCATGCACACGCATTATTACTATGACAAATGCATTCCCATAGGGAATTACATTAATAAATATTTAGAACTGAGTATTGGTTAACAGCAAAATCTTTGATATCAAACAAAAGAATAAATTATGGCTCTAACACTAACTGTGAGAACTTGGATTAATCACAGTATATTTCTGGGTCTTGATTTGTTGTATAAAATATGTTGAACCACCTGCAACTCACACAATTGTGTTGCGAATCATTTAACTAATGTCCGTGCAGTTTGCTTTGGATGTAGTAAGTGTTCATCAGTTTGTTGATAGAATTGAAGGTGTTTTCAGCTTGCCAAATGACCAAAATTCCCCATTTCCCCTTTGAGACATTCATCTTTCCTCATTTTTTACTGTGAACATGAGGCAAAATTCTCAACCAGATAATACAGCTATAAATGTTCACATCCAGATATCTGTCATGTGAAGTAGACCTGTTTCAACACTAACTTTTCTCACTATCTTGGACTGATAGCGTCCTTACTCCTCCATAGTCTTAGATGTCTGAGATTTAAAGGAAATAAAGAGAAATGCAATCAATCTTTGTGAAGCTATTATTTAAGAAAGGATTAAATAATATAGTCAATAAAGCAGGAATGCATTTATCATGCACTTCACAAAAATCATTTAGAAGTTATATTAAAAATTTAGGTAAATCAAAATAACTGGATCCTTTCACTTTCAATGTCTGAAGTACCTTCATAGATCTTCATTTTAATTTTATGCTTTTGTTTCATTATAACCAAATTGTCCTTGGAAGAACATTCCTGTATATTTCTTACAGCAACCATCAGGCACACTCTTTCATATAAGATTATGCACCCAATATATAATCTTACATTAAGAAATGCTACTTACAAATCTGAATTTAAAAGGTGTTTATTTCTTTTGACACTAGTGTCTATCTGCCTGCTTCTCTCAATAACGGCCAGCAATGAAATGTTTATTCTCTATTCACCAAAGCTAGCAACAAGTACAGGACTATATTTAATGGTCACACATTTCTCCCCTGATATTAAATACGTACATTCCTCTTTACATCTACAGTATAAATCTTGAACTTCCATTTCATGTAATTAAAATATATACATGCCCTTTAATGTGCATTAAAGCTGTTTAGAAATTATTTGTTTAGAAAACAAAAGTAAAAACTCCCAGCCTTGAAAATCAAAGGAAAGCAAAAATATTAGCCATTTAGTAGGAGAAAAGGCATCAATGGCAAGGCCTTGTTTCTGATACTAACAATAGTGCCTTACAAGAGTAAATCTTATTTTCATGACATTAATCAACTCCGCATTGACTATTATGGCAACTTCAGGTTCCTCAAAGACAGGAGGTATTTATCTACTGGGCTGTTCCTTCGTGGCTTTGTGCTCTGATTTAATTTTCCTCATGTACTTGATATGGATTTAGAAGTGTACCAGTGTCAGAACTGAAAAGAGAAGCAAAGAAACCCAGGAGAATTCAATGTATCATCGTGCATTTTCATTCCCTTCTCCTCTCCTTTCAGGCAGTTCTCACAGCTGTTGATTTCGTACAAGCTTCTCAGCCCACAGTGACACTCAGTGGTGGTCGAGCAGACAACAGCAGCAGTTCAGGGAACAGAACCTCAAAGAAGGCTCATCTGGTGTGTGAGGAGCTTGGGCATCTTGCTTGACTGAATCAAGACACAACTGTCTTTTCAAGGAGAGCGCTCTTAGTTTGTAATGACTATAACTTTTAAAATGCTGGCTCATCATCACAATTATTTTCACCGGGCATTTTACCAAAGAAGAAAATTAGCCTCTTTATTGGAAATGCATAAAAGATAAACATCTTTTTATCAGAATGTCCTACCTTCTATAAACTCAGAAAACAACAAAAACAAGAACAAACAAAGCACACTCACACTCGTTTCCCAGTCTTGCAGGCCGGTATGGTAGCAGGTAGTCACATGTGGCTATTGAGCCCTTAAAGAGTGGCAAAGGTGAGAAAATGAAGTTTTAAATTAATTGAATTTAACTTTAATTAAGTTCAAAGAAAAAAGCAGGTACAAGCTTACCTTGTGTAACCATGCTTTGTTTTATTGCTTTTTACAGATTATAGCGTTCGTAACTAATTGCAGGTTTGCAGTAGCCCTGTGTGGGCCGAGGCTGTCGGGTCATTTCTCCAGCAATATGTGCTCACTTTGTGTCACTATGTCACGTGTTTTTAATTCTCACAATACTTAGTACTGTTTCATTATTAGATTTACAATTGAGATCTGAGATCAGAGGGGTCTTTGAAGTTGTTGGAAATTTTGTACATATTTGGAACAACTTGAGCATGTAAATTTTTTCAGTTGTAAATTTTATGAAATTTGGATAAAATAAACTATTCTCAATGAAAATTTTGCTTACAAATTGAGATGAATTATAAGTATAAAATACACATTTGCCTTTGAAAGATATAAGAAAAAATAATATAAAATATCTCATGAATAATTTTATAATTATTTAATAGTAATTTTATACTGATTTCATATTGAAGTGATATTTTGTATATAATGAATTAAAATGTGTTATTAACATTACATCCTCCTGTTTCATTTTATCTTTATTGGCACTGCTTCAAAATAAATTAAAATTAAATATATTACTGATGTTATATTTGTATTAGGCAGTATTGCTTTAGATGGTGAATTATTCAGGCTCTTCTTTCAAATCTACTTAAAGAACCAAATTTAGATGTCTTTGATTTCTGATTTTTCCTAAGGTTAAAAATTTTTAATGGGAATAAACAGTAAACAAACAAAAAAAGAAAAAAGAAATGCACTAGGAAAAATAAATGCAAAAAGGCAAAATGGTTATTTGAGGTGGCCTTACAAATAACTGAGAAAAGAAGAGAGGTTAAAGGTAAAGGAGAAAAGGAAAGATATATAAATCTGAATGCAGCTTCCAGAGAATAACAGGGGGAGATAAGAAAGCCTTCCTAAGTGATCAATGCAAAGAAATAGAGGAAAACAACAGAATGGGAAAGACTAGAGATCTCTTCAAGAAAACTGGAGATGCCAAGGGAACATTTTGTGCAAAGAAGGGCTCAATAAAGTATGGACCTAACAGAAGTAGAAGACATTAAGAAAAGGAGGCAAGAATATATGGAGGAACTATACAAAAAAGACCTTAATGACCCAGATAACTAAATGGTGTGATCACTCACCTAGAGCCGGACATCCTGGAATCTGAAATCAAGTGAGCCTTAGGAAGCATCACTACGAACAAAGCTAGTGGAGGTGATGGAATTCCGGTGGAGCTATTTGAAATCCTAACAGATGATGCTATGAAAGTGCTGCATTCAATATGCCAGCAAATTTGGAAAACTCAACAGTGGCCACAGGACTGGAAGAGGTCAGTTTTCATTCCTTTCCCAAAGAGGGGCAATGGCAAAGAACATTCAAACACAATTGCACTCATCTCACACGCTAGTAAAATCATGCTCAAAATTCTCCAAGCCAGGCTTCAGCAGTATATGAACCTAGCGAGAACTTCCAGATGTTCAAGCTACATTTAGAAAAGATAGAGGAACCAGAGATCAAATTATCAACATCCACTGGATTATCAAAAAAGCAAGAGAGTTCCAGAAAAATACCTACTTCTGCTTTATTTAACACCAAAGCCTTTGTATGGATCTCAACAAACTGTGGAAAATTCTTCAAGAAATGGTAATGCCAGACCTCCATCCCTGCCTCCTGAGAAATCTGTATTCAGGTCAAGACGCAACAGTTAGAACCATACATGGAACAAAGAACTGGTTCCAAATCGGGAAAGTAGTATGTCAAGGCTGTATATGGTCACCCTGCTTATTTAGCTTATATGCAGAGTACATCATGCGAAATGACAGGCTGGATGAAGCACAAGCTGGAATCAGATTGCTGGGAAAAATATCAATAACCTCAAACATGCAGATGACACCACTCTTATGTCAGAAAGCAAAGAGGAACTCACGAGCTTCTTGATGAAAATCAAAGAGGAGAGTGAAAAAGCTGGCTTAAAACTCAACATTCAAAACACAAAGGCCATGGCATCTGGTCCCATCACTTCCTGGAAAATGGATGGGGAAACAATGTAAACAGTGAGAGACTTTATTTTCTTGGGCTCCAAAATCACTGCAGATGGTGACTGCAGCCATGAAATTAAAAGATTCTTGCTCCCTGGAAGAAAAGCTATGACCAACCTAGACAACATATTAAAAAGCAGAGACATTCCTTTGGTGACAAAGGTCCATCTAGTCAAAGCTATGGTTTTTCCAGTAGTCATGTATGGATGTGAGAGTTGGACATAAAGAAAGCTGAGCACCAAAGAATAATTGCTTTTGAACTGTGGTGTTGGAGAAAACTCTTGAGAGTCCCTTGGACTGCAAGGAGGTCAAACCAGTCAATCCTAAAGGAAATCAGTCCTGGATATTCATTGGAAAGACTGATGCTGAAGCTGAAACTCCAATACTTTGGCCACCTGATGCGAAGAACTGACTCACAGGAAGAGACCCTGATGCTGGGAAAGATTGAAGGTGGGAGGAGAAGGGGATGATAGAGGATGAGATGGTTTGATGGCATCACCGACTCAATGGACATGAGTTTGAGCAGGCTCCAGGAGTTGGTGATGAACATGGAAGCCTGGCATGCTACAGTCCATGGGGTGGCAAAGATTGGACATCTTGAGTGACTAAACTGAACTGAAGCAGTAAACATGGATAACATAATAAACAGAGCCCTGTGTTTTCTTGTTTTGCAAAAAGACATTCTTCCTAAATGCAAGATTTTGCTGTAATCATTTTAACAGAAATCTATTAGTGCTCACTCTTTTTCTGACATTGTACTAGGCCTTGGATAAACACTGGGGAATAGAAGACAAATGGTTCACAACTTATGAGTCTTATAAACTAGTAACACAGACAAACAGTGAACAAGTAGACAAATATATAAAGGAAGATTGGACTGAGTACCATAAAGAAATAGATGGGGTTTTGTTGTTATTCAGTAGCTAAGTTATGTCTGATTCTTTGTGACTCCATGGACTGTAGCTCGTCAGGCTCCTCTGTCCTCCACCATCTCCCAGAGTTTGCTCAAATTCATTCCCATTGAGTCTGTATTGCTATCTAACCATCTCATCCTCTGTCGCCCTTTTCTCCTTTTGCCTTTAATCTTTCCCAGCATCAAGGTATTTTCCAATGAGTCCACTCTTCATATCGAGGTGGCCAAAGTATGGTAGCTTCAGCCTCAGCCAGTCCTTCTGGTGAATATTCAGGGTTGATTTCCCTTTGGATTGACTGGTTTGATCTCCTTGCTGTCCAGGGGGTTCTCAAGAGTCTTCTCCAGCACCACAATTTGAAAGTATCAATTCTTTGGCATTCAACCTTCTTATGGACCAATTTTTCACATCCATAAATATATGAAAAAAATGGGGTTTAGGGGCAGAGAATAATAAGGCTGGAGGAATACCTATGTGGGTTCACAAAGCAAGTGTTTTCTGAGGCTGTGACTTTCAAACAAAGGCTTGACAGAAGAGTAGAAACTGGTCAAAGAACCAGGAAGACAGAATTCAGTGCAGAATTAGAGCATGTGAAATAACTTGGGGAAGAAAAGATCTTAAGGTATAACACTTGAGAAATGAGAAAGGTCAATGAGACAGTAGCTCAAGGAGTGAGTGTAGCCATGGCCAGAGCCATGAGGCTGGAATAGTTCACCAACCTGAGTCTTTTGGTACCTGGCAGGCCAAGGCAAGGAGTCTGGATTTTGTTCAAAGTGTAATATGGTAATATCTTTAAGCATAAGAGAAATAGTATAGTTTCATAACTCTGTTACTTAGAGATTAGATTGGTGAGAAGAAAGATGGTAAGAAGGGAGATTCAGAAACAGGATGTAATGAATTTTCAGATAGGACATGGTGATGTCCTGGAATTAGGGAACGGGAAAGTATAAATGGAGAGGTTGAAACCTTTGCTATGTATGTGTATATACACCACTCCCCTCCCCTGCCAAAGACTGTTAACTCATTGAAGATTTGAATCATGTATAATTCACCTTACACAGATATATCTTGGTCAGAGCTAACAATAATTGATGATTGATAAACATTGAATTTTCTTTTTTTAATAGATTAAAAACTATTTTCAAACCTTACACACTTTCTATGTCTCTGTATTACTTAGAAAGTGAAGTCCAAACTTCTTAGAATGGCATTTGAATTGCAATAAAGTATGACTCCAAGCTATTTCAACCAATGTTTCTTCCACCATTTTCAGTACTCACTTGAGACTCAATACCCATACTCTCATGGGTATTGAGACTCACTTGCAATACCCATGTCTCTTTCTTTACCCAGCCCCAAACAACTAATTTAAATCCCACCAAGGATAAGCACTGATCACTTGACATCAAGAGTAGAAGCCAGAGCTCACACTTTGACTTTTGGCTCTAGCTCTGGCAAGATACATGCTGTATCTCAGGCACTTGCTATATAGGTGATGGTAAACTCAGATGATACCAAATGATGATGTCACCCTTCTTCTCCTTAATGCTCTCACTTTCTCCATGATGAAATCCTAACAACCGTAACTTTACAGTCTTTCATGAAGGAGAAGGAAGGCTCTATATCAGATTCAAGCTAAAAATCTGCTTTTGAATAATCTTGAAAAATTGGTATCCATCATGTCTTTCTGGAAGCATCTACCAAGGTCAATGAGTAAAACTTCATGTGTAACATCTGGCCATGAGTTTAAGAATCCAGAATGTAGTTATTTTATTGCTACAGCCCTCTGCTTTATCTTAATTGGGCAGAAAGAAAGATTAGTCAAATAAAAGTCAATTCTGATAATATAGTCCAAAATTCTGAAGAAATGTATGGTTTTCCAGAAGGAACTAAAGCCTCTTCAGACCACAATAGTATATTTGTTGAAGTATCATTAGCAACTTTTTTTCACTCTTACACATTTGTCAGTTACTTTTTTTCAACAAAAACAATGTATTAGATGGATAAAATAATATAAAATATATCAAAGATAAAACATTTGATAAAATGTTGCATCAGAAAAACTTTGTGAAAATTAATTTGACAATGTAGATAGTATGTAAGAATTAGAGGATAGATAACCAACTGGTGGTCATGTATGGATGTGAGAGTTGGACTACAAAGAAAGCTGAATGCCAAA
Source organism: Bos indicus (assembly GCF_029378745.1). Classification (NCBI taxonomy): domain Eukaryota; kingdom Metazoa; phylum Chordata; class Mammalia; order Artiodactyla; family Bovidae; genus Bos; species Bos indicus. Next base: position 14,616,187 of record NC_091788.1, on the reverse strand, counting down.
GAATTGATGCTTTTGAACTGTGGTGTTGGAGAAGACTCCTGAGAGTCCCTTGGACTGCAAGGAGATCCAACCAGTCCATTCTAAAGGAGATCAGCCCTGGGTGTTCTTTGGAAGGAATGATGCTGAAGCCGAAACTCCAGTACTTTGGCCACCTGATGCAAAGAGTTGACTCATTGGAAAAGATTCTGATGCTGGGAGGGATTGGGGGCTGGAGGAAAAGGGGATGACAGAGGATGAGAAGGCTGGGTGGCATCACTAACTCGATGGACGTGAGTTTGAGTGAACTCCAGGAGATGGTGATGGACAGGGAAGCCTGGTATGCTGTGATTCATGGGGTTGCAAAGAGTCGGACATGACTGAGTGACTGAAGTGAACTGAACTGAACCAACTGGTGAATAATCAATCAATGCTTACAGTCCAATGGTTTTATATATATATATATATATATATTTTTTCCTATGACACTTTCAAGTCAATATTATCCCATGAAAGTGTTGTATTTTCTGGGATACACTTTGATTTCTAAAAAAAAGGTTATCTTAAAATTGATTTGTAATTTAGATTTGCAAAATTTTTTCACAAAATTGCATTGCATCAATCCTGAACAAACAACTCATCAGGAAGCGCCAATAAACATAGTGTGATCCCACTATTGAAAAATGAGCTTTGCCATAGCCAACAATTAACATGGGGATGGTAAGCTCATTCCAAAACCTGTCGGAACATATGGGTAATTATTGAAGAATGATGACACCAATGTATCATCAAGCAAAGCTGGTATTCTCTACTTTAGAGAATGGACTGTTTCCTACTAAATAGTGTTTTGCTGCTTAATGATACTATATGAATACAATAATCAAACATAAACATAAAAAACCCAGAGTGCTAGGTTAGAAAATGATGAAGATACACTGACCCAGAATAGAGGTGAGGTAGAAGGTGTCTCTGTCAATAAGATAATCAAAACACAGACCTGGATTATGAGAAAGACAGAGACGTGGAATTTCATTCCAATATGATCCTGGGTGGTTGAGTCCATACTTTGGTGAAAGGACCAAGCTTCTTTACCATTAACATGATACCCACAGGCTCAATGCTCTTTATTCTCTCTTGATGTCACAATCTCTATAGTACATTTTCATCCTAGGACTATCTTGATTTTCAAGACCTCAGCAAAAACTTCTTTGCTGACTCCAACATTTCACGAGTCCATGAATGGTCAAGGTCCCCACCCATGACCCCTTAATTTCAAGAGCATTTGTGGTCTAAATTATATAATTTATCAACTTTCCATGAAACACCTGTGTTTGATGTTACATCATTAGTGTCCATTTCACCTCCCCAGATATATTTTAATTAAAAAAAATCAAATTACACTTTGTTGTCCCTCTTCCCTGCCCCCTAGATTATGAAATTGTGAAGGTTTAGGTATTAATTCCACTAGCTATCTGACTGAGGCGAAGTGAGTAAAATATCACCCCCAATATTTTAGTCTCCTTGTCTTTAAAATAGACATAGCAATGTCTATCTTGGACTCTCATAAGTACTGAGCACATAACAAACGCGAATGTACTTTGTGTAGCTCTACTACTCAATGGATATGTCTCCTTTGTCCTTCTTCATTATCATGATCTAGTGCTGTGTTGGGGCTATTGTAGAAACTCAATAATGAGCTGACTTTTCACTTAATCTTCCTAATCCTTGCTCTGAAATGCTTCTTATTCCATCTTCTTTTAGCTTCAGGGCTGATGAAGATATATCACTGAACTGGCATTAAAAGGTCAAAGAGCTTTATGTGAAACAACTCAGACACTTCAACGTCAAAGTACCTTGAAATACAGAACAGCAACACAGTTCTATGTGTTCACTCTTGCAAGAGATGGAAGAGGGAAGATCTGGGGGAAACAGAACTGACAGAGCTTCCTAACTTGCTCCACTGTATTTTTCCAATATCTCCAGGATATGAGAAAGAGGTATACTGCCTTTCTCTTTCGGCAATATTCCCCAGTGATGAGAGAATTAATGAGAGCCATTCAGGAGGCAGAGATGACACTGTATAAGAGAAGAGACTATGAGCACAATATCCATACTTTGATTGGGAAGGCCCCTGCAAGGAGATTACATAAAGTAGTAATTTACCTACATCCGTCCCTTCTCTTCTGGGCGTGTGCTTTGGGGGTACACTGGTACATGGGTGGTGCCTTGTTTGCTGTCATATCCCAAACACAGAGCATGCTCTAGTAGACACTAATTACATATTTGTTGGGTGGGGCTATTTTGTCTGCTAAAATGGAAGAAAGTTAATCTTGCTCATGCCAAGCTTCCAACTTCATTTCTCTTCAATCTCTGTCACACAGAGGAGACAATAAATTGTAATGGAAAAAAGCAGATAGACCTACATTCAGATGAAGGATAGATACTTACTAGCTGAATGACATTGAGTCATTAATGAAATAAACATTGTCTTCTTCATTATTAGCATTATACACATCAATGATTCTGACTTTGCAGAATTAAGCAGTTACTTCTCTGATACATAACTACTTTAAAAAAAATTACCAATCATGCTAGGGTTATAGGCTTAGGTTTATGCTTAACAGTCTATCAAGTGTTTAACTAGCTGCCCTGCAGACACTGCAAATCCATTACAAACAAAATCGAACTCATTATTTCACAACTAACAATTTATTCCAGTGAAAATTACCACTTACCAAATTACCACTTAACAACTTAGGGTCCATCAGAAACCTGGGAGTCATATTCAACTTACTCATCTGAATACTGCCAACTCTTCTTGCTTTTACTTTTATTTATCTATTAGTCAATAAATTAATAAACAAATAAATTAATAAGCAAGCTTAAATAAAGTAAATAAACAAATAAGCTTCTATCATTTATTATTTATCTATTTATTAGTCAATCCAGTCCATGTTTCCCTCTCTATTTCCATTCCTTCTAGCTCTGATGTAATTGTCATTCTTTCCTGGATTTCTCACGGTCTGCAAACCATCTTTTCCACATTTCAGCCAAACCATCTTTCTAAAATCCAATCAGTTCTGAATATTATTCTGTTAAAGTTTCATATGTTTTTAATGTAAAAATTATAATAACAATAATAATAGGAATTTACTGAGCAGTGACCATATATCAGGAACTTTGGAAAAGAGAGAAGGAATACAAAGCAATGAGAAGAACAGATACTAAGACACTCAGGCACTAATAAAAATGACAACTCAGAGACTGGAAAATACTTGGTCATGACTATGGCACAGTGGGTTTGAGGGAATTGTAAGAACTGAGTGTGAGGAAGTGGATGGAGGTAGATCATGAAAGGCTTTACTGCTAGGGGGTGTGTGGGTGTGGGTGTGTATGTGTATGCTTATTTTCTTTATTTTTATGTACTGGATGCAATAGAACTGAGCACCATCTTTGCCATCAACAAATTCTGCATTTTTATGAAAGCAGTCACATAGCAACGTCTAAAGAGAAGCCAAATTTCTTAAATAAAACAAACAAACAAACAAAAAAACCCATCAGGTAGAAACAGAGAACTCTATGCTGGAGAGGGTGTGGAAAAAAGGGAACCCTCTTGCACTGTTGATGGGAATGTAAATTGATATAGTCACTATGGAAAAAAGTATGGAAATTCCTTCAAAACTAGGAATAAGACCACCATATGACCCAGCAATATCACTTATATGCATATACTCTGAAGAAACCAAAACTGAAAAAGACACATGTACCCCCAGTATTCATTGCAGGACTATTTACAATAGCTAAGACAAGGAAGCAACCGAGATGTCCATTGACAAATGAATGATAAAAGAAGCTGTGGTATATATATATATATATATATATATATATATATATATATATATATAATGGAATATTACTCATCCATAAAAAGGAACATATTTGAGTCAGTTCTAATGAGGTGGATGAACCTAGAGCCTATTATACAGAGTGAATTAAGTCAGAAAGAGAAAAACAAATATCACACAAGAAATGCATATATATGGAATCTAGAAGGATGGTGCTGATGAACCTGCTCACAGAGCAGCAATGGAGACATAGAGAAAAGACTTATGGACAAGGGTGGAGGAGGAGAGGGAGAGGTGAGATGAATGAGAGAGCAGCATGGAAGCAAGTACAATAACATATGTGAATAGAGAGCCAACAGGAATTTGCTGTATGACTCAGGGAACTCAGACTGGGGCTCTGTAATAACCCAGAAGGCTGGGAATGGGCAGGAGGTGGGTGGGAGATTCAAGAAGGAGGGGAATATGCAACCCTATAGTTAATTCATGTTGATGTATGACAGAAATCAAACTAATATTGTAAAGCAATTATCAATCAATTAAAAATAAATATAGTTACCTATATATAGGTCTTTAGTTTCTTTAGGTAGATATTGCCAACATCCGCTGGATCATAGAAAAAGCAAGAGAGTTCCTTCCAAAAAAATATCTATTTCTGCTTTACTGACTATGCCAAAGCCTTTGACTGTGTGGAACACAATAAATGGTGGAAAATTCTTCAAGAGATGGGAATACCAGACCACCTGATCTGCCTCTTGAGAAATTTGTATGCAGGTCAGGAAGCAACAGTTAGAACTGGACATGGAAAAACAGATTGGTTCCAAATAGGAAAAGGAGTTCGTCAAGGCTGCATATTGTCACCCTGTTTATTTAACTTATATGCAGACTATATCATGAGAAATGCTGGACTGGAAGAAACACAAGCTGGAATCAAGATTGCCAGGAGAAATATCAGTAACCTCAGATATGCAGATGACACCACCCTTATGGCAGAAAGAGAAGAGGAACTCAAAAGCCTCTTGATGAAAGTGAAAGTGGAGAGTGAAAAAGTTGGCTTAAAGCTCAACATTCAGAAAACAAAGATCATGGCATCCAGGCCCACCACTTCATGGGAAATAGATAGGAAAACAGTGGAAACAGTGTCAGACTTTACTTTTCTGGGCTCCAAAATCACTGCAGATGGTGACTGCAGCCATGAAATTAAAAGACACTTCCTCCTTGGAAGGAAAGTTATGACCAAACTAGATAGCATATTCAAAAGCAAAGACATTACTTTGCCAACAAAGGTCCATCTAGTCAAGGCTATGATTTTTCCAATGGTCATGTATGGATGTGAGAGTTGGACTGTGAAGAAAGCTGAGTGTCGAAGAATTGATGCTTTTGAACTGTGGTGTTGGAGAAGACTCTTGAGAGTCCCTTGGACTGCAAGGAGATCCAACCAGTCCATTCTGAAGGAGATCAGCCCTGGGATTTCTTTGGAAGGAATGATGCTAAAGCTGAAACTCCAGTACTTTGGCCACCTCATGGGAAGAGGTGACTCATTGGAAAAGACTCTGATGCTGGGAGGGATTGGGGGCAGGAGGAGATGGGGACGACAGAGGATGAGATGGCTGGATGGCATCACTGACTCGATGGATGTGAGTCTGAGTGAACTCTGGGAGTTGGTGATGGACAGGGAGGCCTGGTGTGCTGCAATCCATGGGGTCGCAAAGAGTCGGACACGACTGAGCGACTGATCTGATCTGATCCCTAAGTATTTTATTCTTTTCGTTGAAATGGTGAATGGAATTGTTTCCTTAATTTCTCTATTTTCTCATTATTAGTGAATAGGAATGCAAGGAATTTCTGTGTGTTTATTTTATATCCTGCAACTTTACTATATTCATTGATTAGCTCTAGTAATTTTCTGGTGGAGTCTTTAAGGTTTTCTATGTAGAGGATCATGTCATCTGCAAACAGTGAGACTTTTACTTCTTCTTTTCCAATTTGGATTCCTTTTATTTCCTTTTCTGCTCTGACTGCTGTGGCCAAAACTTCCAAAACTATGTTGAATAGTAGTGGTGAGAGTGGGCACCCTTATCTTGTTCCTGACTTTAGGGGAAATGCTTTCAATTTTTCACCATTGAGGATAATGTTTGCTGTGTGTTTGTCATATATAGCTTTTATTATGTTGAGGTATGTTCCTTCTATTCCTGCTTTCTGGAGAGTTTTTATCATAAATGGATGCTGAATTTTATCAAAGGCTTTCTCTGCATCTATTGAGATAATCATATGGCTTTTATTTTTCAATTTGTTAATGTGATGTATTACATTGATTGATTTGTGGATATTGAAGAATCCTTGCATCCCTGGGATAAAGCCCACTTGGTCATTTGTATGATCTTTTTAATGTGTTGTTGGATTCTGATTGCTAGAATTTTATTAAGGATTTTTGCATCTATGTTCATCAGTGATATTGGCCTGTAGTTTTCTTTTTTTTGGCATCTTTGTCAGGTTTTGGTATTAGGTTGATGGTGGCTTCATAGAATGAGTTTGGAAGTTTGCCTTCCTCTGCAATTTTCTGGAAGAGTTTGAGTATGGTAGGTGTCAGCTCTTCTCTAAATTTTTGGTAGAATTCAGCTGTGAAGCTGTCTGGACCTGGGCTTTTATTTGCTGGAAGATTTCTGATTACACTTTCAATTTCCATGCTTGTGATGGGTCTGTTAAGATTTTCTGTTTCTTCCTGATTTAGTTTTGGAAAGTTGTACTTTTCTAAGAATTTGTCCATTTCTTCCACGTTGTCCATTTTATTGGCATATAATTGCTGGTAGTAGTCTCTTATGATCCTTTGTATTTCTGTGTTGTCTGTTGTGATCGCTCCATTTTCATTTCTAATTTTATTGATTTGATTTTTCTCCCTTTGTTTCTTGATGAGTCTGGCTAATGGTTTGTCAATTTTAGTTATCCTTTCAAAGAACCAGCTTTTGGCTTTGTTGATTTTTTCTATAAACCAAAATGACACTAATAGATGGAGAAATATACCATGTTCATGGATTGGAAGAATCAATATAGTGAAAATGAGTATACTACCCAAAGCAATTTATAGATTCAATGCAATCCCTATCAAGCTACCAATGGTATTTTTCACAGAGCTAGAAAAAATAATTTCACAATTTGTATGGAAATACAAAAAACCTCGAATAGCCAAAGCAATCTTGAGAAAGAAGAATGGAACTGGAGGAATCAACCTGCCTGACTTCAGGCTCTACTACAAAGCCACAGTCATCAAGACAGGATGGTACTGGCACAAAGACAGAAATATAGATCAATGGAACAAAATAGAAAGCCCAGAGATAAATCCACGCACATATGGACACCTTATCTTTGACAAAGGAGGCAAGGATATACAATGGAGAAAAGGCAATCTCTTTAACAAGTGGTGCTGGGAAAACTGGTCAACCACCTGTAAAACAATGAAACTAGAACACTTTCTAACAACATACACAAAAATAAACTCAAAATGGATTAAAGATCTAAACATAAGACCAGAAACTATAAAACTCTTAAAGGAGAACATAGGCAAAACACTCTCCGACATACATCACAGCAGGATCCTCTATGACCCACCTCCCAGAATATTGGAAATAAAAGCAAAAATAAACAAATGGGGTCTAATTAAAATTAAAAGCTTCTGCACAACAAAAGAAACTATGAGCAAGGTGAAAAGACAGCCTTCAGAATGGGAGAAAATAATAGCAAATGAAGTAACTGACAAACAACTAATTTCAGAAATATACAAGCAACTCCTGCAGCTTAATTCCAGAAAACTAAATGACCCAATCAAAAAATGGGCCAAAGATCTAAATAGACATTTCTCCAAAGAAGACATACAGATGGCTAACAAACACATGAAAAGATGCTTAACATCTCTCATTATCAGAGAAATGCAAATCAAAACCACAATAAGGTACCATTTCATGCCAGTCAGAATGACTGTGATCCAAAGTCTACAAGCAATAAATGCTGGAGAGGATGTGGATAAAAGGGAACCCTCTTACACTGTTGGTGGGAATGCAAACTAGTACAGCCACTATGGAGAACAGTGTGGAGGTTCCTTAAAAAACCGGAAATAGAACTGCAACCACCAGCAATCCCACTGCTGGGCATACACATCGAGGAAACCAGAATTGAAAGAGACACATGTACCCCAGTGTTCATCGCAGCACTGTTTATAACAGCCAGAACATGGAAGCAACCTAGATGTCCATCAGCAGATGAATGGATAAGAAAGCCATGGTACATATACACAATGGAGTATTACTCAGCCATTAAAAAGAACACATTTGAATCAGTTCTAATGAGGTGGTTGAAACTGGAGCCTATTATACAAAGTGAAGTAAGCCAGAAAGAAAAACACCAATACAGTATACTAACGCATATATATAGAATTTAGAAAGATGGTAACGACAACCCTGTATGCGAGACAGCAAAAGAGACACTGATGTATAGAACAGTCTTTTGGACTCTATGGGAGATGGGGCGGGGGGGGGATGATTTGGGAGAATGGCATTAAAACATGTATAATATCATATAAGAAATGAATCGCCAGTCCAGGTTCGATGCAGGATACAGGCAGCTTGGGGCTGGTGCACTGGGATGACCCAGAGGGATGGTATGAGGAGGGAGGTGGGAGGGGGGTTGAGGATGGGAACACGTGTTACACACGTGGTGGATGCATGTTGATGTATGGCAAAACCAATACAATATTGTAAAGTAAAAAATATATAAATACATAAATAAATAATAAAATAAATATAAGTATAAAAAAAGAAACAGAGAACTTTATGATCTTTACCTTCAATCATATTGATTTTAATACAAATCATTATTGCTCCTCTAAACAATTGCCACTTTTTTCATCCAAAGTAAGCCCATCAAACAATAGTCATATAGAAAGTAACAGGTACATATGCATGTATTTAATAGACAATAAGTTCCTCATGACTATTAGGTTAGAGAGCTTAAAATCAGAGAAGCATTGTACAGGTGTCTTTCAGGTGGTGAATTAAGGCCCAGAACATAGATAAATCTCACTAAAATTCATATAGCAAAAAACAATAAAATATTCATTTTCTTCTTGATAAAGAAAATTGAAATCAGTATTCTTGGTACCCCTGCATATTCTGTAAGTTTACTGATTTAATTCTTTGATGTCAGAAAAACCCATGTTTTTTTGTTTTTCTTTCTTTTTCCGTTTCTATCATTAGAACCCAGTCCAAATTACCACCACTTTAAAGATGTTCTCCATTCCGAAGCATAGTATTCTTTCTCAGCTTATAACCCTTCTAGAAGCCCCCTATTGATCTTAAAAGTAAAAGTGTTAGACACTCAGTCATGTCCTACTCTTCATGATCCCATGGACTGCAGCCCACCAGACTCCTCTGTCCATGGGATTCTCCAGACAAGAATACTGGAGTGGGTTGCCATTCCCTTCTCCAGGGGATCTTCCTGACCAAGAGATCGAACCCAGGTCTCCTGCATTGCAGATTCTTTCCCATCTGAGCTATCAGTGAAGCCCTGTTGATCTTAAAACAGCAACCTAAATTCTCAGGCTCTCCAGGCTCTTGGCTTCAGCACTTCTGTAACTTCACTGCTTCTGGTCTCCCTCACTGTGGCCAATGCCTCTCTTCCTTTCTTCAGGGTCCTTTCAAGGACTATCCCTTTGTGGAGATGCCCTCACCCCAGTCTCCTATTAATTTATTTGGGTATATCAGTCAATCACAATAACAGTTTCCAAGAAGCTTAATTAAAATAATTATTACTATCAATGCATCAGTTTCTAATCTTTTTCTCCTGGTATTGTAAAACAATTGTAAATATTTTTATTGAACTAGAAAATATACATGGGAAAATGTACATAATGTGAGTGTGCAACTCAAAAAAAATTCACAAGGTAATGCTGCCATGCTTTATTTGATTTTTGATGCAATTAATTGGGATTCTGATTAAGCATTTGCCCTGTGATTTGAAATATGCTCAGTCTGTGAAGGCAATGGCACCCCACTCCAGTACTCTTGCCTGGACAACCCCATGGACGGAGGAGCCTCATAGGCCATGGGGTCCATGGGGTCCATGGGGTCGCTAAGAGTCAGACACGACTGAGCGACTTCACTTTCACTTTTCACTTTCATGCATTGGAGAAGGAAATGGCAACCCACTCCAGTGTTCTTGCCTGGAGAATCCCAGGGACAGAGGAGCCTGGTGGGCTTCTGTCTATGGGGTCGCACAGAGTTGGATACGACTGACACGACTTAGCAGCAGCAGCAGCAGCAGTCTGTGAAGTATACAAACAAATCAAAGAAGAACTGTTCTTCATCTTCACGGACCTTTTGATGAGATCTACACAATAGGACCATTAGGAATGGGACAGGCTAGAAACGATTAATTCATCCATTCAGTCATCTAGTATTTATTGTTATTACTGGGTGCAAAATCTGGAACAAAAATGATGGATTCAGTCCCTGTCCTGATTGAGTTCAACTAAGTGAATAAAGTGTAAGTCGTGTGACAGTGAGTTCTATATGCTATGGATGTTCATGTGAACAAACGTTATCTGCAGTTTGCGAAGCATGGGGTTGGGGTGTGGTCATACAAGGGAACGTTTTCTAAAGGAAATCAGAGTGAAACTAAGACTTGAAAGTTAAAGGGCAGCTAGTCAGCAATGGGAGGTAAAGGGTGAAGCATCTTGCAGGCAAAGTCCAAATCATCTGATTTTTCATCTGACTTTTCCCCAGAGAAGTAAAAAGAGCTTACCATATTTGGAGAACTGAACACATTTCAATATGGCTAGGTCATAAGCAAGTTGGAGAAAGTGCCTATCTGATGACTGAGTTAGAAAGAGAAACTGACAAAGCCTACTTTCACAAATATGTTTATTTCTATAGTACAATATAGACTTGTCTCACAGGATATTTTTTTAATCAAGTTATAAAATCTGTTTGAAACTGCAAGTTAGATATTCTGAACACCAAAATGTAAGATTCAGGCATGGAACCAGAAAGGCTGCTTGGACTGGTCTCTAAGGATTGTGTGCAATTATCTAAAATGAAAGGTAGAATGGGAAGATACTGAGCAGGCAGGACTCACTGAATGCAAGAGGAACCAGCCAGGTCATGATTGTTGTTATTATTGTTCAGTCACTAAGTCCTGTCCGACTTTTTGTGACCCGATGGACTGTAGCCCTCTAAGCTCCTCTGTCCATGGAATTTTCCAGGCAAGAACACTGGAGTGGATTGCCGTTTCCTTATACAAGTTATCTTTCTGATCCAGGGACTGAACCCACATTTCCTGCATTGGCAGGTGGATTCTTTAAGACTAAGCCACCAGGGAAGTCCCAGATCATGATTGTGGAGTCAATAAAGCTGTTCCCAGGGCAGGATTTACTATGTGTGTAAAAAGCAGTCAGTATAGAGATGTTCCTGTCACTGTAAGCCAAAGAGAAAACTTCTAAGAAAATGAAAGATAATCATCTATTTGCCGTACTTTACACATTAGCTGTAGGCTTTGACTTTTCTATCAACTGAGGAAAAGTAGATGCAGAGGACAGGGAGCTACCGCCTTACATCTAAGAATCAACTAGATGTTGTTATCAGTGGGCCTAACAATTCTGATACTTCTTACCCACTCTTCCTAGGAAACCATGACTGAGCCCTTGCTACTGGCCTGATGCAAGCACTAGGAGCATGGTGAAGAATAGGAGATTCTGGATTTCTCTAATGAAGCCTATGTTGCTAAAATAGAGACAGAAAAGGGTGACTAAACAAACAAATAAGATGACTTCAATTAGTATTACTCAAGGAAGAAAAGAAACTACTTTAGATGGCAGTCAAGGAAAGCTCTTGGGAAAGATGTTTGACCTGCAACCCAATGAAAAAAGAAATATACCAGGAGAAAGAACTTGATGACAGATGAAACTTCAAAGGCAAAGACTCTAATACAGGAATGAGTTTGGCTGGCTGCAGTGACGTAAAGGAGGGCAGTGAGATAAAGGCAGGCAATGTCAAAGGAGCATCACCGATCTCTAGACCATCCAGGATATCTACACCAGCTCTCCAGAGCACTTCTAGAACATCTGGCTCTCTAGAACAATAACAGGAAGAATGCTAGAAGCTGCATTCATGGAAGCCAGCAGCTGCAAGGTAACTGGGGCCATTATATGTCAACAAGTGTGGATTTTATTCTAAGAAAAACAATGACTTATTTTTCCTAGCTGTGTTATAGCTAAACTTTTGTAAAGAAAGTCATTCATGGAAGCATGGAGGCAATAATCTAGGTAAGATCACTGCCTAGTTTCAGCAAATTGTAGATGGTGATGTTGATTAGCCATGAAACAAGGTTTTTATCTTCAATGGATGTTAAAGGTAATTATTAGATAATAGTAAGCCTCTACCACAGTATATTCCACATTTAATTATAGGGGAAAAGTTCTCATCATTTGAAAGATGAGAAGGAAGAGCTATGAGGGATAGTACAAGAACAGTGGGAAAATGGGTTTCCTCTCACTGGCTAACTCCATCTGCCTGGAACTGGCTGTCTAGAACACTGGTGAGAAAGAGTCAGAAACCCCATCTGGCTTATCTGGAAATACTGCTGACTTAGCAAAACCAGTTGTGAAAATAAGGAGGGAAAGGTTGACACACCCACCATGTATCTCTGAAAGTGAAATACAGTGGGATACTATTGCACTTAGAGTCGGGCAGAACATGGGTTAAAATCCCTTAGGTAAATTACTTAATTCCTATGTCCCCCTCTCCTCATCTATAAAGTGGGGATATAAATTCAAATCTTACATGTGTATAGAGAAGACTGAATGTAATAGAGTCTGATATTTAAGAGAAAATGAATACTATTTCCTTACTAAGAAAACTAATTTGCATATATTATATCTCTAGTTATATCTACATCTATCTAATCTTCTGATGGATTAGAGGATTCAATAAACCAGAAACACATAAACAAATAAATTCCTCCATCTTATTTTCTCTGTCACTCTCAAATCTCTAAGATTGTTGATCATTACAGATGGAGATGAATCCAGTTAAGATCGGGTTTAGCAGCTATAGAATTTTAACTTCATTGTTTGATGTACTCTTCCTTCTCCCAAATGATCTTAAGCCTTCAGATAAATTAAAACAATTGATGATGATGATGAAGGTGATGATAATGATAGAAATAGTAATAGGCTTTATCCACTCATGTGTCAATGAACACTTAGGTTACTTCCTTGTCTTGGTTATTGTAAACAGTGCTGCTATGAACATAAGGGAGCATGTATCCAAAAAATGGTGGTCTGTATACATATACAATGAAGTACTACTCAGTCACAAAAAAGAATGCAATAATGCCATTTGCAGCAATATGAATGGACCTAGAGATTATCGCCCTAAGTGAAGTAAGGCAAAAAGAGAAAGACAAGTACAGTATGACATCACTTATATGTGCAATCTAAGATATGATATAAAGGAACTTATTTACAAAGCAGAAACAGACTCACAGACACAGAAAATAAACTTCTGAATACCAAACAGAAAAGTGGTGGAGAGAAACAAATTAGGAGTTTTGGATTAGCATATACAAACTGTATATGAATCAGATAAACAACAAGGTCCTACTTAGCACAGGGAACTATATTCAATACCTTTTAATAGCCTATGGTAAAAATAATATGAAAAGAGTGTGTGTGTGTATATATATATATATATATATGCTGCATGCCAAGTGGATGCTAAGTTGCTTTAGCTGTGTCCGACTCTTTGCGACCCTATGGACTGTAGCCTGCCAGGCTCCTCGGTCCATGAGATTCTCCAGACAAGAATACTGGAGTGGGTTGGCATGCCTTCCTCCAGGGGATCTTCCTAACCCAGGGATCAAACTCGCATCTCTTACGTCTCCTGCATTGGCAGCTGGGTTCTTTACCACTAGAGCCACTTGGGAAGACCACAATAAAATGAATAATAAAAGAATATATATATTCTTTAATAAAAGAATATAAAACTGAATCACTTTGCTGTATACCAGAAACTAACACATTGTAAATCAATTATACTTCAATTAAAAAAAATCAACAACAAAAAAGTATAATAGTAATAGCCTTCAAATTAAACAGAGATTTGGCAGGCAGCTGGAAGAACAGACTTCGAGCTCTCAGACAGGGACAGGATAGCCAAGGTCCGCACATGGGTTTTACATCAGTTTAATATAGCTCTGCTTGATTAGGTTTGGATTTTTTGTTTTTGTTTTTTCCTTCTCTTCTGATTTTAAGTTGATGGGGGAGATTAGCACAATAAAAGGACTCTACAATATCAACTAATGTTTTTTTTTTTTTTTACTGAACTTAACTCAGGGGTGGACTGCTTAAAGTCACATCCTGTCTTATCTGCTCAAATTCCTTTAGAAACTTCCTGGCTCATTCAGAGTAAATGCCAAAGTGCATGCTGATGTCCTGAAAGGGCACAGATGACTATCTCCCCTTAGAAACTTCCTGGCTCATTCAGAGTAAATGCCAAAGTGCATGCTGATGTCCTGAAAGGGCACAGATGACTATCTCCCCTTTACGCCTGCACCTCGCCTCCTTCTACCCCTTACTCTGCCCTAGGCACACAGGGATTGTTTTTCTTCCCATACCCTGAGCTTGTCCCCTCTTCTCTTGGGATTCTTTGCACTTTCTAGGCCCTCCCCTGAAATGGTCTCCATCAACTCACTCTCTAGGCTCAACCCTTCATTTTCCTCCAGGCTTGATTTAAAAGGCCTCCTCTCCATGATGTCTCAGCAATTGTAGCCATTGGAAGCATAAGATTCTAACTACGTGTTTTATGATTTTCAGTTCACAGAGAGCCTCTGTCCAGTTTGAACAAACTGGGAGGACTAGTATCCTTGGAATAAATTAAAGAATATCTAAAAATCTTTCACACCAATGTGCTGACTAAACCATTCTCACCCTAGCCTTACAGGCCCAAAAAGATATGACAAATTGTCACTCACTTAAAATAAAAAGAGGGGTGGTCAGTGGATAGGCATTTTTGATGCTACTACAAAGAGAGAAAAAAAAAAGAGAAACTGTCAAAGTTCAGGCTATAATTATTCTCAAAAGTGTTTATGAAATACAGAATAGAGGATGAATTTATACACAGAGCAGTGAAACATTTTGAAGCTATTTGTATGTTTTTGTTTATTTGAGGCACATTCAAATAAGAGAAACCATAGTTGCACAAACTAGAAAAAAGTAAATCAAATAAATTCCATGCACTGAATATTATCTGCTTTGCTTCTGTAGCCCTGAAATGGACCAGATAAATAATCGTGGACTGGGTGTCAGGGCACTTGCTTTCTTGTTCTGGTTTGTAAGTCAACAACTACTTGAATGTGAACAGGATTCTTCACCTCTTGACACTGCCCTTAGTAGAATCTTTTCATAGAAAAATAGAATAAGGGGAGAAGTTAACTTTTATAAGGTTTAAGTATAAGATAGGCATTTTCAATCTAAATTTTAAAAAAGCTTTCAGAAAGCATTCTATTTTACTTCAGTTCAGTCGCTCAGTTGTGTTCGACACTTTGTGATCCCATGAACCGCAGCACACCAGGCCTCCCTGTCCATCACCAACTCCCGGAGTTCACTCAGACTCACGTTCATCGAGTCGGTGATGCCATCCAGCCATCTCATCCTCTTTTGTCCGCTTCTTCTCCTGCCCTCAATCTTTCCCAGCATCAGGGTCTTTTCCTCAGGGTCTTTTCCAATGAGTCAGCTCTTTGCATCAGGTGGCCAAAGTACTGGTGTTTCAGCTTCAACATCAGTCCTTCCAATGAACACCCAGGACTGATCTCCTTCAGAATGGACTGGTTGGATCTCCTTGAAGTCCAAGGGACTCTCAAGAGTCTTCAACACCACAGTTCAAAAGCATCAATTCTTCAGCACTCAGCTTTTTTATAGTCCAATTCTCACATCCATACATGACTACTGGAAAAACCATAGCCTTGACTAGATGGACCTTTGTTGGCAAGGTAATGTTTCTGCTTTTTAATATGCTCTCTAGGTTGGTCATAACTTTCCTTCCAATGAGTAAGTGTCTTTTAATTTCATGGCCGCGATCACCATCTGCAGTGATTTTGGAGCCCCAAAAAATAAAGTCTGACACTGTCTCCACTGTTTCCCCACCTATTTGCCATGAAGTGATAGGACCAGATGCCATGATCTTAGTTTTCTGAATGTTGAGCTTTATGTCAGCTTTTTCACTCTCCTCTTTCACTTTCATCAAGAGACTCTTTAGTTCTTCTTCACTTTCTGCCATACGGGTGGTGTCATCTGCATATCTGAGGTTATTGATATTTCTCCCAGCAATCGTGATTCCAGCTTGTGATTCTTCTAGCCCAGCATTTCTCATGATGTACTCTGCATATAAGTTAAATAAGCAGGATGACAATATACAGCCTTGATGTACTCCTTTTCCTATTTGGAACCAGTCCGTTGTTCCATGTCCAGTTCTGTTGCTACATGACCTGCATACAGATTTCTCAAGAGGCAGGTCAGTTGGTCTGGTATTCCTATCTCTTTCAGAATTTTCCATAGTTTATTGTGATCCACACAGGCAAAGGCTTTGGCATAGTCAATAAAGCAGAAATAGACGTTTTTCTGGAACTCTTGCTTTTTCAATGATCCAGCAGATGTTGGCAATTTGATCTCTGGTTCCTCTGCCTTCTCTAAAACCAGCTTGAACATCAGGAAGTTCACGGTTCACATATTGCTGAAGCCTGGCTTGGAGAATTTTGAGCATTACTTTACTAGCGTGTGAGATGAGTGCAATTGTGCGGTAGTTTGAGCATTCTTTGTCATTGCCTTTCTTTGGGATTGGAATGACAACTGACCTTTTCCAGTCCTGTGGCCACTGCTGAGTTTTCCAAATTTGCTGGCATATTGAGTGCAGCACTTTCACAGCATCGTCTTTGAAGATTTGAAATAGCTCAACTGGAATTCCATCACCTCCACTAGCTTTGTTCATTGTGATGCTTCCTAAGGCCCACTTGAATTCACATTCCAGGATTACATTATTACTAATATTAGTATGGCCGTTGCAGTTCTTATCTGGGCTCTACTATTGCCTAGCTATGTAACTTTGGATCCAATGGTGAACTTGACGTCTGTGTCTTGTTCTCATTACTATAAGGAGGACTGATTGTCAACTGTGCTTGGTTGCCAGGTGAATCAGGCATCCTGCAAGCTAAATTCCTAGCTTGTGTAATATGTTCAATAACTAGAGATTGAGGTTATCACTTTTGCTCCAGATTCCTAATTTTCTCATTTAATTATCCCAGGGTGTAGGCAGGGTATAGGACTTTTTTCAATGGAGAATCTATTCCAGGACATCTAGATGCTATGATGCCTCATTAAGGTTTGACACTGATGTTTGAAGCTGTACAGCATAAGCTGTAGAGTTAAAGGGACACTGATGTGACCTCCTTTCCCTCTGTTGATATCACCGAAATTGCCAGTAATGAAGGAAGAGTGATCCAGAAACACCAGCTTCAGAGGCTAGCAAAGAAGAGGAAGCCCTGTTGAGCACCCCTGCCAAGGACATGACTGTGGGAATGCTGAAAGGTTGGAAGAGTGATATGGTTGATCATCTATTCTAGAGCCACTCCTTCTCCTCAAATCCTCTATTTTAGAGAAGCCCAAATATTTTGAGATAAAATATGTGTGTTGTCATTTCAATTATTTTAAATTAATCCACCAAGGCCGAGAAAGTGGATGCTGAACTCAGGCAAAAAGACCAATATTCATCTGTGGCACTGCTTCATACGCTAAGACTGTGAAGCCTATGCTGTGGCTTAGTCACCATGCTCTGCTAATCTTCTATAAGCTCTCACATCAGGGACCCTTCACTCCCTCCATGAAAGCACACATTTCAACACAAACAGTTGTGTAATAAACAGATGCATATTCATTCTTCACAACCCAGAAATAGTGACTCATTTTGTTTTATATTATTTTTCCCTTTCCCTTGCCGCAGGGGAAATTTGATAATCACTCCCATTTTTGCTATTACTATATCTGGTAGCTCAGCTGGTAAAGACTCCATCTGTGATGCAGGAGACCCTGGTTTGATTTGTGGGCCGGGAAGATCCACTGGAGAAGGGATGGTCTACCCACTCCAGTATTCTTGGGCTTCCCTGGTGACTCAGACAGTAAAGAATCCACCTGCAATATGGGATATCTGGATTCAATACCTGGGTTGGGAAGATTCCTTGGAGAAGGGCATGGCAACCCACTCCAGTATTCTTAACTGGGAGAATCCCCACGGACAGCGAGCCTGGTGGGCTGCAGTCCATGGGGTTGCAAAGAGGCAGACATGACTGAGCAACTAAGCAGCAACATACCTTCTATTGACTCTGTTAATGTGGATGGACCTAGAGTCTTTAACATAGAGTGAAGTAAGTAACTCAGAAAAAGAAAGCAAATATAATATATTAATGCATATATGTGAAATCTAGAAAAATGGTACTTTATGAGCCTATTTACAGTGAAGGAGCAGAGACACAGGCATAGAGAATGGACATGTGAGCACAGATGGGGAAGGAGAGAATGGGACAGATTGGGAGAATATTATTGACATATATACACCACAATGTGTAAAATAGATAGCTAGTAAGAACCTGCTACATAGTATAAGGAACTCGGCTTGGTGCTTGTTAATGACCTAGAAATGTGGGGTGGGGCATGAAGGAGGGAGGGAGGCTTAAGAGGGAGGGGACAGTAATATACTAATAGCTGATACACACTTTTGTACAGCAGAAACTAACACAACTTTATAAAGCAAATTTTCTGCAATAAAAATAAGCAAATAAAATAAAATATTTACATCATGTCTTATAGTTATCTACTTTCAAGTCTGTGTATAAGTGAGTGGGAGTTCCTTGCAGATGATTTTACTCATACATTTGTTATCTGTCTAAGTTTCTCTAAAGTTATTCATAATGTCTATCTCATATTGGGGTGCTAAATAATTGTTGGTTAAAAAACTATATGATTACACACCACAAGGTTAGATGTAGAAGATGGTTTTGAACAGGAAAACAATGAGAAATGAACAACTGTATAAGCCAATCTCACCATAATTCATATACTTTGTCTCAAGAACCTAACATAAATCTTAGCACATTTCTTCTTCTGATAAACTGCAGATGACTTGACAATGAAGTGTGGTGGTTGCACAGTCACATACTTATAGTCACGTTTCTATGGTTCTAGTTTTATCAGATTCTCTATTTGAATTTTCACATTTATAGTGTATTATTTTCCTAAAGGAACAGATACATTTTAATTGCAAGATGAATCCAGATTCATCAATTTGCTTGGAGGTCAGTTGGATAGAGATGCAATGCTGGTGAGACTTGGAAGCAGATCCATAAAATTTATGCTGTGGTAGATTTCACGCACTGCTTAGCCTCTGGTGCTCCATTGAATCCCACTTTTCCTAATTGCAAAGTCTCCGGTGAGACTGCTCCTTGGTTATACCTATTACATTTGCAATTTGACACATGTTTGTGGAACTGTCTTAGTTGTGTCCTCTCCAACTAGACTATAAATTCCTTAAGGGAAGGAAATGTATTACTTTTCCTTATCATAGGATATATAACATCTGTTGCATGCTTAGTAAATAATAAGTGATATATAAAAATAATGATATCTTCCAATCATTGAAGTGATGATTGCTCCAGTAATTGATTGGGAAGCAATATAAAGCACTACATCCCCAAATGAGGTGCTACAAAGTGTTGCTTTGGGTGCTTTCTATAAATGCATCTTTGGTCAGACTTAGAGCAATAATGAAGTTAAGAATAAAAACAACAGCAACAACAAACCACAGCATCAAAAACAAAAGTGAATTAGCAGTAGTAATAAGGATGATGGCTATAGTGTGAGGGCCCACAAGGTTCTGAAGGTGATTTCATATAACATTTCAAATCAATACCACAAAGTCAAGATTGGTTGTAAGTTCTGCATTACAGAAAGACAACTTAATGTTGGAATCCAGACATATTTGACTTTATTTTGTGTCATTTTAGTTTAAGACACTTCTTCTTCAACATTTCATCAATATGAACATTTCTTTCTTTTTAATTTATTTATTTTAATTTGAGGCTAATTACTTTACAATATTGTAGTGATGGGGGACACATGTACACCCATGGCTGATTCATGTCAATGTATAGCAAAAACCACTACAATATGAGCATTTCTAAGCTCAGTTTAGACACAAAAAAAGGTAGGCATTATCGATAGTTTTGAAAAGACATCTGTAATGTTATACAATGATATAATGGATTTGTTCATGAGTCATGAGGAGAAGGGGACGACAGAGGATGAGAGGGTTGGATGGCATCACTGACTCAATGGACGTGAGTTTGAGTGAACTCTGGGAGTTGGTGATGGACAGGGAAGCCTGGCGTGCTGCAGTTCATGGGATCGCAAAGAGTCGGACATAACTGAGCAACTGAACTGAACTGAACACCATTATTGATATAATAGTGCTTGATAAGTGTTTGTGAAAGTCAAATTTAACTGTTTCTATCATCTTCTCTTAAAAATGGATGGGATTCATTCAAGTAAAAGATTACTGACTTGTTTATGATGATGGAAAATGTAAAAGAATTCACTACACCTGTTTTCTAAGCTCATTTATTCTCATCACATATCTACAAAGTTCTGAAGATGAAAAAGTCCAGCTTGGTAATATTAATTTGTGTGCTCAGTTGCTTAGTCATGTCCAACTCTTTGTGACCCTATGGACTGTAGCCCACCAGGCTCCTCTGTTCATGGATTTTCCAGGCAAGAATACTGGAGTGGGTTGCCATTTCCTTCTCCAGGAGATCTTCCCAATCCAGAAATTAAACCTGCATCTCTTGCATCTCCTGCATTTCCCAGTGAACCCTAGAGAAGCCCAATATTAACTTATTGATATTTAATTATTCTATTAGAGGTTATCCTTGTTATAAAACTTATCATTTAAAAATGGATGATTTAGTGATTTTTCACATTAGATAAGTTTAATTTTATTTACAAATTATGGAATCATAATTTAGAAGTATTATTCCATTGGCAAAGTCAGTCTCTGTAAGATCTTTCATTGTCTAAAACATGAATGTTAACAAATTGAGGAAAACTGTGGTTAATTTTTGAGACTGTAAAACTTAGTGCTCTGAGATGTCTTGGCTGCTCCTTGGTTTTTAATTCTTTTGTCAGAAATCATTCAGAACACTCAGAATCTGTACATACTTATGATGAGAAGGAAGGGGGAGGGAAGAGGACCATTAAGCCTACCCACTCTCGCTGCTGCCACTGCTTTCCAAGCATTTCCTGTCATAATTGAAAGCCTGATTTAACCATTGCTGAGATCTTCAGCCTTATTGAACCCAGAAGAATCTGCCTTCACAATGAGTCATCAGAGTGAAATATATGAGCATGGAGTTTGTAGTCTTGATTTCCTTTCAAGTGCCAGCTCTGTAACTTACTAAGTTTAATATTTGAGGAAAATAATTCATTTTTACCTGAGCCTCTGTTTTTTCATCTCTAAAAACAGGGCTAAGAATCACACTTCATAGTATTGTAGGGCGCTATCAATAGCTATGAAAAGTACCTTACAAATTATAAAACATAGATTTACGAGTTTGTGTTTTGAAGTCAAGAGACAGAGGAGAAACTTTCTAAGGTCCCTTCAGTTATTTGACTACTGAACACTTTTAAGGTCCAGTTAAAAGCAAGAAAAATGTTTCAGTGTCTTCCAGGTCTGAGCTCTATGGTTCTGTTATGGGCATGCATTCTTAGCAAGTTACTTCACTTTTAAGATCTTTAATGTTCTTATCTGCAAAACGGGAAGGAAATTCTCCACAGGTGTATTTGTAAGGATCTGGTAATAAAGGATAGAAATACTAATAATACACATCTATTTTTTAAAAGACACTTTTTTGCTTTATGCTGGCAATTTATGCTAGGCCCTGTAGAAAACTTACTGGATTCATGATTAATAAAAGTAAAATAAAAATCAAAAGGTAAAATTAAGAAAAAAGGTACAGTAGGAAACAATTCTAAAGATCGTGAGCAGCATCTTTATAGTTTATGTAGGAATAAATTGGACTTGAATTTAATGTGTTTCCATGACAGTCAAATATTACTTTTCTATCCGATGAGGACATTAAACAAAAAAGAGATGAAATACAGAGCACACACTGGCATCCCTCTGGGGGAATTTGTGGACTAGTCATGTCTTTGGTGTAGATGAAGGGCTGAGGGAGATAATTGGCTGACACATTTCATATTTTCAAGAACATGATGAAAAACCAGCTTGCTTGTCCCTTTGGAAGTAAAATGTTAAACAAATAAGTGGAAATATGGCACTGCACCATGCATGATTGGGGAATGATTTATAGCCTTCGATACATCCTGATTTCAGGACAAGATCTTGGCAATTTTCTTCTCTGAACCACATTTGGACAAGTGTGCTTTTAAAGATAACTGTAATAAAATCTTATGTTTCAGGTCATAAACTGTTTACTTCTAGAACCCTGGAGGAAGACATGTTTTTTCTTGGTACTTTCCTTGAAAGATCCCCTTTATGATTACCTTCTCTGGGTGGTCTCTGACCCCAACTCAGGGTCAAGGACTCACTCCCAGGCTGACTGAAATGCCCTCCTGTACACACACATCATACATTCATCATTGCCATAAACACAAAGTATTGATGTTCCATGGCTTCTCTTTCCTCCATCAGAATATTAATTTTTAGGGCATTCACTAAGCTCATTTTTTATCTTTGTGTTCCCAGAACCTAGCAAATAAGTAAGATAGGAGCTTAGTTAGAATTTACTAGATAAATGAATGCTCATCTATATCCATGCTTATCCTTCTTAGATATGTTGTGGCTTCATTGTCACCAGAGGCAAGTTCTCAGAGAGAGCAACAGACAAGTATTATGTGGGATTGTAATCATAATTTGTAAAAATCCCCTTTGAATGCCCTTAAGTATAGAGAACTTGGAACATCTTTCTTAGCTTTTTGGTTGTGTGATATTCAAATTCTAAGATTATCAAAAATCAAGATATACCTCTCAATTAGTCTAACTTGAATCCTCAATCAGAGAATGCAATAGTGTAAACAGACTTGAGATGGGAAGATGATGTTTTTCTTTTTTTTATTTTCATTATGCTAAAGGAAATCAACCCTGAGTATTTTTTGGAAGGACTGATGCTGAATCTTGAATACTTTGGCAATCTGATGAAGAGCCAAGTCATTGGAAAAGACCTTGATGCTGGGAAATATTGAGGGCAAGGGTAGAAGGGGGCAATAGATGATGAGATAGTTAGGTAGCATCGCTGACTCGATGGACACGAATTTGATCAAACTCTGGAAGACAGCAAAGGACAGGAAAGCCTGGAGTGCTGCAGTTCATGGGGTAGCAAAGAGTGGACACGACTTAGTGACTGAACAGCAAGGGGATAGCAAAAGTTGAACTCACAGGGTATGTTGAGAATACAAAGGAGGGTTAAATGTCAAAGTTACAGTTCAGTACCGAGCACACAGTATATGCTTGTTTCTGTTATTGCCTTACTCCTATCCCAGCTTATAATTTTGCTGTATAACATATCCTACACTAGAAGTTGCAGTAGGTAGTCTAAGACATCAAAAGGAGACCTGGTTTATGGGCAGGCTCCATGGAAACTTCTAAAGAAAGTAAAGATCCCTTTCATGTAAAAAGATCACTTGCTCCGAAGGTAATGTCAAGCTTAGAGAAGGTCTATCTCTAGTACTGTATGGTAGCCTAGGCTTTGGAAATGTGAAGTCCTGGAATTATATGGATCTTAATCACTGTCCATAACCCTACATCCTGGCACTGTACTCAACATATAGTAAGTTCTTGATCCTTATATCTGGAGTTAATAAACAGATGGGTTTGCTTACATAAGCTTCTTTATGCCTTAACAAACTCAGATTGAAACCCACAGAGTCCTTACTGGTACAGAAATTACTTCAACTCAGATGAGATTAAATATATTTTCTCAGAATACTGCCTGCTTGCCTAACCACCTCCTTGGCTTGTTCACAAATTGACCTTAGCCTCCAGGCTAATTCCACAACCAGCTTTAAATGTTTTCCTATTTTTAATGTCCATCTAAAAGGCAATCTACTCACAGAAACTTTTCTCTCCATCACCTTGATGTGTCTGTGTCTAGTAAATCAATCTCCCTCTTGCCTTTCCCAATTCTCCACCAAAAATTGCTACATAATCACCACTACACTTTGTACAGAGTGCCATTATTATATAGCATACACAGTCTATTGTATAGACTGTTATTTTATAAGCCTATACAATATTGTAATCCTGCACTTTCTTATTTATCTCCCACTCTAGCATGCGGGCTAAGTTGCTTCAGTCATGTCCGACTCTTCATGATGGACATGAAGTGGACTGCAGCCCACCAGGCTCCTCATGATGGACATGAAGTGGACTGCAGCCCACCAGGCTCCTCTGTCCATAGCATTCTCCAGACAAAAATACTAGAGTGGGTTGCCATGTCCTCCTCCAGGGAAATCTTCCAGACCCAGGGATCAAACCCACATCTCTTACGTCTCCTGCATTGGCAGGCGGGTTCTTTACCACTAGTGCCACTGGGAAGCCCTTTCTACTCTATACTATTTTTTTATTCTAAGGATCCAGAATGTGTTAATCCTTGACTGTCAATAAAAGTTCAGTGACTGAAGTTTTCTTAGGAGACAACATCCACCCCCCGCCAGGACAGAATCTTGTTGCTTTTCATCTCTTTAAAGTCAAAAAACAAACAAACAAGCAAAAAATAGTCCTTATGTTAAAACCTCATAGTTGTCCTCAAATATGTGTTCTGTCTTCCATGATAATAGAAAACTAATTTTTAACAACGCAGAAGGGTAGCCAGACTAAAACTACACTATAAAGTAGGTGCATGTGGTTTAGTTGTGTCCAGTAGGTTGGGGAAATTATGCTATTGTAATTTCCAGGAAATTCTTTAAAAGACATCTCCAAGTACATTTTACCTTCTTTACCTCTGCCTTAATCTTGCTGCCTGGAACACGAAGATGATGGTTGGAGCCCTAGCTGCCATTTTAACCCAAGAGAGAATATCCTGGGGTATAGTAGTAAGCTAGGTTGAGCTGTAGTCTCTTTCTGGAGTCGAATTGCTATATCATCTTGGACATCACATAAAGTATTTTACACTGTGAAAGTGTAACCATTGCTTAACCATTGTTATCCTCATAACTTATAAGCAAACTTAAATAATTTGTGCAAACTTTTTTCCTGTATTAAATTATTTTCAGAGTTTATTCTTATTTATACATCTTTCCTCATGCACATTCCTGGGAAATGTTTAGGGATAAAGTAGAAATCTAGCTTACCAATAGTTCTTTAGAGGACTGTAGTGAGGAAAGCATAGTCCAAGAAACAATCAAAATATTGGAATTAATCAAAATGAAATGCTGTATTTTCCACTATGTTATCAATAGTTTGCAATTGGGATAGAAAATAGATTAAAAACTCAGTTTTTTACTTTGCCCTCTCCATTCACAGCACAATCAATTGAGGAATGGAAATCCAGACAGATGTAAAATCCTTTCTAGATCTGTTATCCTGTGGGATACAGACTAAATATACTGGGATTCAGAGAAGGAAAACAGAATTTAGGTCTTTGTCAGTGAAGGAAAAGAGTCTGCATTCTTCTACTTGTAATACTCAGGGCGCTTTGACTAACAATTTTAATATTCTGTATGAAACCATTTGTCATATCTGATGTTGATTATTCTGATAAGTGAAAGAACATAAGCAAAGATTGCAGATGGGAATAAAGGAAGCATGTTTAAAGAATATGGCTAAACATGAGTAGGGGATATACTCTGTGGGAGAGGGCGAGGGTTTGATGATTTGGGAGAATGGCCTTGAAACATGTATAATATCATATATGAAACAAATCGCCAGTCCAGGTTCGATGCATGATACAGGATGCTAGGGACTGGTGCACTGGGATGACCCAGAGGGATGGTATGGGGAGGGAGGTGGGAGGGGGGTTCAGGATGGGGAACATGTGTACACCCGTGGTGGATTCATGTCGATGTATGTTAAAACCAATGCAATATTGTAAATGGCAATCCACTCCAGTGTTCTTGCCTGGAGAATCCCAGGGACGGCGGAGCCTGGTGGGCTGCCGTCTATGGGGTCGCACAGAGTCGGACACGACTGAAGTGACTTAGCAGCAGTAGCAAAGTAATTAGCCTCCAATTAAAATAAATAAATTTATATTAAAAAATTAAAAATTAAAAGGCATACTAAAAAAAAAAAGAAAGAAAGAAAGCATTACTGATTTTAAAAAAAAGCGGCGATATTACCTCTAGAGGGTAAGGGTATTTATGTTCTTAGAATCAATGATGTGATCCTTGCAAACTTCTTTTCTTCAAAATAGGCCACAAACTCTTTCCTCTCATTTTTGTCTGATGATTTTAGTAGCCTCTTGATCCCCAAAGAGCTTGGCACTTACAATCTAGATGTGAAAACACATATACTATCTCTAATAAATTATAATAAGAACTATGATAGAAACATGTACAGAGTACAGTGGGACTAGGGAAACAAGAACCTCTGAGTCTACTTGGATAAAGAGTAGTCAGGAGTGAGTAAAAAATCAGTGATTAATCTTATGGCAAAATTAGTTCACAAAACAAAAGGTAGGCTAAGAAGAAATGATAGCAGAAATAATAAAAACTCTTGAAAATGGTTGTTGTTAAATATCAAGAGGTAATCTCAGGTGGAAAAGAGTAAGCCACATGCAATAAATAACACAGAGAAGGAGAGAATTAGACTAGATGGGATTTTTTTTTAATTTTAGCACAAATTTGCTTTCATTAGAAATTTTCTTTTTTATCTATGGGTGACTAGGCTTGTTTTTGGAAATTGTAGGGTCAAAACACTCCACTTTGCCATTTTGGGGGAGCAGTCTGTTTTACTTTCTAATAATTTAAATCAGTATAAAATTAAAATCATCATCAGTATTGGACTTAAATATGCCTACCTACAACTTGGTAGAGTTTAAATATTTGGACTTTGGTGCTAAATGAGTTGGCTCACATCTCAGTTTTACTACTTAGCTAAGTAGTCCTTTTATAGTTGCTTAACATCTCAGAACTTTTTACCTCAACTATTAAATATAGAGATATATATAATTGTATTCTAACTATCACACTGTATTTGAGTTAAATAGATGCTATAAAGAACCTAGCACACAGTGGGTTCTAAAACCTGTTCAGTTCAGTTCAGTCACTCAGACGTGTCCAACTCTTTGCGACCCCATAAATTGCAGCACGCCAGGCCTCCCTGTCCATCACCAACTCCCAGAGTTCACTCAAACTCATGTCCATCGAGTTGGTGATGCCATCCAGCCATCTCATCCTCTGTCGTCCCCTTCTCCTCCTGCCCCCAATCCCTCCCAGCATCAGAGTCCTTTCCTTTTTTTTTTTTCTCTTTTCTTTTTTTTTTTAATTTTATTTTATTTTTAAACTTTACAAATTGTTCCAATGAGTCAACTCTTCACAGGAGGTGGCCAAAGTATTGGAGTTTCAGCTTTAGCATCAGTCCTTCCAAAGAACACCCAGGACTGATCTCCTTTAGAATGGACTGGTTGGATCTCCTTGCAGTCCAAGGGACTCTCAAGAGTCTTCTCCAACACCACAGTTCAAGAGCATCAATTCTTCAGCATTCAGCTTTCTTCACAGTCCAACTTTCACATGCATATATGACTACTGGAAAAACCATAGCCTTGACTAGATGGACCTTTGTTGGCAAAGTAATGTCTCTGCTTTTGAAAATGCTATCTAGGTTGGTCATAACTTTCCTTCCAAAGAGTAAGCGTCTTTTAATTTCATGGCTACAATCACCATCTGCAGTGATTTTGGAGCTCAAAAAAATAAAGTCTGCCACTGTTTCCCCATCTATTTGCCATGAGGTGATGGGACCAGATGCTATGATCTTAGTTTTCTAAAACCTGTTAGTTACTCCTATTTTATCTTCCTTTAAGTCTCATTGTAGGACCTTTCAATCAGCTACTAATATTACTACATTATCTTTCTTTTTAGTTCATCATGATATCTATTTTTCAATATGAAGCTGATATGCAAATGAGTTTTCTTTGTGCTTTTGCACAGGGTTTGGATAAGTTTAAATAAAGGCATCTTGTCATAGCCACTGCACTTCAAATGATTAACCGATCAAGCCTCTGGTTCAGCTGGTGGCCATGCTTTTGAGTAATTATTTTATTCATTGGCACTGCTTTTAATAGCTTGCTACATGCTATGAGGAGAATCCATCCCAATAAATTTAAATGAAATACTTTATGGAAAGACCAATAAACAGACAACAGCAAGCTGGTTCAAAATAATAATTAATATATTATTGACTCCCTCAGTAAGAGCTGGGTTTCTCGTTTTAAAGATACTCTCTGGATTCTGCTTAGAGTCCTAAATATCTAAGTAACTCTTCATTTTTGCTTATAAAAATAATGTAGGTTTCAAAGCATACATTTCATTTGGTTAAAAATGAAGGACCCCTGGCTTGCAACATCCAACTTTTTGTTTACTGCTATACTTTGCAGACTTATGACATAATGTGGATGTTGATAGAAAAATCATCTCCAATAAGTATTACAGTAGAACTTGTCTTCCCAGTGAAGCCCATTTTATCTTTCAAGATTCAACTTAAACATTGTCTGTGTGATAAGACTTTCCCTGAAGTCTCCTCACTCCTGCCAGGTCAGGCCCACACTTCCCATCCTTGGTTACTTCCAACCTACCCCAAATTAGATCTCTCACAGTGCCAGTGATATTGTGTTTTGGTTTTGCTTTATATTCTTGTCACCTGTGACTACTAGACTCTGAAATCCATAAGGGAAAAGACAGTTTTAAAGTCATATCATATTTCTTTCTTTTTTTTTGTTAGCTCTTTATTTTTTATTGGGTTATAATCACTCTACAAGGTTGTGTTAGTGTCTGCTGTACAATGAAGTGAATCAGCCACGTGTATGCATATATCCCTTCCCTCTTAAAACTCCCTCCCACCCCCACCATCTCACCCCTCTAGGACAACTCAGAGCACCAGATTCAGCTCCTTGTGTTGTAGAGCAGCTTCCCACTAGCTCTCTGTCTTACACACTATAGTATATATATGTCAGTTCTACTCTCCCAAAGATGGTACAGATGAAATTGTTTGCAGAGCAAGAATAGAGAAACAGACACAGAGAATAGACATGTAGACATGGGAGGGGGTGAGACGAATTAGGAGAGTATGACTGACATCTTATTTCTGATTACTAGAAAAATTCTGGGGCAATGCAAATGTCTATATTTCACATAAATACATTTTCCCATTTTCAAGTTAACATGTACAATTTGTTGATGACTGCCCCACTGTGTATATTGTCCTGGAATAAGGTTGATAGATTAAATATAAACTAGATACTTCATCAAATTTGAATGTCAGATAAACAAACAGTAATTGTTTAGTAAAAGCATGTCTCAGATGCTGCATTCAAATTTAACTGGGCATCTGGTATTCTTTCCTAAACTTGGCAATCCTTTCCCGAGGCGGAGAAAATTGGTATGATTTAGGTGAAAGAACAATTTTAGATGTACTTTAGTGATGTATTTAACTCCATTTTACCAAAGAGAAGTCCCCCTGGTTCATGAAAAATTTCTTAAGTGCCTCTGCGAATGGAAGGGAATGCTAAAGACAGCTTTGCTTCATGAGGCAACTGACGCCAATACACCGCTTAGGAGGAATTCTGTAGAATTTAGAACATATCTGTAATCTGACTGATATAACAGGACGTGGATCCTCTTGTTCCAAATTTGAGCAAATAGATAAGAACTGAGTTACAAACCAGATGAATTTCACACTCTCTTTCATGGATCTAAATGGCAAGCTGCTTTCTGGTTTACCTTCCTTCCTTCTCTCCATGTCTCCTTTACTGCAACTGTTAATACTAACAACTGAAATTTTTTACAAATATTCAAATAAGCACCCAAGACACTTTTACAGCTGAATTTTATATCAACTATGTAATTATTAATGATATTTAGTTTTCCCCAGCTTATGTGTGAAAAGGAACTCATCACTTCTAGAGCCAGAACTTACATCTTGGAGAAGAAAATTGTTTAAAAGCCTTTCCATTAACATTAGGTAGAATGTTGCCTTCCTATAACTTATATCCATAATACCTAGCTATGATTTTTGGAGCTACAAACAGTGATGTTTCACCCCACATTGTATCATTTCAAATAACACAAAATATTTATTTTCTGTAACCATATCTTCTAAAATATACTTACCCATAGTTCAAAGAGCTGAACAGATGCTCTCTTGACATTATTTTATCTCCAGTACCTAGCAGAGTACCCGATGTATTATGGTAGCTCAATAAGCATTTGCAAGGTATATGAATAAACCTTTCCTCTCCTGGCTCAGGGGGCTTCCCAGGTGGCTCAATGGTAAAGAATCCACCTGCAATGTAGGAGATGTGGGTTCAATCCCTGGGTCGGAAAGATCCCCTGGAAAATGAAATGGCAACCCACTCCAGTATTCTTGCCTGGAAAATCCTATGGACTAAGGAGCCTGGCAGGCTACAGTCCACAGAGTCACAAAAGTATCACCTACAACTTAGTGACTAAACAACTCTTGACTTAGAAACTTAAAAGTGAAAAGAAAACTCCATGAGGTCAGTAAATCACATGATCATATTTAGATAGCATTCATTCAGTTAATCATTCACTTAACAAAAAATTTTTGAGCACTTAAGCTCTCTTTCAGGTAGGGATCTGTCTCCCAGGGAGTGTGGTGGTAAATAAGAGAGACAAGGTTTCTACTTCAAAGTTATGATGCTTTCTGTCTAAGTCCTCAAGGATCTTCTCAAGGCAGTCAAAATTCACAGTTATTTTTAAAGTCTATTTAAGAATGCTACCGGATCAGGAACAATACATCAAACTATGGTAGGTGAAAACTAGACTTAGATTGTTTCAAGCCACTGGTTATTTAAAAGTTTTCTGTTTATGCAGCTAGATTTACTTTTATTAAGCAGATATCATGTCTTTCCCCTGTTATAGACACATGACAGATGACCCAGAGGTATCATTTGATTATTCTGTTTTGGAACATGTGATTCTTTTTATCCATTACAGTCTTGATTTCATACTAGGAAGATAATCTGGTAACGCTTCATGTCCTTCCCCTGCTGAGACCTCACCCATCTTAAGTGCCTAATTGTCCACAAAAATTCCCTTTGTCCTTGTTGTGTCCAGGCCAGGATATCAGTTTCCTTTCAAGTCTTTTCCTATATCTGATACCTCAACATAGAATTTTGTTGATCACGCCCTGTATCTGTGGCTGAGGGTCAAATGAAATCAGCGGGCAGAAATAAAGGGCTTGCCAAATAGGGCCCAGCCATGCAGTAATTGTGCGGCAGCCCTTGCCAGGCTGTCGGCCATGATATAAAGCAAGAGGCCTGAGACTTTGCATCAGAAGACCAAGTTCTATCCCTAAATCTTTCGCTTTCCACCTGTGGAACCCAAGTCACTAAACTGTGACTCAGTTTATTCCTGTATAGAATTGGAATTCTGTCCATTAAGATTAATGAAATAATTCATATTTCCTTTAGAAGTCCTAACAAATAGTAATTTTTCAAAGCATGTTGGCCCCCTTTTCCCCTTCACATGGTATTTGAGAGATAAAATGAGAATTTATAAGCACAAAAGCTTAGTAGAATAATAACACACACAGGGAATCCATTCACATGCTTATCCCCTTCCTCTTTATATCCAAAAGGGCTCAAAGTATAGAGTGTAGGTTTTGAGTTTTATTCAAAACATTGCTAGAAGCCTGCAGAGACCCCAGGATAGGACTCTAGGGATCAAGAGATTATAGACAGGTTTAATAAGACCTATCTCCTACTAAACTTCAAAATGCATTGTAAAGCTTAATTCTGTGTTTTCCAGTAGTCGTTACCTTATGAGAATATGCACTAATATGTCAACATTTTTAAAAATATAATTATGGTTTAAGAAAATCTCATGATGAAGTCAGTGGGTAAAATTATTTCAATTAATGAGGTTGGGAAGAACTAATCATAGTCCTTAACACTAGTAATTTTGTTAATTCTATACAAATGCTTCAAGTTAGGTCTCATGATTATACACAGTTGATTTGCTTGTTATCTATCTGTGTTATCCAATATGCTGAGAAATAGAAGAAGCTGTCATGGCCAAGTCTACTGTTCTGATATATTAGACCCTGTAAATATCAGGAGCTTGCAGTAAGGATTAATTATGCATTGGTTTCACAGAGATTGTCAAAATGTTCACGGTGAAAAAGCTCTTCTCTCAAAACCACTAAAAAAATCCCATTTTCCAATAACTTTTTTTTTTCTTTTTCACTCCTGGAGAGAAAAATATAGGCTTTGATATTAGAAACAAAGGAGGCTTTTGTCATTAGAGTATTTTCTTTGTGCAAAGTATTCTGTAGAAATAATTTCTTTGTAAAGAAACGTTTCTTCAAAAATTTCCATTGGATTTATCAAGACAATTGCTTTCTTATTTTAAAATAAGAACACATGGCACCTACAGCCATATGCATTTTAACTCTATTGACAGAAATATAATGTGCTTTCTAGAACCCAATTAATGGGGAAAATCATTTTAAGATAAATAGAATATCTTTATGAAAGCATTATAAAATTCTAAATAACATTCCCTCCTCCCCACAAAACTTAAAAGAGCTCTTTTGTCTCTGGATTGTATGCAATGAATAATGTCATCATAAATCACAAATACTTGACTGGGTTTTCTTGCCCAAGAATAAAAGAAAAAGAGAGAGAGAATGAGAAAGGTAGGTCTGAAATTTTCAATGCTCTTTTATTAATGTATCAATATTCTCAACTATAAACCAGGATTCTACTACAAGTCATGCTTTGAGCATCAGATGAGGTAGTTAACTCTCCAACATGGTGAACACATAGAATTTGTTAGCAGCAGCAGCATCATGTGGTTACTATGTATCCATATTTTAGATTCAGGGTTTTAAAATCACAAACTCAAAATTCTTCTTGGTAACCACATACAGAAATCATCCATAGAATTATTAATAAGGAATTACCTTTCAGAATAGAAATTGGTTAATCATATTGGAAAAAAAGTCAGATTTTTAGTCTAGTCTTCAGCAATAAAATAGCTCATAAACCAGTAAGTAAAAATAAGTGATAATTACCATGAAAGGATATTTTATTCTGTACAAAGTGGTTTCATTTATAATAGTTCACTTGATTCTAACAACCAACTAGCAAAATCATTATTATTAGCAAGCCAGATTAACTGATAAAGATAACTGACTAATTCAAACACACAAAAATAACACTCATTCAAACACAGACAGATAACAGATGCTATTACTAAACTTGAGTTGCCTGACTCCTGAACTCCAGATTTCATTTATGAACACCATTGAAGAATTCTGAAAGGATCCTAATCAGTGCTGAGTTATTGAAACGCTCTGTTTTGCAAATATCCTGGAGTCTAGTTTATGTGTAAAAGAGAAAGAAGAAAAGGAGACAAACAGTGGGCTGAATCCGCTCCTTGAGGTGACCCAGAGGATATGCTTAGATGGAGTGATGCTAAGATAAGGTGGTTTCGTTGTTATTTAGTCACTAAGTCATGTGCAATTCTTTGAGATCCCATGGATGATAACCTACCAGGCTCTTCTGTCCATGAGATTTCCCAAGCAAGAATACTGGAATGGGTCGCCACTCAGTTCAGTCAGTTCAGTTCAGTCGCTCAGTTGTGTCCAACTCTTTGCAACCCCATGAATCGCAGCACGCCAGGCCTCCCTGTCCATCACCAACTCCCGGAGTTCACTCAGACTCACATCCATCGAGTCAGTGATGCCATCTAGCCATCTCATCCTCTGTCGTCCCCTTTTCCTCCTGCCCCCAATCCCTCCCAGCATCCTAAATGATCATATCCTGGGTATTCACAAGGTCTAATTCAATCATTCACCTAGCAATTATGTGAGAAGCTGTGGATTAGTCAGGGAATATAATTTTTTTTTCAAATATTTATTTACTTATTTGACTGTGCCAGCTCTTATTTGCAGCATGCAGGATCTCTCTCTCTCTCTCTTTTTTTTTTAACGTATGGTAGGATCTTTAGTTGCAGCATGTGGGATCTTATCTCCCGACCAGGGATCAAACCTTGGCCTCCTGTTTTGGGAGTGCAGAGTCTTAGTCACTGGACTACCAGCAAAGTCCCAGGGAATATAATTTTAATGAGAAACTGTTCCTACCATCAAAACACTTGCCATCTTGGGAAGAAGACAGACAGATAAACTAAACAGTTGAATTTGGTCATAAAGTTCAAGGCTCTGGAAAGGGACACAAGGTCAACAACAGCTTAGCTGTTCTGGAACTGAGGATGAAAAGAAGACAGTGTGTGTGTGTGTGTGTGTGTGTGTGCGCGCGCGCGTGTGTGGTGGTAAGGGGAGCCTGAGGTTCCAATACAGTTATAGTAAGTGGGACTGGTTGCCCAGGGCTGTTTTTTGGGTGGCAGTTTACTAAATGAAAGTATTGAGTCACTGCAGAATTTAGAATGTTTTCTAGAAAAAATTTTGACTTTATAAAAACAAATGAAAAGACGAAAACCTTAGAATAAAATATAAAACTTATCTTAACACACACACACACACCCACTACCTCTTCTCTATCCTTACTATACCTGGTGAGTTGTTTGCATGTTAAAAAATATCCTGAGGCATGAACACGAGCTAACAAGTATATAAAATAGCAATGGAACAATGAGCTACATATTTATACAACTGAAATAAACCTCTCCAAAATGGACACATTACTGCTCACACATGAAAAATGTGAAAATACAAAGCCAAAATAACGTGAGGAGCTTCTGCACATCAAAGGAAACTATTAGCAAGGTGAAAAGACAGCCTTCAGAATGGGAGAAAATAATAGCAAATGAAGCAACTGACAAACAACTAATCTCAAAAATATACAAGCAACTCCTACAGCTCAACTCCAGAAAAATAAATGACCCAATCAAAAAATGGGCCAAAGATCTAAATAGACATTTCTCCAAAGAAGACATACAGATGGCTAACAAACACATGAAAAGATGCTCAACATCACTCATTATCAGAGAAATGCAAATCAAAACCACTATGAGATACCATTTCACACCAGTCAGAATGGCTGCGATCCAAAAGTCTACAAATAATAAATGCTGGAGAGGGTGTGGAGAAAAGGGAACCCTCTTACACTGTTGGTGGGAATGCAAACTAGTACAGCCACTATGGAGAACAGTGTGGAGATTCCTTAAAAAACTGAAAATAGAACTGCCTTATGATCCAGCAATCCCACTGCTGGGCATACACACTGAGGAAACCAGAAGGGAAAGAGACACGTGTACCCCAATGTTCATCGCAGCACTGTTTATAATAGCCAGGACATGGAAGCAACCTAGATGTCCATCAGCAGATGAATGGATAAGAAAGCAGTGGTACATATACACAATGGAGTATTACTCAGCCATTAAAAAGAATACATTTGAATCAGTTCTAATGAGGTGGATGAAACTGGAGCCTATTATACAGAGTGAAGTAAGCCAGAAGGAAAAACACCAATACAGTATACTAACGCATATATATGGAATTTAGAAACATGGTAACGATAACCCTGTATACGAGACAGCAAAAGAGACACTGATGTATAGAACAGGCTTATGGACTCTGTGGGAGAGGGAGAGGGTGGGAAGATTTGGGAGAATGGCATTGAAACATGTGAAATGTCATGTATGAAATGAGATGCCAGTCCAGGTTCAATGCACGATGCTGGATGCTTGGGGCTGGTGCGCTGGGACGACCCGGAAGGATGGTGTGGGGAGGGGGGAGGGAGGAGGGTTCGGGATGGGGAGCACATGTGTGCCTGTGGTGGATTCATTTTGATGTTTGGCAAAATTAATACAATTATGTAAGGTTTAAAAATAAAAAATTTAAAAAAAAAAATAAATAAAGGGAAAGTAGCTTCAGCAAGCTGTTTCCCAACACATTTACAAGTTATTGTGACCCTCTAAGATCCAAAGAAATTAAATGATTCTTTAAAAGTTGCATAATCTTAACCTACTAGTCTTAGTCATGCCACATATTAGACTGTAGGAACTATATATATTACTTGCCCTATAATTTTGTTGAAGAAAAGCATAAGGTAAATGCATATTCATTCATTCAGTACTTATTAATCATCTACTATATACTATTGACTGTGAGAACTCCTAGAGGTATAACACAAATGTCCATATTCCACTGAAGGGAGAGACATAATCAGAGAACTACTCATACAACCTAAAATATGACACAGACGTATTTATGAAACAGACTCACAGACATAAAAACATACTGGGGTTGCCAAGGGGGGAGAGGGGCAGGGGAGGGATGGTGTGGCAGGTTGGGGCCAGCAGAGGCGAATACTATACTCAGCACAGGTAGACAACAAGGTCAAGGCTCCCCTGGTGGCTGTGGTAACGGACCCGCCTGCCAGTGCAAGAGACATGGGATCCAGAAAGAGCCCTGGAGAAGGAAATGGCAACTCACTCCAGTGTGCTTGCATAGAGATCCCCATGGACAGAGGAGGCGTGCTATATAGTCCAAGGGGCTGCAGAATCAGACATGACTTAGAAACTGAACAACAGCAACCTACTACTATATACAGGGAACCACATTCAATATCTATGATAAACCATAATGGAAAAAAAGTATATGTGTATACATATATATATAAATGAAGTCACTTCACCATGCAGCAGAAATTAACAACACTGTAAATCAACTATACTTCAATCAAATATTTTTTAATCACACATATAAATAACAATTATAAATCTGTTATTACAAAAGCATGTTGCATTGTGCACACATTGTATAATAGAAAAGCAGCCTCCTTGAAGGAAGCAATAAGTAAACCACAATATGAAGATATGTGAGAGTTGATTAAAAATTTGGAAAGGTGAGTGATTAAGCCAGCATGGGAATCTCCAAATTTTAGGGAGCTAGGAAAGGAAGTTTGTGACCAAAAAACAGGCAGTAACTAGGGGTCGTCAGGGGATAGGTCATGTAGTGACTTGTAGGTCAAGTTCAGCCTCTGCTATCTTTTTTCCCTCAGCAAAATCAGAAGTCATTAAAAGTTTAATGTAAGAGAAATGATTTGATCTGATTTGCTTTGCAAAAAAAAAGCATCTTGATTGAAAAGGACAAGAGTGAGTGGATGCTGTATGATAAAGCAAGTTGCAGGAGCTTGTGTTGAGGACGATAGATGTATAATTCTGTGTATCACATATGAGGGTGAGAAAGATGGAAGCTGCAAGTGAGATTCTGTGCCTTTAGATTATAAAATTAAGTGAAGCAATCATGGAGTTGGAGAATAATCAGACTGGAAATTGGGGAAGGGTGGGATGCAGGTAACCCTGTGTTATCTAAGCTGTTCTGAGTTTGAGGCATTTGGAACTAGACTTCCGAGAGAAGATGTTGAGTACATAGATGGCTGCAGGGGCCCCATGCTCAGAGACGCTTCATATGTCTAGATGTCTGTTCAGAGGGGGCCAGTCACATAATAAAATATCTGTGCAAGTTTTTGCCTCAGCTGAACATTTACGGCTGGCCCCATAATTTGTCAGTTCTAGGGCCAAATGTGAGTGAAGGGCTCTGCCCGAGGGTGGGGAAGTGAATCTCTCCTCCCCATGGGCCCACTGCTTCAACTCAGGGTAGACGGATGACCCTAAGGGATTAAACCTCTCCTCTGTGTCCAGTACCCAGATTAGGGGGTGGACGACAGCTCCATGCTGGCACACCTGCTGAATGTGTGACGTCCCTGCCAGCCAAAGTCAGGGGCGTCTGCCATGCTCCCCAGCCTAAGAAACTGCACAGGGTATGCCTGACTCGAAGTCTTTCTCTCCATGTGTCCACATCAGGCATTGGCAGTGCACTGAAAGAATGTGGACCTCCCATTCCTGTTCAAATTGTGGCCCTAGGTAAGGGTGGCACCAGTTGCAGGGCAAGGAAGAGGAAGCCAGGCAGTTTGGGGCCTGGAGTACTAGGGAGCAGAGGGCAAATATCAGAGAATCCAACCTTAGGGATGTGGAAAGGAGATGGGAGGAAGTATCACACATGAACCAAAGCCCCTTTCCC
Source organism: Bos indicus (assembly GCF_029378745.1). Lineage (NCBI taxonomy): Eukaryota > Metazoa > Chordata > Mammalia > Artiodactyla > Bovidae > Bos > Bos indicus. Next base: position 14,578,044 of record NC_091788.1, on the reverse strand, counting down.
CGAACCATCTTCCACTGTGCCATCAGAATTCACTTACAAATTCAAAGATCAAATAGTTAAGAATTTCTAGATGGTAATCACTGGACTTTACATCTCAAGCAAAGTGCCTTTCCGAGCGCCAAGCTGTGAGCCCTGTCCTGGTCACCTGCTTATGAAACCAGCTCTGCTAACCTGCAAAATAGAGTGTTATAAGCCCAAAGTCATAGAGACACCAGGGTTTTTCCTAAATGTTGAGTGTCGCATATGCACTGTGGTTTTTGAATTATTCCTGTTTGGTTTAATCATCTTGACCTTCAAAATTCCAGCCGATGCTAATAATATGGGTTGCAGTTAAAAATTAGGACATGTTTCCAAGAATCCTTCTCCTATGTCAAAGAAGGAAATATTTATGAAGTACTTACTAAACACCAGATATTATTATAGATAAATTCATACTAAATCATAACGTCTTCCTTCTGAAGTGAAATTATCACAATTATTAATTCAGTGGCTCTTTACCAAATAATGCATATTGAGTATCTACTACATTGCAGACACTGAGGTACTAGTTTGTCCCTGCCCTGTACTGGGCATATAATTTCATTTGATCCTCATACTCAGCAAAGTCACTATTTTTATCTCCATTTTTTAGATGGTAACATTTGATGTTTAAGGAGATTGAACAACTTGCCCCAGTTCTCACAATACATAAGTATCAGAGGTGGGACTCAAACCAGTGTCTCTGTGTGACTCTGAACTATAAATCATTCTCATTAGATATCTGTATCAGATGTAAGGCTTGGAATTGTTCTCCATTTCAGCTTTGTAAATTTTCCTTCTTAGATAATGCCATTTTTATTGAAAGACAGAGGAACAAAATTCCTGTTGTTTGGTGACCCTGGATACTGCTCTGTAATTCTAATCCAGCGTGCTCTTCAATTTGACCAGTGAGGTAGGTGGTCAGGACAGGGGAGAGAGGCTTCCACCCACTTTGGTGTCTGGCTTAGATATATATGTATCTCTCTAATTTAACTGGTTACTTCAGTGGCTTTCAATTACTTACACAGATTTCATTTGCTTCTTTTTTATTATATTCATTGCTCAGTCTGAATTAACTGTTCCTTTGGCTGGTTTGGTTTACTTATGATATAGATGTGTGCACGTGTTCATGCTGTTGCTCCAGTTGTATCCAACTCTTTGTGAGACTGTAGCCCGTCAAGCTCCTCTGTCCATGGGATTTCCCAGGCAAGAATACTGGAGAGGGTTGCTATCTCCTACTCCAGGGGACCTTTCCAACCCAGGGATCGAACCTGCAGCTCCCGCACTGGCAGGCAGATTCTTTACCACTGAGCCATCTGGGAAGCCCTATAACATAGATGGTTTTACTTTAATATCCACATTGGTAAATATCTTCAATACGTCCCCCACCCTAAAACAAGAGGTAGGAGAGTTTGTGCAAGAGAAGGAGATGTTTGTTTACTGAGAGATTCTACTGTCCATGGAAGGTTCTGTTCTTATCTCATTTAATCCTCACAACTCCTTTAGATATTGGGTATCACTATTTCCATTTTATATGAAGAAACTTAGAGGAGAAATGACATAGCCAAAGATATCTATTTAATTAACACATAATAAGCATCTACTTTGTGTCATGTGTAGTGTTACTCAGTGAACATAATGACATATAAAAGTGATACCACTAATAAGCAACACATGGGGTCCCAAATGCAAAGCTCTCTGGCATCAAAGCTCAGTCTTCCTCCCAAACAGAAGGGTGAGTGCCATTCATTTTTAAAAGTTTTGCCATTGCTTAGCATGCTGTTACACACATGGTAGATGTGCTATACTTAAAGATTATTTTCCAAACTCCAGTTATTAAATAAGGAGTACTTTCTTACGTTTGCAGAGATTGAGTTCAGACTGAGCTAGCACAGAAAAACAAATTGAACAGACATCCTAATGTGGAGGAAAGACCAGCTGCAATTGTCCCTGGATGTCACTGGCCTCAGCACATTGCTAATGAGAGCCCCGTCATCTGTTTGATGGCTTGTGTGGTCCCCTTACTTTTATGTTCTTCTGTGGCCAGAGACTGTACCCCTCACCCCAGCCAGCTGTCTCTGCAATTTATTTTGCTGATGATTAGGAAGTCTAAGCCAAAAAGTATGGTTGGATTCACTTAGCATCACAGACCTTCAACACAGAAAAGGCTTTAGAGATTATATAGTTCATCATAATATTGTAAATGAGGAAACAGACAAAGGTTATGGGAGTTTTTCAAAGACACATAGTCAGGCAGTAGCAGAGCCAAGGTTAGAGCGTGTATCTCTTCACTACTGTATAAAGCCATACCAGGAACCTGACCACAAAGACAGGTTGTAGTGTTCTCTTTACATCTATTATTGTACAACTTTTAATGATACTCTTCATTCAGATAATGATTTGTAGTTTAGAAAGTTCTTTAATCTTTACAGTAATTTGGGGGTGTGGTTAGGGAAGGTATGATCATTTCAATTTTATAAATGATAAAACTGATATTGACTTTCATCTGGTTAGAAGCATCATTAGGTCTGTGCTAGGGCTCTAATCCACCTCATGCGAAGAACTGACTCATTCGAAAAGACCCTGATGCTGGGAAAGATTGAAGGCAGGAGGAGAAGAGGATGGCAGATGATGAGATGGTTGGATGGCATCACTGACTCTATGGACATAGTTTGAGTAAACTATGGGAGTTGGCGATGGACAGGGAGGCCTGGCGTCTTCCAGTCCATGGGGTTGCAAAGAGTCAAACACAACTGAGCGACTGAACTGAATTGAACTGAGGGCTCTAATTCTCACCCTCTGAATTTTTACCTATTGCTCTCCCTTAATACCATGTTCCTTGAGTAGGTGATATTTTTAAGTAATCAACAAGATTCTAGGAGATTATTTGGAATCTAGTAATCCTTTCTTCCAGATAGTCACTATCATGGAATTTACAGAGACTGAGAAACAAACAAGGAAGAGCTTGATTCTACCCGTGATGAGCTGGGTGATCTCAGCCAAGCCATTTAACTTCTGTTTTTATACTCTAAAATTGAATTAATAATATAATTGCTATATTTAGCCTACAAATAAAATTATCTACACAAATCCTATAAACACAGTGCTTTGTAATAATTGTAGACTCAGGGATATTTGTAAAGTCTCGGATTTGAGAGCCTAAGTAGCCATGGCTACTTAGCTTGAAGTTCTACTTAATACCAAGTTCTTCTGGGATAATTTGTATGTATCTTTTTCTCTCTAAGACTTTCTTTATTTTTCTTGACTTAAATTGTTTCAAACAAATTTGAATATATCAAATAAATTCTTTATTTCTTTATAGAAATAAAAAATATGAGATAAAATTTAAATCTGATTGCCATATAATTATAATTACATACAAATATGAAATTGCTAAATACACCATTACTTGATGGTAGTGGTTTAGTCACTAAGTCATGTCTGACTCTTGCAACCCCATGGACTGCAGCTCCCCAGGCTCCTCTGTCCATGGGATTCTCCAGTCAAGATTATTGGAGTGGGTGACCATTTCCTTCTCTAACAATGTCACTTAAATATATAAAGTATTAGGTTTAAAAAATATTGTTTTAATGTTGAGTCAATTTCTTTCCTTCAAATAGTAAAACAGTTTAAACAATGTGATGGAAGAAAGGGAATAAAGATGTGATATGACATGTGACAGTGAAAATAATTAAGTCAAAAATAGAATAAGAAAATATTAATTTATTTTTCCAACAAGCAAATGTTTGAGGAACTATTGCTTGCCAACAATGGTGTTTTTCCTTAAGGTGCCTCTAGTTTAAAGAGAAAAATAAGCAAGAGAAGAGATATTTGCCAAGCAGAGTGATGTGACATAAAGCAGGAGAATGGCATTTGCTGAACAAAGGAGAGGTTGATTCAATGTGCTTGTGAAGGGCAGGGAAGGTTTCACAAATAGGAGACATCTGAGCCGATATTTGAAGAATAACTATTTTCACCAGACAGGTAAAAACAAAGATAGTCAAGGACAAAAAAAAAAAATCATGTGCAAACTCAAGGAAAAATAAAGCAGCATAGAAGAAACAACATCAGTGGTTTTTGCTTTAGATGTTTTTCTGAAATTCCCTACTTAGAATTTTCTTCCCATCTTATTTTGTTTGGGGAAAGCATTTTCATTGTTCTTTTACCTTTTTTTTTTTTTAATTAAAACATAGTTAACTTACAATGTTGTGCTAGTTTCTGGTGACAGCAGTGATTCAGCTCTGTCTATATACACACATCTATATATATATATTATTTTTCATATTCTTCTCCATCTTGATTTATTGCAAGATAGTGCATATAGTTCCCTGTCGTATGCAGTAGGACTTTGTTGTCCATCTATTTTACATATAGGCTCTTTCATTCTTTGAGACTTATTTCACAGATCAATCTTTGAATCCTCAATTTAAATTTCATGTCTCTTCTTTTCCTCCCATAGTATCCTGTTTCTATCTCTATAACTGGGAGCACTGTATTAAATGTATGTGCTTACCTGTTTGTTCCACTAGTATCTTAGCATCTCATATATGGGGATTACCTCATTCATTTGATGCTCAGATTACACACCACTGTTCTTAGAAC